>NW_028262347.1:120680311-122062811 GCF_047370975.1 Nipponia nippon | reverse complement strand
GAGGCCGTGCAGTTTCAAATATTTGTATTAGCAAACAAATAAAAATTCTTTATCTCTCTCTTCCTCTCCTTGCCCTCCCCGTTCCTCTCCCCAGTTTCTAGAGAGAGGTCACTTTGCGATTTCAGATCATTCTCCAAAAGTGGCTTCATTTCTCATCCCCCTGGTTGAAAAGCCAGTTACTGCTGTTTGGCTTTTCCAGACTTGTAAAAGAGATTAACGAGTGATGTGCCGAATAGGCCCCTTCCCACAGCAAGAGTTTTGCCTGAGTGAGAAGTGAAGGCGAGAGCATGTCGTGCATTCATGGGTCTATTCGTGAAACTCCTTCGAAGGAAACATCTGTGAATTTCTTCTTTCACCCAAGAACGCTCCATTACCAGAGTGACTGACAGTCAGCAGCAAATAGTTCCCGAATGCAATTAGCAGTCGTCCTCAGGCAGATCCAGGGAGAGGAAGGCAGCGAGGAGGGCGCAGGAGCTGATGGCAGAGGATCGGAATTATTCAGATAACGGGATGGAAGTGCTGCTGGGACATGGGGTCCCAGTCCCGTTTTCAGAGGAAGACCCGGCTCGAACCATCACCAGCCTCATGCCTAAAAGTTCACAGCCACAGCTTCTGCCTTGAATCCCGTCTGGGTACGAAACCTTGAGACTAAGTGGCAAAGCAGGAAAGCAAAAATTGAAGAAAGGGCACTTTCCAGGGCATTGCACAGCAAGATTAACATTCCTGACATACGAAAACTTGATTATTACGCTAACTTTCAAAAAGAAACCAAAACCCCTGAAGGCCTGATGCTGTCCCCTTTCCCCTGCTCAGTCCTGCTCACCTGTTCTGTACCAGGTTCACCGAGGCGGTGGCAGCACCCAGCAAATCTTCTGCAAGTCCTCAGGTGCAGTCACAGTTTTGGAGGAGTCTTCCTAAAATATTCCAGGAGTCTTTGAGGGAACTGAAGACATGCTGCAAGAGACAGCCTCAAAAGCATCCTTTTTTTTCTCCCCCATTATAATTCCTATAGCCAGCTTTGTTGGATATAATCCCATCATCAAAACAACGCAACCTCCTATTTAAAAAATGTTTTAAAACCCCAGGGATGGTTAAATTGCATCTTGACTTGTTCTCTGCTGCTGGGAAGGGAGCTCACTCTCCTCTAGGTGGCAGGGAATCTGGAGGCTTGCTTGCCTGTGGAGACCCTCCAGCTCCCGGGTTTGGCAGCTGGGCCCCCGGTCTGCCTTCTGCTCCCTCTAAGCAGAAGGAGCCATGCTAGTGGCCTGGTGAGCCCATGGGGTGCAGAGCCACCGCGCCAGGGTCCTGTGTCACAGGTTATGGCCAGCTCAGTCCCGGGCTGGATGGGGACATCTGATGGAGGGATCTCTGCCTCCTCTCCCGTCTGCCATTCAGATCTACTCGACAACTGGCTGAAAGCCATTATTTCCCTAACTGTTGCTTATTTTTAAGTAATACAGCTGCTCTGCACAATCCTAACCACCTTTTTGATTGTTCATTAGGGACCTGCAATACTCTTGGTTTATTCCATTTATACCTGGATTTAACTAACAGTAGTTATGTGCCCCATCACCTCTTCATTATTAGACTGAATTGCTTCCTAAGGACCAAATCATGCAGAGTCTCGCAGTTTCTGCGAGGCGCCGGGCACCCTCTCTTCTCATCCATTTCACTTAGGCAGCCGCTTTCAATGGAAATTGATGGCAGGCTGGGGCTGGACGAGTCCTGAGCCACCGCTCAGATTCTGTATTCAAAATCTTCATTTGCAGCAAACAATGATGCAGGTGACTCCACTTAATGCAAGTTAATGTCCGCATGACCATCAAGGAACAAAAGCGTAATAAAGGATCAATAATTGCAATGATCTAAGTAACAGTTTTGAAATATTTAACCCGAGGCAACAATTAAGGTTCTTTTAGATGTTGCAAACTTAAAGCCTACGGCCTTGACTCCGAGTCAAGTGTTTACCCTTAAGGATGGTACGAGTTTCCCTAAATGATGCCTCCCCTCGCTCAAGCTCAGCTACCTACAGAGCCAGCACAAACAGACGCTTCAAAAATCACGTGAAATTGCAATGAACTTTTCTCCTTTGCTAGCTTCTCGTCACTTTTAAACAATGCTAAACTAAGGATTAAATTTAAAATTTAACTCACGTGATAGCAAGCCATTGAATGATTCCCAAGGGAAGTTTGGGTCACGTGGTCTTGCATTTTATAAAGCATAAAGACCTTCCAGCGTTCCTCAACTGATGGGGGCTGAAATGTTATTGGGCTTTTTGGTTTTATTTTTCTGCATGATATTCAGATTTTGGAAGTGAAGAAGGATATTTGCTTGCTGGTAGCCTGAATTCCACTAGAGATAGATACAAATCTCTGTCTCTTTGAGAAGGATAAAAGAAGTCAGGCAGGGTATTGTATACCATCTTGCATTAAGAAAAACTCGGAGGTTTAAGGCCATCTGTATTTAAATCCAAGGACAGATGAGACATTTAAATTTTAGTAGCACTCAGTTATATACCTGACATAGAGAAATGGCCGCAATCCTTTTTATCAGGCTGGAGAATAGGCATTAAATGACAAAATATTAGTCAGGCCATAGATCCACGAAACCTGTAAGTTCTGCAGCAGCTTCATTAAATCTGTTTTTTATCAGAAGGGTCTGGTGTAACATTGCCAGCATTTGAGGCATTGGGCTTTTAGAGGATTGCTGCCAGATACTTCATCCATCTGTCTATTTTCATATTTATTGTTTTACCAATCACTTTATTCATCCATCTGTTCATCTGTGTAAACCCATTTTTTTAAATTTTAATTTTTATTTATAGACTGACCTTAATAAACTCTCCTCAAGTACCGCGTGTTTATCACTGTCATGGATGAAAACGTTATTAATGACAGGAGAGCTGAGCAGGGAAGACGACTGCCCTTTAAATTCCTTTTCAGCTGACTGGACCGCAGCAACTCAGCTGGGTGGAGGTGGCTGGATCGATAAGGTCGGAGTTCAGTCGCTGGTCCCATCTCCTCTATCATCCCCATCACTGCCAGCTAACGATGCCTGCAGGTGGAGCGGGGGCACTTGACTACATTTATGAATTGCCTCGCTCCGTAGCGAAGGCTTTTCCGCCCCGTAGGAAAAGCTGTGGGTAGCTCGGGATATTTATTTTGAAATGTATACAAGGGAAGACGCGGATGTCAATACAAGAAGAGCAGCCTGGTGTGTTTAGAGTAAATATGGCTGGCTCGTAGCGTGGCGCTGGCACCGTGGCTTTCAGCTCTTCCAGGGAAATTCTGATTAAAGATAAATAAGGGATGTGCCAGTCGTTCAATGCTTTCCACATCACGCGAAGGAAAAAGAGGTAGGTGAGTTTTCAGCACGTGGTCGCTAGCGCTGTACTTGCAATCCAGCTACTTAAACTGCCTTAATTGCCAGGAATCTGGGGCTGATAACCCCAACATTGCATATCCCTCTATACTTGCCTGCAACGGCCAGGGCTTCGATACCTCCACGCGGTTTGGGCAGCCATAGCCGTGTTTCTTTTTGCAGGTGCATAACTCATAACGCAGTTCCAAAAATGATATTTATGACTACTAATCATGTCCTTGTTTGATTGCCAACAGCAATATGGATGATTGTTGCACTGAAAATAGAAGGTGGTAAGAGTATCTCGAAGTACCTCAAAATTATACACCTATGGATAAAGAGTGTTTCGAATTTATGACAGGTAATAGTCACGAGGTGGCTATAAATGCTTTATGAGTTCACTTAGTTGACATAAGGTCTAACCTTGCCGCAGAAATACATTTTTATTCTGCTGACTTAAAGCAGGTTTGACAAATACTCTCCAGGATAACTCAACCCTCACGTTTTATCTTTGGTTGGCCTAGGTGCCGTTCGCGACAGAGTTTTGCCGTGAAAGATGTAGCTGTGAGGATGGGGACATTCCCCTCATGGCTTCATCTCATCTCCCGCCTCATTAGAAGCCTTGGATTCCTGCCTGGGATTTTATTTTGACATCAGAGGTGTAAATCAAGTCATAAACATATTTAAACTAATGTTGTTGAAAATCCGTAATTCTGACAGCGAAATGAGCAACAAAAAGTGCATATAATATTTGGTGACATGTAATTTTAACTTCATCCAGTCTCTTTGCTTTTGAGACATTGTTACCTGCAGGATAAGGCAATAAAATAAGGATGTACAAGAATGTGTCAAATGTAGGGCTTCCCTAAATTACATTCTGAGGCACAGATTAATACATTTAATACATTCCAGTCATGAGTGAAGTACTTATAGCAGAACAACTGCTCCTTCAGTGATATCATTCACTGGAATGAACTACAGCTAACAGTGACAAGCTGGAAAAATGCCCCCACTTTTCAAACTGTACAAATGGCATTTGGACACAGTAACTCAAAACTGGACACTTCATTTCAAGTTTAAAGCTAGTGGTCCAGTCAAAAGCTATTACTCCATCTTCTTTATTTGTAGTCCATGCTTTTGTGCTCTTTAAGAATCAAATAAATACTGGTGTAATGGTTAGCAACTGCCAGTTCAACGAAAAATACTGCTAAATTCACCAATAAGTCTTTTTTCTACACACACAAATTTATGACATAAGAACTGAACCCATTCCTGTTACAATGTCTGGATAGTTTTTTAATGTAGAGGGAGACTCACTTTAGTGATAAGAGTTTAAACCTCAACTACTTTTTCCTTCTTTCTAGATCATACGTCTAGATAGAGAAGAGCGTGAAATAAACGACCGGTGTGTGTAAGCCAGGGTGCGCTGAGCTGGCCCGTTCTCAGCTCCATCGGTCCGGCAGAGGCAAGCGATCTCCGGAGCTCTGCGGCCTCTTGCACCGAACACCCTTTCCCTTTTGCATTTGCACTGAGGTGATTTAAAAGCAGAGAGATTGTTTGCACTGAGATTATTTCAAAGCAGATGCAAGATCGGCCCCCTTCTGTATTTTAAGAACTTGATGGAGAAGGGAAGGAGACTGAGCTGGATGCAAGCTCACCAGATGCCGCCTCCTTGTCGCTCCTGTTCAATCTTCTTTGGTCCACGCTTTGCCAGTCCCTCTGCCTCGAAGGGACACCCCGAGCCTCCCACCCTGCCCCACCACTGGCTGTGTAATCGTTAGATCCCAGTTTGTGATCCTGTCGTGGTTTAACCCGGCAGGCAGCTGAACACCACCCAGCCGTTCGCTCGCTCCCTCCCAGGGGGATGGGGGAGGGAATCGGAAAAAAGGTGAAACTCCTGGGTTGAGATAAAGACAATTTAGTAGGACAGAAAGGAAGGGAAAATAATAATAGTGATAAAAGAATATACAAACAAGCGATGCACAATGCAATTGCTCACCACCCGCTGACCGATGCCCAGCTTGTCCCTGAGCAGCAGCCGTGCCCCGCCGGCCAACTCCCTCAGTTTATATACTGGGCATGACGCCATACGGTATGGAATAGCCCTTTGGCCAGTCTGGGTCAGCTGTCCTGGCTGTGCCCCCTCCCAGCTTCTTCTGCACCGAGCAGGGCATGGGAAGCTAAAAAGTCCTTGACCAGTATAAACACTTATCATAGAATCACAGAATCGTTAAGGTTGGAAAAGACCCTTAAGATCATCGAGTCCAACCGTTAACCCAGCACTGCCAAGCCCACCACTAAACCATGTCCTCAAGCACCACGTCTACCCGGCTTTTAAATCCCTCCAGGGATGGGGACTCAACCACTTCCCTGGGCAGCCTGCGCCAGTGCCTGACTTCTTAGCAGCAACTAAAACATCAGTGTGGTATCAACATTATTCTCATCCTAAATCCAAAACACAGCACCATACCAGCTACTGGGAAGAAAATGAACTCTGTTCCAGGTGAAACCAGGACAGATCCCGACAGGCATCCTGCTACCACGCGTACCTGTGCACAGGGAGGGAGCAGTGCTACCCTTTGACCGAGGAGGACTTTGTACAGAAGCAAGAGGTTGCTCGGGGAACAGGGCTGGTTGCTTTCCAGTCACTGTAGCACCACGTGCAGGCTTCGGGACTTGAGTTTTCAAGTTCCTGCTTTGATCTGCCTGTACAAAATAACCGACGCTGACAGGTACAAGCCTTGAGCTCCTCCGTAGCGATCAGCACGTGCATCGTACCCCGAGAGAAACCTCTCCTGCATCCCCACACAGCTACCACACTCGGGGCTATGAAGGCGTCTGCGAATTAATGCTTATTCCAGATGTCTATGCTAAAAAAGGTGCATTATTAGGTGCCACGTCGCACCTGGAAGAACGCTTACGGATCTGGGGGTTACGCTAGTAATTGTGCTAAACCTCTGAAGTTGGCTGATGCGAGACCTAAGCGGGGATGGTGTGATGAAGGGATAAATATTCGTGCTGTCCAAGTGCCACGTCTTCTCTCCAGCCAGCCTTTTTACAGTGTGCTGCAGTAAATGCTACAGTAAAAGAAGAACCTGACACCCGCTGCGGGGAACAATGGATTACTTTCTGAAAGGAGAAAAACTCACAGCCTAACACTTCGTCAGAAAAGTACACAAATATGTTTCCCCAAACTCATGAGGTTGCTTTCAACTTGTTTTGGGGAAGACAAGGAACTAAACCACAAGTAATGATGGATTTTCTAAATATATCGGGTTTGTTCTCCAGCTTCCCCAGGTAGCGATTATAATCCTGTTCCTTTTTGTCACTGCTATTTGCAGCTAGAAGCCTTAAAAATAGGGGGCTGCTCTCAGATTTCTTTTCCACCAGTGGAGGCCCTGCAGTGGTCCCATCATCCATGGTATCTGAAACACTCAAGAAAAAGTGTCTGGAAACAGAAATTATTTTAATTTCCACAGAGAGGACTTACATTTTTTTTTATTCAGTTTCTTAAAGATACTGACACTGAGATGAACAAGGATTTTATGGTGTTCTAAGTAATTTAATTTGGTGTCATAATCACAACTTGATTAATTCTATCCACATGGAAAATTATGAGGGATTTTTCTTATCTGCAGGGTACATTTTAAAGATTTTGTATTAACTGCAAGTAATGCGAGTTGGGAAGGACTGTGATAGTCTGCAAACAAAGCACCTGTAGTGGCTGAGAAGGGATAAATGACAGGTGTGACAGGGGCAGGATTGTCCCTCTGATCTCTGCACTGACATTATGAGACTACAAAGACCCTGCAAGCTCTTGTGCAGAAAAAAAGTAGGCTGCTAATACACATACCTCTGCCACCTTACTTCTTCCACCGCTGGCACCGAACACAACATGTGTGTTCTTCTCTTTCCTTCTCAGAGAGAAGATCCTTGCGATTTGCTGCCTGTTGAACGAGCCATCGGAGCTCAGCAGCCCCAGCCCTGCAACATCAGTGGGACACGGGCCCCACGCGGCGTAACTCGCTTTGGAAACGACAGGCTGGAGGACTGGGACCCTTGTAGGTTTTCTAAAATGATTTAAGATTATTTTAATCCTTCGACCTTGACACCACTTTCTGACTTTTAGCTGATATTCTAAAAAGGTAAAATTTAAAGTTCCTAAGCATACAGATTTGTAAGTTGTTCTCCTGAGTTCGTAGCTGCAAACAGAAGTATGAGAAACCATGCAGGCTTCTACCTGCCCATGCGAGTTTGCTGCAAGGCAGCTCCAACAGTGCTGAATTCCCCAGCACTGGCAAAGCCTGCCCTTACCAAAAGCACTCACCACTCGTTCCTGGAAGTTTCCACATGGCCTTCGTCCCCTGGCCATCTGAGAACAAGAGACCGAAGGACCTTGCAGGATGCGTCCCAAGGAAGAGGAAGGCCTGTGGGTACTCAGAAAAATCCTCACAATTAATATTCATTTGAAAAATAGAATTGGTATCTCTTTTCCTTTCCCTCCCCGCCGTTCTCTCTTGCGAAATAGCTTCACAGTGAGGAACCTATTATTGGCCATTGCACATCATTAATTTTAGAATCATTTCTCTTCTGCTGCATCTTATGGTCCTGCGTTACGCTGCATAATATTGTCATCCCAGCATAGGAAGCATCGCCTATTTGGAGCATAACGCTACAGAGTTAATCAGTCTAAGAGAGACCTAAACTAGACATCAGAGAGCAGTGCAGGGGTGGAGCTGACATATAGATATGCAGTCGTGAAAATACATCGTGGATGAAGAGGCATTGCTTTGTGTAGAGGGACCGGGAGTGCAGGCAATAGCTCTGAAGCTTGGAGATTTCTCAGCAGTGTCTTGCTTAGAAATCCAAATTTCAAGACTATAAACCAACCCTATTAAGATATAGTTCACTGTATTTTAAAACTATACGGAGGCCTCAACACCTTACATCTTTGAGAGGCTTATGACAGAGAATACATTTAGTTTTAACTCTTTCAGCACCAGTGAGTCCATGAATAGGTTTCACTCTTTATTGACTGCACTGAAGGCGTTGGCCACTGGAAGACTTGGCAGATGCTGGTGCCTCTGGCCTAGCCAGGCAGGGCTTAGGGTGGCAGAAGGGATGCCATTCAAAACACCTTCCTCCAAAAAGCTGAAGCCCGGACTAACCGAACCGAGACCTGCAGTGTGTATTACACGTAAAGGGGCTTTGGATTCAGCCTGGCAGGGAACAGTGCCGAGCAGACAGCACCATTCGCTGCAGCTGCAGGACCAGCGCTTACATGACTCCTCTGACTTTCCTTGCAGGAACGAAGCGTTTTCACTAGAGCAAGCGGGAGGATGCAGGGCTAGGGATGCTTTTCTACCAGGACACTGCTTCTGCTCACCAACTTTTCTTAAAAATAATCTAGACACATGTTTACATTAGTCCACATCCAGTCCTGTAAACACTTTGAAGCAGAACCCTTTTTTTTTGTTTTTACCCAGATAACTGGGGTATTTATGCATCTTGTACGTATATTTATATGCATCTTGTACATAGGCCACAGCTAGGGATCCTAGGGCAGTACAAATCAGAATGAAAAATAACACTGTGTTCTAAATTGCTCTGACTAATTCCTTGTATTAGTAATACAAAAAACCAATTCAATCCATATCACAGGATTTTATCAGCAGCCAAGTACTAATTCAAATTTTACCAGTGTTTGCCTGCTTTTCCATGGAATAATAGCAAAATGTATTTCCAATTCTGATTTTGACTCATTAGATCCTGTTAACAAAATCATTTGTTTTAAGAATTAAATGAAATCCCTTTCAGAATAACTCTCCTCAAGGTGCACACATGGGAAGCAGCCCTCAGATATGTCATTCTTGGAAAACCCAGCGCGACGGTAGGAGACCCGGTACTCCTGCTGCAGCGCCTGTGCAGGATACGGAGCACGGAGTAAACTGACAAAATAATTGGATTATACATCCACAATTCAGACTTTCAGTTACTGGGTGCTTTCTTGCTCCTAGTTTCCACAGAAAAGTCAGGTTTTTGTTCCTTAAGTCCTTGTACTGGTTATTTACATATGAAAAGGTAAGTTTATGAAAGAGCTTTCCTATTTTACTACATCTAATAGTTAATAATTTAAATCTGTAGCCATTATCATCATATAGATTGACACAAATGGCATATGGATCATTCTGGGGATGAGGGTTAGTTTCTTTTAAGAGAGAATTGTTTTAGTTTTTGCAGGAAATTAATCAGGGGAATGGGCTTTGTGGAGCATGGAGGAAATCTAATCTGTTCTTTGTTCAAATTTGCCTTGCTCCAATTCCTAGCAATTGTAGACAACATGCTCTTTTGTTCGGGAGCCACTTGTTACATGCATAATTAGAGACTGCAGTAGCTGTGTTTAAAGAAAAACTGTTTTCCAATGTAATGTGTGATCTTGATAATAGTATTTTCATCAAAGGTAGCAATTACATTCATTAAGCTGGGACTGGCAAGGCAGCAAGGAAATTAAGTGGAAGGTGAATAAAAAGCTCCCCGTTTCTTTTTAAAATCTCTGTCTCTTTATAAGTTGAAATGCACCATGTTGAGCTGCAAACTGGAAAATACATACTGAATATAAAAAAAAAGAAAGAAAGAAAAAAATAAAGTCCTCCTTAACCTTTCTGAATAATGATCCAGAAGATATCCTAGGGACACCTACTATAGATGCACTTTTCAAATTAAAGGGCTTTATTCTACATTAATTTCTTATGCAAGTTTTAAACGAGCTCAACATATGATTCAGGTCTTTAAAGGCTCCAGGGCTCTCTAGGATTAATTCACTGTTCTTTTCACACATGAATTAATTGTTTTGTGTTCTCAAAAACAGCAAACAGCACATAAATCAACCAGTTTAGAAAAGACGCGAGGCTGGTACCTTTTGCAAATCACTGAAGTTCGCTATTTACACTTCATTATTATAATATGTAACTTTTAAAGGAAAAGCTGGAAAAGCAGGACATATGTTGTTAATTCTAAGAGGATTTCTTGAGTGCGTAACTCTTTTTAGCAATTTGATTCCTTGAAAGACAAAAGTTGTGGAGCACTGAAAAGCCATTCTTCCAGCACTCATAATTATATTTTTTCCAGTTAATAATTCAATTACACATCACTAATGCATTTGCAAACATTCCCACATAAAAATAGCTTTTTTTTTTTTTTTCTTCCCCTGTTTTTGCCCTAAGCCTTGTAAGAGTGAGATTTGCAGATAGAAAAATGTAAACATCTGAAGACGTGAGCCACGGAGCCACGGGAGGGCTGTGCCCAGCCTGCGGGCTCCCCCAGGCACTCTTGCTGAGTGCAAACATGGAAATCTCATTTTTTAACTCCAAAATGTAATCCTGCTTTTTTTTCCAGGCACTGTATCACAGGCTAAGAAGCAGGTCCGTCCCTTCGCACCTTTGCGCTGTGCGGACAGCCAGGGCAGCACACCACTGCAGAGAAGTCGCTACGTCAGGCGAGGGCTGAGCCCCAATTTTGCCCGCAGGCAAAATACCCCACTTCAGGGATCTCGGCAAGGGTCAGCCGAAGCCGACGACGCTTGAGCAAGTGGGGCAAGTTTAATTTATAAGCACTTACAGCAGAACAGGTACCAAGAAGCAGGCGATAGCAGGTGCTCCCTCCTGAACCGGGATGTCCCAGCATGCTCTCATCTTGAGGCAAGAGAGAAAAATGAAGCCAGAACCTGGCTATCCATATCTCCAAAAATAACTGATTCTCCCTCTGCCCTTCCCAGAAATAGAATGTGAAACCACAGCATCTTGGCCAAATTGGAATTTGCATAGTTCTGCGAAGCATTTCCTTCAGTTAGGAATGATTTAATTATTCTTCACTTCCTCTTCTAGAAATCATTCCTGGATAATGAGGTTAGCATAGAGCAGATATGTTTCAGTCAAGAAAGAGATGTAATTCAGTGCCAGAAGGCTTCTACAGTTCAAAAAAAAAAAAAAAAAAAGATTTTTGGACACTTCTAAATAGAAGCAGCAGTATAGAGAAGGCTGGCTATGAAATTACAATAGTCTGAGACACCAGATCAGTGGGTGCTTTAAGCCAGTGCTGCATCAGCCCCCTGAAGAATTAGAGGACAACCACAACTCTCTTGTGGCCCAGATTCTTACACAAGGGTAACAAGGCACATTTTAAATAATTATTAAATAATGACAAGCTACATTACCTCCAGAGAATTGTTTATCTCTGCAAATTGAATCACTGAAGTCAAAGCACAGTAGAGCTAAAATACTTCTAGTATAAAATGGAAGACCTACTGCTGCACCTTGCTTTGGGCCTTGGAAACTGTGAATCCTGCATGGCAGTCAAATATATTTTATGACAAACAGCTTGCTGAATCCAGCTTTTATTATTCAAACAACAATCAAAACAACCTGTCATATCAATCAAATGTCGACGTTGCTGCAATTAAACCGAGAAAATTACTTTCTTTTTAAAGCTTGGTTGGACAGACATTGAGAAGACCAAAGTAATCTGGAATTTCAGGTGGCAGCGTAACAGTTTGTGTTTGATAGAAATCATGCAGTGGAACATAAGGAATTTTTCTCTGAACACGGGGAAAACAAGACTGTGAACGTAAATACAACCTTCATATCATATAACCATCTTCTAGTACATAATAGGGAGTCATAAAACATTTTCAAAGTTCAGAAAGTACCTGAGCTGAAAAAAGTGCTTTGCCTCAATTCTTACGGGAACAATTGGAGCAAATGCTGCATTTGGTGCGTAAACATCCTCCCTCTCAGCAACAGAATGTCTAACATTTTCTTTCCTAAAACAAACAGCATCAGGTTTTGCACTAAAACACATTTGCTCCGTAAAAACTCTATCTTCAACAGCTCCAATAACAGAACCAGTTCTATGGAGCTTTTCAGTATTTAACTACATTTCCCGAATCTTAACTTTAATTTCTGAATTATTCCTCAATTATTTTTAGGTCAGTTTAGCAGAGTTGACACTAAGCTGGTCTCTACGAGATAAAATGAAAAAAAAAAAAAAAAAAGAAAACCATTGTGCTTATGACTTAGTATCATTTCAAAGTTGGCTTTTTTGCTTCAGCTGGTCCTTTAGCTGGTGTTGGGTGCATGATACAGTAACTCCATAAACGAAATTATGTCAGCTAATACTTTTTAGCATAAATAACGCTTGCAGCTTCTGGGACTCTTAACCTTTCACACTCTCTGCTTTTTGTATCCCTACAGATGAAAAAATACCCAGAGAAGCTAGTGCCTTTCTAAAATGTAATTATCATGTCTTTAGGTACCATCTAAACAAAGGCAGACAAACTCAGCGACACAGTATCAAATTAAAACTGGATGACTGCTCTGGTTATATTGAAAAATTTGCATTTAATTTGCATCTTTAAGATGCAAATTAGCAAACAGAAAAACGTTGCAGCATGTCCTAGAAAATAATTCAGGCCAAAAATATCCAAGGAACTTGCAGCAAACTTAAGCAGACGAAAAGGACGATCAGAAAATTATTCTGCTCACCTGAGGGGCAGGTCACCGTTTAAAAGTCTTGGCTGAATGTTCGTAAGAGAAGGCAGGAAACAACGGCTCACCCAGGGGAGCACCAGCTCTGGATCTGTGTGTCAGAGCCGCTGCTTTCCGACGAAGCGGAGAGCCACCCAGCGTCCTTCGGCAGGCTCCAAAATGGAAACCTTTCAAAACCGAAACAATCAAACTTAGGGGACCCGGAGGGGCAGGGGATACAAACTCAACGTGAACTCATCCTATTGCAGCTCCACTCTTCCCTTCGTTCTGTCTATGCTAGGAAAGAAAAGTTGTCTCGTAGCTGGCAAACACTGAGGCATTTTGTGGTCTGCCTGCCAACCTGCATTTGGCCCTAAACCAAACAAGCAGCACCACTCCGTTTCAGCTCTTCCCGCTGACGGGCGCTGTCCCACCATGACCCTCCAGCCATCGTTAGATGAAGCAAAGCTCCTTTTAAGTCCTCCTAATGTCGGCGAGTTGACCTCTCTCCTCTGTTAAGCATACCCAAAGCAGTCCAGCCCTGCCTTATCTGTCATTTACAACAGATGTTTTTAAAACTGTCACAAATAGTGACAATGGTTTGTGTAACACTTCAAACCGACTGTAAGACCTCCAGGTCTGGCTGGGTAGAAAGTAGAATTTACTTTTCAGTCCATATATCCTAATTTCCTGGTTAGGTGACCCCCAAATAGCACAAGCTGGCAATGTGGAAGTTGGGGATTTATTGCTGTATTTTAGGTTTTCCTGTTACTATTTGATTTTTTTTTTTTTTGGTACGAGAGCGGTTACAGCTTGTAATAGCTTTCCTTTCTTCAGAGATCCCTGCAAGATGTTTGATGAACATATGTTTCTGCATGTTCAGAAGTCCTCATTTTGTATATTAAATAAACCCAGTTCTGAATGTGCTGGTTACTTGGCTATCAAGACACAGCTTTCTGTCAAGTGGGAGTGCTTTTTCTTTAGGATCTTCAGTGAAGTCACCTTGAGATTTCTTTATAGGTATAATCTTCCAGTATTAGGAGCTCTACAGCTATTAAGATACACAGAGGAAAAATATAGTTTCAGAAAGATGTAAATCCAAATGATCTTGAAAGACAGAAGAATATATAAAAATGCTGTGGCTGCCTGTTGAGACCGTACATCTTTCTGATTTATATTTTAAAGTGGTTTATCAGAAAAAATGTTACATTGTACACTGCATGTTCTTTTGAACATTAGTTTACCAATACGAATCAACATTTGAATGCTCTGATCTATGAAACAAGCTACTAGGAAACACAGTGGTTAGTTCTAGTCACCAGATGTATTAGACAGTTATTGCACATGAACAGAATATTTTTAGAGGATAATAAACGCCAAGATTTCAAAGCAGCTTAATAATGTCTCTAGTATCAGATAATGAGAAATTCCCTCAATGCCGCTAAGCTGGACTTTGTTAATTATAGCAACTGATCTTCCAACTGGCATATTTAACTGAAATAATTATTGTCATTCCTATCTGTTAGCCTGGAACTCTGGATATGCTGTGCATTGAGGTTTGGCTGTCTCTGGTGTGGGCTCGGCAAGACCTCTGGCGTACCCTCACCTGCACGTACAGCCGACCACGCTACGTAGCACGAGGCAGCCAAATCCAGAAGCATAAGACTACTAACCGTGCCTCCTCACCTGGACCTAGACCAAGGAGTTACACTTCAGAGAAGCCAACTCCCTGCAAAGCCATCTGCAACGACTGTATTTCAATACAACATGAAGTGACAAATCACGTGAAAATTCTTTGGGAATCGTACACTACACGTTCATCTGCCCGTCAGCTCTCACTTGATTTGTGCCTCCGCCAACAGTTTGCACAGGGATAACGTAACAGGTAAATATTTATGAAGTATTTGTGGTAGCTGTTAACCGCTTTCACGTAATTCTCTTAGGAGAAGGTCTATGACAGGGTACACTGAATACATTCTGAACGTTTCTTCAGCTTTCATGTCTTCAATAAGCAAGATCAGGAAAGTCAGAGAGCTGCTTTCGAACCAGCCTGGGTTTCAAATCGAGCTTAGCTTGGTAGGAAGAACTTGAAATGTGTCTCTCACCAAAAGATTTCCAAATGGATATGCAATAACATTTTAATTAGCAGATTCTTTACATAGTGAAAGGCTCCCAGTGAACAATTACTTTGTATTTCACATAAGCCTTTTCTAACACAATCTTTATATGGGGAAAAGAAAATATGAAAGAAAAACCAACAACATAGAAAACGTTATATAAAATGTTGTATTTGAGTATTTCCCATGTAGCAGTTAAACCTTTCTGTGGAAACCTGCCTCAGACCTTTATCACAACCCACAATAATACTAAAGAAACCTGACAGAAGATGTATTCATTCTCTCCTAGTACAAAAATTGCAAGATCTGGGACACAATTTAAAATGACAGATTATCAGAGAACCATCACCTGATGTACAGGATTAGCACTGTATCAAGTCAAATAAAAAATTCAGGCACTTTCAATACATTCTCAACACAGGTCTTTTCTTCTAACCGTGGAAGCCCAGATGCAACATTTGATACCGAAAATGCTGTTCCAGGGCAACAGACTAGATTGACTGGGCTGACTAAGGGCATATAAAGGGAAAACTCGCTAATATAAATACATATGGTGTATAAAGCAGCTTTGAGTCCTGTCGTTAGCACAGAAAACCTCACAGCGTTGGCAATGCCAGCTCTGCAGCCCTGCACCTACTGGTGCAGCCAGCCACCATCAACAGTGCCCAACGTGGAAATGCGATTTATGACAATCCATAAATGCCCGTCCCAAACTGAACAGGGGGTGGGGAGCACTGGCAGCTCTGAACAGCTCCTGGACAACAGCACGGCACATCTTATTACTAAACCAACGTCTGTGTTAGTGCAGCAACAGAATCAGATTTAAGGGGATGAAACAAGTTAACTCTTCCCGGAGTCAGCAACCAGAATAGCTAATGCTCTCCACAGTGGTACGTGCCCTTTTAAAACAACGATGAAAGAAACTCAGTGGTTATAATTAATGTGTGCGCATATTCCTCCACAGAATTTTGTAGACAAAAATCAATACATACATTTCTTTCAAAAGTTATTGTGTACAGAATACAGCATATAGAACCGAGACACGTGAACTATTTACAGCTGTAACATTAGTTAAAGTCTTGACCTTGCTTTTCTGAGAACTGTTGAGTAGTTGATGAGGCTGTTCAGGTTGTTTGCTGGACTATGGCATCCGAGTTCAGACTGTAGGAAATCACATTATTTTGATTTTTTCCTGATTATTTTTTCAAATGGATACCTGACACAGTTCTACACAAAGAGATAGTCCTTTTGCATCATCCTGGATATCCAGCCTTTAACAGTCCTTCAAAGAGCTCTGTGCTTTCCTCCATAAAGGTTTGGTTTTAGCACTATGTTAAGTCAGTTAAGTATTGCCACTCGCTTCCTAGCCTCATGCAATACTGCAGAAGCGAAGCTCAGACAGTATCTCAAACTAGGAGACTTATTAAACAGTATGAATCAAAACCTGATCTCTGCTGACACTCATGTTAGCAAAGCAGGCTGAACCACATCAGCTAAGGACTGCCTCACATTAGCACAACTCATCACATTAATCAATGCTAACTCAAGCATTTTGTAGTACGGTTATGATAATTTAGACTCACAGATAGACTATGTTGAGCAGAATAACTGTAGATAACTGTTGTGGTGTCTGTAGTCTTAATACTAGTCTAACAATCTCCCCAGCCGTTTCAGTTCAGCTGAAAGAAAGCCTGCAAACAACCTGAAATGCATGGATAATTATAATAATGATACTAATACTAATGACAGCAACAATAATAATGATGCTAGAAGAAAACTTCAGAAATTATCTAGTCCACACTCCAGCTCTTATATTTTTGAAAAATCTCACAGCTGTTGATCAAACTGATATGGGAGGGGCTTTTTTTATTGGCATAAGGATAATTACCACATTAATTCTTCGCCTATCAACAGGTAAAGTGTGTATGGAGGGGGAGTAATTTACTAAAGTAGCTACTTCCCTTTGAAGCTGACAGAAAGTCAGAAAACTTTTTAATAGTGCTTTTCCTCCTTGCTTGTTTCTTTGTATAAGGCACTGCAGTCTGCTTGTTTTACAAAATTGTACTTGTTAAGTGTCATTTACCCTAGCTGAGTCTCAGCCTGTAACATTCTAAGCTCCACTCGAAGTGAATCATCAGTGACTAGCAAGCTTTAAAAATGAGATTCCTCTAAGTCAGCCAAAACCAGAAAACGAATCCTTCCCTCCCAAAAACACTTGAAACAAATTGCCAATTACAGCAATTATAATGATTTTTCATATATTAAGCTTTCCGTCTCTTGATTCTTAGTTAATTAGTTCTCCAGCACTGAAGAGGTTTCTGCTGTAAATAAAATGTCTAATTTTAAAGCAAACAGAGAGGGATAAAAAAAGCCAAATACTTTTCAAAATCCCCCTCTCTTTCTCTCTCTCTCAAAAGGAGAAAAACTTTGCCAGAGAACCACTAACTTCCATGAGCGAGTCTTCTACCTCCCAGGAAGGCTCTGAGGATTAAAGTTGGTAAAATGCACTGAACATGAAAAGGCCATTGCGAGTTAGTATCACAGCATTCCTATTACCTAGCTTATATCTCTGTCTTTTTGCAGAACTACTAGAGCTTTTTTTAACCCCATTTCACAAAGATTTCAACTCAACCTTTTATGAAAGGAGAACTATAAATAGCCTCTTAGATTAAAACCCTTAACAGCTGAGAAGGCTGGAAAGGGAGGTAGATATTATCCACCTTTCAGTACTACAAATTGGGGCTGGAAGGGCTTAATTACCAAGAAATACTTAAGAACACACTAAGGACTGCTATAAAAATTACTCCAATTACAGCAGCTCCACAGACATCACTCCACCTTGGAGAGAGGAAACCATCCCTTCTATCTCTTTCCACATACCTCTCCGGTACCCCATGCTAATAAAGGGCATCATGAACAAACAGCAGCTTCATGCCATGCACAGGTCTGCTGCACATGTGGAGTCCTTTCTCCCGGGTGGCTTAACAAACCTTTCACGCCAGGCGAGCCAAAGATTTGGCTTCTTTTCTTTTCACTTTGAAATCTCAAAGTGGAGACACACTGTTTGTATAACCTAAAGCAACAAAATAATTTCAGCCAAAGTGTTAGCTTAGAAGAGTCTCGGGCAGAAAGAAATACTTCTAACCCATGATTTGGATTTGAATGTGGAATTCATGATTTCACATGAATTAAACGCTCACTGTCCTGAAATGGGGAATTCATGGTTCTCCTTATGATTTTGTCTGTGATGATGTATTCTTATTTATGATTTTTGTATTTACAAATAAAAGTGTAATTCACAATGAATGTTTAGCGAAATGATTTCTGTTAACAGTCAAAAAGTCCTTATGGTTTCAGTATTCCTGCGCTAAGCTTTTTGCAATGGTGCTCAACTGGATGTTTGAAGTTCCTTCATATATTGTACCTGAAATCAGAAGAAAATAAATTAGAAGACTATAAACCCACAGTGAGTATATGACCAAGATTTTGTTCTAACAGTCCAGTTAGAACATTTACAATTACAAAGTGAAGCTTTACTGAGCAAGTTCTAGAAACAGAATTATTGTTTACATAAATGTTCATATTTTATTATCTGTGACAATTAAAATACTTTTCTGCTGGTACAACATAATGACAAGACATTTTCCTGAAAAGCAATTCATAAATAACCAACAAAATTTAAATATTTACAAATGCTATCAGCAGTAAAAGTCAAAGGGTAATATTGTTAGAAATGTCAAACTGTTAGGTCCAAGGATTAGAATGGTAAACAAGGAAGTTTTGAAAATAAAGCTCCACATAGATTCAGATCTTAAAGCCAAAGAAAGTATTTTCAGTTTTTTTGAACTGGAATTTTCTTAATAGAACGGGACACAATGTGCGTGTTTGTATTTTATCGGTATCTAATTAAACATTGTAACTAGATTTACATGGATGGATATTTATACCTAAAGTTTTACCTTCCCATATCTGAGCCTTTGAAGCAGTGTTGATGCCAGTCTCAGGGAAAAAATATGTTAAAAAAATTGCCAGTCGTTCATCCTCAAACTTTAATACTACTAGTGCTACAAGAAATATTTGTTAAGAAACTATCACTCACCTATCTTGCAGTCACGATAGTACTTTTCTATTGGATAATTTTTGGTGAATCCAACGCCACCCATCCATTCAATGCATTTACTAGTTGTCAGTGTTGCAACCTATGAAAATAGTTTCAGAGTTACAATTTCAGGATTCAACTTCATGCAGGTGGTAGTAAATTTTATTCTTTGTAGCTATTTAAAGCAAAAATGAAACAGTAATTAAAGCAGTAACAATAGAACAAGTGGGAAGAGGAAGGACTGATATTTTTGTATTCATCTTATTTCTGCAAGTTATTTTAGAAAAAAATTGTCATTTTTCTAAATCAGAGGACATCAAGAATTCACTAACCGTTACTGCAATAGTTCATATGCTGCACTATGAAAAAGACTAGCAGCAGTATGCAAGACAGCAGTTACAAAGAGGCAGAAGCAATCTGGTTTTGAGTCCCATGAAGACTCGCAGTTGTGACCAGCAGAGTGGAAATGGTCACAGATGGAGTCTCACCATACCATATTCTCCAGCCACAAACAGAGAATTCTGAGAGAATGAAATCTCTCTACGTGAGTGAAAATACTAATTCACTTTCTCTTTTAATGTTGCTTGTTTTTAAAAATTTTATTTAAGGGTGTGAGCGGTTCGTTCTTTGGTGGCCTACTTTACATTCCACAGACGGACTGAGAAGGAGAAACAAGGTAGAAGTACATCCAAAGATCTCACAGCAAAGCATGAATTACAAGTTATACGTTCAGTAACGGAAGAAACGTTTAAACAGCGATGAAATAAACCCACTGAATAAAGAAACTGCAGGTTACCTCAGCAGCGTAGTATTTGGCCATGCTGGCCTCCTTTATGAAAGGCCTTCCTGTTTCCGCAAGACGGGCTGCGTTGTAGGTCAGCAACCTCGCTGCCTCCAGCTGCGTGGCCACCTGAGCTATCTGGTGTTGCATCCCCTGTCATAAGCACGCCACAAGTCAGACAGCACCAGTATCTAGTACTCAACCGGAATTTCTAGCAAGAACCATTCTTTTCACCCAGGAACATACCTACACTCAAAAATACAAAATCTAGATGGACCAGTAATTCTGCACATCTCTGCATCTATGACATCAACGCTGGAAAACCTCTGGGCCACCAAGTCCTTTCAGGAACTGCACTCCCATTTTCTCCTTCCCTCTTCTTGGATTCAGGAGTACTGGGGAGCTTCTTGCCTGACTGGCTGGATGGGAGGGTTCAACATGAATCTATTTGCACCCATGAATATCAAGGAAAATTTCAGCCAAATCTTAACGTTCTTCTCAGCACCAGAGACACAGGTAGGTCAAAGCTCTGAGCTTAACTGAGAAAAACTTGAAAAAAGTACCTCTTAAATAAAGTGGAGAAATAGCAAGGTGACAACCACTTCTTCCCATGTCCCATAACCATGAGACGAAAGTCAGGGGCAGCATAAAAGTGTAGAGAATGGGACTGATGGATGGATTCAAAGGGAAGGAAAAAGGTGATGGAGCTCACCTCTAAATGGTAGGTATTACAGAAGCACAGGCTTATTTAGAGAGACCCAAACATTACAATGATTGAAAACGAACATTTAGTTGTCTAACTTGCTCCTAAAACACAACAGAATCTTTCATCTTATTAGAGCATGAACACTGCTCCCTAAAATTTGCAAAAACATATATGCAGGTCAAAATAACAAAACGATTCTGCAATTATAAATTCCATTTCCCATTCAAAGGACACAGTTCCAATAATTTCCTAGATATCTGTGGGTGCTTCCTAAAATTTGTATAAATTATGAGTAGTACTAATGTTCCTTCCCTTCATCCAAGATGTAGGTTTCTTTTAACAAGAAAATTACTACAGTAATTACAATTATATATCTTCCTTATTAAACTATACATCATTTTTGCAACAAAGAGTCTTTTTCGTTTTAAGATGCAGATATTATCATGAAAACTAAATGTCTTTGTATAACACAGGAAATCTAATAATTCAGTTTTCCTCATCTTTTTATAATTTCTAGTGTCTCCAGAAAAAGGCCATCCCCTACATCTCATGAAAGTGTATAAAAACTGGAACACATTCAACATACTGTGATATTAAAATCAGAAGAGAAAGGGGTTCCATGCCTATTATTTTCAAAGGCAGTGAATATACTATCAAGGAAGGAGTCATGTTAATAGTGTTTTGAAGTTTTAAATGATTTATATGGTACTTGCAAAGGCACACGGCACTGAATTTATATGTTTTACACAGCAGATGAATACTCATCTGAAATTCTTTTGAAAAATTCTTCTCAAATATTGAGAAGTAGAGATGTGACACAAGGTGGAGCACAAATTATGCAAATCAGATTACTCATTTTACTGACTCCATCTACTGTGGTAACTACTACTCTCTTGGAGAAAACCTCTCGTGTTCATTAACAAATACCTGGAAATCGAATATGCTTTTCCCAAACTGGACTCTCTCCTTCGTATAGGGAATTGTATGGTCAAAACACCCCTGTGCCAGTCCTAACATCTGTAAGAAATAAGACATCTTGAGGTGAGTTAGGACAAAAAAACCAACCAACCTTGGAGGAATAAGACAATTCCATACTATTCCATTCCTGAAAGAAACTTTCTTACTAAAGGCAAAATATTTCTGAAAACACTATCACTAATTTTTGAACAAAAGTTATGGGTCAAATATTAAGTGTTTCTGGTAAAGTCCTTCATTATATGGGAAAATTACTGTAAACTAAAGATCTATAGATCTATATTACACTGTTAAAGGAAAAATAATCTGAATGATTACTCAAAGCTATTTTCATAGCAAAAATGATTTCTCATTTTATAGAAGACACTAGACTGTCAGAATTAGCAATTTATTTCAGAAGTTAGAAAATTAGTACAGTGGAAGGAGAGATAACATTTGTTCCAGCATTGCCTAGAAAAAGAACAACTCAACAGAACAATTTTAGAAGACCATTGTCTTTTCACACACTCTCTTCACTCAGCAGCAAAGACAGTAAAACACAATTGTTATCTTGGGAGGATAACGTCTGGGAAAACTGCACACGAACATTTATAAAGAAGTAACTCGCATCTACCCTAGTGTCTGGTTTGTTAGCCTAAAGAAACATTATGGAATCTGTAAAGTAAACTAGTTTTACGTTTTTTTAACTACTAAATTTTGAGTGTGTTCCATTCCAAACCAGATAGTAAAGAAAGGACCCTGCCTTTCATGTATCTTGGAACACGTAGCTATTAGTAAATAAGATCAGTTGGTTTAATTATATAACTACCATCCATCTGAACTCATTCTTTCTACCTAGTTTCTTCCCTATGAAAAACAGAGATAGGAAATTAGACGAGGGGAAGCATCAAACAAGAAAAAAAAAAAAAAAAACAAAAAACCCAAAGGGAAATGAATGGCATGAAGAACTATCAAAAAGCAAGGCAACAGTATATGGTAAATTTGGAATCTCATAAAACTTTCCTAAGTCAGGAGGGGATACTACAACGTGGCAGTCAGCTGTCACATCAAGCAGCTTATGTCAAACTACTTTTAATGGTGTACAGTAGCGTATGGGTATTTTTGGATAGACCCACATATTAAGTTGAAAGCCAAGGGCCCCAAGAAGATTAAAAACAAGACTCTGACTGGGTTCAGACATCTACTCCTTAATCATTTAAGATTCTAGGAATAAAACCCACAATACACAGGAAAATGAGTATGTGGGAAAAGAGCATAAGAAAATAATACCATCTGCTGCTAATCAGATTTGTTGCCTTCTTATATAAACTGATACAGATGAACCAAGTATATCAACTTCAGCACCTGTAACAAAATATGCAGCTACCTTGCACTAAAACTACCTGAAACTGTTTTCACAGCCACAATTACATTTTATAAGATGTTCATTGTCTTTTAAAACTATTATTACCACAAAACTAAATTCAATACAGGGCTTTGGAACTGCCGTTCTTGTACATTCAAGTACATTTCTCTTCATTTGAAGGTGCCAAGAAAGTGGTAACTAAGATTTAACAACTACCCGACCTTAACTTTTAATCAGGTTATAAGTGTAACTTGGAGTAATTAAGAGTAAAATCCAGACCATGTATTTTAATGCCAGAGCCTCTTATTTGTTTTTCTGGGAACAACGGGGCCCACAGCCGTAGTTTTTAAATGACATATCAGACAAAGTTTAATCACAGATAATCTTTAGAAATGATGAAAAAGCCAGCCCATTTAGCAGCACAGTATACTGCCATGTGGAAAGTCTAAATTTCATGAGGCCTATTACTTCTGGTCTGTTTGCAAACTAGGGCAAAAGATAAGGGAGATTGGTAGTACAGACATATTTCACCTTATACAGCACAAGTACATCCACAACAAAGTAGAAACAAAGAAAAGATTACTTTCAAAAGTAAACTAAAAATACAAAAACTTTCCATAAGTCATTTTATTATAGGGCTGAACCTGATTTCCACTGAAATCAGCAGCAATCTGAGATCCAAATTGAGTTTACAACAAAATACAACATTTTGAAATAACTCCAAGGTCAGCAAATGTTTTCCTCTAAGATGCCATAAGGTGCAATTTTCAAACACAAAAATGAACTAGGACACTTCTGCTAGAAAAAATCATATTTATTTTAAAAATAAGTTGACTTTTAAAAATAAGTTGTTGGGAAAACATCAGTTAGCATAAGGTCACATTTGGCAATTGCATACAATCACAGCTGGAAGCATTAATGTTATACATTTCAGTGTGTTATATTTTCCAAAGCTAGTTTTCTTTGTAAAATAAATTTGCATAATGGAAAATAAAAATGTTGACATATTTCAGCAGCAATAAGTTAACCACCAAAGACAAACTAATTGCCATGTAATGTTTTCTAAATCTATTGCTTATGTCACCAAAGGAGAATTTTACCATTTACAGTTGTTTCAGTATTTTACCGTAACTTAGATGCAGGAATAGTGACATCTAGTGGCAATTTAGTTTTTAATAAAGTATTTTCTAAATACTTTATTCTTATTAGCTTTAAATATTTTGTAAATGTCAATCCAAATTCAAAGTTATATACTGGTTGTATTCAGTATTAAACAAAATCACCCACCTGTGCAGCAATACCTATTCTGCCGGTATTCAGCAGTCCAATCGCATGCTTATAGCCTTTTCCAACCTGTCCCAGGATATTGGTCGCAGGAACCTAAAGAATAAAACCACGCAATTATTCCTCTTCTATTCTGCTTTGCAACTGCTAGCACGGTTCACAGGTGAATCAGTGTACAGGTTTTATTTAATGTTCCTCATAAGTAGAAGGCATAAAACTTAAACCAGACATGATTCCTACAATATCTGATTAGAACATTTCCTGATACATGTGATTATAAACTGATGATTGAGAAAATCTGTATCAAAATTTAAGAAATCTAACCCCCCTCAAGACTTCTGTGAAAGAATAGGGAGGAAAAAGTTAAAATATGCCAAACAATCAGTATGTCTAAGGAAAAAAAAAATATTGGGAATTTAGTTAACATTCTTTCCTTATATGTGGTCAAGCTCCAATTACACACAAATTATGCTTCAATAGCTAAACAACGTACAATACCTTAACGTTTTCAAATGTTACTGGGCAGGTAGAAGACGCTCTGATTCCCAGCTTGTCCTCCTTCTTCCCTATATGTAGTCCCTCTGTGTCGCGATCTACTATGAAGCATGTAATTCCCCTGTATCCCTAGGATGAATTACAAATTAGTCAGGAACTGTTTCTTATACTAATATCAGCAAATGGTGGTCTAAATATCTCATTCCACTACAGAAATTTTACACCTGCTTAATACTATATTACTAGATAAAACACTGGCACCATCATCTGTTCCCTCTATGTCTGCTAATTATGGTTTAACAAAGGCCAGAGATACCTTCCTATTAAAATATTCCATTCGGAAAACATAATTAGAACAACCTTAAAAGTTCTCTTGATAAGACAGGGGACTGGTATTATGGAAATGAAACAGACAGGACTGTAGTGCCTGTCTGTACTGGAAATCACTGGGAAAGCAAGTTATGGCTGTGCAGTGAAGCTACTGCTTACTGTTGGAACATATGTCACAGGCAAACAATGGACTGCGAGAAGACATAGGGTATCTTTAGACTAAAGTGGTCAAACAAATAATGGCTCTAAACCCATGTCAGATGATTCTATAGGATGCAAGATTTTACTTAAGCCCAATTACTTCAGCTACTCTTCTCATGGAAGGCTGTGTATATACTCTTCCTTTTAAGGTTGTCCAGAGTAAGAGACTGATGAGACTGGCGCCACTGGGAACCGTGCTGAAACATTCAAAGCGCAGTATAATTGTAAGTATTATAACAGACCTAATCTAACACCCAGAACTGGTGCACACATTCTCCTTGTGATTCCAGTTTGCAGAACATTGATATCACTGTCTCTTCACTTTAGAGAGGTAGTGGGAATATAATTAATAGTCTGAAATCATTATGATGGTATGACGGTTGTTATCAAAAAGCTCAAAGAGTTGATTTGGTATTCAGATAATGATTTGGACAGGACACTAAATAACGCATCTGAAAACACATAGATTGTACAGCCAATCTAAATTTTGGCCTCTCCTACATACTGGCTTACAATCTTCACATCTTTGAAGCCCTAAACTAGGTTCTCGAAGTACAGAACGGTGATTCCCGATAGCTGTCACTTTCCCTTTTTCCCCTCTGTGTAATTCTTATTCCCAATTCTCTCTCCTTTCCCCAATCATTCTTGCTTCCTCAGCATTGCCCCCAGCCAGAACCACAGCTGTGTCTGTTATGCAACATACTACAAGGTCCATGAGACAAAAATGTGAGGTGTTCCTGGCCACGTTTCCATCTCTTCCTGTCCCCAACATCCACAGCACCTCCTCTCACTAAGCGGGTGACACTGAGAGGCAGGAAAAGTCCTGTGGTTCTTCTGGAAGAGTTGCCTCTTAGGAAAGAGAAGGCTGCGGATTCCACCTCACCTCAACGACAGCCCATCTCACCAAATGGGAGCTGCTAGTGCAGAGTGCACATTTCAGTACGCAATTCTACACTGGTCCGTTCTCTCATTTATACTGATGTCAACTGTTACTTAATCTTTGAGCAGCACTGACTCCTTCTTGAATATTTAAAAGCAAATTTCTAACTTTAAGAAGACAATATATTATATATTTTTAAAATGTTACACTAATACAGAAACGACTCCAGATTATAAGGCAATGCACAACAGTTAACAAATATAGAAACTGGCTTATCAAATATATTTTCATTGTCTGTGGTACTCAAATCACCCAACGGCTTGTGAAGAAATGAGTAAAAATTCAGAAAGCAACACGATATTCAACTGTTCGAGACAATGAAAGAAAACCCCCTCTTTGTATTTAGTGAAAACCTGAAATTTTAATTTTAAAAATAAGTATCTTCAAGTTTTTAAGAAAGAGATACTGGAATAAGTTTAAAAAAAATAAATAAAAGTTGTAAACAATTTAGTTTTGTATTTGATTATCACTCTACTGTATTGGTATAGTACATTTTAAAGCCTGCAGTTGACTTTTCTGAATCTACTACCTATATCCAAATTGGTGACAAAACTTGAAACATGCATATTCAGCTATGTATTTTTTTACCTGAACATACTTTGCTGGTGTATTCTTGTTAGTTTTCCAGTGGGTGTAGCCTAAGCTCTATTTTGCCTTTTAACAATAGCGACTTGTCAGTTAAGTGAGAAGAGTTGGAAAGACTTAGGCTATCTGTTCTTCCATTACTCAGAAGAATACCAATGCACGCTGTGCTCTTCATCTAAGCAATGATGATTCTGACATCTTTATTTTCCCTGGTGGGAGGAATTTATTAAATTGCTCAGCAAGTTCTCAGTTTTTGTCGGGAAGTATTTTTAAAGGTTTGCTGTCAGCTAGGAAAAGGTTCAAAGAATATTAACCTTTAACATCAGAGCATTAATATAAAATCCATAGTCTCATACATAATCAGCTGTCACTGAAATGCAACTATTCTTTACCAACTTACTAAGGACGGATCTGTATTTGCCATCACAAAGAAGACTCCTGCGTGTTCCGCTAAGCTAATCCACATCTTTGAGCCATTGATAATATAGTAGTCTCCTTTCTTTTCAGCCCGAGTCTTCAAAGAAAAAGCATCACTGCCAGATCCAGCCTCCGAAAGACAGAAACTGCCTATCTGTCAATTGAAGGGAAAAACTCGTTTTATTTTCTACTGAACACATAGGCACAATGTATAACAAATTCTGCAAAGAAAATAAACAAGCACAAGTCTCTTAAATTCAAACATTTTAAATTATTGCATCAAAGTAACTAAGTTTCAGACACGGAGATTAAGACTAGAAACACTGTGTAATTACATGTCTCTCAAGGTCAACTGCTTTAAATTTCTTTTCCACAGTAAATTAAATTTTAATGAAACTAATAGGCACCTTTCCACTTTTACCTCTCGGCTGCTGATGACAGGATGTATCTATATCACCACAGATCTCAGCTCTAACCAGCGTTTCAATGTTCACACATATTTTCAAATGCTACAGTCACCCATTTAGTTACTGAAAAAAACCACCCCACTAACATAACTTAACTATTAAAAATTATATTATAGTTTAGTAAAGTGAGACTTTGACTCACTGTATCTTTAGCGACTCTGGGCAAGTAAGTTCTCTTTTGTTCTTCTGTTCCATATGTGATAAACAACTTATTTGTTAGTGTATTTTGGAGTTCACATAGAAGAGAAACAGCTGGATCAACTTTGGCCAATTCTTCTACCACCAATATGACTGAAAAAAATGAAGCTCCAGTTCCTCCATATTCTTCCCCAAGCTCAATACTCATCAGCTGAAATGTAAAAGATACAAACATATCGATCTGTTAGTTCTTGTCACCAATTTGTTAGTCCAAGCTGATACTTAAGAGATTAAAATAAAAACGACAGAATGTAAGCATTTCCAGATCCTTCCCCGAAGAACTGTGTTCCTTCAATACCCTTAACAAAATAACAACTCTTCACAGAAGCTGATAGTCAATTAACGCAAGAAATAACTAACATGTGCAGTATACAGGCCAATCATCACCCTAATTTGATTACATATTCCAGCACAATTGCAATCTCAACACAAGTCTAATATTTAGAGTAGTTGTTGTATAAAATGACATTCTAATCACAGACAAGCTTTAGGTTTGACAGCAGGAAAGGCTAAAATTGAATCCATGAATGATCAACAGGATATCTGCAAGACAAGTCCTTGTGGTTGCCCAGTAAGGACACAGAGGACTCCTGATACCCTTTCCCAGCAACACTTACAGAGTCGTGGTCGTTCTAGCATTCTAAGCAATTATTCTTATCCAATTTAAAAAAAAAAAGTGTGTGTGGGAGATAAGGAACTCAAAGATAAGATGAAAAATGTGGTATGGGAGTGGGAGACATGGAAAGAATATTACAGGAAAAGATGGAGAGTGATAATGCAGTAAAAAAAAAAAAGGGAAATTTGCCCTGCTGATGATAAATCCAAAATTAGTTCATTTGAATCATATCCCTCAATCTTTTAATCTAAAAATCTGAAAAGTGCACAGCTAAAGATTCATAAAATGATGCCATTTGCTGAAAAAAAGATTAAGTAAAAGTGTGCAGACCCCTTGTTCAAACAATCCTTGTATTACAGAGTCTTCCATTTTTGAATTCTCATCCATTTTTTGTACCAAAGGTGCGACTCGTTCCTGAGCAAATTTTGTCACTGTAATGAAGAGAAGAAAGGAAGTGTGTAAGTATTCTAACACCTTACCTGAAGATCAATATAGCAGTAATATGGTACTTCTGACAGGTTATGCATGTATTCCCTGACTCTCCCAGACAAGTTAATAAAACGACAAAAAGTTGCCTGAGTGAAACAAGGTAACGTGCCACAAGGCTCAATTATAATTTCTTTCTGAACTCAGCAACAACTCTCTAAACGGAAACAAATACTTCCTATAAATTAGAAACTTTGAAAGCATCTCAGCAACACTAATGTAACATTAGTTGACCAAAAATTATTGAAAATATTTTAAATACACCCCTTGTTTTGTTAGCTGTATCTTATTTCTTTATAAATTAAACCTGCAGTTTGGGAAGATGGTCTCAGGCTTTAACATACGCTATTTTGAGTGCACAAAGCCCTATAAATAAGACTGTTTCTGTTTAACTGGAGCCTTTTATAAGCTCTGTCCCAGATGTGCAGGTCCTCACTCTTTTACCTTTGCTCTGAGGATTCCTTCTGAAACACTGTCTTCTTCATGCAGGCCTGGCTGCGTGGCAGACGCATCACATCTGTCACCCTTCTGGGTATACCCAAAATCTCTGAAAACCAGCTACAGCCGCTAACTGTAGCTGAACTAAACACTTTAGAAAGGGCATGAGTCAATGCCAGGCAACTTCACTTCTACTACAGCAATAGTTTTAAACAGTTAATATTTATTTATGCAGAGTAAACTGCACTGTGGTATGTGGAACTGTGCTATGGTAACATAGAAAAAGAACATTACTCTTGTGAACTAAAGCAGTTTTAACATTAACTATAATTAAACAACAATGCTTATTAAATAATGAAAAGAAATTTTCAAGCTAAAATTTTCCTTCTGATTAGACATTTCTGAATTTTAACCACACAGACAATAGGTACCCATATTTTTCAGCATCATCTCCTCTTCAGTGAATGTTTGAAGCGGAGCACAGACAACTCCATCACTGGCTAGATTTGGCATGAGTTCCGATTTGGAGGATCTGAAGACACATGGGGAAGCCCTCCAAGGACCCAAGTACGCTGGCAAATTTCTTTTCAGCTGTTGACAGTAAATACAGAACATGCAAACAGTTAATAGAATTTGTATTTGTATACAGACAGCAACAGCAATACACAATTTTACCCAGCGTTTTTATTCAGTAAATGAATAGGAAACATAACTTACAATCAATGTCTAGTTTGAAAGGTTTTGAGAAGATGTAACCCCCCCCCAGTGTCCTAAAAGAAAATATCCTTTAATTACTCTTCTTTTAAGGCCAAACAATTTTCTTTCTGGAAGTTTGCTAACACAATGTTATTCTACAAAGTATTCACAAACATTAGTTTTAGTCAATTTTAGTGTTTACAGCAAATAAACCCTGCTGATAGTATTTATTTTTATAAATGATCTTGGAAGTCTGCTGCAGTATTTATAGTAGTAAGTGTATATTTTGACAGAATTAATATCTTCACTAACAAATATGGTAAGAGTAAATGTGAAATAGACATACGAATGTTTTTTACAGAAGACCTGTCAACTTCAGTGATAGACTTGGCTTTCTCCCTGGTCTTCTAGGGGCCAGCAACTCTTGTTTCTAAAGCAATCTGATAGCACTTCATCTGGATGATTGGTATTTTGCTGTCAAAGGGCATAATTTTTAACATCACTGTGGATTTTTGTATTCAAACTGAGTTCTTACGCACCACTTCATGATTTTCAGAATGAGCACACATTTCATAGACAAAGCCCTGGCATTTGAATGCCTCTATATAGTTAATTTTTATATAGTTTAAATCCTACAGTTAGTATGTTGATAGTACTATGTAATTAATAATTAACGTGTCTTATTTGGTTGATTTATTAAAAAAGTACAGTAAGGAACTAAAATTGAGTGATTTATGCTTAACCTCTCCCCCTTTGTCCATGATATCCAACAATCTCAAATGATATCAAGAGGCACTGGTTATCCAACCAAGAGAGCAGAGGTATTACAGAGTGTTTTACTGAAGGGGGAATGGCGTTAAGCATATATGGCAAAAGTCACAAAAATGAGCAGAACAGACAGTAGCTTTTGGGAGCAAGCTACGCATAGCGATTGTCAGGTGGGTGGACATAGACACTCTGACAGGTAATTAGCTTTGTACCTTGGAGAACTATAAACTACTTACTCAAGTATATAACAACAGGCTTTAGAAAGGAACACGTTTGGTTTGAAAGTTAATATACTTTCTAACCACAGAATAATTTCTTAGAATTTTTAAAAATATTAGCGTAATGCATATGATCTAGCTCAAAAAGTAACAGGCTAACAGTAGCTAAACTGCTGCAAAAAGTATTCTTGAAAAGCAGTACTCAAAAAAGAAGCACAGTTTGACTGACTGATCACAAAAAAGGCAAGACAGAAAAATGGCTTTGCTCTTATAGCTCCCAAAACCCAACTTATTCTGTGGCTAACGTCTACAGATCAGATCTTTGCTACAGATATCCATCGCTATTGCTGTGTCAGTCTAAAGCGTGCAGATATTAATGTCTTACCAAGATAACTGCTGACAGAAATCCCCAGTAGAGACACAGCTGTGCCATAAAAATAACATGTATACGAGCATATGCCTGCCAACATACATTTTTGCCAGCACGCACTCGTAACCCCACAGCGAGCAGACCGACTGACTGTGTCGTAACCAGACTGCTATTTAGCTCACAGAACGCAGGACAATTTTGCAATGCACACTGTGACAGCAGCATTCCTCAGAAAATGGCAGAAGCTTTGGGGTCAGGAAGTAAAAATTCCTTTGATCCTTCTAATAATTCACTCTTTCATGTTGGCTTTCAACACCTGTCATGTCCCTGGCTGAAGAACTGATGTAAAACAGATCTGTGGACTCCTTTTTTCTTAGAGACAAGATGCATAAGTCTATTACAGTAAGGGAACTCCGACTTTAGCACAACCAGTAATGCATGACAAAAAAACCCCACTAAGAAGTGGTAATGTAGAAAATAAATATTGCTGTGAACATTCAATGTTCATTCACATTCAACACCCCTGGTCACATAAAACAAATAATGACTAGTGGGGCTGATTCATTAATACATTGGATGATCAGCAATAGCTGCAACACTTTCAAATGAAGACTAAGTTATGGAGTCACCGTAGGTCTTCACAGAAAAACAAAGAAAGAGTTGCTTTAATAGACAAAACCCAAGGGAACCATGTTCTGGAAGCTGTCAGTCAGGAATGAATTATTCGCAGAGCATCCAGCTATGGTAGGGTCACTCAACACCCAGATGTGTAAGACTATTAAACATCCACCTGCGTAAGTCCATATTCTTAGCAAGGCCTGAGAAGGGAAAAACCTATGTATACACACAACACACACACATATATATATTTAACACAGTATGCTTCCTGAGCAGTTATAGGATTACAAATCACACATACATTCTCCTTCTTCAACTACTTTATTTACAAGTACAAAGAAAAGAGCATTTTTCTTTCATGGTGGCATAACCAAAGACGAATCACTGAGAATATTTCACCAGTATTGACCAAAAGCTGTCAGGAAAAATGCGCGGTGCCTTTTTAAGAAGACAAAACTTTTTGGAAAGCTGCAAGTAGGTATGCTCAGTAGGCAATAAACCAGTACTGTTGAATCAACAACTGGTAGCACTCTGGGATTACCTCTACTTTCATTTGACGGCACCTGACACTGGGATGTAGAATTATCGACCACATAACCCACCATAAGGGGAACACATCACTAAATGCATGCAGAGAACTCTGCCCTGTCCAACACAGGAAGCACGGATTTTGTAGATCACAAAAAATACACAGATTTTTCTCCTGTTCTTTCATGAAAATGGGAAACTGGACAAACTTGATTAAAAGCAGCTCAGCGAGGCCAAGCAGACGTGCACAGGGCTGTACTGGCTGAGAGGACCTGCCAATAGCCTGACTAGCAAGCAGCAGCTTTCAAACACAGCAAACGGCTCAGTGTTTGTTAGAGGTTACAGCCATTATAGCAGGCCTGCTCTTGGCAACAATGCCAAAGGTTTTGAGAAAGTTAGGGCTCACCCCAGGCTTTCCTCCCTCCCCAGAGCTTTCACTTGGAGGCTCTTCCACTGCAACCAACCCACTCGAGAGCGGCAGAGAAAGGTGCCCTACTGCGGCAGGAGAAACAAAGGCAGCCCTGAGTGCACACATGCAGATACGGTTTGATAAACACTTATTTGAGACCCGACTGACATGGTGCTAGAGGACAAAAGGAATATTCGTAACAAGGTTACCTTGAAAAGTCCTAAAACCAGTAGGATAGACCCAAGGCACAGGGCTTACATTGGCAACACCCACGCACAGAGCAGCAACCCATAGGTATGCCAGAGTAATAGCACATTTTAGAAATGATTTTTTATTTCAACATTTAGATTAAAAAAAACCCAAGTCACTACATTACTGTTAACATTTTTATTCTCTGAAGTCATGCAGTCACATAGTATTACTAACTTTCAGACAGTTATTTAGAGTGCATGTACATTACTCAAATGCTTTGCTACTGCTTCCCTGCTTTTTTTTTTTTACCCCTCTTTTTCTGTAGGTAAGGTAAAGATTTATGCTGCTACAAGATTCAGACTGCTTGCCCTACTAAACACACGTATTTGAAAATTGGTTTCTGGGTTGCTGATAACATTGATTTTTCTGTTTATCTCAATTCTTACCTCCACTTCAGCTCTTTAAAGATCAGTTCTTTTGGTTTCCTTCTGTTTGTTTTACAATCTAAAACGAGATTTTAATGCTGGTGGACCTGGGAGCACCATTAAGATATAAATAAAAAAAAAAGGCCAAAGCAATATATTTTCCTAAGCTCACTCTGCTGTCCTTGATGACTTCCACTCCTGTATCAGTCCTAGCTGGCTCCCAGACAGCTCCTATTTCTCAGCAGAGAAGCTCCATCACAGGAAGCTTGCTTGCCCTCATTTATGGCGTTGGCTTTCTTTATTTCAGTTGTCACAACACAGCCACAAGCTGCCAGAGAAGGCCCCAGGCCAGCACGTCTCCTCGCTCTGCACGGCAAAGGCATGCGTGTGGCACAAGCCCAGGTTTTCTGCTTGTTTCCTTTGTCTTTTGATTACCCCTACAATGCCAGGAGTCTTTTGCCTGCTTAGGTAAGCAAAGGAGACATCGGAGCACCTCTGCTGCTGGGACTGTGCCGTCCCCTCACAGCCCCACCAGCCGCGGGCTGCTCCAGCTACAAGCCGTTTCACAAGACCTGAAAGAACCTTCCTTAGCAAGAAGTTATCTAACACCACCTCTCCGCACAAAAAAACGCAAGACAGGAGGAGAAGAGGCCTTTCCAAACCCACCCTCACCCCCTGCAGAGCTGCACTTGAACGGCCCGAGCAGACCCCACGCCCCGTCAGCTCCCAGCGAGCGGCTCCCCGGGGACCCCTTCGCCAGCCCCTCGGGCAGCCGTAACGCGGCGGTCTGAGGCGAGAGGAGGCGAGAGGCGAGGCGAGGCGGGTTCCCCCCGGCGCCCGGACACCCCCTGCCCGCCGCTCCCTCGGCAGCCCCGCTTCACCTTCCCGCAGCTCCCCAGCCAACGGCCCGCCGCCGCCGCCGCCGCCGCCGCCATCTTGGCGCCCGTCCCGCCCACCGGTGCGCAGGCAGCGCGGCGACCGCGGCGAGGTCTCGCGAGACTGCGGTGGGCCGGGCCGGGCGGCGGGAGGCACAACAAACATGGCGGCGCCGGCGGCGGCGGGCGGCGGCCGGGGTGCGGGGCGGCGGCGGTGAGTGACGGCCTCTCCCCGCCACCCGCCCCACCGTGAGGGGAGCACGGCGGCAGCGCGGCCCGCACCGCCGCTGGGGCGGTGGCGGTAACCGTGACACGCCTGCCCGGCGGCCGCGGGGCTCCCGCTGGGGCCTCCCTTTGACGTGAGGGGGACCGGGCGGCGGGGGCGCCTGGCCGCGGCAGGCTGCGCTCGGCTCCCGGCGCGGAGCGGGTGGGCGGCGGGGCGGGGAGGGCCCGGGTCAGCCGGCGACCGGCGGTTTTCCCGTAGCCGGTGACAGGTGGTGGGGCTCGGCCCGGCCGCCGCCGGCGCTGCCGTTCCCCTTCGCCTTCCCAGGCACAAAACTCCCTGAGAAGCAGCAGGAAGGGCTTGGGTAGAGTTTGGGATCCTTCCTCCTTCGTTACGTTAATTTTCAGTCATTTGAACTGGAAAAGATGAGGCTGGGACAGAGATCCCCCCCATTTTTTTTCCCCTTAATTCCTTAAAAGAAAATGGGATGCATACACATCTCATAGCCATGTTATTTTATTCTCTTATAATTACTGCAGTATGAATTCTTACTGTGTGTGTTAAACTGCTGGTTTTACTGTGTCTGAATTATTCTCTTTAGCAGAATTCTTCAGGTAAAATACTCATAATGCCTTTCATCCTAGCCCATCCTATAGTGCTTCTTAGACAATAAATTTAGTGCGTATCAGCACTGTGACTAATATTAAATCCAACAGTTGCGCCTGCGTAGAAAATGAATAACCAGTATTCAACCCGTCAGTGTACACAGCTGGAGAAGATGCAGTTGTCTATGCAGAAAATACTTTGTATAAATAGAACTTGAGGGACATCTGGTGCGATCAGCCCATTCGAGCGCGTGAAACACGAGCTGGTCTGCTCAGGTTCTAATAATTAAAACTGCATTTAATAGTTTGCAGTAGCGACGTAGCAAGCACCTCATCGATATCCTTCTTCCCTGAAAAAGGGAGCTGCTGGTTGTATAGCTGTAAAAAAATACCACATAAAATCACAAAAAGTTCTTTTGTGCATACAAATGTAGAGGATTGAAGTGGTTGTTACCTTGTGGCAGTTTACTTACACTGATATAAAAAAAAAAAGATGAATATTCTCAAATCGGTGAGGCAGAGAAAAGAAGTTTTATGCAGTTGATTCCCAAAATAATGTCTTTTCCCCAATCAGATTTTAAAAATTTTATGTAATTTTCTTTAAAAATTAAATGTCATTATAAAAGTAATCAATCAAATAAGTTTTTGTACCTTACACAAAGGGATACACAGATTCTTCTGTGAAAATATGGACCTTTAGCGTTGTTTCATGTTGAACCATTCAACATTTAGAATGGTTTAATTTTAAATTGTTATTTCTTATTATTATAATTTGGTGAAAGTTGCCCTGGTCAGTACTCTACATTACATTGGCCTATATTTCTCTTCCATATCTTTAATTTATATCCTTTTTTTTATTGCAGGAGACACCAACAAATGGAACACAAATTAACTTAAGCCTACACGAGGCTAGTGACACCTGAAAGAGGGTAGGGAAAATTGATATGTAAAGATGTGTTCAAAACTGACTTAATGGTGATAATAATAATAGGTGAGCACACTTAGCTATGATGTGAAAGAACGTACTCATCTGGATGCCGAAAAATGAACTAACATTTATAAATAACTTTGAACATGCAGGAGAATGTGTTTAAATGTGGTCTTGAACTCAGGACTTGAGTTTTTGTAGGTCAGCTAATGTTTTGTGTAGTAGCTATTGGAAAACAAAAAGATATTCTTATTGAAAATGTAGCATTATAGATTATTTCTGATTGTAATCTGCAGGAATAATAATGTGACTGACTCATTGCCCTCTTTCCAACTGAATCCTAAATTCTGTCTCCAGAAATTCATTGCAAATTGAGACTCTAGAGGTTTGTCATTTACAGTGCCAGAAAAGAGCATTACCACTGACCTCTAGTGAATATTTTTATTATCTCAATGCAAGGTAATGAAATGGATTAAGACTTTTATGCAGGACAGGAAACTAGAATTTTGGGAGAACTGTGAAGTACTGCTTTCTATAAGGCTTCTTTCCATCTTTGCTAATCAGCAACGTTCAGTTGGTTTCCCAACATTACAGTTGCCATAACTGACTTACCCAACTCTGGAATTTTTTGGAGCCATGTGTTCATCAGAGAAACTATTCAAACAATCAGTGAGATAGAAGTGTCTTTCAGTGAGATACACAAAGGAGTAGATGCAGCCTTTGAAAAGTTTTTGCTGGAAGTGTAATTGTTTTAATAAAACTTATAGCAGTAGAGTATTAAAACTTGTCTTTCAAAACATATATATATATTTTCAAGTTTCTTTCTTACAACTCATGAGGGTTGGGAAGAATAATGGACTAAGATTTCCTTTTTTCCTTCCAGGGAAAGTGGAGAAGCTGTGCTCTGTGCTTTCTATCTGACCTGTTGGGAGTACATTTTGGAGCATGTTTGCTACTTAGCAGGGAACTGAAATTCAGGTATGATCCATTTTAAAAAAAAAACAAAAAAAGTGTGGTGGGTTGACCCTGGCTGGACGCCAGGTGCCCACCAAAGCCGCTCTATCACTCCCCCTCCTCAGCTGGACAGGGGAGAGAAAATATAACGAAAAGCTCGTGGGTCAAGATAAGGACATGGAGAGATCATTTACCAATTACTGTCACAGGCAGAACAGACTCTACTTGGGGAAATTAGTTGAATTTATTACCAATCAAACCAGTAAGGTAATGAAAAAATAAAAACTACATCTTAAAACACCTTCCCCCCACTCCTGTCTTCTTCCCGGGCTCTACTTCACTCCCAATTTCTCTACGTCTTCCCCCCAAGCGACACAGGGTTATGGGGGTTGTGGTCAGTTCATCACACGTTGTTTCTGCCGCTCCTTCCTCCTCATGCTCTTCCCCTGTTCCAGCGTGGGTCCCTTCCATGGGGTGCAGTCCTTCAGGAACAGACTGCTCCAGCGTGGGTCCCCCGCAGGTCACAAGTCCTGCCAGCAAACCTGCTCCAGCCTAGGATCCTCTCTCCACGGGTGCACAGGTCCTGCCAGGAGCCTGCTCCAGTGTGGGCTTCCCACAGGGTCATGGCCTCCTTCGGGCATCCCCCTGCTCCAGTGTGGGGTCCTCCACGGGCTGCAGGTGGATCTCTGTTCCACCGCTAACCTCCATGGGCTGCAGGGACACAGCCTACCTCACCATGGGCTTCACCACGGGCTGTGGGAGAATCTCTGCTCCCGTGCTTGGAGCACCTCCTCCCCTCCTTCTTCACTGACCTTGGTGTCTGCAGAGTTGTTCTGCTCATGTATTCTCACTCCTCTCTCCGGCTGCAATTGCCGTTGCCCAGAAACTTTTTTTTTTCCCTTCTTAAATATCTTATGCCAGAGGCACGACCACCATTGCTGATTGGCTTGGCCTTGGCCAGCAGCAGGTCCGTCTTGGAGCCGGCTGGCGTTGACTCTATCAGACACAGGGGAAGCTTCTAGCAGCTCCTCACAGAAGCCACCCCTGTAGCCCCACCGCTACCAAAACCTTGCCATGCAAACCCAGTACAAAAAGGCAAGTTGATTTTGATTATTACATCATTTTATCCAAGTTGATATTGTCCTTATGTTACTGTGGCTGAAAATGGTTTCCCCAGTAATATGTAACTTGGTGATCTTTAATGAGTTAAAAATCATAAAAATAATATTCTTATGGTTTTCAATTTGTTCATTGAGTCATGCTGTATGATAAAAGTAATCCTTCACTTAAAAAAAAAACAAACAAAACCACAAACCAAAAAACCCACTAAAAAACCTTATTTTTATGAATGCATTCAAATTCAGTGACACTCGTGTTTTGAAAATACTTTTCCTTCTAGGCACAAGAGGTTGTAAACATACAGCGTGAATATGGGTGAAAAGAAGCCAGAACCTTTGGACTTTGTAAAAGATTTTCAGGAATATCTTACACAGCAGACTCACCATGTAAATATGATTTCTGGATCAGTTAGTGGAGACAAGGAAGCAGAGACTCTTCAGGGAGGTAAGCTGATTTCAGCGCTATCAAATTTTATTTTTTTGAGAATGAGTGCACTGTTTACATTCCACATAGTTATGCAGACTACTACAATTGTATGGAAGCATTTCTGATAGTCGTTTTCACATCACAAAAGATGTGTACGTATCTTTGTTTTAATGAGGGTATGTTCATATAGTTCTGTATATTTAAAGACGAAGGGCATAGAGAAGCAAAAGTTATTTGGCATATCCTCACAGCATGATAGATACTATCCCACTGATTCTTGATTGAAATCTCTGTTGCATTATTCACAGCTGGGACAGAAGGTGATCAGAATGGTCTGGATCACCCTTCTGTTGAAGTTTCACTGGATGAAAACTCAGGAATGTTAGTGGATGGGTTTGAAAGGACATTTGATGGAAAGTTAAAGTGTCGATACTGCAACTATGCCAGCAAAGGAACAGCACGGCTCATAGAGCACATCAGAATTCATACAGGTATGAAATATTCTGCAGTACTTTGCTGTGAGACATTGTGGTATTAACATAATGATTTGCATGTGAGGAGTTAGCATCTTCAAGCAGTGTGATAGTTCTTAGAGTTACTCAACAATTAGAACTGTTTTTTGAGGTTTTTTAGTACCTTTTTTTTAAAGGTGGGCCATGTACCTATTTAAATTATGCAAATTCCTACTTACATTTATTATTGCAGACTAGTGAATTTGAAGTAACTCTATATGGGAGTAAAGTTGAGCATGAAAGCATCAGTGTAAATTGAAGGGCCCTAAACGTAACTTTTAGTTTTTCCTTGCTAATCAGAAAAGTGAAATGCCACATTGGGATTTATAGGGGCTTTTCCTCCTCTGTTGTTTAGCTATGAAAATATACCCGTTTTGTGCAACATCCTAGCTGTGGAAGTACAAAACATAGTAATAAGAATAAACTTTTCTTATTGGTAGAATATTCAGATGTGAGGGCATATCATCAAATAGGTGACTAATAACAGTAATGAAAAGAAAAAATATTTACTGGGGCTTGCTTAAGAGCATTTGCCACTGTTGGGTTTATAAAAGTGAAAAGCAAAACTCACAATAAAGGTTAGAATATCCTGAACTGTTCATGAAGTCAGCTCTGACTTCATAGAATTGTTAAGGTTGGAAAAGACCCTTAAGATCATCGAGTCCAACCGTTAACCTAACCTTCTCCTTCTCTTGATTCTTCCATCTGGTGTGCTTGTCTCAGGGATGGTAGGGAGTGGCTCCACCAGTCTATCTCCCTCTCGCACTCCCTGATACTTCTCAGTCTTGCTACTTCTTTCAGCTCTGCCACCATGCTGAGTAGATCCTCCACCTGCTCGCACCTCACGCAGGTGTTGTCTCGGGAGCCCTCCGTCACTAGAGCAAGGCTCTGGCACTCCCTGCAGCCAGAGACCTGGGTGGCTGCATGTTTCAGTGAGAGCTCTGTCTGCATTGCCACATCCCTTCTTAAGGCTCTGCAGAGGGACCTGGCCAGGCTGGATCAATGGGCCGAGGCCAACTGTGGGAGGGTCAACAAGGCTCAGTGCCGGGTCCTGCACTTGGGTCACAACAACCCCAGGCAACGCTGCAGGCGTGGGGAGGAGCGGCTGGAGAGCTGCCCAGGGGAGAAGGACGTGGGGGTGTTGGTCGGCAGCCGGCTGAACATGAGCCAGCAGTGTGCTCAGGTGGCCAAGAAGGCCAGTGGCATCCTGGCTTGCATCAGGAATAGTGTGGCCAGCAGGACTAGGGAAGTGATCGTCCCCATGTGCTCGGCACTGGTGAGGTCGCACCTCGAATCCTGTGTTCAGTGTTGGGCCCCTCACTCCAAGAAGGACATCGAGGTGCTGGAGCTTGGCCAGAGCAGGGCAGCGAGGCTGGGGAAGGGTCTGGAGCACAAGGCTGGGGAGGAGGGGCTGAGGGAGCTGGGGGTGCTCAGCCTGGAGAAGAGGAGGCTGAGGGGAGACTTTATTGCTCTCTACAACTACCTGAAAGGAGGCTGTAGCCAGGTGGGGGTCGGTCTCCCAAATAACAAGCTATGGGACAAGAGGAAATGGCCTCAAGTTGCGCCAGGGGAGGTTTAGGTTGGATATTAGGAAGAATTTCTTCGCCGAAGGGGTTGTCAGGCCCTGGCACAGGCTGCCCAGGGAAGTGGTTGAGCCCCCATCCCTGGAGGTATTTAAAAGACTTGTGGATGTGGTGCTTAGGGACATGGTTTAATGGTGGACGTGGCAGCGCTGGGTTAACGGTTGGACTTGATGATCGTAAAGGTCTTTTCCAACGTAAACGATTCTGATTCTGTTCTTGGCAAAAGAGAAAACAAAATGAAAGGTCCTCGTGAATTCCGACTTTGGTGCCTGCTGAGTATGTTACACCAATACAGAAGACTTTATGGCTGTTAACTAGAGTAATAAAAAAAAAAAATTGTATTCTGCAAAAAATGGAAGTTTTTACGGGTTTCCATTTTGGTATGGAATGTCCCAAAACTTTTAAGTGTATCATTTCAGTGGTCTTGGGTAGGTGGCATTCTGGGACTCGCTTTGAAGGAGACACGTGGTTGTAACTTGGATGCAATTGTAGCTCTCTTCAGGTACAGTTACTGTTAGTCAGATTTTCACTTTGCCGTGAACCATTCCTTCTACACAGTAACTTCCAGGATGTATTTTGGGGAAGTCAGTGCTCCTTGCGCTGGCCCTGCAGTGTTGGCTTGTTTCGACAAGGCGTAATGGGATAGAAAATGGCAACCAACTCGAAATCAGAGTTCTGATGTTCAGGCTCTGAAGATCTTGTAAATTCTTTTCTCGTGCTACTGTGAGCTACCTCTGTGTGTAGCTGTTGCTGTTGTCAGATTCCCAGTGGAAATTTTGTGTAGTTCCGATAGTGGATAAAATACAGTGGCTTGTGTGCCTGCATTTGACACAGAGTTAATGCCATGGCTTGCTGCAGATCTGCAAAGCACGAATGTGTTTTGGAGCATTTTTTTGGTCTAGTTTTTCATAAAGCTGTTACAGCTTCACCTACCATTTGCCTCGTATGGTATTTGGACAACGAGACATGTTTTTCTTTCAACAGCTTTATTCTCTGCAGTTCTGTTTCTGAGCTTGTGAAATGAGGGTCATGTAGCGGGAGAAACTGTACTGCAGACTTACGCCGTTCACTGTAGCACGTTAGGATGACTTTTAAATGGTACTTAAAGATGTAGAATTAACATCAACTTTGAAATGTCATGTCTTTTCAGTAGCATATAGCTATTGCCATCTAAAAACTTGCATTCCCAAGCCCACAGTTGCTACTGGCCAGTTGTCAACATGAGCAGATGGACTGCTAGAGCTGTGACGGCAACCATAAATTGCTCCTAGAAGATGTTGGTACTGTGTGTTTGCGGATTCTTGAGATGTTTTTGATGGCTTTGGTGTGTGTGTGGTTCCTCAGACAGAATGACTGAAATAATGTGTTGTTACTTAATATCAAATGTCATAAATTTTGGACATGCTAGAGAGCGAAAATCAAATCTTTCTTCTTTAAGTATTGAACTGTGGGTATTGGTATAGTGTCAGCATTCCTTCTCTTACTCTAGGAAGTTGCCTACCTTTTGTATACTCTCAGATCTTAGGTTAACAGTTCCTTTGTGTTTTCAGAATGCTTTCTTAACCTGCTGCTACTTTAGGGAGCAGAGGTCACTAAGTGGCTAGAGGTAGCAGAACGATACCTGCTGCTGATTATGAGCATTTCAGCATGGTTGTCACATAATATATACAAAAGCAAGAAAGATTCCAACCAAAAATGAGCATGCTGAGAAATGTCCTCAAAAATCTCTGACCCAGTGGTCATTATTCAGAAGCAAACATTTCCCCTTTGCCTTTTTACAATACATTTAATGTCCTTAATTTTAATACAGCATTGCATCTGTCCCGATGGCATTTGCTATTACCTTAATGGCTCTTCAGGAAGCCCTGCTTTGTTTCTTTGTACAGAGACAGGGGACTCCAGAACAGGGACAGGGTTTTGGTTTGTTTTTTTTTTTTTTTTGTTTTGGTTTGGTTTTCTTTTTTTCATTTAAGGGCAAGGAGATCCAAGACCTGAGTGTAGTTTTGCTCAGAAGCCTGGTAGGGAAGCGTGGCAAAGGGCCAGGAGATGGATTGCATGGACTACGAAGGCTCAGAGTGACTGACTCAGCCTTAAAATAGGGAAGTGATAGCTGACTCGTAGCCTCAGAGCAATATAAGTAAATAGATAATGTACCATGGATAACATGCAAGTGCAGCAAGGTATCTGCCAAAGTAATTATGACCCAGGCATGATCACGCAACTATTATTAAATGCAACTTACTGCAGAATTCATTTCATGCTGAGTCTGACAGCAGTATAATTAGTAGTTCACCAGCTGTGTTGTATTAAGGGCGTGCAACATGGGACACAAATCTTTATCTGTGTGTAACCAGTTTAGAATGAAATAAGACCATGCAGATTGTAAAGCTCTTTGTGAATGCAGGGAGTTTGTCAGTCTTTTTACATCGTTGTTTGTACCAAATCTCCAGATCTTTACACACACATATATATCTGAATACATATATGTGCTTACGGAGAAATTATGGGTTCATTTGGTGCAAATAAGGTACTTAGAGGTAGCACAAAAATTGCTTGCTTTCTTCTTGAAGAGCCAGTGATGGGGGGGGGGAATCTTCTATCCAGTATCCGAGGTTGTGATTCCAAACTGTGGGATGCTCAATGTGGGAAGGGCTTTCTGTGTCAGTTGCATGCCATCTTACGGGGCCTGTACTGTGCTTGCAGTGTAACAGTGGCCCTTGGTCCATTCAGATCTCTGGGTTTTACCATCGTTCTAGATGGATTTTGAAAGCCACAACACAGATGTATTGCCCTGTATTTAAAATAGTAGAAAATGCTTCAAAAAACCCCATAAAGGCTGAAGAGAAGGAGCCCACTCACATTTTTTTTGGAGTTTGTTGTGCTGTGTGGCAAGAGAATCAGTTGCACAACAGTGATTTAGAAATTGACCTGGCATTCTAGATAGGAAGATGTTTCATTTCAGCACCTGAACATGCATTAAATCCTTCAGGCATTTCTAGCATTGCAGACCTGGATCTGAAAACTCCTAAAAGATCAGTCTATGACAGGAAAATCAAAAGTCCCAAAGTATGTTACAAATGTGTTGGCCTGTAATTATGTTTGAAAGTTTTCTGAGTACTTTTAAAAGTGTTAATGTGAATATCTCTAAATATCATTTAATAGAAGAGCAAAGTTCTACCTATCAGAAAGGAGAATATCTGGCACCGTCATGTCTGAGAGAGCACACAGCTGTCCAGAGATTAGCTGGCTTTTGTTTTCTTTAATAACTCTTCAGCCACAGGATCCTTTTTCAAAATTCAGTTCTTGAGTGGATGCATGTGCACATAGGTTATTTAGATAATAGTTCCAGGATGTTTAAAAGTAGGAATGTTTGGAAGATACCGAAAGGATACCCTCCCTCAACTTTTAAACACAGTTGTCATTAAGAATGATTACATTTTGGTGGTACGGACATTCCTGTAGCCAACTGTCTATGTGCTTTACAGGTGAGGTAGAGTTTGGATCCAGTTAAGAGCACCACACAAACATCATTGCGTTCAGTCCTTGGCATCATTGCTGCAATTCCTAGTCAGGTTATCTGTTACGCTAATTCTGGTCACATTTTTTTCTTATGCTTACTGTCACTTGGGTGAAGCAGAGATGTCAGTTCACTCCGATCTTCCACCAAATACCCAGCTAAACTCAAGACTAGCAGTGACTCTGAAGCCAAACTGTTTGATCAGCAGCTCCCAGTTAGCTACTTTCTGTTCCACGACAAGCCTTTTTCAAGCACTCTGAGATGCTGTAGTATAATCTATTTTAATTTTCCAGGTGAGAAGCCGCACAGATGCCATTTGTGTCCCTTTGCATCAGCTTATGAACGTCACCTAGAAGCTCACATGCGGTCGCATACTGGTGAAAAACCATATAAATGTGAATTTTGTTCCTTTCGCTGCAGTGACAGAAGCAACTTATCTCACCACCGCAGGCGCAAACATAAAATGGTGCCTATCAAGGGTACAAGGTCTTCCCTAAGCAGCAAGAAAATGTGGGGGGGGTTGCAGAAGAAGACCAGCAATTTGGGGTACAGCAGAAGAGCATTAATTAATTTGAGTCCACCTTCCATGGTGGTTCAGAAACCAGACTACCTTAATGATTTCACTCATGAAATCCCAAATATCCAGACTGAAGCATATGAGAGCATGACAAAAACAACCCAGAGCAGTGGGTTGCCAAGAGATCCACAAGACCTCATGGTAGATAATCCTTTAAACCAGCTTTCTACGTTAGCCGGACAGTTATCTAGCTTGCCACCTGAAAACCAAAATCCAGCCTCTCCTGACGTTGTTTCCTGTCAAGATGAAAAGCCTTTCATGATACAGCAGCCTGCTGCACCTGCAGTAGTTTCAGCTGTGTCAGCAAATATTCCTCAAAGTTCATCTCCAACCAGCCCAGATCCTCGGCCTACACACAATCAGAGGAACTATAGTCCCGTGGCAGGTCCCAGCAGTGATCGCAGTGCCCACACCAGTACTCCCAGCATAAGTAACAGTCAACCAAGTACTCCAGCTCCAACCCTTCCGGTTCAGGACCCTCAGCTTCTGCATCACTGCCAACACTGTGACATGTACTTTGCGGACAATATCCTTTATACTATTCACATGGGATGTCATGGATTTGAAAATCCTTTTCAGTGCAACATATGTGGGTGTAAGTGTAAAAATAAGTATGACTTTGCTTGCCATTTTGCAAGAGGCCAACATAGTCAACATTGACTGAGAACATGCTTTCATTTAGTTTTTTAACATATTACAGTATATTTTTCATACTTGCTGAAGGTAAAGCTTGCACATTCCCATAAGGAATCTTCACATTAATCAATTCGACAAAGGAGGCAAATTTATTTCTATGTTGTCGTAAAACTTGCCAGGGAAATTTTGTATAAGATGTGGTTGATATTTTATATGTAGCCTTTCAAAAAAGCTGAGGGAGTGCTATAAGAATTGGAATGCATTTACAGGTTTTGGTTGCTAAATTTAAGTCGCTTGCACTTAATCCCAATAAACATTCTGCAAATGTAGAAGCAGAGCGTGTGTCCTGAAACATAGGATGCAATTACCATACTATTTACTAGGCAAGACAAAATATATTAACCATAAAATAGGAAAGGTTAATGCAATGACACACGTGGTTACTTTGGAGACATACTTATCCTTAAAAACTTAGCTACTACTCCAAACTGGAAAAACAAACAGAAGCAACTTTCACATACAAATTAAATTGGATGTAAAACTTGCTTTAATCTGATGAAGGTTAATAAGTTTTTGCTTAGTATAGTCTAAACTCTTCATGCTCGGGCTGAAACACTAATTTAACTATTATTTTTAAAACTCTTCACAAAACTAGAAGATAACAGGTTATTGTGAATGAAACTCTGGTGGAAAAAAGGAAGGAGTTAGAAGCTTGTCATTCACTAGTTATACAAAGGAAAAATTAAACGTGACACCTTATTTTAAAGTACACTTAGGAAAATTTTACATGTCATTCTTTTTAAAAGGAGGTAATTTTTAAACAGTCATAATAAAGAGCTTGTAGAACTAATATATATTCCATGAGATTTTTAACTGCCTTAAACTAATTTGTACAGATACTTAAAATTTGCACAATTAGACTTCTGTCTTGCTGATGGAAGTTCTAATAGAAACAAACAAGAGGTTTACAAATTAAAAATCATTTGTTCAGTTTTCTCTCGGGCCAAGCTACAACTGATAGGTTGCCTGTATGTTTGAAAGTTGTATACTCTAGTTTATCGTAAGCTTCAGCTAACTTGGAAGTCAGTTTGTCTTGTCCCCTCCCCCAGATTTGTTGTCCGTTTGGTGTGCTAGAAATAAGGGGAAGGGCTTCTGGGTTTTCTGAACTGTTAATGTAGTAGGCAAAGGGATGCCGGCTGACAACATTTGAAGTCATTGTGATTAATATGGTAGGTGGCAAACGGTAACTAAAGATGTACATGAAGTCCATTGCACATGTTTATTTTTTTTAATACTGTACATCTTACTTTAGAAGCACCTAGGCTAACAGACAGGCACTTTAATATAAACCTAAATAAAACATCCTAGCAAAATGAATAAAAGCTCTTAATATGCTACACAGGAATTTGTAATGTTGCAAAGAAGTGAAGAACTGTTACTTTTCCCATATTTTGACATGCACTTTTACCTTAGTTTGTCTCACTTGAGACAAGTTAAAGCTTCCCTTATATATTCCCCTTTTACTATCAGCAAAGTATGGCAGCAAATATGTTTTGTTAAAAGCAGGAAGATTTTATTAATGTTCTGCCAGTCAGAGGTTGGAATCTGAATAGCAAATGTTTGGCTTACTCAAATTTATCTTGTTATGGGAGCTAAAGCTTCCTGAAGCCAATGGAAAAACTTACAATGACTTCAGTGTAACATCAATGCAGGAAAAACCACCCTTCTGAGAATTTTAGCTTTAGAAGTAATTTTGACTTTAATGAATTAGAAATTTGGGAACCGAATATGTTTCTCTCTACCTAACTTACCTACTGTTGAATTTTCTGTGCTTAAGTAACCAGTTGAAGGAACTGGATTCTTGGCTGCACATAGTCTTGTAGTAATGAGGTCAAAAATATGCCATTGAAGTATTTCCAATGTAGTGAAGATGAATGATGACGCACTGTCACTCCTAAAAATGTTTTTGGTTTCAGGCCTGGTTCAAAATCCATTGCAGTGGATTTGTAAAAGAGAATGTAATTTCCATTTTTCATAATGACACTCTTTATAATTCCAGAATATCTCTGTTGCTTTATACTTTTAAAATTTATTTTATAAGCAGAACTGCAACTCTGTATGCATAACCATACAGAGTCCTTTGTTTTGAGGACTAAAAGTTGACTGAACTGGAATCCAGTTGGAAGTTACTGCTCCTGTACAGGTTTTGTAACGTGACGCTTCCAGTCAAAGAATAATAGAAATGATAGCTCTCTTTTGATCACACGTTGACACGTTCTAAAATCTATATTTGGCTAAAATACGATATTAGAACTACAAACGTTACTGTTAAAGACCATTACAATTAGTAATTTGTAGAAGTCATTTTCCTTGCCTTTTGATAGATGATGTAAACTTCTATTCCGAGGCTCTAGCAACTCCAAGGCAACTGCTGAAACGGTGGTGCTCCAAGGAGCACCTTCCAGCGCCGAATGATGCCGATCACAACAGCCAAGGTCGCCTTGGTTTGCGGCTCCAGCCTTTCTCCCCCTTAGTATCAGTAGGGAGATTAACTCCCGTGTGCGCAAATGTTTGAGGTTTCATCCTTCCATTCCATTTACGTGGTTTCTGATCCATTAGGACTTTCATTGGCAGTGCCTGTAAACATTACAGGCTTTTCTTTTTGTGTCAGCTCATGATTTGGCGATTTAGAAAAATGGCTTCTGAACCGTGATGCCCCTGAATGAAATTTTAGATAGGAGAAATAGTTAGGTCACTAATAGAGGTAACCGGTAGCAAGAGGAAGCCTGGATGATCTTACTGAAAAGGGGCCCTCATTTAGGAGGGGCTCCTCTGGTGCGGGGGAACGTATGTTCTTAATAATAGAACTCAGTATGAAAAAAAAACCTAACCCCAAACCTTGCAAATTGTTATTTAGAAGTATTTTAATATTGACTTAATACCATTGTCTCTGCTTCGAAATCCCTAAGGAAAAGAAAATTAGCTTGAACATCTATGAACTGTTGGACAATGATAAAACTATTTTTCCTTCTTCCCTTGTGCAAGCTCCTGTTTGCAGGGGGGTTCTTAGGCAGCAGCAAGCTTTGGCGTTCATCCCTTGGTTCTGCAACCAGATCTGCGGGGTGGATCCCTGCTGATGTCCTGGTCCTTTGCAGAGGGTCACCCTCTGGACAAGGACTCTTAATTTTTCAACATAAAACTGCGTGTTCAGCTGTGCCAAACAGTATGCTGACTACATCGATTTCCTTCTGCCTACAGAGTAGGTTTGGAAGGTGTATTTTCCTATTAGTTTTTCATAATTCTGTACGTACTATTTACTATAAAGACCAGAGTTAGTACTGGAAAATTATTTGAGAGTGTGATCCTGACGATTCCCTTGCACAAGCAGGCCTTACTCAGAGTCAGTGAGGGATACTTGTCAGGAATTGTGGGATCGAGTCCTGGGTTAGGACTTTTCATATTGAGTTCTCCATGTGCTAGACTGCACTAACTTGGTTTTTCTAAAAAACCAAACCCTTATGTTATAAGGTGGTGATTAGCATTTTAACTGGTATTAACAGGGAAGTTTGGGAATGAGCTGAAATTTTTCCATAGCTTGACTCTGTTAAGTTCTGTAGTTGCAAAACATTAACTTTGTGGGTTTGTTTGTTTTTATTGTAATAGATTGTTTTAGAGATTTGTTGACATTTTTAACATGCACTATTTATAGTACTCTTAATACAGACTTATTGAGACTGAATATTCCAATGAACATGCAAATACTAGACTGAAGATCTTGGTAGATTATCTCAGTACTTAAACCAACTGTGAAGCAGCTAATAGGGAAAAATAGTTGTTTTTTCACAGATACAATGTTTAGATGAAGAGGATTTTGACATAAAATGTTGATTGGCATTTTAACATAAAACTCAGTGCTGGAAGACACGTTCCAACGGTGTTTCCTAGCAAAATGATCTGTTGCTATTTGTTTTGTTCCAGAATGTTTGAGAGGTTTGCTTGTTTGCTTTTTGTTTCTTTCTGACGAAGGGAATGTAATTTAGAAGTCTTCACTGGCAAGTTTTCTATTAATTTTAAGCTTCTTTGAAAATCTACAGCAAATGGATGTTCTGCTGCAGGAAATGTATTCCCTGCTGAAGCATTTTTCATTGAGCAATCTTTGTGTATGTGCTTCTAAGTACCTGCTTTGTTAATAATATGTATTTCAGTGTAAAGAGCATATTTTGTATGCAAAAAGGAAACCTGTTAGAGTTGTAAAATAAATTTTATTGTGTAGTGAATGTTTTTGGATGAGAAGGTTAATTCTGAAATGACTATATCTAGTGTAGTTCATGTTGTGGAGCTTTGCTTTTGTAAGATATGAATAAAATAACACTTTCTAATTAAGTCATGTTAATTCTACTTAATTACATATGCTTCGACAGCTGGAACTGATGAACTCATGATATGGTATGGAGGTAAGCTTACCTTTTGGGTAAGCAAGGAACAGTGCATTTACATTTCAGTCTGCTGAAGTTGAAAATGCTCAATTTTAGTGCTGAACCAGGACACTCTTTTACTTCTTTCCACTCTTAATCTTGCACATTTGGTCGTTGTCTTTGTTTCCTCGTACTCCTATTTCCTTACCAAGAATGCTCGTATGTCTGAAATCAGAGTTTTTATTGTGGTAAGGTGGCTGGCGCTGCATATGGAACTGCTGTGTATGTTGTCAGATACTTCGAAGGCAGCACCAAATGTTAAGTTCCTTTGGACACTGGAGTTAATCCTATACGCGTGCGTACCTGCATGCAACTCTCAAGAGCCTTAATTTAGGTGCATCTCAAATTTCTTGTTCTTTGCAAAGTTTCTGTCAGGGAAACAAGCGGAGAAGCCAAGAGCCTGATCTAAAAAAGGGGCTTAGGAAACTGAAGTGGGAACTTGGATTAAATTAGGTGCTGACATCCTGACTTTGGATGCTGCAGTACATTGTTAACCCGCTTCAGGCTTGAAGTGCTGAACTCTGTCTCACTTCTTGTTTTCCTACCTTCCCAAGCACGTGTTCTCTGGAAATGCTCAGCTACCCGTCTGGCAGAGCAGAGCAGGTCACCATCCCAGGCGCTCTTCAAAACCTCAGCTGGAGGAGACTCCAGGAAAGCTGATCCCGCTCAAAGTTAGTCCCGCTGTAAGCAGGAAACAAGACTAGGCAACTTCGAGGTGTTCCTCCCAGACTAACTTTTCCTATGCTTCTGTGAAATTTAAAATCTAAGGATGGTTTGTTGTTGGCTTGATCTTCAAAGTCAAACACAGTATGCCAGACTGTATTTCTCTTCCGTAGTATGAGGAGAGGAGTTACGAGAGGGCATGAGCCTCCAGAGAAGAAAGCAGTACCTCTCACCTGTCTTCAGGTGTGCTGCTGAAAGAATACTGCATTTTAAACACCCTGGACTCTTAAAAAACACCAACATTCTCTATGTCATTATTTTAAAATATATTTATTAACTACATTGGTTGCCTCATGTTGGAATGAAGAAATGACACTTGTAGCAGGGTCAGAATATTGATTTTGCACGCAAATTTGGTTTTCCAAATTATTTCCTTGCCGCAAGTCTTCTAAAAATTCTGCTTTGAGTTTGTTGAGTTCTTCTGCCAGGCTCTTCATCTCAGTTGGGAGTATGTTTTTATCTAAAAGAAAATTAAAGCTCAACTTTCAACTTCATGTTTAAAGACAAAATTTACAGACTTTGACTCGCGTTCTACAAATAACTTTGACCAGACTTCTGAAGGAGGTTGCCTCAGTCACACCTGCAGGGCTGGGATTCCTTAACAATTTGCCCCGAGGGAATTGCACGGGTTTAGTGTTACGTTGCAGGCTAGCACCGGGAACACGCTACGCGTACCTTTTGCATCCTTCATTGTCTGGGAGATGATGCGTCTGCACGTCTGATCGGCCTGATGGACAGCACTAGCTGCGCAGATTGCTCGATCTGCTTCCTATCCAGGGTGACCAACAGAAAGGGAGAACACGTGCAAATACGTTAAATTTGATTTAGACTGCCATCACCTTTTGAAGTACGCTTTGAAAACAAGGAACACGGTAGCAGCAGCTCAGTGGCTGGTGCAGCACGGACCAGCTCCTTTGGATTCGGAGGCAGGTATGTGTGCTTGCATGCCTGCCAGAGGCAGACGTCTGCGACATTAGGAAGCAAACGTGATTTTCCTCAGTGGGATGTGAAAGCTCCAAAAGCCATTCTTTTTACTACTGTAGAACATGTAACAGCATTCTTAAAGGTAGTTCGGTGGTTTAACTTAATAAGGTGACAGAAGTACCCATTTCAAATAGGATTAACTTCTCTGCGTATGCTTTTGCAATCAAGAAATGCACTAGCTATTTCTCAATTTCTGTCATCACGGGTGTTCTGAATCCAGTTCAGGAATAACTTAACTCATTCACCATCGGCTGAAAGAGCCGTGACTGCGAAGACAAGCAGTGCTACCTTTTGTTCACTGTTCTCCTCGTTTTGCTTCACTGGATTTTCCAAAGCAGTGGCCAGCAAACTAATTATCTGCTCACTAAGGAAACAAACAAAAGAGTAAACCACATTAATCAAACAAGTTTCACTGAGGATTTTTCTTTCATTTTGTAATGACACCTCATCACAGAAAAAAAAAGCAAGTTTGCAGTTAAATTTATGAGGCAATCAATGAACTAATCTTTATATAGCAAGTTAGATGAAAAACAATTACAACGAAAACTACAGCCAATTATTTCCAGTCTTACTGTTTCAGACAATTTACATGAATTTTCAACAACAGTTTAGAAGTGCAGTTAGGTTTGATGCTAACTCTGCAAAGAATGATGGCGGTGAGTTCCCAACAACTGGCACGTATCGTGTGTTACAGGCTTCCAAAAATCACCACATGGAATACTTTTTACATGCTGTTTACATACAGTCAAAAGCTTCTACTTGCCCGTTTATGAAAATGGTACTTATTGAAAACCCTAGCATCAATACAGTAGCATACTTATCCTCTGGCGTGCAATCAAAACTTTTCAGAATGAGGCTGTTCCGTTCCCAAGCGTTTTTCTTGAGATCTGGCATTTCTATTTTTCCTGCCATTAAACATATTGTCTCGTCAGGTAACGGATGGCTCCGGAGACGATTTCTCTGCAAGCAGCATTCGAGTGGACACTCTAAAAACAACTGGCAGAAGCTCAAGGAATCTAAAAGAACATAAACAGACAGTTTTACCTTTAAACTGTTGAGGTAATAATTTCTGAGAGCAACACGCACGAGAAAGGCTTTACATGAATGAGTAACTTCTACACTAGTTCTGAGCCTGAAAAGAATACAAATCTAAGAAGAATACAACCAATTTTACCTTCAAGGCTGCTCAAGTAGTAATTTCTGAGATCAACATAGATAAGAAAGGCTTTAAGTGACCTAGCAACTTTTAATAATACAGCAATAAAGTTAAGTTGGTGGTTACTGTACAGCAGGAATCTAGCAATTAAGCGTAACAGATGTTCCCCAAGAGTACTTAAAGGCAGTTGAGGAAAACTGAATTTCCTACGAAGCCGAAAACGTTCTTAGGCGTAGGAGCAAAGAGTAGTTACATTTGCGAGCCAGCCGGTACACCTCGTGTCTCATGCTCTGATAATAAAAGTTGTCATCCAAGATCAGGTAGAGCGGCCCGGGCGCGGCGGGACGTCCCGCCGAGGAGAGCAGCCCCTGCCCGCGGCAGCAGGCCAGGAAGCGCCCCCAGGCCGGCTGCGGGGCGGCGGCGGGGGCGGCCAGCGGCTCCCCGGTGAGCAGGGCCCGCAGGAAGCGCTCCAGGCACTGCAGCAGCTCTCGCCGGCTCCGTTTCCAGCGGGGCAGCTGCGGAGGAAGGCAGCGGAGCGGTGACTGCCCGCGCACCCAGCCCCGCCCCGCCCCGGCGCCCGGCCGCGAGGAGGCCCCGCCGGAGGCAGGCGCCGCGCCGCTGAGCGCCGCGCCCCGGCTGGCCAATGAGCGGCAGGGGGAGAAGCCGCACTGACCAATGGCGACGACCCCGCCGGCCCCGCCCCCGGCTCGCGCGGGAGGAAGGCCTCCGGCGGGATGAGCTCGTCGTAGCTGAGGAGGGCGCAGGCCCAGCCCCGGCGCCGGGGCAGGCGGCGGCGCAGGGCGCGGGCCAGGGTGGACTTGCCGGCCGCCGGCAGCCCGCACAGCACGCACAGCCCCACCCGGGCGCGCCCCCCGCCGCCCTGCTGCTCCGCCGCCGCCGCCGCCGCCAGCCCGCCCGCCGCTCCGGCCGCTGCCGCCGCTGCTCTGCGCATGCGCGGGGCCCTGGCGGCGGGCGGGGCGCGGAGCTGCCGTCCTGTCAGGCCGGGAGTCCGGCCCGGTGCCCGAAACGCCCCGTTCTACTCTGTTTTCTTTTGGTAATAAATTCAGTAATACACCTTAGCGAACCCAGAAGCGTCGGACGGCCGAGTGAGCCCCGGCGAGCCCAGCGGCGGGTTCTTCTGAGGGTCATAAAATCAAGATGCTACAAAGTGTGCCGACACTGATGATCTATGTTAAATTGTATTATTGTAATATGCTTGTTAATAAGCTCTAAATGACAGGAACATTTAACTGATAATAACAATTTCAGATTCTAAGGAATTAAGACAGACAACAGTTCCTCAGGAGACGCTCCTTGCCAGTGCAGATTTTTGCCTGCGGTATATTTTGGGTTCTTTCATCGAGCTCTTTTCTGAAACGACCATCTAAGGGATTAGAAATATTTTCTTGAAATGACCATCTAAGGGATTAGAAATATTCTCTTGGCGAGGTGATTCCATCGTTTATTCAACTCTTTTTGCTAGTTCATATTCCCAAAGTTTGCACGTGAAGACAGCCAGTGTGTGATTTACTCTCCGACGTACCAGTCAGTCGGTATCCACAGCTTTGTTCTTGCCCGTGAGCTTTTCTTGGCGTAGCAGCTGCTTTTCCACTAGCTGCCATTTTGACAAACTATGTAACATCATACACTTTCTTTTAAATCGGTACCGTTTTCTAATTGTCCCGTTTAGAATGACGCAAGTTATCTGTTGCTTTTGTAGTAGAATCAGTTTCTAGCAAAAATCTCAATGTTAAAACACTGTTCAGTTGTATACTATATCTCCTGATATACCATGTTTTCTATAGCAACAGAGATGGCTTGTTTCTTTTAGACTCAGATACGTTATCTACAGAGTTTCTTTCCATTGCTAGTGTCCCTGCATGAGGTCACTTTTATAAACTACCTGAACTGGAAAGTAACGCAGCTACTAAGTGTTGAGAGGTGGGATCTGGATCCCAGCTTCGATACGCTTGGACCTGAGACAAGGCTCAGAGCAAGGCACAGGAACTGTCGGCAAGGCTGGTGTGCGGGGGGTCCCCGGCGGCACGCTGCCGAGAGGACGCACCAGGAGGTAGACGGGCTCCAGACTTCCCAAGAGGTCAATCTACGTTCTCATTTTCACAGCAGCGTATGAATAGAGGTGAATAAATTATGTCTGTAAATAACTGAATTCACTTCTCTTTGGCCTGCAAGTAAGGCTACACTTCAGAAGAGTCCTGTTCTCTGATGCTGTTATAGATTTAATCTAACAAGAGTTGAACTTCAAGCTTCTGATTTAAAGAAAAACAAGAGGTGAGGTAGAAGAGGCACAAATACAGCCAGCAGCAATTAGCAAAATAAGGGGATATTACAAAATCTGTGTTCAGTGCCTCTTAGCATCAAGTCTTTTCCAGAGGTGTGTGCTCTCAGAAGGGGTTTTGGCTGCACAAGGAGAGGACTAGAGGGCTGCAATCTTTAATTTTTTTCAGACCAGTTACTTGTCGGAATTGGTTGAGGGTTCCCAAGCAACTTTTCAGACAGCTGGTCTAGGTGGGACTGTGGGTCGTTGGGGTCCGGAAGGAACTGGAGGAAACTGGGCTTGTACTGGCTGCCTGAGGTGTGGAAAACACACTTCATGAGGTATTTTATGACTTGAGACAATCGGTATTTCTAAACTGGTTCTTTAACATTTTTAAACAGTTGCTAGCATTGATACATATATTTAACTCTTTCTGCCCCTCCCTCTCCCTAGTAGCATTTACACGTCCCATTCTTTCTATACAAGCAGAAAAACAGCATTTCTCCTTCAAGCATTTAATCTATTTTATCTCATATGATGCTGCATGAAAAATCCTCCTAAGCAGGACGTGAGACATTAGGAACTTCACTTAAAATGATACAGCAACGTAAACATAGCAAACATGAAGTGAAGAAGGTTTTAAATACTACGGACCTTGGACCAGGGAAATCCGGTATCTTAAAAAGATCAGGACCCGATGTGGCAGGCTGGAAAAGATGTTGCAGAAAATCAAGTTAATAAAACCCACAGATTTCAAAGCGTGGCTATTATTCAGTATTAATGTAGTGGTATTTTAGAACTAATTTTCATTTCCTGTGACGTTCTTCATATTCTCCTGCAACGTTTTGTTTTGATAATTTTTATTTTCTTTTATCAGAACTAGACCCACAGCCTGGCTAAGCATCTTCTGTGGTACTGGGCCGCAGAATTCAGAGTTCAGTCTTTGGCTGCTCCATTAAGTAGCAGCCTGTTCCATCCCATACTATTCACAGCCTGAGTTGACAGGGCAGACAATAAAGCTCATACTTACCCAAACAGAAATCCTGTCTAACACATTATAAATTGTTTTAAATACTTGGGAATTCAGATGGTTTCAATGTATCAAAAAGCCACAAAGTCATCAGTAACTATATTAGAGAAAAGGCACTGTATCGTTTGGATTGCTCAACATGAAATAATCCAAGTATGCATCTACCTTACCTGATTATTTCTTGGGTTATGACTTGGTCTGTTATTTTGCTTTGGTTGCTGCACGTTGTTATCCCTGAAATAAAAACCACGTCATCAGGCAAATCCCCATTGGGTTTAACTACCTTCAGGGATGCGGTGTTTCTCAAGGGACGAGGCTGCAGCTTCTGTTTCTGAATCCACCCCTTTCTGGCCTCGGCAAATAATTTCAATGCGCTGTGCCCCTGTGTCCATGCAATACGATTATCAATAACAATTAGGAAAGTGCAATGTATTTTGGGGAAAACTGCTTGAGAACCGACAGCTGGAGTATCTGGATTAAACTACCTCATAGCAGGGTACTGGCTATTAAACTCCCTACTACTACTACTAGCAGGGAAGTCTTTTCTTTTAGGAGTTTTAGTGAAGTTTTAGTTTTAGTGAAGTTTTAGGAATTCTTTGTATAGATAAAGCGTCTAACTGGCTTGCTAAATTAATCAGGAGCATGCTGTCAAGTGTTGAAATACGCATTGTAGTAAGTGAAATACCTGTGTGGTCTTCTACTTTTCCTGCAAAGCTTTCTTTTTATTGCATCGCGCTTAATTACCGCTAGTACAGTAAGGATTACTATTGGCAACACAAGGAGGAAAAAAATAAGTAGACCATCCCGAAGTGATGTATCTAGAGAAAAAGAATTGAAATAATGTAAGATAGTAATCTCGTTTAACCTTATATTAAAGCATTTTTTTCTGCTAAGAACACCTTTCTGTTGTAAAAACTACAATCTTCAAATTATTATAGATTAAAACTAGTAACTCCACTGAAATTTACAAAATGCTATGATCAGAAAAGTAGGATTGGCCTTATTTTATCACAAGCTCTTTCTGCTTTACCCACCCCCTGTTGTATGGTATACAGCCTTTTTCCTTTGCCCTATATTTTTTTAAGAATTCTAAAGCAGCCAAATTCATTTTGGATTTGCTTACCCACAATTGATCTGCATGTCTTCTTTGTCTTCCTAAGCTGTTAATAAATACAAGCCATTTGCATGGTCTCTCAGCGTGAAGGCCAGCAAAATCTGCTCCATTTTCCCTTTGCAGAATTTCATGGCTCTTACGCGAGCCAACCGCTGCTTGCTGCGTGCACCTCCTTAACCCCTCTCATTTCTGAGAGACCCTTTCCATATATAAAGGCTGCTGGTTTCATTCTCAAACTATAGCATTCCTCTATGACATTCATTTTATCAGAACTCAGTTTTAAATACCTAAGTAAATATCTAAATATCTAACTATTTAAAAAAAAGTAACAGTAATTCTAAGCAACTAATGTATTGCTTTTTATCTCAGACAAAATAGAGGTCAAATTCTCCCTTGGACCAACTTCCTTGATGTCTGCTAACCTACACATCAGATAATAATGTTTGTTCTTCAAGTCAGTCCATGATTAAGTGTCCCATGCAGTAGAAAAAAAACAGTCAAAAAGAGACTGAAAAAAACCTGTTATTAGTAGATTATTTTGTCAGACACGGGGGGCAGAAGGAAGGCCAGTTTCAGTATCTTACCTATGTGAGCCGGACCACTGTCAACGCTGCCGCCGTAGCCTGGCCGGTTACAGAGCGGCGGCGCCCATCCAGAATTGCAGTGGCAGTTCCCGTTGTTGTTACACACCTGCACCCCATACAACAGGGATTAGTCACACGAACAACGCCTCTCTGCAAGTGGCCACTTTCAACCTCCAGTATATATTTGGAGATACACATTAAGAATTGCACGTGGAAACAAGAAATATTGCTTAGTATTGCTTGGGAACAAGCTCTCCCCCACCGTAACATCCCAAAACACTGAGCGATACTGATACCAGCAGTTAATCCTCTGTAGAAGTTAACCTTTGGTTTGTTATTTGCCTGCTATAGATTACAGTCCAAAGAACTTCTCAGTTTTACAACCCTTGGACTCCATTTTGATTTTTCACAGAGACATATATAAATCAGGAATCACTGGGCTGTCTTCCTCAAAGGAATATTTTCCTTTTACAATTCAACAGCTCGGTAATATTAGCAAATTCCCTAGGGAAATTCAGAAGAAATGTCTCTCAATGTTAGTGCTCAGAGGTTTCCAGTATACTGGCAACGTGAATTACAGATAAAAAAGTGGACTTAACTTTTAATACAGATCAGAAAAAAACAAACCCATCTGGCTGGTTACTGCTTTTATGCAGCGATTTTGCACCTATCTCTGTCTTCTAGAACAGGGCATGAAAACACCATCTACTCACCCCATTATCGTTACACTTCTGCTTTACATCACAGCTGTAGCCCAGATGACTTGCATTAACACATTCAAAACCTAGACAGGCCTGGTAAAAGTAATTAAAGTCTTTCAAACACAAAACTTCAAAAAATCCCATCCCTTTTATAAATATACTGTATAAATGTATATGTTTACAAGTCTACAGCTTTTACTTAAATGTCAGGAAAAAGGGCTGTAGAACATTCAGTACTTCACAATTTTATAGCTGTATTTGTCTGTATTTGTCTCAGATTTTCTTAAGTCTGTGGATGCATGTTGATAGAGTAATTGGAATAACTGATAATGTAGTTCACTGATTTGTAGCATCCCAGGTTTTGAAAAGCTAATTAATTGTTTGTATGTGTACATCTCAAAAAGCAGATTTTTTTATTATATTATGGCATACAAATAAGAGAGTTATGTAATGGTTTTGAAAGTTAAGAACTTTCCAGCTGGTGGAATATATTCTGTAATGCTGCTGTGGTTCATTTTACCTTCTTTTCTCCACAGGCTGTTCCGTCATGAACTTGAGCAGGATCAGGGACATCTGATCCCAAGTCAAAGTCAGAAGACCAGCATAAAACCCCAGATGCGTTATTGACAACGCTCCAAGCAGGAAGATTTTGAAGACTAACAGATGTGCACTGGAGCTTGCCGCACAGACTATGCCTGTATTGAATGAATGACACTCAGAGACAAGGCGAACACAAAAAAAAGCAAGTATCAGTGCAAATACACCATCCAGTCAAACTTTTTAGCTTGCATTTCAAGGAAATATTCTTTTGAATCTCATGCTCTAAGAGTTTGTAACAGAATATATTTTTTACATTGAAGATTTTAGGGTTAGCTTTTATTTGCTGGTGACTTACTGAACAGGACATTTCTTGTACGTTCCACCTGTCATTCCGCAGTTTCCAAACCTATCTCCTTTAATATTCGCTTTTTCAAAGCACACATCAGGTGCTTTTCGTGCCCCTGTACAAAAAATAGTGAATCTTAGTAAACCACTACACTGTCTTAAAAATATGAAAAAGAAAACTTGGAAATGTCTATTAGGAGGCAACAAGTCTTTTTACATTAAATTATAAACTTACCTTTTCCATATATAGATTCACATTGTGAATCAAAACTCTGGCATACTCCGTAGTAGCAATATGCCTTCATGTTGTCGCATGGGTAACCATTCATGATATAAACGTCGTCCGGACAGTAGGCATTGCTTCCATTGCAGTATTCGGGTAGATCACAGAAATCCGTTTTTGATCTGCACTCTGTTCCTGCCACTTTAAACTAGAACCAGAGAGGAACGCCACCCTACTTTTATTCTGCAATAACGGAAGTTCTAACATGAAACAATGACAGCTGGGAACCTTTTGTGATTTTAAGGAAGACAAAATATTTTTTCAGATCATTATCTAATGAATATCCAAAACTTCCCGCAGTTTCATATGGAGTAGCTATAAAGTTTATGAGCTGAGCCTGCAGAGGACTTGGGTAGATTGTACAAATGTGCACACAAGTACAAATTAAAAAGCAGAAGCTTGGTGTTGCGTAATGGAGATCACTACTACTGAGTCCCTTGATTGCTCCTGCCTCCTACGAGGGATGACACAGAGGCGACATTCCATTTCTAAGCTACTGGCCAAGAGTTGTTAGACGCAAATTCTCTGCTTACATGCTCTCTGCTGGTGCATGTGGTTTGATAATGTGAAGATATGTCAAGAGTACTATGATAGCTCTTTTCAAACATTAAAAAATACTAGTAAATAGTAGTTAGCTTAATAAAACATAGCCTACCTTGCAGTTTTTGCAGCAAAGTCCTTGAGCGCATTGCGATCCAGGTGTGAGTCTGCAGGTTGCAGCATCACAGCAAGGGTTAGTACATTCCTGAAGAACAACCATGGGCAAGGGGACACAATGTTTTCACCTTACTATATAGCTAGGAAAGTACTTCATCAAACCAAGTGCACAGACAAACCAAACTAAATACACCGTCTCTCTTGCATCTTCTGAGGTCGACAGCCTTCTGCTCTAACAAAACCCAGCATAGAGTTTGGCTGTATTTTTTTTACCAGAAGTCATCGGAAAGACATCTGTTTTGATGTGCTGTGGCAGAGGGGTATAGGATAGGTTTACACTTTAAATGGACACTAAAAGAAGCAGAACACTTTGTTTTTTAAATAGCACTTCTTATCACCCCTCCTCTCATCTTATTTTTCCACTACACTAGCAGTATGATGTAGAGAAATGTTGGTATCTTTTCATGACTTAGAAGAAGGCCTATATGATGGAACCTGAGTTTCCTGAACCTGAGTTTCCTGACAGCCTTTCAATTTCTTGGTGTCTTTTTTGAGACACCTTTATTTTCTAAAGAATGAGTCAATAGATCCCCTTATTTGAGGGACATTTTGACAATGCAAATTTGACCAACAAAAGTAATTTTGTTGTGGGTGGAGTTTAAGGGTTACAGTTAGGAAACCTGTAAGTGCTCTGCAGATGAGTAGTCTCTTTTATGTAACAGAAATATTCATGTTGCTAAAACCAGCAACAAAAACAATGGCGTTTCCACATACTCTGCACTGAAATGCTCTTCTTTCTTAGGCATTGGCTCAAAGTTCTGTGAAGTCCAGTAGCCCTTAACTGAGTTCATATCAAGATCAAAGTATGATTTTAGGCTTTTTCTAAAATTTGTCTTCATATTGCGTGCAAAAATGTAAATTTACAAGGAAAACTCCTCAGACATTAAAGCAAATTAGGTATACCAAAAGGCCAGTGTTTACAACAAATATAACATAACACAACACAACACAACACAACACAACGGAAGTATCCAGTTGAATTTCATTCATTACCTGCGGTTTGCCACAGTCACATTCTTCATTGTTATCGACCACATTATTACCACAGACAGGTTCCTTGTAAACATTACTTGTTTTGGGAGGATTTCTAAGGCAGTTTCCACCTCCATTTAGAATAAGGTTCTCAAAATCATCAGCACTGCAGGTGCTGAAATTCCTGGATCCACTGGAAAACATAATATTATTTTTTTATTATAAATATTTTGCTTACAGGAAAAAATACAACTCAAGCCCTTAAAATATTCTCAATCTATAATAAATCCCATGTTTCATAGCATTAGGAGATCATGAGATACTTAATTTTTACTTTATTTTGCACTAGAGTACAGTACTAGAAGTTAAAAATACTATATATAACATAAATGCAAGTACTTTCAGAAGAGATCATCAGATTATCCATCCTGGTATCCTATATGAAACAGGCTTTAGCAATTCCTTGTCTGTACTGAGTCTAAAAATGCTTGATTAAAAAATAATTTCCAGAAAGACATTCTCCTTAACTTGAAGTCCCTAAGAACTCAGAAATGCAGCTTCTTATAGTAGTTTCTTCCAGTGTTCAATTACCCTGATTTATTAATACAAATATGGATAGATAAAATAATATGATCTTAAGGGGAAGCTGAAGAACAAATGAACTGAAAGAAATCTAGGCTGATAGTTTTTGTTTAAATTAACTGTTAAGAGAATCTGTGTGAAGGATGCCTGTTTGCACAAACTCAGCGAATATATGTAAAGCAGGGTAAAAAAAAAAAAAAGCAACATACTATCATTAAAAAAAAACAATTAAGAAAATCCAAATAAGTTTTTAGGAATGCTACAAATAAATAATGACTGGATTGGAAAACAGGTAACGTTTCAAATCAATTAAAATGATGTCAGGACCTAAGTCAGTGAATTCACCTCTGTGGTTAAACTTTTCAAACAACTCCCCATTCACAAAAGTTCTTCAAGATTCATGGGAGTTTCACAGCTTATAAGGCATAGTCACTGCAGGTAAATAACAATTATTAAAATAAAAAAACAGGAAATCTTACTTATCTGTGCTGTGCATAATATAGGATGCAGGACACCTTTTATCATCATGTTTCATTCCGAGATTATGCCCCAATTCATGTGCAACTACTGTAGCATGACGTAACACATTGTTATGATTCAACTAATAAAAAGAATCAGTGTTAAAAAAATATAAAACTAAAGACATTACTAAGTTTCTACCTAAGGATTTATTCAAGCCACAAGTCTCTCAGAGGCTATGAAGACAGAATACTAAATTGTATTGCAAAGTGAAAGCAGCAAGAAGAGACAATTTGTCACTGTTTTTTCAGCAGGGCCAGATCCTGCCACTCCTTCTATTTCTTCTGTTAGGATCATATTCTGAATAATGACACAGTTAATCAGTCATGACACTGATTTCAATGGAGTCTTCAAAGACAGAAAGACAAAGACTGTTAAAGAACAGAATCTGCCTCTAAGATTGTCCATGATGTTGTGGCACCCGTGTTGTAAGGACAGGAACCTCTGGAGGTACTGGTGCTGCCCCAAGGATGAAGGAGAAAAAAATAGTTTCTGGCTAATTTTGCCAATTTAAAATTCTTGCCGGTTTACAGCCTCATTGTGGAGAATGCCTGACACTTTAGAATAGAGTGCATTATGTTCACTATCTATCCATGTAAAGAATCAAAAAATACACATTATTTTGTAGCTGCATTTCCATCCCCGAAACACTGTGGTTATGAACCTTAACGGTACAAGGATGGGCTTTTCTTACACAACCTTGAGCTAGCTGAATTACAAAAAGGTGATAAAAAAAATTATTTCCAGACTAAATCAGCCAAGTGGACTGGAATGTAATGAAGAAAGAAATTGGACAACACTTTTTTTTTTTTTTTTTAATATAAGTATAAAAGTGTGCACAAGTCTTTACATCAGAAACCCCATGAAAGAAACTGTACCATTCCAAGATCTGAGTGACTTGACCAAATAGGTCAACAAATTGCGCATTATTTATTTAGGATGTTCTGGAAGGTACCTCTGTGGAAGCAATGTCTGGCAATAGCAGTAGCTACAACTCTGGGTTGTGTAAATGCACAGGGGAAAGCCTTCAATTGTTCAGGCACCTCTTGGTCTCACTAGCAGCATATCCATGATATTTTAGCAGTTCCTGTGCTAGTTTCTTCCAATAAGCACAACATTGCATACTTACAGTGCTGATTGACCCTCCCTGGACTTGTGAGCAGACGGTACCTACAAAAGCCATTCCAATGGATCCACCGTAAGAGCTTCTCCCTCTGCAACAAAAACAGTCTGCAGGTGTTGTTGAAAGAGGGGCGGAAAGTTCATAATTTCTACTAAAAGACACTGATGAGTCTGAAACAAATACTGCAAGTCAAGAGTTGGTCTTCTTAAAGTCAAGAAGAAATTTACCATCCTATCAGCGTTTCACTGTAATACATAATGAACATCCGAATAACAGAGCTTGGAAATAATGACCAGTCACCTAAATCTGCTGCGTTAGTGCTTCTGAGTTCAGAGAATCACAGAATGGTTGAGGCTGGAAGTGACCTCTGGAGGTCATCTGGTCCAGCCTCCCTGCTCAAGCAGAGCCACCTGGAGTTGATTATCTGTAAAGAATTCATTACACTTTCTTAACATTTTTCCAGGTTAAAACAGTTTGGAAGTTGAGTGAATTTTACTCTAGTTACATTTTCATTCATATACAACCCCAAAATCATATACATTAACAACACTGGCAGTTTTAACACTGAAGGAACACTTACATTATGAGATGGCTAACATCATTTCGTGCTCGTTTAAGAAGATCTTTCTGTCTCCAAGAAACGAATCTACTCAGTACATCTCCAGCTGAACCATCCATTACAGATATGTGGTTTGTATCTGTCCAGATCTCTAATCCAACCAAAACAATCTGGATATTTAATGCTCTATACATCTGAAAAAAAAAAATTATAATTACTGTCCATCAGTCTGTTTCAACTGAATTATGAAAGATTACATTACTGCTACTGTAAACATTAAGATGAACATAATGACTGAGACATAACTTCAGTTTCTTTGAATAATTAATGTTTGATGTGAGGAAAGAATATATGACTGAAGGCAGTCTACTGTTGCCAGTTGGCGAAGCTGGAAAGACCACGTTCATTCATTTCCTTAGCTAATTGTCTTGAGGAGAAATTGGGAACAGATGATCAGAGAGCTTATGGAATTGTTCACAGCACTGACAGTTTGCTTAATAAAAAAGAACTACATACATGAGAAATACTCTTCCTGGAAATATAAAACCTACTGGAGGCCTCACATTCCTGGAGCAGCCAAAGTCTGGGAGCACAGAGAAGTGGTTTAAAAACATCTTGCATCTCTCTCTCTGTCTACACCTCTATAAGACTTGTGCATACATTCATGAGGTGCCTTAAATGTGTTACAAATTGCTGTATAACTTCCAAGTACAGTTTCAGAACATAATCGTTCAGATTTACTGCATTAGCTGTTCTTTTGAAAACTATGATAAAGTAGAAACTACTGAATCTCAGCAACTTATCTGACCTACCCCATCAACGTAATTAATCAGCTCAACTGTTTCCTTTTGCACCGCAGCAGAATCCGATTTCTTCAGCAAAAACTGTAAAATACCATATGAGAATATCAGAGAAAAAATTTAATGGTTTAATAAAATGTAATAAAATGTCTGCAGCATTAGATGAAATCATTACCCTGTTGTTATCCACAACCACAAATAATTCCACATAGCTTTTCTGTGGCAGGACAGCTCGCTTCTTCTGCAAATTAGAAAGCACAATAAGTTAACATAATGACTAACGAGTTCAAGGGTTTTTTTTACTTATCTTTCTCATGATTTTAATTTCATGGATTTATGAAGCAATGATGCATTTTTTAATGTGGCCTATCAATTTGCCTTAGATTTCCACAAAAATATCTGTATGTCAGTAATTCACTTCTGCTCAGACACTGGGACGCATGAGCTGAATGGCAGCTTCATGCCTTTCACATCATACCCACAACTGTCTTGGGCAGAGCTCTGCTCTTCTGCTAAAAGATTGCTTCATGCTATATTAAATTCCCATTGTGCTGTTCTTCTCTTTCAGGATTTCCTTAGCAGTACTCCCACCAGTCTGGGGTCCATGAAAACGAAGGCAACAAGGAAGTGGCCTGCCAGACCAAACCCACCTGCAATGATAGCGTGCCAAAGCAAGAGCTCTGGAGACCCTTGGCTGCTGGAACAGACTGAAGAGAAGGCTTGGACTCAAGAGAAAAAGAGAAAGGTATTTACCCTCAAAAGCTTTTCCCTGCTAGAGGTACTGTTTGATAAAAACGCATATTTCACAGACTGCTTCACAAACATCTTCTCGTGATGAAGGCTGCCATTTGGCACGCCACATTGGAAGGGGATATCCTGCGTATCTTCTAACTGGTAAAACACGTGTTCAAATGTGCTGGATGTGTTGAGCGGCTCCATTCCATACCATTTGCCACCAATGTAGAGAATACCTCTAATAATCATAAAAGAATGAAAAATTATTCCACAATTTTTCCCTCGTGGTTATGACTAAGTCAGTGAATGACAGCTGGATACTTAAAAACTGTTCATACCACTATGTTGAAATAAATTATTATCTTAAATTACCTTAATATAGGGGGTAAGTTCAAATGCCCAACAGGATCTCAAAGGACAAAACAGGACTTACTTAAAATACTCAATCATACACAAGCGTGGGTGCCTTGAATCAGTTAGCAGGACAGCCAAATTGTTACTAAATGGATCTGGGTTGTGGGTACAGAGCTGATGCGAAGGGTCTCTTTTAATCCTTATATCTAGTCTCACTCCTAGCCCCATGCAGCTAAAGTAATCTAGCATTTTAGAAAAAGATATCTTCTAAGACAGAAAGAGAGGCTAAAAGCAATCACCAGGGTGTTTATGAGGGCAACAGCAGTATTGCACTGCTGAGTGCAGCTAAGTATAAAGATTTTGCGTTTGTCCATGGCTCAGAAACACCAGGTATGTGCCCATTTGCTGTACCAGAATCTTTCAGAAGATATTATCTTATTCTCCAGAATCTCAGAACTATATTTAGAACAAGAACTCTCTAGTTAATATCTTGTGAAAGAAGAGCCTCAAAAATGTGAGTACAAGGTAACCAAAGGATTTGAATCTGTGTTAGTTTGCAGAACAGCCAAAATGAAATACCTGTTCTGCTTAGCAAGATCCAGCGTTACCTGAAATACCAGTATGTTGACCATTTTATGCTTCATTTAAAGGAATGCCAGGAGATTTCACTATTCATTGTGCATGGCATCGCACTGTGATACTATACACAAAAGCTACGTGGGTGAACTTTATCCCATTTGCCTCTTCCTGCTTGTGAAAAAAAAAAATCAGACTGAACAAGGTTACTACAACCAGCAAGTATATCCAAAGCCCAGCTGAAGAGCCAAGCTCAGTGAACACAGGGGAGCATGGACACACTCTAAGCAGATTATGAATATCTGTACAATTTGCTGTGAGTGCCATCTCATTTTGCCAACTCACATGGACTGATTCTGTGGGGGGAGCACCACCATCTTTTATGCATTAATCTGGCCCCTTTATGTTTCTCAAATAAACATGATTTTCTTGTATTTGAAACATAAAAAAATGTTTCAAATTTGGTCAAAACTTTTTCCACAGAAATGGATTTTCTTTTGAAACATGCCATTCATAAGACAGAATTGTTCACAGGTGTGTGTTAAGTTTAGCAAAAGCTTCACCAGCGTTTCTTCTAGAGAGGTAGCTCTGGTCAAGACATTCGCATCAAGTAATAGAGGCCTCAGTTCATGCCCATGTTCTGTCTATATTTCTATCATGCCCTCTCTCGTGGTATCTTTTTCTGTGAAGGAATTTTGGAAAAGGGGAAAAAAGTGGTAGTTGAGGAAAGATGTAAAACCTCTAAAGAGTTTCAGCTTCATCAAAAGGCAAAATATAAAAAAAATTGCAAGATAGGATGGTGTTTTCCCTCCAGCTGTATGATGAATAGCAACTGGTTTTTTTACTGTTTTGCTTTGGTACTGCACATGAATTACTCTGAAGTAAAAAGCAAGAGGTGATACCTAAGGCCATCACACGTGCTAAGAGCAAGCATTGAGTCAGCAATTCCTTCAACAGTGCCATGATAATAACAGTGTGTCTGAAATGCAACAAAACCACATAGTTAATGACAAAATAAGGCTGTTGCCTTCAAATGCAAACTTATTTTCTAACCAACTTTTTTATTTGCATGACATTAAGGCTGGCTGTTACAAATTTACACAGTTCCCTATTCTAAAAGTAATCCCAACCTTCTTGGAGCAGAACGCTACTGGACATGAGTAACTACAATAGTGTTTGCTCCCTTGGTTCTAGAAAACAACCAGCTTTTTAGTTTAACCCATCACCGCCTTTTAGCAAAATCTTTTCATCTACATTGCTCATCTTGTCCTTAAAGAGACTCCTCTCAAAGGCTGATCTCTCTCCCATGCACAAAGCACCCAATTAAGTCTCGCTGAGCTTACATGCAGTTGAAAGTTGAAATTAAATGCAAAAGCATTTATAAGGCTTGTTTGATTCCGGACCTCAAAACTATAGAGCTCTGATGCTGCCATTGTACCTTTAATTGCATACTATGCAAAGGCAACCTAATCAGGTAGCTCAAATTCAGTCTGGGCATAATCTCCTGGCATCTCCTTTCACACGTTGGAAAACAGTGATGCTGTATCACCATAAACAGCCTAATGCCTCATAAGACATAGAACCTTATGTTTCGTATCAGTGGTAACTGTTAAACAGAAATGCCACAAATGTGAAAATTCACAAAAGCCTCTTTCCCAGCAAATATATTTTTTTTCTGTAGATACTTTATGTGCACCACTTGCATTTTCCCCTCCACTGCCAAAAATGTAACCAATTTTCGCTGTCCTATTATAGAGATATGAAGACACTCAGAATTAATGGTTGTGCATTCACTTTTGCTTTGAAAATATATTTAGATGCATACACATCCTTGTTGTCATCCGCAGTTCTATCAAATTGTGAGTATGGCTTCAATTCATATAGCTTGGCTTCCCTGGTTTGAGGAAACTCTTGCAAAAAAGGGGAATTTTATTATGTACAATACCTTGTGGTTTGATTGTGTTGCCTCCAGTTTCCCATTTTCCCCATAAGTATATAGCATAAAGTCTTCGCTAACAAGCTTTCTGGAAACAAAAATAAACTACTGCTCTTTTAACAGTCTAGAAAGCAAGAAATAAGTCAAGAATCCTACTAAGTACTACATTCTGTTAGGAGCACATTCGTGCTAAATTATTATTAAAATCCACGGACATGAAACAAAAGACCTCAAAAATGAGTTGCATTACTTGGAAAATAAATTATTTTGAAATATTTTAACTAAAATATCCATAGAGTAGGATCTGAACAGACTATGTTATATCAGGGCCTGGACTATTACAGGCTCAGGAACGAGGAACAACAGTAATAGACAAATTTCTTCAAGTAATAGACAAATTTCTTCAAGTAATAGACAAATTTCTTCTTCACAGCGCTAACAACCCTCCCCTCCCCTCTAATAAAAAACTAAGTTTACACTGAATTCTAATTTTCCATAAGGATTTCCTGAAACCTATTATCATGTGGTGCTAATAAAAAAATAACCAAAATAAATTTCCGCACAACTAGAAAAAATATTATTCCCTTCTATTTGCAAGCTAGTACCGTAACAGAGACACTATTTAACAGTAATTTTGTAATTACTACAAACTGCCACTGAAATGGTTTCTTCTGAATTTTTTCGGTATAAAAATACAGAGAAGTATTTTTATACTCTGCATACTATATGCAACTAAATCCCAAGATGGAATGATTTCTTAGAACACTCTACCACATACTTATTTTTCTGCAGTTTTAGGAGGTATGTTCCATTTCTGGTTTTAATTGAGTAAGAAAGGTTGTCATCTGAATGCTCCTGAAAACAGAACAAAAGATATCCCTTAATTAGGTGATTTTCTACTTGGTTGTGTCAGTTCCATGTTTTCTTTGACAGGAGAAGTCCAACTACTATGTATGTCTTAAGTATTTTCCAGATTTACAAAACACACATGCCTAACCCTCAAGCCTTTCAAAGTCTCAGCAGCACACTCTCCGTTCTTTCCTATGGAAAGTTTAAATTCTACTAAGCTAAGAAGACAGAATGAAAAAGTACGCAAACTACAGAAGAAATTAAACATGTCTGCCATAAGAGATTTGTAGAGGGAACGTAGAAGATATAAAGTCTACAGAAAAATGAAAATGTAAAATATGTGGTATTAAAAGAACAAAAAAGAAGTGTTAGTAAAGCTCCACCTAGACTGCCAGGCTATAGTTTATAGGGTCAGGAAGAGGTGGTCCTCAGACGCTAGTGGAGAGGAGGTAGATGAAGGTGGATGAAGGTGGCCAGACGCGGTTCCCCAAGAAGGGCACAGCCCATGTATGCACTCTTTGCCCAGCCACCACATCGTCTTTCGTGACACTCCTTATGTAAATCATCGCCAGCTGGATGAACGACTCGCAGGTTTTTCCTTCCTTAATTGGTTTGCGCAAAGATGACTAATGCTATTTCATGAACAGTTACTTCAGTAATGGAACTCGGTATCTGGAACAAAGTGTAAGTTACCTCAGAACTGAAGAATTAAGGCTCAGATCTTCCTCCTTTAGGTCATTCATTTAACCTGTGTGACTCTGGGGGTCATTTCTACAAAGTGAGCGTCAGCCCTTTGGGTGCTACATGGTTGAAATCCTCTGGTTTTCCAAAGACCAGGTACAATGAGCAAAAGAACATATACAGCACGGACGTTAGTTCAAGTTTGAGTTCAACATCTAACCTGACCCGGAGGAAATGGAAATATTCTTCCTGTTCCTTCCCACTCTGTTAACAGAGACTAGGAGTTTGAAAGGCGTTGACTTACAGTGTAGTCGCAGACCTTTGTGGGAACAAATTTACTCTAAACTAGTTGAAAACACCTAAGAATCTGAAGAGAGAGTGCACATTTCTTTACAAAAATAATCTATATATACTATACATTGTGTGTGTGTGTGCAATATAGGCCAATATTGTGAAAAACAGCAACATAAGAAGAAAAAAATCAGATAGAATAACAAACCTCATGAAAAAATGGGTGATGTTTCTCCCTGTCTGTCAGACTTCGAGGAATAATTATTTCTAACGTAGAAAGTCTGGATGTCTGTTCAGAAGATACACCTAAAAATAAAGTTTGAAATTTCTAAAGAATCAGAAAGGATAAGTAACGCATTACGTTGGCATCTGCACAGTGGTGATTGCTGAAAAAACATTCTGATCAGGCCATAAATGGAGAAAGTCATTTTACCAGTGCGGGACCTGACTGCCCATGCTCAGTGTGGCCTGTTCTGACCCTGACAGAGTTCTTGTGTTATGCTGGGAAAGTCGCAGAAATCAACATTTTCATTCATGGCCAAGTTACTCTTCATTTCTGAGTGTTTAAACTAAATATATGTGGCCTCATTCTCTGCAGAAATGCTGTTTTGACTGTATTCAAGGTTACACCACCCCAAACACAACCGATGTAAAGTGCTAAAAACTGCAAATTTGAGCAAAAGTTTTCTTAAACAGGGTGTCCAAAACTGGCTGGCAATCTTGGCTTTAACTCTTGGTCTTAGTTACTTACATTATAAACTGGGATAATATCTCAATTTTTTCTCATTCCTTCATATAGACAATATATGAATTTTTTATATTTGAAAAAAAAAAAAAATCCCTCAACCAGTATAACAGTAACGTAATAGAGAATCCCAAGAACAAGAAAAATAAAAAAAATTCCCTTCCTGTATTCACTGCATACTTTGATGGTGATGAAGAAGTAGTTTAGGAATGGTCAAACTGATTTAAAAAAAGTAACTTCAGATTAAATCTGGGGTCTTCTGGAGCACACAAAGAAAAACTATCAAGTGATTTAAACGCAGTCTTAATTCTCACATATTCTAACCTGGATTATTAACTTTGTAACTTTGTCTGTCATTTTTGAAACGTTTTTTCTTCCATGACGCGCGCTTTCAACCTGATGTACCACAGAAAATTTACGTAGCTGCCTTCTCTGTCCGCCCGTCTGTCCCCTCACAGTAATTTTTGAAGTAGCTGGCCAGTTAAAATCAACTGTGCACGAGACGCTAACATCTCCAATAGAATTAAGTTCCTTCAAGCTTTGTGAAATCACCCCGTCGGTGCCAGGAAGCCTGTGCTGATCTGACCCTGCGGCAGGGCTCCCTAGGAGTGGCTGGGGGACGTAGAGCACAGTTCGTTTGAATGGTGAATCCAGCTTTGTCAGGATGTTTCAGAACTTGCTAGACAGAGAACTGGAGACTATTGTATCTCCGGAAGAATAAATTCAGTCCCTAAATACACTGGGGAATGTTGTTTACTCATTACAGAGCCATTTGCTGTGCTATCGCCTTCTAGCTACCGTGAGGTCCTGCACTTGCTCATCTTCTCCCTCTCCCTCATGCCTCTACTTCCTTCTCTCCTTTCCCTGATTGAATTAACCACCCCTTCAGCCCCCTCCTTCCATTTCACTCCCTTTGCTCCTATTCCTTTCCCCATTGCCCTGAATGAGGAGTACTTGTCGTTGTCCTCGGGATACGATCCTGCCACCTGCTGCGTGCGTAATCTTGGTTCACCCCACGGCCTCCTGCCATTGCCTAACGCTGTATTTTGTTTGTCCCCGCGACAGCCAAACCTTTGTAAAAGCTTTGTAGCCTTTTACATCAGAATTCTCTCCGGAACATCATGCTAATGCAGGAAGCTAAAGGTAAGAAGCCTGCTGAGTATCTGGTTTCAGGTCAACAGGTTTATAAAGACAAAAACAACCTCCAGTGGCTTTTTTTAAAATTGGCTGAACTTGAGTTCATCTTGTCTTGTCTCACCTGCTCATCAGTCTGGTTTGAGCATTCACCTTGGTCAACAGAGACACAAACATTGCTTTTAAACAGGTTACGGAATCAACAATAACATGGGTTTTAAAAACAAAAGTGTTAATTTTTCTTTTACAAGGAAACAAAGAGATTTCTTCTCATTTATAGTAGCACAAAGTCACCTTCAGTCTCCCACGTTTCTGTGAAAGGAATTCATAATTGCAAAGAAGCCACAGAATCACCCACTCAAAGCAAGGAGGAGGATTCCTCAGTGTAATGATGATCTCTCACTATTAGATAACATCAGGATTTTTAAAAGCTAGGTGTAGGTAGCAGATGTTTAACATTAAAGACTGCCATTGCAATCAAAATGTGGAAGTTGCTATTAGCAAACAGGTCCGCAAAGAATATCGGCACTCAGTATTTACTTCTGAGTGCTCTTGGTCTCCAATAATTTTATTATCTAAATCACAAAATCCATTCTGTTTCATGAGTTAAGTGCATGTTGAACTAGCAGTGGAAATGCAGTTCTAACAACTTAAATTTTCACACCTGGAAGCAGGAAACCATCTTTAATGCAAGTCATAAAAATATCACTTTCTAAGAAATATTTCAGGCGTTACATCTAAATCTAAAATCTGAAGCCAAATCATAAATGGAAATGAGTTAATGAAGAACTAAAACAAAACTGCTGGAATTTCCCTCGCATTACTGAAGATCAACATCTTTTTCTCCAGTCTTTGCTTTCGATGAGAGTGGCAGTAACTGCAGTTATCACAACCAGTGTCCTGTATGGAAGATGATGTATTTACGTACCTACTACATCCTGGAGGAAAAAAACATAAAAAGCTCAACTATAAAAAGCTTCAACCTGTAATCTTTTCCAGGCACTTTTTTTCTTGAACAAGATTTTCTCAGTTGGCAGGTCGGCTAATAGCCTAATACCTGGAGAGAGCAGTGACTCGATTTGAAAGGTGCGCATCATTACGATCAGGACCAGAGAGTACAAGAAGGCTTGGAGAAAAATTCTGAATACGTAACAAAAACTGAAAGCTTACCTTTTATCCAAAAAGATTTTCCAGTTAAAGTTAGTCCAAAAGTGAACAAAAATAGGCTGTGTTTTAACATGACTAGATTTCCCGGAGAAACTACTACAGTGTTTGAGCAGACGCTGTGTACCTGGCTCTTAGCTGCTCTACACAGACTAGCGAGAACCGTCTGCTCCGAAGGTAAACAACAGAAAAAGCACTCCGATACTTCATCTCTGCTAAGGAAACGGGAAGTAAAATTTAATCCATTAGGTTTGCAAAAAAACTGGTTAGACAGCTTAACGCAAATGAAAAGCAGGACATTCTTAAATGCTGATTGGAGTAAGAGCACCAACCCACGCCAGGATCAAACTGGTTTATTCTGAAGGACTTTGATACCACAGTGAGATCGTTACGAGATTAGAAGCATAAAATATTGCTACCAACAGATACAATGTTTAGGATGTTTATACTGGCTATTGTCAGCTCCGTAAAAAACCTCTAGTGTAAACCAGCCTACTCTCTGAAATTTCAGCTTGTTCTTTGTTTTCATTTTTTCATCTTTACTTTAAAAATATAAAAAATACAATGCATGTGAACACATGGAAATCCCCCAAACACATGGAAATCCCTCAAACAGGGATTTTACCCAGTCCCTTCTATGTTAAAGATAGTTCTCCTCACCAAAAGTCCGTCATTTTGTGCAGCTCATCGCTCTTCCAGGATGAGAATAATCTTCCAAGGCATCATGCAACCACATTCTCACCAAAAAAACTGGAGGAATTCGCAACGCATTTCACAAGCATCGAGCGCATTTAGAAACTCAAAAAGGAGACTGATACAACACAGTTTTACATTTACATTAATTAATTTTAATTAATTCATTGATTAAAACAGAGCAAATCCATTTTTCCATTGCTAGTGAATCACATAAAACGATGGCTTCAGTGGAAAGAAGCAGACGTGCCAACTACATGTGTAATACGAGCTTGCACAAAGCCTGTTCAAGGCCATTTTCCCGTTTTCACAGACCTAATTGAGGTTCCTCAGCCGAGCACCGTGGGGAAGCACTCGATATCCGCGGTCCCTGGGTTTACGCCTGTGCCGCAGCGTCAGGAGCAGCTTTCCCCGACTCCAGGAGCTGGGATCCTACTGAAAATTAAATGAACCCCATCTTTTATTTATAGTCTCTCTCCCATGGGGTACACTGTTAGCACGCAACTCGGAGGAGAGCATTGCATTGCTGCAAATTTTGCTATTTTGCCAAGTTCCGTAGTACTGAGACGCTTTTAAGGCTTTGCCATCTCTCCGAGAGAGCGTTATTTTATTAGAAGAAGGACTAATGCTGGCATTTTTCCGCGCTGCGGGTGTTATTTCAAACGCGTGGCGCGCAGCGACGAGACCGCCCACGACTCGGCGCTCCCCTCCCTGGCAGCCGCCGCTCCCCGTGGGCGGGCGGGAGGCGGGGTGGGGCGGGCGAGGGGATCTTCTCAGCCCGCACGCCCGCCACCCCTGCGGGACGAGGTGGGGCAGAGCCCGCCGCTCCAGGAGGGCAGGCTCCGGGCAGCGGGGAACACCCGTCAGCGGCCCCCGGGCCCCCCGCCCCGCTCCCGCCGCCGGCCCGGGCCGTGCCTCAGGAGCGCTTCCAGCCTCACCGCGGGCCGCCGCCCCAAGCGCGCATGCGCGGAGCCCCCCGCCCCGCCGCTGTGCGCAGGCGCCGTCCGCCCGGCGGCCGCCGGTGTCGGTTGGTCGCGGCGTCTCGGCCGCTCTCGCCGCTCCGTTCCGCCCGTGGCGTTGCGATGGCGAGCGGCTGCGTAGCGGCGGCGGAGGACGAGGAGGAGGAGGAGGAGGAGGAGGAGGAGGCGGCGGCCGCCGCCGCCGCCGAGCCGTCCGGCGGCCCGCGAGAGCCGTGCTGCGTGGTGGTGGGGTGCTCCTGGCCCTGCGCGCTGCCGGACGGCCTGGCCCGGGCGCTCTGCCTGCGGCGGGGCGCGGGCGGCGGCGAGGCCAGGTGAGGGCGGCGGCGGAGGGGACGGCGTCTCCCCGGTAGCTCCCCTCAGGCGGCCGAGCGGGCGGCGTGACGGGGGGGACCGGGCTGCGGGAGGGCGGCGGGGCGGGAGCGGGCCTGGCGGGGCAACGCGGCCGTGGCGCTTCCCCCCCGCAGCACCGAGGCCGTGGTCGTGGAGAGACGGGCGGGCGGCGGCAGCGAGGCGCCCTGCGTCCTGCACCTGGAGTGCCGGCCTGCCGCCGCCGGGGAGATGGTCTCCGTCGGCATCCTGAGCGAGGCCCGGAACATGGAGGTGTACGTGGGCGAGGAGTACTGCGGGACCGGCCGCGGCGAGAGCCTGGGCGCCGCCCGGGCCCCGGGGTGAGTGGCGGGCCCCGGGGGTGCCCGCAGCGGGGGCGCGGGGGGAGGGTTGCCCCCGGGTCCTTGGCACCGTCTGGCCCTTCTCTTACTGGCAACGTCGTTCTCTGTCTGTGTATCTGTAAGGTGCTCCTACTGGTAAAGACCCGATGTCCGCACCACGAAAGCCACCCAGTTTGAAGGTCTGTGCAAAACTGGTGAAGGGGCGTAGGCGCTGGAGTCGCCTGGGATGACCCTGGTGTGCTCCTCACAGCTGCTGGTGGCTTGCACAAATGCTGCCTTTTTGATAAAGATACAGGGCTGCAGTTGTGCTACTTACCTTTTTGTTCCTTTGTAATTAGTGAAACTTTTAATCCAGTAAGTTATAAAGTGCTGCTCTGAAATTCTGTTCTGTAAGACTACAGAAGGAGTTAGGGCAGGTGCAACTTTTCTGCATTGTTTTGTCTTTCTGGACAGCAGACCTTGTCGGCTCTTCAGCAGATCTCTTTTAGCTGATCTTTACCAAAAGATCTCTTGTCTCTTTGATACAGAGTCATCTCACACTTTAAGATCGAGAGAGAAAATAAAAAAAGAAGGATTTATTTTCCCCTTGAATGCTTCCTTCGGTGCTTGGCCAGGGAAATTAAAGCAATGTCTTCTCTTTTGTTTTTAAGTCATTACATGGCACATCTGCTTAATTAGCTAAATAAAAACAGCCGACTCAGAGCCTCAGGGAAGATGTGTGAATAACGGTACTGAACCTCAAAAGCTTCTCTAGTAGATAATGTACGTACGCATACAAATCCTTTTTTACATACGTATCCGATAAGATTCAATACAAGTTGAATATAAGCATTAAAACTGTTATACCACATTAGAAATATGTTCTAGTCGGTCTTGTTTTTTATCTGTTTACCAATATAGTGTATTTCTACTAAAGAAAAAAGCACTTTATATAGTGATGTCACAGCTCATTTATTTTATTTTTCTAGTGAAACTGAAAACGTTACTTTATACAAAAAGTACCTTAAGTTCGAATGCCCTGCAGCCTCCTGTAGAATTAAGGTAGGGAATTGAATTGTTTCATTTTTATTTGTCTTTTTAATCACTTAATTGACTAAATTGCATTGCTCTTAGTCAAATTATTGTTTTTATACACTTAATATAATCACTTAAAAATCTGTTAGATGGTGCTTTGTCTTGATAGCAGAGTTCTTTTAAATTTGTATCGCGGTTTTCTTTTTATGAAAACTTAATATTTATATGAGAAAGATAATAACCTCTTAGGGAAGAAAACTTAGTAAACCAGATAGACTGCAGATAATCAACAGTTGCCATGTAATTAGAACTGTTAACTCTGATGCAGTTAAATAATGTTATGAAAATCTGTGTGGCCACTGCTCTTAAGGGCTTAGAAGATCGAGGCCTGATTTCTCTTTGGGTCATGCAGGTGTCTCTGTTCTGTTCAGAATTTTCCGAAGAGTAATAGCTAAGAGAAATGGACTTAATTTCCCTGGAAGAGAGTTCAGCATTGTTTTTCCCAAGACTCAAAGAACAGTGCATTATCCCATACATACAAACAAAACATGAAACTGTTTTTTTTCCTAACCAGAATGTTTTTTTTTTCTTCTTGCAATAGCTGCTCTCCATTGGTGAGAAACAAAGAGTACTCATCAGTAAAATAATTGTACAAGTGAAAACAGTGTCTGCAAAACTAGCAACTGATTTTCCTTCACTAGGCTCAAGCATAGATCTAGACAGAGTGCAAACTATAATGGAATCTATGGGATCTAAGTTGTCTCCAGGTGCTCAGCAACTCATGGACATGGTCCGATGTCAGCAGAAAGTAAGTCATTGTGCTTTTCCATAAACATAAGTAGTACTGATCTGTGACCTTACCTTCTGTAACAGTTAAGCATGTTCTCAACGGATTTAGTGAAAAAGATTTTTTTTAATTTTTTTTTAACCCAAAATTTCTGCCATTTTAATCCTGGTTTAGCTACTGCCACCCTTAAATAAGGAGTGCAATGAATAAAGATTCCGTACTCAAGGAATCACTGTGCATACACCAAGTCCAGAGTTCAGAACTCTGTATCATCATAATTTTAAACTTCACTGCTACCCTACTCTCCTTTTGTTTGTTTCTGTTGTCACTGCTTGTCAAGGATGGTGGGCACGTTCCCTGTCATGTTCGGGGCGTAGGTAGATGGGCTGGTTTCTCTTCTTTATGGTTATTAAAAGCATGTCATCTTCAACTAAAGGGAACGTGCTCTTACAGAGCATTTATTTGATTTAGATCCTAATCCTGCAAAATAGGCTATTTCAGCAGAATTCTGAATCCATCTGACGTCAATAATGTTCAGTCTGGGGGACGTAGCATGGTAAAAGTGAAGTCAGTAAAACTGTTTTGTTTCGTTAGAGACTGACAAGATAATTAACACGTAATACATACAGAAAAAATATTTTCCTGCACTTTTCCCGAAGAACATAATTCAGAACTACTTTTAAAATCTTTACATCACACTAGTAGAATGCTGAGTTATAAAGTAGCTATTGTTATTATTGTATAACTTCCAGTATATTTTAATACTTAAAATAGTATTTTTTTTTTCCCATCAGAACAGTTTACCTCTTGGAGACAAACTTAACTGGATCTTTGGGAAAAATTCGGACTTCGGAGGTGACCGTGAAATGGACGGCTTGCGCAGTGCAGCTATTCAAACATCACTAGATCAATCAGCCAGTGAACCGTTGCCTGTTAAAAATCATTTAACAAGTGAAACAGTATACGAAGACTTAAAAATAAGTCGTGATTTGAACACGCAGGTACCTGAAAGAGGGAATACTTCTGATTCTGAAAGACTTGCTACCCAGCAAAATACAGTTGATCTCAGAAATGATTTTCAAGTCATGGGATCTTTGCATATGCAGGAACCAGTGAGCGAAACCCCAAATGTAGCTAATCCACAGGTGCTTCTTCCATTTCTTCAAAACTTATGTAGTCAGGTAAATCATCTTCGGCTAAAAGATGGTGATAGGCATTTTGGTAAAAAAGCAGTGACTAAAGAGGAAGGCATTCAGTGTGTTGGGTAAGTGAAGTTTGGTACACTTATTAAATTAGTAGTTTGACTGTATTTATTGACAAGTTTAAAAAATTAACAAAATACATAATGTAAGCATTTTATCCTCATTAACGGCATTAGTGAATCTTAAAATATGTGATTTTGAAGGTTGTGTGGCATTGAACGTGATTACAATTAATTTTTCAGATGAGCTGCTTGAATATAGGAGTTTTTTCGGAAGAAACCACATCATCATTTGTTGTTACTAAACTGTTTGTGTCTTTTGCCTCCATTTCACCTTTTATGATTTCAAGAAGTATGGTCTTTCTGCAATTTTGTATAGGTTTAGTTTGTCTTTCTTGTCTGTTATTACCTTTTCATTTTGACTACTTCTTTCCTTTTTTCACACTATGTGCCACGATCTTTCTGCTGCACTTAGTGTATCTCATCCCCCTGATCTTTCCTATCCTTCCTCATTTGTTGGCATCTACAGTGCAAACTTGACAGTAGTAGTAGCGCACCTAGTTTGATACCTAGGGAACAACAGTGGAAATGGTGAGGTGTAGGAATGTAGCATAGGAAATGGGTTCCAATAGAGCCTGAATATCTCCAGCTCCTGGGAAAGTGCAGTATTTTTAAAGAATGCAGATGCAAAAATAAAGAATTGCATCGTTTGTATAACTCTTGAAACACATTAGCTGAGAAGAGTAAAGCCTGCCACACAGACAGAATTTGAACTCTGTGTACTGTTGAGTTGTGTGGATTTTGTTGTACGTAACTAAGCTCTCTAATGCATAACTGAGCCTTTGAAACAACAAGGTTGAAAGAAGTTGACTGTATACCCTAGCATGTTTATAAAAAAAAAAAATCTCATATTTAAAATGTGGCAGGCAGGCAAGGTATTTTACTTGTGCTTAAAAACCTAACACTGTCCAAAGTTTATTGTCTAATAAATGAGATTTTACATTTAAAAGAAGTTCAGGCGCCCAGATCTCTATTGTGCCTCTTGTCATTAAGAAATAGGTTATACTTATTTTTATGTTTGCTCTTTTCACAGAGTAGAACAACAGCCTATTTGCTCCTATTTGGAAAAGATGATCTCAAAAAATATGGATCTGATGGAGAAAAAACTAATGGACTATATTGATCGCCAAATCCAGGCTCTTCAGACACATATAGATAATAAAATGGTTCTCTTAATGGACTTGGTTCAGAACTCAAAGCCAAACAGAATTTCACAAGCGCACTATGATTCTAATGAGGGGTTCTCTAATGGAGAGAGATAGATGTATATAGATCTAGGACTTCAGCAGAAGTACTTTAGGGGGAGTTATACTTTACAAAGCTTAGTATTTATGGAGCTATAACTGTAAAGAACCTCAGTGTTGTTGACTTGCATTTTGTTACTGTAATTCAATCCACTATTGTACACAGTTGTTAGTTTTATGAAAGATCTTAAGAGTGGGTGTTTTTTGCTAAGTATAAGAATTTTGTATGCCCTTTGTGGCTTATTTATTCAAAGAGCATTGCTAAAAACCATATGAAAGAGTTTCACAGTTTCAGTTTGAACAATGGAGAAGTACACTAAATAAACTGAGTTACAGCTTATCTTTTTACCTACATGTAATCAATTCACTTTTTTATTGTCTTGATTTTTGATGTGCAACGTGTTACCAGTAGAACAGAATGTGGTTTCTTTATGCTTTTGGTTTATTTTAATGGCACTCCTGTTGAAGATGTTTATTACTCCACCTATAAGAGGAAGGGTAGTACTGGCATGGCCTAACTTAGAGTGTTTAAGGAGTGAGGTTTAGAGAGACAGGCGAACTTGAACCCCAGCCTGGGTTCTCTGATAACCTTGCTGGCTGCACAGGCACCTAAGTTAGGAATCTGGGCTCCTTAAGTGATAATCAAAAACCAAGACTGTCGTCATACTTTTCCCCTCCTAAATTAATTGAGCCATGTGGGAACAACTGAAATGAATGTATACTTAGCAGACTTGTATTTATCCATGTTTCGTTATCCTAAGGAATGTAAGTACTTCGTTCGTGGTTCCTCTCCAGGGGACCTCGTTGCCAGATAGAACGTGCTGGGGTAGGATCTGCTGCGTTTCACCAACCTTAGGCCAGAGAAGTCAACTTATTGCATCGTATTAACGTTAACATGTTGGGATTGGTTCTGCTGTTGTTTGGGGAGGTAGAAATGTGATTTGAAGTCCCTCTTTTGTGGAAGGTAAAGCTTCAAACTTCATTGTTTGTTGCTCTTTGAATTCCAGGGTGCACCGTTTAATTTGGACTGTATAGAGACTTAATGGTAAACCCCTAAGTTGGGTGCGCAGAGATTGGTTGCATTCGGTGTCTTAAAATGCACTGAGCAAAAGCTTTTGATGGGGAAGCAGGTGTTGACCGAACAAGCAGTTTATGCATGTACAATCCAGTATCTTTATCTAGTCTACCTAATGTTTTCTTCTTCTCCAGGAAAACTGGTGTCTTTTGAAGACTGTCAGATCTTGATGGTAGCAACCCACAGGAGTAGATTTTGAAGAGAGGATAATTTGCTTTGAACAGACATCTCGCAGTTGTCCCTCAGCTTAACTCATGCCAGGTGCAGTTTCAAAGTGATTTGAAAAGATAAAAAGAGAATTTTTCTTTTTTTTTTTTTTTCTTTTGAAGAAAAAGGGACCTAAATTATCTTGTACTTTACAAGTCACTTAACACCTGTAAAGTTAGTTTTTTAGGTACTTTCTAAGAAACACCCTAAGGTAGACACTTTTATTCTTTTTCAACTCAGTGATTTAGGATACAGTGCTAGGTTGAGAGTTTTCTTGAATTACAGAGAAATTTGAAATATGTTTCCAAGCACTGTTGTATTCCGAGGCTGTTAGTTTATTGATTTTTGGTTGGTTTGGGTTTTTTCTCTCTCCCCTCTCTGGGTGACAAATCTGAACAGAAGTTGACACAAATTCAAAATATCCTGAAGTAGTTAATATGAGCTCTGGATTTTTTGGTAGTCATATCCTGCTTGGCGTTTGATGTGATATTTTAGTATCACAGCTACCACAATGACAATATTTGAAATCAAAACCACAAAGGAAAGAGTGTAGAAGCTGTATTGTTGTGGGTTCGGGGTTTCTTCAGCATCTGCTTTAGTGAGGGACTCTGTGTAGAGAAAAAAGAAAGTGGGATGTTTAAAGTTTTGAATACCATGTCATTTCAGTTAAAATTAAGCATTTTTTTTGGATAGTTTGGTTCTGAGGAGTTGACCCACACCAACTGCAAATTCTGAATGTGTAGTACTGAAGAGTTGTAAAAATTTGTAATAAAACAATTGTGCAGAAGAGCATCGCAGTGTTAATGCGTTCTTTGGTGTCGCTGCAGCCAAGTTTCTGTCAAGCAGTGCTGTCGCTATCTTTAGAACTGGATAGGTGTGAGACATATTGCTGAAGCAAAGCTGGGCAAAAAAGAAACTCGTGGTTCTAACCCTGTCCTTTCTAATGGTTTACTAGCCGGTCCTTGGTAAAACTCATTATTTTTCTGTAAATTGTGAAAGGTACTATGAGAATTAATCTATGTTTTATAATACTCGGAGTGTGATCTATTTGCACTTGAATCCTTTTCACATTATAGATGTGTCCAGTTTCTAGCATATGGCTACAAAATCTGTCACTATTGAAATAAACAGAAACATGTTTAAAATGCTACTAGAGTGCAAAGAGGTTAATAATTATTTAAAAAAGGAAGAAAACTTATTACTATTAAGAGCGTGATTAGTGCTAAATACTTCTTAGATCTGACACCTGAAACTACGTGGCACAATGTGCTTTTCTCAGGTGAAGCTTTGTGCTCAATAAAAGTTAGACCAAGGGGTGTAGTGGGAGTTACAAGCCCTTTAAAATAGCTTTTCCGTATTTTGCAGTCAGTTCTACACTAGCGCTCGGTACTCATCTAGGCCACTGTTGAGCAGACTGCAAATTATGCTAAAGAGTATGTCAGATTGGGGCACTTTAAGCTTAGTTGTCTCATAAACAGCTTTGCAGCTCTAAGTTAAAAGTGTGGTGGTTTTGATTCCTACTCGGGTGGCTATCCTTTTCCTGGGTTTGTTCTAGTAGGCAATACAAACAGATTTAACCTAGGGTGGAATAAGTCATCTGTGTTTATCATCTGGCAGAGCTTTTCTGTAGCACCAACAAATAAAACGGAGTGAAATTGAGTAGACTGTTAGAAGATACACAGGCTATAACAAAGCTTGATGATGAGTTGGAATGTGCTTTTTAAGTAGTCTGTGGCTTTGAGAAATGAGCCCTGGTCCCTATGAATGCTTCATCAAAAAATGTCACATTTGAAAATCTGAAGTCTCTTGCCATTCATGACTTTTTCATAGTCAGATCCTGCACTACTTTTGTAACTAGGAGCGAGCGCTGCTTTTTCTGCTTCAAAGGACACACCTTAATCCAAAAGGCCATCAGTCTGTCGGTTTGAAAAGTCCGTCTGTGATCTCGCAAAACACAAACTTCTGTTGAACCTGTTGCTCTCGGCCATGTTGGTTCTGAACTAGTGTAACTCGCTTATTTCATTAGTGGAATGAAGGTAATGGATTTACACCAAGGAAGAGCTTAATCAGGTTCTTTCTGTATTCCTCTTACCTGAGTGATCAGCAGACCTGAGGTCTCTTTTCAGGCGGATGGGACCTACTACGGTAGTAGTTCTCCATGTGTATGAAGAAATATCTCTTTTCTGCCTGGAGACACAGCCTTCAGTACAGCGAGAGTTTGTGTTGTTGCTGTCACAAATTAAAACATCACACTGGAGATAAACTGATGGAAAGCTCTGCAGGAACCTGAAGGCATTAAATTTGAATCTTCCGTAGTGTTCAAGTGGTGGGTAGGTTACCACGGTGTCATCTTTATTGCAGCTGGAACAGAATTTACAGATCTGTTAAAGCAGTCCACATAAAATAAGCATTCTCTGTCACTACTGTGGACTAGCCACAGCATTTAACTAGGGCATTATTTTTACATGTGGGCCTACAATCGATGTGCTTTTTTCCTCTCCCCAGTGCAATATAGTGCTTGTTTTTCCTAGCTCTGTTTATGTAATGCCTTTAAATTTCTATGAAATTTAGCTTCTAACCAGAGTTTACTAAAGAAGATAAGTAGAAGAGGGACAAAAGTAAAAGAACTGTGGTTGTTACTGAGATTATATTTCCTTACATAATAGGAGATGGTCATAAAATAATTTAGGGTCTTACCCACTTCTGATTAAGTCATATGTTGGCGATCCAAAATCAGGTTGTGGAGATGCTATACAGTTATCAACAAACACCAGAAGATTTGGGTCGGTGGAATGAAGGCTGACTTGAGCAAAAAGAGTTTGGTTCAAGTCTACGTAATACGGGGACTGAAGGACAGGCTTGGAGAAGGAATCCGAGTCGTAGAATGACATGCTAATGTTATATTTTCCCACAGCGGTTATGTTCTGGATTATGTTATTTTGCGTTACGTAAATGACTTCTAAGGTTGAATTGTTTTCCATTTTGCATTTCGCAATAATCTGTATGCTCTTCTGACGAGTGATAATGTTGCCAGTTGCAGGGAGAGAGATGATGTTGGTGTAAGTGATGCTGTGACCATCATCCTGTAAAAGGAACCGTGATGTGCTCAGTTGTGATGGTGTGAGCAGTGCAGGTGAAAGCAATTGTACGAAAGTTACAAAGCTGCACAGCTATGCTTATCAGATGCTCAGGATACCTTTGAAATGTGAAACAGGTTGTAACCAAAAAAAACCATTATTGGCCCTCCTCCTGTTTTCTGTCAAAACACTGAACCAACCCATGCAGCAAAAAGCTTAAGGAATGCTGCATGGAGTGTGGAAAGTACCAAAGCTACGCTTCAGTCGCCCTTATCAAAACAATGCCGTGAGCTAGCTCTTGGGCATCTTCACATCTTAGGGGTTTTTCCCCTTTCCTTGTGACTCCAGGATAAGTGCCCGCTTTATCACTGGCAGAGAATGTTTAAATTCCATACCTAACATTGTGCTGCTTCCGATGACCTGGGTTGGAGAGGGAAGGAAACATTTGGGGTTAATTTGTGTGGATTCTCCTGGACTTCATGTGAAAGGCTCATTGATCATCAGGCTCTTAAAGAGGAAAAATGTTCTTTCTGCTTCAAGACTGGAAACATGCAATTGTTGATGAGCTAAGTGAAAGTAAATCTGCGGTTAGCTTATTCATGTGCTATTGAGAACTGCTTTTACAAGCTCTTGTCATTTGTAAGCTATGGTTAGCTTCACATAACTTTTTTCCCCTCCTTTACCTTTTTAGTTGTTCCACAGCTGGCTAATGGGAAGGAAAAGATCACTGCATCTGTGACAAGTGGTCTGCAAGATGGGTCATTCAGCTGTAGGTGACTTTCATCATACCCAAGGGAGGCCAGATAAGACTTGCTCAGAACAATTTTCATGCTGTCTGAAGAGCATGTAAGGAATGCTGCCATTGAAAGAGACATTTAAAAAAAAACACAGAACAAAAAACATTACCACAAACTGCTGCAGTTGTTTCTCAGTTGGTCTAGATCCTTGAACCTGGTGCATGGTTCTTGATTTGCTGGTCTGAAACGGCTCATGCGCATTTGAGGTCATGCAGAAGTCAGAACAAAATTTCGTGCTCGACTTCAAAAATGTTAGGTAAGCAAAACCATGTAAAACTCATGCTGAAAGTTTAATTTTAAACCCAGTAACGCAGAATGAATTGCAGCCTTTATAAAAGAGAGAAGGAATCAACGTGCTAGTGCAGAATGGTGGGTGAGGGAATTGATTTGTGGCAGACATCGAGGCTTTAGAGGCTTCTTTTCCACCCCAGTTAATGAGAAGATGGGCATGCAAACATATGGACCCAGTAAGGAAAATGGTCCAGCTCTGGGGGAAAGGAAATCACAACGCACTTAAACCCTGTTTGACTAACCAGTTCAGAGCATTTTCCTGAGTATCTCAGGGAACAAAAACATTTAAACTAACCAGTAAAAAAAAGTTTATCATTACCTCTCTAGGATGGTAACAATGCCTGCTTTGTCCCAGAGAAGGAAAACCTCAGATTTTCAGCGGTGCTGGCCAGAAAAACGACCAAAAAGTGAAAGAAGGCGCTCTCTGTCGCAGACGGGTCAGGTAATAACTTATGCTCTATAGGTGAGACTAACGTGGGATTTTTGTATGTGAAGAGTTAATGACTATCAATAAAAAGGCTTAAATCCTCAGCATCAATCATCAGTTCTTTTTGATATGTATAAGGGAAGGGAAGAATCATATATGAGAATAAGAAACAGCATCCTATTGATGTAGCAAGTGTACTTACTGGGCTCCTCAGGACCTGGCAGCTGAACACTGGTATACTGAGCAGAAAATCCTCTGTAGGAGTTGGCGTAGTCTGTAGACAGCACAACTGTCATAATATTTGAAGACGACTCAAATGTGGGCTGAGCACGACCACATGCTTTTCCTATTAATCCAGTGTTAGTGGTGAGGCCATCATAGACTGCTGTGAAGTCAAATTGGCAGTTTCTATCTAGTTCCAGGCTGTAGACGGAGAAAAAATACAGGGAAATCTGAGTATAGAGAGCATTGCTCATACTGGATAGAGGATCCAGTGCATATAAAGCGTCTGATGAATTCCAGTCAACTGAAATAAAAGAATGGATAATAAAAGAATGCATAAATAGACGTTATTAAAACCAAATAAAACATGGAAAACCCTCAAAGGCAAGAGATGCTTAATAAGAGTGTGATTCTGCTCCCACTGAAATAGAAAATGTTTTGCTATAGCTCTCAACAGAAGCTGGATCAGCTATGTTTTTATAGCTCTGATACTCTATGTATTGATTGCTGCTTATTTACTAAAAATAACCACATCTTCAAATACATTTTTTATATATATATAAAAATAATCCTGTATCTTAAAATAAAGAGCTTTTGAAGTGTAGGGTTGACTTATGCGGGTCTCTGAAAGCTCTTGTGTATGTCACCAGAGCAAAGCTCTTGCCCTTTTTATCAATCTGCATGAGAGCTTATCTGGGCGCTTGCAGCCCTTGATGAAAAGCACCAGCTGTGCTGTGCTGTGGTGGGTGGATACCTCCAGAACAACATCTCTGTCCCTGAACCAGCAGATGGACCCTGGCCAGGGCTGGTGAGAACATACACCACGCTGTGCAGCGTTCACTGTCGCAGCGGTCAAGGTAACAGATTTCCTACAGAATCCTGTATGTTCCATACTGAATTCTTCTACAGCATTCTTCAGTCTGAATATCTCAAGAATATGTTCTTGAAGATATTGCCCTTTGAATTCCCTTGCTCTTGAGGCTCTCTCCCATGCGCAGTGTCAACTGATGCAGGGAAAGCCAAAAAAGGGCTACCAGCCCACTACGTATGGGAGACCAACCCTGATAAAGAGCAGTATGGGTCAGGAAAGCGCATGCCAGTGTGGTTTCCTTATGCCAATGCATCCGTTAGCATTTAGACTTGGAAGTACTTAAGTGCCTGCTATGCTGTCTTCTTTGCCCAATGACCGGCCATACCGAGGAAGACATACTTTGTGTGATATTTGCTTTATTCTTCTTTTGACCTTCGGTTCTGAATTGCAATTACAGTGCATATGATGGCTTTAAACACGTTCCTTATGTAGCAAAAGCTTCTTTTATACTGATGGATTTAAATTCAGATCATTCAGGCTAGCTTAAAGTGGACCTACAACTCATGGCTCATCACCTGAAACGCTTTCTGCGTTTCACTGACGGGCACTGCAGTAGCTATAGGATAACATATAGTGATGTGGAACATGTTGCAATTACTCTATCCTAAGAGTCAGCAAAGCACGTTTGTTTTAAAAGCATATAGATGTTCTAAAAGTTTGAAAGCACTTCTGCGTCCTGTGTTTAAAGTAATGCCTTTAAACAGAATGCAAAAAAAGTAAATAGAACATTAGGGCATTTACTCACAACAAATCCTGGAACTGTAAGTTTATCTTTGAGCCTTTTGCTGTTTCTATGTGCCAGACGCAGTACATAAATGCAGGGTAAGGCGCTGGGTAGTTGGGGCTGGTGAATGTCCCATTGGGACCAGTTAATTGTCCCCCACAATTTTCAGTTTCTGAAAAGAAGAGTAGATATATTGGTAACATAATAGTATATATAATGAGCCATAAAAAATAAAGATCTAAAGTTATGTAACTAGCAGAGTTGTTTCTTTGGGAGTCCCTTCTTTTGGAAATTATTGGAGGTACTAAAGACAGAACTTCTATAGAGAATTTCAGGTCAGGTGGATGTTATAAAATGAAGCCCGTTGTCACTATGGTATACCTGCGAGGCGCGGTGTAATGGCATCTGAGATGGCTGTAGATGAGTTAGCTTTGATACTGTGAGCAATTAGCTATATCTACATTTTGGGTAAATTAGGTGCCATCTTGAAAAACTGGCAATGAAGATGCCATACCAGCCAAAAGAAGCCCCGAGACACTTTATATTAGAGAAATCTATGAGGCCTTGGTCATGATCTATATGGAAGTGCAAAATCTTCAAGTTTGAGAGATATTTAACTTGATAGACAAAGGCAAAATAAAATCATCAGTAGAAACCTCAGAAAGACGAATATAGACTAGAAATAGGGCGCAATTTTTCAGCAGCAAAGTTAAACACTGGAGCAGCATAAACTAGGATGTGGTAACTACTCTGTAAAACTGAAGCTTTTAAGAGCGTAATACCCTGCCACTCAGATCAGCAGAAGGAAAGGAACTGATCGCAAGCTAAGGCTGATTTTGTCCAAGCTGTTCTTACCTTTTAAGGAAAAAAAAAAAATAAGGAGCTTGTTGAATAAAAACCCTTACTGACTTCTGTGACCTGTGCTCGGCAGGACTAGATGGTCGTATTCTCTTTCTGGGTAAATGCTATAATATTCGCAAACTGAGCAAATTTATTAGAAGCCTGTAAGTAAAAGTAGAGTCCCATTATACCGCCTTTGCAATCATCTTTCTGAGCAAAATTGCACTTTTTAGGCTCTCCAGCAAGCGCATTATTGTTTCGCTGCCTCCTTCCTGCCACTGATTTTCCCCCACACCATCCTCTAAGGGCTGAAGAGCTGAGTGAGACTAATTAAAGATTCCGTTAATAGTCTCTAATTGCTGTCCTAAACTTTCCCTTAATGGGAAAGTTTTCCTTAATGGGAAAGTTTCTTTTAATGGTGCAATTGAAATGGTAGTATTTAATGGCTGCATTAAGTGCCAACTTACTTGTTTCTGGTGAAAAGAAGTAGTAGAAGACAAAGAAGTTTCTTGTGAAAGCCACGGAGTTTGTTGTTATGAGAAAAGTTAAACTGTCTGAAGACGATTCAAGTACTGGAACTGCATCGGTGTTGTTACATACTTGTCCAAGAAGACGCGAATTAATTGAGGGACCATCATATATTTTAATGCTTTCTGTTTCACAGCTTGAAGAAGGAGCAAATCTATTGAAAAAACACAGTGAGAACTACCTAAGCTCGCTGACAGATATACAGGCTCTTTGGAGTCCACAACACAGATTCAATACAGAGAAATATTTGGAGGCAATATTTTTCTGTGCTGTATTCTCATAGAATGAAACCAAAAGCATCTGTAGCAAGTACTTACTTAAAATAGGAGAAGATGACCCTGATTGTTTGATTTACATTCCTCTGGATTTGCCAGACGCAGTTTGCATTTGCGTTTAGTTCAATCCGTAATGCTTTGTTGAGGTCATGAAGCGAAGAACCACAGCGAGGTACGCCTCCTGAAGAACGGCAACAACAAAAACCAGCTTGCCAGGATCTCTCTCAAGTTTTCCCTTGCGATAATGTTTCATTCTCCACTATACAAAAACTCTGGGACGGTCCATCATGGAACAGACATGCAAAATAATGTACTTTTTTTTTTTTTTTCATTTATATTACTGCAGTTTATGAAAGAACCAAATAGTAAAAGAATATTAGAAAATACTTTTTATCCTCATTTTTCTAGTAGCAGAGAAAAGGGGAGTTAGGGCAACACACATCACAGATGAAGTCAATGGAAATGCCAAGTGACACAGGACACCTCAGCAACTCTCTTCTGCAAGGTTGGCCACCACAAGCCCCTCCGGTCTCCTGTCTTCCCCCTACCCTGAGTTCCTGAAGATCATTGAATCCAGTTCTGAGGTTCAGCCCTTGACTTAAAAGCATTTGGGAACCTGTGCTCAGGGAATCAGAAAGGCTTTTCAGATTTGCGCTTCTAAATGACTGTCTGTGGGATTCCTGGGTATTTACTGCTGCACGCAACTCTGATCCTCCATCTCTACAAGGGTGCTGCTAAACAGGAAAAGCTTCAGAGAATGGCAATGAAGATAAAACATTTAGAATAGCTTCCAAGCAAGTAATAAGCTTCAAGACTGAAGCATTTCAGGTCAGAAAAGAGATACCTAGCAGGGAAAGGAGGTGCTAGAGGTCTGTAAATTCATGAAGAGGGTTAATAAGAGAGATTCTCTTCCAATACAGTAATGCAGTGGAATGAAACCAGTAAGTGGTGGTTTTGAAGCAAAAGGAACTGGCTCTTTGCATGTGGATCTTTGTTGCAAGGTGATGTGGATGGTAAAAGTAAAACATAAAATATGTCAAATCCATGAAAGAAAAAGCCTTTAGTAACTACTAAACACAAAGACAGCGCCTCCTCTCTGTTTCAGAAGTCCTGAACCATGTTGGTTGGTGACTGGGAGAGTATTCTGGGGAAGTATTATGCACACTTGTATCGTATTCTTGCCTGAGCATCCTCTCTTGACTGTTACTGGGTTCAGGATGCGGGGCTAGCTGGACTTCGACTCAGTTCTCTTTTGAAAAAACAGAAATCGAACGATTGACATCACTAACATCACTTAATAAGTTATGAAGTAGTTGCAGTAATGGCCGTTGTATAGGAAACTTTAGAAAAAGTTTATAATTCAGTTTGAGCGTAAGATCTCCTTACTACTTTAATATTAATCTAAAATTAATGGTCTAAAACAGCAGAAGGAATTTCCTATACCGTGTATGCAGTCCCAGATGAAAAGGTCAGGCTTTCTGATGAACTCCAGAGGAAAAAGAAAGGTTTAGGAGAGACCTTTCTTGTCACGTAGGAAACCTGCCAACTGTAAGGGCGTTACAAGGTCGGCTTTGCCCTCCCCTCCTTCTGCATCGCTCTGGACCGTTCTGTAGCCGGGCACCACTAGAGCAGCTCTGCAGCAATAATTCGTTATCCTACAGTAGCTCCCCACCATTCATCAGGTAAATCGCTGACTGGAGCACAGAATGGTGATCCCAAATTGCGCAACGAATGACTATCTATTGCTTCTGGTTGAACAAAGGAAAAATGAGCAAATCTCTTTTAAAAAGCAACCGTTTCCCAATTAAGTCACTTTATTCCTGTTACTCCAATACAGTATTAATTTATAAATGCAAACGTCCATTCCAGAGTAAAATATGTTCAAAATCTAGTTCTTAAGTTAAAAATTTGCCATAGGGAGTCATATATCGCAATTTTTTTTTGTTATTTACCATTGTTAACACTTGGTGGCACATTCGGGTGTTACTATTGTGCAGCAGTACATTAACATAAGATGCACTTTTAGAGATACGTTTAACATTTTACCCTTCAATTGCTTACAAAATAGCTATTGTGCAAAAATTAATTACATTTCACAGATGAAAAAGAAGACTAGATTTCCATACCCGTGGATTCTATTGAGTTGTCTTCAGCGAGAGCTAGAGCAGCTACGAGATGCAGGAGGAGGAACTGTCTGAGCGCCTGCATTTTGATGGCAGCTGGGGAGGTTAGGCTTTTCTAACTTTTATACCTCCCGCTATTTCATAATCGTCTTGTATTACATCGTATCACGAAGGGAAGGCTTAATCTCTCACTTATTGTTTCTTTTTAACAGATATAAATGAGAAAGTAACAGGTGTGCCCATTTTTTTAATATGTACTGCATGGAGAAAGTTTAACTGTGCTTTTGTCAGCTCTCCTGGGTTCAAAGCACATTTTCCGTTTGATTTCGTTGAGGGTCTGTTCGGGTGTGTTGACATGAGCAGGAACGTTCTGGAAGGGACTGACAGACTCCCTTGGGAGACACGTTCAGCAGTTTGCTCTTAGCACTGGTCAGCATGATCTTTGGTTTTTCCCACCTTCATTTTGACACCTACCCCTTCAGGTTATACTGGGCAAATCCTTCCCTGTTCTTGCTGAGGATTCCTCAGGTTGTAAAGCGCGACTACCACAGTGGAGTTGTCACGAGTAATAATTTCCTATTGCTGAAACATTCGTGGATGAACAAGGCCAGATTCACGTTAGTCACAGATTTAAAAGAAGATTGCACCGCAACCACTTTGCAGATAAAACTTTCTTAGTCCCACAGTAGAAGCTACAAAGAAAAAGGAATCAGCCTTTCCTTCCCGAGGTAAGGAGAGAAGCACAGTCCCAAGACCCTCAATTCCTTCTAGCATGAGTCGAATGAGTATCTGTTCCCATATATTTACGCTACTTTGTCTGTTTCCATAAGGACCAAAGCTCTTGAAATCCAGAGTATTTCCTCCTGCAGCGGCGGATACCCAATCTTTAAAGCTTCTAGAGGCTGTGATAGTGCCAGTGCCACAGATGTGCTGTTACCCTGACCTTGCTGCGGCGCGGTACCTGCATGGTGTGTGAACAGCCAGGGCTCACACGAGGGCCTGGCTGTGTGGTTCTTTCCAATACAGAGAGCTGGTATCCCACAGCTGTGCAAACATGTGTGCTTTCAAGTTTACTAGAAAAGTCAAATTGCAATGCAGACCTTCTCGAAACACATCCAGGTACTTTCATAAAGACAATTTTTTTTGTACAAAATCATTTTTTTTCTTTTATAAACAAACTGCAGTATGATGCATCTGTAATGATCCTATATTTCTAATCTCAGACCTATGCCTTCTTTAAAAGAAATCTGATTTTTAGCTCACTTTAAGAATTTTGAATGCAACTCTCTCTTCATCGTGACAACATGCTTATACTGCCTTTAAACATGGAGGCATTGAATACATGTATAAAGATGTTGCATTGCATTTGAATTCCCTTTAGCTTCTGGAAATGTTACATTTGCATTTACTCTGTATAGCCTTTCATTTCTTAAGCCCACACACATACTTGCAAGGAATTTTCAAATGCTAACATCCATTTTGTATGCATTTAATGCGTGAACTTGTGTGTGGAGCCCTGCCAATCAATGCTGTGTCCATCAGAACCAAGAAAAAAAACGCCTATGGCAATGATAGCCTGGTGATTTACTCTGGTAGTTACAGGTTGGTAGTCAAACTGTTTGAATTACTTGTATAAGAATGATTAGGAAATTTTCTTGCGCTGGAGTTGATATTAAGGGACTGGACCCCTAAGTAGTGGCCCAGTGTTTCTGAAGGGCTGTGCCGGTGCTGGCTGGCAGCTACACCTGCAGGTCTCTAGGCAGCTGGGTTGCCGCTCCACGTACTCACAGCACAAATCTGAGTGTTCAAACTGTTTTCAAATCTTGTGTGTTAAGCCCATGCTCAGATAGTGTGATGTGTTCAGATGTCGGGTGATGCCAAAATATTAATGGCCCACTTTGAATTCCCTCTCCTACCTGAAAAGAAAATGTCCAACAAGTCTTCCTGGAAGTCCTTTAAGATGAGAATGACTGTAGGAAAGGTGTTTTAAAATAGCAGATCCTCAGAACGAATTAGTGTGTATTTTAGTACAAAGGAACAAGGATTCAGCTGTTGTAACGCTGTTACTTAAAGGCACTTTCTCTCACTGCCTGCAGCCGAGTGAAGTAGCAGGGAAAATGTGATTGATTTCAAGCACTTCAGATCATTACCTGTGAGAAGCAGAGCAGCAGGGTTACGAGCGTGATGGAGTTTTGTATGAACTAAGTATGATGAGGAACTACTCTGGCTCAGGACGGGCATTATGGTGCTGTAGGACGAGGACTGGGGCAGCGAGGCTGCTCAGCCATTGCCAGGCTTCACCACCGGGTAAGAGATTTGATCTGGAGCCCTCATGGGAGATCTGCATGATTTTGGCATTTGAGAGCTGGCTAAGTTATTCATGGAGAAGCTAAGGTTCAGAATGACTCCAATGCCTTTTTTTGACGGGCTGAAGCAGAAGGAGAAGTTGCTGAAAAAAGTGGATTTTTTTGTCTTGTGTGGCTCAGCCTCTAGACACTAAGCATCCTTATTCAATACAGAGCATCTCATTATGGGTTTGAGTAATCCGCACATACTTGCCATATGGAAACTGAGTATTCGCCTTAAAGGTGCTTTTCACAGGCCAAGTTCACCAGGTTATCAAAACTTAATCCATCTCTTTCCCTGAGATGACTGCTGCGTTCCTGTACAATTCTGCAGTCGACAAGATATTTTTCTCTATTATGAACTGAAAATTATTAATTTCCATTTTTTTTTTCACTAAGTCATTCCAAATAGGACAATTGAAATTATATTATTGAACAGATATTGTGAGAAAAAGGATGAAGCAAATGCTTTAATGAGGTATATTTAGATGTAAAATTTTTTATAGTTCTAATCTCCAGAAATAAAAACAGGCATATGGAAAGATTGTAGTAGTTTATAGGTATTGCAGGATTATATCTTAGTACATGTACAATATTTTTTCCAAATATTTTTGAGTTCCGATTTAAGATAATTGCTCAGACATTATTCATTACAAGGGATGCTTATCTTTTGATTTATGTCTCTTCTTGAGCTCAGAAAGCAACAGCTGTGACATGCGCATCTGTAAGGCAGGTTAATCTTCCTTAAATGCTCAGTGTTTGAGCTATTTGGTACAAAGGGGAGAACTGGAAGAACTGTGAGAGGGAAACAAAGTCTTGATGAGGAAAATCAGCCAGCTGATCCAATTACTCTTTGTCACTGAGAGTATTTACTGAAGTTTAGGCTTTTAGAAATCTGGAATACAGATCCAAAAGATCTGAAATTAAGGAACACAAGTACAGTTAAGATTAAAATACCTTTAGATTACACCCCCTAGTATAATGTATTTTTAGAAATTAGTAGCAGATGTGCTACTAATCTACATCTAAAGTGTACTAAAGTGATCAACGTAATGTTATGGTTAGAAGCAGCGTTATTGGGGCTGTTATTAATTGGAGGTGATAATAATAATAATGACTTTGTCATTTATGCTTCTTTTGCCTCTTCTCATGTAGCCCTGGTAGCGTTGGGAAAAATAATTGTATCTGTTGCATGCTAATACTTTGCACTGTAGGCAAACTCTTGGGTATATGGGAGCTCTGAACTTGAACTGGGCAATCCTCTTGCCTGGTGAGTAGTAGTTCCCACAGGTTGGGTCCCTTACACACCTGAGAAAAGACAAAGGAAAAAATCCACATATAATTGTCATACAAAAATTGTGACATGATCACTAAGCCCATTTGTTTCATTGGTTACAAGAAACTTTCCTTCAGAAATTTCTAACTGTGATATTAATCACAATTCATGGCGCAGAACTGAACACTGCTTCTTGCAAGTGGGTAACTCAAATATGTTTCAGGACCGTGTATCTTTGGTGCATGTGTTTGTTGTTGTCCATATAAAGCCAATCACGTGAGGAGTTATTTTGAAAAGGTTGTTCAGATATTTTCCTTACCCTCTTCTGACTAAATCAGATGCCATAGTCGTAAAGTCATGAGGGTTTGGAGAGACCACACATGTGTCTGTAAATAGGACCAGATTTGGCTCTGTGCTGTAGAGGGTAGCATGAACAAACAAATCCTGGTTTGGCTGAACATAGTATGGTGAAGCTCTCACCAAATTTGAAAAAGGTGGTGAATCATAAAAGGCAAACTTGACAATAAATCATCTAGACGGAGTTTCCTGGTATGGAGACTCTGTAACGCTGGCTATCATTTGGGCACCAGTATTCCTGTGTGTTTTGCAGTCAAGGCTTGGCAAGAGAATGTGTATTTCTGCTGTAGAAGTTGCCAGAAATGAATCCTTCCACTTTGTTGGAATAGGTCATGGGTTGATGAGCTATGAGTTTAGAGCTGCAAAGTATGGTGATAGTTTCAAACCCATATGTTCCTACCAGCCTTCTTGTGCCACAGCCCTTGTATGGCATGTGAAACATGGCATGGGAGTCGATCCCAGGCCTGCATCGGGGGTTGCTCAGGTGTCTGTTCCCTGCACGGTAGACCTCTGGCATTGGCGTAGGGTCTTCTGGTGGTCACTGCTATGAAAATTCCCTTCCCTAACTCTTATATCAATCAGTCTTTAAAGGGTGAAAGTGTATTAATTTTGTTAATGTATATTAGTTCACATTATAAAGTGTAATGTGATTTGATAGTGGAATTTTACTGGAGACTCCGGTATTGTTTATGCTTAATTAAAACAAACTAAGGGACATCCCGGCCCTGGAAAGAAGGACTTTGCTTAATGGAAGGTTAGAGCTGTCCATGAAGGGTTTCCCAGGACAGCCAAGATAACGCCGGCATCCCAGCCCCTCTCACATGTCTTTGAAACCCCCCCAGCATCATCTGGTGTCATAGGTCAGTAACTCCAGCAAGACTGACTCCAGGGACGTCTGCATCAATAGGCAGCAAGACTGCTGCAGAAATAAAGTTGTTTGTTTTGCAAAGTTTTAACTGTGATTAGTAATCGGTAGCGTGGGTGTGAGTAACTAGTCAAATCGTGTTGTACCTGAACGTTTTAAGGGTGTAAGAACCCAGTGTAGAACCACGTTCAGGGTGCCGCGGTTTGGCTGGGACACCTCATGTGCGTGAATAAATATTTACCCTTGTAATTTTATACTTTGCATCCCAGGCCTCCTCGGTCCGCACAGGCCAGTTAGGAATCTTTGTAACATCACCCGTGTGTATTTAGGCAGATAAGTAAGGTTTGCTGGAGAAGAAGGAATTTAATGTTAATAAACCATATGTAAGCATAGAGTAAAATGCAGCACGTATTAAATACTAGTGTGTTTTGCAAATGCAAAGGTGGGCCTTGCTGCCGTACCTGGAAATAGCAGCAGAGGAGAGGAGAGGAAATGAATTTCTCTTTCTTTGATGGCGTACCATTAAAAGCTCGTTTTTCCCTCCTACAACTAACCCCGAGGTTACACAAGTCAGCGCTGTCTGTCCGTTCTTTCCCGGGAAGAAGGTGAGCTCGCCATGATAACCAGCTCTTTCTTTGCCTGCGAGCCCTCCAGAGCGCACGGGCCCTGACTGGCCAGCAGCCTGGTGGGCTATGGGCAGATGTTTTAAATGTGTTTTTTCCGTAAATGGTGCAGACATAGGCCAGCTCATCCCCTTAATGCTTACCCACTGAGGATGGTTCAGTTGCCAGCCGCTGTATCAGCGGTGTGCGGTCCTTGGGTGAGCCGTGGCATCCCCACGCTCTCTGCCTGCTCCCAGCCTCTCCAGCTTCCCCCTTTCTTCTGCACTGAGATACCCCCTGCCATGAAACTGCCAGGCTTTCCCAGCTCGCATCTCTCACCCAGCCTGTACTGCTCTTGGGAAGAGAAGTCATTAAAAAGAAGAAAGAGTGAGAATGCCTTACCTGGGCTTATAGGTGCTGGGTCTGTTTTTGGATGGGCTTTTAATGCAAAAGAAATAAAAAAAAAAAGAAAATGTGTGCTTTTATGTAATAAATTAATATACATTGTAATCAGCTGAATGCATTAAGATTAGCAAATGTTAGTAGCAACAGTTCTGAGGAATAGAGGTGTCATGGACAGAGGGCTTGTATCAAGGAAAGCTTACAGGCTTGAACACTAAAGGTGATATATTCCTAGCATTAACAAGAACAAGATTTAATTCTGTTTATCCCTTTGTGTAGGCAGATAGTCCCATGCTCAAATGCATGCTTTGCGCCTGAAATTCAGTTTCCTATATGTTGTCAACACAAGCATGGATGTTTTATTGCTGCAGCTGAGTGCTCTTTACCAATGTGTAGCTGCTAGGGCCAGACTTTAAAAGAAAACCTTAGTCTGCTATCTAAGCGTCCGAGGCAGAATATTTTCAATTAATGAGCAGAACTTGCAATTCATATTTTTCAAATGATAAATCCCATTGTAGAAAACTTTATCTAAGGTTCAAACCAGATACCACTGAATATGTCAGAAAGATTTCCACAGACTCAAATTCCAGTGGGGAAGCAACTTTGGAACGTGCAGGGAGGCTGATGTTCTAGGATTGAGATGATTTAGAGCAAATCTGAATTTATATTGGTGTAGTGTGTCTGCCCCAGCGGTTGCCCCTTCCCTAGTGCCTCGATTTGTATGGAAGCCAAAGGAATTATCCCTGGAGTTAATTACTAGATCCATGAGATTATGCACGCAGTGGAGACAGGGAGCCACGCCAACACAAAATCAGATCACGACTTTGACAGATAGCTAAGGAGTTAAACCAGAGTAACGCTGCATTACTTACAAGTGGTAATGGCTGCTGCTTCAGGAGTCGGAGAGACTGATAGAGCGGATGAGTTTGTTACTGTGAGAAGGGAAAATATGAAATTAAACATTGTCCATGCTTTAAATACGTTCATGACTCATGAAAAATAGTAAACTGGTCACCATGGTTCAATAAGTGACCAGAAATAAATACCTGGTGTTTCAGCCGTCGTGGGCTCGGTTGGGACTGTCAAAGAGAAAGTAAAAGCCGTGCTTCAGTAACTGTTCCGTTATTGCATGAGCAAAGCAAGGACTTCAATGGGGAGGGAATCAGTAGTTTACTCGCAGGATCAAGCATTAGACCAATTCCGCCAAAGCCAAAGTCATACATACCTGCTGCTTCAGGTGTCGTGTTTTCTGCAGGGGCTGATCCGAGACAGGAGAGAAAACAAAACTGCAGGTTAGCCGTGGTCCCAGCACCGGGCAGGCATGAGGTACCACAGGAGACCTGCAGGTCTCATTCGAGCGCCCGGGAGACGCTGCTGCTGCCCAGGGCAGGCATTGGCAAAGTCTGCCCGGAGCGTGAGCAGCCTCGGTGGGAGGAAAAGACATCCCCATGCAGGCTGCCTCTGCCATCGCCTCCAGCAGGCTTCTGACCCGCTGCATAAAGGGCCCTGGAAACCTGGGGGATATTTGCTAAACAGCAGTTTGGGTGCTGGGGGATAATGAGATAAAGCTATGGTTTATAATGTGCGCTGCACTGATTTGGTGAGGTCCATGCTGCTGCCTCGGCGGGCGTTAAACCTGGCTGTTCCCACGGGAAGCATGGCCCGGTTTGTGCAGCGATGGGGATGCAGCTTTGGGAAGAGCAGGAAGGCTGGCTTTCTTGGAGTGGGATGATCAAGTGCAAATCTGAATTTATGTTGGTGTAGCATGTCTGCCCTAAAGACTGCCCCTTGCCTAGTGCTTTCACCAGTGCAGGTATTTCTCCTGTACTGATACCAAGCCCCTTTCCCTCCTGCGTTCTGTATGGAAGCTGAGTGAAAGGCGACTGGGATTATCCCTGAAGCTAATGGTTCAGTCCACGAGGTTATACACACAGTGGTGACAGGGAGTCAGTTGATATATGATCACAACGTGGGCAGACAACTAAGCATGTGAACCAAAGTAGCACTGTATTACTTACAAGTGGTAACATCTGCTGGTTCAGGAGTAGGAGAGACTGTTACTGTGAGAAAGAAAAGATGAAATTAAATATTGTCTGCATTTTAAATATGCATTTTTGCCCTGAGACCCATAGCAGCAACCTCAGCTGCTTGCAATATCACATGAAGCCGTGTGAGTAACTGGGAAGCACTTGGCTGCACATCTGAACGTAGCCGGCATATCGCTGCGTTCGGCTGTGAACATACACCCTGCAGTAACACAGCCGGAGCGATGGTGTGCATCACCACTGGAAAACCCTACAGCGAGAGCCTGAGCTTGGGAAGGGAAACAAATAATGCAGCTGGACAGGCACAGCCCTGGCAGCCAGCGTTGCCTTGCCGGGAAGGCAGGTAGTCCCTTAAAACCTGAATTGACACTGAAAATGTGGGTGCCTGACAGTTAATTCCTCGTCTCAGTCTGGGTGCGCTGTGTGAGCCGGCGATCCTGCTGTCCTTCGTGGTCTGACAGTACCTCTGCTCACCACAGTTCAATAAGTGACCAGAAATAAATACCTGGTGGTTCAGCCGTTGTGGCCTCAGTTGGGACTGTCAAAGAGAAAATAAAAGACACGCTTTAGTAATTTTTCCAATACTGAGTGAGCAAAGCATAGATTGACAAAGCAAAGCAACGTTATCATTTAGATATAATTAAGCCTGGTATAACGAGATCCCCAATCCAATTACATTACAGCAATTTACCCCATAATTTGGCATTTGTGTAAACCAGCCTGTGGTCTTTCCACTGCCCTCGAGGTTGTGTGTATCTCCACAGAGGCAGAAGAGCTCAGTGCGGCAGGACACCTCTGTCCACAGATCCCACCAGGAGTTCGTGTTCACCTGAGCACCTTGAATTCTTTGGGGCTAATGATGAGGTAAGGGCTCTCTCACCTCCGAAAGAGCATGAATTTCAGCTTGGCGCTGCTAAAGTCCAGGGAAATCAGCACTCTGCTGTGGGATAAGTTGTATTTGACTAAACCTGAGATAAATAAACAAACGCTGAAGTACCCCATACCTGTTGCTTCAGGTGTGGTGAGCTCCAGAGGGACTGTCAGGAGAGAAAATAAAAACCATCAGAAGAAGGAAAGCCAGATTAATGCTTTCAGTTATAAGGCGAGACAAGCAGCAGCACAGTCAGGGGTCTTCCCAAACCCGTGGCTGAGGCGATGCTTTCTGAAGCCTTGGAGAAGGCTGCAGGTGTTCCTGCCTAGCCATTGGCGTTTCTGCCGTGCCATTTTCACTGCCGCCCCATGCAATGAGTACGTCTGGCGACAGTGGGGCAGAGAAGCAAACCTGATGGGGACAGGTATAATTTCTGTTCTGCCTTCTCACCCAGGCTGAAATCCAGTAGGAATTGCTGTTTGCAGTGAAGTAGCTCCACCACTGCAAGATCTGCCAGAGCCTGGAAGATGAGCCATCCGGAAATAATCCTTTTTAAATTAAATAAATTATGTGCAGCTTGGGAAGGTTAGTTGGAAAACAAACATTTTGTTCTGTAAGTTACTAAAATGTTTAAGCAAGTGTGGCTTGTGCTGCAATACAGCCTCCTGATACATCGGAGGAGAAATGGTTTGCAGCATGCAGACTATGGTGGATTGAGCAGGACAGAGTGAATTAGGAATGCAGGCTGATAGTTTGAACATGGTTTCTCCTGAAATGCTTCTCCTGGGGCTTGCAGCTTACCTACAGCACATCAAAGATTCATTGCAATTATTTCTCAAATGTTAATTGAAATTATTTGTCAGCAACTTAGAACAGTGCATGGTACCAGAAAAAGGAGAGACGAGAAGAAATAACAAAACTAAAATCAAAGTGAAAATATAGGCCTCTTCAGAATGGTAGTAGAAGCCTTATTCACTTCTTCAGGAATGTGTAGGTCTCACGGCTATTGTTAGTCATTACAGCATTATAATACAATATGACAGCACAGCATGGGTATCACTTCCCTGTAGGATCTCACTTTCTCTTGGGCAGAACAGCCGAGTCCACAAAGATGCAGCGGCCTGCCAGCCTACACTGATGTCTAGGATCAGACACACCACATTCATCTAGTGCCAGAACCTCCATCAAAACCATTTCCTTCTACATCCTCAGCTGGTAGGAATTTTCTTCATTATCCTCAATAAACTTCACATAAATATGATGCAGATCTTTGCAAATGAGTACAAATTCATAAAGAGAAGAAAATACATTTATAGAACTTCAAGTCTGGCACAAGTACTTTGAGGCTTTTAGGCAAATAGTCTTTGTCCCAAAAGCAGATTCCATGTTGGTCTGCCAAAACCTACTGGAAGAAAATGCCTATAGCCCCCTCTTCCCTCTTTGCTTCCCCAGACCCAGGTAGAGGATTCCCTTGTTGGAGGGACGAGATGGCCCCAGGATGTATGGAGCCCATGGTGGCTGGTCCCTCCTGTGACCAGGGTGGCCCTGGCCATCCTTCTGGGCTCTCATCGGCCTCCCCTCTCCCTGCATGGCCACTGCCAAGGGTCCCCGTTCCCATGGTGGTCCCAGCCTTGCACCAAGCTCCTCCTTTCACCCGTACCGGCTTGCATGCATGGCTTTGGCTTAGGAAACTCAATTCACATTAAATAAAATAGAAAAGGTGAGTACCTTCACAGATAACACCAGCGTCTTCCTTGTGGTAGCAGTCGTGTGTGCCCAGCCCTCTGTGAGAGCACTGCTCCAGGGAGGACTCATCTCCTCTGCACGCCACGTTGTCCAGGAGAATATCTCCTCTGCCTTCCCCAAAAAAGGCATTGATTTTGGCTGAGACAGCATCCCCGCAGCCCAGCTGCCTGCACACAACCGTGGCGTCCGTCATGTCCCAGGAATCATCGCAGACGGTTGCCCAGCTCCCGTTGTGAAAGACTTCGAGGCGTCCCGAGCACACGTCCCCTCCGTCCACCAGTCTCAGGGACATGTCTTGGAAAAGCAGAGGAAAATGCACGGGCACTCAGCAGCCTCAGAAATGGGCTTTCCGGGTGCATTTATCAAAGAGCGAAAGCCAACTTTGTTGTGTTGTACAGAAAGTGGCAAAAAGATGAAATTAATCTTACTGTAACATGCCACATTGTGGCAGTTCATCAGCTATCATAAGTCCTTACCCTCATAGTGTGCCATATACACCTGGGAGTAAATATAAACATTTTTTTTCTCTTTCAGGCTCTGATGTATATGTCCATAGCTAACATAACCATTTGTATTGATGCCAGTATTCTCTAACAGGAAAACTCTTAGATAATAAGCCTCAAGTATCTCAGAAACTCCTCTTACATGCATTTACTTACTTTGAAAATTTTACCGATAAAATTTTTGCCTTCCTACCAGTGCTTAAGTTACTATATAAAATACATCAGCTGTGAAAGCTTTGCAAGACCCATCTAGGGAGAACTCACCAGCTGGAACGGGCTCTGTTGTGACCGGGGGAGTAACTGGCTCTAGAAAAGGAAACAGAAAAGTGAATTTCTAATTTTACCACAGAGGATGCTTAATAATGTTCTTCAGTTACTATGTGGAAAAAAAGAAAGCAGTAGCGATATAGAGCAACCCATTCGTCTCTGGAAGCATCATCGCCAAAAGGGAGAAAGCTGCAAACCCTTTTTTTAAATAGCAGGTGTTAATGGTCGTAGTTACCTTGCAGGTGTAATCTTTAATTGTTTTAGGTGTGGGACATCCTCACCAAAGAGCCACATGTCTGCTTGGGTCGCGTGTTTAACTCCGCTTGAGGTCTTTACTAAAAAGCTTTACTCTATTCAAAATTTGCTTTGATTTTTCCCCAGAGAAATGTATCCCCAGGATAAGCTGTAAACCAGTGTTCTTTGTGCCAGGTCTCATCCACAACCCAGTTCAGCCAGTTATGTTTCACCGCTGTCATTTCAGGCTCATCGAGCGTCCACCACGTGGATGAGCTTTGTCTGTGGACCACCACTTGCCATGGCACCGGCTGCACAGAGGCGGCAGTGACTCGGGCTTTCCAACAGCTCACATGTTTCCAGTCAGAATACAGAATTGCTGGAAAACTGGGAATTCATTTGGAAAAATCCTGAAGGAAGATACTAAAAATAATTTCCTACTAAATACAAGAAAAGGAAATTTGATTTACTAGTCATCGTTCATAATTTATGGGAAATCAGGACTAGGAGGCCTGAAATATAATAGTGATGATGTAAAATTATGATTCAAATAGTAATGCATAAAGCAGGTAATAGAGTAGGAAATGGCATCAGATAAGATTGACAATGATATACCAGGTAGCCGAAGGATTTGGGAATTAAAATAAAAAATTAAACCACAAACCTGTGTGAATAAACCGCACGAGTTAACAAAAAGAAAAAATGTGGTAAAACACAGCAGTTCTCACAGGTCTTGGTTTCATGCCTGAAACAATTCCACTGATGGAAACAAGTTGTGCATCAAAATCTTAGCTGCAGGCAAGCTTGCATCGCTCACTCAGCAATAGTTTACGAGAGATGTGCTAGCGTACCTGTGCAAATGACGCTGGCATCCTCTTTATGTCGGCAGTCATGGACAGCGATGCCTCTGTGGGAGCACTCCCAAAGGTCATCTTCATCCCCTCTGCACTGCACATCATCGAGGAAGATGTTCCCAGAGCCTGGACCAAACCGGGCTTCAGGCAAAGCTAGCAGAGCTTCTCCGCACCCCAGCTTCCTGCACACCACCTCGGCGTCCGCCAGCTCCCAGCCATCATCGCAGACTGTTCCCCAGCTGCCGTTGTGATAGAGTTCAATGCGGCCCGAGCACCGGCCGTCACCGTCTGCCAGCCGCAGGGACAGAGCCGAGGTATCTGCTGCGGAGAAAGAGGCGGCGTTGGGGCTCAGTGGCGTTGATCCGAGGTGGTGGTCCTGTTTTCAGGCCAAGTACCACCCCAGGGAAGGCAGGAGCAGGTAGCCCACAACGTGGTCTGCTCTGACAAAGGATCCTCCCCTGAAATTCAGTGCTGTTGTAGGATAAATATTATAAATGCTTGAACCCGTCTTTCTACATGTAATACCCAATGGGCACAGACATAATCCTCTTCCACAGTGTGCTGATCTCTGGGGAAAACGATCCTCACCCGTGCAGCTAGCTGCCTCCTCTCCCCACTTTGGGCAATAAAGGGAAGGTTTTTTACCTTTTCTTCACCATCATTCTCATCTATACTGTAGTGCTGTCGAAAGGATGAACACAAATACCCAGAGCCAATTTTTTCCTGGGATACCTTGCAATCTAAGGGCTGTGGTTTGGGTTTGGTTTTTTTTTTTTTTTTTCTTCCTTTAAATAATGCCTGGTTCAGCTTCTTTTCCCATCCTTGCTCTGGCATAACAGATGGTTGGCACAACATCATTTCCCCAGAAGAGCAGCGGAGCTATTTCTACATACCAGGCTCATTTCTGAGAGCTGGCTACTTACGGAATACTCCACATATTTATCTCACTTTCAGAGGGAAAGGCTTTTAGAGATCTGAAGTTCCAAATTAGTTTTATGGGCCTGGAGTGTATTTTTCTTTCAGAGAAAGAAATCAGAGACACCGCCGACAACATAATTGAGTTCCTCCTAGTTTGCGACCATCATAAACTGTACGAAGTATACACACCTGTCTTACTCCTTGGTGGGTCAGTAATTACGAGGTTTTCATTTTGGGACATTTTGCTGTCACCTGGCAGCCATTTGTAACCAACTAATGCACATCCATTCAGGATGAGGGCCATGTTTCCTAGGACTCTCTTTCTCCTTAATTCCTTTTTGCTGACCATGATCAAAGCTCCTTCCATCTGAGTACCATGCTTATCATTTACTTCTGCAAAAGTTGGCTGTAAAGAAACGCCAGCAGCAATGTGCCTGGCTCACTTCCCAAGACCTAGGTCTAAACTTCTACAAGACTGCCAAATATGATTTCAGGGAGAAAAACAGATAATAGAGACAAAAGATAATTAAGCTGTTGATCCAGGTGTCGAATATTCACCAGCAATGGTGAAAGGTGTTAAATAAAAAGTTTAAGAACTGGACTACGTTAGCTATCTAAATCCAGCTGGGAGTAGTGAGAAAGAGGTAGATTAAAAATTCTATATTGAGATCCAGATCTTACCTTAAATTACAGGCAGAAATAAATTTGTTGTGATTCAGCTGATATTAAGAATGGCTTTATTGGGAAGGAGGCATCTTTCCTATTAGAGTTTCTAAGTAAATGAAGTATTTCATTAATGTGAAATATGAACATCAATCTGAAATTTTGGGGGGCACTGTTTCAGAAAATAAAGGACTGATTAAGTAACAGTCCCAAGAATCTTTAATGCATTCTTGTGGGAGTGTCTACAGACAACTGAAAGGCAACTTTTTACTTTCAGCAAATAAATAAAAGGAAATAATCAATATTTGTATCTCTTTGAAGTCAATGCTTTGTGCTTAGTTAAGTGTAGAATATAATCAAAGGAATCAGTGAGCACTTAGTTTTCCTGAGACTTTATCACAAACAACAGTTTACCTGCAGCATGTACAAATGCAAGTAATGAGATTACTAGTCAGAGCTATAAAGGAGCCTTTTTTTCCCTTTAACTGTTGAACAGCATCCCTGTTACACACAGTATGCATAAATAAGATGAAATTGTTTGCTCAAATACTTGGTTGAGCAGACACAGGCAAAGCACTTAATAGTTGCAAGCACATAGTTCCATAGTAATTCTTAGGAAACCATATATACACCATGTATTAGGTTCCTTAAGCCTGCATAATAGTCAACGGATCACTCATTTAAGAAATGCACGTTCAACTTCTGAAAGCCAAGCAAATAAAAGTAAATCTTGAGGGACCACATTCATTTCTTAGTTTCACTGGTGTGTGCAAAGAAGTGCAAACTTCCTTCACTCAGCTGGAATAGAGCCCAGTCTGAATAAGTAAGGCAAGCAGCAAAATCTGATCAAAGCTCTGTAAAATATTCTTCGAAGTAGGAAAGTTTTCATTTCTATCCTTTCGAAAGTGAAATGACTGGCAGGAAAAAAGTAGAAAAACACTGACTGAAATTTCTTCTTCACTGTGCTGAAGATTTGTCTGTTCATTTCTAAGACAACATTTGTAGAAATTCGGGTGGATAGATCCTAGATCTTGAACATGAAAGTATTGTTCGAGATTAGGTGAATGGGTGGAGCAGTAAGCAAATCTGTATTACACTTTCTAGCGCTGCTACCACTGGCATTGAGTCACAGCTCTGAACTTCTGAGAGCATAGACAAGGCTGTAGAAGACAAGCAGTGCTAAAAAAAGGTTGTAAAGAGAGGAGTTGTCAGTTGCCTTGGTAATTGTTTATCACGTTATGCAGCACCTTGGACTAACAGATGGTATGGGTGTTAAACTGCCAGCCACAGCCACCGTACCGTAATGAGATCCTCAGCCCTTGCTACTGAAACGGGAACAGTACAGAGAGTGGCAGAAGGAAAGGCAAGATCTGTGCGCTCTCTGGAGGACACGATGGAATTCAAAATGATCTTCATAAACTGAATAAATGTCAAAAATTAGCAAGCTGAAATTTGATAAAGACAGGTAGAATGGGCTGCTTATTGGAAAGAGAAAACCAATGCACAAAGGCAAAATCATCCTTTCAGCTGGCACAGAAGGACCATGGAAAAACTGGAAGTTGTTAACGTTAACGTTGCAGTGAGCCAGTCTGGTCTCAGCCTTGCTTGCAGAGCGCTACACGGGAGCTACTTACCCTCCTTGGTGCTGGAGACCTCAGCTGCTCAGTTGGTGATTGCGCGTTTAAGAAAGATAGAGATCATGGGGAGAGCTTGGATGAATGAATCAAGAATATAATAGGCTTGAAAACCATGAGCTCTGAGGAAAGGTTTAAAGAGCTGAATTTAGTTTATGTGGGCAGTGTCTTTCACTATTCTGAAGAGGGCTCTAAAGTGGATGGCCAGCAGTTCCTCTGCTCCTTGGAGTCTACAGAGAGTTAAAAGAGCAACTATAGGCACTATGGAAAATGTTTATCGATAAAAGAACTTTGAATACAGTGTCCAACACATTTTTTGTGTATCTTGAAAATATCTGTCAAGTTCAGAGGCAAAGTACACGTAGTCATCTCCCCTGGTGGAGATTTGCATAGGAGTTTAAAGCCTACTGGTGCTATCAGTTTCTGCTTCCTTAGAAGAGGAGGTGGGACAGCATGTGGTGGATAAGAAGGTCCCAGCTCAGCTGATGGCTAATGCAAAGTGGCCCTGTCTGGTGAAATTCTGGTTTTAAGATTTTTTAATACCTAAGAAATTATTTCATAGATTCCTTAAACCAGCTCATTCATTAAAACCTTGCAAAATAGATGCCAGAATAAGAGTTGCCCCAGCAAAGAAAATGGGGAAAAGGTGGAGCATATGCACACACATTGCAACATGATCAGCGCTGAAGAAGGGGCGGACCAAAGCTCTGGATAAGTTAATTTTGCCAACGGGGACAACTAAGAGGTGCTGAGGAGGAGTATGCGAACAGGACAAATGCAGGAGGTAAGGTTCATCTCCTAGCTGTCACCTGTTTGTGGCTCAGGGATTTTCTGAGCCCCAAATGGTGCCTTGTGTGGTGATGCAGGACAGCGACATTTTTGCTCCTAAACAACGCAAGGCACGCAGGTTGTATCTGACTGTTTCTTACCTCCTCTCAGTGTAGATAGTGATGCTGGAGTTGTTAATGGCTCAGTACTGTCTGTGACTGGGGGAGATGTGATCAAGTCATCCGTTTCTGTGACAGAATAACCTGTTGAAGCTTTGAGGAAAAAAACAACAAGAACAATGAACAATAATGACCAAACACGAATATGTACCAGAATTAAATTTCTCGTTAAATTGATCTGGATTTGTCGTTTTGCTAGAAAAGTGTGAAAATACAGGAAGCTTTGTTTCAGAGAACAAACATGGACTTATCCCTTGTACTTCTACCTGAGTCTCTTTCACCATGTAATACCATGATAAATAAATACTTAAAATGTGGATTTTTAAGCTTCTTAGCTACTGGAGAACGAAGCAATGTGTTCTTAGCCCTCTTTATTAAAACTTCATCGCATACATTTTCCATAGAGTATGGCTTTCCCTTAGCTTGCTTAGACTCAAAATTGATTCTGCAACTATAACTTTGTCTTTGTAAGCTGTGCTTAGGATTCCTGGTGTAGATACCGCCTCAGTCTCTTCATTTGTTGAAGTGAATGCAAAGGAGGAATACAGGAGTGTTGAAGGAACTGTGAAAGAGTTGAGGAAATACATTACTGGGGAGAAACATCGATCTCCCTGGTGAGAGAGTCCAACAGGGATGAGTGGGAAAGTATAGAGAACCAGCTTCTGTGCTGTGTCAGGTGGTGCATCTCCATCTTTAGGACTGGGAAAGAACTGTCAAAGATTATTGAATCTTTACGGTGAAGATGTCACAATCTGATTTAATCATTGATGCTCTCCACTGTAAAATATCCACTGTTGCCCAGACAAAAGCACTGATATTTGGGCACTTCTGTTGATGCCTAAACTATGCAAAAAATACGAGCAGCTTAAAGCCCCAAATTGTTCGTAATTACATATCTCCCAAACTCTGACAGGCCACTATTTTAGAAATGAAGGCTTTAGAAGCTGGATTCTTTCTTCAGTGAGATGATTAATTAGCAGTTGACTGATGTTAAACTTTGTATAGTTCTTGTAATCCTACCAATGTAATCTATTTTAAACAAACTTAAGCACTATTATTATTAGGTTTTATGGCATAGGGTCTGTTCTTATCTTCAGCATCTGTGGAAGGGATTTCTGGAGCTGAGGTACCACCATCTCCTGTAAGTGGGGTGGGTGAAATGGATGATTCTTCAGTACTTTCAGAGGCTGTGAGAAGGAGGAAGAACTATGGAAATGAGAGGGAGAGAGCATTCAGGTAAGGCTGAATGACTGAAATAAGTTCTTGAGGAATTAGTTGCCTTCAGGCTTTGTGGAAAAGGGAGCCTGTCCGCATCCACTGACATGGCTCAGAAATGGATCTTCATGTTAATGCTTTGCATTACAAGCATCAACAAAGTTTCAGACTTCTCTCACCAAGAGTGATAAAAGCAAAAGGAGTGTGAGGAGCAAAACCAGAAATGAGTGTTGTAATTTGGCAGTAACATTTATTGGTATATAGTTTCCCAACACTGCAACGGGGCATGCTTTGTTAACTTTGTTAAGAAGTTCAAAACGTGAAATAACTAAGGGTATTCTGGCTGTATAGAGGGAAATGTTTATTACAGCTATCTGACTTATCTGACTGCAAGTCTTTCTCCCAGAGGGACAGTAGTCATTGGAGAAAGGAGGGAGAAGCCATCAGGACTGGCACTGAAATACAGCATCTGTTTTTCCTGCCATTCTCCACTGGATCTCCTTGCCCTATGGAGCATCACCATTAGCATGTGGGAGCTGCGCCGAAGAGGGGAGGGAGGCCGGAGGGAGAGCCAGCTCTCTCGTCCCCAGCTCTCTGGGCTCAGCCTGCAACGTCTTGGGCCACAGGTTGGGAGAGGCTGAATCTGAGCTGAGAAATCCTCAAAAGGGAGTGCAGGGCCTGGCATTTATCCTGGACTGACTTGATAAGAAAGCCCAAGTCTGGAGGCTTATAAATTGTTTAGAATCCAGATAGGTAATGTTACAGAGGGTGACAAACATAGACTGGGTGGCTTTTTCCCAAGTTATGCTTCTTAAAGGAATAAAAATAATCATTTCCTTCAGATTCTGTGATTTGAATTCTGCACTGTTCAGCTTTCCCTTGAAGTAGGCATTGCCTATAGCATCTGCAGCTCCCGGCTGGAGTAGTGGTAGTGTTAGTGATAGCCTGCCCGTGCTGCCAGCAAGCCAGCAGGTTGGCACCAAGCAGAGGAAATTCATAGACAAGCATTAGCTGCACTGAGAGATGGCGATTTTGCAACATTTCTTGGCATCTCCACTGATGTCCCCTCCTAACCAAAACTTATAGCCATGTTTTTCTAACGTGCTGCATGTTGTGCAAATGCCCTTTACCTGTCTGCAGCGTAGTCAGGATTTCTGATGTCCTGCTTTCCTCTGTGATGGCGGTGGAAGCAAGGGAGGCACCTGTGCTACCACAGCAGGCTATAAGGATGAAAAATTAAATAGTTGTGAGTAGCAATTAAAAGCACAAGTGTGATTTGAGGAGCTTGTGACTTGCTTTAGGTCGCAAGCTTGATAAAAAACTGTGTTATCAGTCTGCTACATAACAAGAGGCAGAGGTCCAACCGAGGGAGATGAGCGCAAATGCCTGGCTGTGCTCCTTAATGCTTCTGGAGTTTTTATTAATCTAGGACACACAAAATCACAATGATCTGGACACTTTTGCTTTGCAAAATTTTAAGCGTAGTATTTATAGCTACAAGCTCAGAGGTGTTAATCATTAAATGCATATTCCTGATACGTCCTGACAGCCTGATATTTTTAAAGTGAAGATGTTGTAAGGGGATTTTTCCTTCACAGAAATGTTTAATTTGTAGTTTTCTGCTATGAATATTTTACAGATTTACATCGTCACATCTTAATCCAGCTGAAAAACCCAAATAAACAGAATAAAAATGGCTGTTCTTACCTTTACAAACTGTGGCTGGGATTTCCGGAGCTGATCTGGCATTTTCCTCCGTGACAATAGTGGATGCAGAAGGCATAACTGAGGCCAAGAGAAAGTTGAGGAAATAAAAAGGAGAGATTGGCAGCAATTGAGAATGAACACGTGAACTGAAATCTTGATGAAAGTAAGTAGATATGGGCTTTGCAGGACAGTGAGTCAATGCATAGCCCTTTATTTTTGCCGAAAAAAGACTTTCACCTTCATTTAATATTTAATAATAAAGATAGTAGATAGATATTTATGACTGCATCCTTTTACTATTAGAGATGCAGTAGTCATTTGGAAAGATGCAAAGTGGCCATTGCTAGGGGAAATAAAGAACGAGATTTGTCTTGTGCTTTGGAAGTGACTTTCAGCATGCAAGTGTGCCTCACCTTCTGTGAGGGCTGTCAAGGTCCCTGGAGCAGACGGTGTCTCAGTCCTTGCTGGGCTTGTGCTGGGTGCAGAGGAGGAATCTGTGGAGGTGGCCAGGGGTGGGGAAATATGTTATTAAATAGAAACACTACCATGTAAAAGAAAAGACATTTCAAGGATATGTGAAATCATTAATACTTCAGGCTTCATGGAAAAGAAAGTCAGTTCCTCGGACTTTAACTTTTGGTAATGTGGCTCAGAAGAACATCTGCCCATCAGTAATTATAAGTGAACGTGGGAGACTGATGCAACTGGTGCACCTCTCAGCAGAGTATAAACACATCTTATTTCCATTCTACCTTTGCACTAACTTAAGAAGCAGGAAAAAATAAGCAAGATTACTAAAAGAATTGAAGGTGAAGAAAATATCCAGGTAAAAGTGCCTCAGATGAACCAATTGTAAAGATCTCACCATACATACATGCAGTCTTGATAACTGTATATACAGGTAGACTTAATCACATGCCCATTTTCCCTCCAACCACATTTTCCTGTGAAAATGAAGATGCTGTTGGCCATTGGCTCTTCCAAGGCTAGTTACATGCAGAGTTATTAAATGTTTTTACAGAATTCCCAGTGTTCCTCCTGTCTGCTCTAAACAAATTGCATGTATTACTCAAAATTTCCGCACATGACATTTGCGGTTTGTTTTTTTCCCTTGCCTTTGCCAGCAGAAGTCAGGGGTTCTGTGGTAGATGTCACAACAGTTCTGTCTGTGGAAAATGTTGACGCAGAAGTGGAAGTTTGGGGCTTCGTTGAGGATTCTGAAAGTTAAAGGAAATAAATTATTAGAGAACTGTAAGAATGGTCACGAGAACTGAGACACTGGTGAAATAATTTAAACGTCCCATTTCGCGCAGCACTGGGTTAATGCATCAGACTTTAACTTCTGGTGGTGTGAGTGACTTTTCTGTCGATTAATGGCAGTTCTGAATGAATTTCAAAGATATTTGCCAGTGGTGCTATCAGTGCAGAAATAGATGCGCGGAGTATGCAGCAACAGTTCAGGACTACTACAATGTGGTGTTGCAGGTTCAAGCCTTGAGAAGAAATTATTTTGGAAACCACTCTTTCACTTCTGGGCTACATATGATCAAAAACTACGTTTTAGCGCCCACTCCTCTGTGGCTGTGTATTTTGAAGAGCATTAGCAATTAACTTAACACTTAAAAACCCCGGGGAACATGAGTAACATCCCTGCTTTAAGGTTTCCAGGGTGCTATGATTATTTCAGGAACAGTGACAAAAACAGGACACAGAAACTTAGACCTGGAGTGTTAAGACTTGCCTTATGTTTTCCCTAATTAGTAGTAGATGCGTGGCAAATACAGTTCCTATGAGCAATCCAAAGAACAGAAATAATGTTACAGTGGATGAATAGTAATTTGGAGCAATAACTAGTAACGCGGAGCATGTACCTTTCTAGAATACTGTCTGTCAAAGAGATGTAATCACATGATTTTTGAGTTAAAAATTAGTCTCTGAGCATTTGGGGAGACTGTGAAGAGCTAATGGACTTATGTCTCAAAAGCCCTTCTTTACCTATCAGTGCAACCCTGGAGTATGCCACACCTGTGATGGAAAAAAAGCAAAAAATTACTTTTATTCTGCAGTTATTTATATTGCTTCAAAATAGGCTGCTTCTAGCTATGCAATCTTTGATTTCAGTTACGTTTATGACAAGAGTGCTACTTTTTATTTTCAATTCAGACATGCCTGCTTCACATCTGGATGGGCTTCTATCTCCTCTTAACTGGTTGCCTTTATTATCTTGGGAACGGCCTGTAATCAGATGTTGACTAAAGTGGTCCTGAACTACCTTCTTTTCACCATTTTTGCACTCAGTGCTTGCTGCTACCAATCGTGATATTTTGTCCAGGACATCCTTTTGTTCCTTGATCATGCAGACCAGCCTAAACACAAGAAGCCTCCACATCCACACAGTTCAGCTCTAGTCTGATTTCCAAGCTCTACTCTGATTTTGGAAAATCCAAAGAGATTTTTAAGAGCACATATTTTTTTTTTTACCTGAACAGATGACGCCGACATCCTCATTGTGCTCACAGTTATGTGTGCTCCAGCTGGCGTGCTGGCAGTCCCAAAGGTAAGATTCAGTTCCTCTACACTGCACGTCATCCAGGTGGATGTCTTCTGTGCCGGGGCCAAAGTAAGACCATCCCAAGACAGAAACAACTTGACCACAATCAAGTTGTCTGCACACAACACTGCCACTGTTCATATCGAAGTGATCATCACAGACTGTTCCCCATTTGCCTTCGTGGTAAACTTCAACCCTCCCAGCGCATCGGTCCCCTCCAGATACCAGTCGCAGTTGGGGAACTTCTGAAACTAAAGCAAAAATTGACAGGTAAACATCTCAATTTCTTTATTCCCAGGATATCTAAACTTTTTACATCCAAGCTTGCATCCCCATCCGTGCAGGGACGGGCTGCCCAGCATTTCTGTGTCCCCAGTACCCAGGGCTTACTGGGGGACACCTGCAGTGTGCAAAGCAGTGCAGGGCAGGGAGCTGAACAGCAGAGCCCAAATCAGTGCAATTAATTCAGCCCGGTTCACATGGCTCTGCTGTGTACATGACCTGATCTATCACGGTAGGTTGTCATTGGCTGTGCTGGTGAGATAACCAGCTCGCCCAGAGCTGGCTCATGTAACTCTGCAGGTGTGCCCGGTATGTTCACACTCAGGAGCATGTCTCACCCTCTTACCTTTGGGTTTAAATTTGTCTTTTATCCATTCTGCAAATGTCTTCCATGGTGAGTTTTGACCTCCAGTTTCTGAGCCACCTGGTGAGTTCCACCACATACCACTTGCTGTGGCAGATAAGAAACCATATTAGCATTGGCGTAACATACCACAATTCCAGGTATATTTTATGTTTTGCTGTGAGATGGTACCCAGTATGTGTTGATACAGAGTTAGATACAGTAAGTGTTGGTATGTGGTGTGTTATCAAAACAATCCTGCGGTTCCTCCCTATGTCTGGAAGGACATGCTCATAGTTCAGCGGGAGATGACTTTAGACGACCTTATTTCATGGCAGCAGAAAGAGCAAAGGGATCTGACCCCAGAAATCCTCGTGTACATCCTTCACCTCCAGTGAAGACATGGGCTTCTGGGATCTGAGCTCTGCCAAATTTCACTGTGACAGTAGAAAGGGTTACTTACCTTTGCCATGTGTGATTACCACAATAGCAGGGGAGGCTGTGGACCATTTGTATGTGCACACTATGACAGTTGTTTTGGCTGATAGCCCAGCATGTTAGCTTAAATCTTTGCAAATGCCTGCTCAGGTCTGCATAGGAAGCCCAACTTTGTCTAACTCTGCAGTGAAGAATATACTATATACTGCTTAAGGTATTTAAAAATGTGTGTTTGATTAAACCAGACCACGGCGTCATGGTTCAGATACCAGGGGGTGAAATGGTCTTCCAAAACAGGGTACAAACCTGTGGTCTGATTGTGTGGTTTTGATAATCTGTAGTTTTAGTCACATCTTTGAAAATCTACTTATATTCACTGAAAGGAAAAAGGATTTAGGCTGTCAGGGGTCAAAGCAATGTTTTCAAATGGCAGCTTTTAAAAATAATATCCTTGGTCTTTCAGAATTAGCATGCTGTGAAGAGCTGTGCCTGATTCAATCACTAAAACCAGGAAAAATTTCATTTGGGGATTTTTTTTTCTTTTTTTCAAATTGGCATTTGATCTTCAGACACTCACTTTCACAGACTTTTACTTTAGTGATACTAAAGTCTTGGGTTTGCAAGACAGGATCCTAAGTGATTTTTCCAGTCAAAGTTAATCCAGTCTACATCAAGTCAAACCAAAGACAAAAGTGAACCTATTGAATAAGAACAAAGATTATAGGGTTGCTGAAGTGCTGGGATTTGACCACTTTCTTGAAAGGCAGCTTATTCCTCTTTGATGCTGAACTTCCCTCTGGGCTGCCTTTGCGCTTCTCTTATAAATAATTTAATGTAGCCAACCTCTTAATCTACACTCTATGAAATTATCTCTTTTTGTAAGGGATTGACAAGACTTTATTCATGGTGCCCATGCTGGTAATTAAAGATCAAAGTATCTCATTCAAACTAGCAAGATTATAAGGAAGGTTTGGCGTTGTTTGAAGTTTGAAGGAACATGGCACTGCAGTAAAGTATATTTTCACTTGAGTCTGGTAGGCTGCTCTGTGTTTCTTTTTCTGTCTTTCTCTACAGTTTTAAATGCACAGTATAGAAGACTTTAAGTTCAAAACTAGAATATTTGAAGAAGAACATTTAGAGAACAACTTCCCCAAACCATTCCCCTCATAGAAAAGAAATAAAAAAAATATTCTTCAGCCTTCTTCAGCCCACAATCTTCACAGGTTATATTTTGAAATATAACCTATGGATTTGGTCTGAATCTGCGAGTTAGAAGACAAATTAAACCATTGATTTTACAGTACAAAGCTTGTCAGCAATATTCTAGGAAACTCTTTGCCACCACTTCCCAGCAAGCCAGTCTGTATTAGTAATTAATTCTGCCTGTAACATTTCCCTGTGAGCATGAAAAGGTTTTAGACACAGTACCTGGTTCAGATAGAAGAGTAGCACTTAACAGCAGCATCCAAGTGAGACTCACTTGAAGGTCCATTTTCATTGCGGTTGTCTGTTCCAGCCCAATGCAGTTTCAGAATTTATACTAAATGAGTTCTGCTCTATAGCAAAGGTGTGTGCTGTGCAATTTGATCTTTCTTCCTGAACTTCCAGATCAATGCCAAGGAGGTGATTTACTGAGTATTTTCATTTCACAGGGTACATCCAGACATCCGGATAAGTACATCCAGATCACAGCGCTGTTCCGGACTGGCTACCGAGATCTTCCCAAACACTCCCCAGGCACCTTTGTGGCCATGTGTTAATGATGTGGTTGTTCCAGGAAGCAGTGATTTACTTTTGGAGATTAGGCGGTTTGGTAAGAATTCTCATACCACCAGGTAAGTCGGTTTCCAACTCACAACCATACTAAACCAGATTAAATTGGCGTGAGAATTGTGTCAAAAGATTAGCATCCTAAAAATGTCAGGAAAGTCTCAATCAAATTCTCTCTGTCCGCTTCTTACAGATTACTCCTGTAAGAAGCAGTTCCTATGCTTTTTCATATTTCTCTGACTTCTCTTTAGCCTGGGACTAGATCCCTCCAGCATGTTTCAGATCTGCAGTTATCTGTCTCTCACTTGCAGCCTGCAGAGCAATAAAACATCTGTAAGAGGTATTGGCCAAGGCACGGTTGGGTAATAAGAACTGCTTTGGGGGTAAATAAGAAGGGCAATTGCTGAACTACAGCAACCAAGGAAATGGAGCAAGATAGGGCCAGAAGGTGCTAAATTAAGCTAAAACTGTGCAAGTCAAGGAATCTGTATGTTAAAACAGAGGGGCATGACCAGCTGCCGTGCCCTATTCTGGGGAAGACCCGTATAGACTGAAGTCATGGGGCCCTATGCAGTGATCTCCACTGAGTTCCCAAGAAAATGGTGAGCACTGATGGAGCACAGTAGGGAAAATCCAAATGATGCTTATGAATCGTGAGGTTGACGAAGGCAATTAGTCACCTTTGTTACAGTATTATAAATGCTGGACAAGATGAAGACTCCACTGACCATTTATGCCCTGCTCTCCATCTAGCAGTTTCACAGCAGGCATGTTTATGACCAAACTAGACTGAGATTTTCCCCTTGTCTTCAAAGGATAAGCACACATGCTACTTGACAGTCCTGTGTGTTACATCCCCCAAAAACATAGACTACACAGAGCCTAGGGAAGTGAAACCTGTGTGTGTTAGGACCTATGAGACATGCTTATGCATCTGTGAGATACTACACAAAAGAATCGAGGCGGAACATATTTTTCAGGTGAAGGGGAGAAACTAGAAACAGGGTCTTATTCTACTGGCAAGAGATAAGTGATCATAGGATGAGAGGCAGAAGATATTGTAGTGCCAGTATAAATACAAATTAATTAAGGACTAGGAGAAAGCATGAAAAAAGTCATCATGAAGAGGAAATATACAACAGGTCATGCTGGAGATTATTCTTTGCCACCTGTTTTCATGGTATCTTTTCAGATTAGCTGACTTGCATGAAAAAAGGGAATCTCACCTAGAAAGGCCATCCTATACAGCTGGAAAAGATTTGCCTCTAGCAAAGCCATGGATCCAGCAGGATCCCTCCAGCTGCACAGTCTTCTCCCTGGCATGAGGTGGTGGTGTCAACACCACTGTGGCCTCTGATACCTCAAAGGATGACTCCAGCTCTACCTCACTCTGTACTGTCAGGGAGAAGATGGGTCTCAGCTCGAGAGAGAAAAAAAGCAAAGCTGAATTTTCTTAGCTGATTTAAAAATTAACAGCAATTCTTTCCTTCTGCAAATGCTTTTCTTATTTTCTTAGCACGGTATGATGTGTCCTATCTATCTAGATATCCATGCCCTTACCTTCACAGTACCTTCCTGAGCAAAACCAGTCATGTTAAGTGTCTAAACTCCTAGTTCTGTGTGTGTGTATTACTTGAATTCAGTGTCAGTCAGTGACTAAGTGGGTTTATGTTAGATCCTTATCAATGTATTTCTATCCAAGTAGCTATAGGCTGGGCCTGAACAGTACGGTATGTACCAGTTTTCTTTCTTGACAGCAATTAAGCTATTTTATACAAACATTTTTCACGTTTGAATGAAAAAGAAATTTTAGAAACAGTCCAAAACTCCATCTGAAATCTCATGAAGATTTTATTCTCAGAACAATGACAAACAAATTCTTTTTATCTTGTGATTTGACCCAGATCTAAGTGCTCTGGATTTAAAGATTTGGAACTAACAATGTCACATAGAAGGCACAGAAGTCTGATATGCATGTGCCATTTCAATGCACTTCATATCCATCTTATAATGAAAGTATTTCTTTGACTGATGCTGGGCTTTCAATAATATTTCTCTCTAGGAAGTGTAGAGTCCTGTAGAAATAGTTAATGTGTCTGTCTGGTGACTTAGCCAAACAGTGTGCTCAGCAGTAAAGCTACTTGCCCAAGAAATCCCATGCATGGGTGTTAATGGAACGTGGGGACATAATTCACATTATCTAGTCGTAGGCATCTAATCTATTTATAAACTAAGCTCTTAATCAGTGGCATTTCAGTGCACCTCTATTTGGAGCCTTGATATAGGGATAGGAAAATAGGGCGAACATAGTTGAATGCAAATATCTTGAATATGAAGAAGCGTCAAGATTGCTTTTTCAACCTTCCTGAGTCTCTTTTATAAAACAGGTCCCAGAGAAGACATTAGCCCCAGCAAACATGCTGAGGGCTGAGAACTCCACTACCCAGCTCTTGCCTAGTGAGGCTGGATCTCACCTTAGGCTATTTTATACCATAGCCAAGAAGTCATGGTGGTAGGTGCAAATGCTAGAAGGAGCAGAAGATTTGTACAGCTAATCTGTAGTGGCAGGTGACAAAGAATGACCAGCCTCCACATTAAACATTGCAGCTCCCATCACAGACATTGCAAGTGCCATTAGAAAGAATGTGGTAAGACTTCAGTCCAAAGCTAAGCAAGGAGACTAACCCTTTGTGGCAGGAACCAGCAGTGATGACAGTAGGGCTGACCTTTGTGGTCTTGGATTAGCAAAGCTGTTTCCCAGAACTTCTTCTTAAAGAAATCTATCAAAATTCACTCATAGAAAACAAACAGCACTCGTCTGTAGTGAAATAGTTTTATGCTGGAGATTGGGTGTTAACCTTTCTTCATGGAGTGAAGATTTGCTGCACTGGCAAAACTACCCTCCCTGGAAACAGCTTTTCCCAGCTTTTTCTAACTACATATGAATTTCAGTGTGTATTTTGTATTGTGAAATCTAGCATCTGAATATTGGGGAAGGAGCATACATAAAGTATGGGATATGTGTGCCTGCGCAGACAGAGGTACATATCTTTGCATGTGTGACATATTCTCCGTAGGACACCTTCTGCTAAGGGGCAAGTTCTCCATGAAGTCACGCTGCTCTGCAGCTCTGACCAAGCAACTTCTCCAGCAGTTGCAAACAAAAGTAAGCTCACCAAAGGCATTTAAACATCTAATTTTCATGGAAAATTAGCGTTATAATTTCCATAAGGATCTGTGTCTACATAGTTTAAGGGGCTAAAAGCAATAGGAAAATGAAAGCTGTTCTGGAGGCTCCTGCCACTGGAGGGCAGTGAGGCACTGTCCTTCAGGGAGTGAGCACGTTTCTGGGTAAGATGGTCCAACACCACAGTGCTTTGGTAGGACCCAGAAAGAGGCCTCCACTTCAGCAAATACCTTTAAAAGTAAGCAGAGGTGAAAATAAACATATGCAAAAGGGACAGCTACAAACAGCAGGACGGTTGTTTCCATTCCTCACCTGTCTCCTGCCAAGGTCGGAGGATATGGCTCTGCCCAAATGGAGATCAGGAGAAACTCTGGCCCACTTCAGGCATTCATCCTCCCTTGCAGCTCTTCACTCGTTATCACTTAAAGAGGTTATAAACCATGACACCTGATAGCTCTCCCATCTAATATTTGTAAAGGATTTCACTGAAGTATCTTTGAAGAGATAAACTAGGGCTGGCTGCCTCTCTCCTATACATGTATCCCTTGTACAAATACTTATTTGTATTTCTTCTTCCCTGAAAAAAAGAAATTACTAATGTGTGTGAACTCACAAAATGGTGCACTTTTTTCCATGCTATAGTAATGTATTTGTTATTTCTTTAAGTATACTTACTGCACTTTTGAGAAGATTCCTTATGCAAAAAATCCTGTTTTTTGCTGAACCCGTCGCATTTCCAACAGTCTGGTAATGGCCATGTCTAGTGCCCTGCTGCAGCGGAGGTGTTTGCAGTGCCATACAGAAACAGCCCTGGCAGCTCTCAGCTAGTGGGGCCGAGGGACCAGCGTGCCGAAACCTGGCTCCCCACACAAGTAAAGTGGTGGTGGACTTAGTGGTGGACTTGGCAGTGCTGGGTTAATGGCTGGACTCGATGATCTTAAAGGTCTTTTCCAACCTAAATTATTGTATGATTCTATGATTCTAAGTAGACTCATCTGCCCCTTCAGGACTGACCTGGGGAGACAGGGGAAATATTTCTCTCAGGTCATGAAACTCCTTTGGTAAGGACCTGCTTAGCTGTTTAAAAAATGGTGTCTTCTGAAGCGTGATGAAAAATGATTTAGTTAAATATAATAAGGACAAGCCAAAACATTGATTTCAGAAGAAATATCATGCTTTTTTTCATCAGTTTTACTTTTTGTTTGTAAGAGCAGAGCAGGACCAACTTCAAATGAACATTTGAGGCCTTCAAGATGTACATGTAAATGAAGGTTCTTTATTTTTTCTACTTTGAAAAACATCTGGAAACAAACAGGGGAATGAAATGATATGTTGCCAAAGAGCAGCAAGGTGGAAAAGATGCACAAGGAAAAATGAGCAAGCAGAGGAGCCAAAGACTGCCTTTTTTCTACTTTTCCCAGCTCCAATCCCGGCTGCCTCAGGAGCAGCAGAATTACCTGATAACATTGGTCCTTGCTCCTGTGCACACACATATCTCTGCACGCCTGAGGTTAGCAGAGGGCTGGGTGCAATGTGTGTGCAACAAAGGATGATGAAGAGCTGTTGTACAGCTTTGTGGTATGATTTGCATTTGGAAATGCAATATTCTGCTGAGGTTTGGAGACCCTGGGTATATGCCTGGTAGCTTGCTCCTATTAAGGCCTGTGGTGTTGTATATTCACTGCTGCTGTTAACCATGCCATCTATATGAAGCTGCGTAGTGCCCTAATATTTGTTGCTTAGCTGTCCAGACATATTCTCAATTATACTTAAAATGCGTATTCTTTCAATGCATTCTTTTTTCATGTTTTCTCTCTGCCAGCCATCCCACTAAATTCAACCCCGATAAGTTCTGAAAGTATTTTTGCACACTGAAGAATGTATAGAGAAAAGGGCAAAGCCCAGGTGAAGTAAATCACATCCCTGATAACATAACCTTCAAACAGGTTCCCTGCATTTAGGCTGAATTTATTGGTAAAGCAAAGCGGAAACTTTACATGTCAAGTCATCTTCGGTGGACAGAACTGAGTATTGAGTGCTGGGTCTGGCTTCCTGGTCCCAGAGGAGAATTACCTTGGGATAAAGATGTCACCATCCAGCCCCTGGAAGCCCCAATCCACCCCTGTGAATCCTGCGAGGGAAGATCTTTGTCAGAGATGAAGGCTGTGCCAATGTAAATGGGTATCGGTGATCTTGGCTCTGCACACAGTAGGACAGGTCATTTCATCCTGTTACCCAGCTAAGGCTTTGTGTCAACACAGGCTGCTTATCTTGGTGTGTGCTGCATTCTTGCAGCTCTTCCTGCTTTTCACATTCACGTGGACAATGGTATAGTCTTAATAAAGAGGTTTTCTCAGCTTCTAGCAAATCCCTTCGATCTCAGCAGGTACCACGGGTAGGGGTCACACAGACTACCACCAGTGCCGCTGACTGTCTCCAGCACCCTTTAAGCATTTGTTATTACAAAAATGGAAGTGGCCATCTAGTGCATTGGGGGTGCCAGGGAGTGAGGTGTGACTAATACTGCCTTTACATTTCTTCTAAGTAGATTTTGAGAGTAAAAAATCAATGCAATAAAAAATGAGGATCAAAGCACACAGTCTAACCAAACGCTAACTCTGTAAAAGTCTGATCCCTTCAAGAAATAAGATCCATTTATGAAAGCTACATTTCTATTTAGAGCTTTATCTCCTGAGAGTTTGGGGAGACTGTAACAATTTCTCAGGATCTTAATTCAGAGACATCTTTACATAAGAATAATCAATACATTAGTGATTAAAAAGTGCACAGAGACAACACAAAACCCAGCATGTAAATGGCCAAACCCCAAACCAATCAGCTCCCAAATTAAAGTCATCAAAGCCCAAATCACAGAAGAGGAGACAAGCGTGCCCTGAGCCAATGTTTCCACTGATTTTGATTAATTGACTCCTTCTGATACTCCTTCTCATGTGTAGTGTTCAATTAAGGAAAAAAATTGATTAGGGAAATTAAAAAATGCTTCTCTGGAGAAAAGACTGGGAGTTGTGCCTGCATAAAACTCAGGGATTTTTTAAAGCAATATTAGAGCCCTAGTTGAGGACTTCAGCAGGGCCCTTGCATGGTTCCTGCCATCCATCAGCCTCAGTGGCACCTCTGAGAGAGCAAAGAGAATGGGTCTGGCCCTTTGATTTTCCCCGGGAAATTAATGTAGCAATGCTCTGGGTCTTGATTCATAAGGTAGCTGAATATACTAGATATAAGTGCAAAGCTGCATCAAATTTTGATACATATTTACTGGAAATAATAATGATAAATAGAACTGATGCTGACCTAGCTTTGTTTTATTAGTTACTAATGAAAGATGATGAAAAGAGTAATTAACAAAATAGGGAAGATGAATTAGTAGAGAAAATAAACAACAAGAAACAATCAGGCCAACTACATCAATTAATAAGGAAAACTTTCTTCCCTGCATGAGTCCTCAGTGGCTCAGATGTAAGAGGAAAAAAGTGCACGTAAAGAGATGTGTAGATCTTTTTTGTCTGTACGCTGATATTTTCCGCAGTGCAGGCTTGCACATGGAAGGCTGTGCAAACACACAATCATAAAAATATTTCTGCTGGATCAATCTGCTTGTAATCAGGCTTATTGTAAGAACGACGGAAGTGGCCATTTGCTCTGTGCAGGTTCAGTGAATCTTTGGAGTAGCACAACACTTTAAGGAAGGCTGTGTTCCTTGAGAACAACCTCCAGAGAGTCAAAGCAGGCATGTGTGAGGGACGCTTTGCTCTTCTGTGATGCATTTCTGAAAGTACGTCCAAGATTTTCATCTGCTCACAATGTGATTTGCTAAGCAGTGAGGTAGGCTAAGAGAGTCTGATTTTCATTGATAAGTTCTGAATTGCACACCTTACACTCTTTTTCAAGATGGTTTTCCAACATTTGAGTCAACTACATCATTTGATGAAGTATAGCACGGCATTTTTCCATCGTCTTTGAATAAATGTTATCTTTTTCCCTTTGCATGAAACAAAAGCAAAATGTATTTACCAGTAAATACCCAATTCTTAGAAGGATCAGTTAAAGAAATGATAAGACTCACCAGACATCCTGTCTCCTCTAGAAGCTGTGGATTAGAAATATGAAAATATGAACAACATGAAAATTGTTATCTTAGCAGCTTCAGTTGTATTTCAGAAGAAATTAATTCATTAATTGCCAGCAGCAGAGCAAACACTACAACAGACCTTTGTGGTACCTGGTGGCAACTGGTGAGAACTTTGTACCTCAGTCTGCTCTCTGCAAGTGGTGAGGAGCCTCTTTCTTATATTGTCTATTTTGTTCTAAAACTAAACTTCTTTTTTATAACCTGTCTTTACTACCTTAATCAAGACAAAGATTTTAGCTTGTGTTGAAAAGCCAGAGCAAGGGTTTATTCTTTAGGAATGGCTTCTAAGTTAAAAAAACAAAAAACAGTTAAAAATGATGTTCTGGAGAGGCATGGGAAGGGTTCAGTTTGAAGCATCTGGCTTTTCTATTTTTTCTTATATTGTCTATTTTGTTCTAAAACTAAACTTCTTTTTTATAACCTGTCTTTACTACCTTAATCAAGACAAAGATTTTAGCTTGTGTTGAAAAGCATCCCAGACCAGAAGACCTTTCCTGAGCAACACCAGCTCTTGCTCCCAGTAACCACTTCTGAAGCATGTGGAGGAGAACAGAAAGAGGCAATCGGGCTCTCAATTCACTTCTGCCTTCACTGTGCTTCTCTTGCGTTGCACCCTGACAGCTCTGCTGGCTTCATTGCTATAAGCCTTGTCTCAGGCTGATAATTAGATTTACAATTTATACAATTCACAATTTTAAATAAATAAAATAATGCCAAATGTACCTGAGCAAAGCACACTGGCATCTTTGTGCCCACAGTTATGTGTTGACCATCCCGTATGAGCATTCCCACAGGTAGGATTCATTTCCATAGCACTGCACATCATCCAGGAAAATGTTCCTTGATCCTGGAATGAAATGCGCATTTCCCAGTGCAGAGAGCTTTTCCACATCCCAGCTGTCTGCACACAACCTGCACATCATTTATGTCCCAGAAGTCATCACAGACTGTCCCCCAGCTTCCTTTGTAATAGTCCTTGACACGACCTTCACATCTATTTCTACCATTTATCAGCCTCATGGACACATCTGAGAAAGAGAAGGAGAAGGAGATAAAACTTTGTAGGCTGCCAGACCACTAAGTTAAGATTCTGGAGTAGTTCTGGAGCTGATTCAGTATGTCATGCTGGCTAGTGGATTCTCTCCTGGTCTTTCCTCTGCAGGGAAGGTGGAGAGAGCAATCATAGAATCATAGAATTGTTTAGGTTGGAAAAGACCTTTAAGATCATCAAGTCCAACTGTAAACTCAGCACTGCCAAGTCCACCACTAAACCATGTCCCTAAGCACCACATCTACACGGCTTTTAAATACCTCCAGGGATGGGGACTCAACCACTTCCCTGGGCAGCCTGTGCCAGTGTCTGACAGCCCTTTTGGTGAAGAAATTTTTCCTAATATCCACTGGTTATGAAATTAATAGTAATGAAAGAAATGACCTATGTTGGATAAATGCTAGCAGGTATTTACCTACTGACATATTAACAATGAAGTATTAAAATTAGTAGAGGCAGAATCAAAGTTTTACTCATAGAGACAAGGGTGACCAAGAGATGAGGTTAATCAAGCCAAAGCAAGACAGTGTGACTATGAATAACTAAATTCTCCTTTCTCCTTGCATTTTAATATCACTTAAAGGCCTTTGAGTTTCACTAGAAAGTGGAAAAAATCTCTTAGACTTTTTTGTGTGTGTGAGGTAACTACCCAACACATAAAATGAAAAATGCTGTTTTATGCAACACTTTTTCTTTTTTAAGACTTTGAACTTGTAGCAATCTGGTTCAGCGAAGAAGTTTTCCACACACAAAAAGTCCCATCCTTTCAGTGCTCTGGGAAACCAGATATACATTTCAGTTTCAATTATTTATTCTCCTTAAAGATTAAAAATCCATGGTTAGCCTCATGAAAACTATGTATATCAGTATTACTGCTTTCATTGTGGTCAAAATATACTATATTTTAAGAAGTTCTTCTCATGCATAAACTACTGAAGAAACTAAATAAGATGTAAATCGGTAATAATTTAAACTGGAAGTTGCTTATGCTAGGGAAAATTGTTTCAAAATAAAAATGGTTGAATAAATATGAAATTGAAATTGCCAGTTATTTCAGTTCCCATAGAAGCTGTGAGAGGAGGAAACAGACAAAACACACATTTTAGCAATCACAGTTTTTGTAAAATTAACTATATTTTTAGAACAGGTTCTTCACTGAGAGAGTGGTTGGTCACTGGCAGAGGCTCCGCAGGGAAGCGGTCATGGCACCAAGCCTGTCAGAGCTCAAGGAGCATCTGGACGACGCCCTTAGTCCTATGGTTTAGTTTTAGGTAGTCCTGCGAGGAGCAGGGAGTTGGACTCGATGATACTTATGAGTCCCTTCCAACTCAAGAAATTCTATGATTCTATGGTAATACTTCACCCTTCTTTGCAAAACTATTTTTGTTTCAGATAGTGTTCAACAACTAGTTAATTAAGCTCTTTGTAATACATGTGTTCTGAAGATGACAAAAATGATGAGACATGAGATTATGAGCTGACTTTCCTTGCTAGCAACTTGAAAATCAGTGGGGAACAGGATAAGACTTTGCAACTTTTTTACCATCTGCCAGATATTAAACAAAGTTGCCAGGGTTAAATTTGGGTAAGGACCTAGAACTGCCAGAAGTCTGAGCATGGCACGTCCTTCTTCAGAGGGATCTGACAGAGCCCTGGCTCCTTCTTCTTGCTCCCTGCCCCTGGGCTGCAAAAGAGTTGTGACTCTAAGACTTTGGATTTGTTTTATCCTGATTATCTCACTCAAATAAATAGTCCACAGGCACTCAATAGGAGCTTTGTCAAGGTGAGGTGTGTGGGATTAGGACCTTACGTTCATGAAAAGTCTCCTGTGTGAAAGCTTGTTGGTTCTGTAAGGACAGAACGTGCCTCGGGATTGCTTTTTGGTGCTCCTCCCTAATCTCAGTAATAAGCAAATAGAATTGGTTAATACAGATTACAGATGATTAAAGTAATGTGGTATAAAAAAAGTATTGGATGGACTCTGAGTGACACTGATTAAAATGCTCTAAAAGTTTTTGTGTCTTAGCTGGATGGAAGTTTGCAATGACAAATATTGATTAAAAAAAAAAGAGGGAAATTCTCTGTGCAGGATAGAGCCTTCTTACGGGCAAGAGAGCCATAACGCTGTTGAGAAAAGGGTTTTTCAAGTTCATGGGAGCACTTTTCAATTTGACAAAATTAAAAATTAATCGTGACTCTTCTTGATAAAGCAAAGATATTAGTGTGTACACAAGCAGATGACACTGGCATCCCGGTGGCTGTCACACTTCTCTCTATACCACCCGCTGCAAGAATGTTCCCACGGGTATTTCTTATTCCCTCTGCACTGCACATCATCCTTGACAATATTTCTTGGACTGTGAGTAAAGGTGACATCACCTGAAGATGATACAACATGTCCACACACCTGCTGGTTACAGTCAACTTCTGCAGCACTTACATCCCAGAAATCATCAAAAATGGTCCCCCAGTGAGAGTCAGAAAGTTCGCATTTTTAACAACTTGCACTAAACAAAATGAACAGAAATTATCTATTTACCCACACTGCTAGGAAAAAAACCCACAAACCAACTCTCAGTACATTGAAATTTTGTCTTTATAAGGTTATTCATATTTTAAATGCATAGTAGCATGTATTTTGCAAATACAGTAATACATTGCATGAAAGATGTTTTTCTACACCACCTGTGGTTCTTATGAACAATCAGTTGAATTCATTCCTTAGTTAGGAAGCAATGGGAATGGGAAGATGGGTAAGCCTCTGAATGGCATCATACTCTACCAAAAAAAAAGGAAATATAACTGTCCTACTCCTTAGATTTTACTAGTTAAAGATTTTGAGTGTGGAGGCTAACATGTGGGTTATAGATCTCTCTTAAGTAGTATTTGCTGAAATGCAGGAGGATAGTTTGGGGATGTCCTGAAGAGCTTGAGAATGATGTTCCCTTTCGCTGAGCATCAGAATCTCGGTCCAGCAGATGTGTATAACATGCTATTGATCGCTGACGTCAATACATCAGAAGTCACCTGCGCAGGTGACACCGGCATCTTCCTGATGAAAAGAGTGATTGACGAATCATCCATTATGGGAGCACTGCCAGAGGAGAGCTTCACCTCCTCAGCACTGTAGGAGGATTTCCCCTGTGCCCTCACCAAAATGAGCTTCTCCCAGAGGTGCAGAACATCTGTTCTACCCGTTCACTAGCCTCGGGGATGATTCTTTGGAAGACAAAAGGAAATTAGATCAACTATTAGAGTGACTGATGTGTTTTCAATGACCCCCACAGTCTCAGGCTATTGGAGGAAAAGTTTACAACAACTTTCTATAGAGCCCATCAGCAGTGAATGTGTGCTCTAACCCGTGCTGCTCACCAGGCTTGAGATCCTGTGGTTTCGGGCCTGATTTTAAAGTGTCTTCCAAGGGTAAGGCATCTGAGTGTTCTTGTGGCCGTTGCATAAAGTTAGAGTTACACTGACACAATGCCGTCATCCTCTAGTGGGGACTCCAGCATGCGATATTGTGTTTTATCTGACGAGCAATGGCCTAAGCAAGGAAGCCAATGCTCAGAATAGAACAGCAGCAGGTCACTGCCTTCAGTGTTTCACTTATTGAGGCAAAAATTGAATGCATTAGGGATTACATTTGCACTGGCTGCATGTATGCTGAGTGGCTTCCAGCAGAAGAGCTGCACAGTGGAGACCACTGTGCTACCCCTTGGCTCTGAACTACTTCCAGTTTATTACCCACATTGATTAATGTTATTCCCAAAGCTCCCAGAAACCATGCCACAGACAAACACCTCGCTGTAAGGAACAGATCTGCTGACACTGGTATATCCAAAGCAGTAATTCAGACCTAGGCTGTGTCTAACCTCTAGGCTGTGACTAACCTGCTACACATACGCAGCTCACCATGCTTTTACCAAATGCTCTTACCTGCTTGCTAGGGTCCCCTTTCAGTATGTCATTATATTTTTGTCTAAGCCCCTCCAAGGCACTAAAGAAAATTAATTAGTTATCATTATGTATTTTTTTCCTACAATGCATTAAAATACAATACAATATATGTATTTTCTACATTACATTAAAAGAAATAAAATATTTGGTGGCATCTTCAGTCCTCCAGCCTACTAAACAGCCATGATGTCTACCAGCTTGAGTGGTCTTTGATACAGGTTACAAAATTTGCTAATATTGATTTTAGAGGAAAACACAAGAGAGAGGGAGGTAGCACTGAATAGCATAAGGCATAGTACCTGACCCCTACAGACATCCTCCATGCAGCGGTCAGCATGGGACTCATGTTAACTGGGTTTCCTATAACACTAATAAAACATGTTTCAGAATTTGTAAGCATGTGGATTTAAAGGGGTATGCTCTGCAGTTTGACCAGCCTTACTTTTTTTTAAGTTAGTAATTTCATACAATGGAGATACTTTTGACTTTTAAAAAATATTCTCTCACCTTTTTTTGCCAAGGGTTTGTTTGTAATACCTTGATTTTTTGGTTACCCTAATTATTGTTTGCAGCCCTTCTCTTCTATAGGACCAGTGGTTAAACCCTCCCCTTGGCACATCCAATGGCAGCCACTGGCCCAAGAGGAACCAGCTGCATGCAGCCAGGGAGAAAATTAGTGATGCCAAGCAAAAAATGATGGCAGACTTTTTCCACCACTCGGTTTCTCCACTCTCCTGACGTGGAGCTGGTGGTGGTTGTGTTCCTTGGTCCCCTCACAGACCAGAGCCCCCAGCCCACGTCCGTGGTGGTGGCTTTGCCCAGGGTCTGTCTATGGGCTCTGTGGGCTGAGAGAGTTGCAGGGACTTGCAGCACCTCCTGCCCTGGGCCACTTGTGCTGTCCAGGAGCCCAGACAGAGTGATCCCCAGCAAGGAAAGCCCCACCTGGGGAACCTCTCAGGGCAGGGGTACCACGAGCCAGCTGAGGTCTTAGCCCCATGCTCCCATGGCTCACACAGCCAGGCCCTGGGCACCAGAGCGCCTGCAGCTGTAAGCATTACTGGGGCAATGGACTGCTTTATCTTCTAGGAAACAAGATGCTTTTTTTCAAAATGCAATGCCAGAAACCCCTCAAGACTGTACAAATTTACAAATGTACAAATGTCTGTATTTCAAACAATTAATTTTCAGCTTGATCTGTAAGTGTCATCCCAGCTGTCATACTTCACAGCCTTCGGGAAGCATCTCATGTGACGCCTGGCTTAATCCTTGCAGTGTTGGCAGAGAGTAGTCCACTTGTCTTCCTCAACAATGCATTCCTTAGAGAAGTCCAGTGAAATTTTATGAAACAAAGAAGGCTTGTTTCGCACTGGCAAGGCTCAGATCAAGTGTTTACTCTACATGCACAATGTGCAGCTTTCAGATGCACTCTGCCCAAGCTGCCCAGGAGCTTGAAAAGAAACTGAAGTAACAGGTTTTGGCCACCCTCCTGTAACCAGGGCTTCACAGTTGCCTTTCTGAGCCTATGACTAGGGACAGCAGGATCCAGCATTTTGGAAAGAAGGCCAGGCTTCGCTACATTAATATTAAGTCATGCTCCCTGCCACCGCTTTGCATGGGAGAACAGAGCCTTCACATCAGCGTAACTCAATTTTCATTATATCTCATGGAAAAAAGCTCTGCTCAAATCCAGGCTTAGCAATGGAAGGTGGTGGTAACTAATGCCAAATGCTTCAGAAACACCTCAAAGTCCTCAGCTGAACCTGTGTATAAACCTTTTATAACCAGATACCATTATCAAATGAGGAGCCCTCAAGTCAGGTTCCTTTTTTGCTAGCAACTGGTCAGGCACAGAAGAAAATTCAGCCTTTTTAGTGAGTGCCTAATTTTATTCAGCACCTAAATTAAAAAGCAATAAGCAGAAGGCATGAGGGAGATAAGGCAAGGGGTAACAAGGTCTTGACATGCACTGGGAAGTTATCTGCACGGTAGGAGCAGGGATGAGAGGGGAGGAAAAAGAAGCACTAAAGGGAAAAGTCATATGAAAAAAACATAAGAAACTTCATCCCCATCACCACTAGACTTTCATCCCCATCCTAGTAGATGGATTTCAGCCTCCAAGGCTACTAGGCCACACTCATCTGACTGCAACTGTTCAAAAACCAAATTTTATCCGTTCTATTGAGACACTCAGACACCCACGTAGAACTTCCTTAGGCTCAACAGGTTTGCCTGACTATGAGGACAAAATACAGCCCTGACAGTCTTCATATAGAATGAGGAGGAAAGAGAGAAGCCAACTCTCTGAAACTATAGTTTCTGAAAACTGAAAAAAAAAACCCAAAAAACCCAAAAAAAGAAGACGACAGTCATTCAAACTTGACAGGCTCTTTACAACAGCAGCAGTCCAATTAATTTCTACATTATAGCCTGTGTCTAATTCACTTATTTCAGAAAGAAGAAGGAAAAATCTGCTTGGATGGGTACCAGGTGATTCAGGGCAAAAGAGGTGATCCAAATGTTATTCTAGGAAATGAAAACAAATCTCACTCCCAGTGACTCAGCTGGGTCACTGATGAGTTTCCTCAGCTAGGCATGATTTTGTTACAATATGCTTTTTGTGTCTTAGTTCTTGAGCCTGAGATAGAAAATCTCCTAAAATACACAAGCTGCTGTGAGAATTTTAATATCTCCCGAGTTTTTCCCAGCTAGACATAAACTGCCAAAACACATAAAAATTAAATTAAAAAGCCCATGAAAAGAAAACCAAACTACTAAACTGAAGAAAAAAAGCCAGGAAAATCTCTTCTCCTTGTAACATAAGGCATTTAACAGAAATTGTGTGAAAAATTGTGCTTGGGTTCAGGGATGCTGGACAGCAAAGGACTGCAATCCTTTTTGTCTTGACTTTGTCACAAACAGAGAAGGGCAGTGGTGGGTCAGTGTCAAGCAATGCCTTTGCTCTTTCCTCTGAGTTTATTAAGCGTGGTGGACAATTCAGTAACCCAGCTGCAGTGGCTGCCTGCCTGATTTCCCGTTCAAGGTAGATTCTAGTGCAATCCTGTTAATAAACCTTGCCCGTGGTTGCTGAGTCTGATGGAATTACTAAAAAAAAAATAAAATTATCAGTCAAGTGAAAGTGATCTCCAGAATATATTCATTTAGTTATTTAATTGGAATTTGGTGCAAGTGTTCAGTCTCAGGCATTAAAGGACACCTAAGTCAGAACTATGAGCAGACGGTTATGCTTAGCTGCTTAATTCGGCTTGATGTCAATGAATATCTGTGGGCTTCTATGGCAAGGCATGGGGAGAAAGTAATAAGAACCAGAAAAATTGTGTTTCTTACCCATACCCTGAAAACCCAAAGTAGCTATTTTTTCAGTCTCAATCTACAAAATATGGGGATTTGTTATTAACAATTGGAAAACGAATCTACTTGCGAGCTATGGGATCCAGAAACAAAACAATATTTATTTATACCCAGTTATAAATATTTTTATAGTATGTTCCTGGGAAGGAGGACTACGGAGTTGAATTATCTGCTTCGTCCTCTGAAATTAGAATAGAAAGATAAACAGGACACCAAAGCACAGAAAATTCAGTATACAAACAAGCAAACAAGAACTTTGTTTCTGAGCTTGCTTTAACCCCAATGCTGGCCAAATAGGTTGCATGATAACACTGGAAAGAGCATGATGGCAGGAACCCATAGAGTCTGTACAATTTTTTTTTACCAAAAAAAGTGTACGTATTTGAAACCAAATTGCTATGGAACCATTCTCTTTCCATGAAAGAACCTTCTCAAGTGCCACTGCAGGGGAGTTGTTCAGGGTTATGCAGTTACGAACACTTGCACCTACGCGATCTGGATATACGTGGTGTAATTCAGTCACTGTCCTCTCCCAACACAGCTCACACTACATAGGGTGACACTGGCAAGGGATTTTAGCATGATGTTGCAAACAACAGGTTTAGTTGGTGCTGAAATCGTTGGTTGAGTACATACTACTGAGTGAACAAGTACTTCCTACATAGTTGAGTAGTGACAGACACACTAGGAAGAAATTAAATAATTTAATACCAAAGTCAAACAGTTATTCAAACCAAAAACATACAAAGTGATAGTTGGTGTGTTTTCTCTGAGGGTGGAGGAGGTGACAACCACAAGCCTATATCTGCAGCCTCCGGAAAGCTCATTTTAAAAGAGCAAAGGCAGTGGCCTCCACGCGCTGCTGGTTCTTGACATTCTTGTGTTTGCAGGCACCAGCCTTCGCTATGGGGTTGGCGTAACACTGATCCCACACAAAATGAATAAACAGGACAACAAAACAAAAGGCCAAGTAAACAATTTTAGTTTACATTTTGACTTTCATTCTCTGTATTTTCAACTAGGACTTGAAAGGCAAAAATCCCAGACCTTGCTTTTCATGTTTTTACGCACCATTGGTAAATGTTTATGTGGGATTTGGCTGTTTGCATTTCCAGCATATTTCAACCTGATTTATGAATGTGCACAACACAGTCTGAAAGGCTGGGTAAGTCCTGACAAGCCAAACTCCTCACAACCACAAAGCATACAACCATGAAGAAAAAAGTAACTAAATAATTTTATTGTGATCAGCACCCAGAAGTATTAAATACTGAACAAAACTCTTCCTTCTCAAAAGGAGACATGAAATGTCTTTCAACATGTAAATGACATTTTGGTGAGAAGTGAAATGTCTCCTGACTGAGATTCAATCTCTTGGATGAGAGTTACAGTTTTGCCTGGTTTAGGATGTACATCAGTGAGAAGGCTTCCAATTGATTTGACAAGCCTTTAGATCATATTGTGTGGCTCAGCCTTAAATATTGCAAAAAACCCCAAACCTTTAACAGCTCAGTATCTATTGAATTTGGATTTATTTAATCTAGAGAAGTGAAAACTTAATGGGAAAAACATCAATCTTCAACTAGGTAAAATGCACCTAAAGAAAAAGGGGAGAAGACGACTCCCCATGGCCAGGAGGGACAGGGCAAGAACTAACGGGCTTGAATGGCAACAGTGAAAATTGAGGGCAGGCGTTGTGAAAAGCCTTTTAAACGGTGATGCTAATTTCAATAGTGAGTCTCATTAAGCATGAGAAGAGATTGCCTAGGCAAGTTAGGGAAACATCTGTTGCGAAGATGTTGGGCTGAGGTGGTGGTGCTGAGGGTGCAGAGGAAGCTCCAGCTGATGTGCTTTTGGATGCCCTGGGTGAGCAGTGGTGCCCATGGACAAGGAGGAGGTGGCACGGGGGTGGCTGGCATGGAGGCTGGAGGCAGCAGCAGGGACCTAACGGCAGTGTGAGAAACAGGCTGCGGCGTTCATGGGGACAAGTGCCACAATGTGGAGTGAGAAGGAGACCAGGGCTATAGTAGGGATCTTGGAAGCAGGAGGCGTGTGTCATGGGGAGATAACAGAAATGACAGGAGAGAAAAGAGCAACAGTAGTTGCACTAAAATGGTTAGGGAACTTTTTCTAGACCTCTCAGGGCATGATGATTTCTGTGCTCTATTGCTCCTTATCTTTGCAAATACATCTATCATCAGTGAGGAACCAAGGAGTCTCTCAAGGCCTTCCCTGTGAGATTTGGACATTGTTTTACCTTTGCTGCTAGATTATTATTTTTTTTTACCCACGCTTTACAGTTTAACTCCATTAAAATATCTTGCTGTGGCCACACACACAGAGGTGTGCCCAACACTCATACAAAACAGAGGTACCTCACACCTCTTCACAGCAGGATGTAGAAGTGTTGCAAAATACAACCGATGGGCAGAAAGTCAAAGACTGGAGGGAAACCTTTCTCTCCAATAACACAGGGAAACACACTGGTGGTAATAAAGACACTTATTCCTCACTGGCACATCGGGGAAGCTCTTGTCACCTTTCCTGAGGTCCTCACCTTTGGTGATGCTGTGGGAACAGCAGCAGATGTGGGGCCTCCTTGGATGGGAGAGGTTGCTCAGGGACTCAACCAGCCATCTGCATTGGAGGGAACACAGGGATGGGGGAAATGCGGATAGACAGGTGCTTATGTCCCGGAACAACATGGGTCATTTTGCTTTTGTGTGGGACACCCAGGAGAAAGTAATGGAAGCCAAAGAATAAATCAAGAGTCAGCAATCTGGCTTCCCAGGCCCAGATATCTTCTATAAATTTGCATGTGCAGAAAGAAAAAGAATTAGCTCATTCCTTTTGAAGCCTACATTAAGATATTTAGACATTCCCTATGTAGTATTTCAGAATCAGGGGCTCAGTCCATCACTTGGTGAATTTTTAATCCAACAGACCACACTCTTCAACACAGTAAAGCATTCATTTGTATTTTAATCACAGAGACATTAATTTGAAAGACAAAATAGAATTATTGGTTTGTAAACATTCTTTCCTTTGACTTTAAATTACACTCCTCACATAACAGATTACTTTAGCTTGGAAATCGCTGCATTTTATAAATAAGCACAGATCCATTATTGTTTCAATGAGAAACTTAGCATTAAAAACAATACTCAAAATAACTAGAATATTGTATAGTCGCAATTCCAGATGCCATGGTAAGATAAATTTTTACATTTCCTTTCCAGACATGACTATTACTTCTCCCCAGATTAAATCTTCCTCCCTTTTAATAAACCTTGAAATATTTATTGATGCCTCACTCATATTTTCTCTCCAGCTCACAAAGTTTCGAGGCATTAGATAGATGGTCTTAGAAGGATGTGAGAAGAGAATTAAAGAGGAGAAAAATAATATAATGATTATACCAAACAACTCGTGACATGAATGTTGAAATTATTTCTTAATCATTTAGGAGGTGTTAGGATTACAAAGTTATTCTAAAGCATTGTAACAGGCTAGGATTCATTGTGGATAAAGATATCACAGCTTCTTGCAAACGGCACATATGTGACTGTCATCAGTGAAGCATTTTGGCAGCTCATAATATGTGGTGTTTGCCCTGTAGTCATTTAGTGGATGATGCTGACCTTTGATCTCACATTATCCTGTGCGAAAGCGGTTTCTTCAGTGCAGGTCTCACAAGAAAACCGGCAAGAACAAAAACAACAACTGCCAGAATAACGACAGCAGCAACGACGGGTGTGAGGGGATTATCATCAGCAGCAGCTGCCTGGGGAGGAGGCACAGAAGAGTCCAGCCCTGCGAGTAAAGGCAAAGAGGGTTTGGTCTCAATATATTAAAGATCAGGGCACAAATTGCTGCTGCGTTAAAAGGGGTGGTTCCCACACCAGCGTCAGAAATAAGCTAACTTCTTACAGATTCATTGGTTTAAACTGAGACATATGGTGTGAATTTTGAGGTTGTCCTATGCAGGGACAGGAGTGGGACTTGATGATCCTTGTGGGTCCCTTCGAACTCAGGACATTCTGTGGTTCTATGTAACTGTTTGAACAGGCTTTATATTAGCAGGGATGACAATTAACTAAGCAAACTTCATAAGTAGAAGACAACTGAGGGAATGAAATGTTTCTCAAGAAGGCTGGGAATTGGCTCCCAGCTGACCATCATGTTACACAATCAGACTGGAGCTAATTAGTTCAGTAGAGTTATAGCACTGCAATGGGTTATACTCTACCTCTCCTTTGGGACAGCCAAAGCAGTTATACTTTTTATACATGCAGGTGAAAACAGGGGGTTTGCAAGGTGTTAAAAGAAGAGATTTGTAGACATTTGGGTCAGCCAAACAATCCTTTCATATTCATGGCGACGTTAGCAACAGCAGATTTCAGTGATAGATGTCAGAAATGCAGAGCTTTTCTTGAAGCTCTAAGTAGTCTTAGAGTAAATATGAGAGAGATTTATTTGACTTTACCAGTATTCCTACTCTGAGCACCTCCTTCTCGAAGCTGAAGTGGTCCGACAACCACATTCACATTTTCCTTGGCAGAACTTGTATCTCTCTTGGACCTATGAATACAGCCCTGGTAGCAGCGGGAGGAATAGTCACCGAGCCTGCACACCACCAGCTCACACTGCAGGTAGACTAACGTATGGCGGCTAATGAACTCAAAGGCATTAAATTTGAACCGAGCAAAGTGGTTGTAGGGGGAGTAGTATGTGACATAGGAGGAATCTTTAGCACATCTAGAAAGAAATGAAACAGAGAATTAGTCTTCATGGATACACACATGTACTTTCCTGCAAAAATACAGTAGATTAAAAGAAAATTATATTGTAGCCACGTACTAAGAACACAATCGGATAAAAATGCAACTTTTATAGCATAGTATAGACTTTTAAAATAAAGACTTAAGTCCTATGAAGCAGCTAGAGCATTGGCAACTCTTTTTTTTCCAAGAGAAGGAGACTATAAGTGATGAAGAGGGGAGAACAGACTCTTACCTCTTACTAATGTCTGTGCTATATGAGGCATTAAAAAAAGAGTCTAATGCTTGACCTAGTTTTGCTAAAATATTTAACACCTTAACGATAGATTCCTGCTGCCAGTTTTCACTATCTCATCTCATCTCATCTACCTCACTCCCACTACTTTGAATTTTGCATATAGGACAAGGATGAAGTAAGTGAAATGAAATGTTAGTAAGGTCTAAATGTCATTTCTTATTTCCAGGCTCATGCTGTAAAAATAAAAAATCAAAGACCCCTTTTAACAGTCTGTTGATAATGAGATCTAAACCAATTCAGACTGGCTCTATTCTTTTAAATAAATGCAGAAAGCGTATTACAGCTATGCTTCTAACAACTTGAGAAAGTTCTTACCCATTCCTGATTATATCATAGGCCAGAGTGTTAAAATCATGAGGATCAGGTGATGCCACACATGTGTCTACAAACACGACCAGATTTGGGTCAGAGCTGTGAAGATAAGCTTGAAGGTACAAATTTTGGTTCAAATCAATGTAGTATGGAGAGTCATGCACTTGCCGCAAGAATGATGAGGAATCATAAAAAGTGATGTTCATGTCGTATCTTCCAAACTGATTTTCATTCACGTCTACAGTATCCTCAGCAACATACATTATTTGCATCCATGTGTTCTGTAGCATTTTGCAACTGATATGTAAGTGAATATTCTTTTTCCTCTTGATTATGTACCCAGAAGATGTAACTTTGATCATGTTGGAATAGTTGATTGTATCATCATTCTCCTGTTTAACATGTAATTTAAAATGAGGAATTGCATTTTTGTCATGTTCCATGTTCTAAGTTTTGATAGAGTAATACACAATTTTAAAATGTAGATTTATCTTAAACTCTTTAAACCAAGAAGTTTGATGTTGGTCTTTTCTGCTCACACATTGTAAATAAACTTGCTGAAGTATGTAATTAAACAGAAATCAGTGAAGAAAAACTCTTTGTTAAATCCAAGGCAGAGCCAACTCATTTAACATCCGTACAAAACACCAATCGTGTAGTACACAGTCATCCCAAACCTGCATGGCACTTACAAGACTACGTCTACTTTAAATCATGGAAAGTTCATATAACTTCCTCCCATGCTTTCCTCCCTAGAAGCTCATTTCTATTAAGTGTGGGGATTCCCTAAGGCATGGAAAGCCAAAGCACTAAAAAACTCCGAACCTTGTTGGTTCACTTCTTAGCACTGTGGACCACAGTGGCCCTTTCATGACTCTTTTCAGAGCGAGTCCTGCAATTCAGCGTGCACAACGGTGAGCGTACCTCTCGTATCGTCCCACAGCCGTTGTAGGGAATGTTGAATATAACCTCGTGTGATGTGACTGTTGGTTTACAGCGACTGTCGTTCAGAGTGACCATTTGTGCCGAGTAGCCTTGAGACTGGAGATAGTCTCTGCTAACCACTGCATGCATGTAGTCTGGTAAGCACAGAAGGGCTGGTAGAAGAAGATACAATATATTAGTGACTTCAGGAATTTGTTAATTATTAGAGGTTGTAATTGAACCAAAAGTTGGTTTTTTCTTAATTTACAAGGTAGGCAGTTCACACACCAACTCATCATATTTCACACACATAATTTCATTTCCCTAACCTCTTTAAATATACACAAATATTTATTTTGCAAACAAAAGCAATAAACAGGCTTGTTCATTGAGAAACACCGACAGGGAACTTACTAGTGTTGTGATCTGCTGGAATGGAAGAGTAGTGAGCCTGAAACCCTCTGAAGGTGTATCTAGAATCACTGTGAAAGCGAACAGTCATCATGTTTGAAGAGGATATGTATGTGGGAAAGGAACCAGAACAAAGCCTCCCAAGAAGCGGGGAAGAGTGTGGAGGCCCGTCGTAGACTTCAACGTAGTCATACTGGCATCTGCCGCTTTGCATCCTGGCAAACAAACGTCAGCACCTTGTCAAATGCATTTCAGAAACTCTGATTTAACTGCCTAACACATCATAAAATCTTTCAGCACTCTAAAGTTTTCATGGCAGAGGTTTTATTCATTTTGTCTGTAACTGTAGCAGAAAATTGTGAGCAGAAAATACTACAGTAACCCAGATTTTGTTCTGGTCTTCCAACTGTTGGATGTTATTGAAAGTATCTTTAAAATTGGGAAGGTTGCCTCTTTCAAATAAGTTTTCAAACTTCTCAAGAAAGTTTTGACTTCGTTTTACTTACGCAATATCTCTAAATGTGAGCATAACACGGAAATTGTTCTCTACTTGTATTTCCCACACACAGTCAGCGTTCTTTGGATAACTTCCAGGGTAGAACGGACTCTGCAGCATCCCAGAAGAATTTGAGATTGAGCCACCACAAAAATAAGGTGCTTCAGAAAGAAATGGAAGAGAATTAACTTACAGTAACCTCTACAAAATTGTACTCGAGCTGTACGTGTCTCATCCACAGCTGCTGAAAAGCAGGTCTCCCGCTGACTGTGGGTGATATTCTATATGACCCAAATCAAAACAAATATTTGTTTTTGCTTTAGATTTACTTTCATATCAGATTCAGGACTCCCTGTCACACCCATGGAGCCAGACCACCCTCTTCAGGGTGGGCTGGTAACATCTTGACGCTTTCTGCTCTGGTGTCTCCTTTCTGCAGTCAAGGTCTGATTCTAGGAGGTGTCATGACAGTCAAAATGGAAGAACCTTCCTGAACAGACAGCATCCCCTCGGTTACTCTGCTGCTTCTCTTTATTCCCCTAAGGACTTCGGAAGATAAATAAGTTGCAAGTCTTCTAGGAAACTCTGTAGTTTTATGGTCTCAGACTGAAATAAGCACTCCAGGCTGCTGGGCCAAGTTTTAAATATATCTCATTTCTCCTACAAGCATAGCTGCAAAAAGCTTTCATGGTCCTGCCAGCAAGAATGACATATAAGTCTTATATTAAACACACAGATAATCCTAAAATTTCCTTATAGGAAGCTGAGCACAAGCTCGGAATTTAATTCCTACAAGGTGTGACACATAAAGGCAACAACCCCCCATTTTATATTCCTGCGCAGGGATACCCCCCCAGTGCAGCACACTCCTCCCTGCCTCAGGATTTTGGGATTCTCGGGTTATTCCAAGCTTGGGACCATCAGCTGTACCCAGACACTGCCCCTTCCTCTGATCAGCCTGGACAGGCTCTCAAGCACCTTCACTTTTGTACTATTTTGTACTGTGAATGGTCAAGCTCTAAATTTAAAAATCTGCTTTCTAAGACAAAAATAGCAGGCTGAAGACCATAACAGCTCTAGTAAGCAGAAAAGACAAAAATTCCACATTACAATACTTGTACACCACCCTGCTGAAACTGATATATATGGTTAAAAGTTAAAGATTTAGGTGACACATCCTAAGCCCTGACACAGCTGAAGAGCCCAGCAAGGAAATGGCTTGCACACAGACAACCAGCATAACTGCAAAAGAAGCATCACAGAAATCCAAGGCGATATCACAGCCTGTCTAAATATTATCATGCAAGTTTGAAGTGATATTGCCATAGAAAAAAAATAAAATCTTAAAAAACCCAACAGGGAGACAGCCCAAAAATAAAAAGGGTGAGAAGAGTGACAGAAGAACATCACCTGTTGGAGGTGTCGTCGTGGCCAGAGCAGATGTGGGTGTGGAGGAAGAAGAGCAAAAAGTGAGACATGTTGTTCAGGAGAAAGGTGCTGGGGCACGGACATGGGCCCACCTTGGGGCATAGGGTACCATGAGGGGGACCATGGTGAGAAGGGGAAGGGGAAACATGGCACAAGGAGTAAAAAGCCTTGTAGCATGCAGGCACCTTCTCTCGTTTCAGACCTCGAGGACTGTCACCCTCTGCTGAGGCAGGCTGTGCGTTTCCCTGGCTCTGCTCGCCCATGGAGAAGACCAGACCCCATCCTGGGAGCCACTACCTGCTCCCGCCAAGGGCATTGCCCAAAAACAGCATGAGAAATTCAGACCCACCTGGAGGAACGGATGCCGTGAAGCTGGCTTCGGTGGTGGCGGTGGCATCTGTTAGGGGAGGAAGAGAAAGAAGGCAGTGAGGACCCTGTGGATGAAGGGGCACGACCAGGTTTTCTTCTCCAGGCACTGGGGCTGTTGGTGCCACGCTGTCACGTGGGCGCTGGAGAGCTTGGGTGGTCTTCCATGGTGGGAGCAACAAAAGCCACAGTCTTGGAAGACATCTCCAACACATACCGAGTGGCGGCCAACAAGGGCCACTTTTGGACAGCAGACTGGAATTTAGGAAGGAAAAGCAAGGGTACCTGAGCACACAACACCAGCATCTTCCTGGTGGCCACAGTTGTGGACACCCCAGCCACGGTGGCTGCACTGAAAGAGGGAGGACTCCCTCCCTGTGCAGTGCACATCGTCCAGGTAGATGTTGCCAGTGCCTTCTCCAAAGTAGGCACTTGATGGTGCAGAAACAGCAAAGCCGCATCCCAGCTGCCTGCACACGACCTCGGCATCGCTCAGGTCCCAGCTGTCATCACAGACAGTGCCCCGGCTCCCGTACTGGTAAATCTCCACGCGCCCCTCGCACCGGTTCCTGCCGTTCACCAGGCTCAGGGAGGCACCTTGGAAAGGAGGAGAGAGGGAAAACCCTCTGGCACGCAGGCACCTTCTCTCGCCAGGGCATTGGCAATGCTCTGCGAGTTTCAGGCCAGCAGGACTGTCACCCTCTGCTGAGGCAGGCTGTGCGTTTCCCTGGCTCTGCTCGCCCATGGAGAAGACCAGACCCCATCCTGGGAGCCACTACCTGCTCCCGCCAAGGGCATTGCCCAAAAACAGCATGAGAAATTCAGACCCACCTGGAGGAACGGATGCCGTGAAGCTGGCTTCGGTGGTGGCGGTGGCATCTGTTAGGGGAGGAAGAGAAAGAAGGCAGTGAGGACCCTGTGGATGAAGGGGCACGACCAGGTTTTCTTCTCCAGGCACTGGGGCTGTTGGTGCCACGCTGTCACGTGGGCGCTGGAGAGCTTGGGTGGTCTTCCATGGTGGGAGCAACAAAAGCCACAATCTTGGAAGACATCTCCAACACATACCGAGTGGCGGCCAACAAGGGCCACTTTTGGACAGCAGACTGGAATTTAGGAAGGAAAAGCAAGGGTACCTGAGCACACAACACCAGCATCTTCATGGTGGCCACAGTTGTGGACTCCCCAGCCACGGTGGCTGCACTGAAAGAGGGAGGACTCCCTCCCTGTGCAGTGCACATCGTCCAGGTAGATGTTGCCAGTGCCTTGCCCAAAGTAGGCACTTGATGGTGCAGAAACAGCAAAGCCGCATCCCAGCTGCCTGCACACGACCTCGGCATCACTCAGGTCCCAGCTGTCATCACAGACAGTGCCCCGGCTCCCATACTGGTAAATCTCCACGCGCCCCTCGCACCGGTTCCTGCCGTTCACCAGGCTCAGGGAGGCACCTTGGAAAGGAGGAGAGAGGGAAAACATGGGAAAACCCTCTGGCACGCAGGCACCTTCTCTCGCCAGGGCATTGGCAATGCTCTGCGAGTTTCAGGCCAGCAGGACTGTCACCCTCTGCTGAGGCAGGCTGTGCGTTTCCCTGGCTCTGCTCGCCCATGGACAAGACCAGACCCCATCCTGGGAGCCACTACCTGCTCCCGCCAAGGGCATTGCCCAAAAACAGCATGAGAAATTCAGACCCACCTGGAGGAACGGATGCCGTGAAGCTGGCTTCGGTGGTGGCGGTGGCATCTGTTAGGGGAGGAAGAGAAAGAAGGCAGTGAGGACCCTGTGGATGAAGGGGCACGACCAGGTTTTCTTCTCCAGGCACTGGGGCTGTTGGTGCCACGCTGTCACGTGGGCGCTGGAGAGCTTGGGTGGTCTTCCATGGTGGGAGCAACAAAAGCCACAATCTTGGAAGACATCTCCAACACATACCGAGTGGCGGCCAACAAGGGCCACTTTTGGACAGCAGACTGGAATTTAGGAAGGAAAAGCAAGGGTACCTGAGCACACAACACCAGCATCTTCCTGGTGGCCACAGTTGTGGACGCCCCAGCCACGGTGGCTGCACTGAAAGAGGGAGGACTCCCTCCCTGTGCAGTGCACATCGTCCAGGTAGATGTTGCCAGTGCCTTGCCCAAAGTAGGCACTTGATGGTGCAGAAACAGCAAAGCCGCATCCCAGCTGCCTGCACACGACCTCGGCATCGCTCAGGTCCCAGCTGTCATCACAGACAGTGCCCCGGCTCCCGTACTGGTAAATCTCCACGCGCCCCTCGCACCGGTTACTGCCGTTCACCAGGCTCAGGGAGGCACCTTGGAAAGGAGGAGAGAGGGAAAACCCTCTGGCACGCAGGCACCTTCTCTCGCCGGGGCATTGGCAATGCTCTGCGAGTTTCAGGCCAGCAGGACTGTCACCCTCTGCTGAGGCAGGCTGTGCGTTTCCCTGGCTCTGCTCGCCCATGGACAAGACCAGACCCCATCCTGGGAGCCACTACCTGCTCCCGCCAAGGGCATTGCCCAAAAACAGCATGAGAAATTCAGACCCACCTGGAGGAACGGATGCCGTGAAGCTGGCTTCGGTGGTGGCGGTGGCATCTGTTAGGGGAGGAAGAGAAAGAAGGCAGTGAGGACCCTGTGGATGAAGGGGCACGACCAGGTTTTCTTCTCCAGGCACTGGGGCTGTTGGTGCCACGCTGTCACGTGGGCGCTGGAGAGCTTGGGTGGTCTTCCATGGTGGGAGCAACAAAAGCCACAATCTTGGAAGACATCTCCAACACATACCGAGTGGCGGCCAACAAGGGCCACTTTTGGACAGCAGACTGGAATTTAGGAAGGAAAAGCAAGGGTACCTGAGCACACAACACCAGCATCTTCCTGGTGGCCACAGTTGTGGACGCCCCAGCCACGGTGGCTGCACTGAAAGAGGGAGGACTCCCTCCCTGTGCAGTGCACATCGTCCAGGTAGATGTTGCCAGTGCCTTGCCCAAAGTAGGCACTTGATGGTGCAGAAACAGCAAAGCCGCATCCCAGCTGCCTGCACACGACCTCGGCATCGCTCAGGTCCCAGCTGTCATCACAGACAGTGCCCCGGCTCCCGTACTGGTAAATCTCCACGCGCCCCTCGCACCGGTTACTGCCATTCACCAGGCTCAGGGAGGCACCTTGGAAAGGAGGAGAGAGGGAAAACATGGGAAAACCCTCTGGCACGCAGGTACCTTCTCTCGCCGGGGCATTGGTAATGCTCTGCGAGTTTCAGGCCAGCAGGACTGTCACCCTCTGCTGAGGCAGGCTGTGCGTTTCCCTGGCTCTGCTCGCCCATGGAGAAGACCAGACCCCATCCTGGGAGCCACTACCTGCTCCCGCCAAGGGCATTGCCCAAAAACAGCATGAGAAATTCAGACCCACCTGGAGGAACGGATGCCGTGAAGCTGGCTTCGGTGGTGGCGGTGGCATCTGTTAGGGGAGGAAGAGAAAGAAGGCAGTGAGGACCCTGTGGATGAAGGGGCACGACCAGGTTTTCTTCTCCAGGCACTGGGGCTGTTGGTGCCACGCTGTCACGTGGGCGCTGGAGAGCTTGGGTGGTCTTCCATGGTGGGAGCAACAAAAGCCACAATCTTGGAAGACATCTCCAACACATACCGAGTGGCGGCCAACAAGGGCCACTTTTGGACAGCAGACTGGAATTTAGGAAGGAAAAGCAAGGGTACCTGAGCACACAACACCAGCATCTTCATGGTGGCCACAGTTGTGGACTCCCCAGCCACGGTGGCTGCACTGAAAGAGGGAGGACTCCCTCCCTGTGCAGTGCACATCGTCCAGGTAGATGTTGCCAGTGCCTTGCCCAAAGTAGGCACTTGATGGTGCAGAAACAGCAAAGCCGCATCCCAGCTGCCTGCACACGACCTCGGCATCACTCAGGTCCCAGCTGTCATCACAGACAGTGCCCCGGCTCCCATACTGGTAAATCTCCACGCGCCCCTCGCACCGGTTCCTGCCGTTCACCAGGCTCAGGGAGGCACCTTGGAAAGGAGGAGAGAGGGAAAACATGGGAAAACCCTCTGGCACGCAGGCACCTTCTCTCGCCGGGGCATTGGCAATGCTCTGCGAGTTTCAGGCCAGCAGGACTGTCACCCTCTGCTTTATTAGGCTGTGCACCAGGTCAGGGTCCCTCCAGCCTAGTCCCCACAGTCCACTCTTCCCCGGCTGTTTTGGGGATTTGGCTGTGGTGACCGTGGGATGGGGCAGTGCAGACCCGAATGGAGCAGGGAAGGTCAGAGGCTGAGGAAGTTCTCCAGATGTTTGGAGGGCAGATGCACCATGTGTAGGGATCTGCTAGGGTGTCTGTGGGCGCTGCCTGGGGGCAGCGATGCTTGGGGCATGGAGGCATTTGCAGAAAAACCATTTATACACCGTGTGTTTGGCTCATCCCCTGAGGGGGACCACTCATGTACCCCGTATATGTCATGGGCAGCGGGAAGCAGCAGTCCCGCACTAGGTAGGCACAGGCCAGCATGTCCCCCGCCTCTTCTCTCATGTTTGGTTGGGGCTTGCTGCAAGGCTGTGAATGAGCTGGGTGGGCATGAATTACTTGTTGTGTATGGCGATTCAGCAAGAGAGGTTGAATGCGCAGCTGCAAGGAAGAAGATGGAGTGAATGAAAGGGCAGTAAATGTGGCAGGCTTGTGGTAATGGACGTGGCAATGGCAATAGCAACGGCAATAGCTATGGCGATGGGCATGGAAGTGAAAGGCTGGAGCCCTAATGGGTGAAGAGACCATGGGGCTCTTTCCTGCCGTTCCTCCTCCAGACACCAGCCTGATGTGTTCCCAGTGCTGTCCCTTCTTCCTCACGCTGCAATCCCGCAATCCTGTTCTTTGCCAATGCACCGAGCATCCATACCTATGATCATGGACAGCCTGCTGTGCCCTCTGTGTGCAAAAACAGGGCTTTTGCATGACACGTGCTTCCAGCACCAGGCTGCAAAAACCCCCAACCTCGCTGCTCCGCTCCAGCTCTACCAAGAGAGGTAAGCATAGCTGCTCCCAAGGGAGGGCACCAAAACCCGCCTGGTGTCGTCTGTGGGAAAGCCGATGGTCTCTGCTGCCCATGCAGATTCACAGATGACACTAGCGTCCTCTACGTGTCACCTCCTGCCATGTCCTGCAGTTGTGCATGCCCCAGATGTTGTGCTTGCACATCTGGAGGGAGCGCTCATCACCATGGCACTGCTTGTTGTCCAGGAAGATGGGCCCAGAGCCAAGGCCAAAGTGCGCACTGCCTGGGGTGGCCATGGGCTGGCCGCAGCCCAGATGCCGACACACCATCTGGGCATCACTCAGGTCCCACGAGTCATCACACACCGTCCCTCAGCTGCTGCTGTTGTACAACTCCACGCGGCCCTCGCAGTCTTTCCTCCCACCAGACAGCCACAGGCGGGCTCATGGGGTGAGGCACATGGGTTAGGGTCCCTCCAGCCTGGCACTCTACAGTCCCCAGAGGGGCTCCTACAGCAGGGAGCCTGCACGGTTGCTGCAAGGCCAAGGATGGGTCTGGTGGGCACGAATTACCTGTTGAATACAGCCAGTGTGTGGTGGGCACTGAACATACGGATGCAAGTAAGAATTTGGTGTCAATGAAAAAGGCTCTGAATACAATCAGTACATGTCATGCACCCCAAATTAGCCTGTCTTCAAGGAGCCCCTGTCCTATGGCACTTCACATCATGCAGAGGTCTTTCATTCAATTGAAACGACCATTGTGACTTCTCTGTTTCGCACAGCCATCTGCTCCCTGGGCAGAAGCCACGTGCCTGTGGAGGTCTAACTTGCATTACGAAATATTTGATGCAGCATCTCTCTCTTTTTCCAGTCACATCCTAAATCCCAGAGCATGTCTAGGAAATAGCTATGTTACTACCTGTGCAGGAACTGGAGGGGGGAAGGCAGAACGATCTCCTGTCACAATTCCCCCAGTTGCAATGAGAGGAAATCCCAACCTGAACAGTTTCCTTCACCAGCAATGGCTACAGAGGTCCTGGCCCCAAGCCTCAGCCCCCCCAGTTTACCAGCTCTTCTCCATGCTCTGTTTGAATCCTCACTGTGGACTTGGGTGCTAGGAATGGCATAAGTGGAGTGGCCCAAGGATAGGAGACTCCCTCCAGTGCAATCACATCTGGGAAGGGAAATCAGAGGCACTAAGGAGATCAGTGAGTGACAGTGGAGCAGGTTACCTGGTGTGCTCCCCTCTGCTGTGGTAGTTATTGTTGCTGTGGTGGCTGTCTCTGATAGGGTGGTTGTCTCTGCTATGGTGGTTGTTGGCACTGTGGTGGTCATCTTGGCTATGGAGGTCATTGGCACTTTGGTGGTCATCTCCAGCAGGGAGGTTGTCTCTTCTATGGGTGTTGTTGGCACTGTGCTGGTTGTATCTACCAGGGTCATCATCTCCTCTGTGGGGTTTGTTAATGCTGTGGTGGTCATATCTGCTAGAGAGGTCATTGGTGTTGTGGCAGTTGTCTCCTCTATGAAGGTCGTCTCCGCTATGGAGGTTGTCTCTGGTGCTGAGTTTGTTGGCACTGTGGAGATCTTTCCTGTGAATACAGAAGAAAAACAGCACACACATGAGGACCGTGCTTGTGCAATAGGTACATCTGTATGTTAGCTACAAGCCCAGTTCCTCAAAAATGAAGTGAAATCATGACAAATTACTCTGATGGCATACTCCATCTTGACTGGGGTCAATGGAGAGAATGGAGGTGGGTAACAGCTAGTTGAAAATTTTTCTTGAAAGTGGTATTTCCAGATGGTGACAGCAGAGAAAGGTACTGATCCACATCCACTTGCTCCCAGCCACAGGACACCATGGCCCAGGCACGGCCGGAGGTTGGCCTCTACAGGCTCCTGCCATGGACCCAGGAACCATAAGGTTGCTGGCCACAGCAGGGCTTGGACATATCACCATCATGGACACCCTTCTGCAGAGGCTCTGGTCATCCCTGGGAGCAGCCTGGGCAGTGGTCTTGGGGTGGTGCTCGGTGCAAGGCCAGGAGTGGATCAGGCCAGCATGAATTACCTGTTGAATATGGCCAGTCTGTCGTAGGCACTGGAGCTACAAAGGCAAGCAAGAAATAAATGGCATTTAAAAAGACACTGAACATAGCACGCCTATGGTAATAAAGGTATCGGAGCAAGTTTTTTTGTTTTCTTCCAAGTGCAAAGCACTGATGTAGCTAGCATTTTCTGCTAGCATGAATTCAGCTCTCTATGCTCTTCCTCTGAGGGAAAGTGGAAAACTGCAATATATATAAAACACCTGAACAATCTGTTGTCAATCATGTCTCAGTTCACAACGATCTGTTGTTAATACAGGAGAAAATAACATACAAATGAACTACCTTTTCTTAAAAAGTAAGGGGAAAGTTAAATCAGAAAACAGCAAGGTGACAGAGTACTCAAAATGGATGGATATTTGTAAAGGAAAATAATATTAATGGACCTAAACTTGAAGGAAAACTTGAAAAATACAGAAAAAATGCAAAATGAGTTGTCAGCTATGGCAGTTTGCGTTGTGACTGTGAAATTATTATTGCCCATAATAAACGCATTAAGGTTGGAGATAAGAGGATGAGTTTCACCTAGCCCCCTTCCTCCCTGATGAACATTGCCTACCAGACATAGCTTTGCCTCTAATTTCAACTTGTTTCCTTGCTCTCCTTGTCACTGCTGAGTTATTAGACAGAAGGAAAGTTCTGCATATTGCAATGCATATCTGATCCTTGGGGTTTTTAGTTGCTTTGCATGGAGTGAGCAATCACACTTTGTATACTACCCTAGTGAGAAAAACATGAGTCCATGCTGGCTCTGTAGGGTCAGCGGAGTGAAAAGACAGGGTTGTTGGAAGATCAGACTCCGCTTCCTGAGAACAGGCCTTTTCAAAGGGAGTGTGCACTTCCACAGATAGATAGAAAACTCTTCATAATAAAGTAGAAAGAAAGATTAGACATATATCTGGTATAACTTTCCACCATATGTCTTGAATGAATGAAATGTTATCTCAGGAGGAGAATACCTGCATACTCCTATGCTGACACAAGTATACTGAGTGCAGTTTATAGCAAAAGTATTTAGAAAAGAAAAATGTGACAGCACCTGAACAGACAGCACCAGCATCTTCATAGTGGGCACAGTTGTGTGTCTTCCATCCATGGTGATTACAATGCGACAAGGAGACCTCATTTCCATTGCACTTCACATCATCCAGCAGGATGTCCCCTGAGCCTTGCCCAAAGAAAGCACTTCCTACAGCTGCCACAGCCTGGCCACATCCCAGCTGCCTGCACACAACCTGGACATCGGAAATGTCCCAGAGATCATCACAAACTGTCCCCCACCGTCCTTCGTAATAGAGCTCAACGCGACCTTCGCATCTGTGCCTTCCATTCACCAGCTGGAGATCGGTTGCTTTGGGAGAGATGGAATTGAGCACTCAGTCAGAAAAATAAACTGGAAGTGACCCTAAGAAATCATCTATTCTGTCCTCTTGCCCCCTCGTTTCTAGTAGGTGCTTGCCTAGCCCAATATTAAATGCCTGTGAGGACAGAGGTGATACATACGTTTCTTCTTCCTCTCCTCCAGATGTCAAAATCAGTTGCATATATTTTATGCAAAATTTCAGAAAATTTAGACAGCAGGCTGAGCACAAACACTTTCAACAAGAAAGGAAATTCTTTAATAATAAGAAAAATGTAATAGGAAAGCAAAGGAGAGAAAATAAATTTCAATATCTGAATGAAATGTAAGTAGAACTGTATTAAGAAAATACCACTTCGTTAATAGGAAGAAAATGGCATGTTTTAAGAATACATTTCATGTTTATGTATTTCTTTTATTCATTAAAGAACAAGGAGACCTTGCAATTTGCATAGAATCCTACTGAAATTTAGGACGTACAGAACAGCTTTCCTGCCCTCAACCTGTGTCTTACCAGAAGCATATATGTGTAGCACTTCTACATGATGTACAAAGCCTCTGCTGACCTGGGTGCAGGGGGGAAAGCACAGCAGTGGCTCAAGCAGAGCACTGAGGCTTCAAGGACACAGTAAGATGCAGCTTGGACAGTCAAGACCATGTCTTTTTCCTAAACATGCTCATGGGGCTGCTACAGTGCTGTCATATAAAAATTACCAAGCAGATAAATTGCAATTTACGAGATATTATGCACTACTGAAGGACAATAAGCAGTGCACTACTTCGTGTAAAATGATGTCAGAATTAGGCCAAATGAATCCTTCCCCAAAACTACAGGATTTTAGAGAAAACAAAAGCCATTCTTTATTTTTCTCCCTGGCTTATGCAATTTAACTAGAATTTCTCTTCTTCCTCTAAAATTTTTAGGAGAATTTTAAGGACCTAGAGTCTACCCATCACAACCAAATCTTGTAGTTTTTAAGAGTAATTCCACCCTTCCAAGGAAGAATTCCACTAAGTGTTCAACAAAATGGACAATGCTCTCAATGGGATTATAAACATTTCAATAGGAAGCCAGTGGTTTTATTTCTTATATGCCAGTAAAACGTTATTAGAGCTTGAAATAAAGAAATACCTAATAACCTATCACGTATACATCTGATTACTGCATTCATTCAGGTAAAGCCCATCTGCTTTCCAGTTTGAGTTAGCTTGTTTAGACATTCTGCAGTAGAACAGTATGAAAATCCTGATTTTAGAGATCTATTTTTGGTGAAGAAGTTTATTAAAGACTTTACCACTAAGTGTAAGTGAGCAAATAAATGTTGTAACTTAAGATACACAGTATTTACGCTTTGGAAATCAAAACATGCACTCTGCACTTGTTATACTTTGCATTTCTGCCAAATACCTGTTTAGCTTGTTATTAAACACTGAATAAGTCATCCAAAGCAAAAGAAATCTGAGAAGTTAACAGCTCCAGAATTTCTTCACTGCATCTAATCCTTTGCTGTTGGACTAGAAGAACGTCAAGACTGTTCAAACTAAATCTGTCCCTATTTGTATGCATTTAACTGGCAGTTCAAAGGGAGAAGCTACAAAAGTGCCTCTTGACTTATATTTGATTTGTTTCTTCAAATATCTGCTTGGACAGGCACATTTTTGAACCACACTCATAGGACTTTTGAGAGGTGAAACAGCAAACGTAGCAAAAAGTCAGAGTGGGATTAGGAAATGAAAGCTGATCTAAACCAGTTTTATTTGCTTTCATTCAGGGTCTGTCATCACTGTGAGAGCAAAACCATCAGCTGGGCATGTAATTAGATAGGTTGCGTCCTGCCTCACACTTTGGTGTCAAAAAGACAAGAGCTTGTGACTATACAAATACAGCACTTACTCTGATCAAAGCCAAGAGCAGAGAGAAGAACTGGAGCAGCAAGAGCAAGATGGTTTATCACCAGGCAGGCAGAGGACAGATGAAGAAAAATGGATGAGGTGGATGATCGCAATATAAATTATCATAGTGATGCTTAAATAACTAGTTAGAAAAATAATCTGCAATTATTCTAGGATATACATAGAACTATTTAGCTCAAAGTCACCTAAGTCACTTAGGAGATAGAAAATAATCATGTAAGGAAAAAGACAATGACAAAAAAAAAGTTGAACTAAAAGCGTTTCATGTCTTTCATTATTTTTAGATGTCCCTCGTTTATCCACAGTGCTAGATTATGAAAACTAACTTCTTGTTATATCTCATTAAATTGTAGAGAAGATCAAGAAGAATCAAATAATACAAGAAATATTAAATATATACCATAGGTATGTGTACTTATATTCTGGAATAAATATACATTTAAAATAAATAAATAAATTCTTCCATAATTCTTAGATCAAATTTCTGGAACTGGAAGAATGACTCATTCATAACATACTCACAGACACAATTATCACAATGATACAAAGCACTACCCTGTGAGAGCAAAATGAACTCCACTAAATGGTTTAAATCATTCTTATAATTTACTATGATGATTAGTTCATAATTTTAGTAGAACAAAACTGTGCTATCTCTTTCATCCGATTTCCCCTTTAATCTTTTGCCCAAACCGATACCAGCATGAATGTGATTTCTATTTGCGGAATCAACAGAGAGGACCCGAAACTGTCTTTATATTTTTTTTTATGTGCCCTGGAACAAATCTAAATGCTTTACCTGATCTGGCCTCCAGAACTGCTGGACCTAACAAGAGTAGCCATGTCAAAATCATAGTGGTTCCCATCTCATCAAGTGCTGTTGATAGAAATGACTGTCAGAATATATAGTCTCTATTTCTGAAGGGGAGTGGCTCTATAGGTTTCTCTTTCTGCAGGAGAACAATAAAACAATCACAGTCCTATAATCTGAAATAAAAATATGTTTGATTTGTTATTCAAGATTTTGTAACTTCCTGGGTTTTGCAGAAAGATAATATCTCAAGAAAAACATTTTCCACTGCCTGGAAGGAAATATTTGTGCTACTATAGGTTTCATAATCATCTCATTGTACAAAGAAAATGAGCACCTACCCAAAGATACCTTTCAATTCTGGCTGATGAATTTCAGGATTTTTCTTTTATGGGGAGATTCCTTGGCAGGTCTGGGGAAGGTAGTGGAATCTTGAAATGTAAATGGGTTTCCTCCAGTAAAATAATAAAAGAGCTTCATAACTTGATTCCAACTAGTGAGGCAAGTCTCCCTGGGGAGCCATTAATTTCTTACAGGTTTGGCATACTCAGATAAAATAAGGTAAGATGTGGTGGCCCTGTTGAATATGATTGGAGGGATCTCTGAACATAGCCCACCAGAACTGTGGCTGTTGCTGAATGCACATGAAGATAATTGAGAGACACTTAATCAAGACAGTTGCATCCTATCAAAATTGCTAGCTCCACCACACCATCAATTCCTCTGCCATCAGCAGCAGAGCCAACAACAAGAAGGTTAAGGTAGGAGGTGGCTGCAGCCTCTTGGTGGATGCAGGAACCACTGGAGAGGCAATGTGGTGGAGAGGTGAGGAAAGGAAAGGAGGCAATCAGGCTGAGCTACCAGTCCAGGACCTGGGGAAAGAGAGTTGGAGTGGCAGCAAGAGGACCTGACTCAAGAGAAGCGTGAAATATTGCTTCCTAGTTTCCTTGCTTAAGAGCCACAGCCGTAAGCGGAGGGGAGCTCGTACCATAGTAAGTGATAACTTTGCCTCAACATGCGGGTAATTTGCTCCAGATAATTAAGGAGAGAGACTGAGCCAAGCCTTGTAAGCAAATTACTATGAGATACCTGAAGAACCTTGCGGCTGAAGTCAACACCTCCATTTGTTTTTAGTACTTTTAAATTCAAGTGAAAACTCTATTCACTTAGAGACTGTTCGATTGCAAGAAAGTGTCAACAGAATCAGGGCCAGCTGATAACTTTTTGTGAAAACTGTGCAGAAAAAACAGTGGATTTCATGCATAGTTAAGGAAATTACATAGGCTGGAAGTTAAGTTTATTCTAAAATTTCCTTTGATCGTTTATACCATCAAATGGGGAGAAGAATGTTCAGATTTCTATTAAGAATCTTTCTTAATATATTTCTTGTTTAATTTTGCATAGTGACAATTACAGCTGCGTCACACGTCGAAGAATAAATCCAAAGCTTTTCCACAACATGAAATAATGCTTAATTCTCATTCATTATTCTCAAAGTGGTTGCTCTCCTGTGTTTCTGTGTTTTAACCACTTAACGAGAAAAGGCTGATAACCATCCCAGCACTGAAGAGCCTGGATATTGTTCTTCATCTGATTCATGGCTTGGATGGCGTTATCAGGAGTTAACATCTGTGGCACAATTGTTGCCATATACAAATTTATTGCCTCCAGGAGCAGTCATCAAGGACGAAGACTGAAGTCCAGGAGCCCAAGGGAATAATTACTTAGAAGGTCTTTCCACAAAGGCCAGCATTATTGGAATGGAAGAAGGAAGTGCAAAACAGAAGAGGCCAAAGATAATGTTGGAAGCCTTGAAAGTGAACATTGAGAAGGGTAAATATGTTTCTTCTTTATACAAACAACCACATTCACACATGAATGAGGAAATGTACGCAACACCTGGTATTCGCTATTCATATTCTTCTGATTTTGACATCTTGGCAAGAAGCAGAAAAAATTCAGTATATTTGACTGACCAATCAAACACTGCAACCAGTGATGCAAGAGTAAGTGATGGATAGCGATTCTTCTCCAAACTCTTGTAATAACTGAAAAGGGTGGGGAGGTAGGGGAACATGAAAGTGATTTCCAGATAGTTCAAGTGAAAAAAAATATATCCAACCATCCAGGTAAATGAAAAACACTGATTAATTAATTCTTCACTACATTCTTTACTAATTAATTCTTTACTACAAACTTCAAAGACCTAGGTATTTCTAGAGATCTTAATCATCAGACAATCTCTGCAGAGTAAGAATAGATAAATGTTATGTCCTGATTAATTTGAACTAATTAATTAATACAAATACCATACAGCACGTGTTTTCACTCTTCCCGTTGGCTAGGCAAGTCTCTTGCAGTAATACATTTTTGCTCTCTAGGAGAGCACTTCTTCTGGCAGCTTGAAGTGTTTCTCAGCACATTACTCTGTGAAAGAAGCTCCACTGAGCTTTGAAAACACTTTTTCTTCTACTGATTATTGTTAGGAGACTTTTCCAGACATACTGCCTTTTGTGAGGTCCAAATGACAACCACTGAAAGGACACAGAAGATTAATCAGCTTTCATCCATGACTATAAGAAAGTATCTAGACTGGAATGAGGGTATCCACAGACTTCTGGACAAAGAAACGATAGTCTGAATCCATGCATTAAGATGCAATGAGGAAGCTTAGTCTAATTTATTGGGTTCCTTGATGGCTTCTTGGGCTTTGTTGCATGTGTCATGTGAAGCATGGCATTGTAAATCAGTTTGCATTTGTTTAATGGTGAGGATGCAAGTGGATCAGAACTGTCTGCCACTGAGTCAAATCCACTGGATTTACTGGTAGAAGCTTTACTGAATGTGGTGGGGCAGGAGGTGGGAAGGAAGAAGGTTCTTGGCAGAGACACCATTCACCAGGCATATGTACTTTAGAGCATGGCCGTTTCCTCATCACCAAATCCAGTTTTCTCGAATCCTGCATTTCTATAATACTTGAGGATCAAGAAAGGTGGCAGGAACCAAGGAGGATGATTCTGAGCCACCAACTACTTGAAGAGTTTAACAGTGTTTTCTACAGCAACATTTAATATGGAAACCACTGAACTAGGTACTTCACCCCATGCAACACTACAGGCTTGGGGAGGAGTGGTTGAAGAGCTGCCTGGCTGAAAAGGACCTGGGGGTGCTGGTTGACAGCCACCTGAACATGAGCCAGCAGTGTGCTCAGGTGGCCAAGAGGGCCAGTGGCATCTGGGCTTGTATCAGGAATAGTGTGGCCAGCAGGACCAGGGCGGTGAGAGTGCCCCTGTACTCGGCACTGGTGAGGCTGCACCTCGAATCCTGTGTTCAGCTTTGGGCCCCTCACTTCAAGAAGGACATCGAGGTCCTCTTTCACAGCTGGCTAGAAAACAGGAAGGTCTGAAGAGAAGCATTTCTCAATCAAATACCAGTGACTTTTCCACCTGTAGTAAGTGGCTTCTTCGAAACAGATTCTTCCTTTATTGTTTTTATTTTGTTTTCATGTGGGGACAGGGGACAGGTCACACTTCCTTATGGCAACTTACGTAGGTTCTCTCTGCCCGCCCCATTGCAGGGCTAGAAATGCGTAAGAACAAGAGCACAAGCATTGCTTGGTTAAGTCACTTTGTCAGAAATGTTATCCAACCTGATAATGCATTAGCTGGGAGTTCAGACACATAGGCAGTACGTTTGCAAGTACACAAAACGAAATATTGCTCAAAAAACATTTTCTTTCCTGCTTTTTTTAATTGCACATTTACATAACAGATTTGATTATATTTGTCCTCTATTCAAAATCTTATAAAGGGACTACATTTTCTCAGAGTAACACGTAACTGTGAAGAAACATACCCCCCAAAATAAGGAATGCTGTACAGGAGCAATTCCTTATGTGCAGCTCCTGTGCATTTTTGCTTATGGCTCATTACTGAGATATTTTTAATGCAAAGAAATGTATTTCTTGGACTACTTTCCAGAGTATCTCATGGTGCCACACAGCTGTTTTATCTGCATATCAGCAATGGCAAAATAAGTCAGTTCTTCTTTCTCAAGTTACCAAATCAGTCTTCTCAGACAGACACTCAACCAGGAGCTCAATTGAGATGCTCTGACATGTCCAGCATTGAAGATGGTAGCTTATTTGGATGCTGGGATGGAAGAATCAACCTTTTTTTAGACCCTAGGTGTATGTGGACGTGAGGATTTTAAAGCCAGGCTCCTTTATAAGTTCAGTTCATGGTAACACCAGGTTTTACCTTAGTACAGTGCATTCTTCAAACAAGATCTGAATGGCGGAATAGTCAAGTAAGAGTTACTCTCTATGCAGATTACAAAACCAAATCATGAAGCAGATGGCTGGTGAAAATATCCGTCCACCTGCAAGTCTTGGGTTGCCTCTCACATTATCTGGTATGGGATGGGTTCCTGCAGTTTACGCTTCAAAAGAAATCCTCCCACAGCGAGAACAGCAGCCACCAGCACCACGACGGTCACAGCCAGAGGAACATGGGAGCTGGCAGCAGGCGCTGAGCTCTAAGAGTCCCCTTTCGCCTGGATGTCAGAGGCCAGCTCTGTGCATAAAACAGAAAGAGAGAGGCTTACATTTGTTTTCCTGAGCTAGTTAATCTCAAAGGTAATTAGGCAAAGAGGACTTGAATTAAAATGTTGCAATCTCGATCTGATCAGAAACCAAAGTGCTTTACTGAACATTGTTTCACAAATGATCCTGTGGCCATGCCAAGCAAGTAAAGATTACAGCAAGAAATTAAAGAGCAACTAAGAATTTGCAACGATTACACTCTAAGACCATAAGATGCTGTTTTCTGACAGTGGAAACAGCAGCTACAGGACACTGGGAAACAACATTTCCAAGGGGACCTGGAGATTGGTTGCTAATAAATAAGAGACATGCCAATCAGGCACAAACGGCTTTGAAAAATTAACATAAATCCTGCAGGGAGATGAGTTGCATCTCATCCCGCTTCCCACAGAACTTAATCAATTGCCATTTGATGTGTGCAGAACAAACAATGGGTCTGAACTAGGATAGAAAGGAAATAGCTTGTAAGCATTATAAAACAATTTTATAAAAATTAATTAAAAAAAGATCCCCATAAGAATTATAGCAGACTTATGAATGAACCAGCAAAGGCATATTTCAGAGCTGGATTTCATGTCTGAACTGACATGCAAACATACAGTAATACAGACAGTCTTCTGTTATTTAAGATATTTAAACTTACCAGTGTTCCTGTTCTCAGCGTGAACTTCCCGAAGTTGAATAGGTCCAACAACAACATTAACTTTTTCCTGGGAAGAACCTGCTTTCCTCTTGAACCTACTAACACAGCCTTGATAGCAGCGGGAAAAGTAGTCGTTTTGCCTGCACACCACCAGCTCACACTGCAGGTAAACTGACGGGTATCGATTAACAAATGAAAACGCATTAAATGCAAACCGAGCAACATCGTGGTATGGTGAATAGTAAGGAGAGTAGGTAGGATCCTTAACACACCTGGAAAGATATAAAATCAACAGATTAGCTATTGTGAATAGAAACACTGTATCTCTGTGCAATATGTTTTGAGTTTAAATATAGAACCAGAAGGTAAGAGTATAAGAGAGCTCAAAAGGATAAAAAACTGTGTGTTTTTAGCAAGAAGACAAATTAAGAGACAAAAATAAGTAAGAGTGGCAGTGATTTCTTCCACAATAATGTGTACAGCACAGAAGTTTCATAGCTCAACAAGGTTCATGTAAACATGAATAGCTGAAAAATGACTAGTGGCTCTGCTGGTTTTTGTGTTTCAGGTGAGGACCTGTTTTGCAAAGAGGCCCTTGCAAGTTGTTGTGGAAGCAGAAAGGGCCCTTTCTACTCTGGAAGGACAAAACTAATTCTAATATACATCTTCTCTGGGCAATAAATATGCTCTTTAGTCCTTTGATGTTTGTAGAGTACTTTGCTTGAGGAATCTCGACACCTGACAGGGATCGCCAGATGTTTCACAGAGCAAGATGCTACATTAACTTTCCTGTCAATGAGTTTCACTTCCTGACAATTACTAGCCTTGGAAGTTACCTAACTTAGATCCTTGTCATTCTGATTTAATTTAACCACCATGAAAAAAGATCACAATAATTCACCCACAATCGTTACCCCAGAATATTTCAAAGTTGTCATTAATTATCTTTGTATCTCAAAAAAATTCCATTGTGCTCATTTCCTTAATAAAGACCTCAAGGATTTTAAGTCCTCTCATTCTTAGTTTATTTTATACTGCAGTGATATCCCAACACACCTGATACTTATAGATGGATGTTATTGATTTTAGATTCAGTAAATATATTTGCTTTTGACACAGTTCCTTGCCACATGAATAAAAATTAACTGGAAAATGACCAGAATCTATTTGCCCCATCTCCATGGTGAGTGTCCTGCTCACAAAGGTAGACAGTCCTTCTGTGTCCTGCTTAATGAATATGTATTTTTATAGATAAAATAAAAAGAAACCCCAACAAGAGGAAAACCTCCTTAAGATTCACATAAAGTGTAAAAGGGAGGACATTCACCCAGCAGGCAGGAGGCACTGTGTCACTTCGTTAGCCTGTCACAAGTCTGACTTCCAGCTTAGCGGAAGGTTAATACACTGCTAAAGTTACTGTTGCGAACTCTCTCCCGGGAGGCATTGACAGCCCTACATTTCATGAATCTATTTCAGAAACAAATTCAGACCTGAGTTTCTACACTGCACCCTTGAGTGAAATCTCAGTGCTTGACTGCAACTTCTGAATGGCATTTCTTTGTCGTATTATATGTTATTCAAGCTTTGCTAAAAAGTCTTTCTTAGAAGTATGCTTGTATTAAGAATTGCAACCAATGTACACTGGCCCTAAATGACCTCTTTCATAAGTGAAGCGCTTTCAGAACTATGCATAGAGATATAGCTTTTAAATAATTCTTTAGAAATTTCTTACCCCCTTCTGATCAATTCATAGGTCAGTGTTCTAAAATTTCTAGGATCAGGTGATGCCACGCATGTGTCCACAAAGACCACCAGATTTGGGTCAGAGCTGTGAAGAGAAGCTTGAAGGAACAAATTCTGATTCAGGTCAACATAGTATGGGAAGTCATGCACTGGCCACAGGAAAGATGAGGAATTGTAGAATGTCAAGTTCACATCGTATCTGCCATACTGGGTTTCACTGACATTAATGATGTCATCAGCAATGTACATTACTTGTACCCAGGTGTTCTGGAGCATTTTGCAGTTGATGTGCAAGTGAAGGTCCTTTTGCCTCTTGATGATGGAACCAGGTGCAGGCACTTTTATCACATTGGAGTAGGTGATCGTTTCATTGTTGCCCTATTTGACACATTAGATGAGTACAAAATTATCACATGTAGTCATGGTCACAACCTATACTATAAACTCCTTTATGTGCCAGGTCCTAGTATTAGTCAGAAAGAACATGTCATACTCAAAAGTCCCAAGCATCCCAGATGGGATTGTTCACTTAAGTCTCTTCTGTATTTTGTTCTCTAGACCACCATTCTGAAATAGATACAGGGATTACCTAAAGCCTGGAAGGATAAGTAGGAATGTTTAACAAACCTTAGCCTCCAGAAACACATGCTTCTTTTTTGCGTTTTGAATACCTGTCTGCTACAACATCCTTTGCGATTCATGACAATTTTCCAAATGTCCATTTAGTTTCCATGCCCAGACTTAGAGGGTTCTCCAAAATATGTTGACACCAACCTGTCTACGTGTACCACAGCCATTGTATGGAACGTTGAATATAACCTCAGTTGATGTAATTGTTGGTCTACAATAAGAGTCAGACAAGCTGATGTTCCACACTGAGTAGCCTTGTGACTGGAGATAGTGTCTGTTTACAGCTGCGCGCATGTAGGTTGGTAAGCACGCAAGGGCTAGGGAAGAAAATATGAATTATTACTGAATTCAGGTACTTGATAATACTTGCATGTTACATCTTCAACAAATGCAATAGCTGCTACCATTTAGCGGAGAGAATTCATAAGCCAAACCACTTATTTTTACACTTTAGATTTAAATATGAATAAACAATGGCCTCTGACAAACTTCAGCTGACCTTCAGTTACTCTCCTGACAAAAATATGTAGCTTACAACAGGCTTTTGCTGAGACCTTGAGCCTGTATCACCACTCACAGAAATGCTAAGAATTGGGAGTTTTTCCTGCATAAGAATCCAAAAGCTATTGTGGAAGGTGTAGAGCTAAACGTGCACACTGGAAACACTACTTGGGTGGGAGGGGATCCTGAAACCATCTCCATGACGGTTCACTGAGTGAACATGAAAAGCAATGATCCCAGGGAGAGTTTGGCCTTCGGTAGAGAGAGATAACTGATGACAGGGACGTACTAGCAACACACAGCCTCTTGAAAGGCAGTTAAGAAGACAATAGAGCCAAATGTGATGGCCATTGTTTGTGCTTGGGGAGGTTGTGAGTGCACATTAGATAAACTTTCCCACTGGGACTGCAGGACAGTACTGGAACAGGTCACCCAGAGAAGTTGTGGCTTTGAAGATTTCATCCTTTGAACATTTCTAGAGGCTCAGCTGGACAAATGCATAATGGACCTGACCTAGTGTGGGCAATAGCTCTCCTTTGAATAGCTGAACTAGGAAGCCTCCAAAGGTCCTTTCTAACCAATATTTCTATGATTCTATGAAAATCTGTCCACAAAGGTAGGAAAATATATATGAATAACGATGTGATAAAAAGAAATATGGATTTAGACTGGCCATCATAGAAAACATCTAAAGACAATTAATTTGATACTTGATTTTTTTAAAATGAAAGAATAATTATTGTCTGAAAATGATGTGTCAATAACCAGTTATGAAATACAAGTAAGAATGTCATCTATGTGGGATTTCTTCAACAACATTAGCAAATACTTATTTAGCACATAAAATCAGGGTATAAAAGCTTCTGAGCAAAGAAAACATTACAAAGAGAATGGAAACTTACTGGTGTTCTGGTCTGCTGGGAAGGACTGATACTCAGCATGAAACCCTCTACTGGAATATCTGGAGTCACTGTGAAATCTGACAGTCATGAAGTTTGAAGATGATGTGTACATGAGATCAGAACTAGAACAAATTCTTCCAAGCACAGGAGAAGTATTGGGTGGCCCATCATAGATCTCAATATAGTCATTCTGACATCCGCCTTGCAACCTGAGGAAGAAACATGAGTATATCATAAAATGCATTTGGTAAACTTCAGTTTTTAAGTTCTGAACAAACAATAAATTAAGATACTGCACTCACACAATTCCCGTGTAATATTTATAATTCACTTATAAGCATGGGAAACGTGCTTGGGAACTGTGGTTGCAGTTGAGATTATGAACCCATTTATTGCCCAAGCAGGGAGCAGTTTACTTACTGAACGCTTCCAAATGTAAGCGCAATGCGGAAATTATTCATTACTTGTATTTGCCACAAACAATCTGCATTATCTGGATAATTTAAAGGATACGAAGGACTCTGAATTGTTCCAGAGGAATTAAAAAGTAAGCCACCACAAATATATTTTCTAGCTGGAAAAAAAAAAAAAAGAAAAAAAGATATAGATGTGATTCATTTAGATTTACTGCTGATCAACTGAAAATACATTTTGTGTGTCCAAGCCATAACAACAGGAGATTAAATCTCCAGAGAAACCGAATGGTTGAGCTCTTCTCACTCAGGCTACAATTGTGACGATCTCTTCAGAGAACTCAGACTTCGCCTTGCTATTTTGCATTTGGTAGGCTTAAGGCAAACATGTGTATGAGAGAAAGCAAGAGGTGCTGGCCCAAATAAAATAAAATCTAGGGAAGAAAGAAAAGAACATTTCCTACAAAATCAACACAGTCTGAAATCCACTGCAAGCGAAGAATCGGACAGAGGAACAGTATGTAGGATTTAAGCAGTAAGTAAAAATAATGACGTTTTGCAAAAGTATTACACTGTGCAAGTGACACAACTCCAGCTTATAAACTAGTAACTAATACACCTCAAAAGTAATGCATCTGAAAGATGAAAAAAGAAGACGCACCTGGAGTAGTTGATGGTGGAGTGGGAAAACTGGTCGCGTTTGCGGCATCTGTCAGGGGAGGAAGAGAAAGAAGGCAGTGAGGACCCTGTGGATGAAGGGGCACGACCAGGTTTTCTTCTCCAGGCACTGGGGCTGTTGGTGTCACGCTGTCACGTGGGCGCTGGAGAGCTCGGGGGTCTCAGCAGGCTGGTCTTCCATGGTGGGAGCAACAAAAGCCACAATCTTGGAAGACATCTCCAACACATACCGAGTGGCGGCCAACAAGGGCCACTTTTGGACAGCAGACTGGAATTTAGGAAGGAAAAGCAAGGGTACCTGAGCACACAACACCAGCATCTTCATGGTGGCCACAGTTGTGGACGCCCCAGCCACGGTGGCTGCACTGAAAGAGGGAGGACTCCCTCCCTGTGCAGTGCACATCGTCCAGGTAGATGTTGCCAGTGCCTTGCCCAAAGTAGGCACTTGATGGTGCAGAAACAGCAAAGCCGCATCCCAGCTGCCTGCACACGACCTCGGCATCGCTCAGGTCCCAGCTGTCATCACAGACAGTGCCCCGGCTCCCGTACTGGTAAATCTCCACGCGCCCCTCGCACCGGTTCCTGCCGTTCACCAGGCTCAGGGAGGCACCTTGGAAAGGAGGAGAGAGGGAAAACATGGGAAAACCCTCTGGCACGCAGGCACCTTCTCTCGCCGGGGCATGGGCAATGCTCTGCGAGTTTCAGGCCAGCAGGACTGTCACCCTCTGCTGAGGTAGGCTGTGTGTTTCCCTGGCTCTGCTCGCCCATGGAGAAGACCAGACCCCATCCTGGGAGCCACTACCTGCTCCCGCCAAAGGCATTGCCCAAAAACAGCATGAGAAATTCAGACCCACCTGGAGGAACGGATGCCGTGAAGCTGGCTTCGGTGGTGGCGGTGGCATCTGTTAGGGGAGGAAGAGAAAGAAGGCAGTGAGGACCCTGTGGATGAAGGGGCACGACCAGGTTTTCTTCTCCAGGCACTGGGGCTGTTGGTGCCACGCTGTCACGTGGGCGCTGGAGAGCTTGGGTGGTCTTCCATGGTGGGAGCAACAAAAGCCACAATCTTGGAAGACATCTCCAACACATACCGAGTGGCGGCCAACAAGGGCCACTTTTGGACAGCAGACTGGAATTTAGGAAGGAAAAGCAAGGGTACCTGAGCACACAACACCAGCATCTTCCTGGTGGCCACAGTTGTGGACGCCCCAGCCACGGTGGCTGCACTGAAAGAGGGAGGACTCCCTCCCTGTGCAGTGCACATCGTCCAGGTAGATGTTGCCAGTGCCTTGCCCAAAGTAGGCACTTGATGGTGCAGAAACAGCAAAGCCGCATCCCAGCTGCCTGCACACGACCTCGGCATCGCTCAGGTCCCAGCTGTCATCACAGACAGTGCCCCGGCTCCCGTACTGGTAAATCTCCACGCGCCCCTCGCACCGGTTACTGCCATTCACCAGGCTCAGGGAGGCACCTTGGAAAGGAGGAGAGAGGGAAAACATGGGAAAACCCTCTGGTACGCAGGCACCTTCTCTCGCCGGGGCATGGGCAATGCTCTGCGAGTTTCAGGCCAGCAGGACTGTCACCCTCTGCTGAGGCAGGCTGTGCGTTTCCCTGGCTCTGCTCGCCCATGGAGAAGACCAGACCCCATCCTGGGAGCCACTACCTGCTCCCGCCAAAGGCATTGCCCAAAAACAGCATGAGAAATTCAGACCCACCTGGAGGAACGGATGCCGTGAAGCTGGCTTCGGTGGTGGCGGTGGCATCTGTTAGGGGAGGAAGAGAAAGAAGGCAGTGAGGACCCTGTGGATGAAGGGGCACGACCAGGTTTTCTTCTCCAGGCACTGGGGCTGTTGGTGCCACGCTGTCACGTGGGCGCTGGAGAGCTCGGGGGTCTCAGCAGGCTGGTCTTCCATGGTGGGAGCAACAAAAGCCACAATCTTGGAAGACATCTCCAACACATACCGAGTGGCGGCCAACAAGGGCCACTTTTGGACAGCAGACTGGAATTTAGGAAGGAAAAGCAAGGGTACCTGAGCACACAACACCAGCATCTTCATGGTGGCCACAGTTGTGGACGCCCCAGCCACGGTGGCTGCACTGAAAGAGGGAGGACTCCCTCCCTGTGCAGTGCACATCGTCCAGGTAGATGTTGCCAGTGCCTTGCCCAAAGTAGGCACTTGATGGTGCAGAAACAGCAAAGCCGCATCCCAGCTGCCTGCACACGACCTCGGCATCGCTCAGGTCCCAGCTGTCATCACAGACAGTGCCCCGGCTCCCGTACTGGTAAATCTCCACGCGCCCCTCGCACCGGTTCCTGCCGTTCACCAGGCTCAGGGAGGCACCTTGGAAAGGAGGAGAGAGGGAAAACATGGGAAAACCCTCTGGCACGCAGGCACCTTCTCTCGCCGGGGCATGGGCAATGCTCTGCGAGTTTCAGGCCAGCAGGACTGTCACCCTCTGCTGAGGTAGGCTGTGTGTTTCCCTGGCTCTGCTCGCCCATGGAGAAGACCAGACCCCATCCTGGGAGCCACTACCTGCTCCCGCCAAAGGCATTGCCCAAAAACAGCATGAGAAATTCAGACCCACCTGGAGGAACGGATGCCGTGAAGCTGGCTTCGGTGGTGGCGGTGGCATCTGTTAGGGGAGGAAGAGAAAGAAGGCAGTGAGGACCCTGTGGATGAAGGGGCACGACCAGGTTTTCTTCTCCAGGCACTGGGGCTGTTGGTGCCACGCTGTCACGTGGGCGCTGGAGAGCTTGGGTGGTCTTCCATGGTGGGAGCAACAAAAGCCACAATCTTGGAAGACATCTCCAACACATACCGAGTGGCGGCCAACAAGGGCCACTTTTGGACAGCAGACTGGAATTTAGGAAGGAAAAGCAAGGGTACCTGAGCACACAACACCAGCATCTTCCTGGTGGCCACAGTTGTGGACGCCCCAGCCACGGTGGCTGCACTGAAAGAGGGAGGACTCCCTCCCTGTGCAGTGCACATCGTCCAGGTAGATGTTGCCAGTGCCTTGCCCAAAGTAGGCACTTGATGGTGCAGAAACAGCAAAGCCGCATCCCAGCTGCCTGCACACGACCTCGGCATCGCTCAGGTCCCAGCTGTCATCACAGACAGTGCCCTGGCTCCCGTACTGGTAAATCTCCACGCGCCCCTCGCACCGGTTACTGCCATTCACCAGGCTCAGGGAGGCACCTTGGAAAGGAGGAGAGAGGGAAAACATGGGAAAACCCTCTGGCACGCAGGCACCTTCTCTCGCCGGGGCATGGGCAATGCTCTGCGAGTTTCAGGCCAGCAGGACTGTCACCCTCTGCTGAGGCAGGCTGTGCGTTTCCCTGGCTCTGCTCGCCCATGGAGAAGACCAGACCCCATCCTGGGAGCCACTACCTGCTCCCGCCAAAGGCATTGCCCAAAAACAGCATGAGAAATTCAGACCCACCTGGAGGAACGGATGCCGTGAAGCTGGCTTCGGTGGTGGCGGTGGCATCTGTTAGGGGAGGAAGAGAAAGAAGGCAGTGAGGACCCTGTGGATGAAGGGGCACGACCAGGTTTTCTTCTCCAGGCACTGGGGCTGTTGGTGCCACGCTGTCACGTGGGCGCTGGAGAGCTCGGGGGTCTCAGCAGGCTGGTCTTCCATGGTGGGAGCAACAAAAGCCACAATCTTGGAAGACATCTCCAACACATACCGAGTGGCGGCCAACAAGGGCCACTTTTGGACAGCAGACTGGAATTTAGGAAGGAAAAGCAAGGGTACCTGAGCACACAACACCAGCATCTTCATGGTGGCCACAGTTGTGGACGCCCCAGCCACGGTGGCTGCACTGAAAGAGGGAGGACTCCCTCCCTGTGCAGTGCACATCGTCCAGGTAGATGTTGCCAGTGCCTTGCCCAAAGTAGGCACTTGATGGTGCAGAAACAGCAAAGCCGCATCCCAGCTGCCTGCACACGACCTCGGCATCGCTCAGGTCCCAGCTGTCATCACAGACAGTGCCCCGGCTCCCGTACTGGTAAATCTCCACGCGCCCCTCGCACCGGTTCCTGCCGTTCACCAGGCTCAGGGAGGCACCTTGGAAAGGAGGAGAGAGGGAAAACATGGGAAAACCCTCTGGCACGCAGGCACCTTCTCTCGCCGGGGCATGGGCAATGCTCTGCGAGTTTCAGGCCAGCAGGACTGTCACCCTCTGCTGAGGTAGGCTGTGTGTTTCCCTGGCTCTGCTCGCCCATGGAGAAGACCAGACCCCATCCTGGGAGCCACTACCTGCTCCCGCCAAAGGCATTGCCCAAAAACAGCATGAGAAATTCAGACCCACCTGGAGGAACGGATGCCGTGAAGCTGGCTTCGGTGGTGGCGGTGGCATCTGTTAGGGGAGGAAGAGAAAGAAGGCAGTGAGGACCCTGTGGATGAAGGGGCACGACCAGGTTTTCTTCTCCAGGCACTGGGGCTGTTGGTGCCACGCTGTCACGTGGGCGCTGGAGAGCTTGGGTGGTCTTCCATGGTGGGAGCAACAAAAGCCACAATCTTGGAAGACATCTCCAACACATACCGAGTGGCGGCCAACAAGGGCCACTTTTGGACAGCAGACTGGAATTTAGGAAGGAAAAGCAAGGGTACCTGAGCACACAACACCAGCATCTTCCTGGTGGCCACAGTTGTGGACGCCCCAGCCACGGTGGCTGCACTGAAAGAGGGAGGACTCCCTCCCTGTGCAGTGCACATCGTCCAGGTAGATGTTGCCAGTGCCTTGCCCAAAGTAGGCACTTGATGGTGCAGAAACAGCAAAGCCGCATCCCAGCTGCCTGCACACGACCTCGGCATCGCTCAGGTCCCAGCTGTCATCACAGACAGTGCCCCGGCTCCCGTACTGGTAAATCTCCACGCGCCCCTCGCACCGGTTACTGCCATTCACCAGGCTCAGGGAGGCACCTTGGAAAGGAGGAGAGAGGGAAAACATGGGAAAACCCTCTGGTACGCAGGCACCTTCTCTCGCCGGGGCATGGGCAATGCTCTGCGAGTTTCAGGCCAGCAGGACTGTCACCCTCTGCTGAGGCAGGCTGTGCGTTTCCCTGGCTCTGCTCGCCCATGGAGAAGACCAGACCCCATCCTGGGAGCCACTACCTGCTCCCGCCAAAGGCATTGCCCAAAAACAGCATGAGAAATTCAGACCCACCTGGAGGAACGGATGCCGTGAAGCTGGCTTCGGTGGTGGCGGTGGCATCTGTTAGGGGAGGAAGAGAAAGAAGGCAGTGAGGACCCTGTGGATGAAGGGGCACGACCAGGTTTTCTTCTCCAGGCACTGGGGCTGTTGGTGCCACGCTGTCACGTGGGCGCTGGAGAGCTTGGGTGGTCTTCCATGGTGGGAGCAACAAAAGCCACAATCTTGGAAGACATCTCCAACACATACCGAGTGGCGGCCAACAAGGGCCACTTTTGGACAGCAGACTGGAATTTAGGAAGGAAAAGCAAGGGTACCTGAGCACACAACACCAGCATCTTCCTGGTGGCCACAGTTGTGGATGCCCCAGCCACGGTGGCTGCACTGAAAGAGGGAGGACTCCCTCCCTGTGCAGTGCACATCGTCCAGGTAGATGTTGCCAGTGCCTTGCCCAAAGTAGGCACTTGATGGTGCAGAAACAGCAAAGCCGCATCCCAGCTGCCTGCACACGACCTCGGCATCGCTCAGGTCCCAGCTGTCATCACAGACAGTGCCCCGGCTCCCGTACTGGTAAATCTCCACGCGCCCCTCGCACCGGTTACTGCCATTCACCAGGCTCAGGGAGGCACCTTGGAAAGGAGGAGAGAGGGAAAACATGGGAAAACCCTCTGGCACGCAGGCACCTTCTCTCGCCGGGGCATTGGCAATGCTCTGCGAGTTTCAGGCCAGCAGGACTGTCACCCTCTGCTGAGGCAGGCTGTGCGTTTCCCTGGCTCTGCTCGCCCATGGAGAAGACCAGACCCCATCCTGGGAGCCACTACCTGCTCCCGCCAAAGGCATTGCCCAAAAACAGCATGAGAAATTCAGACCCACCTGGAGGAACGGATGCCGTGAAGCTGGCTTCGGTGGTGGCGGTGGCATCTGTTAGGGGAGGAAGAGAAAGAAGGCAGTGAGGACCCTGTGGATGAAGGGGCACGACCAGGTTTTCTTCTCCAGGCACTGGGGCTGTTGGTGCCACGCTGTCACGTGGGCGCTGGAGAGCTTGGGTGGTCTTCCATGGTGGGAGCAACAAAAGCCACAATCTTGGAAGACATCTCCAACACATACCGAGTGGCGGCCAACAAGGGCCACTTTTGGACAGCAGACTGGAATTTAGGAAGGAAAAGCAAGGGTACCTGAGCACACAACACCAGCATCTTCCTGGTGGCCACAGTTGTGGACGCCCCAGCCACGGTGGCTGCACTGAAAGAGGGAGGACTCCCTCCCTGTGCAGTGCACATCGTCCAGGTAGATGTTGCCAGTGCCTTGCCCAAAGTAGGCACTTGATGGTGCAGAAACAGCAAAGCCGCATCCCAGCTGCCTGCACACGACCTCAGCATCGCTCAGGTCCCAGCTGTCATCACAGACAGTGCCCCGGCTCCCGTACTGGTAAATCTCCACGCGCCCCTCGCACCGGTTCCTGCCGTTCACCAGGCTCAGGGAGGCACCTTGGAAAGGAGGAGAGAGGGAAAACATGGGAAAACCCTCTGGCACGCAGGCACCTTCTCTCGCCGGGGCATGGGCAATGCTCTGCGAGTTTCAGGCCAGCAGGACTGTCACCCTCTGCTGAGGTAGGCTGTGTGTTTCCCTGGCTCTGCTCGCCCATGGAGAAGACCAGACCCCATCCTGGGAGCCACTACCTGCTCCCGCCAAAGGCATTGCCCAAAAACAGCATGAGAAATTCAGACCCACCTGGAGGAACGGATGCCGTGAAGCTGGCTTCGGTGGTGGCGGTGGCATCTGTTAGGGGAGGAAGAGAAAGAAGGCAGTGAGGACCCTGTGGATGAAGGGGCACGACCAGGTTTTCTTCTCCAGGCACTGGGGCTGTTGGTGCCACGCTGTCACGTGGGCGCTGGAGAGCTTGGGTGGTCTTCCATGGTGGGAGCAACAAAAGCCACAATCTTGGAAGACATCTCCAACACATACCGAGTGGCGGCCAACAAGGGCCACTTTTGGACAGCAGACTGGAATTTAGGAAGGAAAAGCAAGGGTACCTGAGCACACAACACCAGCATCTTCCTGGTGGCCACAGTTGTGGACGCCCCAGCCACGGTGGCTGCACTGAAAGAGGGAGGACTCCCTCCCTGTGCAGTGCACATCGTCCAGGTAGATGTTGCCAGTGCCTTGCCCAAAGTAGGCACTTGATGGTGCAGAAACAGCAAAGCCGCATCCCAGCTGCCTGCACACGACCTCGGCATCGCTCAGGTCCCAGCTGTCATCACAGACAGTGCCCCGGCTCCCGTACTGGTAAATCTCCACGCGCCCCTCGCACCGGTTACTGCCATTCACCAGGCTCAGGGAGGCACCTTGGAAAGGAGGAGAGAGGGAAAACATGGGAAAACCCTCTGGTACGCAGGCACCTTCTCTCGCCGGGGCATGGGCAATGCTCTGCGAGTTTCAGGCCAGCAGGACTGTCACCCTCTGCTGAGGCAGGCTGTGCGTTTCCCTGGCTCTGCTCGCCCATGGAGAAGACCAGACCCCATCCTGGGAGCCACTACCTGCTCCCGCCAAAGGCATTGCCCAAAAACAGCATGAGAAATTCAGACCCACCTGGAGGAACGGATGCCGTGAAGCTGGCTTCGGTGGTGGCGGTGGCATCTGTTAGGGGAGGAAGAGAAAGAAGGCAGTGAGGACCCTGTGGATGAAGGGGCACGACCAGGTTTTCTTCTCCAGGCACTGGGGCTGTTGGTGCCACGCTGTCACGTGGGCGCTGGAGAGCTTGGGTGGTCTTCCATGGTGGGAGCAACAAAAGCCACAATCTTGGAAGACATCTCCAACACATACCGAGTGGCGGCCAACAAGGGCCACTTTTGGACAGCAGACTGGAATTTAGGAAGGAAAAGCAAGGGTACCTGAGCACACAACACCAGCATCTTCCTGGTGGCCACAGTTGTGGACGCCCCAGCCACGGTGGCTGCACTGAAAGAGGGAGGACTCCCTCCCTGTGCAGTGCACATCGTCCAGGTAGATGTTGCCAGTGCCTTGCCCAAAGTAGGCACTTGATGGTGCAGAAACAGCAAAGCCGCATCCCAGCTGCCTGCACACGACCTCGGCATCGCTCAGGTCCCAGCTGTCATCACAGACAGTGCCCCGGCTCCCGTACTGGTAAATCTCCACGCGCCCCTCGCACCGGTTACTGCCATTCACCAGGCTCAGGGAGGCACCTTGGAAAGGAGGAGAGAGGGAAAACATGGGAAAACCCTCTGGTACGCAGGCACCTTCTCTCGCCGGGGCATGGGCAATGCTCTGCGAGTTTCAGGCCAGCAGGACTGTCACCCTCTGCTGAGGCAGGCTGTGCGTTTCCCTGGCTCTGCTCGCCCATGGAGAAGACCAGACCCCATCCTGGGAGCCACTACCTGCTCCCGCCAAAGGCATTGCCCAAAAACAGCATGAGAAATTCAGACCCACCTGGAGGAACGGATGCCGTGAAGCTGGCTTCGGTGGTGGCGGTGGCATCTGTTAGGGGAGGAAGAGAAAGAAGGCAGTGAGGACCCTGTGGATGAAGGGGCACGACCAGGTTTTCTTCTCCAGGCACTGGGGCTGTTGGTGCCACGCTGTCACGTGGGCGCTGGAGAGCTTGGGTGGTCTTCCATGGTGGGAGCAACAAAAGCCACAATCTTGGAAGACATCTCCAACACATACCGAGTGGCGGCCAACAAGGGCCACTTTTGGACAGCAGACTGGAATTTAGGAAGGAAAAGCAAGGGTACCTGAGCACACAACACCAGCATCTTCCTGGTGGCCACAGTTGTGGACGCCCCAGCCACGGTGGCTGCACTGAAAGAGGGAGGACTCCCTCCCTGTGCAGTGCACATCGTCCAGGTAGATGTTGCCAGTGCCTTGCCCAAAGTAGGCACTTGATGGTGCAGAAACAGCAAAGCCGCATCCCAGCTGCCTGCACACGACCTCGGCATCGCTCAGGTCCCAGCTGTCATCACAGACAGTGCCCCGGCTCCCGTACTGGTAAATCTCCACGCGCCCCTCGCACCGGTTACTGCCATTCACCAGGCTCAGGGAGGCACCTTGGAAAGGAGGAGAGAGGGAAAACATGGGAAAACCCTCTGGTACGCAGGCACCTTCTCTCGCCGGGGCATGGGCAATGCTCTGCGAGTTTCAGGCCAGCAGGACTGTCACCCTCTGCTGAGGCAGGCTGTGCGTTTCCCTGGCTCTGCTCGCCCATGGAGAAGACCAGACCCCATCCTGGGAGCCACTACCTGCTCCCGCCAAAGGCATTGCCCAAAAACAGCATGAGAAATTCAGACCCACCTGGAGGAACGGATGCCGTGAAGCTGGCTTCGGTGGTGGCGGTGGCATCTGTTAGGGGAGGAAGAGAAAGAAGGCAGTGAGGACCCTGTGGATGAAGGGGCACGACCAGGTTTTCTTCTCCAGGCACTGGGGCTGTTGGTGCCACGCTGTCACGTGGGCGCTGGAGAGCTTGGGTGGTCTTCCATGGTGGGAGCAACAAAAGCCACAATCTTGGAAGACATCTCCAACACATACCGAGTGGCGGCCAACAAGGGCCACTTTTGGACAGCAGACTGGAATTTAGGAAGGAAAAGCAAGGGTACCTGAGCACACAACACCAGCATCTTCATGGTGGCCACAGTTGTGGACGCCCCAGCCACGGTGGCTGCACTGAAAGAGGGAGGACTCCCTCCCTGTGCAGTGCACATCGTCCAGGTAGATGTTGCCAGTGCCTTGCCCAAAGTAGGCACTTGATGGTGCAGAAACAGCAAAGCCGCATCCCAGCTGCCTGCACACGACCTCGGCATCGCTCAGGTCCCAGCTGTCATCACAGACAGTGCCCCGGCTCCCGTACTGGTAAATCTCCACGCGCCCCTCGCACCGGTTCCTGCCGTTCACCAGGCTCAGGGAGGCACCTTGGAAAGGAGGAGAGAGGGAAAACATGGGAAAACCCTCTGGCACGCAGGCACCTTCTCTCGCCGGGGCATGGGCAATGCTCTGCGAGTTTCAGGCCAGCAGGACTGTCACCCTCTGCTGAGGTAGGCTGTGTGTTTCCCTGGCTCTGCTCGCCCATGGAGAAGACCAGACCCCATCCTGGGAGCCACTACCTGCTCCCGCCAAAGGCATTGCCCAAAAACAGCATGAGAAATTCAGACCCACCTGGAGGAACGGATGCCGTGAAGCTGGCTTCGGTGGTGGCGGTGGCATCTGTTAGGGGAGGAAGAGAAAGAAGGCAGTGAGGACCCTGTGGATGAAGGGGCACGACCAGGTTTTCTTCTCCAGGCACTGGGGCTGTTGGTGCCACGCTGTCACGTGGGCGCTGGAGAGCTTGGGTGGTCTTCCATGGTGGGAGCAACAAAAGCCACAATCTTGGAAGACATCTCCAACACATACCGAGTGGCGGCCAACAAGGGCCACTTTTGGACAGCAGACTGGAATTTAGGAAGGAAAAGCAAGGGTACCTGAGCACACAACACCAGCATCTTCCTGGTGGCCACAGTTGTGGACGCCCCAGCCACGGTGGCTGCACTGAAAGAGGGAGGACTCCCTCCCTGTGCAGTGCACATCGTCCAGGTAGATGTTGCCAGTGCCTTGCCCAAAGTAGGCACTTGATGGTGCAGAAACAGCAAAGCCGCATCCCAGCTGCCTGCACACGACCTCGGCATCGCTCAGGTCCCAGCTGTCATCACAGACAGTGCCCCGGCTCCCGTACTGGTAAATCTCCACGCGCCCCTCGCACCGGTTACTGCCATTCACCAGGCTCAGGGAGGCACCTTGGAAAGGAGGAGAGAGGGAAAACATGGGAAAACCCTCTGGCACGCAGGCACCTTCTCTCGCCGGGGCATGGGCAATGCTCTGCGAGTTTCAGGCCAGCAGGACTGTCACCCTCTGCTGAGGCAGGCTGTGCGTTTCCCTGGCTCTGCTCGCCCATGGAGAAGACCAGACCCCATCCTGGGAGCCACTACCTGCTCCCGCCAAAGGCATTGCCCAAAAACAGCATGAGAAATTCAGACCCACCTGGAGGAACGGATGCCGTGAAGCTGGCTTCGGTGGTGGCGGTGGCATCTGTTAGGGGAGGAAGAGAAAGAAGGCAGTGAGGACCCTGTGGATGAAGGGGCACGACCAGGTTTTCTTCTCCAGGCACTGGGGCTGTTGGTGCCACGCTGTCACGTGGGCGCTGGAGAGCTTGGGTGGTCTTCCATGGTGGGAGCAACAAAAGCCACAATCTTGGAAGACATCTCCAACACATACCGAGTGGCGGCCAACAAGGGCCACTTTTGGACAGCAGACTGGAATTTAGGAAGGAAAAGCAAGGGTACCTGAGCACACAACACCAGCATCTTCCTGGTGGCCACAGTTGTGGACGCCCCAGCCACGGTGGCTGCACTGAAAGAGGGAGGACTCCCTCCCTGTGCAGTGCACATCGTCCAGGTAGATGTTGCCAGTGCCTTGCCCAAAGTAGGCACTTGATGGTGCAGAAACAGCAAAGCCGCATCCCAGCTGCCTGCACACGACCTCGGCATCGCTCAGGTCCCAGCTGTCATCACAGACAGTGCCCCGGCTCCCGTACTGGTAAATCTCCACGCGCCCCTCGCACCGGTTACTGCCATTCACCAGGCTCAGGGAGGCACCTTGGAAAGGAGGAGAGAGGGAAAACATGGGAAAACCCTCTGGCACGCAGGCACCTTCTCTCGCCGGGGCATTGGCAATGCTCTGCGAGTTTCAGGCCAGCAGGACTGTCACCCTCTGCTGAGGCAGGCTGTGCGTTTCCCTGGCTCTGCTCGCCCATGGAGAAGACCAGACCCCATCCTGGGAGCCACTACCTGCTCCCGCCAAAGGCATTGCCCAAAAACAGCATGAGAAATTCAGACCCACCTGGAGGAACGGATGCCGTGAAGCTGGCTTCGGTGGTGGCGGTGGCATCTGTTAGGGGAGGAAGAGAAAGAAGGCAGTGAGGACCCTGTGGATGAAGGGGCACGACCAGGTTTTCTTCTCCAGGCACTGGGGCTGTTGGTGCCACGCTGTCACGTGGGCGCTGGAGAGCTCGGGGGTCTCAGCAGGCTGGTCTTCCATGGTGGGAGCAACAAAAGCCACAGTCTTGGAAGACATCTCCAACACATACCGAGTGGCGGCCAACAAGGGCCACTTTTGGACAGCAGACTGGAATTTAGGAAGGAAAAGCAAGGGTACCTGAGCACACAACACCAGCATCTTCATGGTGGCCACAGTTGTGGACACCCCAGCCACGGTGGCTGCACTGAAAGAGGGAGGACTCCCTCCCTGTGCAGTGCACATCGTCCAGGTAGATGTTGCCAGTGCCTTCTCCAAAGTAGGCACTTGATGGTGCAGAAACAGCAAAGCCGCATCCCAGCTGCCTGCACACGACCTCGGCATCGCTCAGGTCCCAGCTGTCATCACAGACAGTGCCCTGGCTCCCGTACTGGTAAATCTCCACGCGCCCCTCGCACTGGTTCCTGCCATTCACCAGGCTCAGGGAGGCACTTTGGAAAGGAGGAGAGAGGGAAAACCCTCTGGCACGCAGGCACCTTCTCTCGCCGGGGCATGGGCAATGCTCTGCGAGTTTCAGGCCAGCAGGACTGTCACCCTCTGCTGAGGCAGGCTGTGCGTTTCCCTGGCTCTGCTCGCCCATGGAGAAGACCAGACCCCATCCTGGGAGCCACTACCTGCTCCCGCCAAAGGCATTGCCCAAAAACAGCATGAGAAATTCAGACCCACCTGGAGGAACGGATGCCGTGAAGCTGGCTTCGGTGGTGGCGGTGGCATCTGTTAGGGGAGGAAGAGAAAGAAGGCAGTGAGGACCCTGTGGATGAAGGGGCACGACCAGGTTTTCTTCTCCAGGCACTGGGGCTGTTGGTGCCACGCTGTCACGTGGGCGCTGGAGAGCTTGGGTGGTCTTCCATGGTGGGAGCAACAAAAGCCACAATCTTGGAAGACATCTCCAACACATACCGAGTGGCGGCCAACAAGGGCCACTTTTGGACAGCAGACTGGAATTTAGGAAGGAAAAGCAAGGGTACCTGAGCACACAACACCAGCATCTTCCTGGTGGCCACAGTTGTGGACGCCCCAGCCACGGTGGCTGCACTGAAAGAGGGAGGACTCCCTCCCTGTGCAGTGCACATCGTCCAGGTAGATGTTGCCAGTGCCTTCTCCAAAGTAGGCACTTGATGGTGCAGAAACAGCAAAGCCGCATCCCAGCTGCCTGCACACGACCTCGGCATCGCTCAGGTCCCAGCTGTCATCACAGACAGTGCCCTGGCTCCCGTACTGGTAAATCTCCACGCGCCCCTCGCACTGGTTCCTGCCATTCACCAGGCTCAGGGAGGCACTTTGGAAAGGAGGAGAGAGGGAAAACCCTCTGGCACGCAGGCACCTTCTCTCGCCGGGGCATGGGCAATGCTCTGCGAGTTTCAGGCCAGCAGGACTGTCACCCTCTGCTGAGGTAGGCTGTGTGTTTCCCTGGCTCTGCTCGCCCATGGAGAAGACCAGACCCCATCCTGGGAGCCACTACCTGCTCCCGCCAAAGGCATTGCCCAAAAACAGCATGAGAAATTCAGACCCACCTGGAGGAACGGATGCCGTGAAGCTGGCTTCGGTGGTGGTGGTGGCATCTGTTAGGGGAGGAAGAGAAAGAAGGCAGTGAGGACCCTGTGGATGAAGGGGCACGACCAGGTTTTCTTCTCCAGGCACTGGGGCTGTTGGTGCCACGCTGTCACGTGGGCACTGGAGAGCTCGGGGGTCTCAGCAACCAGTATCACAATCTTATAACACGTCTCCAAAACTTTGTCTCTTCAGGGAAACAAGTGTTAATTTCTTGGTTTCCCAGAGAGGTGGTAGATGTCCTATCCCAGGAAACATTCAGGGTTAGTTTGGAGAGGTCTCTGAGCCATCTTCTATTTGAATATATCTCTGGTCATTTCAGGAGGGTTTAACTAGATGACCTTTAAAAGTCCCTTCCAACCCAAACCATTCTAGGATCCTATGATTCTGTGGTTTGTGATTCTTGTCGTAAATGGTTGCTTTTAGTGAATGACTAGATTGGACAGTGCAAGTGATATAAACAAATTCAGATGAAGTATATTTTCCCTAGAGAGATGCGTCTTCTGGTATGTTGTACAATTCACCTTGGAGCTTTGGTCTCTGCAGGTTTGCGTGCCACATGGCCTATAGCCCCAAGGGCATGACTGGCAGAGCAGTGACCTGCTTTTATCTTAATAAAACTATGAAGATTATCTTTCCCAGATCCATAAATTTTATTTGAGGCAACTGTTTTACGAATGAAAAACAAAACAATGGTGAGGAACTTGTTTCTAAGGAGACATACTCGTTCCACATGGTGACTAGTACAACAGCAGACTGAGACTCACAGCTTTGGACAAGATAGACAACAGAGGTGTGGTGGAGATTTGTTGAAAAAGGAGTTTTAAGCAAAGGGTGTGGTGCATATTTTGCCCACTGATATGCATCCACTGAGGATATAGAGGTATCCCTTCCTCTAGGACACATTAGTAGTCACTTTTAAAAACTTTTTTATTCATCTGCTAAGGATAAAACTTTGCTATTAATATTTGCCATACTCCCCTGTCTTACCACTTTTAGGATTATGAAAGTCAAGGGACAGAACCTATGTATTGTATGCATGCATAAGTGTGACAGTAATAAATTTGGCTATGGAAAAATATATGTAAATACATATATATTGGGGGGGAACAAGTTGACCTGACTGTCAGAAATGGTCTTTTGCATTTTTTTTCCTCTTTGCTTTGGTGACATACATATTGTTCTTTGCTGTGTGATTTGCCAGATAAATGCAAGACTATTATTTCCAGCACTAGGTCAAGTCAGCTGTGACTTTGTGTAGCCACAGCAAGTCTTGAAAAGCTCCAAGCATGGCGATTCCCCAGCCTCTGCAGTAGACCTAAGTAGAACGTATGTGTAATGTTTAAACATTTAATTAAAGTTTAAGGCAGCTCCCTTCTGTCAAACTCAATTTAATGTGGCTAATATATTCAAAAGACAGAGGGGAGGGCAGTGCCGCACCATAAGGTCAATCTGCGTGAGAGAACATCTCACAAAGCATCATACAAGCATTGCAGTGTATTGTGCTCTTGTATGGTAAAACTGTGGCACAAGGTCTCTGGGAAATGAGAGGTAATTAGTAGTGCATATTCCACAAGGGCTTGGTAGCCTCCCAAAATTATCTTTTCAATTAATAAAAGACTGTAAACAGAGACAACGGAGGGCAAATCTACCATATAGCAAACTGATACTTCATACATGCATGTTTAGGTTAGTATTCTGTCAGACTAAACAGAATAGTTTGGATTTTTGACTAATATTTGAATTTTCTGTGGTAATTCTTAGTGTGTATTTGCTAGCAATAGTCGACAGAAGATGCTGGGAGCTAAATAAACGAAGCATTGCACAGACTTATTGTCATCATAATAAAAATAAACAGTCAAAGTTTACAGAAAGATGTGACTGCGTGGGAGTAACGTAGAATATTTGTGGTACTTCCTTAAATCTGAGCTTCTAATTTGAAATACCCACTGTATTTTTCATTGTTGAACACATGATGCTTATCTGCAATTGGTTTTTTTTTTTGTAAACTTAAATGTGTATTGAAAAACATGTAAAACGAGTATAAAGAAAACTTGCATAAGGCATTCATTTCATATCTAATAGGAAAAATTTATTCGTGATTTTAACATAAAAATAAAGTTTAGCCATGGTTCATGGTCTGATTCAGAATTTTAGAAGTGTTGTGTATTTCTCAAGCCTCTTTTATTTTGAGTAGCATACACAAAATAGGGCATCCTTCTGCATCCTATCTCCATCTCCCAGCTCAGGGGCCTGAATGCCCTGAGGATGACCAGTCTGACTATTAAAGACTGAGGCAAAGAAAACATTAAGTACCTCAGCCTTCTTCTCCTCCTTTGTGACAATGTTTCCTTCTGCATCCAACAAAGGATGGAGATTCTCCCTGGCCTTCCTTTTGTCGCTGATGTATTTGTAAAAACATTTTTTGTTATCCTTCACTGCAGTGGCCAGTTTAAGTTCTAGCTGGGCCTTTGCCTTCCTAATTTTCTCTCTGCATAACCTCACAACATCCTTGTAGTCCTCCTGAGTCACCTGCCCCTTCTTCCAAAGGTGGTAGGCTCTCCTTTTTTTTCCCTGAGTTCCAGCCAAAGCTCCCTGTTCAGCCAGGCCGGTCTTCTCCCCCGCCTGCTTGTCTTTCGGCACATGGGTACGGCCTGCTCCTGCGCCTCTGAGATTTCCTCCTTGAATAACATCCAGCCTTCCTGGACCCCTTTGCCCTTCAGGATTGCCTCCCAAGGGACTCTGTTAACCAGACTCCTCAACAATCCAAAGTCTGCCTTTCTAAAGTCCAGGGTAGTGGTTTTGCTCACCCCCCTCCTTACTTCTCCAAGAATTGAAAACTCTATCATTTCATGGTTGCTGAGCCCAAGACAGCCTCCGACCACCCCATCACCCACCAGGCCCTCTCTGTTCGTGAACAGCAGGTCCAGCGGGGCACCTCCCCTGGTTGGCTCACTTACCAGCTGCGTCAGGAAGTTATCCTCCACTCCAGGAACCTCTGAGACTGTTTCCTCTCTGCTGTGTTGTATTTCCAGCAGATATCTAGTAAGTTGAAGTCTCCCACGAGAACAAGGGCTAGAGACTGTGAGACTTCAGCCAGCTGCCTGTAGAATACTTCATCTGTTTCTTCATCTTGGTTGGGTGGTCTGTAACAGACTCCCACCAGGATATCTGCCTTGTTAGCCTTTCCCCTGATCTTTACCCATAAGCACTCAACCTTATCATTACCTTCGTTGAGCTCTATACAATGAAAACACTCTCCGACGTATAGAGCTATCCCACCACCTCTCCTTCCTTGCCTGTCCCTTCTAAAGAGCTTGTAGCCCTCCATTGCACCACTCCAGTTGTGCGAGTCATCCCACCATGTTTCCGTGATGGCGACTACATGGCCAGTTTGGCTCAGTTTTTGTTTCTCTGTTTTCTATTGTTATAATTCAAGCACTTTGTACTGTCTTTTTGAAAGCAGTGGGCAAAATATGCAACACACACTATATCCTTCATATGACTGGGGATATGACGGATATTGTTTCCTTATTTATACCTGCAAAGAACAGCGAAACAGACAGGTGTCCCAGTCAGAAGAAATTCCTAGCAGGAGCATAACACTTCAGATCTCTTCTCTGAAAGATGAGTGATTAATTATGCCTTTTTTTTCACCTTGATCTTACAAGTGCTTGTGCCTGAATTAAAGCAGGGAAGTCACTATGCCAAGGCAAAGCCAGAGGCTGGCAGGCATGATACAACTCAAGAGGTGTTTGCTGGGAATAGCAAATCCAAGAATTCATCCCTGTAAAATATTGATAGTATTCAGAAAGTCCTCAGTGATGCTAAATATTGGTTTCTAAGAAAACCCAACACTCTTCTGATTTGCATGTGTAAATGCGCAGACTGGATTGTTACAGTCTCCAGGTTTTTCTTCCACATGCATGAAAGTCTCAAAGGTGCAACTGTGAGCAAAATGCACACCTCTGGGACTTCGTGATACTGTACAGGATAGCAACTGTGTCGTACTATTGTGCTTCCATTGAATTATATAGAGTTAAATAAGTATTGGGTGGTTCCATGTGCATCGGCAAGGTTGAATTTGAAGTCTTTTAAAGCAAATATGCATTGCAGCCAAAGAAATTATATTCCCTCTTAATTCCATACTGAAACCCACAGATTTATAGGGACAAAGTCTTTCAGTAGTATTTTCATGGTAGTACTTTTTAATTATTTGGTTTAAACTATGCTACAAGACACTACTGCAAAACAGTGAGAGCAATATTAATTTCATTACAATAAATTTTTACTTCAACATGAATAATAGTTAATCACAACATCAATTGCTTCATATTTTTAATAAGACCACATGATGCTATCTAATTTCAGTCTGTCCTCTAATCTTTGCACAAAGTTGATGGTACTAGCACGTGAGTTACATGTATGGAACCAGTGTAGAGGAGTAAGACATCCCCTTTTTCCTACCTTTTTTGGAAGAATGTTCTTTAAAGATTTTAAGTGTTTTACCTGTGGTGGCAGCCAGGAATGCTGTATTTAAGAGGAATAACCACAGCAGGTTCTTGTTGACACCCATCTTGTCAAGGAATGCCAATAAAGCAGAGCATCAGAATTTATACTCTGCACCTGTAAAAGGGTGAGGCTCCCAAGGTCAGTCTGACCCATCTTATGTCTGATTTCTTATGCAATATTTTTATGACTACCTGATCTTTACCGAATGATCATATATCAGTGGTAAAGTTTCAATTTCCCAGATAATTTTTGCTACCGCCCTTATTATAAATTATCTGTATGCACTGTATGTGCAGGCCCAGCGTTACCTTTGGAACCAGACTGGTGAATCTGCGTATTTCTTTGCCCACACCATCCCAATTTTATTTATTTACTGCTTGTAACAAATTAATTAAGCAGACTGTAACGTGTTGCAAGGTGAGGCAGCAAATTCACAGCAGGTTTTCTGATAAATCCTTCAGCAGAGAGCCCTGGTCTCATAAATGTTCATATTTCTGATGGTTTCAACTTGAAATTACAGGCTTGTTTCCCTGCTGCTTGTACACAAACAGCACATCATAAATGGGATTATGTCAGGTATCAAAAGTAAATTAATGCCAGCTACTTGTAACATACCCTAAGTGGACCTCATCTGGGGACCTCTGTTGAGCTTGCTCTGCTTTACCAATGTCTTCCCTCAATCTACTGCTGTGCTCCTTAGCTGAATTTGCCAACAAGACTTCCTTCAATCCTTTGAATCACAAAGTTTATAAAAAGGGAAAGCAGTATGGGTTGAAGTAAAATCAAAAGTCCTGTTGAAATGGTTTCCTCGGTTTGTCTATGTGAAGTCTTAATGGAGTTATAGATTGCTTAGGGTACAACAGCCCACATTTCTGTCCTGCTAGTCTGTTTGCTGGAGTCACTGTATTGCACTTCTACTGTTTCTCCTCATCTAATGAGGAGAAATACAGGCCAGCTAAAAACAGGCCAATTGTTGGTCTAATATTCTATTCATTATGCTTCATCCAGGCTGTACCTATCTGTTTGTTTGTTTTGGCTATGATATAAACGGCAACCAAACCGCAATAGTTGACATAACTCATGATTCCTGCTGGTATATTCCAACCTTCCTCCTGCAGAAAAGCACAGGCTGGGTCTAGAGAGAAAGGAAATAGAGAGTTCTCTTTCTGCAAATGTTCACAGCACTAGAATAGAGGAAGGAAAGACAAAAGGCAAGAGTCCAGAAACAGAATCAGAAGCTGTCAAAGCAGTCGCTGAGAAGAGCAAACAAACTGGAGGACAATGGTAAATACAACTGATTGTAGTCGTATGTTAATAAAGAAATGTAAGCCTGAACATTGCTATTCACAGCTCTACTGTTCCTGACTTCCTGACAAAAGCAAAAACAATACCATGTGCTCAGTGGAGTGATCACACACTGTCATTGGGAAGGGGCTATGGGGTCATAATCCTGCCTCTAAATTCTTGAAAAATAAGACCTTTGTACAGACCAAGGAGCCCAAACAGCTGGAAAGCAGTTTTGAAGAAAAGGACCTGGGGGTCCTGGTGAACGGATTGACCATGAGCCAACAATGTGCCCTTGCAGCAAAGATGGCCAGTGGCATCCTGGTGCTGCATTCAGAGGAGCGTGGCAGCAGGTCAAGGGAGGTGATCCTCCCCCTCTACTCAGCACTTGTGAGACACACCTGGGATGCAGGTTCCAGTTCTGGGCTCCCCAGTACAAGAGAGACATGGACACACTGGAGCAAGTTTAGGAAAAGGCCTCTAAGGTGATTAAGGGACTAGAGCATCTCTCATATGAGGAGAGGCCCAGAGAAGAAAAGGCTCAGGAGGATCTCATCAATGTGTACAAATACCTGATGGGATGCAGTAAAAACGGAGCCAGACTCTTCTCAGTGGTGCCTAGTGGCAGGATGAGAAGCAATGGGCATAAATTGAAGTACAGTAAATTCCATCTAAACATAAGGAAAGAGAATTTCACTGTGAGGGAGGTCAAGCAGTGGAATAGGTTGCCCAGCAAGGTTATAGATTCCTCCCTTCTTCAAGATATTCAAAACCGGCTGGACACAGTGCTGCTTTCTCTGACCCTGCTTTGAGCAAGGGGATGGACTAGATGATCTCCAGAACATCCAGCCTGAGCTGGTTTCCGACACCATGAATAGAAAATTTACGGATGACATTAAGGAGATTCAAGAACAGAGGAGGACTAAATGCACTGTGGTTAAATTTATGCACAACATTTAAATCTGCTAGCATGGTTCTTTAACACAAACATGGCTGTCAGAGTTCTTGCCAGACCAATGCCAGCTTCCTGGTGCATTTCTGACACTTCCAGTAAATGTTCTTTGAGTTATAAGAGGACCTGTGTCATCAGGTTTGATAACAGGCACCTTTGATTTGCAGCTGCTAAAGACCCAGTGTCCTCTGTACTAAATACGCCTCTCCTTTCTATTGTACATACCGACATCAGAGCAGCAGGAAGTTTGTTGCACAATAAAGTACCATAAAAAAACCTGTAAATAACCTGATGTATGAGGCTGCATTTGTGATAGCATATCAGCAATCCATTGCTGTTCTCACATCAGTAAGAAATGGAAACTGTTGCCTCAGCACATATCACTGAGACAGAACACAAGGGATCGAATTTGTCTTACTGTAATAAATAAGATGTCAGACACATTAAACCTAAAGAAGTTTGTCTAAGAAAATCAGCCTCAGTTAACTCATGATATCTGCTATCAGAGGTCAGCTGTTTGCTGGAACAAGTGTTTGCTGGAACAAGTGCCGCCTGAACATGAGCCAGCAGTGTGCTCAGGTGGCCAAGAGGGCCAATGGCATCCTGGCTTGTATCAGGAATAGTGTGGCCAGCAGGACCAGGGAGGTGAGAGTGCCCCTGTACTTGGCACTGGTGAGGCCACACCTCGAGTACTGTGTTCAGTTTTGGGCCCCTCACTCCAAGAAGGACATGGAGGTGCTGGAGCGTGTCCAGAGGAGGGCAACAAAGCTGGTGAAGGGTCTGGAGCACAAGTCCTATGAGGAGTGGCTGAGGGAGCTGGGGTTGTTTAGTTTGGAGAAGAGGAGGCTGAGGGGAGACCTTATTGCTCTCTACAAATGCCTGAAAGGAGGTTGTAGCCAGGTGGGGGTCGGTCTCTTCTCCCAAGTAACAAGTGGTAGGATGAGAGGAAACGGCCTTAAGCTGTGCCAGGGGAAGTTTAGGTTGGATATTAGGAAAAACTTCTTCACCAAAAGGGCTGTCAGGCACTGGACCAGGCTGCCCAGGGAAGTGATTGAGTCCCCATCCCTGGAGATATTTAAAAGACGGGTACACGTGGTGCTTGAGGACATGGTTTAACAGTGGACTTGGCAGTGCTGGGTTAACGGTTGGACTTGATGATCTTAAGGGTCTTTTCCAACCTTAACGATTCTATGATTCTATGATTCACTAAATTATACTGTTACACATGGATTAAAGAAATAAGTTATCTTTTCTATGCAATTTCATTAAAAAAATGCAGGTCCAAACTACCAAAGGTTGGAATTTTCAAACACAGTTGTCATTTTTAGTGGCACTTAAAGATGTTAAATACTACAGAAAGCTCTGCCATCTCCCTGATCAATCATTTTCTTTCAGTTTGAGAAAGGAAAAATTAAAAGATTTTACTTATTATAGCACTCTGTGTTCTAGATCCACAGACTGTTTTTCTGCCATGTGCTTCTTGCAGGAGGGAGCTCGAACATTGAGTCTTCACATTGATCCTTTGTATCTGGCCAGGAATGCTCTGCAGGACTTAAGTTCTTAGATATGTTCCCATTCATTTCATGTTGTACACAGATGGGTAATACCCCATCAGGAGAGCACCAGGTACTTCTCAGACTTTTACTGTTAGCCTGCTTTGCTCTGTCCCTACAACAGGAGAAAGTTCATAGAATCATAGAATGGTTTGGGTTGGAAGGGACCTTAAAGATCATCTGGTTCCAACTCTTCTGCCATAGGCAGGGGCACCTTCCACTAGACCAGGTTGCTCAAAGCCCCATCCAGCCTGGCCTTGAACACTTCCAGGGAGGAGGCATCCAAAATGTCTCTGGGCAACCTCTTCCAGTGCCTCACCGCCCTCATAGTGAAGAATTTCTTCCCTATATCTAATCTAAATCTACCCTCTTTCAGTTTAAAGCCATTACCTCTTGTGCTATCCCTATGTGCCCTTGCAAAAAGTCCCTCTCCAACTTTCTTGTAGGCCCCCTTCAGGTACTGGAGGTCTCCCCAGAGCCTTCTCTTCTCTAGGCTGAACAACCCCAACTCTCTCAGCCTGTCCTCATAGGAGAGGTGCTCCAGCCCTCTGATCATCTTCATGGCCCTTCTCTGGACTCGTTCCAACAGGTCCATGTCCTTCTTATGTTGGAGGCCCTGAGGCTGGACACAGTGCTCCAGGTGGGGTCTCATGAGAGCAGAGTAGAGGGGGAGAATCACCTCCCTTGACCTGCTGGCCATGTTTCTTTTGATGCAGCCCAGGGTATGGTTGACTTTCTGGTCTGAGAGTGCACATTGCTGGTCATGTTGAGCTTCTCATCAACCAACACCCCCAAGTGCTTCTCCTCAGGGCTGCTCTCAATCCATTCTCTGCCCAGCCTGCATTTGTGCTTGGGATTGCCATGACCCATGTGCAGGACCTTGCGCTTGGCCTTATTGAACTTCATGAGGTTCGCACGGGCCCACCTCTCCAGCCTGTCAAGGTCCCTCTGGATGGCATCCCTTCCCTCCAGCTTGTTGACTGCACCACACAGCCTGGTGTTGTTGGCAAACTTGCTGAGGGTGCACTCAATCCCACTGTCCATGTCGCCGACAAAGATGTTAAACAGCGCCAGTCCCGATACTGACCCAGCACTTCACCGTCACTCCCTGGGGCAGGGACAGGTGGCAGACCTGCTCTCTCATTGTCCACTCCCCCATTTGATTTACATTCTTCTGTAGATCTCTAGTCTGCTCATCTCTAATTTCTGTGCACTGCTTAACTTGTACCTCCCACGTTGGGCCTGGCAGTGTCCAGTAAGATTGCAAGACCTCTGGCAAAGGCAGGATAAAGCATGGAAGAGATGGCTGGCAACACCTAGCCAATGGCTGAGAAGAATTTCACAGTGCTTATAGTTAATTGCTGGTACATAATTCATACATTTTTGGACATTCATGTTCTGTGAGCTTCTCTGCACCATCTGACAGTTTCGAGGAACTTCCTACATTTGCAGACCCTGGACAGCCAGGGTCCAACAGAGATGATGTGGGAACACGTAGCACAGCTGCCTTCCAGTGATATGCCTGGGATGTGGGACGTACAAGTAGTCTTCAAGGACGCAAGCCAACCTGCAAGTCACTCTCCCATTGTATGACCAGACCTGCACTTCTCTTATGACCTGTACATTTTGATGACATCATGAATGAAGGTCTTCAACAGTCAGAACAGCCTACACTTGAAGGGTTTCTGGAAAAGAAAGTGAGTACAACCTCAGTGAATGCTTCTTATGGGCCATATCTGCCATATCCTGTCTTACACTACCCTGCAGATGTAATCTTTTGTACTGCTTTATATCTGATCCTCAAGCCTGGCTTTTGCCTCCCAGACTCTTTTTATACTCCTCTATTCAAACCATCCTTAGTTCTTTGAAACATTTTTAGTTGAGTGATTTTTAGTCTTCAAGTAATGCCAGTTTCCTTTCTAAGCTTTACTGAGATAAAATAGACCACATGTGGGGGAGCCGGAGGCAGCTTCTACTGAAAGAGAAGGTGTGAACCTAGGCAACTTGGCTCCAGAACTTCCAGCTCTCTTCAGCATTACCATCTGTTCACCTTCATTCCCTGACTATGTCTTCAAACCAGAAGAAGGACCAGCAGGAAGGAAATGATGCTGCTGGTTGCCAAAGGGAATGGCTCAAGGAAAGTCATTGCTTCATGTGCAAAAATACCTAGACGCATGAAAAGCCCCATGCACTCAAAACAGAAAGAGTCAGTCAGAGATGTTGTGCTGCAGGTGTGTGGTAGGTGATTTCCATATAAACCCAAGGAAAGTATATAGAGAAGTAATACGCATTTCTTTCTATGTGAAAGATTATTTCAATATAAGACCCCGAAGTCAGTCATTTAGCAGTTTCATGGTGATTACTGTCAGCACCAATCCACTTATAATGTGTTGCTCTAACTTTTATGCTACTTTACAGCTGATACAAATCAATAAACAGCAAAGTCCTCCTACAGAAAGCTAAAAGTGACCTGTATATCCCATTTTGTCTAAATGCTTTTCACCATGCCAGCTCCTTTTAAGAATGTGTTTCTGTGTCTGGTTTTAGCTAGTCTCCATATTTTTCCCATTGTTCTCACAATTTGACAACAATAGCATATTTCTCAAGCCTTTTAATGACCCTGTAAGCTTTGAAAACGTATTTGAAGTTAATTCTCTGGCCACAGTATTATATTTTTATCAAGGACTTTGTTCATCCTGTATACCTGCCAGAACTTGTCACCATCCAAAAAATTATCTTAAAGCAACTTTTCTTCTGGTTAAACATAGAAATGCAAAGAAAAAGCTGAACTAAGCTACTTTAAAATTAATACATTTTATTTACTTGGACTGTTATTGGATAAAAAAAAGTGTCGCTAAATTTTTGATATGTATGGTGTTTAAGGAAATTCAAAAGCTAATAGAGTAAGAATTCCTTTTTGTGATGTAACTGTGGTACTGGATACCAGTCCCATGTCTCATCATGTTTGTGTTTCAAGTATGCGTATGTGCAGAGAAACACCTGTGGTTCTAAGGGAGAGAAAAAACATATTAAAGTTACTTAAAGCTTTTAATCTTAAAGAAGCCAACCAAACTAAAGATCTTGATTCCCAAAGATGTTAGTCTACAGCATTAGCCAGTGCTGGTTTTGATGATTTCCCCACTGAGCCCAGCTCATGCAAGGTCTTCCCAAAGATTCCCAAACTGGTAGCCTGAACAGCAGATGTCTACATTGCGCTGCTCAGTCCTGTGTCTCTTTCAGTCAATGAAGATGAAGTCAATTTTACACATATATTGCGGTATTAGGTATTGCACTATACATTGACATTTAGCTGGGAGCCAGGGTATGTTGTTAAAATGAAATATGAGAATGAGCAACAAAACTTTGCAAATGTTTAACTAAGCTATGTGCATAACTGTTTTGCTATGAATAGTCTCCCAAAATCTTTGGAAATTATCGAGGTAGTTAAACATTTGCCTTAACCTCTGCAAGATCCGGCCTCCAATACATTTCTCAAAATCCATTCTGAAGATATTTGCTGAAATGCTCAGTGCTCAACTGATGCACTCAGTTCACAAATTTCACAACAAGCGTATTGAGGGCAACATACCTCAACCTCCACATTGGAAAACTCCCAAAGGCCAAACTAGACTGTGCTATGCCTTTCTACACAGCCTGGCACAACTGGGGCACAACCATACCAACACCAAGCAGCAGGTTTTGTTCTTTAGCATGAAGAGAAAAGACAGCAATGCTCTCGGGAGGTCTGAGCAAGAGATGAGGTCTCCAGGCTGTGCTTGCCATTACATAAATAACAGCTAAGTGTTAGTATAAAGAAGAAAGCCTAGAAGTTGTCCATAGCATAATGCATGGGCAGGCACTGGTGATATTAACTGACCACCCAAGTCCTCACAGCCTGCTGAAAAGGCTAGGCAAGGCTTAGCTGCCTAACCCAGTCACTTCAGACCTCACAAACATATCTTTGTTAGATAAGAGGAATTTTGTATTGGTCTATTTGTCTAAAGAAAACAAGGAAAAAAAAAGGGGGGAAAGGTGATGGAGATGCCTTAAAGTGATGTGATATGAAATATCTTCTTATGGCTTCTGCTGACATTCAGTTTTATTAGATTGATTGTAAGCTCAACAAATATGATCCAAGAACAGTGTGGATCTATAAAAATATTTAAAATACTCTCAAAAGATTCTGCATTGTGTTTGCAAGTTATCTAAGAATCTTATACATCTCATCCCTGTATGACCTATATTATTTTCCCGAGGATTTCACTGTGCTGCAACTGCCTTTGGCTTTGGCATTCCCTGGTTCACATGAATACAATAATACAATGAATCTACTCTGTCTTATCATAAAGATGAATGAGTCATCTCTTTAAGAAGAAAAAGACAATAGCCATTGACATGTTCCATTGTGCCCTTTGTAGCTGCCACCCTACAGTGTAGGAAGATTGGTGTAGTTTTGAACCAAGAACCTGAGCTAAGAGTAGTAATAATGTAGGCCTTTACTGAACTGACAAAAAGCTTTGAAAGAGAAATAAATACTGACACAAGCCTTTTCAAATGAGAATTAGCAGAGCACTTAAGGAAAGAATGATTTAAAAAAGAAAATATAAGAGTAGATGTTAGTTATTAACAATCATTATCTGTATTTACTAAGAGCACTTCAATGACTACACCATTTGACCTAAAATTTGAGATTTGATATATAGATGGAGGAGACTCACCGTACACAACCAAGGAATGGTGGGGAAAACTTCAGACCTTAGTGCAAATAAGACAGTGTAAATATCGCTATAGGGACGCTTATATATTTTCTATTAATTCACCAGTATTTAGTAGAGGGGGAAATTATGGAGACATTTGGGGTTTTGCTGCAATTATGTAGGTTGTAGTTTCATGATAACAGAAATTTTTTATAGCCCTTTAGCTACTCCACATACTTTGGTCTTAAACATTAAGTGCTTGTGAATCGTTAAACTTTCACCCAGTTCAGTCCTCAATCTATGTTATCTTTTAGCCCCCTTCTTCTTCAGAAACCTTCCACAGAAAAATTTCCTCTGGCTGTATGCAGTTACATTACCACAGTGGTAATGTGGCAAGTCAAAAGGCACTGAAGTCTGATGTAGATTTTTTCCCTTGGGAAGTTTTGAACATGTTCTAAACCAAGAAGCTCTACCAGTAGCTCGGTTTGCCCATTCACAGCTCCAATTACACCTAAGCAGGTTAGTCTTGCTTTCTCCAGTATCCTAAGCTTTTAAATGTTGCAATAAAGGTACCAAGGGTCTGTTGACTCAGGTGGAGCTGCCATGATTTCCACCTGCCTTGGCCACAGTCCAGGGCCAGCCTTGATCACACATAATCCAGGGCTAAGGCTGAAAAAACACTTCCCAGAGACATCAAAGCAAAGCTGCTCTGCAGTGAGGGCTCCAACGAGGTGTGCTCCATTGCCACCAGCGTCGTGCTCTGCCTCTGCTGTGCCCCATCTTGCAGCGTGGTCACCAGAGGCACAGCAGGAGAACAGCCTGGCTCATGCGGGCAGCCACAGGCAGGGGACAAGGAAGCACAGCACTTGTTCAAGGCACCAACTTCTTCAAAGATCTTTCTAGAAGCTGCCTGCTGATGGATCGGCAGATGAGGATCTCCCAGTATCTCAGTCCAGCATGTACCATCCACAATATTTATTGCTGTTTGGGAAAACAGGAGGAGAAGACTTGCAGCTGGCTGATGGCTCTGATGGGGTTTGGCTTCTGAAAGCTGCAGTCGGATAGTCGAGACTGATGCTGTGTCAGTTTATACAGTGGTTTGTTCTTCTCAGAGCCCAGCGATGAGCAGATGTTATATGCAACGGTTACCTGATGGGACAAATTGTGCTCGGTCACCTCTGCAACCCCTACGGCACTGACCCAGCAGAGCTGTGCCATGCCCTGGGGAGGAATCAGGGATGTTGCAGCCTGGAGCAGGAGGGTTGCAGACAGGCATTCTTGGAACAGCATCCTTTTTGCCATCCTGCAATCGGCAAGATATTTGTGCCACACAGCACTCCAGGAAGGCACTATTACCCCCGATGATGTTCACTTGTTGCTGCTAGTTGTCTTTTTTTCTGCAGAAATGCAAGCAGATAAATTGGCACCTTTGCCTGATATGAAGCAGAGCTATGGTATTGCCTAAAAAGTTATACTGACTTCATTGGACCTTATTTGTTGGCAAAGAAAAAAAACAAAACAAAACAAAACAAACAAAACAAAAAAACAAAACTAGACATGGGACTTTTAAGTTGTTTTCCGGAATTGCTTTTGGCTGACGGTGAAGTGCTAGGTTAGGCTGTAGCAGTAATTATACCATCACAGTAATAGTATAATAAGGATTTGTATGAATTTCACAGAGGTGCTTGGCTTAGGCAGTAAGTCATAGACATAAGCTGTTATGCAGGGCTGATCTCACAGCAGATCTGGACCACAAATGAGATCTTCTTGGATTTTTCCAGAACCCAGGTATGTGATGTACCTGTGTTCCTGCAGGAGAACCCCACCTATGACCAACATGTTGCTTGGAAAAATTTCTTTATTACAGATGATGCTCTTCAAGACAGCAAAACTTTGAGTTCAAATGCAGAGACACTTTCAGGAATCAAGACAGAAATATCACACTAGAAACATTGTCTTCCTGATTTTGTAATTGTATAATTTATATTGGAAATCAGCCGTAATTGAAAATAGCTCAAATAGCTCGTTTTCTCAACAAGAAAGACCTCCCTAAAGAACTAGTCACAAAATATTCAGACATTATGTAGGAGGATCTATATGCAATCGGAAGAATAATTTTTCTCTTTCAGTCATGTGTGATTGTCTAGGTATTTTTAGCTGCATAAAATCTTCTCCATCTGAAACATTTCATTATGCCGTGCAATTTTTATGCAAAATTTAATCTCCATCTTAGAAAATTTGAATGGATAGAAAACAAGACTTAAAAGAAGTCTTAGCAGAGTACAACAGTAGTACTTGCATTCAAGTATTTTGCCTGCTAGCGCTGATTGCGGTGGAAACAGGAAATATTACAGGGCAGTTTCACCAGTGCCTTGCCTGAAGGGTAAATTGAAATACATACATTGCATCGCATTGAGATTTATTGAAGTGCCTTTCAGAGGTATGCAGATGGGCTCCGTTACCAGTTGTCGTGCAGCACACGTTGTGTGATGCACTCACACCTGCTCTATGGAAAGGAAGGACTCTTGGTCTTAATTTACATCTGAGGAAGTGGGAAACAAACTCATGTTTGGTGTGGAGCAGGAACTGGCTATCCAGGTTCCCCAAAACCCAGGCTGTATTTTTCACTAGCAGAGTCCAGATCTCCGTCTTGAGAGGAGGAAGCTGATGATTCAGGTACTGTGTTAAGATTTGAGAGCCTAACATTGCAGGTGACAACTAATTTAAGGCTTTGTTATTGGGCTGCAAAGTTTCCTTGGTCTTCTGGCTTCCTTCAATGCTGAGTTGTTATGTCAAGCCCACCTCTTCTCATGAGGTGAGCCATCACCTCTTGCTTGGATTTCATGCTTGGATTTTAATCTTGAATTGTTAATGAAATTACTCAATGCAAGAACATTACTCAATCCATCAAATTACTCAACCAATGTGAACAGCTGCAGGTGTTTACTAAGGCTTACATGATCTGATACGGAGTTGGTTTCTTCACTTTATGTTTCAAAAGAAGTACAACAAGAGTAAAAAGAAACTGTCAGGGGCCTGACAATAAATGGTGGATGAGAAACATCAGCTGGAGCAGGAGCTGAATTCATGTTCTCCTGGATGACAAAAGGGTTCAGCTCTGGGAAGGATGAGAGGATCTGTTACATTTGATCCCTCATCTTGTCATTTCCAAAACATTAAAAAGAAAAAAAATGGCATTCTAGATCAGGTTAAAGATCAATCCATTTCTTGCACTCTGATACATCCAGAGTACTCTAGAAATACATCAAACAAGGCTTATATTAGAGTAGAGCTTGTTTATAGACCTTAAACTGCAACTTAAGCATTTCAGTTTTACCATTAAGAAAGCAAACAACAAACAAAAAGCTTAGAGATTGCAAGTTTGTCTGGGAAGCTTTCAAACTGGCTTTTCAGGCACGGCAGCTACAAGTCGCAGGCAGTTTGGGAACAGGTGAGTTCCACAGAGCTGCCTGTGCCCTGTCTCATCAGACTCCTCGCAGCGCTGCTGAATTGGCAATTTTATGATGTGCAGGCGAAGACAACTGATGTGAAGTGGGATTAATAGGCAAAAGTCAGTAAGCACATTCCTAACGTTTATTGTAGAGCTGCATAGTTTCATGCAGAATTAAATTGGCATTTAAAGATGCTATCTGCTAAAGGAGTCAAAGTTTTATTTAAAACCACATGCATTCTTGTTCTCAGGATTAGCTTTCTGAAGCTGTATTGGGCCAGCAACAACAGTCACACTTTCTTGACTGGAGCTTGCCTCTCTCTTGGACCTAGTAATACAACCTTCGTAGCATCTGGAAGAATAGTCGTAGGCCCTGCACACCACTAGTTCACACTGCAGGTAAACTGATGGATTGCTACAAATAAACTGGAAAGCATTGAATTTAAACCGGACTATGTGTCTGTAGGGTGAATAATATGTAGCATAGGTAGAATCTCGAACACACCTAAAAAGAAACAAAAAATCTCTCATGAACACACACTGCAATCAGTCATTTACACACAATATAACACATAACATGAAAAGTGATTTTTAAACATGATGCAGGTTCAGAAACCTGCAATTAGGAAAAGCCAGAGGCCCTTCTTTGGCAGCATTGAGCCATGGTACCTCCCTTCAGCCTGTTGTGTCTAGATACCTGGTGTTTGTACGTTTTTCTGAAGGTGAATTAGCCTTACCCGAGATATGTCATTGTTACCCCTCCGACAATGACAATCCATGATGAACTGGCCATAGCCATTTAGTCTATTTGTCATTTTAAGCTGAGGGGGGCTGTGTGTTATATTTTGGGTCAATCCATCCCCCTTCCCCCAATAAACCTCAAGTGCCTATGTTCATTAATTAGTTAGAAGCTGACATTAATGTATGCTGTATTCACACTACTCCATTAAAAAAAAATTAAAAAGAAAAAAAAAAAAGAAGAGATACAGGAGTTCAAAGGCAGTTCTATTTGTAATTGTAATGCATAAGAGCTTACCCATTCCTGATTATATCATAGGTTACTGTTGTAAAATTGTGGGGGCTCGGAGATGCCACACATGTGTCCACAAACAACACCAGGTTTGAATCAGAGCTGTGCAGGTAAGCTTCAAGGAACAAATTCTGGTTGATATCAACGTAGTATGGTGAGTCATTCACTGGCCGTGAGAAGGATGCAGAATGATAAAATGTAAGGTTTACATCATATCTGCCATACTGAGTTTCATTGACTTCAAAATTGTCCTCCGCAACATACATTGTTTGTGCCCATGTGTTCTGGAGCATTTTGCAGTTGATATGCAAGTAAAGCTTTTTATTTCTTGTGATTACAGTACCCGAAGAGGATCCTCTAATAATGTTGGAATAAGTTATTGTGTTGTTGTTTCCCTGTTTGACATATAAAATAAAATGCAGAATTAATTCATATAGTCAGGTTTCCTATTATACATTCTAAATTTTACTGTAACCTTAGGGCAATATGCACTGTAAATGCATTATTTCCCAGAAAGTATGCTGTGGAGAAGTCTGAACCTAATAATTTCTGTTCTCAGGATAAGAATCTGTAATCTATATGTAATATTCAGTGACTACAACGTGGACGTAGAAATCTACTCACACTACATGCAGACATAACTAATTAAATAGAAATTGTACAATTCTTTGAACATCAAATGCCTGAAGGATCTGGTCCAGCACAGTATTTAAACGCAAATCTGACCTAAGCCACAAGTGGTCATATTTAGTAAAGGCTTTGAGAGCTTTTAAACCACCACACTCAGCTTGGGACCTTGAAAATGCCAAATATTTGCTTCCTCCCACACTTCATTCTTTAGAAGATCCATAACAGGCTATTAGTGAATGCTCTGGCAGCAGATGCAGGAAAGATGAGTGTTAATAAACCTTATCCCTCAGGAGAGGGAGAGGCAGCCTGTAATCACCAGGACACTTCCAGTCCCTGCAGGCCTCTGTATAGCTTTCAACTTGTGCTGGTTTTCAAAATTAATTTTTCAGTTTGAATTTTTACACACTCACAATATTTGCATATTCTGTTGAAACATTTAAAGTCATACCTCTCTCACTGTGCCGCAGCTAGTGTATGGTATGTCGAATATAACATACTCTGATGTAATGTTGGGTTTGCAATAGGGGTCATTCAAGGAGAGCTTCCAGACAGAGTAGCCTTGCGACTGAAGGTAGTATCTGCTCACAGCTGCACGCATGTAGTCTGGCAAACACAACAGCGCTAGCAGATGGCAAAGAAAATATGTTACAAGCTCATTGAAGTGACTGAAAAAGGTTATACCTAAATAAACAATATCTTTTGCAGAGGCAGCTGATATTGCAGAAGGAGTTCAGAATCCCAAGCATATACTTGCATCTCTATGAAATGCTACAGATTTAATTTAAAATAACATGAAATGGGTGATTCATTGAAGTGGTACAACAAGATTATCAATCAGTGAATTAGCAAATAATTGAGAAGCAGGTTTCTGCTTTAAACATGAACTTACTAGTGCTCTGATCTGCTGGAGTGGAATAATAGTCAGCCTGAAACCCTCTGTATGTGTATCGAGAGTTACTGTAAAATTGGACAGTCATCAGGTTTGAGGAAGATGCATATGTGCGAAAAGAACCAGAACAAAATTTCCCAAGGAGAGGAGAGGTATGGAGTGGCCCATCATAGACTTCCACATAGTCAGACAGGCATCTGCCACCTTCCATCCTGGAGAGCAAACACGTATATTTAGTTAAATGCTTTTTTTTTTTTTTAATTTCTTTTTCTTCTTTTTTTTTAAAACTCAGATTAACTGTTCATAGCAAAAGAGTACAGTTTAGTGATATAACTATCAAGTCTTTGGAACAAAAATTACAGCCTCCAATTTCTGTCTCATTAGATGCCAGATACATTATTGACTAAATAAACAAAAATGAAGACATTTTTTATCTCAGATGTACTAAAAGCTTCAAAAAACATCCTTGAAATCAAGCAGCTATCAGCTTAGTAAGTCCAAGGTGTTGATCCCGTACATCACCTTCCCAAGTAATAAATTTTTACTTACTGAACATCTCTAAATGTGAGTATGACACGAAAGTTGTTCTTTACTTCTATTTCCCAAACACAGTTGGCGTTGTTTGGATAATTTCTGGGATAAAATGGACTCTGTAGTGTCCCAGATGGAGAGGAAAGCAAGCCACCACAAGAATAATCTCCTGCAGAGAAAAATAGGAGAAGAAAAATATACATATACATATACATCATTTAAGGTTGCTTTTGAGATATGTCTGTGTAGAATTTATAAGTCTAAAATTTAGAGGCAGTGACTTCTACCAGCTTTAATGGTCTTTCTATTAGGTTCATATATCATCTGAATGCAGATTAGGAGATGCTAAGCACACTAAATAGCTTTCATAATGCTGATCTTCAGTGACTGCACTAGCAGGATATGAATATTTGTCATAGAACTGGACAATCATTGAGGCTGGACCTCTGGAGGTCAGCTGTTCCTTGAAAGAGAAAAAGTCACAGCTGATCTTGGTTCGCCTCTATTACAATTGCTAATGACCACAGGGAAGGAAAACAGAGATCAAAATTACTTTGTTTCTGAATAAGAATGCTCACAAATATCCAATTCATAAGCATGAAGACCTTATGTCACAGTCAAAAAACTGTATGAAATGTATACATAGATCAGTTGCGGCCTAATCAAATAACAAGGGAGTCAAGATGTAAGAAAGTTTAGAAGAAAAATAAAGTCATGGATTTCTAAGATACTTTTCAGTACAAGGTCAAACTATTCCAAGAAAAGAGAAATGTGTAAAAGGACATAATCTTTTAATTATATTCTAAATTAGAAAAAATACACATTTACTTCTTTTATCCTAAAGAAGGACCAAGAGACCTACAGAGGTCTAAGAAATTTTCAATTTTTATTTTCAGCTTCTAGCAAACATGAAAAAACCTCCTCTCACTAACTGACTAACATGTACTACGTGAACAATTAAACTTTCAAAATATGCACTGTCCTCAAATGATCTTGAATGTTCTTCAACAAACAGCTGAAAGAGGAATTAGTGGAATATCAATATTTATGAAGTGGTCGAAAAGAATGCTTCCTAAGCACTTGTGAAATTACGGCTTGACAGCAAAGAAATACGTGACTACTCTGGGTGTGAAATCACCTGCACTGCTATTTTGGGATAATTTGAGGCATTGGTTTTTTTGGTATTAAATGAAGAGGAATATGCCCCAAAATTATAAGCAGTAACATTCCTCTCATTGGCTACAACCATGACCGAGTGGTTCAACTGCGTGCACTTGCACACACACAGCTCCAACACAAACACATGAACCTTTCCAACTGGAGACCCCACCTTAGATGCTCCATATCTATTCTACCTGAAGATTGGAACACAGTTTTGTACTGTGAGGGTGACAGAGCACGGGCACAGGTTGCCCACACAGGTGGTGGATTCTCCATCCTTGGAGATAGCCAAGAGCCATCTGGACATAGCCTTGGGCAGCCAGCTGTAGGTGACCCTGCTGTAGCCAGGGGGTAGGACCAGATGTCCTCCAGAGGTCCCTTCCGACCTCCGCCATCCTGTGACTCTGTGATCCATAACTGGGGGCAGGAGCTAGTCAGACCCCTCAGCCCCTGCGGACATACCTGTGGTCGCTGACACAGGGGGAGTCGAGCTGGAGCTATCTGGTGCTGCAGGGAGAGAGCAGCAGGGGAGTGAGCAGTGTTTTGCCTAAAAGAGGAACACGCTGCTGGGAATCATCCCTCTCCAAAGGGAGCCCCGGGACACTGAAACCCCAAACCCGCGGTGGGCACTGTAATGTGGCAGGACTGAGCAGGACGGCTGCAGTACCAGCCGCCCCAGCACTTGCTCAAGGGTGTCACCCAGCAAGGAGGCATGCTGCTGGGGGGCAGAGCCGCCCCCAAAATCCTGGATCCCAAATTACTTTGCTCTTGCACACAGCCCCGGCCCCAGCATAAAGCAAACACGGGAGCTTTTTCATCAGGCACATTTCTTCCCAACAACAGATATGGGGGTAAAACTATAAAGCTGTCACTATCATCTGAAGTAGAAAATCTGACAAATTCTACTTACAAGTAGTGATCTCAGGTGCTGTTGAGGGAGCTGTGCTTGTTTCTTCTAGAGAGGAAAAAAACACACGTGGTAGCATACGGGGAGGTCAGCATGGGAAATATACTTTGACGCTTCCCCCAACACCGTTCCAGCCTCCGGCAATTTGTGGCTGAGCAGCTTTAGATCCAGGAGGCTTCTTTCTACTTTAGTGGACCTCCGCAGTGCTTTCAGAAGGCCCTTAAGGAAGAGTTTGTGCTTCTGCCCTGGCAAAGAGTAAAGGCCAGACGTGATCTTACCCGTGGTGCTGCCGTAAGCGGGAAAGGAGTAGTAGTAGGCCTGGAAACCTCTGCGGGTGACGCTGCCGTCGCTGCGAAACAGGATGGTCAGCTGGTGCCCGGATGACTTGAAGACACGATGGTCGTTCTTGCAAACGATCCCGAGCGGCGGGCCGCCGGGGGAGCCGCCGTTGAATACCTCGATGGAGTCGTACTGGCAGCTGCTGCCTTCCAGCCTGCGGAGGGAGAGGAGGCTCTGTCTGCACCGTAGGCTGTGCCACCTCCGAGCACGAGCACCGGCAGGAGCTGCAGGGCTCAAGCAACCCGACCCCATTCCCAGCCTGGCCCCCGCGCTCGGCCAGAGGTGGCCAAGGCCCCGCACTGGGGACGAAGCTGCCCCTGAGCCCACGGCCAGCACTGGGCACCCTGCCCGCACCACAGCTACCACCCCGACGGACTCACTCGACATCTGAAAACTGGAGCTCGATCCTGCGATCCAACTCCCGCAGCCGTATGCGCCACAGGCAGTGGGCGTTGTTGGGGTAGGAGCTGGGGTAGCCTGGGCTCTGGACTGAGCCGGACAAACCCTGAAGCAAGCCACCGCAGGAGCTGGCCCCTGCGGAAAGGAGCAGAGCCCGGGGATGGGCAGAGAGCTCTTGAAACCCCATTGCCAGAAGCCCTCAGGGAAGGGCACAGCCCCCTGCAAGGAGGCTCTGCCACAGCCCCACAGAGACCCTTCCTCCCAGGCTCACGGCTGCATCCCAAAGCCTCATCCCTGCGTGCCCCCAGCCCAGAGCACAGGTTGTGCTCGGCACGGGCAGTGACCCCCATCGGCGGGGTCTGGCCGTCCAGCGGGACACCTGGGCCGGGAGATAACCAGAGCCCTTAAGCCTTCTGGACCTGAAGGTGGTCAATGACACGGGGGGAGTCGAGCTGGAGCTACCTGGTGCTGCTGGCAGAAATCAGGAGGTGAGTGAGCAGCATTTTGCCTCAGAGGAACAACCTGCTGGGAGTCAAGGCTCTGCAAAAGCCAGGCTCTTCCCAGTGGTGCCCAGTGACGGGGCAAGTGGCCATGGGCACAAGCTGAAACATGGGAGGTTCCCTCTGAACTTCAGGAAACACTTTTTCACTGTGAGGGTGACAGAGCACGGGCACAGGTTGCCCACACAGGTGGTGGATTCTCCATCCTTGGAGATAGCCAAGAGCCATCTGGACATAGCCTTGGGCAGCCAGCTGTAGGTGACCCTGCTGTAGCCAGGGGGTAGGACCAGATGTCCTCCAGAGGTCCCTTCCGACCTCCGCCATCCTGTGACTCTGTGATCCATAACTGGGGACAGGAGCTAGTCAGACCCCTCAGCCCCTGCGGACATACCTGTGGTCGCTGACACAGGGGGAGTCGAGCTGGAGCTATCTGGTGCTGCAGGGAGAGAGCAGCAGGGGAGTGAGCAGTGTTTTGCCTAAAAGAGGAACACGCTGCTGGGAATCATCCCTCTCCAAAGGGAGCCCCGGGACACTGAAACCCCAAACCCGCGGTGGGCACTGTAATGTGGCAGGACTGAGCAGGACGGCTGCAGTACCAGCCGCCCCAGCACTTGCTCAAGGGTGTCACCCAGCAAGGATGCATGCTGCTGGGGGGCAGAGCCGCCCCCAAAATCCTGGATCCCAAATTACTTTGCTCTTGCACACAGCCCCGGCCCCAGCATAAAGCAAACACGGGAGCTTTTTCATCAGGCACATTTCTTCCCAACAACAGATATGGGGGTAAAACTATAAAGCTGTCACTATCATCTGAAGTAGAAAATCTGACAAATTCTACTTACAAGTAGTGATCTCAGGTGCTGTTGAGGGAGCTGTGCTTGTTTCTTCTAGAGAGGAAAAAAACACACGTGGTAGCATACGGGGAGGTCAGCATGGGAAATATACTTTGACGCTTCCCCCAACACCGTTCCAGCCTCCGGCAATTTGTGGCTGAGCAGCTTTAGATCCAGGAGGTTTCTTTCCACTTTAGTAGACCCCACTTGCTCAAGGGCATCACCACCGTGGCACCATGAAGACCAGCACCAAACCTCTCCCACAGAAGAAGACGCTGCTCAGTCCCAAAGGATTCCAAGTGATCCCGCATCTCCCTGATCTCCCTGACGTTACCCAGGGTCTGGAAGTGCAGCCCATGTTTGGGTCTTGTGCTCGCAGGGAGACAGAGCATCCCAGCGGCAGAGCACCCCAAGGAGAAGAAGGAGGATGTAAACAGAAATCTCTGGTTACCTGTTGGTGGAGGCACCGTCAGTCCCGAGTCTGGAAGGAGAAAACCAGAGGGCGTGAGGCACTCGCGCCCCTTGGCTCCCCTCGGAGCACGCGCTAGAAGCTCACGCGGAGCTACGCAGGGACCCGTGGGGGGGATGGCCCGGCTCAAAACCGACCCCCTCCTCGCACCCTGCTCTGCGCGCCAGCCATCGCCCAAACCCCAGATGTCCCTTGCGCAGTCTGCAAGCGCAGGCACGGTGTTCCCTCTGAAACACGGGCCCCTGTGTCAGGGACAGGGACCCACGACTGGCTGCTGCCCCGCAGAGCACGGAGGAAGGGCTGGCCAGCCTTTGCCCAGCCTCACACAAACCCCAGACGGGTTTTCTTCAGGAAGAGAGCACCAAAAGGCAAAAACCCACCTGAGCATATGACAGAAGCGTCCCCGTGATAACAGCTGCCGTACCCTTCCTTGAAAGGGCAATACCACAGATAGTCTTCAGAGCCCTCACAATTCACCTCCGTCATCATGTACGGGGACCAGTTGCTCGAAGGGAAATAGTGCATCACGCCAAGAGGTGAGCCGCAGCCAAGCTGCCTGCACACAACCTGGGCGTCTCGCATGTCCCACAGGTACCCACACACTTTAGCCCAGTCCCCAAAATAGAAGACTTCCACGTTGCCTGCACATCTGTTTGGCCCGTCGGTCAGCCGCGCCAACAGCTCTGTGAGAGACACAAACCCCTTGGTCAGGCCAGCAGTGCGCTGCTTTCAGGCAATGGTAACTGCTGACAGATGCACGAGCAAGCGGGCAGTGGCGGTGGTCCAGGGAGGCCCACGGCTCTTTGCAAACCAGCCCCGGCTTGCGTGAGCCCTGGGAAAGCCACGGGGGCCAGGCCCTTACCCTTGGGATGGCGAGCCTGTGCTCTCAGGTTTAGCCCCCGCTTCCCAGCAGAGTGACGGGAGAGCGCGGGCTGCCCCGTCCTCCCCGGGCACGGCTGCCCCCTGACACCCCGCGGCATCCACCTGCAGCACAGCGCAGGGCCGGCAGCCCCTGCTCGGGCTCCCACGCTGGGGGACGCAGAGGCTGGGGCAGCAGCGGGCACGCATGCCCCTGGGGCCACGATGACCAGGCAGACAGACTCACCATCAGCTATGATCGGAACTGCAGAGGAGAAGAAGGAGAAAAAAACCACAGAGAGAGCAAGCGAATTAGGACGCATCCTTTGGGAGCCGTCAGCGCGCTTTACCCTTTCCCCAGTGAGTCAAGTCAAGTCCCCAGTGAAGGGCACGAGCGACAGAAGATCGCTTTCTTCCTAGCAAGGAGGCATGCTGCTGGGGGGCAGAGCCGCCCCCAAAATCCTGGATCCCAAATTACTTTGCTCTTGCACACAGCCCCGGCCCCAGCATAAAGCAAACACGGGAGCTTTTTCATCAGGCACATTTCTTCCCAACAACAGATATGGGGGTAAAACTATAAAGCTGTCACTATCATCTGAAGTAGAAAATCTGACAAATTCTACTTACAAGTAGTGATCTCAGGTGCTGTTGAGGGAGCTGTGCTTGTTTCTTCTAGAGAGGAAAAAAACACACGTGGTAGCATACGGGGAGGTCAGCATGGGAAATATACTTTGACGCTTCCCCCAACACCGTTCCAGCCTCCGGCAATTTGTGGCTGAGCAGCTTTAGATCCAGGAGGCTTCTTTCTACTTTAGTGGACCTCCGCAGTGCTTTCAGAAGGCCCTTAAGGAAGAGTTTGTGCTTCTGCCCTGGCAAAGAGTAAAGGCCAGACGTGATCTTACCCGTGGTGCTGCCGTAAGCGGGAAAGGAGTAGTAGTAGGCCTGGAAACCTCTGCGGGTGACGCTGCCGTCGCTGCGAAACAGGATGGTCAGCTGGTGCCCGGATGACTTGAAGACACGATGGTCGTTCTTGCAAACGATCCCGAGCGGCGGGCCGCCGGGGGAGCCGCCGTTGAATACCTCGATGGAGTCGTACTGGCAGCTGCTGCCTTCCAGCCTGCGGAGGGAGAGGAGGCTCTGTCTGCACCGTAGGCTGTGCCACCTCCGAGCACGAGCACCGGCAGGAGCTGCAGGGCTCAAGCAACCCGACCCCATTCCCAGCCTGGCCCCCGCGCTCGGCCAGAGGTGGCCAAGGCCCCGCACTGGGGACGAAGCTGCCCCTGAGCCCACGGCCAGCACTGGGCACCCTGCCCGCACCACAGCTACCACCCCGACGGACTCACTCGACATCTGAAAACTGGAGCTCGATCCTGCGATCCAACTCCCGCAGCCGTATGCGCCACAGGCAGTGGGCGTTGTTGGGGTAGGAGCTGGGGTAGCCTGGGCTCTGGACTGAGCCGGACAAACCCTGAAGCAAGCCACCGCAGGAGCTGGCCCCTGCGGAAAGGAGCAGAGCCCGGGGATGGGCAGAGAGCTCTTGAAACCCCATTGCCAGAAGCCCTCAGGGAAGGGCACAGCCCCCTGCAAGGAGGCTCTGCCACAGCCCCACAGAGACCCTTCCTCCCAGGCTCACGGCTGCATCCCAAAGCCTCATCCCTGCGTGCCCCCAGCCCAGAGCACAGGTTGTGCTCGGCACGGGCAGTGACCCCCATCGGCGGGGTCTGGCCGTCCAGCGGGACACCTGGGCCGGGAGATAACCAGAGCCCTTAAGCCTTCTGGACCTGAAGGTGGTCAATGACACGGGGGGAGTCGAGCTGGAGCTACCTGGTGCTGCTGGCAGAAATCAGGAGGTGAGTGAGCAGCATTTTGCCTCAGAGGAACAACCTGCTGGGAGTCAAGGCTCTGCAAAAGCCAGGCTCTTCCCAGTGGTGCCCAGTGACGGGGCAAGTGGCCATGGGCACAAGCTGAAACATGGGAGGTTCCCTCTGAACTTCAGGAAACACTTTTTCACTGTGAGGGTGACAGAGCACGGGCACAGGTTGCCCACACAGGTGGTGGATTCTCCATCCTTGGAGATAGCCAAGAGCCATCTGGACATAGCCTTGGGCAGCCAGCTGTAGGTGACCCTGCTGTAGCCAGGGGGTAGGACCAGATGTCCTCCAGAGGTCCCTTCCGACCTCCGCCATCCTGTGACTCTGTGATCCATAACTGGGGGCAGGAGCTAGTCAGACCCCTCAGCCCCTGCGGACATACCTGTGGTCGCTGACACAGGGGGAGTCGAGCTGGAGCTATCTGGTGCTGCAGGGAGAGAGCAGCAGGGGAGTGAGCAGTGTTTTGCCTAAAAGAGGAACACGCTGCTGGGAATCATCCCTCTCCAAAGGGAGCCCCGGGACACTGAAACCCCAAACCCGCGGTGGGCACTGTAATGTGGCAGGACTGAGCAGGACGGCTGCAGTACCAGCCGCCCCAGCACTTGCTCAAGGGTGTCACCCAGCAAGGAGGCATGCTGCTGGGGGGCAGAGCCGCCCCCAAAATCCTGGATCCCAAATTACTTTGCTCTTGCACACAGCCCCGGCCCCAGCATAAAGCAAACACGGGAGCTTTTTCATCAGGCACATTTCTTCCCAACAACAGATATGGGGGTAAAACTATAAAGCTGTCACTATCATCTGAAGTAGAAAATCTGACAAATTCTACTTACAAGTAGTGATCTCAGGTGCTGTTGAGGGAGCTGTGCTTGTTTCTTCTAGAGAGGAAAAAAACACACGTGGTAGCATACGGGGAGGTCAGCATGGGAAATATACTTTGACGCTTCCCCCAACACCGTTCCAGCCTCCGGCAATTTGTGGCTGAGCAGCTTTAGATCCAGGAGGCTTCTTTCTACTTTAGTGGACCTCCGCAGTGCTTTCAGAAGGCCCTTAAGGAAGAGTTTGTGCTTCTGCCCTGGCAAAGAGTAAAGGCCAGACGTGATCTTACCCGTGGTGCTGCCGTAAGCGGGAAAGGAGTAGTAGTAGGCCTGGAAACCTCTGCGGGTGACGCTGCCGTCGCTGCGAAACAGGATGGTCAGCTGGTGCCCGGATGACTTGAAGACACGATGGTCGTTCTTGCAAACGATCCCGAGCGGCGGGCCGCCGGGGGAGCCGCCGTTGAATACCTCGATGGAGTCGTACTGGCAGCTGCTGCCTTCCAGCCTGCGGAGGGAGAGGAGGCTCTGTCTGCACCGTAGGCTGTGCCACCTCCGAGCACGAGCACCGGCAGGAGCTGCAGGGCTCAAGCAACCCGACCCCATTCCCAGCCTGGCCCCCGCGCTCGGCCAGAGGTGGCCAAGGCCCCGCACTGGGGACGAAGCTGCCCCTGAGCCCACGGCCAGCACTGGGCACCCTGCCCGCACCACAGCTGCCACCCCGACGGACTCACTCGACATCTGAAAACTGGAGCTCGATCCTGCGATCCAACTCCCGCAGCCGTATGCGCCACAGGCAGTGGGCGTTGTTGGGGTAGGAGCTGGGGTAGCCTGGGCTCTGGACTGAGCCGGACAAACCCTGAAGCAAGCCACCGCAGGAGCTGGCCCCTGCGGAAAGGAGCAGAGCCCGGGGATGGGCAGAGAGCTCTTGAAACCCCATTGCCAGAAGCCCTCAGGGAAGGGCACAGCCCCCTGCAAGGAGGCTCTGCCACAGCCCCACAGAGACCCTTCCTCCCAGGCTCACGGCTGCATCCCAAAGCCTCATCCCTGCGTGCCCCCAGCCCAGAGCACAGGTTGTGCTCGGCACGGGCAGTGACCCCCATCGGCGGGGTCTGGCCGTCCAGCGGGACACCTGGGCCGGGAGATAACCAGAGCCCTTAAGCCTTCTGGACCTGAAGGTGGTCAATGACACGGGGGGAGTCGAGCTGGAGCTACCTGGTGCTGCTGGCAGAAATCAGGAGGTGAGTGAGCAGCATTTTGCCTCAGAGGAACAACCTGCTGGGAGTCAAGGCTCTGCAAAAGCCAGGCTCTTCCCAGTGGTGCCCAGTGACGGGGCAAGTGGCCATGGGCACAAGCTGAAACATGGGAGGTTCCCTCTGAACTTCAGGAAACACTTTTTCACTGTGAGGGTGACAGAGCACGGGCACAGGTTGCCCACACAGGTGGTGGATTCTCCATCCTTGGAGATAGCCAAGAGCCATCTGGACATAGCCTTGGGCAGCCAGCTGTAGGTGACCCTGCTGTAGCCAGGGGGTAGGACCAGATGTCCTCCAGAGGTCCCTTCCGACCTCCGCCATCCTGTGACTCTGTGATCCATAACTGGGGGCAGGAGCTAGTCAGACCCCTCAACCCCTCCGGACATACCTGTGGTCGCTGACACAGGGGGAGTCGAGCTGGAGCTATCTGGTGCTGCAGGGAGAGAGCAGCAGGGGAGTGAGCAGTGTTTTGCCTAAAAGAGGAACACGCTGCTGGGAATCATCCCTCTCCAAAGGGAGCCCCGGGACACTGAAACCCCAAACCCGCGGTGGGCACTGTAATGTGGCAGGACTGAGCAGGACGGCTGCAGTACCAGCCGCCCCAGCACTTGCTCAAGGGTGTCACCCAGCAAGGATGCATGCTGCTGGGGGGCAGAGCCGCCCCCAAAATCCTGGATCCCAAATTACTTTGCTCTTGCACACAGCCCCGGCCCCAGCATAAAGCAAACACGGGAGCTTTTTCATCAGGCACATTTCTTCCCAACAACAGATATGGGGGTAAAACTATAAAGCTGTCACTATCATCTGAAGTAGAAAATCTGACAAATTCTACTTACAAGTAGTGATCTCAGGTGCTGTTGAGGGAGCTGTGCTTGTTTCTTCTAGAGAGGAAAAAAACACACGTGGTAGCATACGGGGAGGTCAGCATGGGAAATATACTTTGACGCTTCCCCCAACACCGTTCCAGCCTCCGGCAATTTGTGGCTGAGCAGCTTTAGATCCAGGAGGTTTCTTTCCACTTTAGTAGACCCCACTTGCTCAAGGGCATCACCACCGTGGCACCATGAAGACCAGCACCAAACCTCTCCCACAGAAGAAGACGCTGCTCAGTCCCAAAGGATTCCAAGTGATCCCGCATCTCCCTGATCTCCCTGACGTTACCCAGGGTCTGGAAGTGCAGCCCATGTTTGGGTCTTGTGCTCGCAGGGAGACAGAGCATCCCAGCGGCAGAGCACCCCAAGGAGAAGAAGGAGGATGTAAACAGAAATCTCTGGTTACCTGTTGGTGGAGGCACCGTCAGTCCCGAGTCTGGAAGGAGAAAACCAGAGGGCGTGAGGCACTCGCGCCCCTTGGCTCCCCTCGGAGCACGCGCTAGAAGCTCACGCGGAGCTACGCAGGGACCCGTGGCGGGGATGGCCCGGCTCAAAACCGACCCCCTCCTCGCACCCTGCTCTGCGCGCCAGCCATCGCCCAAACCCCAGATGTCTCTTGCGCAGTCTGCAAGCGCAGGCACGGTGTTCCCTCTGAAACACGGGCCCCTGTGTCAGGGACAGGGACCCACGACTGGCTGCCGCCCCGCAGAGCACGGAGGAAGGGCTGGCCAGCCTTTGCCCAGCCTCACACAAACCCCAGACGGGTTTTCTTCAGGAAGAGAGCACCAAAAGGCAAAAACCCACCTGAGCATATGACAGAAGCGTCCCCGTGATAACAGCTGCCGTACCCTTCCTTGAAAGGGCAATACCACAGATAGTCTTCAGAGCCCTCACAATTCACCTCCGTCATCATGTACGGGGACCAGTTGCTCGAAGGGAAATAGTGCATCACGCCAAGAGGTGAGCCGCAGCCAAGCTGCCTGCACACAACCTGGGCGTCTCGCATGTCCCACAGGTACCCACACACTTTAGCCCAGTCCCCAAAATAGAAGACTTCCACGTTGCCTGCACATCTGTTTGGCCCGTCGGTCAGCCGCGCCAACAGCTCTGTGAGAGACACAAACCCCTTGGTCAGGCCAGCAGTGCGCTGCTTTCAGGCAATGGTAACTGCTGACAGATGCACGAGCAAGCGGGCAGTGGCGGTGGTCCAGGGAGGCCCACGGCTCTTTGCAAACCAGCCCCGGCTTGCGTGAGCCCTGGGAAAGCCACGGGGGCCAGGCCCTTACCCTTGGGATGGCGAGCCTGTGCTCTCAGGTTTAGCCCCCGCTTCCCAGCAGAGTGACGGGAGAGCGCGGGCTGCCCCGTCCTCCCCGGGCACGGCTGCCCCCTGACACCCCGCGGCATCCACCTGCAGCACAGCGCAGGGCCGGCAGCCCCTGCTCGGGCTCCCACGCTGGGGGACGCAGAGGCTGGGGCAGCAGCGGGCACGCATGCCCCTGGGGCCACGATGACCAGGCAGACAGACTCACCATCAGCTATGATCGGAACTGCAGAGGAGAAGAAGGAGAAAAAAACCACAGAGAGAGCAAGCGAATTAGGACGCATCCTTTGGGAGCCGTCAGCGCGCTTTACCCTTTCCCCAGTGAGTCAAGTCAAGTCCCCAGTGAAGGGCACGAGCGACAGAAGATCGCTTTCTTCCTAGCAAGGAGGCATGCTGCTGGGGGGCAGAGCCGCCCCCAAAATCCTGGATCCCAAATTACTTTGCTCTTGCACACAGCCCCGGCCCCAGCATAAAGCAAACACGGGAGCTTTTTCATCAGGCACATTTCTTCCCAACAACAGATATGGGGGTAAAACTATAAAGCTGTCACTATCATCTGAAGTAGAAAATCTGACAAATTCTACTTACAAGTAGTGATCTCAGGTGCTGTTGAGGGAGCTGTGCTTGTTTCTTCTAGAGAGGAAAAAAACACACGTGGTAGCATACGGGGAGGTCAGCATGGGAAATATACTTTGACGCTTCCCCCAACACCGTTCCAGCCTCCGGCAATTCGTGGCTGAGCAGCTTTAGATCCAGGAGGCTTCTTTCTACTTTAGTGGACCTCCGCAGTGCTTTCAGAAGGCCCTTAAGGAAGAGTTTGTGCTTCTGCCCTGGCAAAGAGTAAAGGCCAGACGTGATCTTACCCGTGGTGCTGCCGTAAGCGGGAAAGGAGTAGTAGTAGGCCTGGAAACCTCTGCGGGTGACGCTGCCGTCGCTGCGAAACAGGATGGTCAGCTGGTGCCCGGATGACTTGAAGACACGATGGTCGTTCTTGCAAACGATCCCGAGCGGCGGGCCGCCGGGGGAGCCGCCGTTGAATACCTCGATGGAGTCGTACTGGCAGCTGCTGCCTTCCAGCCTGCGGAGGGAGAGGAGGCTCTGTCTGCACCGTAGGCTGTGCCACCTCCGAGCACGAGCACCGGCAGGAGCTGCAGGGCTCAAGCAACCCGACCCCATTCCCAGCCTGGCCCCCGCGCTCGGCCAGAGGTGGCCAAGGCCCCGCACTGGGGACGAAGCTGCCCCTGAGCCCACGGCCAGCACTGGGCACCCTGCCCGCACCACAGCTACCACCCCGACGGACTCACTCGACATCTGAAAACTGGAGCTCGATCCTGCGATCCAACTCCCGCAGCCGTATGCGCCACAGGCAGTGGGCGTTGTTGGGGTAGGAGCTGGGGTAGCCTGGGCTCTGGACTGAGCCGGACAAACCCTGAAGCAAGCCACCGCAGGAGCTGGCCCCTGCGGAAAGGAGCAGAGCCCGGGGATGGGCAGAGAGCTCTTGAAACCCCATTGCCAGAAGCCCTCAGGGAAGGGCACAGCCCCCTGCAAGGAGGCTCTGCCACAGCCCCACAGAGACCCTTCCTCCCAGGCTCACGGCTGCATCCCAAAGCCTCATCCCTGCGTGCCCCCAGCCCAGAGCACAGGTTGTGCTCGGCACGGGCAGTGACCCCCATCGGCGGGGTCTGGCCGTCCAGCGGGACACCTGGGCCGGGAGATAACCAGAGCCCTTAAGCCTTCTGGACCTGAAGGTGGTCAATGACACGGGGGGAGTCGAGCTGGAGCTACCTGGTGCTGCTGGCAGAAATCAGGAGGTGAGTGAGCAGCATTTTGCCTCAGAGGAACAACCTGCTGGGAGTCAAGGCTCTGCAAAAGCCAGGCTCTTCCCAGTGGTGCCCAGTGACGGGGCAAGTGGCCATGGGCACAAGCTGAAACATGGGAGGTTCCCTCTGAACTTCAGGAAACACTTTTTCACTGTGAGGGTGACAGAGCACGGGCACAGGTTGCCCACACAGGTGGTGGATTCTCCATCCTTGGAGATAGCCAAGAGCCATCTGGACATAGCCTTGGGCAGCCAGCTGTAGGTGACCCTGCTGTAGCCAGGGGGTAGGACCAGATGTCCTCCAGAGGTCCCTTCCGACCTCTGCCATCCTGTGACTCTGTGATCCATAACTGGGGGCAGGAGCTAGTCAGACCCCTCAGCCCCTGCGGACATACCTGTGGTCGCTGACACAGGGGGAGTCGAGCTGGAGCTATCTGGTGCTGCAGGGAGAGAGCAGCAGGGGAGTGAGCAGTGTTTTGCCTAAAAGAGGAACACGCTGCTGGGAATCATCCCTCTCCAAAGGGAGCCCCGGGACACTGAAACCCCAAACCCGCGGTGGGCACTGTAATGTGGCAGGACTGAGCAGGACGGCTGCAGTACCAGCCGCCCCAGCACTTGCTCAAGGGTGTCACCCAGCAAGGAGGCATGCTGCTGGGGGGCAGAGCCGCCCCCAAAATCCTGGATCCCAAATTACTTTGCTCTTGCACACAGCCCCGGCCCCAGCATAAAGCAAACACGGGAGCTTTTTCATCAGGCACATTTCTTCCCAACAACAGATATGGGGGTAAAACTATAAAGCTGTCACTATCATCTGAAGTAGAAAATCTGACAAATTCTACTTACAAGTAGTGATCTCAGGTGCTGTTGAGGGAGCTGTGCTTGTTTCTTCTAGAGAGGAAAAAAACACACGTGGTAGCATACGGGGAGGTCAGCATGGGAAATATACTTTGACGCTTCCCCCAACACCGTTCCAGCCTCCGGCAATTTGTGGCTGAGCAGCTTTAGATCCAGGAGGCTTCTTTCTACTTTAGTGGACCTCCGCAGTGCTTTCAGAAGGCCCTTAAGGAAGAGTTTGTGCTTCTGCCCTGGCAAAGAGTAAAGGCCAGACGTGATCTTACCCGTGGTGCTGCCGTAAGCGGGAAAGGAGTAGTAGTAGGCCTGGAAACCTCTGCGGGTGACGCTGCCGTCGCTGCGAAACAGGATGGTCAGCTGGTGCCCGGATGACTTGAAGACACGATGGTCGTTCTTGCAAACGATCCCGAGCGGCGGGCCGCCGGGGGAGCCGCCGTTGAATACCTCGATGGAGTCGTACTGGCAGCTGCTGCCTTCCAGCCTGCGGAGGGAGAGGAGGCTCTGTCTGCACCGTAGGCTGTGCCACCTCCGAGCACGAGCACCGGCAGGAGCTGCAGGGCTCAAGCAACCCGACCCCATTCCCAGCCTGGCCCCCGCGCTCGGCCAGAGGTGGCCAAGGCCCCGCACTGGGGACGAAGCTGCCCCTGAGCCCACGGCCAGCACTGGGCACCCTGCCCGCACCACAGCTGCCACCCCGACGGACTCACTCGACATCTGAAAACTGGAGCTCGATCCTGCGATCCAACTCCCGCAGCCGTATGCGCCACAGGCAGTGGGCGTTGTTGGGGTAGGAGCTGGGGTAGCCTGGGCTCTGGACTGAGCCGGACAAACCCTGAAGCAAGCCACCGCAGGAGCTGGCCCCTGCGGAAAGGAGCAGAGCCCGGGGATGGGCAGAGAGCTCTTGAAACCCCATTGCCAGAAGCCCTCAGGGAAGGGCACAGCCCCCTGCAAGGAGGCTCTGCCACAGCCCCACAGAGACCCTTCCTCCCAGGCTCACGGCTGCATCCCAAAGCCTCATCCCTGCGTGCCCCCAGCCCAGAGCACAGGTTGTGCTCGGCACGGGCAGTGACCCCCATCGGCGGGGTCTGGCCGTCCAGCGGGACACCTGGGCCGGGAGATAACCAGAGCCCTTAAGCCTTCTGGACCTGAAGGTGGTCAATGACACGGGGGGAGTCGAGCTGGAGCTACCTGGTGCTGCTGGCAGAAATCAGGAGGTGAGTGAGCAGCATTTTGCCTCAGAGGAACAACCTGCTGGGAGTCAAGGCTCTGCAAAAGCCAGGCTCTTCCCAGTGGTGCCCAGTGACGGGGCAAGTGGCCATGGGCACAAGCTGAAACATGGGAGGTTCCCTCTGAACTTCAGGAAACACTTTTTCACTGTGAGGGTGACAGAGCACGGGCACAGGTTGCCCACACAGGTGGTGGATTCTCCATCCTTGGAGATAGCCAAGAGCCATCTGGACATAGCCTTGGGCAGCCAGCTGTAGGTGACCCTGCTGTAGCCAGGGGGTAGGACCAGATGTCCTCCAGAGGTCCCTTCCGACCTCCGCCATCCTGTGACTCTGTGATCCATAACTGGGGGCAGGAGCTAGTCAGACCCCTCAACCCCTCCGGACATACCTGTGGTCGCTGACACAGGGGGAGTCGAGCTGGAGCTATCTGGTGCTGCAGGGAGAGAGCAGCAGGGGAGTGAGCAGTGTTTTGCCTAAAAGAGGAACACGCTGCTGGGAATCATCCCTCTCCAAAGGGAGCCCCGGGACACTGAAACCCCAAACCCGCGGTGGGCACTGTAATGTGGCAGGACTGAGCAGGACGGCTGCAGTACCAGCCGCCCCAGCACTTGCTCAAGGGTGTCACCCAGCAAGGATGCATGCTGCTGGGGGGCAGAGCCGCCCCCAAAATCCTGGATCCCAAATTACTTTGCTCTTGCACACAGCCCCGGCCCCAGCATAAAGCAAACACGGGAGCTTTTTCATCAGGCACATTTCTTCCCAACAACAGATATGGGGGTAAAACTATAAAGCTGTCACTATCATCTGAAGTAGAAAATCTGACAAATTCTACTTACAAGTAGTGATCTCAGGTGCTGTTGAGGGAGCTGTGCTTGTTTCTTCTAGAGAGGAAAAAAACACACGTGGTAGCATACGGGGAGGTCAGCATGGGAAATATACTTTGACGCTTCCCCCAACACCGTTCCAGCCTCCGGCAATTTGTGGCTGAGCAGCTTTAGATCCAGGAGGTTTCTTTCCACTTTAGTAGACCCCACTTGCTCAAGGGCATCACCACCGTGGCACCATGAAGACCAGCACCAAACCTCTCCCACAGAAGAAGACGCTGCTCAGTCCCAAAGGATTCCAAGTGATCCCGCATCTCCCTGATCTCCCTGACGTTACCCAGGGTCTGGAAGTGCAGCCCATGTTTGGGTCTTGTGCTCGCAGGGAGACAGAGCATCCCAGCGGCAGAGCACCCCAAGGAGAAGAAGGAGGATGTAAACAGAAATCTCTGGTTACCTGTTGGTGGAGGCACCGTCAGTCCCGAGTCTGGAAGGAGAAAACCAGAGGGCGTGAGGCACTCGCGCCCCTTGGCTCCCCTCGGAGCACGCGCTAGAAGCTCACGCGGAGCTACGCAGGGACCCGTGGCGGGGATGGCCCGGCTCAAAACCGACCCCCTCCTCGCACCCTGCTCTGCGCGCCAGCCATCGCCCAAACCCCAGATGTCCCTTGCGCAGTCTGCAAGCGCAGGCACGGTGTTCCCTCTGAAACACGGGCCCCTGTGTCAGGGACAGGGACCCACGACTGGCTGCCGCCCCGCAGAGCACGGAGGAAGGGCTGGCCAGCCTTTGCCCAGCCTCACACAAACCCCAGACGGGTTTTCTTCAGGAAGAGAGCACCAAAAGGCAAAAACCCACCTGAGCATATGACAGAAGCGTCCCCGTGATAACAGCTGCCGTACCCTTCCTTGAAAGGGCAATACCACAGATAGTCTTCAGAGCCCTCACAATTCACCTCCGTCATCATGTACGGGGACCAGTTGCTCGAAGGGAAATAGTGCATCACGCCAAGAGGTGAGCCGCAGCCAAGCTGCCTGCACACAACCTGGGCGTCTCGCATGTCCCACAGGTACCCACACACTTTAGCCCAGTCCCCAAAATAGAAGACTTCCACGTTGCCTGCACATCTGTTTGGCCCGTCGGTCAGCCGCGCCAACAGCTCTGTGAGAGACACAAACCCCTTGGTCAGGCCAGCAGTGCGCTGCTTTCAGGCAATGGTAACTGCTGACAGATGCACGAGCAAGCGGGCAGTGGCGGTGGTCCAGGGAGGCCCACGGCTCTTTGCAAACCAGCCCCGGCTTGCGTGAGCCCTGGGAAAGCCACGGGGGCCAGGCCCTTACCCTTGGGATGGCGAGCCTGTGCTCTCAGGTTTAGCCCCCCGCTTCCCAGCAGAGTGACGGGAGAGCGCGGGCTGCCCCGTCCTCCCCGGGCACGGCTGCCCCCTGACACCCCGCGGCATCCACCTGCAGCACAGCGCAGGGCCGGCAGCCCCTGCTCGGGCTCCCACGCTGGGGGACGCAGAGGCTGGGGCAGCAGCGGGCACGCATGCCCCTGGGGCCACGATGACCAGGCAGACAGACTCACCATCAGCTATGATCGGAACTGCAGAGGAGAAGAAGGAGAAAAAAACCACAGAGAGAGCAAGCGAATTAGGACGCATCCTTTGGGAGCCGTCAGCGCGCTTTACCCTTTCCCCAGTGAGTCAAGTCAAGTCCCCAGTGAAGGGCACGAGCGACAGAAGATCGCTTTCTTCCTAGCAAGGAGGCATGCTGCTGGGGGGCAGAGCCGCCCCCAAAATCCTGGATCCCAAATTACTTTGCTCTTGCACACAGCCCCGGCCCCAGCATAAAGCAAACACGGGAGCTTTTTCATCAGGCACATTTCTTCCCAACAACAGATATGGGGGTAAAACTATAAAGCTGTCACTATCATCTGAAGTAGAAAATCTGACAAATTCTACTTACAAGTAGTGATCTCAGGTGCTGTTGAGGGAGCTGTGCTTGTTTCTTCTAGAGAGGAAAAAAACACACGTGGTAGCATACGGGGAGGTCAGCATGGGAAATATACTTTGACGCTTCCCCCAACACCGTTCCAGCCTCCGGCAATTCGTGGCTGAGCAGCTTTAGATCCAGGAGGCTTCTTTCTACTTTAGTGGACCTCCGCAGTGCTTTCAGAAGGCCCTTAAGGAAGAGTTTGTGCTTCTGCCCTGGCAAAGAGTAAAGGCCAGACGTGATCTTACCCGTGGTGCTGCCGTAAGCGGGAAAGGAGTAGTAGTAGGCCTGGAAACCTCTGCGGGTGACGCTGCCGTCGCTGCGAAACAGGATGGTCAGCTGGTGCCCGGATGACTTGAAGACACGATGGTCGTTCTTGCAAACGATCCCGAGCGGCGGGCCGCCGGGGGAGCCGCCGTTGAATACCTCGATGGAGTCGTACTGGCAGCTGCTGCCTTCCAGCCTGCGGAGGGAGAGGAGGCTCTGTCTGCACCGTAGGCTGTGCCACCTCCGAGCACGAGCACCGGCAGGAGCTGCAGGGCTCAAGCAACCCGACCCCATTCCCAGCCTGGCCCCCGCGCTCGGCCAGAGGTGGCCAAGGCCCCGCACTGGGGACGAAGCTGCCCCTGAGCCCACGGCCAGCACTGGGCACCCTGCCCGCACCACAGCTACCACCCCGACGGACTCACTCGACATCTGAAAACTGGAGCTCGATCCTGCGATCCAACTCCCGCAGCCGTATGCGCCACAGGCAGTGGGCGTTGTTGGGGTAGGAGCTGGGGTAGCCTGGGCTCTGGACTGAGCCGGACAAACCCTGAAGCAAGCCACCGCAGGAGCTGGCCCCTGCGGAAAGGAGCAGAGCCCGGGGATGGGCAGAGAGCTCTTGAAACCCCATTGCCAGAAGCCCTCAGGGAAGGGCACAGCCCCCTGCAAGGAGGCTCTGCCACAGCCCCACAGAGACCCTTCCTCCCAGGCTCACGGCTGCATCCCAAAGCCTCATCCCTGCGTGCCCCCAGCCCAGAGCACAGGTTGTGCTCGGCACGGGCAGTGACCCCCATCGGCGGGGTCTGGCCGTCCAGCGGGACACCTGGGCCGGGAGATAACCAGAGCCCTTAAGCCTTCTGGACCTGAAGGTGGTCAATGACACGGGGGAGTCGAGCTGGAGCTACCTGGTGCTGCTGGCAGAAATCAGGAGGTGAGTGAGCAGCATTTTGCCTCAGAGGAACAACCTGCTGGGAGTCAAGGCTCTGCAAAAGCCAGGCTCTTCCCAGTGGTGCCCAGTGACGGGGCAAGTGGCCATGGGCACAAGCTGAAACATGGGAGGTTCCCTCTGAACTTCAGGAAACACTTTTTCACTGTGAGGGTGACAGAGCACGGGCACAGGTTGCCCACACAGGTGGTGGATTCTCCATCCTTGGAGATAGCCAAGAGCCATCTGGACATAGCCTTGGGCAGCCAGCTGTAGGTGACCCTGCTGTAGCCAGGGGGTAGGACCAGATGTCCTCCAGAGGTCCCTTCCGACCTCCGCCATCCTGTGACTCTGTGATCCATAACTGGGGGCAGGAGCTAGTCAGACCCCTCAACCCCTCCGGACATACCTGTGGTCGCTGACACAGGGGGAGTCGAGCTGGAGCTATCTGGTGCTGCAGGGAGAGAGCAGCAGGGGAGTGAGCAGTGTTTTGCCTAAAAGAGGAACACGCTGCTGGGAATCATCCCTCTCCAAAGGGAGCCCCGGGACACTGAAACCCCAAACCCGCGGTGGGCACTGTAATGTGGCAGGACTGAGCAGGACGGCTGCAGTACCAGCCGCCCCAGCACTTGCTCAAGGGTGTCACCCAGCAAGGATGCATGCTGCTGGGGGGCAGAGCCGCCCCCAAAATCCTGGATCCCAAATTACTTTGCTCTTGCACACAGCCCCGGCCCCAGCATAAAGCAAACACGGGAGCTTTTTCATCAGGCACATTTCTTCCCAACAACAGATATGGGGGTAAAACTATAAAGCTGTCACTATCATCTGAAGTAGAAAATCTGACAAATTCTACTTACAAGTAGTGATCTCAGGTGCTGTTGAGGGAGCTGTGCTTGTTTCTTCTAGAGAGGAAAAAAACACACGTGGTAGCATACGGGGAGGTCAGCATGGGAAATATACTTTGACGCTTCCCCCAACACCGTTCCAGCCTCCGGCAATTTGTGGCTGAGCAGCTTTAGATCCAGGAGGTTTCTTTCCACTTTAGTAGACCCCACTTGCTCAAGGGCATCACCACCGTGGCACCATGAAGACCAGCACCAAACCTCTCCCACAGAAGAAGACGCTGCTCAGTCCCAAAGGATTCCAAGTGATCCCGCATCTCCCTGATCTCCCTGACGTTACCCAGGGTCTGGAAGTGCAGCCCATGTTTGGGTCTTGTGCTCGCAGGGAGACAGAGCATCCCAGCGGCAGAGCACCCCAAGGAGAAGAAGGAGGATGTAAACAGAAATCTCTGGTTACCTGTTGGTGGAGGCATCGTCAGTCCCGAGTCTGGAAGGAGAAAACCAGAGGGCGTGAGGCACTCGCGCCCCTTGGCTCCCCTCGGAGCACGCGCTAGAAGCTCACGCGGAGCTACGCAGGGACCCGTGGGGGGGATGGCCCGGCTCAAAACCGACCCCCTCCTCGCACCCTGCTCTGCACGCGAGCCATTGCCTGAATCCCAGGGTTTTTTTCTATTTTAGTAGACCTCAGCAGATTTTTCCTCCATAAGTCATCAAATCTCTTTGGGAACCCATCAAAATGTGCAGCTGGCTCAGATGGTGCCAGGTGCCCTCGAACTGAGAATTACCTCTCTCTGTTTGCTTTGAACAAGGTATCTGCTGGTTTCACCTGATCCGATCAGAAGTTGATGGCTCTGCTTCTTTCATGAGACTAAGCTGTGAACAACTCTCTCCTTCTCCCTTTCTCCACACCAAAACCAACAAAGCCACCCAAAAAATATTAACAGAAATGAAGATGACAGAAAACTATCCAGGGAGCTGGTCAGAGTAAGGCCAGTGAGGAAGGGAGGCTGCAGATCCCATTATCTTCCTTCATTTTGCACAGCTGCAGACAAAAAGGGGGTCTCCAAAACCTACCTGTGACAGGTTTTGCTCACATTCCCACCACATTTAAGGTACTCTCATTCCCTTTCCCTTCCAGCACCACTGATTTCATCCATACCTCATTGCTAAGCCCAGCTGGTGGCATAAACTCCGTGTCAGAGAAGAGTTTTCCCTAAGGCTCCTGTACAGGACACTTGATGGAAAGCCCTCCAGGTGGCACCAACAGACTGAAGGTGTCCCGTGGGACAGGGCTGTGGCAGGCAGAGAAAGGTGATCTCCTTCTAGTGTTTCATCTAACCTAGAGAGTTACGTTTTCTGAGATAGGGCTTTATGGGGTTATTCAAACCCCGGGGGAAGGACAGCATCTAGACCACCGTTACCCTTCTGCATCAGGGCTGACAACTCTCCAGATGTCCTCTCAAAGAAATCTTTAAAAGGATTTAAAATAGCTGAGTTTGGCTGTTTAAAAACTGGTTTCAAAACATAAACAGAGTTGTTCCAGTGTTTGATTTATTTTAATAATTGCAGTTACTGAAATGAAACTGGTTTCCGTATTGCCTTAATCACAGTGTCACTATATTTGTAAGAACTGCAGTTTTGAAAAAGATGAGCTGATGGGTCTGGTAAGACAAGAGCGAGCACAGTAGAGATGGAAAATTAGGCCACAGGACCAGGAGAGAGCACCAATCCTATAATCAAAATGAATAAGGGCATTTCATGGAGGCAGTGAGGTCCTGCTCTGGCTTTGTATAGGTCACTGGAAAACAGTCTACAAACCTGTATTCGGTTAAAATTTTGTCTGTTCAGACCATGGATAACTTCCCTCTGTGCTTTCAGATACTCAGAAACTGCTGCTTTTTCACACAGCATTATCCTAAGGTTTTAGCCCAAACACTGGTTTGTTTAAGCTCTTTGTTGCAGCAATGACTTGCATTCTTTCTTGGAGAAGAGTGACATATACATACAATTATATGCTGCATTTTAAGTGCATGCATATGCTGTCATATAGAGCCTGCATGGGTACATTTCAGCATCTGGGAGCCCAGTCTGAGGACACTGAACCCCTGACTCTCCAGGTAGGTTTGCTACATTGGCTACAACTGGACTAGAAAAGTTTTCAAATGCAAGCATCAGCTCGGAGAGAATATTTAGCAATGCCAATTCTATAAACAGTGTACATTTTTATACAACTTTGAAGTTACCTGTTATTGGAAGTATTGTTGCTCTAGAAGTTGCTGATGTCCAAATTGCAGACACTGTCATCACAAGTAATTAAAAAAAAAAAGTTTAAAGAACATTACATGAATTAAGTAATGTGGATGGAAAGTTTGCATACACAGGATCCCCTGGTGATGCTGGCAAAGGGAAGTCTGCTGATTTATAAGGGAGTGGATTAGGTCCAGCTACTGTTGGTGATAAAAATCCTGCTCCATGGACAGGCTGAGAGGTGGGAATATGCCTTCACTGACTAATATCATGTATGACAAGACCTCTAACATTGACCCTTAAGCACACAGTTTATGCATTTAAACTGATTTCTCTATTTAGACAAAGATCCTAACAGGGAGACCTTCCATTTATTCAGTGAGTAGGGAACTTGCTGCGACATCCCACCACACTGCTCCTCACATGTGCAATGCTTTAAATCTAAATTAATTAGATGGTAATGAAAGAATCAGACAATAACTCAGTATTTTCCAGCTCAATATCAACATTCCAGCTTAGTTTTTGATATCACAAACTGTACCTCAAGTATTTATAGAAGGAGCAAATAATAAAAGCATTAAAAACCTGAGTCTGGGAAAAGCTCTGAATGGTTATTTGTTTCCATATAGGTATAGGTAGGTGCGTGTGGGAACACAGAAAGGGAAAGCAGGTTTTTGCTTTTGGTTCATTAGTCCAAGTCAAGCTAATGTCAAAACTTTACATGGGAAAGAGGGAGGGATGGAAAGACAGCAGCTATGGCAAACACTTGGGATCTTTTCCCCTTCCTCCCTCCTGCACAAACAATGCAAGAGCAGCTGCTTAAAAAGAACAGCCTTGGTTCTCACAGCACCATGCTGGCACTCTGCTCGGCCAGGGAAGCCTCACCTGAAAAACGGGAAAGTGGTTTTTGAACACAAGAAGACCATTTTACCCTCTTTGAAGCATCGTCCCTCCCATCAGACCCACTGATATTTGTATCGGTCCCCAAAGGGATGAAAGTGGCTGGGCAGATCACTGCCTTTGCAACCAAATCAAATTACTCTCGTAACAGGAATTAGACTATGGGAAATTAGAATAATATAAAATTACAGTAATTCCTATTATATTCTAACAATTACAATAATAATAGGAACAGGGACATATGCCCTACTTCTTTTATCTAGGGCACTCCATTATTAAACACCAATGTGTTAGTCATAACAATATGCTTAATCAAATACAAAACACATAGTTCAAAGAGCACCTCATGCTCTTTAAAATAAACATGCATTTCATCCAGAAAATACATATAAGTCTTTAAATTCATTACCCCAATACAAAGGTTCAGAAAATTATATCATTGGCTTTACAGTATATTCATTTGAATTTCCTTTACTAGCCTCTTTACGAAAAATGCTAAGAACAAAAATTTAAATTCAATTAGCGGTTTCAATAAAAGCTTTTGAATTAATGGGTATAACGATTGATTTGCTCAGCGCATAGGTTTGACCTCCTCATGGTTTTTGAAAGAGCTAAGCCATGCTGCTAAATCCTCTTTTACCCTTAAATCTCAACATTATCTTGATGTGAAATACAGCCATGAAGGCGATCAGAAGTGAGACACTTTACCTGCATCCACCTGAAAATGAAGACTTATCATTACCATCCAAGACAAGATCATGGTGGCAGCCATCTCCTTGGAGCTCCTGATACAGGAGTGCACCAGAATTTATAGGCAGAGACGCAAAAGGGTGTAGCTCAGCAGCCCAATCTGTCCCTTCAGTAAGTCAATACCCGCACTGCTCTTACTTCTCTGATTTCCATGACTTTTGTTTGATCTGTTACCCAACATTTATAGCTTCCTGGTTCTACAAGAAGACAACACCTGACATCTTCCTCAGAGAAGGTAGAGATCAAAAGTGGTTGCAATGGCTGCTGGTTTTCCATCCTGTCCCTCTTTCAGCTGTGCAGTTCTGTTGCTGTCACAAATGTAACATGTCCCTTTCTCGGGTTTGAGTCGTATCTGAGCCAAAGTTGCTTTTTAAGTCTGTGTAGCAGAGCCTTCCTTTTTGTGACTGCAGATGTGGAAGGGTAAGAGCGTGGTGGGAAACAACCGAGGGGCTCATGGAGACCCTTCTGACTGTCCTGGATTCCCTCGGGGAGATGCACCCACATATGCTGAGAGGACACCACCCAGAGACAACCATCACGTCACCAGTCCCTTAAAGTTGTTGTGAAGATACAATTTCAGGGACCATCAAATGTCACACATAACTTAGTCATGTATTTCTCAAATATTAGTTACACATTAGTTAACTTTGTGGAGGTAGAAGAGTTTGGAACTAGGATGCTGCGCTGCCTTGAATTCTCCTGGACTACTTTTGTGAGTATTTCTGTCCTAATAGACGTCACATAAAAGTGCAGCAGAAAGTGAGTACATTTATCTCTTTCTCATCTCCCTTGTTTATCCTTCAGTGTGCTTTGTCTTCACCAGGGTAGCAAGACTGACAGTACATTTAAGTTCTGCAAGTCATGTACTGCAAAACTGAAACCACCAAAGTCATCTTCTGAATTTTGTCACAAACTCAAGTCAAAATTCAGTGGTCATACACTGGTCATCGTTAAACTGCGCAAACCTTCCCAGAGAACAAAAGTAGTTTAAGTCTGGGGATAGGGGCAAGTATAGAATATAAGGGAAAATTCATCCCAAATTCTCCGTTTCTGAAGTTCTTAAGTGCTTTACAGATCCCTTGACAAAGTCCTCTCACTGGGATTTACAACATATTTAAGATAACAGATAAATAAAGGGATCTAATGGAAGTCTACACTGGATTTTTTACAAAGAGAAACTACATTTCAGATCATGGTCAGCTTTCAATGGATCTGAGTGCCCATCAAAGAAACTGCATTTGCACAGCACTGCTAAATTTGGCAACGTGTGAACAGTATATAAAACCCTGGCATCACGGAAAGATTTAGCCCAGAAGGGGCCTCTGGAGACTATCTGGTCCAACCCCCAAGTCAAAGAAGGGTTATCTTCAAAGTTCAATCATGGTCTCAGTTATTCTTGTAACGCAGAATTCCACAGGTTTTTTTCTTAGACAAAGCGTGCAAAAACTTTTACTAGATAAAAGATTTGACATGCTGGTTGTTCCTGCTGCTAGTTTTAGATGGCTTTGGATTCATTACCGATTGGTAAACATATTCCTTCTCAGGAACTCAGAAATGTGTTTCTTGTGCCTCATGACTCACGCAACACAACTGTCCTGGCCCAGAACAGCCAGCACCTAAACTCAACCCGATACAGCACAGTCAAGTCAGAAGACAATCAAAGGGAAAAAGGAAGCACAAACTCCATAGTGAGAAGGGAAAAAAAGAAAGGGTTACTTTGTTAGACATGCAAACAGTTCATTGACTCTGTAAATACAGGTAGTCTTCTCTTATCATGGTTTTGCAAGCCAGATGGAAGAATTGGTCATTCAGAGGGACTGCAGGAAGTAAGGGAGGTGGCTTGGTAAACAGGTTGGGGCAGCTGTTGTGTATCCAGAGAGATGAAAGAAAAGCAAAAAAAGATTACAAACATTGAAAATTCAACAAAAGCTGTTAATATTTGAATGGAAAAAAAGAACATGTGAGACAACTCCAAAGATTAAGTCTGAGGAAAGCTCAGGGTGGCTGGTCCACAGAGGCCCCAAGAGTTGCAACAGCAAACATCACTGCATGGCCATCCTGCTTGAGAACTGACTGGCATTCACTGCTTGGAGCCCAGCGTCTCAGTTCTTCTGTCCCTAGATAAAAAGAAAACAAGTGTGGTGGATTGACCTTGGCTGGCTGCAAGACAGCCACCCAGCCACTCTCTCATTGCTCTTTCTCAACAGTGCAGGAAGAGAAAATAAGGTGAAAAAGCTCATGCGTAGACATAAGGACAGGAAAATCTCTTACTGACTATTGTCACAGGGAAAACAGACTCAACTTGGGGAAATAGAATTTAATTTATTGCTAATTAAAATAGATATGGATAGTGAGAAACACATACAAACTACAACAACACCTCCCCATTTTCCCAGGCTCAGCTTCTTTCCTTCATTGCTGACTCCTCTACCTCCTCTCTCCCCGAGTGGTGCAGAGGGGATAAGGGGAATGGGGGGGCTGCAGTCAATCCATAGCAGTTTGTTCCTGCTGCTCTGTCCTCCTCATTCTTTTCCCCTGCTCCAGTGTGGGTCCTTCCCATGGGCTGCAGTCCTTCAGGAGCAGCCTTCTCCAGCGTGGGCTCTCCATGGCCACAGCTCCTTCAGGAAATGTCCCCTTGTTCTAGCACAGATCCCTCCATGGGCTGCGGGGCAATCTTGGCTCTGGTACCTGGAGCACCTCTTCCCCCTCCATCTTCTGTGTGTTCGTTATGGATGTCTGAGAGCCCATGCACAGCTAGAACAGAACTGGTTAAAGATCTCACTTTATTGCAATGCACCAGCAATAGAGAAGTCACAGCTGTGGACAACTGCATAGACACTACAGTTCCCACCACATGGCTGTACGGGGCTACCACTCCTCTTATTCACCCTCTTTCACTTGGCTTGCTGTTCCTTTCCCAGCCCTTTCCTCTCTGCTCCATTGCTGGCTCCTTCCCCAAGAGGAATGGCATTTAGATCTACACTAACAGCTCATAAGAGGACACCATGCAGGAGAGCAGCAAGTGTTTGGCCAAGACCTGTGCCTCGTGTTACAGCTGAGAGTATCCAAGTAGCAGGCGAGGACAGCGTTTTGTGAGAGCCAAGAGCTGCATAAGAAAATAATTGTATTGATCTTTTGATAGTCAGGATCTATGACACATTCCTGAACAGTAACCCTATCCCTGCCTGGAGTGAATATTTTTGAAAAATGGGGAGAAAAAAGGCTCATCACAAAATCAGGTCAAATTCAGCAAACAATTTCATTTGAGCAAAATGCTAAAGTGTAAAAAATGTCTGTTCTGTACTGTCATAATGAAATGTTTCAAATAAAGTTGTTGGACATTGATCCAATCTAGTTTTTAAAGCTTGAAGAACCTGAGAGCAAAACTACACTCTTCCTTTGAGACAGTGTAAGATTGCAACTGAAAAATTTATTATTCACCAGCTCTGCTATTATTGAACTGCTTGCCCATGACTGAAAGAGCTGTTGAACTGTTGAGGAAGAGAGGGGACTTGGGATTATCTGAGAAAGGTACTAGGCAGATGGTCATGAAAGACACAAATCTTGTGCCTAGTCTCATTTTACGTTCCTGTTGGTTGCCCCTCATCTGCTTCCAGCTCCTCTCCCTCTCCTGGACCTCCGCTGACTCCAACCCACCCCAGATAATGAACACCAACCTCTTCTTCACATCCAAGTGAGGTACACAAGCTCATTACCACATCTGAAGGCAACAAGACCTGTTTACCAAAGGTCTGTGTAAGATAACAGAAATCAAACACTTTTACCTTACAATGAAACGACATCTTGCAGACCAGGACCTGTTTGATCCCTGTTTACTTTCTGGTAATAGGCACCCCAATGTATTATACAGTGTATCAGAACATGAGTTACTCCTTCTATGAACATACACTTTTCACTCCTTAAACCAACACACTCAGACCTGCAGCTGGTAAAGACAGACAGAAGCTCAATGGCAAAGGAAAAATCAATGAAAAATATGATCCCAGAAAATATCCTTGTTGCTATGAAGTTTGAATACCTAAGGTTTACATAAAAAGTTATTGGAACAGAGACAATATTGAGACCCAGAGCAGGGACGAGGACTGGGGCTTGCACACTTTTAAGCAGCCTTTAGCCACTGCTAAAAAGCTGCTCCTTACCCTGCAATTCTTTGGCACCATGCAGGTAGAAGCACGGAGACTTCTCCTACCCTGGCCAACTGATAGTCAAGCGTTTAGATTGGTTTTCTGGGATGAGACAGATGGATTTGACCCCTTCTCACCTTGGGCATTTCTTTGCTGAACAGATTAACTCTTAAGCCATTTTAAGATGGGAACCACCCATGCTCAGAAGGAAAATGGCTTCTACCTTCCGTTCTGCAAGTAGCCTCATCCAGTCATAGTGCTTATGGCACTCGCTGAGATCACTCATCATGTCAGACCTTTTAGGCAGGTGTTAAATGTCTGATTACCAATAACCAAATTTAAGTGCCTCCAAGGCTGGTGGCAACTGATGCCAGCAAGAGATAGGAAAGGGCATTTCAGCTTCCATCCATCCAAGATCTCCCTTGAATCTTGCCTTATGCTTGTTGAAGAAACTTGATCTAGTACCTGACAAAACAGCAGAAGTTGGAAAGGGCAAGCACTAGCTTGCAGAAGGAGGATGGATCTCCTATTGCTTGCTGAACACAGAAAGGAAAATAATTGATAGAATGATCCATTAAACCACAAACCCATAAAATTTCACTGAAAGGTAAAAATGTTGCCAAAAACTTAAGGGTAACCAGAAGCATTTGACAGATGTCATAGCTTGAAAATTTACATTTTCTTGTAACCAAGAACTCCAAAACCAAAGTTGGTGCTAAAGTTCACAACCTGTCATGAATTTCTTCACCCCCCAAAAATAACAAAACATTTTGTTTTGTCATTAAATAAAGCTTAACACTGCTTTTACACAAATATTGACAATGTTCCCACATTGTTTATGCAGTGGGAGAGAAACTAACAATGCTGTGTATTATTAATCCGTACTTTTGCCTATACAGTTTGGCCAACTTCCTAAACAATCCATCCCACCTAGTTTTGAATTTAGTTCAACAGTTTCATGAAGTCAGCTGGGATAGGCTGGTCACTGCTAGTTCTAAACTGAACAGTTACGCTTCCTTTTCTCAGTATGACTTGTATCAAATACTTCTGCCATCCTGACAAAATAAATAAGCCCACAGCCAGACGAAAAGTCAAAGCCAAGGGCATTTCTATTAAAAAAGAGACAGACTGTGCCCATAAAGACATTTAAAAGAAAAAAGGAAACCACAAAAGTATGCTTCATGAGGGGAACAACTGCTTGACCAGCACAAACACGTGACTGAATTCTGCAGTTCTGTCCTTCTTCGTGATTGTAACATGTTTTCCAAAATACTGCATAGAACTTGCCAAGTGTCCGCCAGCCTCCTGAGTACTCAGAGCAATATTTGGAGGTAAAATGGACTTCCAACACCAGAGGCCAGAAATTCAGAAATTTAAGGCTGCACCCTGGGAGTCTCCCCCTCAGAGAAGCCCAAGCACTTACCAAAGCCATGAATGACCAACAGCACCCAAATACAGGTCCCTGCTCTGAAGGACCAGCCCCTGGCCACGGCTCCAGCCTGGCACCAATGCTCTCGGCGGAGACAGCCCCAGCTCTCCTTACCCCTGCACTACCCTTCCACAGAAGGTCTGGGATCAGATTAAGGCACTTTTCTCTGCCTTGGGTTTCTGTGCCACCTCCCATTCCTTGTTCTTCAGAGTCACTGCACAGTGTCTGGGAATAATTTTCTGCGGCCTTTGTTTTAAATAAATTTATTATACTTCTTTGCTGAAGAAGACTCTCCTGGAAGCACAATTTCCCTGCTGTGGCTAAGGGTTGGCAAGGGTCTGGTTCAGAAACAGAAAATCCCCTAAAGCAGCTCCCAACCCGATTCCCTGTTGGGCAGCAGCTATGAGAATTGCAAACACCATTTTATAAAAAACATACAGGGAGCATATCACAATAGTGAGGTGCCAGGCAAAACTCAGAGACAAAATCCTCCCAGAAAACCATGTTTCCTTCCAACACCCAGCCCTGCCTGACCCGTCGAATAGGACTTTGAGTCCCAGGGGAACTCCAGGGTGGTGCCACCCCACTCATTGCACCAGCCCTCTGCCCAGTATCATGCTGATCGACTTCACTTTCAATGACACCTTCAACAACAGGGCACCTTCGCCAAGTTTCCATTCAAGATCTACCCCAGAATGGCTCAAACAACATAAAAAGGAAAAAAATATGTCATAATATGATGCATTTTTGTAAATACAAGGCTGTCCGACTTCTGCAAAGCCCACCCCAGACTGTATGTCTTGCTGCTTTTCTGAGCAATGCCCACTTCCATAGAAGAACCTATATACACTGGACTTGGCCATCAGTTCATCTTGGAAAGACTGTATTTACCCTTCTGAGTTCTTGTTGCCTGGGAGAAATGCAGGCAAAGAAAACAGACTTAAGAAAATTAATTGCCGTAAACCAAATTGTAATGTGGGCATCCTGATATCCAGAAGCTAACCTCATGTTCGGTAGGTTGTTTGAATTGTTTTCCTGTAATGAGTGCAAATTTCAGATCTTAGTGGTAGCAGCATAGTTGACATAATATAATGTGTGGATGTAATTTTGACCAAAGGGGTTTGCACAGGCAATTATATTTGAACGTAATAATTAATGGTTGATTCTAAATAACAGGATTACAATTACATGAAACAAATATTTAGTAGCATGTTATAGTTATTTAATGGTTATATGAAAGTTACATAAAGATTTCCCTACAGTAACATCTGGATATTATGACATCTAGATCAAGACAGGTAAAATAAAGAACCCTTTCAATTTTAGCAATAACGCTTCTACCGCTTGCTTTCTGTTTAAGTCAGTCTAGCACTTCTGTGATAAAGATGAGAAAGTACATGTTGCCTTGTTCAGTCTTCAGTTTATCTGATGGCCAACAACTGCGTGGTATAGCTGCAGCTGCAGGGGAAAGCACATTATCTATGAAGGTTTTCTAACATGGGAGATGGTGTGTGATGCCCTAACTTGTGAGGGAAACAGCTGAAGAAAAAGTGAGTCAGAGCTACGAGAAACCAGTTCAATCAGCACAGACAGCCTGCAGAAGTACCTAAGAGCAGATAGACTACCAAGAAAGAAAACTATCCCACCAGAAAACATGTTATTTGCAGTAATATGGATAGTATATCTTTATATATATATATATATATATCTTAGTATACTGTATGTAATTTAATATGGAAGCTAGGTAGAACTGAGCAGTAAACATAAGGTTCTTTGATAATGTTTTACTGCTGAGATGATGTGAACAACAAGAAATGAGACACAAAGGCCTCCCTGTTCTCATGAAATCACACATAAAGCATCCAATATCTCTTCCTGAAAATGGATTAATAATTCACTGAAAAAATAATTGTAAATTGTATTATGCATTCATCAACTTATTGCTACATATCCACATTGCATCAAAGCAATATCACTAAGTATTTAACATAAACAAGATAAGTCCAGTTGAGTGGTGCTAACTATCAGTGGACTCGGTGCCACAGATCCACGGGGTACACGAGCGCTGTGAGCCAGCACAGTAGCTCCTGGAGAAGGGAACCAGGCGCCAAAAGCAGGCTGGAATTTCAAACCCTCACAGACCGAAGCCAAAGTTAAAGAATAAATATTATCCTATATAAAATCACTCCTCTGCTAGCCACAGATAAATGAATTTTCAGTCTCTCCTGAGTTGCTAGAAGGTGCAGCTGGACCATTGCGTGTGGCAGCACTTTATCCATATGGCTGCAAGCGATGCCCTCTGGCCAGGCACTTCCCTTCAAGGATTTGATCAACTGAAAAGAGCCCAGTAATGAGGACAGGTATAGAAAATGTGATCTGAGATAAAAAGAGATTAAAATAATTGCTGAGGAAAATTGTCCTCTGTCTTCAGAGGAAAAAAAAAGCCCAAAGTAGGGATGTGATAGCAGTCTTCAAATATACAGTAAGTTGCTGAAAAGAGGAAGCAGCCAACACGTGATGTCCATGCTTACAGCAGACAGGGTAAGTAAGTAGTAAAGCTTTTCAGTAACAACCTGAAAGATTATTTGGTGTCAGGAAAAAACCTAACTGTACAGCTGATGGGAATCAGCAAATTTCTGGAAACCTCAGACAGGATTGATTCAAGTGCAAAAGCCTGGAGCGTGCACAGGAGCCATGTATGCCATGGAGATCTTACGTGTGGTTGGAGGAATATCCCTAGTGACTTGTCAGGCAACAGTCCTGAAGTTGTTTGTTCTGCTGTACATCGAGGACTGAGCTGGCAACATGAGGCTCCAAATGAGATGGAATGGCAAAGTATTTAAAGCTGTTCCCACTTCCTATCTTGAGTTGTAGCAAGAGTGGAGCTGTAGTATCTAGCATTTCTAGTAACAAATCAAATGACACTATGAACACCTGTGGCATAGGATTTGAGTTGATCTTACTCTGTTTCTTCCTCCAGGACAGAAACAGTGTTGAGCAGAGAGCTTTGGCAGACTAGCTTTTAATAAAATTTAAAAAAAAAAAAAAAAAAAAGACTCTCTTCTTCAGGCAATAAAGCAATTTGAGCAGACGAAGCCCTTGCGCGTGGTGGCAAGGTTTGCAATGGCCCTCAGGGCTTGCAGGAAGCCGTTGCACAGGCTGGAACCGATCCCAGTAGAGCTCTTCCTTCTGCACAGCACTCCTGCCTTCTCTTGGGAAGTGCTTTTTCATTAAACAAACCCAAAAAACCCCACTTAGCTGAGGATAAATAAAAGCAAAACTAATAGATTGCAAGAAAGACATAAGATGCATTTCATAGCTTCAGTATAGTATTATCCTTTACATAAGTCTGTATATGTAATGGTAACATTTACATGGTTGTAAACCCTTTTCTGTTACAGCAATAAAATATTCGTCTCCCGCTAACCATGCTGGTGAAACGCAGCGTTCCTTTGCCAACGACTAGACTGTTCCCCTCTTCAAAAGGAAGGTTTCCTTTCAAGATCCCAGCCTCCAATTCGAATGAGATGTACCCCCTCAACCACAGATGACGCCTAACCCTGCCGCTTACCTTCACGAGCCCCATCTGGTCAGCGGAGGAGCAACGCTGCGGTTGTGCTGCCACAACGCACCCAGCAGTTCACATTGCAGTTGAGCTCTCGGCCTCCCCTGGCCTCACTGGTACCCTTCTTTTCAAGCAGGATACTGTCTCTGACCAGGCTTTCTGATTCAGATATAAGCAAATGTACTCTTATTCTCCAGCTAATTACAGGTGTGTTTTATTACAGGTTTGTTTTGCACCAGAGGTGACAGCTAGAGCTTCTTTTCTGTTATATTTGCCTGTTTCTGGTTGACTTTCTGGTTTGGTTTTTTTTTTTTTTTCCTATAGGAGCAAAGCTATACAGGATTTTAAACCAGCCACAGCATCCTGAAACTTTCTAGGTTTCCAATCCAGACTGTCAACTCTCCTTCCTTGCCAGACACGTGAACTTACCCGAGATGCAGACAAAACCTACTCTTTCCTTGCCAGATCTGCCCGGTCCCTCAGAAAGTTGGAATCAGCTCTGTTACGAGAACAACTTGCAGCTCTTCTTTCCAAACAGACGCTCAGTTCAGGCTTCCATGGACATCTGCTTTTCCTGCATCACCCTCCTCCTGCGAGTGCTCACCCCGACTCAGCACCGCCGTACACAGCACCCACGGAAAGTTCTTGATAACCACAGTGCGACGCCCAGACACGGTGTGTGCAGCTTCCACAGAGGATGGTGTTGAGTTTTTAGCTTCAATTCGCCCCCTCGTGGACTTACCTGACCAGAGGTTCTTATAAATACCTATTTCTCCTGGAGATGAGCCCCATGGGCTGCTGCTCCTCTCTCAGCTTTCGGGGGTGTCGTGGTTTAACCCCAGCCGACGGCTAAGCCCCACAGCTCACTCCCCCGCAGTGGGATGGGGGAGAGAATCAGAAGAGTAAAGGTGAGAAAACTTGCAAAGCAAAGCAAGGAATTCATTCCCTACTTCCCACGGGCAGCCAGGTGCTCAGCCATCTCCAGGAAAGCAGGGCTCCATCACACATAACGGTGATTTGGGAAGACAAACGCCATCACTCCAAACGTCCCCCCCTTCCTTCTTCTCCCCCCAGCTTTATATGCTGAGCATGACGCCATACGGTGTGGGATATCCCTTTGGTCAGCTGGGCTCACCTGTCCCAGCCGTGTCCCCTCCCAGCTCCTTGTGCACCCCCAGCCTCCTCATTGGTGGGGTGAGGAGCAGAAAAGGCCTTGACTCTGTGCAAGCCCTGCTCACCAGTAATGAAAACACCCCTGTGTTATCAACAGTTTTCAGCACAAATCCAAAACATAGCCTCCTACTAGCTACTGGGAAGAAAATTAACTCTATCCTAGCCAAAACCAGTACAGTAGGCTTTGGGAAATGGGAGCAACCAGGCAGACACAGCAAGATCCCACAGCTACCACACAGACACAGCCTAAATCACAGCGTTCTCAATCAAGAACACCTCACACCTGTATTTTCCTCTGCAGAGCAGTGATCTGCACCATTAGCTCCATTCCAGAGGGGAAAGGAAAGCTATTCTTCCACTGGAAGCAGCCATAGCCCATGAACAGGAGACCCCATGCGTGCCATCTGCCCCAAAAACTCAACAGGGGCAAGCAGGATGATGCAAAACTTCGCTTCTCATGCAAGTGCTGCAAAAGAATTGTTAGCTGGAAAAGGTCTGAGTTTGCAAGGTTACCTTGGAGTTCAAAAAAGAAGATGGGATTAATTAGTCCTAAGTAATGGTGCTTAAACTCTGCACGCTATGGGGCTTCAAATGGAAGCAAGGGAGCACATAAGAAAAATGCAAAGTCCAGGACCAGATTCAGTGCTATAATAAGCCTATTTGTGTTAATAGCAGTTAAAAGTATAAACCTAAGAAAAAATCAGTGAATGTGAATTAAAATTATGAAAGGAATGGAATGGAGGAAGAGAAGGAAGACTGGTCTGGTTTTATTAGTAAGAGGGACCAACCGCTTTAATTATATAAGGGCGCATAGCGATAGGACAAGGGGTAACAGCTTTAAACTGAAAGAGGGCCGATTTAGATGAGATAGAAGGAAGAAATTCTTCATGGTGAGGGTGGTGAGGCACTAGAAGAGGTTGCCCAGAGAAGCTGTGGATGCCCCCTCCCTGGAAGTGTCCAAGGCCAGGCTGGATGGGGCTTTGAGCAGCCTGGTCTAGTGGAAGGTGTCCCTGCCCATGGCAGGGGGGTTGGAACCAGATGATCTTCAAGGTCCCTTCCAACCCAAACCATTCTGTGGTTCTGTGATTCTATTCAGGGAAGGTAGTTTCATGTATTTGTACACAGTCTTTGAACAGAAAATCCTTTCTGTACTAAAAAAAAAGAAAAAATTAACGGACAATGTTTTCCATACCCATTTTTCATCTCAATCTGCTTCGAAAAATTTCTATTTGTCATAGACATTCATAGGAAGTTGCTGTGTGGAAGAGCCAGACCATTTCAGCCACGTCTGCGCACCGAGTCCAGCAACAACAAGCCCAGATAAACCAAGCAGCTGCCACCGCACAGTGCCCTGAGCCCACGGACGGCTGTCACACAGTCCATTCCCTCAGATATTCACACTGCAAACTTTCTGAAAATCACTGTGTTGTCTCTGCATAAACACTGAACAGAAAAGGAATGAACAGAACAAATATTTAATTTTCCTCTCCAGCATGTTATGCAGTATTTCCAAGCTACAGAAGTTAATTCTTTACCAAATTCAGTAAATTTGACTCTCATGCTTTAGCTCTGATTCATTTTCTCTCTAATCAATTCCTAATTTTTATCCACTTCCTCAGAGAGTTTATGGGGACAAATACCGCAGTACCATGACTACTACAAAACGAAACCATGAAAATTGGAGGAAAACTTTCCAGAAAATGCAGATTAAATTGATGAGCTGCTCTGGTAGCTTTCTTCCTCACTTGCTCTGTCCAATTAGTCGAATTACATATGCACTGGGCTTAGCAGTAATTTTGTGCAATAAATAACACTTAACAAATCAAGTTATTGCATATTCACAGAGGAACAGTGCAAAGAGGCTAAACTGGATTCATTCCTGGGGCCCAGTGGGTCCAGCCCTGACTTCCCAGCATCTCGCACAAGAGAATGGGGTTTGGGGGTTGAGAGGAACAACACAGATGGAGTGTGTCAGACACCTGTACAGCACAGCTGGACACACAGCGCAGGATGCACAGATGTACAGTGTATACACACTAACAACGTAAAATCAGCAAAGCTTTCTGCTACGCATTTCTATACAGTCGAGAATGACAATGCCCTTCACATTATGACTGATGCTACCAATCCCTTTGCTTCCAGATAACTTTATCCAATGCTGGTTGAATTTTGGGACCTGGATGGGAGGTTGCCAGGCTGAGGTTTGCATCCTAAAGTCGAGGGTACAGCCAGATGAGGCAGACCTTTAGCCATCACTTCTCTGCCTGGCTCCTTCCTGTCTCTTAGGGACCTTTCTGCCTCTCGGGGTGAAGAAAGCCTCACAACAGCTTTTTGACATTTAACTTCAAAGTCTGACTTAACGTCAGCCCAGGGTGTGATTTCGGTTTCCTTTCACCAACAGTCATCAGCAGTGCTAACGGGGAGGGAGTTGGAGCAAAGGGAGGGGGAAACTGAGTAAAGGATGCCAAGCCAGATCCTTATTTTCTGGCTGTAAGAGGAAACAGTGCAAAGTAATATGGGAATTTAGGAACGGCAGGAATAATCTCAAATATAATTCAATCAAGGAGATCGCTGGAACCTCCGATGAACATTTCTTTATTCTCACTCCAAGGATGAAAAGGACTCCTGCAGCGACCTACCATGGCATGCAAATAAATACTCAGTGGCCCTCATCAGTCACTGCTCTGGATGGTGACTGCTGCCTTCTTGACCACCACCAGTTCTCCTGCGTATTTGCAACTGCAGTTTTCATCACCTCTACGCTATTTTTCTCATATATGATAAGAACATGTATATAATCTAATGCCCTACTAGGTATCTCTCTCACTGGAATTTGGAAAGATGTAGTTTTAAAAACATCCTCAGCTTCCTTAACATAAATACAAAATACTTCTGGGGAGGGAGGGGGGAAAAAAAAAAAGACAAAAAAAAGTCCTCTGGTATTGAAACCACAGGACCTTGCTGCTTGGCACATAAGCCACAGAAACCAGACAATTGTTAGTCATGATCATTTCTTTTACAGCTCGAGACATTTCCCCCGTGGAATAAGTGAACTAGCTTTTCAAAACTACCTCCGAGCGTAGCCACACATAGCCATCTACTCGGCATCACATACACAGCAACTCCAGTTTCCATTTCAGATATTCCAAAATACTGAAAATCAAGCCAGAACGTTCAATTTCCCTGATTTAGTGTCCAGCGCTTGCTAAAATTTCCAGGAAACTGATATTTATACGAACTGTGCCAAAGCTATTCTGTACAAAGTATTTTCAATTGCACTTGGCAAAGAACTGTGCGTTGAAGCAACAAAGAACAAAACCCATTCCAAATCTATAACCCAATAATACATCAAAAATACATGTTAATTGATTGCATTAAAGACAAACTTTGCTTCTGTGCCTCTGCTTGTCAGTAATCTTATTTTAAATACTTAAAAAACGTTTAGAGACAACTTTGGTTGTAAGAAACCATCTGGGTAGCTGCAAACATGGTTGGATACTAGAAGAGTAAATTCTAAATATTTTTCAGGATAAGCATGTGGTTCTGGATATCTGACACAAAGAAATTAATTATAAATAATAAAAAAAAGATAAATCAGAAAACTACTTTCAAATATACAATGGAAAATGACTGACTGCAATAAGAAACCATCTCGCATCCCACTAGATGGAGCTAGGGCCTTGACTACTCAGCCTAGAAATCTGGTCAAATATTTCACTAAGCCAGTGGCGAAGGAAAACCATTTACAGAAGTCAAGTTCATTTGCCCCTTTCCTATTGCACATGCAAACCTGAGCCGTTGTCCTGTGGCATTTATGCCTCACAGCAGCAGCTATGTAACGCACAGGCGCAAAGACGTGCTGTGCTAGGGACATCACTGCTAAGCCCAAAGTGGCTAGCTAGAAACTAAGCAAAAAAAATTAATGGGTTTGCATATTAAGAGACCACAACAACAACCAACAGGAACAAAGAGAATCAACCAGCTCTGTAAATTATGCAACTACTTGTTTTGAAATAAAAAGGCAGATGAAAAATAACTTCTTTTTAAAGTTTTTAAACACAATTCCCTGGCTTTGGGCCTTTAGTTTAATTTTTGCTAGTTGGGTTAGGTACAGAAGTGGAGAAGGTGGGTGGGATTTTTTAATTCGTTTTTGCCAAGAGCTGTATGTCACCACACCATGCACTACACAGGGCGCGGATGGTCTGCAAAATATCATACCACTTCAACAGGAAGCTGAAACATTAACCAACATCGGTAAGATGAACTTGCAATGCAAATATACTACAAGGCAACTCCACAAGATCATTCTACTTTGCATCTTTCATGCTAGAAAGTACCATAGACCTTCAGCGCTTGGCACCATAATATCTTGGCAGATTTTCAGACGCGTGATTTACCACAGCGACGTAACAGGTAAATCAGTAATGAGGCATTCAGTCATGTCAAGTGTCAACACACTGCATGACTGTGTAAATTTATAGTGATTCCAGGTGAATAAGGGGCAGGCACTGGTGCCTGGGGATACAGAGGCTCCCCAAACTGGGATAACCTGCCTGAAACAGAACTGAAATACAGCTGGTGGGAGAAGGAGCACTGTCAGGGATCCGGGTCTAGAGGATTTCTTGCTGTAATTGCATGGAATACAGCCCTGTCTTTAAAAATCATAAACTGCCAGTTTCCCAGTTGAAGAACTTTACTAAGAAGCAGTTTTGCAAAAGAGCATGTTTAGGAATGACAGTCATGAAAATTTGTCCACAGCCCTCGGATTTATTCTCTGAGATACCTATTTCAACAGAGGAAAGGAAAAGCTGCTTAGCCTATTGTTCACCCAATGAGTAATTACACTGTAATTAAATTTGGTTGATTGTTCTCCCTCACAGTAAGACAATCCCATTCACTATCCAAGCTTCAAGGGCATCCATAAATATATGTATAAAGATTAGTCTCTATGTTAGAGGAATGCTCAATATCCTAGTCAAAACCAGGTCCTATTATACACACACCAGCACTCAGGATTGTGAATAGAACAACCTATTTGAAAGAGCTTAAGGCCAGGTCTACAACGGTTACAAACATCCTAATATGTGAACTAGAATGGTGTAGGATCTGTGATCCACTGTATGACAATTTCTACAGCGGGCAAACAGATTTCAGGCATTAATGATGTTGTAATTAAAACAATAAGGAAAACATATTAACATCTGGAAGACAGGCAATCTGCGGCAGCCAATATGACAAATTCGAGCCAGCCATGCTAAGAAAAGCAGATGCACAAAAGCGCAAATATAAGCACATACTGAAAAATAAGTGTTTCGAGATCATCGGGACATCCTTTCAGGCAGATGTGCTGTTCAAAGAAAAACACTCGACAAGGGGAAGCCAAATGAATCACTCACAAAAAGAAGTGTTGAATTCTTTTAATAACACTAGGAAAATATCATAGTATTAAAATCCTGCGTGGGATCCTCAAAAGGTTATTTTGGCTGGGATTTCTTTGTGTTTATAAACCAAACTCTTTTTCCAAATTGTGTTTTCTTTTAAACCAACTACTCCTTTACAATGGTATTTCCAGTTAAAACACAGCTAACCTATAAATACCTGAATACCACAACACACATTGTGTGCGTGGGTTTTGTTTAAATCTTAGCGGAAATAATGGTAACTCTATTCAACACAGGGAAGCAAACGTCGATTTGTTAAGCGGGGAATGTAACAGCCAGTAAAGAATACATTGCATACATAATACAGAAGGAAAAAAATTATCATCTGGAGTATGTGAAATTACACGATTTTGCACCTTAAACCTATTAGAAGTTACTCTGTTGGCCAATACTAATCCACTGAACAAGCAGAATGTTGGTCAGAAGTCTAATGTTTCCTGTACCAGCACAGAGAGAACAGAAGCAGTCCAACGCTGTTAAAAGAAAACATGAAATCCAGCTCATGTTTCTAGTTAGGGATCGATTTCTTCAGGAACTACTGTTAACATAACATCTTCGTTGCCCCTGCGTACAACCATGTTCAACGTACTGTCCTTTTTAATAATGTCACTGACATCACTGGCTGAACTTATCGACTGTCCATTGATGCTTATAATCACATCGTTGTCCTTCAGGCCACCACTGAAAACACAAAGCAGCAATGTATTATTATAATTGCCATTTTATCGTCATTACAATATTGTTTAAAAAACAAGATTGCTGGATTTTTCTTATGTCCCACCCAAAGGCAGTTGCACAGAGACACAGCGGGCATGCAAAAAGCAATCAGAATTTATGAAGCGGTGAAGATTACAATACAATGCAGAAACCTCAGAAATTGGATGGAGGTACAAGTTTGATGAATCCCATATTTCACTGTCTCTGAAGGAATTCACTATTGCAAATAGCGCAGTAATTCTGCAATAAGGATCCTAGATGCTGGTTTGGTAGAAGAGACAGAGGCATATTTTTCTTTTAAAATAACCGCAACAAGGCATTCATTTTAGAGGGGAAATTTTCCAAGCTTTTATTCATGTATACATAGCAAAGCAATCTGAGTGGCACTGTGTGTTAACATATGAGAAGTTTCAGTCCCAGACCCATGCTGTTCTCCATGCATAGCTTATTGGCAGCCACTTCACCTTACCTTTGCGTTTTAACCTTAAGCAGAATAACGCACGCAGCGATCTAGCCCCGTCACCAAGAACGCATGCGTGTCCGTCCCCTTGCCCACCTGCCCGTAAGCCCTCAGAATCCCTTCTCCTGACCTCAGCACCATACGCAAACCGAAAACAAAACCCTCCCGACTCAAAGCAAGATGGGGCCCGGGTCTCTCGCCCAGCTGCCTGAGACTGCTGCCGGGACGGGGAGAAATGGGGTGGTGAGGGATGCCATCGACCACAACATCTTGCCCTGTCTTGCACAACGATCTGGCTCCAAGTTATGGAAATGTTAACCAAGTAACCAGATCAGACATGATTCAGCCCTTCAGCATAATCCTTCTTCACAAAACCACAGAGCAGTCATCAGCCTCTTCCGCCCGCAGAAAAGTCTTACATGAGTGTCTCCTGCAAGCACGATGCCTTGCCAACGCTTGCAACAAATCTGGTTGCCTACTGAAGGCATGGCTTAAAACATTTCTATGGGACAAACCATTCCAGATTATCTTGGTCTCTCATGCAGCCTGTCCTCTCGACTCATACCCAGGACGGGTCGCTGCAGAACTGCTCTCATCCCCTACCCAGCAGGGCTACACAACGTCCACTGGAGAGGAAAGCAGCAGAATGGGCAAATCCATAGGCAAGGGGACTAGGAGTGGGGAGACAGAGCAAACATGGGCTGCAATTTAATTGCCAGGCCAGCCTTCGGATGAAGTGTCCTGATTTGAGTTTGCCTTCAAGTTACGAGGCTACATTTCCTCACATTTCTTCTACCTCTCTCTAATGTCCTTCTCCCACTCTCTGCTATTATCTGTACTCCTATAATGATTTTTCTGCACCTTCAGATTGGACCTGCATGCCAATGCAGTAAGTTCAGTGCCACAATGGAGCAGCCACATTATTCCTATGCTAACTGCAGTTTAATTTCACATTACAGACTTACACCAGTATTCTGCACGAACGGCGCTGCCAACAAGAATTATCTACATAAAGCAGCAATAATTTAGAAAGCAAGCCAGACAGCTAACACTGTACGCCTTACATTGGCATCCAAACTGTAACAAAAAAATATCATCCAACCATCCTCGCAGTCTCCCTAAGAGATAACATATGCCTGCTCCAAGAAGCTTTCTGCCTACATGCCTTTGGTGCTACATACGCCTCTTTCTTGCCACAAAGATTTACTCTTCTCTTAAATGATCTCTAGTTGCAGAAAATGAATAAAGTTTCCTATTTCCTACCCCGGATTACTAAGCAGTTTTGTATTAACCAAACTCTGAAGGGGAAGCGTCTCCAGCAAGAGCCAGCCAGACCATTGCCAGTGACCACAGACCAGATGCTGTACTTCAGCCAGGCATCTCGTGAAGCATGGTACCAGGTGAGGTTCTGAGCAAATACTGAATAACATGAAAAAAAGACCAGTAGGCCAGACCCAAAAGCCCTTCCCCGTAATGTGACTCCTGACAAAGCTCTCACGTGGAAGAGTATCTCGTGCCAAGAGAGGATTTCTCCCCCAGTGGAGGCATGCCAGGAGAGCTGGTGGGTTTGCCCAACACTGAGGTGCCTGGGCTGAGATGGACATGTCCATCCAAGCAAAGCTTCTCTCTCGCTCTCCTACAGGAGTGACCAGCAGGGCTGTGGGGAGCATGCACAAGCAAACATCTTTATTCAGCACTGGCATCGGTACAACAGATGTCTTGGAAGCAATCGCTGAGAAAAATAAAAATTGAGTTTTCACACCCACTGAATCCTTGCCCTTTCGGCCGGGAACGCTGACAGTGCTTCGCTGCAATACACGGATACATTCACAATATTGCCCATTGGGGACTGGACTGAAACCACAAACCAATATCCAGCAGACAACCTAATAGCTATCAGATGGTTGTAATTTTGTTAATTTAGCATAATCAAGATAGCCAGTTAAGCAGGGAACATACTCCGTCCTTACCCCCTTAAGTCAGTGGCAGTGGTTTTGAGAAAAAAGTAGTTCAACTTACGCTTCAGCTGGTGTTTCTGGAATCACTTCAATAACATAGGCCCCAGAGACAACATCAGGAAAGTCTTTATGGCGATCCTTCAGCTCTCTAGCTTTGCTGGAAAATGAAGAAACAGCAACAAAAATATTTTGACAAGATGGGAAAAAAGAAATCATGCATTTTTACTTAGTTAACTCACTTAACATTCACTAGCTGAGGTATTTTACACATGTGGATGTGACACTTCACAATTCATTAACCCTTAAAAGTATTCCAAGAATTATGACCGTTTTTGCATGCATACAGCTTTTTAATGCCTATTTCTGGTAAAGACAATCATTTCAATAGATACAGAGGATCTGAGAAAACATTTCAAAACTTGGTCGTTATTTTAGAACCAGAAGATCCTGAGCTCCTAAAAAAAAACCCTTCAGTTTTCAATGCTTGGTTATACCTCTGATCGAGCACCTGCACACGTAAAAACTTCTAGGTATTTCCACAGGACGCAATATCACCTGCTCATGAGCCTCTTCTGGTTTGAGTATGAATAAGCAAGTCCACACAAAAGCTTCATTTTACATTAAGTGAATTGTTTAATGAATATAATTTTGTATAAATGGAAATATGCATGTAGCTGCTCTAAGTCTTGAAAACATACTGTCCTGTTTTCTCCTCGACTTTCATGACAGCACGGGACTGATAGTAACAATGCTAATAGAGCCCCGGGACCAATTCCCGATCACTAACTATTCTCTTCTGAAGCATTAAGGAAAAGAAAAAGCCAGGGAGTTGTTTAAAAACTAGCTCATAGAGTCTACAGGAGAGTTCAGCCATGCAGCAGATGCAGAGAAAAAGGTAGCAAAAACTGGCTGCGACGTTGTCACCAGCACCTAGAGACGCACACGCTGCTGGTTCGAACCTCCTGGTTGTTTCTGCTGATCATGAGCTTGGTCCAAATGCATGCAGTGCCCACACTTCGGGAAGGTGAGGATCCACCACTTTTACTTACCTAGGAGTTAGAGACATCATTCGAATGCCAATGTATTTCTTTTTGGTTATAGCTTTTCCTACAAAAAGGAAAACAGGTCTTGATCAATGGCTTGATCAATTCCAAAAAGAGAGCCTCAACAGCTGTTGACTTTCTGTTTTATTACTATTTTCATATTTTTCTCTTCCAAAGTGGTGAAGTACAGTACCTTTAGCTTGTCTGTCATGGGATTCAGTCAGGAACTTTTTGATTTTATCCGATGGGATAGCAAACGAGATCCCTGCTGTAACTTTTAATGTGTTAATTCCAATGACTTCACCATCCTGGAGAAATAAGAAATTTTTATTAGCAAATGTGAAACATCTTGAAGAGAAATGGATTATTTCTTCCAAGCAATCACAAAGACAAATTCACATACCATACTCCGTAGCTGTTTTTCAATTTTCTAAACGGTTTCTTTAAGTCTAATTTCTCTGAATCATCTATAGATAAAAAACTGTTCTACAATTTTGGAAAACAATGTCGATGTTCGTATCGCCATTAGCAGAAGAGAGGTCAGAATTGGGCAGCTCTCCAGCTTGCAGCATATTCCACAGCCAATTTTGGTCTGTTTATTTCGGCAGGCACCTCACGAAGCATGGCACCGACCGGCAGGCCAGGTGCTGAGCAAATCTCGCATAATAATATAAAGAAAAAAGACAGTTCACCAAAATCAAAAGCTTTTCCCAGTAATGTGACTCCAAGTGAGAATTTCAGATTAAACATCTCTGGTGACACCTGATGATTCTGAAATCTCAGCAGCTTCCTTCCCTGATCTATCCCAGATAAAAACTACCTAACTACGAATTTTAAAATAGAGGTTACTGGCACTGAAATTGTACTGCAAGTTGGGTGAAAAAAAATTGCCAAATCTCCAAGGCAGAAACTCTGACTAGCTCTTTCTTCTAACTTGTGCCATCCCTCGTTGAGGACCACTGCCTCTCCTCCATTCAACCCCACGTACCCACACCTGAGAGCTCTCAGGCAGCAGTTGGGTTTTGCAGCCTGCTTCAGTTGTTCTCTCTTGGGCTTATCCGCAGCCGCGGCAAGGTCAGCTCTGGCTATGTTCTACAGTATCAGCAAATAAACCCTGGTATCCTGATAAATACATGGGTTTTTCAACCGCCTCAGTGTGATTCAAAATAAAGGGGTAGATATGTTTTTGAATTGTTAATCTGAGTTTCAGTAGGCAAAAAAAAAGTGCCAGCTGCATGGTATACAGTGAGTGCAAATGCCTCAACTTTAAAAATGTGCTTTTTACTTTTTGTAAGGCATGGGCAAAAAAAAAATTGTGCATTACACTTGCTCGAAACTATGCAAACCGTAAACACCTTAAATATTGAAATCCAAGCGTATCTTGTGATTTGCCAGCATAAACACAGACAAGTGATTAGTAAGAACCATGGGAATTTGGTGTAGTCAGCCAGATATCAAATGCTCTGAATCACACTTCTGGTGCGGGGTTTTGTTTGTTTGTTTGGGGTTTTTTGGTTTTGTTTTTAAACTAAAAAGTAGAAACTAAAAAGCTTAACACTAAGCAAACAAACTTAAAGAAACTCTTACCAGATTTACTAGGGGTCCTCCGGAGTTTCCATACTGAAAATAAACATATGGCAAGAACATGTTTTAGTATCTACCTCTTAATTCATGGCAAGCGAAACATGAAAGAAATTTTTGAGATATTTCTGTAGTAATTTTTTCATTGTCTACTAAATATGTGCAATAGAACAGTCTTAACATCATCCCTTTTAGCTGAGCTTTGCAAACACTTAGTCCTTCTTCTCTTGCCAGAGTAAGTTAAGAAAGCCAAGGTTTTTCTTTTGTTTTAATAGTACCACACTAGCAACTTAAGATTTCAGGACAGCTCTGGGAGCTGTTAGTGAAGATTTCTTACAAGGCCAACAGTAGAAGTACAAGAACTATTGTTTTGCCTTAATACAGAAACAAACTTGAGTCCTTAAACTAAGCTTGGCTTCTTTTTTAGAAAACATGAGGGATTTCGAAAAGATACTTATTTGCCAAAGAATATTGCCTCCTCCCTTGTAATCTGTAAAAATTCTGAAGTGAAGGCAGATATTGTACTTGGTGTGGTTCCTTGGGGGATTTTTAAATAACAATCAAGTGCTGCTGCAGCGCAGATGTCCATATTTACATGGATAAAAGAAAAGCCAACTACGCTCACTGTTCTTAAGAACTATATCACTGGCGAAATTTTCAAAGCAACTATTCAAGAAATTTAAGGGCTGCAGGGGATGAGGCTCAGAGCAGGACATACGTTGATGATGGCGTCGGTCTGAATATAGTCCATATCGGAGTTGCGGAGCCCCAGCTCCTTCCCTCCACGCTGAGTGGTACTGACGATCCCCGTAGTCACTGTGTTTTGAAGAGAAAATGGACTTCCAATCGCAACCACAAATTCTCCTGGCCTCAAGTCTGCAGACTGACCAAGCAGAAGAACTGGCAATTTACCCTACAAATAAAAATAAAATAAAAAAAAATTCAAATGTTGTTAGGACACTACTAGAACAAATTCTACAGAAACAAGAATACATTAATAGAGCAGAGGAAAAAAAGAGAGGTTTTTATCCCTTGGGGATTTTGCTCACTCCATTTTCTTTGATTATTTCATGTGGCTCTGTACAGAAACATCTCAATGAACTGCTCTAAAGAGCGGGCTTTTTAGACTGTAGGAGTACTTTTTCCACAACAGGTACCCATTAAATCAAAAACAATTAAAAGACCAAAGGAATATTTATGCTCTGTTGTACAAAGCAAACATCTGATGATACTAGGAATGAGTTGTTTCCAACAGCTTCTTGAAATAATCAGCCAGCAGCTGCTGAAGTAAAAAAATATATTGTTTAAGAGCGAACACTAAAGAGTCATGAAAGCAACAGATGAAGTGTATCAAACATGCATATGTATAGTTAAAAGCATTTTATATTCTCATAAGACACCAGCTAATGTTTCACCTTCTTTTATTTTCAATGGATTCTCTCTTCTAAATAATTACATCGCCTACATACACTGATGTCTTCTTCTGAAGATGTTAAGATTTAAAGACTTTATGGGATTTTTCTGTTGTAACAGTAGGGGTTACCATTATATTTTCTTTTCAAGATCTTATCTCTATACATATTAACTATCATGTTATTGAAGACATTCCCACTAAGACACAAAACATTCTTAAAATCCATCATCAATAGAGATCACTGCAATTTACAGCAATTAAAAAAAAAGGGGGGGGGGGGAGGGAAGGTTGGATCTACACACGCTTGCTAATGCAACGCATCAAGGGAACTGAGTATGGTTTCTCCATGACACGTTGTATCTGCACAGGAACTGAACTGGCTGGATAACAGATGATTCAAACTGGAAAACAAATGATTCAAACTGGACCAATAACCCCCCCCGCAGCAATCAGAAAACAGCTGGGAAGCTCTTAAGGCCTCCTACTCACCAAGTAATTAAGAAAGGGGTTCTGAAACATTATATTTCAAATAAATACTTTGCCTTTATTTATCACCTGCCTGTAAAACACACATTGAGCTCCATTTCTACTTTGCTTTGCATTTTTAAAAACCAGTCTTTACCCTTTCAGTGATGTTACATGTTTTTTTACTCCTTTTATGTTTAATCTGTTGTCCAAATGATCCTGACCCTTCCCAGGTATTTAACTACATATTTAATCGTGTCATTAGACTACTTCTATTAGCATCAATGGACCTCGACATGTACAAATCCAGGTTTCGACTTAAGGATTTGGAGGATTAGGAGGCTACTGAACCTGAAATCAAAATAGAGAAAGTCTGAAGGGATGCATCTTTTGCTTGGCAAACCTAACTTTAACATAGCTTTCCTCCAAGCTTGCCCCACTTCAAAATTCTTTCCTTTGCTCAGCAAACCCGTCCCCGAAAGGAAAAAGGTGTTAGTATAGACTTTCAAAACAAGCCAGTGATTCTAGACGCAGTGGAAGCCCCACCTAGAGATTAACTTAAACCAGTTTCCAAGGAGCAGGTAACATAGTCACTTTATTAAAAACCAGGGTACCTTCGAGGTATTCTTGAGCTATGTCCCTAAAATGGAGGTACATATTGGCTTAATACCCCTTCTTGTAATTCATCACTTCCAGAAAACTTCCATAAGGTGCCTTTTTCATCCCATACCTGTTCCAAAGCGCACAGATTTATGCACCTATACTTGATGGGATCCCAAGAGGTACACACTGTGTGCTCACATAGCAAAGAAACAAGGTAATATTTAGTATGCCCTGGTTATTCGTACAGATTCCCAAGTTAGTGATAATTTTATTTCAGAAGTTAATAGAGGTGAATCATTAGTAAATTTTGGCAAAAAGGGAAAATATTACGTGTTTAAATTGGAAATTGAAAGCTAGCTCTTTAGATGTCTTTTGTCACCAGTAGTTTGAAAGTCTGTATTGGTAAGTCACCCTTAGGGACAAAAAACCACTAACCCAAATGCCCATCACTTTGTGTTTTTCACCTACAGTTTTATATCAAATGTCCTAGGAGATACACAATGTCTGTAAAGTAGAAAGTAAAAAATAAAGGCATCAGTCTTATATGCTGCTGCAAATACAGAAGTTATGGTTTTAATATTTAACAAGCCTGGCCCTGTGTATCCTTTATCCAACTTTGTTACAGTTCCACCAGTAAAATTTTACTCAGATGAACAGATTGTTTCAATAAAACTCATTGCCAAATCCGAGACAGGATAAGATGCTCGATGGAAACTTATCCAGACAGCAAGAAAATAATTAACCAACTGCTTGTTAAACAGAATCAGTTGGAAGAGCAACAGAATAGGCAACACAGTGAGGAGAAAAACATTTCCCTTTCTATCTTTCAGAGGAAAGTTTTCACAACCAGCAATGCCCCGCCATTAAATAATAATTACCCATGGTCCCTATCAGTGCCACAGCCATAGATAAACTCAACCAAGGCTGTGGTTTAATTCTGAAAAGGATTCAACGGCGATACCCAGTCTCCCCATCGTGTTTGCAGCACGGCAGACAAGCAGCGACATCCCAAGGCAACACTGCTGAGCAGTTCATAATCTCAGACCACAGCCCTGACTCCAAGGGACCTCTGCGGGACAGCACGGAAGAGGCAGCTACGATTAGCTGTGCTGGGAAGCACGCAGTATATGCAACACAAACAGCCCCATATGGGTATTGTTTGGATAGAAGGAGCACCCTGGCCCTTCCTTCTCTTGCCAGATGCTATTAAGCTTACGTAACACGTGTTTGCAAGATGTCGTTGGTCAAGAAGAGCATCTCTTTTTGGTACTGCTTTTCCTTATTTAAAAACAAAACAAAAAAAACAAACAAAAAAAAACAACACAAAAAGTGGGTTTTGTTTGTATCCCAGTGCACCGAAAACAGATACTTTCTAGAGAGAGGACATTTATCAGCATATGAAACACAGACAAGCAAAAGAAAACAGAAATCTTTTTTTTTTTCTTCGCTAATAGCAAAAAAAGATTGGTTGTGTACAAAGTTAAAGATTTATACAACGTTCCTGAGTTATAAAAACAGTCATGAAGCCAAAATCGCATTTGGCAGCAAAAAGAAAAAACATGAACAATCTCTGACTAATACAATTACTTTTGATTGTGCTGAGTTTTCAAGCCTGTGCCTATACTAGCTAGGCTTCAGTTCAAAGTCTAACGCTGTATGGATTGGCTGTGGGTCACCCGTGTGATTCAACACGCCTTCTGGAAAGAGTTTGGCTAACCTTTCCTTTGCTAGGAACAAAAATCAGTTGCAAAAATCGCCTTGCTCTGCACATATTATGAAACAGAGCTTTGGAAAATGTGTTCTGTATGCAGTACATTTCTAGAAGAGATATAGCCTTATGCAAAAATACACTATCTCAAGATAACTACAAATGTAACTAATGCATTTGATTTGTCATATTCTGTTAACCCAGAGAATTAATTTTCACCTGTTACATAGCCCCATGCCATGAGGAGGGGATGGGAGGACCACCCACATGGGCATCTATCACACTTAAAGAACGAGAAGGATGCTGAGCACAGTTGAAAAAAGAGCTCCAAGGTCTGGGAGTCTACACGGTAAATGAATATCAGCGGGCCTGCGTACTACTTGAAATGGTATTCCTTATGATTTCGCAGTGTGGTGCAGAGCACACTAACAGCACTGCACGTAAATACTCTCATTAGTGCCTCTACAAGTAAATGCCATGAAGAATTGGTTATGATGAATATATGCATTGTATTGGCTTTAAATTTTGGGTTTTCTCTCTAGAAAAGCTTAAAAATAACATCGCTACATTCAGAACTAAACTTTCCACTGTCAAAACCCCCACAGTATTTATTTAAATTGTAGAGGTGGTTTTGAAGGGAAATCAGTATAAAACCAATCAAAATCCCCGGGCATCAAGTGCTTGAGTTGGATGTATGTCCTTCTGCAGTCCGCAAGAGGAGCGCTGGAAATGCAGGGCAAGCACGTATAGCAGCGGTTGTAACCAGAATCGTATCAGGACACCCTGCCTGTGCCCGCACACCCTTCCACTGGCAAGCTCTTGCCTAGGATGTTAAGGCAGTCCTTGTAGACCAAGTGTAAGTGCTTGGGTCTAGGGCCCTTAGTAACTATAAAGGGGCACTCTTCAATTTTTACATAACATCGATGGTCATCAGGATGACGTAACTACTGTTGCAACTCGTGATTCTCTTTGGTTAACTATAGATTTGCCACAACAGTTAATTAAAATCCCAGGCAAATGAGCATGCCTTGCAGCACAATGAACAGGGAGCCAGAAACACCCAGCACCTAACCAGCTTTCCCAGTGACTCACTGCATGACCTTGGGCAACACATAACATCTTTTCTTTCCCTCCTCCCTCCATTTTTCATTTGATGAAGCCTCGGGGCTTTGCTGGGATCCATGTTTACTCAATAAAACAAATCTGCAAGCAGGCATTCCGCAAGTACACAGAAATAGGACTAAACATGCAAAACCATAAGTGGCACATGACTCACTGTTTACACCCAGCCAGAGAAGGAGCCATTAATTAGTGTTAATATTTTAAGCCTTTCTCATCCCAAAGGGCTTCAGACATATTTATATATGGATTTGACTCAAAGCCTGGATAAACATAACTCCCACGAGATGGAGAGCTGCACACCGCCACAAGAAAAGGCTTCATCCAACAATAAGACACAGCTATCGTGGTACAAGAGATTAGGACAAGTATAGAAGAACAGCACCATCAGCCAGGAGCCAGATGTTCACCTGATGCACATGAGCAATGTAGCTCAAGTCGGGTAAAGTAAGCGGAGCCTTGACACATCAGCTCTGAAGCTAAAAGAGGAGGCAGCATGTAACCACCACTGGGCACAACCAGTGCCACAGAGGAATAAACACCAAGAGGCAGACGACCATAACCAGTAGGTGTTTTGGTTGGAACTTTTTAATCCATGAAATAAGTGAAGCTGTCTCTATATTGGCACTGAAACCAAGTAAATCCCTTCTCTGCTCTGTAATCCCCTTCGTTTGCGGAAGGAAGATCACAAATTTGCAGGAAGGAGTTCAACAAATTGTTGAAGAGGAGACAAATGTTAAAATTGTTTTCGTCCTTCATGCTTTTTATTTTTAGGTGGAAAAGAAAGACAGATTTCCTTCATGCTTTTTATTTTTAGGTGGAAAAGAAACAGATGCTTGTATGGTACGCTAATTCAGCTGTAAGTAACTCTGGCAAAACATGTAACTTCCCTGGGAATTGCATTTCTGTTCTCATTAATGAAACTATTTGACTTTCAGAATACGTTATGGCAAAATAAAAACACAGGCCGTGAGCATATAAAAAATGTACAGTATCATCTATAATCTAGAAACTGCTTGACAAAACGCCAAAGAAAATGAAAAACCCAAGCTGAATGCATTACAAGGCTCCAAAAGTATTTCATCTATAGTTAGAAAAACAAAACTGAGTCTCCTTATCTAAATATGGAGCATGGGAAGCTTACAGAAAAATAAAAAAGAAAAAAGGATGAAGCGTTGTTTTGCTATGTCACCAGGATTTCAATTACCTGGCAAGATATTGCTGTTGTCCCTTAAAATAAAATAAAACACGCTGGTGCTGGCAGACCCACGCTGGAGGTACGTGAGCATTTTGCCATGCGGGGAGCTGGACCGGCACGTCGTCCCCGCAGCGAGGGCTACTAGGAGCTGAAGATGGCAGGAAACCACTGCTGCCTAAACTGATGAGTAAACAGGAGTTAACATGCAAGCTTTTTACAAGCGATTTCATTTCTGTGAGTCCTGAAGACTTCTGGAACCAATATGTGGGCTTCCTCAGGCTCTCGAGAGGAAGCGACAGATTTCGAAGTCAAATAGCATTTTAGGAAAGCCACTTACATCTGGTATTCAAGTAGTTTGGTTTTTCAAAATGCAGGCTATTAAAATATTGATACATAAACAGGAAAGTTTGCTTTCCTGCTTCCTCCAGTTTGTACACACAGGGGAAAAAAAGCAAATCCCCTCTGACCACAAAGATACAGACGCTGCATTGCCTCACGAAACCACCGAAGGAATGAGGGCAGAAAGCCTTGTTGTTTTAGAAGTGTCAAACCAAGTGGTTATTAGTAAAAAGCAGGGAAAACCTTAAGCAAAAGGGCTGAAGTACCACCGCAAATTAGAGATCGGTCACAAACCCACTACTGCTGTATCACTTAGATGCCAAATCCTGCCTGGGATACAGAGGCCAGTAACTGGTCACATTGAGGAACAAAAATCTTCAGACCCTGGCATGCTTTCCCTGACATAGGTGCTATTTCAGAGTCAGTGGCAAGCGTCTCACGGCTGGTTTTTAAGTGTGTAGGAAAAAGATACACTGCAAAACAAAGTCCTTCACCATGCTCACCCCCTTCTGTACTCGCTGCCAAACCATAGGCACCTGCCACCGAGATAAATTTCTGCGGGGCAGAGTCCAATTTCCAGGGGTGAAAGTGGTCTCCAGGTAGACATTTACCTCCACCTTCCACTACTTTTGGCTTCCAGCTTCGATTTGGGTGAGGACACAGGGCTCTTTCATACCTCTACCCTCCATTAACCCTGACGTTGCCCATTAAACCACTCCTAAAATTTTCTTTCCTCCTTCTGGTGTTTACAGTTTTCAGCAGCTGTCTCACACATTCTCATTTAACAAGGTAGTTATTTGTCTTGAGATGAATTTCATAATCAAGCTTTGCCAGCTCAAAAGCATCTGCTAGCTTTGGAGTGTTGTGCAACATTTTTGATGGGTTTCAGGCTCACTGCAGTATCACACGTGCCACACAGGATGGATTATTTCATCAGCCTCTGCCTACACTGCCAAAGTCCAAATTTTTCTAGGGAAGTTTTATAAGTTCTACATGTTCATACCCAAACTGCCTGCAACCATTTCTTTCTAGTATTGCCGTCTCCCCAAAGCTGTTTGCCTTCGGAAGGATGGCTATATTGCCTTTGCATTCACCACATGACTCCGATCTTACTTCCTACTTTCAACACTTCAGCAAACTGCTGTGTCTCACTATGGACACAAGAAATACAGCTTCTCTCTTTTACAGACTGTAAAAATAAGCGTGTTTTAGGATGAGAAGAACAACTCCAAGATTTCTGTTCCTCATTGACTGCAAGATGTTTTTCCATGGCGAAGAATTTAATCAGGGAAATGGTTCGTCCTTACTGGTGCCCAGATTTTAGCACCCTCTTTCATTTCCTATTGCACTCAGCAAAGCTAAATTAGTTCTAGTAATGTCTTTGGCCAGATGTTCACAGCTTAAAGAAAAACAGCATGCAGGCTGCTGCAAAATCTTAACAGTTTTAGGAATACCAGCTGACAGTCTAAACTCATACTTCAAGCCCAGCTCTGTTACTAACCACAGAGGCATTCTTCATCCTTCAGATCCTGCCTTAACGTGCCACAGAAAAACAGAAGAAAAAACAATTTCTGCATCTTTGATGTCACCTTCAAATAATTTATTCAAAAGGAAGAACTTCACCTCTTACTTCAGAAAAATTCTTAGGGATGGTTTTCATGCTATATCCAGATTTTTCAAGGGTTATTTGTACCGTCACATTGACTGCTTTAGTCATCAAACACATTTCAACTTCCAACAAATTATTACCTCTGTGATTTTGAAAAGCCTTTTATGAATCTGAATGACTGCAAGGCATTTCAGTACAAAAAGGAAAGCTCAAACACTGAACCTGAATGGTTATATAAAAATGTCACATGAAAGTTCAGCCTGAAAATCAACTTCTCAGCTGACCGCGGTTTCATTTTAACTTTTCGTGAACACTTAAAATTTTGTGTTTCTAATTCTCCCAGAGCAAAGCATCACCTGTCCTGCAAACAGAGGTGCCTCAGGCCTCACCTTGGATTGGGATTTCCCAGCACCATGTCACTAGAGCTAGCTGGAAAACTGGTCTCATCCCAGAAAGAAAAAAACAAGCAATACAAGAAGTTTTCCCCAAGTCTTCTCAAAATTATCCTGAGGTGCAACAGGTAGGGGCCAGGGGGAACAACACATGAGGCACTGGATTATACAGCTGACAGGACACTTAGCAAGGATATGTCAGACCCAAGTTTATATCCAGATCTTATCTAATTTAAAGCAGAGACCTGAAAGTTGATCTCCTGCTACCCAGATGGATGTGCTAAGCTGACACTGTGCGAGGAAGACAGCGGGGGCCCACTCACCTTCTGCAAGAGCTCAGCCTCCAGGTACTGAGACACTGCCTGAAGTTTCATTAAAACCAACCCTTTTTCTCATAGACAACTGAATATTAACGGATCAATTCCTCCCCTCTCCACCCCCAAAAAGAAAAACGTAGCTGATTTGGCTCTAGATAGCTCTAAGACAGGAAAAGTTCCTGCCTTAAAGAATTTGCAAATATATATATATATATATATATATATATAAATGAATTAGGTTGCAATGCTGATGTGCTGTTTGCAAAACAGGGTCACAATGACGTTCAAAAATTAAACTGATGGAAGAAGACGGTGACTATCATTTAATCACACAGCAGTAATTTTTAAAAAAGAAGAGTATCTGCCATCTTTCAAGTCATAACTAGAATCACCAATTCCACTCCTGTGTAGCAGCAGTTTTCACTAGAGGCAACTCATCTGGCTGCATTCTCTTTTTTCCAAGCTGCTTCCAGTCTTCCCGGTTCTGCCTTCCCGCAAGCAGCTTACCAGGGGAATTTTGGAGCCACTTCTTTAGGCTCCAAAAATAAAACTCTATGTCTGCTGTCTTCTTAAGTCCTCAAAACAATCTGTCACATCAGTTCAATGTCTCCTTTCATTGACTTACCAGCTTCTTCCTTCCCTGAAGCTCACCTTCCTATCTCCTCAAGTCCTTTCCTTCTCACCAGCATTTTCTGGTCTAGTTTCCCCACCACGCTGTCCTTCCAATTTTAAATCACTTTTCCAGCTGCCCCTCACTCCCTGCCATATCCTACTCAGCCTAACGCTGCCAGTTCTCATCCTGGGGATCTTTCCCTTTGCTTTGTTACTGCAGATTGGCTTCTGCTTATTTTAATATAAAAATGAGAAAATAACTGATTGGTACATGTGTAAATAGGTTACCTCAGGAAAACAGAAGAAAAAACAACATGGCAAAAAAACCATTCTTGGTATTGTTAAGGTTTTCTGCCATGCTGCTGTTAAGAAGCTTTTAAATAAGAAAAAAGAAGGAGCCTTTAAATGACAAAGGTGGCAAGGGAGCAGCAGGAGCACTGCATATCTTGGGTCATCCAAGAGTTCTGCATTAGACGTCTGATTTAGTCATGAACTCTGGCACAAACACTTTTGACCTCGCCGGGGAATAGGTCTGAACTAAAACAACACTGCAAGATCTACACATTTTTGAGTCATGTGTTTCAAATGAAACATTCTTGCCCATTAAATTTGGAGGTCATTAACTAACAGTCCAAATAAGGGAAACCAACATGAGCAACACCCCAAGCAATCACATGGATCTAATTGCATGTACATCACACAGTAGTATTTCAACACAATATTCCACTTGCGCTACGCTGTCAATGTGTGCAGAACCGCATGGCAGCTTTTCTGCTGTTGCAGGAGGCAGAATAACGCTGACAGCCTCGTGCTTGAGGTGGAGGAAGACTATGGATGGGAAGCTGCATTGCCGTTTGTTCAGATAACCACTTGCAGTGTAAGAGCATCTTTCCAAGCTGGATTTAATTTGCATGTTCAGGATGGTTCCTGAGATATTTTCCCATTGTAATACCCACATCAGTGTGGTACAGCCCTTCACAGGCACAAATATATCTTCTAAAAGCAATCTGTGACTTCAGTATAGGCACACAAGAAAGACTAATACATCCCTCTACCAACTACAAGGGAACAACCCCCATTTCTTCTCAGAGGGAGAGAGTTATATTTGTGTGTAAACCAGCCAGGAAACAATGTTGGTTTTTATTTTGAGGATGCATACAAAAGTGCAATGTACTTGCTTGCACTGCACTGAGAGGTGATAAAATTAACCACTACCAACCACAAACTTGGCTTTTAAAAATGTGTATCCACCTAGCTCAAAGATTCAGCCTTTCCTTCTAGCTTTTCCTTTCCTTACTAGCCTTTCCTTCAGACATGAAAATTAGCAATAGCTGTTGGAAAGGAGGATACTAAATTAAGAGGAATAAAATGTGTCTTGCTTGAACAACTCACCTGAGAATCTATTTTAATTAGTGCAATGTCAGCTTTTTCATCAACATCTTTAATTTTAGCTTCATACGTTTCACCGTTCTTCAGTTCCACCTTCACTCGGTTTTTGTTGGTGACAACATGGGCGTTTGTCACTATCAGACCGTCTTCCGAGACGATGAACCCTGAACCACTGGCAACAGGAATCTCCCTCTTTGAATAAGGAAGTCTAAAAGACATGGGAAATAAACATTTACCGCTGCAAAAAGTTGCAAGATCACAAACCATTCTAAATGATACGCAGCCAAAAAGGGTTTGGTGGTTTTTAATGCTTTAGGATACCTGCTGTTACTTGCTATCATTAAGAAGATAACGCACATGCATTAGTTTTAACTTCCCCCCCCCCCGCCCCGACTCTCAAATTATCTCTAATTCTTAAGCATGACAAATATTTATCATCTCAAAAACCTCTTTGCTATTACATAGCATCAATCAACACTTCTGGCACACTGGCAGCTGTTTTCAAGAATACAAAAATCAAAACTGGGCATCTTGTTTACTTGCGAAATAATTCAATGTGAACCACAGCAGGAGCTATCTTCTCCACCACATCTGCAATAAAGTTGTATTTGTGCCGCAGGCTATTAGGATGTTCTTGGCCTGAAATAGAAACAGAAAACATGTCATGAGTTCCTCAAGTGACAGGAGAAGGGTCATTGCAAAACACCTGAATTAAAAAAAGCTCCAAGTGGATATCTTTCCCCTCCTTAAAAGTCATCTGCAGCATAACCCTTGCCCCTAGATTTCCTTTCTGCCTCTTTGCACAGAGGAGACAGCATGCTTTATCATTAGGACAAAGGGATCCATGAAACCTTCTTGCTTCACGTGCACGTAACTGGGCCGTGGGGCAGCAGATCTGCTGCTCCAAGCCTGGCCGTAGCCGCAGACCCTGGTTCAGCTTGCCCCACCGCTGGCGGCTCCCGGGGATCGCAGGGTTTAGTCCACGTCTGCACTGCCCCGCTCTTCCTTTGAGAAAGGGATTTTGTACTCAGATGCCTCCATTTCTGCTCTCACCTCTTTTCTCAGTGGTCTATTTAGCTTGTATGGTCTTCTCAGATTAAACAAACGGGCTCTGTTCCTCTGCCAAAACACGCCTTCTTAGTGGTTTTTGAAGTCTCATGCTGCTGCATTTGTAAAATGCCGAGGACAACAAGGTCCTAACCCCAATGTAAGCCTACAGCAGCTGCTGTGGAAGTTTAACTCGGGTACGAGGCTCGTGCTTTCTCTCCCACTGGTGTCCCCACACAGCTTGAGCCACCAGCCTCTGCCTGGCACCTAAACGTGGATGCATGTTATATATCCTCTACACAACCATACTCAAGGCATCCTTTCCACTGCAACCACCTGTGGTCCATCAACTCCACAGAGGAGTGGATCCCACCTACTCTGGAGTTACTGAACCACCCTCAAGGCTATAAAATAGATACGGACACGAAAACAATGGGACCACAAAGCTCTGCATTCCTGGGCAGTGCTGTAACACAAAAGCTCATGGTCACTGAGTATTCAAGGGAGGTCAGTGGGATTTTCAAAAGCAACTGGATACCAAACTCCTATTGTGGCCATCAGAAAACCTGTCTGCACCATCAGATGTCTGAAAATCACTGGAACAAACTCACAGTTCTGACACAGCTTCCCCTTCTCAAGTAGCTCGGTGACAAAAGGGTTTTTATTTTAAATTGGGAGCAACTAAGCAATTGGAACACCCCAAAGAATTATTTTGTATTTCCCTAGAGGCAAGAAACACCCTTTGTTTTCATTAGTCTTCCCATGTTATCTGATGCATCCATCTCATGTTCTGAAGGCACAAGCCTTGCAACTGACTTTCAGATGAGTATTAATGTGCTGTGCTGCTCCTATCCATCCTTGCCATTTGGCTTCTAAATCCGTCCAGAGATTAAAGCAGTAAGCAGCTTGTGTACGTGCCTGTGATGGTGTAACGGGATGATTTATTTGCAGAATTGCAGAAGGAGACACAGGACTGTCCCATAAAATCATCCCAATACCTGAACGACCTTCATCATCTGAACACCAGGCTGGAAACCTATGCAAATTTTTAAGTACATACTGGAGGCAAAAACACACGGCAGGAGATTCAGAGGAATGATTTCAGAACAAAACGTTGCTGCTTTTAATACCAACCAGATACTGGCTTGATTCAGGGGTGAACAATGGGTTTCAGGTGACTTACCAATGCCAACTAGCATACACTGCCCTCATGAGAGGGGTGGATGCTCACCCCAAACACTATGCAATCGCTCAAGAACATGTTTTTTTCCCATTTATACCCTGTGAAACATCTCAAGGGCTTTTAAATGCAATTAATCACGAACAGCAGCCACAGCAGTAACCACATAATCCGCGATGCAGTTTCAGATCACAGTTCAGAGATGTTAATCTGCTTTATGAAGCAGGAACGTTGATCAGGAAACCTGTGTCCTCACCTACTGTTTTCTTCACAAGTATTCTGTGCTTTCCCTGATTTACGTATAAGCTGTTTTCCTTGGACCTTAATGCCAGAAAGGCATAAGGGCTTGCTGAATGACAAATATCAATTTACCAAAGGATTTATGTTCTCTTTATTGGAAATAGTTGGTATCAAATGAACCCATCATCGCTATAAAGCTGACAACTATAACGGGAGTGTTTTGGAAAACTGGTAGAAGAATAAGAACTGCAGTTTGGGAGTATTCACTCGCATTAAATAGGAGCTTTGACAGATTATCAGATTGGATTAATGCGATGTTGGGATAAAACGCCGCAGGGCACTACTGTATCCATCAATATGCTTTTTGATCCCTGCTTATAAAATGATTTCATCTCAGTTACAATGCCATAGACGTTCAAAGGTCACATCCTGCCCTTGAAAAAGAGAGCTCCCACGGATGAGGGAACTGCACAGGAAACACACAGCTTTTTTTATGCCTTCAATCTTTTTTGCATTTAGCTATTCAAGAGGAGAAAGGATGCCTAAGCTGTACATGGTGAGACTACTAATACTTCACCTCAGAGCTGCCTTCACTTCGAGTCAGAGGCTACAAACGCCAAGATTTCAGAAGTGACAGTATCTTGCGTATAATCCACCTCCTTGCGCCGTCCCAAACTAAGCTGCACCGTTAAAAGGTCAAAATTTCATACTCTGAAGAAGTTAGATAATAAATACTGATTCATGGCATACTGACCTAAAAAGCTTACAGCAGCTTGCCACGCCTGCCTGTTGCTTATGTATTAGGAATTCTTGCATTGTGTAACACAGTTTTGCAACAGCCCTTGAACAACTGCCCATTTAAATGGAAAACATACCTTTTTAAAGCAAATAAACAAAATTCAGAGTACTAGTCAGATGAATTCATTGATGAATGCTAACAAAAAAAATTCCTATCAACTGGTCTTCACCAGCATGTGACCACATAAAATCTGAAGGCTATAGTAAAAGTATTAATATGTTGAAAATTTCTTCTATCACTGAGAAAAAGTATCATGGGGGAAAAAAGATGAGACCAAAAAGGACACGTGTGCACGCATACCATGTGCCCATTATATACTTAACGCTCACCATAGCTAATTGCTCTTTGGCATTACTGAGCAATGCATGTGAGAGCCGAGAGGTGCATTTATCTTTCCTATAAACAAGCACCACCATGTAAAATTTTATCTTAGATTTGAATCACCAGTAGGCATAGGCTACTACGTGGAAGCCTAAATTGGCATAAACACGCCAATAATACAAACCTAATATGAGCAGATGCTCATTCCTCAACCACCATACAGCAGTTTCCAGCCATCACCAGCCACTGTAGAAGACAGCAGTGAAATTCAGAACTTCTCAGGAGATACGTTCCTCTTCTCTCTAACACACACACATTTTTCCAGCTGTACTGGTAGTTCAGGGTTTTAGTAGAAAATACAGTTTTCAAAGTGGAATGGGTATCATGCAACATCCTCCAAGTTTACAGACTCTGTAGTGGTTTAGCGGACTGTGCTTGACTATTAAGCAATAAAAAAAGCCGTAGCTTTAAGTTTGGATGGATGATATGGCTTTGACTATTTAATCCCCACTGCCTGCGTATTACGATACATACATCTAACCACGACGTCCGTCCCGACTTACAGGTACCCTACAAGCAGGTGGGCAGCTCTTTAATTCCATACAGATTTCTCTGTTAAAAACTGCTCCTTTGGTATAACCAGTGTTGAATGCTTGAGAATAAAGCTACCCCAATTTGCTGGCCTTTTTCTTTTATCTTTAAGCCACACCCTTCTGGAGGTTTGTTCCTACTATTTTCTTTTTTTGTTTGTTTTGTTTTGTGTTTGGGGTTGGGTTTTTTGGTTTTGTATTTTTTTAAGCATTGAAAGGTAGGCTTGAATAAAGCTCTAATTCCTAAATCCCTTCAGGCTTTGATGTTCAGATCTTTGCAGACTGTCCCTCTTTCTATTTATATGCTGTGATTATTTGTGTTTTGTAATGTGTTTATTGAACTATTGCACAATGCCCTAAGTGCCCATGAGCATGGTTAAGAAACCTTTACTAATGACATTAAGATGATTGTTGTGAATTCAGTTAATGATCAAAAACTGACTTTAAAAAAAAACATAAATAGGTTACAGTATGAAAAATTCCCAAGGCAACTAAGTCTTCAAGGACTTCAAAGGTGTGCTGGCTGTCAGCCCTCAAACGAAAATCTCTGCCAACTGACATTAATAGGGCCAATACCAGTAAACAAACTGCCAAGAGGCAGGACAGAATACCAAGGCATGGGAAAAAAGCACACCCGGCTGTAAACAACTGAAATAATTTGGTTTCATAAAGATGAGCCAAAAATCATATTAAGATCTAGGTTCTGATTAGGTCATTACTCAAAGTGGCATTGATGCTTTAAGGCTTACCTCTCATACACACTGCTTTTGGTAATATTTTGAGCTAAACTGAAAGGATGCTTTGGAGATAGAAATCTCATAAGAAAGCAACCTCTCCCCTTCAGTTGTGAGAACTGTATCTGCTGTCTGGAAGGTCTTCTCTCAGCGTAGGTCCACCTCTCATGAGAGCAGCTCCTCACATAAAACTTTAGGTACATCACAGTCAGAAATGGACCTTTTTCCCATCCAGTTTTCATGTGGTTTCCCCCCCTTTCAAACAAGGGGGTTCTGCTCTCATCCATCAGGACCAGCTCAGCTCGCTGCCCATTCTCTTCAGCATCCCCTGCAGCTAGCCAGTGCTAAGGCATGCCCAACAGCCCCGTGTCTCCTTTCCACTGTCTGAAGCTACAACCAATACAGTTATCTCATTCAGTGGGACTTTTTATCCTAGATACAGGGAGGGGTAGAACAGGCATACCCCAGCAAACACCAGCAAGTCTCTCCCTCCCACCCTCACTTGATGTGACCACACCAGATATCCTCATGTCCTAAGTCAAAAAGCTCAGATTCAGTCTGGAATCAAGCCTTCGATTTCTTTAAAAACAGCAAGAAACTTTCATTCCCATTAAGATGAAAAAACCCAACAACTTCCCATGAAACAGTAACCAGCGAGACAGCTTCAACTATCAGTATTTGTAATTTTATAACTGTTAAAGAGGATGCTCGTATGCAAATTGCAGGGAGGGTGGGGCACTGTCTCCAGGTTCATCATTGAAGATGCTTCATATGAATATGAATATGCACTTCATATGAAGTGCAACACCCCTGGCCTTCCAGGGGAACCAAATTAAAATATCCTTTGGATTTGCTTCACGCTTGCACCTGAGCAGCAGCACGGTCAGCTGGGAGAGCTGTTTCGCCCATCAGACCCAGTGCTCCCATCTCAACTGGGGGGTGCGTGGTCTGGTGGTGCCAGTGGAAGAAAACGGGGGTCGGATCCAAGGTTCTGCGGTTAATCTGTCTTTCCCTGTTAACTCCATAATGTTCATAACTGATTCTGTGAAATCCTTGCCCAGTAAGACAGAGTACGAGCAAAGCCACAACCACCTGCTGAAGTTTATGGGCTAACTAAATGTATTAAGCTACCCAGGTTGCTAAAAATAGATGATTACTTCCTCCTGTCCTCACTGCTTGCTTAACATCACATTCAGATACACAATCCCAGGTGCATACGCACACTAGGGTCTGAAAGAACAGCTTGGATTTGGGTTTCTCTGCAGAACGAAACCAGAAGTGCTTAAGCACTCGCAAAACCTCTGGGCTGGCAGAATCGGTGACTACTAACACAAACCACAAGACCGTAAAGTTTTACTTGGAGAACTTCCACGCTCCCAAATAAAACTCCAGCCGCCGGTGTTTGTACAAACTCCCATTCATGTCGTATAGGAAAACGTTAAAACCTCTGACGCTACTATGGAAACAAAAACTCCAGCAAATGTGCTTAGCTCACACTTGAAAACGGTGGTATCGGCAAGCTCCGCTGGAGAGACACAAGGAAAAAGTGATGTATGGGAATCTGCTGCTGCTGCTCTTTTTTTTTTTTTTTAAATTACATAAAACTGCAAGCCTAAATATTCCACTTCCTATTCAAGGATAAGTTGTGTAATACACCAAAAAAGGATATTACGCAATGAAAACACTAAGAAAATAAGAAACAACGTTCTACGTACCGTAGACGATTTGCTTAAGAACAACTTTCAGATCAATGGAGGGAATTTTGAGAGGTCTAAACCACAGCACCTTGCTAATAAAGCTATTACATCAGGTTTTTTTTCCCTGTGTAATCCAAGGAGAAACTAAAGACACTTCACAGATTTCTGAGAATAACATCTGTATTACTGTGACATCCCTAAAAGCAAAAATATTTTCATAGTGCTAAATAATGGAGAGATTTCAAGCATTTTACTCTACCAAATAGTAAACTGCACAAATCTGGTACTCACTTAAAATATTTCCTGCAGCAAGAACCACTGCAAGACTAAAGTGAGGATTTAAAGCAAAATTGCTTTTTGGCACAAATGCAAACTTGCAAAGGGAAAATAAAGTCCATTTTCATCATCGTAATATTTAGATGACCAGTTCTTTCTTGGCAACCTTTAACAAGGACTCTGTCAAATGCACAAGAGATCTTGCAAGTAATAGGCTTTGAAATTTGTATTTTCCCTGTTAATCCGAAAGCCTGAAATCATTAATTTTAATCACTGGTTTTAAACAAACCAAAAAAAAGCTGGCAAGCTAAACAAAATAGAGAATTCTACGAAGTTTGTAGAACAAAACAGCTCTGAAACTAATGATAACACAAAACAGTTTTCAGACCAGCGTGTGGTCGCTCACATAACATAGCACTTTTGAGTGCAAAAAAGAAGGTGAATGAATTGCACGTTTTAATTGATATTAAGCCTATTTAACCGATATCGAGCCTCTGGTGCAGAGGCTGCGGCGATGCACTGGATGGCTCGGTCTCCGCGTGCATCCTATTCCCAGCTACTGGCCACAAATCAATGCTTACCCTGATCAGAGTTTAAGAGGGTAAGTTATTGAAAATGCAAATGTATGAATAAGTGAAAGCAGATATTGCTAACACATGAACGACCAGGCTACATGAAGAGAACAGCACATACAGAGCTCTTCTGCATTTATAAAACAAGAAAACAAAAAAAACCAAGTATTTGAAGATAATAAATTGTAAAGCACAGAGTCTTCAGGGAACTTTGGTCCAACCTCTTTGGTCTAGCTTCTTTCTTAGGACGAAACAGACCTCTTTGGCATCCAGTCCCAATGTAATTCCAGATTTTCTTGCCACTGAAGACAGCCAATGGGCAATGTCCTTGGGCACTGTGCCAACAGCTTTCTTGCAGGACGTTCCTATATAACTTCAGATATAGAACTTAAAATTTTAGCCGAACAGGAACTGTTCCTACCACTTGTCTACAAGGCAGAATAAGTAGTAAATGAATCAGATATAGAGTATCTTCTGTTGCAACTCAGCTACTGAATTGATAGGTAATATCAAATCATTGGAACGCTGTGCAGGACGAGGAACACCCAGGACGCGTGCATCTTGGTCTAAGCTGTGTTACTGAGTCTCTATGCAACTTGTGAAAAGTAATTTGGATCCTCAGTGTCTTAGATTTATCTTTAAAATGGGCGTAACTCCTATTTTATCTCACAGGAATAGCCTCAGGCTTTAGCAACCCTTGCAGAACCTCACAGGGAGAAAATATGTGTATAAAAACTCTCAGAAATACCAGAAATTCTTCTATAAACCAAGTGCACTGGCTGCCCCTGCAAAAAGTCAGTCTCACGATTATAGTAGTAGTGAGCAAAACCAGCAGACTTTCAAGCTGATGAGGCTAAAAAGCAATTCGGCGTAAGCAGGGAGGGCAGGCACCCAGAGCAGAGCGACAGCTCCATCAACACAACAGGAAACTGCGATTCCTTCTGTAAACACCAGCGGTGAGGTGGGAGGAAGCCCAACTTCTGCACAAACAGGCAGACTGGAGCCCCGGGCCGGAGGAACGCAGCCCGGCGAGGAGGAACACGCTGTTCCCGGAGCAGCATTGCCATATTAATACAATGCCGAGCCTGGACTCATCGGAGGAGATGACAAATGAATTGCAACTCAGCAGCCCTCTGACAAAGATGCACGGCTCCGGGTGGCCACGCCAGCAACGCTCCCTGCCCTGGCAACGGCCTGCATGGGTGCACCGGTCTGGTCGGAGGATGAGGAGGGAAGGCAGGGTGCAGGCAGATGCTCAGACGCACAAAAAAAAGGTGAAGAGCAATTCAGGACAAGGGCGAAGAGTGCTGAGCTCGAAAACATCATTAACGTAGTCCTGTCTGAACTGGAAACATTAAGAAATGTAAGTCAGGTAGTTATGGAAAAGAGTCTGCCTGATTTCCTGCAGACAGATGAAAAGAATATTTCAGTCAACAGGTTAAAGCAGACGTGGTATTCTCTTCTCTGCAGAAGGCTGAAAATATAACAGATGAGTCAGGAATAATTTCTCCTCTCCTTTTTCCAGCCCCGCTCAGTTTACGTCCCTTCCAACTCAGGTCATCACCCTGCTCTACCTCCCAGCTCCACTCATCATTGCAGGCAGAGAACCAGCAAAACATCCCCTAAACGCCTATTAGGTAACAACGACGTGGTAATTCCTATATCCCACGTCTAACCAACCACTGTCTGATCTTGAAAATTCCTCTTAACATTACAAAAACATTAAGATCTCATTTTTAGTATGTGAGAAACTTTCACACTGAATCTTTAGAAGAAATCCCTGCTTAAGAGAGACTTAGTTTCAACTTCCAGGAACCCTGGTATGAGGACATCAGGGAATAAAAACAAGTTCTTGTTTTCATGCTTTTCAAACACTTTTTTCTCTAACGAGAAAGCTAAAAAAAGCCTCTTGAGATGCAAACCTAAAAAAAGCCTCCTCAGATGCTGCTTCTCTGTAGCGGGAGAAGGCATTGATTTCACCGCTTTGCTGTGGCAGGACCTACAGTGACACAGAGATGATACACGGAAGGATCAGATCTCTAGAAGAAACCTCAAAACAGTAATAAAACACACCCCCCTCCTACTCCGGGGCTTCCTAATTGTACAATACATAAATCCTGCATAACTATATTGCAAAAGCCACAATATCTACATGTTGAACAAATCCCTCAGCCTCTGGCAGTATTTTCTACACGTCTTAAGAATCACTCTAAGAGCACCCAGATTTGTTTTAATGTAGACATCAGAAACCCATGAGGGTTTGGGAAATGAACACGGAGTAAGGCAGATGGTACTTCTGCCATCCGATTTTAAGCATTACGGAAAGGAGGTGGCACTGCCACTGGTGAGACAGCCACTGTCACACAGTGCCCTGCTCCACTGCACGTATCGGGTCTCCTCAGAGGTTAAAAGAAGAGCAGGTTTCTATTTCAGTCTCTCAAAGACGCATATTTTTACAACATTTAGAGTTCTAATTATTATATTCACTGCTCCTCTATCAACATTAATTATTTACATAGTGGCTTTTTTATCCGCACATCTGTTCTGCTTTATCTTATGGATCATCTGAATATTTTTCGTATTTTATTTATAAGGGGTTTCTGCTTGCCCACTTTTACTGTTTGAATAGAAAAGAAAAAAAGGGTTAGCCAAGCTTTACCTTTATAGACAGAGGTCTACATACAGATCTCTGATACAGAATGGGCAGACATGCCAAACAGTGCATATGTTGGTCTGGAAAAAGGAATGAATCATCCCTTTACCACCACAAATGTTGAAGTATGAGATTCCTGGAGGGTTGTGTTTATTTTGGGAGTGGGATGGTGGGAGGGGAGAGAGTTTGGGTTTCTCTTCCTTATTAGTGCTTGGTCCACTCGCTTCTTTCCTTCTCCAAAATGACTTTCTGCAGATGCAGATTGACAGATCATCGATGCTGTTTGCAGAATGAAGCCAAAGCTGCAGTCTGCAAGTTTAAGAAATAGAGTAATGGAAAAGCAAAGTAATGGAAAATGGAGCGGCAATGCTGGCAAGGGGCAGAAGAACGAGCAGGGACTCATAAAACCTCAGCGTGCTCTCAGCTCTGCTAGTGGCTGACCTGGAGCAAAGCTCTTTATCTTCCCCTGCCCCGGATTCACTATCTGTAAAATGGTGTAACGACATTGGCCTCTGGGAAAACATTGTGAGCTTCTCCTAATGCTTTGCTGTATAAACTGTTTCAAATTTTAGACCATTGGATAACTTCTATGCATGGTTACCGGATTTGATGTGCAATATTTTATCCGTCAGTTGTTTGTCAGGAAAAATATGCCCAAATCCAACTGCTATCAGAAACATGAAATGTTTTTTTTTAATTTAGCGAGCTCCATCTCATCAATATTTCTGGTAACAAGGCTGTAAAACTGGATATAGGAATGATTCACTGCATATCCATCTTTCCCATCTCACCAAAAAGGCAGCTTTACAAGAGCAGGGAAATGGAAAGACTGAGAAACCCCAATAGAATTTGATGGGAAAAAATGACGGACGCAAGAACAAGGTTTGGTTAACTAGTAACACAGAAACTTGTAATGGGGAGCCTATGGCACAGCTATGCCATGACACTCAGCACGGCCCCAGCACTGGTGCCATTAACACGCCGCTGCTTGCACCGACAGGACCAGCTACCGTCCCGGCGCCAGCCCGCAGAGTTAGCGTGCAACGGAGGCTAATGGATCTACTCACACGTTACACACACGTATGTATTTTTTGCAGTGCGTGTGCACACACGCGCACAATTTTGTCTCCAGAAACAAGCTCCTGGCAGAACACTTGCAACAAATCACACAACCCAGCTGGCTTCCAGCCTTGCGCTTCATCTTATCAGCACACCGGGATATCTGCTATTAACCCAGAAATTCAAGAGCTATTCTGTCTGGCTGCCTAATTCATCTCCAGTCGCTAAAATAGGGTAGCCAAGATCTTCTAATTCACTAAACTGTAAAATAAAATAACTAGTCACCTGTGTCCTGTGTTGCAAGTTTAAGATATTGTAAGTCTCCTGCTACTTACAGATATGAGGTCAAGATCATCAGTTCGTATAAGACCAACACATTATTTTATAGCCCTTCAATATAGGGGAGTTGAGACTTATTTTTTAGTTACAGTCTTCTCTTTGAGGCAGGCGAACCAATCTGGAAATCACAATGACCTGTATCCAGAAGGCAAAATAAAGCCTTTCTTTTTTTCTACATCCTGAACACACCCTCCAAAATAATACTAGATATTCACTTGGGCCCAGTTACAAACGCCGTGGGACTTACTGCCAAGTCCAGCCAGGGATCCTAGAGGCCCCAGCAGTTTATGGGAGTGAGGAATGACTTTATTTACAACAAAAGTTAAGTTCCACAGTACCCCAGTTTCTATTTCTAACATTGCTTTCTTTCACTCCAAGCACACGTAAATTCACAGTTGAAAAATATTTTCCAGCTTCTCCTATTTCTTGGACGGCAGAGTCTTTCCTTTAACTGCTCAGGATACGCTGCCTCCATCACATCCAAACTCTACTTAATAAGATTCCTGCTGCTTACTCATGGCTTTAAGTATTCCTGTCCAGTCCACAGGTACCTTTAAATTTCAAAGCCCAGAAGATGAAAGGATTGAATCTTTCCTTGTTCCAAATCTGTATTTACCGACTTGACTGTTTGAAGTCTAGAGACTACAGAATTACCGCCGGCTCCCCGGGAAGGAAATCTAGATGTGGAGAGGGGAAAAGGTGAGCTTCTTCAGACAAACCACTTCTTACAGTTCCCTCCTCTCAGAGCTGAATACTTGGCTTTGGAAAAACTTTTTAATCCCACACTTGGGAATTGGTTCTCTTCTGGAAATATGTTGCTATTTATTTCCATTGCCTTCAGCTGCCTCTTCCCTCCCTCCCCTTCTCCTGCTGCTGCAAAAGAGACCAAGGAAAGTCAGAAGATAATGACTTTCAGACCACCCAAACACAGCAGCTGAGGGAGATGAAGGCAGCTAAAAAAATTAACGGCAGTGGAGCGCTCCTTTGTGCGGCCAGTTCCTCAACACCTGGTCCTCCCAGGTCCTTTTTAACCAACTCGACACGTGCCAAGTAACCTGCGAAGGTCTCCCAACGTTTCTTCAGCGCGCTAACCGCCATGTGCCTGTTGTTATCTCTTGGGAAACAGCTGAAAGCCTAGGTCATAACAACAATATCGACTTTCCTCTTGATAAATATCTGGCTTAGTTCCTGACCTTCCCAGATTTCTCAGCTGACTTTCTCTTCCTGCCCTGATTATTTATTCCTGAAAGGCTCAGCACTGCCAGCCCCTCAGCCCTGTCCGTACTACAGGCAAAAGAATTCAGGCAGGTCCATCTACTGCTCTTTCCCATCCTCTGCTCATGGATCTCATTCATACGCTGTTTTTAAAGGACTCAATTTATGACAAATGGTTTATTGACCGCAGAGGTCCTTTTCTTGTGCCAGATAATTACACAGAGTCACTTGGATGCAGTTTCGCCCGATGCATTTCAAAATACAAAGTCAGCCACTTTGCAGGAAACTGAGTTTGAGTGATGGATTTTTTTCCTCCCCCCCCCCAGGTCTCTGGAGCCATGAAATGATAACGTGATGAAGAGAAACAGCAAAGCCTGGATCTGCTAGCAATACACACCTTTCTAGAACTGAGAGTTACCCCTAAACTCCCCTCCGCCTTCCCCCAAAGCAAGACCTGTTTAATCTAAACCAGAAGAGCTCACATCGAACTCCAGATATGACATCATGGTGTGCGCACGCCGGTGACAGAGAACTGTGAGCCGCCAGTGAGAGATGCTAGCGTGCCGAGGGCTGCTGAGGTTACTGGGACACCACATTAGACATAGTAAGCCTAGTCAAAATATGAAAACTTAAAAATCTGGTTCAAAAGGGGGCAGAGGAAAGTTAGGAACTGAGAGCAACCATGAGGAACTTTCTTTTTCTTACTCTGGTGAAAGGACAAATCCCGGCTAGTTTGTATTTTACAGTGTGAAGACCACAACACGGAGGGAAGGGCACGCTGCCCTAAAACGCCTGCCAGCATTTGCTGGGAGAAGCGAGGAGGGGAAGGAAGACTGGTTTAAGTTGTGTGTTGAACATCCCAAGCCATCCTCCCTTGGTCAGCAGGAGAGATTTAAGAGCACCAAAAACATATTTGCAGAAGAAAAAGAAAACATCCTCCCAGCACGTTGAACCTCATCACACAGAACGCTGAGGTCTCGTCGCACTGACCTCACTCCACGGCGTGGGATGGTCTTCTTTATACAGCCACGGTTTCTGCTCAGAGGACCTTCACCTTCTTTCTGCCCCTTTGTATTTTCATCGGTACCAACCCGCACCGCACCGGCACGTGCTTTGCAGGCCTGAACGCCCTCTACAACATCTCTCGTGTCCTTTGTGGCAAGTGAAGGTTTCTTTTGTGAAAGCTGCAGCTCAGCAGCCCTGCCCAGGCTGGTGCAGAAGTGACTTGCTGGTGCTGCAAGCGCTCCTCTGCCAGCGGTTTCGATATGAAAAGCAGGGCTCCATCATCTGCCGGAGGCAGAGGGAAGCTGTGCCCAGGGCGCCCTGGGAGGCTTCCCACCGCCGGCAGGACGGGTACCGCCGGTTACACTGCTGGAAAGGGCGCACCGCCCCAGACAGGGACACAGCAGTAATGAAAGGGGTCTGTCCGCCACCACAGCGTGTCACCCTGCTCATCACCTGCCTCCGCCTGACTTTAACAGAGGTGAGCCCAGGCAGGGCAGGCTTCAGCCCTGCTCCCATCCCGTGCGCTCACCCGTACTAGGTTAACCGATGCATGTCTTGGCTAAAAGCCACAGCCGGGCTTTCCTCCCTCTCCTCGCCGCTCCTGGGGTTTCTCCAGATAGAGCCTGCTTTGCCCTTTCTGCGTGTCTGGCTCTGCGGGCTGATCCTGCACCCCGGAGCACATCACCGTGGTGCAGGAGACCTGCTCAGCACCCTGGTGCCACAGGGCTGCACCCTGCCACCACCCGTCCCGGTGTTCAGGGCCGAGGCTAGAGTCAGCTCCGAGGCCTGTGAAATTTTTCCTGAGGTTTTTTTAAGATTCACGATTCCCGTTTTGCGGAGGAAAAGATCCCCCTTCTGCACACAGACCAGAGCAACCTGCCCCGCCTCTCCCGCAGCCTCTCATAGACATGCCCTGTATTTGAACAGAGGCACTGAGCATCACTGAAGGACAAAAGCAGCGCCGGGAGTGGACTGTAGTAGATGAAAATTGAAAAAGACAAAAAGTTTTACTTTATTTTATGCAATATACACAATATTGTACTTGACCGGCTACTACAGTGACGCGAAACTTAAAAACAACAAAAAAAGTGCTTTCCAAACACTACATCCCCATTCCCTCGTTTCCCTGGGCCATTGCACTGTATTCACCAAATTATTTATATAGGTACGTTACTGTGAAAGCGTAAAAATATTTCACCAAAGATAACTCCACCTCTAGGTGGAAAAAGCGCTCCTGAAAACGAACTCAAAATAAAATTAAAAATTAACAGCTCTAAGGAGTCACATATTAGGCAATGGCTTTTCAAGCCAGTGGTTCGATCTGCCTCCAGGGAAGAGCGCTTTGCAGCCTACTCCCCATTTCTTTTTATTTTAGGTTCTTTACATATGAAAAAAGCTTTGCTTGCAGCAACGCTTGCTCTGGACTAGGGATAAACATGTGGCCCTGGTCAGCTTCTCTAGCCCCTTCCTTTTGTCCCCAGTGATAGAGAAAACAAGCATCGCTCCGACCAGAGATGCAACAGGGCAAAATGATTGTCTGGGCGTACGCATGACCTGTCTCCTGCAGTTATTTTCCTATACGAGGTCTATATGCAGCCTATGCATTTTCTATACGACCTACCGGAGACACGTATTACTCTCCAGCTCAAACACAGCCCGAATTCTGCAAACATTCAGCAGAAAAGACCGAGAAAACAATATTGGTTTCACGAACCGAGAACAAAAATCACAAGGCATTATATTATACTGGAGATCAGGAAACAGCAGCGTGAAAGCGTTAATTGTCTCCAGTGTCCGTAAATGCCAGCAATGTTCCCCAGAGCACAACGCAGCTTTGAAACCGAGGGGAAAACCAGTGGTACAAAAAATTGATTGTATTGATACCAAACTTGTAAGTTTGATCTGTAATGCAGGATCAGTGTTTTGCCCAAGCTGAGCATATAGTCACTATACATCGGAATATTCTTCTGCTGGAGAGGTGATGGCTAAATCTAGAAAAAGATTTGTTTTTCAAGAAAGAAGTGCCGAAATGGTATGAGCTGTTCCAAAAGAATCAATCCTCAGTGAAACAGCACTGACTTGCTAAAAGGGGACTCCTGCTTCAGCAATAAAGGCTTAATTCATGCTGGTTTTTACATATTACCCCCTAAACGTGCTGGATGCCTTGGAAGGAATACGCAGCCTTAGCTTACAAGGTTTAAGCCAGCCGGTATTAGGGGTTGCATCTCATAAAGATCATCCCATGCTTATCCCCAGCACGGTTTTGCCTCGCTGTGTCCCATCCTGCACCCATCGTTCCTGCAAGGCTGAGGACTTCTCCAGGTGCTTCAGGCCCGCAGCCCCGTCTGCGGAGCCGCAGTTCCCTAACCCAGCCGTGGGTCTTTACATGGTTTACAAATAATTAGCATCCATCCTGCAGCTCCGAGTACTCAAGTTACATCCAACTAAAATAACAACTAAATAATAATAATGCTGAAGGAAATATATTGTTACTTCTCGACGGCCACTCCCATCTCCCCCCCCCAAAAAAACCCCAAACCCGAATCAACCAAACCCTAAAGCCAGCTTAACACGATGTTTAGTTACAAGCATCCCCCTCTCTAGCAGATCTATTATTAATAATCAGAGCAGATCTGCCGAAAGGGGCAAAGGCAGCCAGCTGCCTGCTCTGCCCACACCGACACGCCGCACTCATCCGCTGCGAACGGATTTTAACAGCTCCTACATTCTTGGCTTTATTTTCCAGGGCATTTCGTTGTGACAAAGCGCCTGGACGGCAGCGCACTCAAGTATTTCTGCAAACTTTGTTGAAGCCGCACAGTGGGACTCGGGTCCCCTCATCCGCGCCGGCTTCTGGGGTTTTGCAACCAGTTTCCCCCAGTTTTGAGCCCGGCATCACTTCTCTCGGGGGAGGGAATGGGGAAGGAGGAGATGTTTGAAGTTGGATATAAGGATCTCCCCCCCCCCCCCCCCCCCCCGACGCTTGGCAGATGAAGACAAACACTGCATTCTTGCTCTAGTTTCTCACTGAACTTGAATACCGAACTCGAGCCAAGGCCAGCCCTTTTCTTTGGTCCTCTCCTCGTGATGCCAGCCACCGGCCGGGCTGGGATGGGCCGGGACGCGATGGGATGGGATGCCTGCCCAGCCACCGGCCGGGATGGGACGGGATGGGACGGGATGTCAGCCCAGCCACCGGCCGGGATGGGACGGGCCGGGATGGGACGGGACGCCTTTCTGCTGCGGAGCTGTTTGCACCGGCGCGGCGCGATCCCTCCTCCCTGGAGGGGGGCAGCGGCTGCAGCAGCAGGGCCGAGAGCCCCCGGCCAGGCGGCGGGGGCAGGGGACGACGGGGCCCGCGGGGTCCCCGCCCGGCAGCGCCCAGCCCGGCCTCGCCCCGGCCCCGGCGGGGGCCGCCCTTACCCTGCCCGCAGGCTCCGCGCTGGATGGCGATGACAGGCGGCTGGCGGAGGCGCTCGGCGCGGCGGCTGGCGGCCCGCAGCTGGCAGGGGCTGGCGTAGGTGACGGCGTCGCTGCCGCAGACGGGCTCGCTGCTGGAGCAGAGGCAGCGCCCGGCGGCCGCTCGCTTCCTGACGGTGGCCGAAGCGGGGACCCCGCCGCCGGGCGGCACCACGCACTGCAGCCCCTCGCCGCAGGGCGGCCCCCCGCCGCCGGGCCCGCCGCAGGGCTCGCCCTCCTCCGCCCCGCAGACGCGGCAGCAGCCGCAGGCGTCCAGCACGGCTCCGCCGGGGCAGGCGGCGGGCAGCGGCGGGCAGCGCGACCGGTCGCAGCGCTCCGGGCAGGCGGGCGGCGGCGAGGCGGCGGCGGCGGGCAGCAGCGCTGCCAGCAGCAGGCTCCAGCCCCACAGCAGCATCGCGGCGGCGAGGAGAGGCGAGGGGAGGCGAGGGGAGGCGAGGCGAGGCGAGGCGAGCCCAGGCGCGGCCCGGCGGGCGGGCGGCTTTAAGCGGCGGCGCGGCCGGGGAGGGCGGCGGGGCGGGGCGGCGGGCACGGCCCCCCCGGCTGCGGCCCCCCTCCTCCCCCGCTTTTGGGGGGAAACTTCAACGCTGCGCTGCCGCCCGGAGCTGTTCAACTCGGCGTTGAAAAGCGCGGCCGCACCGAAAACCCGACAGACGGATTCGGAGCGGCGGAAAGGCCGATAACGCGCCCCTGCCAGCCGGGGGGTGGAGCTGAGCGCTCTTCCCCACTTAAGGAATTACGGGAAACCAAGCTAAAGTCAGCGCCGATAACATTTCTGTCTGATAAGGAGGTGGGTGGAAGAGCAGATGCGGAGGGCAGGGCCGCCAGCCTGGCAGAAAGAGTAAAGCCGTAATGCAAATGTCAGGCATCCCCGCCGGGAATGCCAGGTCGTCCCGCATGCGGCGACCTGAGGAATTCCCGGCTTTGGGAGGCGGCGGCCGGCGCTGAGCGGCGCCTAAAGGCAGCGGGGATGGGCGGCAGGCGGCTCCCGGGCCGCCTCTGCTCGCCCCCTCGGAGGCTCTCGGAGCCTCAGGGCGAGGTGGCTTCTAGCAATTAGCAGAAGGTTAATCAACCGAAAGAAAAAAACCTCCCCACCCTCCCGGTCTGTCATCATCCCACAAGCGGGCTGATCCAATTTATCTGCAACGCCAGGACCCACGGACAGTGGCCTGGTGGCCATGTGCCCGTGCAAGGTGGTTTGGAAGGCGATTTAACCACAGGCGAGTACCTTCCAAGGGAAAAGACATCGTTTCCAAAGCAAGCAGGGGAAGGTATAACAAGAACTAATAGCTGGAAGTTGAGCACGGCCAATTTTTTAATTACGAGCTGATTAAACTTTTGAACTACCGATCTGTAATTATTTAAGTGCATCTTTATCAGGCACCCAGTAACTGAGGACCTAATGAACTTCACAAACCATTAGGCAAGATGAAATGCTGTTAACTGTTAGATGAGCTGCGACTCAGAAATTGAGGATGCCGGCAACTAGGTTAACACAGAATACAAAATCTTTTCTCCCATGAAAAGTGGAATAATCTTTAACAAACCAGCCACCCGAGCGGGTGGGAGCAGCATCCCAAGTGTCAGAATTCACACCTAATTGTTCCAGGGAGCATCATAAAATCTTATCAAACTGTGACCGCAAAACCACAAAGATGCAAAACTTACTTAACTGCTTGGTTAGTAGCTGAAGGTGGGAAACCCCGTAGGCTCCAACGGTCCCAGTAAAAGCTCTGGTACGAACCCCTTACGTCTGCTGTTTCCCAGTAACTTCTACGCTGTGCAAGGCGAGAGATTGCAGGAGAATGACTTGATTTCAGAAGTGACCAAGTGGCAAGGTAGTCATCTGGAACAAGTCACGGCAAAACTTCCTCAGTATTAAAATCATTACAGTGTTAAAAAGTCTAAGAAAAAGTTTTAAAATGTTTATAAGTATTTTTAGATGTATGTATATGTATAAACATATATATATATATATAATATGGATAGATATCATGGTAAAGTGTTTCCAAATTATTCCTTTTTTATCCATTACTTATTGGCTACCTTTAATGAGCTTCAGGGCTTGTTTGGGTTTTTTTTTTGTTTTGTTCTGTTTTTCCCTTTCCTTTTAAATAAAGTCTATAAGGAAAGATGAACAGTGTTGAGTTAAAAAAAAAAAAAAAGAAAGAAAGAAAGAGAGGTTCAGAAAAGATCTTATAAGCTCCTATTTGGAAGCAGGAGCAAAATATTCAAAGGCCAGTGAATTACTCTGGGGTTTAGTCCTGCCCTGCCCAGAAAGGCTATCTGCTTTTCTATCACATTGCCTTTGTCGGATAACTTACCGTTTGAAGCCCTTGGAGCCCTCTCTCCGTAGGTAGGAAAAAATTACATGCAGTGGGAAAACTCCTTGTTCAGTCATCCTCTCTCCATGGAGGGTTGGGGGTTTTTTGAGTCTTTTTTAGCTTGGTATCCTTTGATATCGGCCATTGTGGGGAGCAAAGGCAAGGCATGGAGAGGCTCAAAACAGATTAACAACAGCCCTGTTGACAGAACCCCGCTTGGAATGGTTATCATTCAGGAGGTCAATGCCCTAGTTCAAAACCGAAGTAAAGTGAATGCATCCTTACCTCAAGAAAGGATTAATTAATCAATGAAAGTATAAAGTGTTTACTTAATTGTTCATCTTACGAAGTTTGCACATCTTAAGCTAAATATTTAACTACTTAAGAACTACTGCAAGTTTATAGTGTTCTCACATGAAAGTTTGAAACACCAGGTGAGTATATTTATCTTGTCCGTGATGTATGATTCTTTTTTTTGCACAATTCAGCCAGCACTACCAGCCTCAAGCTGTTTTACAGACTACTAAATACACTAGCCAATATTTTTTCTTAAATAAATAGCACAGAAAAGGGAAGCACATTTGTTGATAGACAATCAAGGGTTAAACACCGCAAAGGAAATAAAATATATCCCAAGGTCTTATGTGAAAACCATTAATTAGCAGTTCGCTTTCAAATAAGTGGGCTTGTATTGAGGGCCTTCTGCTGTTATGCTTTTTGTTTCTTAAACCAGGTGAGGATGTGAATCTTAATCTGAGTATTAAAATATACATTTTTTGTAGTATGAATGTTATAGGTTTCACATGGGTGCACACAAAACTGAAAAACAAACAAACAAACAAACCCTCACTTTCCAAAATAACTAAGTCTTTGGGGGGTTTAATAATTCAGTTTACTGACAAATATATTTGCTAATTACCTGTCTAGTCTGTGCAGAAGTGCCTCACACCTGAAAGGTGCTATAAACCCAGAAATGATTATTTCTCCCCCATCATAACGTTTTCACACGAAATGGCTATTCAAGCCAGAAGACATTTATCAGTGCCCATAGAGGCTGAAAATGTGGTCTGAAAAATACTTACACTTGAGAGGCTTCACTAGTGAAGTATTTCGTCTCCTGCTCCTCGAATGGAACTCAGTGACAGGAGGCTCCATCTACAGATGACACACTACAAATTCTTCTGCAAGAATGGAGGTTTTGATGTTGCTGGCAGGGATCCGGAGTTTGCCCCGATGTCCAGCCTGGGCCCTGCTCACGCCAGGGGTCAGGACAGAAGCGGTCGGCCTTTCCTGCAATATAACGGTGTGCTTTATATTACTTATTATGAAAGTAAGTTTTCCTGGATGCCCGTGAAGATGTTGCCACGTTAGTCAAGATGTGTCCTTTACTGCCTTTGAAATCTCGGGTTCGGAAAGCAGCAAAACACGCCGTGGTAAGAGCTGCTACCTCCAGTGGCCTCCTGGGCAAAGGCGGGAGCGAGGGAAGGCAGCAGCGTTTGCCGCAGGGTTCTTGCATTGCTCCTGCACATGGGGGCCGAGGAGGTGGCTTTGGAAGCATCTGGGCACACGTGGGAAGCAAGAAGCAAGTAAAGGATGAAAAAAAGAGTACACTTGGCAGGAGAGAAAGGGGTTAACCTTATAGCGTGGGGCTAGCAGGATCCTGGCCAGAAAAGGGGATGGGGGAAGTTGGAGATGGCCAGAACGCCTATATTCTGAGCAAACTTAAACAGCTTGGACTTCACAGAAAGCTTTTCTAGGTTTATTATGACTGCGTTATCATTTTGCTTCATTCATTAATGGCTTTCTCCCAGATTTTCTGTGGGGAAAAAAAGTACGCTGTCCTGTATACTTTTGGCCAGGAGGCAATACCCCCACTCCCCCAAAAAAACAGGCACTATGCTACAGGCAGGGGCTGTAAAACAGGCATCCAAACTTCATAATTAACTTAATCTTAACTTACAGAAAACAAGTGTGCTGCTTTGAAAACCCGCAGCTGGCACCCACCTATTGAGGACAGACATTGCTTAGGTGTCCTGGTGGGCTCGGTTACCTTTAGGAGAATGGGGGCACCAGGAATGGGCACCAGGAATGGCGTGCAAGAGTGGTTTAAATTCTTAAAAGATGTGTTCACTATACATATTGATATGCAAAATTACAGTGCCGACAGTCGTTTTAAATGCAAAACCCTAATTACAGTGTCAAAGGTACCACTTTGAAGAGCAATATTCAACTACAACTACACCATGACATAGTGCCTTTACAAATAAGCACCAGTTGCTTTTTCTCGGAGAGGTTGTGCAGAAAAGCTGAAGGGAAAAACGGAGGCAGATGTGTGGGACATGGTTCGGTTGCAGAGTAGGACTCACCTTTTCCAGAAAGTAGCTTTCATTCCTTCAGTGGAAGGTCTCAGTACTACTTCAGCAGCTTACTGGCTTGGAGCATCAAATAGTTATATAGGTTGTGCTCCAAAATACAGATGAATATTAAGACTTTAAATAACACTGATAAAAGGTAAAACCACACATAGCACAGAGGGCTTCAAATTTTTTAATTTCATTTTAACGTTTAGACTAAAAATGCCCTGTCCAAATTTCCCTGTCTTTCATTTCTTCCCTCTCTCCCACCTCAAATTAATATGGAATCTTTATAAGACCAGTGATATTTCTGTCCCACACCTTCAGAGTGCACCTTTTTGCTGCGCACATTAACTTCTCCATCCATTATAACATAGACTTCCTATAAATCCTAAAAAAATCAGCCTTTGAATATCAACGTTTTCTACTAATACAGCCATTTCTATGACAGGAGATAATCAGTGATGCCGTATGCACTTTTAACTCCTTTCTATATAGAATTTTGACTTCTGAACCTATATATGCAATTACAAAACCTCAAAGTCAAAAAGTAGAATTATTAAAATGGCAGCTCAGTTAGTAAAGAATGACGTTTCAGACTGGTTAGGTCCCCTCCTTGTGCCGTAGCCCCGATGACTCTGGTTTGCCTCCAAGCCCGTCTCTCTCTCTCGCCTTACTTTGCCTGCCGGAGAAGCAGAGATGCTTCCTTTCCAGTCCAGTAGTTGAAGAGCTTGTACTCGGACGAGACGTTTTAAAGGTCCTTCTGGCCAGCTGCATGGCTCTGGATAACCAGTTCCCCAGGTACATTCCAGGGTTTTTAAACTGCAGTAATTGAAAGTCAACTAGCTCAGCTCAACATCTCTTACTACAGAAAGGTACTGCCTTGCACTGCTAGACATCCGCATGTCCTTCAAGTGATAATTAATGTTTTGAGCATGCACATTTTATACAATCATCTAACACATGCTTGCTTTTCATTCAAAACAGGCTGCTCTTACCAGAGTGAATATCTAGCTATTAGCAATAGGTTTCTCTCGTACTGGTTTATCATAGGAAAACATCAGTTCTTTAGGACTGATTTATTTCATTAGTGCTGTGGTTTGAGTTTTGCTACTTTGAAGTATGAAAAAGCAGATTCTCCAAAGTGTCAGTTCTTCAATTTCTTCTTTTTCAACTATTTTTTACTACACTCTGATTGCCTGTAATCGCTTTCCACAGTCAGTCGCACCATGAGAAGCCTCACACTTTCATTATTGACTGGACAAGTTAAGAGATCGTTCACTTTTTTCCTGTAACACCGTGGCTTCCTCAGGAGTAAACTGGTATCATAAACAAGAACAGCAGGGAGAAAAGGCCGTTTTGTTTCATCGTCAGCCAATTTGCTGACACTGGTAGTCAAAGCTTGCAAGGGCCAAGAGTTTTGAAAAACTTCGAGTAGTCCAGTGGCTTAACAACTGGAGTTTCAAAATTATTTCTTAAGATTCAGAAATATACTTAAAAAGTAAATGCGTGACTCGGATCGCTTCCAAAGCTAGAGCCTGACCTCTAGGTGGTGCTGCCATCCTGTTATTCCAGGAGGTTGAGGCATACGCCAGTTTACGAAACGATGTTCTGGACCTTCAGGCACATGGATTGCAGGTTTAGCAGTTAAAAACTTCTGCAAATTTCTTATTGCAATATGGTGGGTTTAAATCTATAACCATAAAGAATAACTCAATTCCCTCTTCATTACAGGGGCAACGGCAAGTACCCGGCAAATGAAAACGTGCAAGAGAGCATGTAGTAAGACAGAGCATCCAAGTCATTCCAGGGACGACAGTTCAGGTCTCAACGGGCTGTGAAAAATAACTTAACATTTTTATGAAAATAATTAGAGAGTAAAAAAGTTGAAAGCTAAACAGCAGAGATGCATGCGATATGATAGATGAACTAGAAATGGTATTTTCAGTGCCTTTAAATGAGCTTGAGTTGCAGCTAGTAATTACATTTTATTCTGACATTTATTACTAGGAAGAATAAACTGTATTGCTGTACATGGATTAGAATGGTAGAATAGTTTGGGATGGAAGGGACCTTTAAAGGCCATCCAGTCCAACCCCCCTGCAATGGGCAGGGACATCTACAACAAGATCAGGTTGCTCAGGGCCCCACCCAGCCTGGCCTTGAAGGTTTCCAGGGATGGGGCATCTCCCACCTCTCTGGGCAACACCTTCCAGTGTTCCACCACCCTCATCGTAAAATATTTCTTCCTTATATCTAGTCTGAATCTCCCCTCTTTTAGTTTAAAACCATCACCCCTTGTCCTATCGCTACAGGCCCTGCTAAAAAGTCCGTCCCCATCTTTCTGATAAGCCCTCTTTAAGTACTGAAAGGCTGCAATAAAGTTTCCCCACAGCCGTCTCTTCTCCAGGCTGAACAACCCCAGCTCTCTCAGCCTCTCCTCATAGCAGAGGTGCTCCATCCCTCTGATAATTTTTGTGGGCTCCTCTGGCCCCGCTCCAACAGGTCCATGTCCTTCCCGTGCTGAGGACCCCAGAGCTGGGTACAGTGCTCCAGGTGGGGTCTCACCAGAGCGGAGCAGAGGGGCAGGATCACTTCCCTTGGCCTGCTGGCCACGCTGCGGGTGATGCAGCCCAGGAGACGCTTGGCTTTCTGGGCTGCAAGTGCACATTGCCGGCTCGTGTCCAGCTTTTCATCCACCAGTACCCCCAAGTCCTTCTCGGCAGGGCTACTCTCAGTCCCAGCCTGTATTGATACTGAGCATTGGGTAGTGAAACGCTGGAACAGAGGGGTGGGAGATGCCCCATCCTTGGAAACATTCAAGGCCAGGCTGGATGGGGCTCTGAGCAACCTGATGTGGTTGTAGATGTCCCTGCCAGTTGCAGGGGGGGTGGACTGGATGACCTTTAAAGGTCCCTTCCATCCCAAAGCATTCTATGATTGCCCCGACCCAGGTGCAGGACCTTGCACTTGGCCTTGTTGAACCCCATGAGGTTCACACAGGCCCACTTCTCCAGCCTGTCCAGGTCCCCCTGGATGGCATCCCGTCCCTCAGGCGTGTCCACTGCACCACTCAGCTTGGTGTCATCTGCAAACCTGCTGAGGGTGCACTTGATCCGCTGTCTGTGTCATTGATGAAGATATTAAAAAGTACTGGTCCCAGTACGGACCCCTGAGGCACTCCACTTGTCACTGATCTCCATCTGGACATTGAGCTGTTGACCACTGCCCTCTGGATGCGACTATCCAACCAATTCTTCATCCACAAAACAGTCCGCCCACCAAAGCCATATCCTTACAATTTAGAGAGAAGGATGTTGTGGGGGACCACGGCAAAGGCCTTACAGCAGTCCAGATAGATGACATCCATAGCTCTTCCCTTGTCCACTGATGCAGTCACTCCATCACAGAAGGCCAATGGGTTGGTCAGGCAGGACTTGCCCTTGGTGAAGCCATGCTGGCTGTCTCAAATCACCTCCCTGTCCTCCATGTGCCTTAGCACAGCTTCTAGGAGGATCTGTTCCATGCTTTTCCCAGGCACAGAGGTGAGGCTGACAGGTCGGTAGTTCCCAGGGTCCTTCTTTCTCCCCTTTTTAAAAATGGCTGCAATATTTCCCTTTTCTGAGTCACCAGGGACTTCATCTGACTGCCATGACTTTCCAGCTGTCATGGACAGTGGCTTGGCAACTACATCAGCCAATTCCCTCAGGACTCTGGGATGCATCTTGTTGGGTCCCATAGACTTATGTATGTTCAGGGTCCTCAGGTGGTCACGAACCTGATCTCTTCCAGTGGGAGGGACTTTGCTCCCCCAGTCCCTGTCTTGCGGTCCATCCACTCGAGAGGTGTGGGAAGAGAGGCTGCCAGTGAAGACTGAGGCAAAGAAGCTGTTGAGTACCACAGCCTTCTCCTCGTCCGTTGTTACCAGTTTGCCAGCCGTGTTGATTGGTGGGGTACGCTTTCTTTGGCCTTCCCTTTCTGGCTGACGTACCTGTAGAAGCCCTTATTATTATTATTTGCGTCCCTTGCCAAGTTCAGCTCCAGCCGCGCCTTGGCCTTCCTGACCCCATCCCTACACAACTGGGCAGCGTCCCTATACTCTTCCCAGGATACCTGTCCCTGCTTCCACTGCCTGTGCATTTCCTTCTTGCCTTTTAGTTTGACCAGCAGGTCTCAACTCATCCATGCCAGTCTCTTGCCTTCATTTCCCAATTTCTTACACCTGGGGATCGAGAGCTCTTGCATTCTATCAAAAGCGTCCTTAAAGACCTGCCAGCTCTGTTCTGCTCCCTTGTCCCTGAGGGCAGTTTCCCAGGGGGTCCTATTGACTAACTCATTGAAGAGCTGGAAGTTTGTTTTCCTCAAATTCAGGGTCCTGACTTTACTCTTCACCTGACCCATGTCCCTCAGGACTGCAAACTCCACCAGTGAGTGATCACCAGCCCAGGCTGCCTCCAATCTTGACATCACTGATTAGCTCACTTGTGTTGGTGACCATCAGCTCCAGTGTCACATCCCCTCTGGTAGAGCTGTCTGTTACCTGGCTTACGAAGTTATCCTCAATGCACTCCAGGAGTCTCCTGGATTGCCTACAGCTCGCCGTGCTACTTTTCCAGTAGATATCGGGGTGGTTGAAGTCCCCCAGTGGGACGAGAGCCTGTGAGCACGATGCCTCCTGTAACTGGAGTAAGAAGGCTTCATCAATAGGCTCCCCTTGATCAGGCAGCCTGTTGTAGACACCAACCACAAGGTTCCCTTTGTTGCCTCAGTCACTAATTCTTACCCATAAGCTTTCAGCCTGCTCATGGCTATTCTTCAGAGACAGCTCTTCATGCTCTATCCATTTCTTGATGTAGAGGGCAACCACTCCACCCCGCCTTCCTCATCTCTCCCTTCCGAACAGCCGGTAGCCATTGATAGCCACACACCAGTCATGGGATTTGTCCCACCAAGTTTCAGTAATGGCAACTAGGTTGTAGCTTTCTAGCAGCACAGGGGCTTCCAGCTCCTCCTGTTTGTTGCCTGTGCTGCGCACAGTGGTGTAGAGGCACTTCAGCTGGGCTGTCGGCCATGTCACCTTCTTAGAGGAACACCGCTTAATTCCTTTGAGTTATTTCACCAGTGTTCCCCTGTTGGCTCCTATTGCCTCAGAAGCCCCTGGCTCATCTCCGTAAGACTTCAAGTGTGCTCCAGTGTACACAGCAAGTATCAGAGCAACAGGCTGAGGGCCCTCGCTAGCACCCCGTCCCTCTAACCTTGGCACGTGATCCCACATCCCCACATTGTCACGGGCAAGCCCGATATTATCCCCCTCCCCCTTCAAGTCTAGTTTAAAGCTCTACCAATGAGCCCCACTAGCAAAGACCCTCTTTCCCCCTTTGAGAAAGGTGAATCCCATCTAATGCCAGCAAGCCTGGTGCCATGTAGGTCTTCCCATTATCAGAAAACCCAAAACTGTGGCAGTGACACCAGCCACGGAGCCATGTATTAATAGGCTGGGTCCGTCTGTTTAGTACCTCACTTGGTATACCAGCGACCATCAACTCCATACTGCTGCAATCAAGCCGCCTTTGGAACTTCGTGATGTTATGAGAAAGCTGCAACTGTCAAGTTTAAATGGAGACGGGCTAACCAAAGGTACAATTATATACACATTTCATGCCAACTCTGGCCTGTGGTGCAACTGGTTAAAAGGGAAGCTTCAAGACAGTGCAGTGACTCCTCTAGAAGTCGTATGTTACAGAGTAAAGTGTTGGAGGCAATAGCATGCATATTTTGACATTAGGGTAACTGCAGATGTGTACATACGTGGAATAATTCGCAGTCGGAAGATGTCACAGTCAAACCGGAATTTGGGTAACTGTACAGCTTATATAAAATACCTTATTCAATTACCGTTCTTTATCTGAAGCGTGCATACTGTTGAGACAGACCGATTAACTGTGCTGCATTACAAAAGGGAAAAACGGACTCGAGAAATGCGGTCACTCAAGCGTGATCATACTGTCTGCTGTACGGCTAGTGAGGTGCTTCCAGATGTCTCATAAGTGCCATTATTTCAGGAAAGCATTTTTGAGAGAGAAACTTTGTTATGCAACAGTATAATGCCAGAAAAAATGCAAGTTACTTTTTGTTGTGGGCTTTTTTGTTCCTCTTTCAGACAGTGCCCGAGTGCTTCCAAATGGTTAACTTGACATTACTATGCATTGTCTCTTCCCTTCTATTGATTAAAAAGAAACCTGATTGACTTCCCTGGCATAACATGTAAAAAAGTCACAGAGGGAACTGAGACCAGTAAAAGAAAAACAGCTCATTCTGTTCGATTTCTTTCTTAGGCTACAGGACCTGATCAGATTTGAAGAATTAAAAAGACTTTATAGCTGAATAAGAGAGAATCTGACCTCTTATATGCTAAAAAGGAATATATCTGATGAAATAGTTAACATGGTGCGAGGACACTCAGTCAGATGTTATTTTAAGTTACCCAAACTGATTTATTGACAATTTCAATGTGACATATTTACAGTACTGTTTCTAAAATAATTTAACAATTTTCATAGATTTATAAAAGCACTGATAAATAGGAGACCCTGACAATTACTAACCACAAATATTTCCCTATGCTACTGAACTACAATAGTAGTTCTTTTCTTTTTGCTTCCCCTCCTCCTCTAAGTCCCATAATGGAGCTGCTTTACCTCCACCCAATGTGTAAAATTGCCAATACCAAAATATAATAAAATGAACATGCAGTGTGAAAGCTGTACCAGAGAAGCGATTTCAGATGTTAGACTGCAGTAAAAATATGTCAATGCAAAGTGTCTTCCACACAGAACGTACTTGTGAAAAAATAAGCTTTTAAAGAGCTATTGTTTTATCTTTATAGAAGTTAAAACCTACAACACTAATTCAGACATTTACAGTAAATTCCAATTCTGTGCTAGTTTTCACATATAAGTAAGGAGTCAAAAAAACCTAGTAATTTACAAACACCACTGCCTTAAGACAGTGGTTAGTTAGCTTATGGATAAAAAAAAAAAAAAAAGAAGGTGCTGATATAATTTAAGGTTTTGAAATTAGATTGTATCTCATTCTTATCCGACACTAATTATTCTAGCCTTGGATCAACAAATTATTGTGGCAAAGCCATCCATATCTCTCAAGCAGGAAGTCAGTTTGGAAGTTGGAGAGAAGACAGACTTGTATGATATGTATCTTAGGTTACAGTAGACAAAAAAAGTATTACAAAGCTCCACAATCCGAATCACAATAAGCAGCAGCATGAGATATTTGTGGGGTTTTGATTAAAGCAAACGTTTTTCAAAACCGATGAAAAGTACACACTCAATCAAATCCAATACTTGAAATGTAAAGGTTCTTTTCATTTGCATCACTGAAGCCCCATTACACAGTGTACACAAACAACAAATATTCATTTTTTTTAAAAACATATATTGCACAGCTAGTGGGTGCAATACCAGAACACTGGTATCCCTAGCATAAGTTTTCTATTTTAAATAGCTGTTTTGAAATATGCTATTCAGAGCAACTCCAAGCCAACGTTCAAGACCAAAAAGAACGGTTTATGTACATAATGAATCCAAAATTGTTTCAACAATGTGAGAAAAAAAACACAGGCACTTAAGATTCTTAGTGCACCAAAAGTTATAGGCCACAATTGCATGACTACGAACAGTTCAGTACCAATAATGACAAAATGAAACGAGGAGGATCCATATAGAAACAAGAACTGTTCACAAAGCACTGATAAGAAAACTGTTCTCAAAACAGTAATCAAATGATACGTTCAGACACTTAAGAAAAATAATTGCTGCAAAGCCTAATGTAACACAATATAAACCCTACTTAGTTCAAAAGATCTAAAGTGTCCAAATTCAAAAGTCCAATTTCTCTTCTCCCCCCTCCAAAACACCATTACATGCATTCCATCAAAATCCAAATGTGCAAAAAGTTATAACCCACCTTTAGGAGTGCATCAAAAATAGGCTGACTAGTCAAAATATTATTTTAGTGGAAATTTTACAGCACCATAATTAGAATTTCAAGGGTGTTGAGAATTCTTTTTCTGATAACAAATCAGTTGACGCTGTTGATCCTAAAGAACAGAAGAAACATTTTGTGCATTTCCTGGTATCTGAAAGTCACGGAGAGAAACAATTCTCATCTATGCCTAAAATCTTACTGTAGTTCAAAACGAAATTAATCAATCACATTTGTTGGCAATAAGTTCCCCACAATATAGCATTAGTTGTAAATTTAGTAAATTTGCCAGATTAGGAAAAGTTGCTGGTACCTTGCTTACTTGCAGAAGTACTTTTTTGGTTTTGTCTTTTTTTTTTTTTTTCCTTCTTCTAAATGGTGCGGTTTGGCCCCTCCCTAGTAAGGGATTTACTATCAGACTTTAAGAAAATGCGTAAGGTCCATTTCTGACCCTCAGCTGAAAGGCAATATACAAACACATTATATATAGACGTGTGCACAGAACCACACACATACATATATATAGAAATCAGTGTTCCGGTTTTTTGTTCTCATTTCCTATAATTTTCTTTGGTTAAAAGTCCAAACAAGGAAATTAGAGGACCGAACAAATGGATCATTCTCCAAACGCTTCCATCACTACACATCACTAACTGGAAGGCTTGCATCATCCAGATCCACAAGGCCAGGATCCTGTTCCTGAGTGCCATTTTTACTTCGGGGTTCCAAGAGGCCCCGTTCAGTCACTTTGGAAGCTGATTCTCTTGGAGTGACAGCCTGGATCTTGTAGCTCCCTGGCTTGGCCTTGGTAAAAGATTCGTGAAATCCTCGCTTCTCCAAGGCAGGGTATTTGGCGTGAGGGTTTGGGACCAGAGGGCTGCTGTGAGCGGCTGTGGAATGTGAGGTGGCTGGGGCTGGGACGGCAGAACGGAGAGCATAGTTGGGTTCGGAAGAAGACTCGGTATGCTCCTGGAAAAGAAGAGCAGGGGTCAGATGAAGTCACTGACATCATGTTGGAAAGATGCGGTTTCAGATTTCACTCTTGGGGGAAAAAAAAAAAATCAAGACAGAAAATACACAAAGCAAAGCATCAGCCACAGCAGCAGGAGGCAGGCGCTTTCTCGAGGCAGTGTAGTATTAAATGTGAGCTTACAGCAGGATGTGACAGCAACATCAGTTTCTTCATTTGAGGAAATTAAATTTCTCAAATCAAGCGCAGCAGCTCTTTAGACTTTATAATATAGTCCAGCAAATTGAAGCTTCTCATTTTACTAAGATGTTAAGTAACCTTTTGAAGATACACACTTTAAAGGCCACTGAGAACGACATCTTTCCAAGAGAAAAATGTATTCGAACATATTAATATACATCAGGCACTTTTACGCTAAATCCTGAAGTAATGCACATTTTACTGTTCCCTTTTTTGGGGTACCAATCTCCCCAATTTGTTCCAGGGACCAAACAAAAACAGTAACTGTTTTGTGCTATCAAGACTGTATAACAATTTCCGAAGTTAATGGACCTAGAAAAGCAACTGATCTTCAGGCTATTCCTTCTGATTATCAAGTTATTTTCTCGTGTTTATTCTTGTTAACTGCCACTCTGTTGACCTTCATGTAACTCTATTAGACTGATACTGTGAAAATCGTCTTCCACCATTTACTTACTGATAGAAACAAGTTCCCAGACTACCTAGGAATGATTTGGATGTCTAAAGCATAGGCACAGGGTGCCATTTTAGATGTCGTAGGATATTCTGCCTGACCTACAGCTGTATCTCCAGAACAAAAAATTCCTCAGGTCCTGCATCGTATCTATCAGTTCTGTAAGGATGTCTCAGATACCAAGGGATGTCTAAAAGAGCGCTGGATACAGTGTTAAGTGATATGATCAAAATGATGTGCGACGATGCAGTGAATACTTCACCCTGCATGCATTAGGAGCTGCAGCTGCTGCCACTTCTGCCATCACCAATGTTAGTACATGAACTAAAGACACCTGCAAACCCATCTGTGTACACAAACCAAGTCACTTCTCAAGCACATTTATTAGCAAAAAACCATCACAGATGTGTGTCCAAGATGCAAAATACACATCCTAAACGAAATACTTCTTTTTTTCACAGCAGTTTTCCAAGTTTCTTTTGGAATGCTATGACATGAATTCATAAATTTACTCACAATGGATTCTGCCAAGTACTACTGTATTTCTTTTTATAAATTAACTAATATTATTGGGTGAAGGAGCTGTGCAACTTTTTTTTGGACTTGAGTTTTGTGTTCAATTTCAGTGAAGTATTTCACATTATTCACATTGCCTTATTTCATACCTGACCTGATACTCCACTTCAAGAAAAACATTTACTTTAGCAGAACATATGATTCAGTGATTTACCTACTATTATTCTTATAATTAATAATTTTAGTTCAACAAATAGGACAAGATCTCTATAATAAACGTTTTGCTAAATTGAACTGAAGGATACTCAGATTTTACTACCCACGCTGACTGTAATTTCACAGTTAAGAGACTATGCTGCTGTATTACTCCTAAGGTGTACTGCTCTGAACAGTGTACCGATTATACACTGTAATGCTTCTACATTTGAACTAATAATTTCATGCAGAGACTTACAAGCCATGCAAATCAGGCTACAATATTATCCTTCCAATTACTAGAGTTACGACGTGCGTTTTTTGGGTGCACGCATCTGTATTAGTTTGTGGGTAGCTTAAATTTAATTTTGCTTTTGCGCAGTTTCAAAAAAATGTAAAGTAAAATGGAAATATGAACTCTCATGCAAATTAGTTTTAATACTTTCCTATTAAAATGACATCACATAACTTACATTTAAATACATAGTATGCTTTGAAGTACAAATACATGTTTTTGCCATTTTTAATTTCCAATTATTTTAAAAGTAAGAAAAAACAGTGCAAACCTGTAAGTGAATGATATAATTTATGAGTTAGTTTTCAGTAGTGGTAACGACAACAGGTAGCATTATTTTTAGTTTTTTATAGTGCAAATTAGTCTCTAGTCCTAGCCCTCTGTTAAGAAGGCAAGTTTACATGAGAGCCCACATACGTGCTGCATTCACCAGTTCTTGATGTATACCTCTGTATACAAGGATTCGACAGCCTTCTGGCCTGCCGCATCTGGAACACAGTGCAAAGCTAAGATTAGAGTAACCTATACTTGGGGAAAGAAGAGAAAAGAGGGAAAAAGAAGAGTGATGCAGACAGTAATAGCTAGATTGCTCAGCTAGCCCCACAAAATAAAAAGCATACACAAAGGAAAAAGTTATCTGCATATTTTCATTCCCCCCAAACGAAACAAAATTTATGATAGGAAGTTCTATTTAAAAGCATGAAGCAGCTCCCAGCTGCAAAAAATAGAGAGCTTAGATTGAGTTAACAGAAACACAATATCAATGCAAATGTGTAGGCAAAAGCCAGATTTAAATTATTAGATTTCAGATTATGGGGGTAATGATATATTCAGCTTATTACAAAACATTCCATAGCCAGAAAGTGAAAACCATAGCTTGCAACATCTGAACTGTAAAGTATTCCATTTGTTGAATCTGGACATACTTGGAGACAGCGTGACACTACAGTAACCTTTGCTAGTCACAAGTTAATGCACTTTGTACTGAACATCTAAGACAGTTTAAATGCATGTAGGTATGAAATGTTGGCATCCACGTGGCTTCCCAAATATTAAGATTTCTCACCGTGCCCCAGTTCAGTAGTGCTAGATGGTGTTCACACTACGTTTCCACCAGCAAAAAAACTAATTCATGCGAGCAGAGATCTCAGAGAAGTTACTTTAAATTTGAATCTGTACTTGCATATACAATAAATTATCAACAATAGAGAACGACAATTTAGTAGTGAGAATTGTTAAAAACAAATTCGGATATTGTAATTTGATTGCAAAATTCAGCAATTAGCAGAAACACCTCGCAGGAATTAGAAAGTTTCGATTTTACTTCCAAACTAGTAGCAGCATAGTGACAAAGATCATACTGAACTCAGAAGAATTTTTCTAGGTTAGCACTTGCATTATCTACGGGTTCAAGACAATACAATGCACATAAAGTTACACACATGTAAGACTAAGATAAATGCTCAATTAAAAATGCAAAATATTTTATGCCGGTCTGTACGAAAGTTCATGCAAAGATGCCACGTTACTACAGGACAGGATAGAGGACAGGCAAAAAGGAAAAAACAACTAGAACTTCATGTGCACAAGTGAACAACAAATCACATTTTCTCTGAGGTTCAGAATAACATACGGAAGCTGCTGATCTTCCAGGTCCCCGCTGTGCTACAATGGCCCCAGAAATTGCTTTTATCCAACTGTGCATGTCTTCTGGACTGTCCGCCTGGATCAGACAATATGCATTATATTTAGCATAATCAGCTCTCAACTTTCCCAGTGTCCTGACCATCTGCATTAAAATGACAGCCTTACCCTACTTTAGTAGTTTGCTATTTAAAGCCACAGGGACTTCCATTTCTTAACCCAGACATTTCTTCAAATCTTACCCTGAATTTACTACTATATTTATATAGTTATAAAAATAATAAGGAAGAAATAAGTATTTTTATACTATTTGCATACTCTAGGCTCAATTTTTTACTTTCAGCAAACAAAAAAAATTAAAGCACCCAAAGAAATTCTTACAGGAGATCTGCTGACCCTTCTTAGCAGACTTTGGCCAACAACATAACTTCTGTACTTTTCAGTCACTGTTGCACTTTACTTCTATGAGGTATTTACCAAAGAGTTACAGTAAAATAAAAATCAGTCTCTGTCGGGGGTCAGCTGCACATTTACTTAGAACAACAATCCAACAAAGATGCAATAGATTAATAGCGAATACCAAGGGTGTACATATCTGGGATAAAGACAGCTAAAAAGCTAAAGCTATCTCCTAATTAGGTTGCAATTTTATTAAACTAGCACATCCAGCCAGCAAGAAACATCTGCAACATGTCACTTAATTATTTTCAGCTATAGGACAGCTCATAACTCGGCATCTGGCACCACTGCCTGTATTAGACTATACAGGCCTTTCTGATCCTACAAGAGAAACTCAAAAATTATTTCTAGTACTATAAGCATCGCGTTCCCACAGAACTAGGAGAACAAGTCTTTGTGATTTGCATTACATCCAAACATTTAAAATATAACATGGTAAGGATGCAGTGAATAAAGCGCATATTACCAAATCGGTACTGAAATCTAAACATTGCTGTGCTTTAGTAGATGTTTTAATGTGGAAACCAACTTGAACCTGAGAACTCAATACATAAAAATTCAGCACTTCAAAATAAAACATTTAAAATACTGAGTTGATCCTACAGACTTTGAAGACCTGAATGCCAACAAAATCACATTAGGATTTATTGTTTATTGCTTTCATACACTACCGACATAACAGTTGCTGTTATGTGGAATATTTCTTATACGCATCTTTCTGAGACATAATGAAGATCACATTGCCTCTGAAACCCATGGCATAGTTAAATACAATGTAAAAGCAAAACGGCACTACTGCTTTGCTTTGACTATGGCAGTCTCCTGGTTTTGCCCAAAGTTTAAAAAAGAAATTACCTGTACATAAAAGGTTCGGGAAGTTGTTACAATTTCAAAGAGGTTGTCTCTCATCATTATATCACTGTAAATGAAACACACAAAAATACTTCAACAGCAAGTACAACTTCCTATTTTAAAAAGACTCTAGGATGTGCAGAGAACCAGATCATTTGTTGTCTGAAGGCCTTTGCATTTCTTTATCCCTCTACTGTGTTGTTTTTTTTGTTTTGTTTTGTTTTTTTGTAAATACAAAGTAGAAAAAGAAAACCAGCATCTCTTACTCATTTTAGTCCTAAGACTCTTTAGTTTATCAGTGGCATGTGTGCTACTATATATACTTTTAATTGGAACATTCTAAACCCCATCATGTTAAGTTTAAAAATATTTCTTGTTCTAGTCAGATTTCTGTAAAATTTCACATTTATATTTTGTTATGTCTTCGCAAAGTATTTGTCCTAAGCAGTGGCCTGCTAAAAAAACCCTACCGCCAAGGCAATTAATTCCTTAGTATATTGCCATTTAGTGGGAGGGAAAGAGTAGGAGGAAGAGTGTTCTCATCTAAATTGAGACATTTAACATAAGGTAATGTCCTCCAAAGGTTTAGAGATTCTATAAGCAGAATAGAGACTCCTAAAATTGCCGCCTCAAATCAGACAGCACCCATGCATCTCTAACTCATGATTGCATGATACTCCCGTGTTCCACCCTTGTCCAATGCATTTACGTTCTACTGAATGTTGCAAGTTTGAAACACACACTAATGCAGAACCTCAAAACCAGTTTTATGCACAAAACTTATAGGACAGCAAGTAGTTAAGAGTATCACACGTGAATACATCAACTGAAGTTATTAAAAAGTTCTCCACTGTTTGCAATGGGCAGTTTAGCCATGACACAGCAACGTACTACATCCCATGTAACCACACGAGTGCTGCTCTCCTCACCTTTGTTTGCATTCCTGAACTTTATGGACCTCCTTAAGTGGTATAACCCTGAGAGGTTCCTTTTCCTGGAAAAAAAAGGCAAAGACATTTCAGTAAAATATAGCTAACAACTAGAATACATTTAAAAAGCCAGAGGTCAGGACAGTTGACAGCAGCAGACTTATGGAAATGAGACTTTCAAGGCAGTCACTTATGCAAAAGGTGATGTCAACCAAAATTTAATTTGCTTTTGTAAGTATTAAACCTACCATGGCGCTTGCAATGAAGAGGAGGTGAAATCAAGAAGTAAAAAACCCCAAAACATTCCTTCACCCTACCATAATGGAGACAACCACTCCTGGCCCCTTCCCCCTAACTAGATCAGAAAATTGAATCTGGCCTCAGGCAGCTTATTTCAGTAAAACCATGATTATGTTCGTTTGCTACGAAATGCTACAATACAAGACGCTTTGTTAATGGTACTGCATGACATGGCTTTAAATAAGATTAACTGTATCCTATACTCAATACAATGAAAAATAACCGAAAGAAGTCAATCATACCAAAACCAGCAAAAGAGAAAGTATTCTTAAAGCATATGAAAATTCTGTTACCATAACAAAAAGAAGCGTTACAATTCTGTCAAAGCTTCACACAGCAGGGAAAGTACGTGAGAACATCCAAACAGAAATACTTTCACTTTTGCCATGACAAGGTAATGCCATACATACTATTATTTTCCTGTGGTTGTTGCAGTAAAACACAAACAAACCACAACTTCTTTTACCTCCTAATATGTTTTCTTTAAGCAATGTTACAATGGAGTGCTTCAGTTGGCTTCAGCTTATAGACAAAACAAAAGCAGTCAGCTCTGGAATGACTACTTCCTCTACGATTTCTATTATGTATACCTAAGAGATTTATGTTGTTACAGCAAACAGCAAATGTCACCCAAGTATAACCATCCTCAGATGTCAGTTTACACTAGATCACTTGGCTCTATAGCAGATCAAATGTACAGAGATTAAAACTCAATGTTTTCAGTTATTTTGCCACTCTTCCCCCGTCTCCCCTCCTTGCTCTTCCTAGGTTCACTCATCCACTGAAAACTCTGTTGTAAAGTAATACATCAAATGTGAACTGCAAGATCATCCCTGGAATACAGGCACTTGTTGCAGGGAATACCTCAGCTCAGAAATTATAATTTTCCAAGTCTGATATTGCCTGTATTCCACTATGCTCCAGCTGAAGACTGGCACGAGCCAGTCTCATTTCAAACTGAAAAGAGGAGATCATTTAGGGACAGGGGGAGACGACACCAAACAGCCACAAGAAAAAAAATCCCCAGAATCTACAAGTTTTTCAATTAAAAAAAACAAAAACCCCACAACATTTTTTACATTTTTGAGAGCAGAGAACTCAGATATATATTTCTACAGATGCAAAACAGCACCTCAAGATATCCAGCGAGAGTCTTTTGAAGTACTGGTGAGCAGGCTGGCTGTCAAGACAAACCAACTTCAAGAGAGAGCCATACTTGACTGCAGACTGCAGCTATTGGGAACTGAAGTCCAACAGAAAAAATTTTCCAGAATTAGAAGTCTCATGCTACGCTAGCTGAATACGACCTCCATGCCATAGCCTTCTTAACCACAAAGGCATGACAAACAATCGCTATTGAACTTTTTTCCTCTCTTTCTACCACTCTCATTAGGAACAGGAGATTATTAGGGAAACGGAGATCCCGCACATTGCTGAAAGAAAATCATTCACCACTTGAAATCTTCAGAGCACTTTACCCTTTTTGTGTTTGTAGGAGATAAGCAAAAGTCTGATGGGCATATTGGTTAAGTTGTTGCAGGTATTTTCTTCTTGGTGGGCTGCTCTCTGTGAAAGTTTTGCTCTTTCCGGTACAGATTAAATGTCTCTCCAACATGTATGTTGCAGACAAGAGAGATCCTAATTGTTTAAAAAACTATATGAAACATGACTATCATAATTAGGTTTCATGACCATGGAATTCTTTGATTAACCACTACAGTCCAATAAAAGGACACTATATTCTCCATCTATTCAGTACTTACTTCCCTGAAAAGAGAGATGACTCTCTTAAAAAGGAGAAAAACCCTAATTTCAGTAAAAATTGTTAAGCAAGATCTACTTCCCTGTTGCCTGACAGCTGGTGAGTCCAGTACCTTCCTCAAACTGCAGCAAGGGGATAGAGGACACTACAAGATTTTATATTGTTCAAAATAGTGAAACTGGAAAGGAGCATGATGAAACACTAAAAGCGTATGCATTTCTACCATCTTTCTAGTATACTCTCACACAATACAATTCTTCACTGAGTTAGAATTTGCTTGTGAGCAGCATGCACTCAGATTATATTTTTTTTTAAAAAAAAATAGAGGGTTTATTATAGGCAATGAGTCAGAATTGTGTTATGCTGACAGTTTAACAAAGACAACGACGCAAGATCAAACTCCTGCTATTAAACTCCTGCTCATTAAAAGTAAAGCAAAAGTTCTCTTCAGGAACAGCCTGAAATTTGGGTTCTTGACATTTTACATTTTACAGTTGCCCTGTAAACTCAATTTTCCTTAATTTATAATACTCTACAATTCAGACTTCTTTCCTTAGGTACAGATTTTCTCATGTTTAGTAAGCGTGGGGTTCCTTTTTGGGGAAAACAGACTGTCTCTGGTACCAGCCACTTCGTTTTTAAATGAAGCCTGAAGGCACTTAACATTTGGTCAAAATTGGTCAAAAGGTTGAAGAGTGATGAGTGGGGATGAAAGATCATGAAACCAAACCAAACTCTGTAAATGTTGCTTCTGAACAGCAGAGTTCTTTGCCTGTCTTGGCTGCTGGCAAAACAAGTCTGTGGGAAAAGATCCCATCATTTGTATGATAAAACACCCTATAATTCTAACTTTTAATTAAGAACTGCAAGATTACAGTTTTGTCTCTCCACATAAAGATCAGCTGTTTCAAGAACACAATTAATTATGTGAGTACAAAGTGACATAAGATACTAATACAAGATTCAGGGTGATTGCAGAATCTCTCTTATTACTGTTCCTCAGTGCCCTACAGACAGGTTCCCGAACAGACTGAAGTCCAAGTTAACAGCCACCCTATTAATTTTTTGTTCTTCCCGATCATGAGAAGTTATTACAGAAGAGAGTTAAGAGTTGCAGGAGCAGCACCGCACATTTTTCAAATACAAGCGTATTTCTTTAGGTTTTCTTGCAACTATCACTGGAAAATTACACACATTTGGAAACTTACCAGTTCAGACTTGAAATATCCTATTGTGTTTTCATCTAACTGAAAGTATCTTCTCTTCCAGTTCTTCATCTGTTACAGGAAAACAAACATTTATATATATTTTATAAATAAAATACAAATATACTTACATGTTATATATTATTCATATATATATTTATTTACATTTATAATTCTACTTTATATTTATAATGTATGATATTGTATAATTCATATTTCTTTATAATTATTAACCTATAATATTCAGAATTTATATATTATATTTATTTACATATTTTATATATATATAATATATTTAATTTTATATGATATATATTTGTTTATATGTGTGTTGTACATATAGTGCCCCCAAAATAATTCTGCAACTCTGCCCAATTATTTTTTTTTTTTGAAGACTGCAAAAATTAAAAAATTCTGGAAGCTACTATTTTCTATTATAAGAATTTTTCAACAATCTCCACTGAAAGTGTAGCAACTCAGCAGCATAAATACACTGTAAAAAAATGTTAAAAGACAGTACACTAAAAGTTTCTAGTTTATTTTTAACTAAAAAGGGAATGTTACAAAAAGAAGCTTCATAATCCAAGATAAAATGAGTCTGAGAGCTCACGAAGCATGCATATCTTGCTTAATCTGAACTACTTGTTCCTTCTTTTAGCAAGGCATTATGTGAGTAGTTCCACTTGTGTTAATCAGTCTGATAAGTTGTACAGTTCTTCCTCTGAACTGAAAAATTAGCTTTTTCTAAACATTTTAGTGATTTAAAAAGCATGCAGACATTGAACCTCTGCCTTAATTTAGATGCTTCTAGTAAGTGAAATAAGGATCTCTACATAACTGTAGGACAGGAGAATTCCTAGCTGCATGCACTAAACATGTGACAGTCTCTGTGCACACAACTTTTCCTCTCCAAAACATCTCCAACAACATAACACTGAAGAAAGTCACGAAAAGAAGTAATACAGACATAAATTACATGCTACTGGAGGATAAGTTTTATCTTTAGCCATCCTTAATATTGTCAGTAGTGCTAAAGTTACTGGTAATTGTGTCTTTTTTTTTTTTTTCAGATCATTTACTTGGTAAGTACAACTACCACCTTTGTTCATCATTAATGAAACACACTGATCCCAAATACTTACCACTGCTCCTTGTTTTACACAGTAGCCAGCTTTGATAATAGCATTATCTGGGGGATGCTTAGCAGTAAAATAAGGAAAGTGACTTTGTGACCGTTTCAAATAATTCCTATCAGCCCCTTCACTGCACTCACTGGTTTCTTCTTTCTAGAAAAAAGCAGAAAAGTTCAGAATACTCTCATGTTTTTCTAAAGGTCAAAGAACAACTATACTAGTGATAACAGGAAATTATTGTATCATCCCATGCTCACAAATCCCATTTCCAATTTGACTGAAAGGATACAATATTTCACCTGATTTCTAGAGACAACTAATGAGACCCTCCCAGGGCTCTGGTTGAGTACTTGCAAGCTCCATTTAGAAATTAGACTAAGAAAGTGCTGAGTACCCTCAAACAATATTGACAGCCACTCAGTGAAGAATGTTACAGACCTGGAAACAAGATATACGCATGTATTTAGGGCAAACTCATAACATGACTTTAAGGGCAAAACAGTAGAGGTGGGTACAGCAAAGAACAAGCTATTTCTAGGACCATAAGACGCGTCAGAATTCACCAACTTTTAAAATGCAATTCAGGTGTATACATGTCGTTTACGTGATATTAATCCAATCTGTAACTATTTTCAGCTCAGGAAACTTCCAGAAACAGACACAGGTCTATTTTTAACACTGCATAAATTCTTTTTCCATGAGCTTGTCCAGTCTCTCAAACTCAGGAAAGTTTCTTGCATCCATGCCATCTTTTGCAAAGGAGTACTTTATGTTTTATCACGCACTGAAAGAACTCCTTCCCTTCGTTTCACCTCGTTACACCATTAGCTTTGTTTAAAAGCCCATAGTTCTCGTACTGGAAAAGACAGTTTACACCTTCCACTCCTGCCAATTGTGATTTTGTAGAGCTCTTGCATCCTCCTTTAGTTACTTCTTTTGCACACAGAAGAGTACTAGCCTACTAGACTGTTCCTTATATGGAGATCATTCCACATGGACCAATCATCCTTGAAATCTTTCTCCGAACCTTTCCGGTTCTAGTTTTTAAGATGAGAACAAAACCGGACACAGCAATCAAGGTCTGGTCAAAGACAGGATTTATATAGCAACAAATATGTGTTCTCTTTTGCTCCTTATTCTTTTTCCTCCACTGTTTTTTTTTGTGGGGTTTTTCCTCCACTGTTACTGAACACTAAGATGACGTTTTCATCATGTGACTGTAACTCTGACCTCTCACTCAAGCGGAAATCGTTATTTCACGATCTAGTATTTTCTATAAAAGCTAGGATTGCTTTTCCCAGAATCCCTCACCTCACATTCATTTTCACTGAATTTCACTTGCTATATTATTTGTCCACACATGCCATTTCAGAAGGCCGTTCTGCCATAGTTTAATCTGCTGTCATCCTACAACCCAGTGTATACCTAATCAGCTAACTTAATCACTTAATCACTTCCTTTTCTCCTGCTTTTCCTGGCAGTTAAAAAGACAGAACTTTGGCATTGGCAACACCAACAATTCATTTCACACACAGAAAAAGATGTTTTCAGCATACTAAACGATATCTGTGAGCAAAAAATCAATACTCAAGTAATTCTTTATAGTCTTGTATAATTCTCTAATCTTGTATAAAGGGAATAAAACACTAAAAAACCCCCAGTCAGTATCAATAAAAGGTGCACATCAAAGTATAAGTCCTCTGAGCAAGGCGAGAAGCTGACAGCTATATCATGATACATAACCTATTCTCACCTGTCAAACAACAAAGCTTCCTCTATCAAATAACAGCCCACTTGTTTTAAGGGTATTACCTGGGTAGGTGTAATGATAGGAACACCGCCAACAATTTCTGTCCTGTAAGAGACTTGCTTCTTTCCACCTGGGCTTTCAGCTTGACGATTTGCATTATCCATTTGACAGAGAGGATCAGACTGCTTTGGTACCTGGAAGTGGAATATGATAATTAACATAAAAGTTTTGCCTAGACCTAAAAAAGGCCTAATCATTACTCAAGAATTTTTAATTTGTCTTCAGTAGGATTTAACAATGTTCTCTAACTGGAAAAGGCTAGAGATAGCTTACATGAAAATTTGTTACAACGGCTATGCTTTAGTTCTCAGAAGAAAACTGGTACCAATAAAGACATTTCACCAGGTGTCCTGAAATCTAAAAATCAATTCCCAGTTTTGCCATGCTGGGATGCTTGGCACGAAGACTGTGTGTACTGCCTCCATTAATCCTACATATATTGCTAAATTCTTTCCCAAATGACCTTAACTACCTATTTCTAACTGTCACTAAGTATGAGATAATCCTCTCAAATGTGGAACTAAAGAATCAAAACACCACAGGAATTTAATTTCCCCAATAAGTGTTTTGATCTAAAACATTTACTCCAATTTCTGAGTTTGTGCAAGAAGTAAACATCTGTAACCTAAGAAAAGCACTAAATGGCTACCTACGACATTTTCATTTATAATCTCCTTTCACCCTTAATATTAATATGGTAAATTTGAAGTGACTTCAACAGGAAGAGATCAAGAGTCTCACACCAAAATATCTTAGCCAGCAACCTACTGGGTATTTACATAGGACATCCAAATTCCTTCAGAAAGAAGGCACATGCAAATTCTCTTTGCACAGTGAATTACCATGCAAGACTGTGGCACATTCAAAACTTGAAATTGAACTGATCTAGACAAAACCCAAAGCTACTTCATAGTCTGCTGTGACTCTCAGTTCCTATGCCCAGGACTGCTTGTTTTACAAAAAAAACCAGCCTGCAAAGAAGTACAAAGAGTCCTGAGAGCCCAAATGTCAGCCTAGGACGGCTCCCACTGGCCAGGCGAAGGTGGCAGTCAGCAGCTTGCTCAGCTGTGGCATCAGGCTCATTCTCCCACTTCCACCACCCCCTTCGCCTTGCACAGGGCCCAGCTCTGCTGGCCCAGGTAAAAGGTGACTCCATTCACATTACAATCTACAGCAAGTAATGCTCATATGAAAATTAATAACTGAATGATCTTAATTATTTGATTAAATAATTGGCCATACTAAATAACCTCTGAACAGATTAACAGTTCAAAGCCTTGTTCCTTCAAAGGCAAAAAATACTAATGATTTCACCAGCTATTTAGAACGCAAGTAAAACATACGATAAACAGCTTTCAGACTAAATTCTAATTTGGTGCAATTTATTCTTTATTCACTCTATTTCTTGAGCTGGAAACAATTCAAGCCTGGTTGTGGTGTGTCCTCCTTTTGAAAAACCCAAGTGAGAAGGCTTTGTGTTCCTGGTTTTTTTTTAATTTATTATTAGTAGTAATGTTTTTATAACTCCAAAGAAAGGGCTATATTGAAACAATGCAAACTCATGGAAACATCCTTAGATAACCTAAAAATGAGAAAGTTACTGACAACAAATATGAATGTGTGCACCCACAGTCAGAATCCCTTCTTTGTAAGGGAATGCTCTCAAAACAGTTCATGTCATCACTTCCCCGAAACTGGAGAGAAAACAAAACCAGAACTTCTGCCTCCTGAAAAGACTGAGGTAATACATGGGTTTTCCTATCATGCGATAACAAGCTGTCCTAGTACAAACCAGAAAAGTAATTTAACGCTTATCAGAAGAAGGCATGTTTCTTTGAGCGGATGTTACTTGAAATCAGGAGAGAGCCTTTGGAACACGGCATGATGCGTTTGCTCATTATTTTAGTGATACTTTAAGAAATACAAACTTTTGACACCAGGCAAATGCATGTGTATCTTCTCATTGCTTGCAAGTGTCTTCTGGATATTTCAATTAATATTAAATGTGTATGGTTAATTTTAAATTATTAGAAACCATCATATGCTGTAATGAAAAAGATAATCACATTTTTGTCCAATTTTTAAAGCAAAACCAAACTCAAGTTTAGGGGGAGTACTGTACAGTTTCTCCAAGTCTTGGAAAGCCAAGCCAAGACTTGATTGTAGAGATAAAAAGACTACTCTAGCATAAAAACTGGAGGCAAAGGTTACATTTAAGCACCCTGAGACAGTAATCATTTGAAAGCATTGCTAAATATAAACTAAACCACTTACTGTGATTTTGGTAGCTTTGTTCAGAACATTTACCCATTCAACTAGGTCCTGCTGATCATTGGCTTGTAGAAAGTATTTTCTCATCCCTGCATTCATAACTGTTAAAAACCATTATGAGAGGTTAAACATACTGAAATTTAAGAGCAAACTTAACACCATCATAAAAAGATTTGATCTCAGATGGAAAATCCAGTTGACATATTTAAGCTCTCTGCTGCATTTCTTTTTAGAAAGTCATCTTAAGATACATACAACCACTTGACAGGCTTGCTTTATTCGAAAAAAACCAAACCCCTATTTTTCTTTTCTTTTTTTTTTTTTTTTTTAAGCTCTCCACTTAAATGGCACCATACAGAATTTGATAAATGATTTTTATTACATAGAAATAAAGCCTTGAATTTTACCAGAATTTTCTACAGATCCATTTCCCTTTTCTCAGTTTCCCTAAGCAACAAAGTTTTATACTTGGGGACTTCTACATTTCTCCTTTTAATCTTCTGACCAGTATCTGTTGTCCTTTGCAACAAACTCATTAACATGACTATGATCACTGATTTTTTTTTTTTTAATTTGTGGAAAAAAATCAGTATTGATTACTAACTATATGATGCTCAGGACCAAACAACTTTAAAATAGCCAGAACATAAAACTTTATTTTACTTTGGTGACTTGGCAGAGAAAGCATATCTTTAGTAAGCTTATATATCTACTTGGCAACAGCTAGCATACCGTTATCCAAAAAGGACAAACATATTTTTGTGTAACAATAAAAAAAAAAGATCACAGCTAGTTTTCTCACAAATTCTAACAACTTATCTTGAAATTAGTTTTAAGGTGAACAGTGACTAAAATCTTCCCAGAATTTTGAAGCACTGCAGCTAAAGTCTGAACAGATTTCACTGCTCTACCAACAGCATAACAGTTCTTCAGGTCATTGCTAACAGCAATCACATGCCAGAAACAGACACTTTTTACTCTTCTATCATCTTTCTCTCCAAAGTGGATGGTTTGAAGCAAACATTATTAGATGCAAATATAAATTCAAAATACAGAACTGTATAATGAGTTGACTGAACCAACATCTCCAGGTATTTAAATAAAAAGACAATAAATGCAAATTTTTCCTCTAAAAAGTATCAATGCTTTCATAGATCAGAAATATTAAAAGCTTTCAGCCAGCATCCTAGAGCATTAAGGCTTTTTAGAGCTGGCCCACTGACAAGAGCAACTTTACACTTGATGAAGAAAACACCTCTAGACATGCACGTGCAGAGGAATCTGTAGATGGCACTGAACTGACGTGCTAGGTACCAGTCTAGAATCTCTGGAACCTTACACACGGGGGTGATTTACCAAGCATTTCATGAGCTCCAACACAGAGACTGCACAAGTCCAGTGGAGCTGCCTTCCCTGGGCGTGTACAACACTGCACATGGCAAAGGACACCTTAATTCAGGGTCATAAAACCTTCAGGTATTTTCAGTACCTTATCTGAGCTAAAACGCTTACGTGAATGCAGCATAAAGAATGGTTATTCATAAACAGAGCAGAGGCTGATTCCAGTCTCCACTCATTTTTGTGAATGCCAATTGCTTGTCAAAACAATCTGGAATTATGGTAAATTCTGGACAAATTACTTTAAGGAAAATCTAAAAAAAGACCATAAGGGACTTTTATGATTAAAGCTTTACTCGAGTTTAAAGAAGTTTAAGTATCAATAAACCTAGAAGATACCCCAAGCAAATTTTTTTTTCTTTGGTGCAGCAACAGAGGCTGAACTTTAACAAAAGAGCATTGGCTGACAGCATTTTTAGATCAATTAAATCAACTCTTATCAGTAATACAGATTAAAATAGTTAAATTACTTGTCTTCATAGCTGACAGGCATGCCATGTTTCTGAAAACACCCATCATTTTTGATTAGCTTATTAATGCCTCAAAAATTTCAAACATCTGAAAAACAGCTCTCACCTACTCCTCATTGAGCTGCAATATGAAAAGCCACAAAAACACCTTATGAAGAAGCCAACATTTCCCTCATACTAAAGAAGAAACAGTGAATACAAGCTGTTTTTAGAAAGTACACTACCAGCTGTATCTAGCGACAGAATTGCAGAACATTATCTTTGTTTCAAATTTCTGAAGAATGTACTTGACACACATGCCACATGCAAGAACTTACCAAAACAGAATTCTGCCTTTGGCCTGAGCTTAGTTGCATCGCTAACCTAGTAGGGAAATTAAGATTATAAATATCACTGTGCATACAAAATATACATCAGATATCACATTTTTTTTTCCTCTTTCAAGTGGCTAAATTTGAAGATTAGCAGCATAGCAAGCTTGTTAGGTAGAAAGACATATAGATATAACAAAATACTATGTAAAATTCAGTTCACAATGTGCAACCGATAGTAAGAAGACAGCTTAAGCCATATGTTTCTATTCCTTAAGTTTAAGGATTCATTACCAGACAAATGTTGAAATCTGAAAACATAACACTTCTACTTGCATTTTGAAGTTCTGCATCTCAACTGAACACAAAATTCAAGGGCATTTCATACTGTCAAGGATATTAGTTATATTTTGGTTCATTAACATAAAAAGAACAATAGCTACTTTTCTTCAGGAGTCTTTAAAATGTTGCAGCGCTGGGCGAGGAGAGAAGCAGGTGTCCTGTTTTGAGGGAGACGTTGACATTTTCACATTATAGAGCACTTCTATCAAGGGTGCGGGAGAAGGCAAAGCAGTCCTACATCAAAACCTTTTTTTTTTTTGGCCAGAAACAAAAACCACGTACTACATAACTAGAAGAACTATGGAAAGTTAGACAGAGCATCTGCATAGGAGGCACACTTGAGCTGCCTTCAAAGGTGCACACCAGTGCAAAGGCACAGGTGACCACCCCTGCTCCCATTAAATGTGAGATACAAGATTTCAGATTTCTTAAGATGACAACTGTGAGGTCTGGAGCAAAGTAAGCATAGAAGGAGGAAACCAGGAAGGACATTGAATCATAGAATCATTAAGGTTGGAAAAGACCCTTAAGATCATCAAGTCCAACCGTTAACCCAGCACTGCCAAGTCCATCACTAAACCATGTCCTCGAGCACCACGTCTACCCATTCTTTAAATACCTCCAGGGATGGAGACTCAACCACTTCCCTGGGCAGCCTGTTCCAATGCTTGACCACCCTTTCGGTGAAGAAGTTTTTCCTTATGTCCAACCTAAACCTCGCCTGGCGCAGCTTGAGGCCGTTTCCTCTCGTCCTATCACTCGTTACTTGGGAGAAGAGACCGACCCCCACCTGGCTCCAGCCTCCTTTCAGGTAGTTGTAGAGAGCAATAAGGTCTCCCCTCAGCCTCCTCTTCTCCAGACTAAACAGCCCCAGCTCCCTCAGCCGCTCCTCGTAAGACTTGTGCTCTAGACCCTATAGACATAAGCAGCTCTCCACAGACATTTCTATACTCATGATATGAGCAGCAGCAATGATACCTTTTACAAGAATAAAAAAAACCAGAACAAGGAAGGTGGGAATATGCAGTATCACAATAAGAAAAGCAAAGGAAGGATGAGAAATGAGCAGAAAGACAAAGAAGGTCAATTGTTTTTCTCCACTTATTTGTTAATGCATTATCTGCTACAAATTTAACCATGGAGACTCTCTTAGTTCAGTTTTCTTTCAGACATATTTGGAAGTGAGTGTATACAGAGTGTAATGAACTAAGTATTTTCTAGAAATTTTTCTGTTCTATCTGTTAAAGATCATTATTACTTGTAGACTATCACACCCAAAGACTTATCTTCCACTTCATAAACGGTCTGTCTTTTCTTCAAGATTAATTGGAATTAAAATACTCAAAGAACTGGAACATACAGTTCAGAAATATTAATTATTTGAATTATATTAATATTAATTCTTTGAAATCACAAAACAAACCTAGACAACACAGTAATTAGTCTGTTCTTATTTTAACCTGATACTATTGACACTTCTCTAAAATTCGGGAGTAGCACATAAGCAAAAAGCTTCCCATACACTACATAAGAGGCTTTTAAAATTGTCTAAAGTTGAGGCCTTCAGAAGTGGCCGTTGGTAGCTATCACCAAAATTTAGCAACAAGTGTCCTACATATTATCTTACCTTTGAAATATAGGTAAGTTTAATGACTCCAACAGGTGGAGATCCAGAGGGAAGATTCTGAAACAAATCATATATTACAAAGTGAAACTAGTTTATTCTCGCATCACAGTCAGTGTTTACATGTAAAAAGCAAATAATTCAATTCCACAAACAAAAAGAAAATCCTATGTGTTTTTATAGACAATACACAATGTATACTTGAAACAGGATCTAAACTACTTGTTTATTATACACACATCTGTTAACCAACTAAAAACAGAAAGACTGCTAGAAACAATACAAATAGTAATTGTTTCAGAGGTTTATGTATTTTACTAGAGGAAAAAGGATTCTTGCAGGTCTGCATCCAGGAAATCCGGAAAGAATACTTTTTCCTTAACAGATGTTGGCTCCTTATGCATTTTGACCAGGGCAGGCGGAAGTGACAAGAAGTGACATTCATCTATTACGTCAGATACTTCAAAGGCCGTCCCATGTATTTTCCAAAATGGGTTAAAAAAAAATATCAGTTTTAACATTTAATATTAAAGTTATTGCAGGGAAAGACCATGATACTTCCTAAAATAGCAGTTAAGCCTAAGTATATGTACAATCCAAAAAGGAGCTGTCCGTTTTACTCCTTGCTTAGCACAGTCTTAGCATTACATTACTATTCACAATCAGCTAGTAGCCTAGAAATACAACAGTTAAAGAACTGAGCATCACAACCCATGGTTAACCTTTTTATTAACTGTTTCTCATGAAACAGTCTTCCTGATTTCATTCCTTTAAACAGAGCATTGTTTTCCATATACTTTTTTCCATTACAGTTTTTACTTTCAAAATGGCCCTTTACGTTACAATATCATTCTTGCCACTACAGGCCTCCCTGGAGGCCACAAGAATGGTACTGCATCTGCTCGCTGATCCTTTCCCCAGCTAAAGTGCTCTTCATTATTCCGTTGTGCCTTATGAGCTTCTACATTGCAAAGGGGAGCCTAATGCTACTCACAGAGTCAGAAAGACAGACAAATAATTGGTTTATACTCCATTCATATTTCAAAGGTAAGAAGTAGGTTAGGTAACATAGACTGGTAACACTGAAATTTAAAAAAAGTCTTCCCATTCTGCCCAAATAAATAAATTTAAGTTTTACTTTATTAGAACGATTTTGATCCAAGCATACACCAGTTTTGTAATTTTTTTATCAGGATAATAATGTGTGGTTAACGGTGGACTTAAAAACATTATTTCTTTGAACAGCTGCACTGATTTTCACAGATACAAATAGAGCACTTCTGTCAGCAACAAAGGGCCCAGTGAAGTTCTGCACACACCGTAGACTCATCCTATAGGAAGAGTTTCATCGCTTCAAGGATTAAGAACAGTCTCCACACAGTGGCTCTATAAAAGCTCTGTAGTTCTTCAACACTAAAGCAGCAGTGGAAGAAAATCAAGAAGCTTCAGCTTGCCCCTTGCAAGGCACCCTTTCATTTGTGCATGAACTCCAACATTAAAAAAAAGATAAAGTTTTTAGCTTAGGCTTTCTGAAGAGTTATGCACTGTGAATATCATTAGTCTCAAAACTTCTGATGAACCGCAATTTCTATGGCATTTCAAGGTTCTGCCCACATGGCCTGGTTATATCACAGGAGAAACTGAAGAAAAGAACTGCTTCGTATCACTCCTTGAGATCAAACGTTTGAAGTCTCTTATTTCCAGAAATTATTTCTTTGTTCTCCTCAGTAAGAACTTCTGAATGCTTCAGTCACAAGTCACATTCATTGAACTACACATTGTTTAATTTTTTTTCGTTGGTTCCTTTGAACAGTAGACTTCTACTGCATTTTAACTGTGGTCTTCCTGGCAGAATGGTACAGGAATATTCTTCTGGCTGACAGTTGTCAGCTGACCTAGATCCTACGCTTTCACTGTCTCTGCACCCAAACCCAAAGCAATTATCTGTTCTCCCCTATACTAGAAAACACACTGATGCCCGCACACTGCCAAAGTAGCTTTTATATAAAGGATGCTCTCCGTCATGATGGATACAAGCTTTTCGCATTCACGTACCATTCGTGCTGTATTGAAACTGCAAGCATCATTAGAAATTGCCTTTCAGTGACTGATTCGGTTGAAGTAACATAAAACTGCTAACTGACCCATGCAATGCAAGGAAAACGCCATACTTCCACACAGGCTTAAAGGTGAATTAAAAGAGCTGAAATAATGAAACTAGTATGTGATTCAGCTCATCTGGTTATATTATATAGCACTATCTAGGGCCTGCGAGAACCTGCAATGCACGTTCAAGACACTTGATAGAAAACAAAATAAATATAGCACATCATGATTCAAAACAAATAACTGATTTACTGTGGTATTAAATTCAGATTCCTATCTGATCCCCAGTTCTCCTGTCGGCAATTCACTGATGTTGGAGTCGTTTTTAATGTTTTACTACTAGCTGCAATTGGTAATGTTTTAAACAGAAATATGAATTCTATTTTTTCTGACACTGCTTTACAATGATTTCACTTATGTAACTCCCCACCACCAGCTTCCAGGTCCGTAAAGTAATATTAAACCCCATTTTTCTTAAGTCAATTTGTTAGAAATCTAAAAAAGTTTGAATTGATAGAAGCCGGATAACTATGGCCAAGAACATCTCACCTGTGGGTTATCCATGTACCATACCAGACTGTCTTCTCGTGTGTCCAGAATGAAGTACCGCCGCAGAAATTTCCCACTATTCTCATTTTCTTCAATATCTAGGAAACCACAAATGCGATTCTGACGATCCACATAAGGCATTTCTGACCCTGAACATCACACTGCAGAACAAAAAGCATAGAAGTTAAGCAAAGTTCCTTGTTACTAATTTTAAGACTGTGCTGTGCCTACCCCTGACATTTTGAGCAGTTTCAACTAGTAGCTTAAAGAAGTTTCTACAGAAGAATAAGTGACATGTAGCCGTTTCCCCCCTACTACTACCACTGAATTTTTAGATATGTCTTTCTTACTTCTTTGAAGCATATACTTAGGATATCTAATACCCCAAGTGCAAAGATACAAGTGGTAAATAGTAGATGAGCATCAAGACTAGCTTTTACAAGATCACTAAAGAATAATTAAAGATTCTCCTTCACAACTTGCATGAAGTTGAGATAATGCTAGGTTTACGCTTCCTTCTTTGACATTGCCTTTCATGGTCAAGAGAGGATCTTTGTCAGCAGCTCTACTGTCCAATGTGATTTTTCATATTTTGCTTAAGCAAATTCAACAAAAAGGCTTTTAAAAACAATGTTCATGTTTTTCTTTTCTCCTACAAGGAGAACTTCATGTCTAACAATGTCTAAGAACAGACATCTTTTCATCCTTATGCATTAAATAGTCAAAATGAAGTTGTATGTGCAGAAACAGAGATGTGAACACACTTCTTAGTCCAAAACTGAAATCCTCAATATCCATGTGGTACTCAGTTTGAGGGTGGTAGCTTTTTTTTTTTTATTATTTTGTTTGGGTTTTTTTTCTTCCTTTTTTTGTTTTGCTTTTTAAAAAAAAATAAAAATCTGTACTGCTGACCACCTATTCCCATTTTGCCTGCTTCACCTTTTATGGCTCTGTCTTAGTGCAGGGTATTGCATCATTTTTTTTGCTTCCTTTTATTTTATGGGACAGTCATTTTACCTTAAGAGCCAGCCTTGTAAGACCAAAGATAAATTTGCGTACTCATCTAAAAATGGCAGTAAACCAACATTTAAATATGATAAAAATCACATCAATGCCAGTCTTTCCCAGAGCAGGAAAGAAAGAATTCAGTCTTCTTTACATTTTGTTACAAAACTCAGAAGTAGTACATATCCAATAATATTAACGTGAGACATAGAAGGTTTAAGCACTTCACACTTTTCACACCATCTTCCAGCTTTCACTCTGTAATATGCAAGATTCTTTTTAATATTTCTTGAAATTGTTTTCCTTCGCTATTTCCTTGCTTAAAATTATTTGATTTAAATATAGTTACACACACACACAATGAGGCAGACACCTGATAACTATCTGTAGCTAGCTATTGATACACCACAGTAAAACATGATATATGGTTAAGCACATTTTAAAGTGTTTTGGGGAATCAGATATACAGATAAGCATATATTTATAATTTTGGGGGATCAGATATACAAACATCTAGATATATGCTTGTATTTACAGCTGTCCTTTTATATGACTAATTAGAATACTAGTCAAGTTTTGCTTCAACCCCTTTGAGAAACAATTTTTAAAAACACTATTATCATGATTTTGATACCATACTAGAATAATCTCTGGTAAACAGTTTTAAGTCATTTAACTCAGTCTGTAAAATAACTAACCTCTTTTGTGCTCAACACCAAACTAATCCTCTGGTGCGAACTCAAGCCTGCTAGATGGAGTTGGGCATCAGGGACCAGATCTAACAATCTCAATTTAGCAGTATTTGCAAAAAGTTGAAGAGACTGCAGTATCATAGTCATGATGGACTATTAAAAATATTAGTGGTTTGGGTTTTTTTAGTATAAGCTATTAATTCTAAAGTTAAATGCATTTTTGTGTACAACAGAGTTATCACACTTTTGTTTGAGATGCAAGACATTTTCTATATAGCTACAAGGACATTAAATGTATATAAGCCTTCCAATAAGCACTTGACTGATTTGTTTTTCTTTCCACCTCCAAAAGGTAAAAGACTCGCCATATTTAAGGTATGCAATGATGGTTTAAATCTTCAAAGGCACAGGTTTGTTCTCCAAGAAAGTAACAAAATTTACTAAGGTAATCTAAATCTTACTGGTATGTTCCTCAATTTAAATATCACAGGTCTAAGACAAGGTCTGTAACTGAGTTATAGTGGTAAGTAACAGCAAAAACAAACACTTGAGCACTCTTAAGACAGTGTCATAATCATAACAAACATCATCAGTAATTCACATGCCAGCTCTTGGGATCACTTTACACTGAAGTAGCATCTCACTATAAACACATCTGTAGCTAGGGACAACCTTAAGGGTAGCTATCCTCTAAATTATACCTCTAAGCAGGCAGAACTTGGCATCACATGTTGTTTTCATTTAAATGAATTAAAAAATTTGTCCTTTACCAGTATTGTCCTCAATTGTGCCAGGTGGTCCCTCAACAAAATACACAGCAGTTCCGGGACACAACTGCAGCTTAATATCAACAGTTTATGAAGCCCAGAAAAGCCTTGTGCCTAAAAAAAGCAAATATTGGTGGCTGGTTTCCTGTTTGAGCAGGCTTAAGCTGCCTTCTCGGCAGATGTGAAGAAAACGAAACAAGGAAAACTTGTTTTTGAAACAAGATACAAATTGATTAAGATTCCTTGAATAAAACCAACTGAATGTTAGAGCATCTATATTTCAATAGAATTTTATGAAAAGTGAAAGGAGGACACTCATAAGGCCCCATTATGAGCATACGATTCGCTAAAGTTGAACTACTCCAATACTACTTTTTTTCCCTCAGGGCAAAAGACAAAATTCAGAAGCTTTGTCTTATTTGTCAATAAACCAATTTTCACAGAAAAAAAAACCCAAAATCATACAGATTTTCTATTTCAAATTACTACTAGCTAATTTCTAGCCTACAAAATAATACTACTTGCAGTTCCTTTGTCCTCTGATGAAAATACAGGATAACTATAATTAATTTAAAAACTTAGGGTGTAGAACTGCTGTTTTCTTCAGACTAGTTCAAAATTCCTCACAGGATTACTGACATCTACCAGACAAACGCTCTTAAAGAACAAGAGAGAAAAAAATGCCTCTAACTTTATTATAAAAGTGAAATCAAACATGAAATCATGCAATTATTTTCCAGTTTTAGAAGTCTGCTTCCATCATATTACACCTTGGCAAGATTCCATTATAAATTAATACCAGTTCTATTCAGCATTCATTAACGAACCACAATTTGTAGTGCACATAAAAAAAAAATCAATTTGTGCCTTTCTTCTAGCTACTAAAGCAACTGAACGTACATGACAAAAGCACCACTACGACACCCTTCCTGGCAATGCTAGACTGAGCAAAAAAGCAACAAAGACAGAATTACTACATTACTTCTAAAGATTCATAAAAGGAATTGTAGAACTCCGACATTAATCCTTCCGAGTAGGAAATCTGGCTGGAAGACCAGCAGCCTAACAATTCACCAGAACTTCAACTTAAAAGTGTCTTCAGAATATGGATCCTGTCTTATATAGATATGATTTATTTTTCATGAAATTATTATTTTGGGCAATTATAAAACAAAAAACTCCAAGTCTGTAGATTTTACAGTTCTTATTGCATGCACACTTAATTATTTTCTGCAGCAGAATCCGCAGCACAGAACAGTGTAATAACTCTTCTGCCCACTTTTAGAATCAAATACTATAAAAAGATTACGAGTTCTTAGAGAGAGAAGCTGAAGGCATCAACCTATAACAGATTACATACAACTTCATTTTATTTTGCCTTCCCTGGCTGCAGTGGGGGGGGCAGGGGAGGGAGGAGATAGGAGTCAATGACAGTGCTACTGCAGGAAAAAAAAAATATCTCTGTGGCCCATTTCCTCTTGGTTCTTGCCATAATCTAGCAAAAGCTAAAGTATTTTTGAAAACCCATTTTGTGGACTATATTGACATTCATTTGTAAGAATTCAGAAAACTCTCGTCTCCTTAAAATTCCTTCTTGGAGGGTTGTGTTATAATCCAAACAGGAGGTCTCGCTTATTTTTGAAGTCTTACATCCCTCTTTCCAGTGGCGGTGTACTAATTTAAGCAGGTACATACCTCATCAGCCCAGCTTTTCTCAGATTTCCCCTCTCACCACTGTTTTCCTCTCGGGTGAGAGAGGAACCAACATTCCTCAACATTTATATCACAAACTGAAGGCTGCCTGGCCTCCTGGGCACCGCTATAAATAAAAATCACAGATCACCTTCTCCCAGTCCACAACTGTAAATGCATGACTGCACAACTAGAACCTGCAGAGGCACACAAGCATCTCGCTTTCACCATTTATAACAGACTGCTTAAACTCTCCTACATTAATTTCTATTTTTAGTTTCACACCAGCACCTGCTCTTGAGTTCACCTCCTTTACAGTTTGGTTGCAGCCTCCACATCTTCAAGTACAAAGTCTATACGAGACTATTAAAGTGGCATGCAAAGTAATGTTTCTACGGCCCAGTCTCGCCTCTGACAGCTAATGCTTCATTTCCACAAGCAGGCATAAACCACGGACCGCTGGCTCACTAGAGAAAGTGGAACTTCGTATGAATAAATGACCATGCAATAGGCTTTGCACTATCCACATGAAAGCTTGACTAAGAAATACAGCAAGATGAGCACTGCTCCTTAATACTGTTTAGCTTTATTTTACATGTGTTTCCCCCAAGCTTTGTATATAATTTTATTATTATTTTTATTTGTTTAGAGTAACACTTCTACTTCCTGCTGTATTAGCATATGGACATTTTGAACTTTAGATGTAACTTACCACAGGAGATAACTTTGGGGTTCTTTTTCTATTAGCTAAGAAGATTAAGAAACATACATTACTACTTACTCATGTCTCTGAAATGATGAACAACATCCATAAAACTACACTTGATAAATATAAAATGATGCCATGAGTCATACCCGTCCCTCCTCCCCACTCCCCTTTTTAAGCTCTACTGTTTAACCTAGCTCCATCGCCGCCAAGGGAAGGTAAGCAGCATCCCCAGCAACCTCCAGTCTTCCCTGCAGTTCCAGGACCAGCTTAATTGAGTGCTCTTGGCTTTTGCCTAGGCAATTACTATCAGCTTCCTGCTGTAAATCAGCTACTCTCCAGTTGGTCATCTCTTTTACTGGCCATTTACTCCATTTACAGGCTCCCAAGGGTAAGGGATGAGTTCAGACTGTCCTGCTTAAACCTTGAAGAGCACAGCAACGAAAGCTGTCCTTCTTGCATACATCCAGGACACCAAAGGCTGGGGGGGGGGACCCCAACCCTGAGACAACCAGCTCAGAACAGCCTCTGAAAACAAGTCACATAAATCTTCCAGGACAGTTGTTCAACCTTCTTTATTTTCAACCCCTTGACAACCTTCCAGTAGAGGCAGAACACCATATAGATAATTTAAGCCGAAAGACGACATCTCTGCTCATCTTTCACAAACCCCTTAAAGCCGCAATTTTTTAAGTACCCAAAACATGACAGAAAAACACTAATCCAGGAGCTGGAGAGATGACTTGGGTACGATTCTGACAACAACTGAAGATAATTTAGGACTGACTGTTTTAAAATGACATGCTGAACTTTTCTATTTCCCAAAGATCCTTCACTGATTCGTTTTTGTTCTGGAGGGCACAGCAGACATTGTATGCTTCTGTTAAACAGAGAAGACATGACTTTGATAAGCTAGAAGCATATGAAACTATTAGCAACATTTTAACTATATCTACAAACAAGAACTGGAAGTCTCCAGGGTATGCTGACCCCTAAATTTAGATTCCTTCTCTAAAGTGGCTAAGAAGAAGGAAAAAAGCAGCTGCAAAAGGCCAGTATTCACCTGGAAGAGAATTCCTAGGCATAAGAAGTTAATCTTCAAAATTAATAAACCTGAAATAAGTACCAGTAGCACTGACAATATATCCCTCCCTCAGCATCTAATCCAACTTCCAACCAGGCCACAAAATAGAAGATTCACTATTTGCACTGGTGAATCATCTAACAAAAACAGCAGTCTTATCTTGCACTTAAGTCTTGCTCAGTCATCACTTTGTCTTCAAAAAGACATCTGATCTGCTATTTTCCGGGAAGACTTGTTACATCACGGTAGAGCCAACTATTCCCTTCTTTTCAAGTGTACCTCAGCAAGTCCAAACTATTCTATGGTTCTAAGTCAAATGACTATAATTTTATTCCATACTATCTACTACTTAAATGCTACAGCATTAATCCTAGGTGCTTTCAACATCCACATATAACCAACGTTTATTAAAATATACATTTTACAACAGAAATGCATCAAAGCATACAGTTTGATATACCTTCTTTCAGTACAGATTGAATCCAGTAAAACCTGCAACACTCCAAGACCCTTGGTACAATAATATGCCAGTGAGAAACAGTTGGCTCAAACTGAAGCAAGGAACAACTGAGATGAAGTTAACCACAAAAGATGCATGCAATTAATTAACACGGCCCACCGCAGTTAAGGTTTTTCACAGCCATTTCGGTCTGTTCCCCGACTCCAGGCACACTGCTCGCCAGACAGCTGCAATCCTTCACCGTGGGCACCGACATCAATCCACACACAAGCTCTTCATCTTTAGGCTAAACGGCAGTAATGTTACCTTTCTCTAGGTCAGAAGTTCAGTATGTTTTAGGGGAAGATTGGAGTTCTAAGGAAAATGTTCTCAAGTTACCCGAATCCATCACCTGCTGGCCTGTTTCAAATACTGATCTACAAGTTCCACGCTGGAACAGACTGGTACTTCCTTGAAAACTTTTGCAGGAATTTCTGCAAGTGATGTGCCAGGCTCTTAATTTAACCCCTTTCCTCCATTTTAAGGTATTTGCAATAGCAGCCTAAGGCTTTGGGATACGATGAAATGAGGAAATGAGCTGCACAGGATGCAAAATTCCTCTCTATCACTGATCTCTTAAGACAGCCAAAACAGAAAAACCTCACCTATTAATGGTTTTTCCCTAGCTAAAACAAGTATTTTAATTGTCCCTCTACAGGCACTGAGCTAACGCAGATAAAAGGAAGCTTCCTGTGCAATGAGGCCATTATAAAACACACTCCTGAAATGTATCTTTTAATAACTTATGAGTGACGACTAGCCTAGAAAGCAATAAAGTAAAATAACAAAGTTAAAAGACAGTGAAGGAATATGTTCAATAACGCAGTTTTTATGACAGTCAGAAGTACAGTTTTCATCACTTCATATTAAGTCTAGGTAATACAAAGTTACTCAAAATGAGATATAACCAGAGAGATGAGTACAACAGAGGAAAATAAAGTATAGTTACACTAATTCGCTTTGACTTATCTCATACAATCTCAAAAAAAGTTTTTAAAAGCTTATTAATTTCAGTTAGAGACTAGTTAAAATGTTTAATAATGCAGGTTCAGAGTTAATCATTATTTACAATTATTTTTAATGTTGTTATGGGCCTTTTCAAAATTTTAAATAAGTGCTATATGTAAAACTCCAAATACAACAAATTAGGTCCTTGTTCTTGAGAACGCTTACATGCATTAGTCTATAGAAATTGTTCCATTCATGACAACTAAACCAAATTAAAATTAAGTGGAGAATAAGCACATTCCGTATTAGGATTACTTATTATTACTAGTTACTCATTATTAAAAAACCTGTTTAATTTCAATTACTAATAACTGTTTCATCTAGGCCAACTGCTCCGAGAACTCAGATTCCACACACCGCCAGCTATTTCAAATTCAACCCAAACTTGTCTTCAAATATGAAAGGGCAAGAGTCCCAAAAAGCATCCCAATGGCTTTGAAGCACTCAGGCTATCTCCATCAAACTACAAATCCTGGTGAAGCTCATTTGACCCGAGGAATTTCAATAGAAAAAGGTGAGGCTGGTTAAAAAAAAAGTTTGCCATTTTTGAGCCAGTGTTGCTGATTTTCACTCTGAACCCTGGGTACAAGCTCACCAGCACAAACCTACACCTCCTTCCTGTGAAGTATGAAAAAAAAAAAAAATCAGAAGGCCAGCTGGTTAGGAAGTTAACAAGTTGAAAATATCTTATTCAGTTTTCACAGAGTACTCTTAGATTGTTAAAGAAATAGCAGCATGTACATAAGTGCGTGTTAAATTAATTTTGAAAGTACTACTTAAAAAAAAATTATCTGCCTTAGTAGCACCAAAACGTTGTGCTGAAAACATTGGGTAGAAGCCAAACAGAGGGAAACTTAAAGAGCATTGCAGTAGTAAAAAGATTACCTTTTACATACAGATCCAAGGGCAAGTTCCAAATTTAAATGCATGAATATCACATTCAGACTAATTCCATTAAACCGTACATTTAAGACACTCTAAAGCCAGCTCAGAGCAGCTGAATACCTGCAAACTGTGATTTCACATTTCATGTCTGCTAGTAGCACAGCATATTACAGGCCATCTGAACACAACTTTAAGACAACATTTAATAATTTTATCTACAGTGAGCTCAGAACAAAGCAAGCAAGCATATTTTTTTAAACACTCATAACCAACTGTGGAGTCTAACAAGGACTGTAAATAACTGATTTTTTCAGTTCATTTAAAGTATCAAATAATGAAAAGAATACTATTAGGTGAGTATTTGGTTTTACCTTTTTTAAAAATGTAAAAAGATTTAATGAAACAAAGGCACACAATGCAAGTCACTCATTATCAAATTTGATTTTATAGCACTAATTTAGCAAATTCAATGTAGAATAAAAAAATGCGATGGTTCATCTACATTAATACTTTGGGGAGGAAAAATTGTTGCCATTGAGATTTCACCTCACTGTTATTTTAATACCATGGGACTTCACAGTACTGACGACGTTCAGTTCATTGCATAAGCCACTACGCGGGCCAAAATTCCCGGTACTGCAAGGACTAGATGTCTCCTCCAGAATCTAGCTTACTTCTCAATCATGTTAGTACTGCACAAGGATTCACAGCGATTAGGACTAATCTCCAAGCTCTTCAGTAAGCGCAAGTTAGTGAAAGTTCTTTAGGAAGAGTAAGGCTTCGACTGTCTCATGTAAGTGAACCAATACTCACTTACAGAACACATGGCAGATCCTGTTTACCATGGTGGGAGAGGAAAATTAAGCTCCCACCAAATGGCAAGGTTTTCAGGTCACTACCTTCCCTCCCCTGCTTTTTTATACTTCTTAAATTCAGAAAATGAAATCCCACTCTGGTATATTTAATAAAAGTCTCACCTGACACAGAGAGAAACCCCATAAAATAAAAGCTTATCTGCAAAGACAGGTTTTGTAGCATAGTGCAAGCACGCTAACACTTCACTTGAAGCACACACTTCACTGCAACTTCTCACACAACTCATTTCCAGCAGCCTTCCTCCTTGGAAGCAAGCCGTGAGCCCCAGGAATTGTCCTCACATCAGCCCACGTCTGGTTGCTGACCTTCTTCCTTACCTTTCTTCTTATTTATGCAATGACACAAATACCAGTTTACTGCACAGCTGTTGTTCTGCACGGACAGTGGGGTTTCTCAAAGCCTAAATTACGATGCAGATGGAGAATAACAATGCTCCACCTACAGAGTAATCCCAATACTACCAGGAAGTCATCAGGCTCCTGGCACTTTGCAGGATTCCTGCCTGACCTATACACAGCGAGACGGAAATACTCCAGAAGAACTGCAAGTCCTGTGTATGTGCAACAACATGCCTGGAAATCCTGAACTTACCATGAGTATGCAACAGACCGGTTTTCCACATACTGTACTGCAGCCTTCCCCCAAGAAGGGAACAAATGGATCTCCCAAAGAAATCCTGCTTCTCCACTCAAAAAAATCAGGGCACCAGCACAAATTAGGAAGACAGTATAAATAAATTACAGCACCTACAGTGAACTTGATTTAAGGAAACAAAAAAAAAAAGTCAACGAGGAAAAAAAAAAATAATCAAAGCCTGAAGTCCTGAATAAGCAGGAACAATTCTGAAGCAAGAACATCCTTTAAGCACTGCTACCTAACTTTGAGGCACTAGTGCACATACGGGCACTGAGTCTACTAGCTATAGAAATAACTTGCCAGAAGAATTATTAGTACAGCCTAAGATTCCCTTTGTTATTATAAGCCTCCCTAAAGAGTTAACCAATATATTTAACAACATCTTTTGAAATGCAGTTTTAGGAGGACTGCTCACTCTTATAACAAACCCGACATGTAACTGTTCTAGCGCTTAACAGAACACTTAATTAAGTCACGAGTCTGAACAAGTTCAAACATATTTTCTTGGACATGGGATGTAAACGTGGTGGGTACCAAAGCACTCATGGAGAGCATACACATCCAAATAATTACTTATTAAACTAATGAATTAATCACTTGCCAGTATAGAGAGACTGTTCCTGGGAGTGTTGACTCTCAAAAATGAAAATGCATTTGCAAAGCTTGATAATTGCTGTCTAGTCTACATTTTCAGTTTATAGCAATGCCAATACCATCTTATATTTCCCACCAGAAGGATTTTAAATCCAAAATACTTTTAGCTCTATGAAGTTACTAAAGACATTGCTGTTTAGAGGTGGCTGCAAATTCTTTTCCCCCTCGGGGGAGCAGGGAGGTAGAGAAGCTGATCTTTTCTCATCCTCTTTCACATGAAAAGACAATAAATCAGACTGAATTTAAGAGATTCTGCCTATTGTGCCAGCAGAACAAATGAACAAAATTGATAGCTGAAACATTTGGCTGTAATGATTAGCTAGAATTAAAAGCGTTTTCCAAAGAGAACAGTCGATAAAAGAACAGAGGCAGCTTTGTTATTGTTCCTTGCGAGGCAGAATCATAATAGAAAAATATTGCCTGGTTCATTCAAGTTTTTAAAGCATTGTTTTTATACTTTCTTAAATAAACAAAGCAATGCAGTGCTCCTTAAAGTTTTAAGGACTCGCTTTCTCTCTTTTTAACTGAACCGAGAGATTTCCACTCAAAACTTCCCCCCGCCCGCGATTTTTCTGCTTTTACTCCTTCTGCCTGGAGCTTACCCCAAGCATTAAACTCGGGCAGACTCTTAGACCTCTCCCTCCTAGCATAAGGGAGCTATATGCCCCATGTTACTACCGCACCTGAACACATCAAAACCTGACCGATATATCCTTGTAACACTTCTGCGACGCAGACAGCTGCGACTCCTCTGCAGTTTCAGTATGAGAACAGAGGGACAGAGCAGCAGCTCGTCCCAGGCCACACAGGAAGGTTTTGGCAACGCAGTGAGCTGAACCTGTTTCCCAAGTCCCAGAGCAGCAACCTCACCATCGAACCACCTTTCTTCTACATAAAATACCTGAAACTATTCAGATTTTCAAGGCAAAGGCATATGTTCAAACCTGAAAACTGTTTAAACTGTTGAATGCCACGATGTCTACCAGACCTGCAACTCCCTATTGGTGCAGATAACATCTGTTAAAAGTGGCTTATATAGTTCTGCACCAGAAAGCTTAATAAGTTCCTTCTCCAAGATTAAAGAAACACCTACACATTCTAGATGCTTCTGCAAGTCCCTGGAGGGAGAAAATGCTGCTTAGTGCTGAGACAATGAACCAAGCTTCCTTCCTCAACAGTAACAAAACCCTACTGCTTTAACTACCACTAACAGGAAAGTGTTATTTATAAAATTGAGCCATATACAAATACGTACCTAAATGTTTCTCAAAGTCAACAGCATGTGTCAAGATGACCTTAGACATACAAATTTAAAAAAGTCCTAATTTCAGAGATCAGTATTAGAACAGAAAAAATTTTGGAACAGCTCAGCCATAGCTCCCGTTCCAATTCATTTCAGTCATTCTGTGCATTGAAGTGTTACATCAAATCCTGAACTTGACCCATACTTGTTACTCTGACCTCTTCGGCAGGTAATTTTTTAAAAGCAGCTACATTATTTCTATATGTCAGAGAAGCTCACTAGAATTTTGATATTTATGTTTCTTATATAATTTTATAAAGCATTGAGAGCAACACTTCTAGCCATGTCTTGTTGCATTTAGGCTCAAAAACAAAAGAATACATGTACTGACTGTTGTATTTCTTTTATCATTTGTTTCCTAGTGACATCTACAGCACTTGCTCCACTTTGTAAAAATGTTTTATGCTAGAGCCAGTTACCTAAATTCCCATATTTTGGCACTGAAGTAAGTTACTATTCTGTATTTTCATGCAATTATGCAACTGCACAAAGGTTTATTTGGCTCCAAACCCCATTAAGTATTTTCTAAGAATGTTTCTATTGTTCGTAATTATCACGAGGGGAAAAAAAAAACCCCACACCATCTTGCAAGAAACATCCATGCTCTTGTATCACAAGCTATTGTTTAGACAAACACCGAGGTACAGCTGGATACAAGAAAGTGCACACTCCTGCATGCAGGGAAACTTCCCAGTCACAACATGCACTCACTTCCCAATGCTGCTGCTTTGCTGCATTTTGACGGAAATATATTAACTATGATAACTGTCAGCTTAAATAACCAGGAACATTTAGTAATAAAGACATCGATGGAATTCTAAATCTACTAAAATAGATTAAGAATTTTGCAGGCCTGGCAGTTTGGGCTGTGTCCAACACTACACTGGAGACTGTATCACAAGTAGAAATCTGTTCACATTTCAGTAATGTCCTCAAGTTCTTTCTAATCTGTTACAGGCAATAAAAACTGACTTTTGCACTTCCTCTCTTCTACATTAACACTCTGACATACAGTCAGCCTTTATAATTCCTGTTGATATAGCTTCCTTGTCTTTTGAAATAAGCCATAGCTACCTGGAAAAACCAAGGCCTTTTCCTGCATTCAGGTCTTTTCCTCAAATACACACCTTCCTCATTCCCCATGTGTGTGTGTGCCTTCTCTGTCACTCAGTTACTACTCCTGAGGAAGAATAAGTACAGGGGGAAAGGAGGAGGAGGAAAAGCATTAAGATGCTTCCTACTTTATTCGTACACTGGTTCTTCTTGTGTCTATTCTCTAATTTATATGATAGCACTTGCTCCTCTGAAACATTTAAAAATTGCAATATACCTGTCAGTGACCTACTGTGCATCTTTATTTCCACCCTTGAAATACATAGCTATACAATGGACCATAAGGCCAATTGTAGTCATAAAGCACAGAAATAGCTTAAGAAAATAAATTTCATTTTTACAATTTACTAACTCGAAGTTAAATTTTCCACACTAACAGGATAAAATCACAATGTTTAATAACTGCAAAAAGAACACAAGGTAGTCACGCAAAGTTTTGCTTTTTATGCAAAGCTGTCTCCAGCAGTCTAGTATTCAGTGATATCCAGGATACACAAAAATCCCATGTATTATCTCTGGAATTATCATGTTCTGCAGCATCAGTGCTTATTTATCACTGAACTAAAAGGCTCTCCTCCAAATATCAACCAGGCTAAGAATCTCCCTCTACCGTGAGAGATTTCAGCCCACTTTTAACACTTACTCGTGTGACAAACAGGAAAACAGCACTTCTACACTTCTCTGCTTTACACAACTGACAGTTTTATGTATTGTTACTTGCATGACTCTCTCAAGTAAAAATAACAACCAGTAGCAGGAGGCAAGACTGCAGGGACCTAAAAGGCAAGGCCCCTGTGCCAAACCCACTGTTAAAACTGACTAGAATGCAGCGAGTGTCCTGTGAATTTATCCAACGTGGAGCCTCGTGGGAACAAGTGATAAAACTTAAAGAAGTCCTCCTATACATAATTGGATGTATAGACCTTCTCAACGACTACCAAATTTGCTTTAAAGTTGCACCTCTAACTCAGTTGTGAAATAAACTGATACAAGACTTCATCATACTTCACAACTACTTTCAAATCAAAAGTATTAAAAAACCCCATCCTTAAAAGCGTATAGTAAATTCATTAAGACAGAGTAACTCATCATAGAGCAACCAGCCAAAGTTGCCATGCAGAGCTCCAACTCCGTAAAGATTGTGTTTGTGCTGCATCATAACGAACACAGCCCAAGTATAAAAAGGAAGTGGACAAATCAAAGAGAAAAACAAACAAACAAACCCACCCAAACCCTGGCTGGATTCAACAGCGAGAAGCTTTTCCTGGCACCTCATAGGCCCAAACTGTATGATCAAATATGGCTCTGTCTTCCAGTGTCATGGGAAGAGAACAGAAAATGCATCTTTACAGACATCATGGCCTCTTTTAGTAAAGTAAGCAAGTTGCCAGAAGGCAACAAAAGAGCTGATGCCATTCAGCTTAGTATATACAGGGATGTCTAGTAGTCTCTTTAAAAGTACTATGCTTCTGTAAGAAGGTGAAGCATGGAGAGATCTAGCTTGTAAGAATCTTTAAAAAAAAAAAAGTAATTCTCCCTCTAGGCTTTACTCAGATAAGCAACGCCAATTTGCTCATGCCGAATTCATAATGCTCAGCCTAACAAATTAATAACTGTTTCCTCACCTGAAGATAAACTGTTCTTTTTGCTTGTTTATAAACTAACATAGTACCTTGATTAGTGAAAATTAGATTTTTTTTTTTTAAAAAAGGCCTCAAAACAGGACCTTATTCCCCAAAGAGAAATTGTTGTCCTCTTGATGTTACTTTGCAAATGTTTTATGCAATAGTATAATGCCTTTTATGAAGGTTATGCATTAGTTACACCTCAGGGAACTGCACAATACACACAGTATTTAAGTCTGCCTCGAGTCAGTAGCATGTCAAATGCACATCTGGAATTTTACATGTGCTAAAAACTGCGAGTATAACAATATTAGTTACAGTTTAACATTCATTTATAGTCAAGTTATCCATTTAAAGACACTTTGTTTCAGTAAATAACCAGCTAGATGAATAACCAGCTAAATAAGACGACCAAGCGAGAACACAACCGGGAGGCGCAGGCTTAGCATTGCTAGCCCAGGCGACAGCTTTCCAAAAGAGCCCTCTTCAGGGCTAGGGCCTTCGACAGCCAAACGCAGCCTGGACAGCAGGCGCTGGCTGCCCCAGCCGCGCTCAGCTCGCCTGGAGGCTGCAGCCGGAGACTTCAGCAGCAGGAGGGGGAGAGGCCCGGCTGGGCAGGCGGGGTGCCCCGGGAGCCCACACCCTCCCAGGCACCATCACTGCAGGGCTCTGCCCAGATAAGATCGCTCCTTCCCATCATGCTCAAAGACCGAAGTTGAGAAGAAGAGAGGAGAAGAAGAAAAAAAAAAAATAATAAAAAAAAATTACGGGTAATGAGATCATCTTCTTACCTCTGGGGATGTGACAGAGCCTTGACTGCTTTACCAAGGCAATTACGGCACGGCCCCCGAGGTGAAACACGGGGAGAGCCCCCGCGCCGCGGCGGCGGCTTCGAGGGAAAACGAAGAAAAAGGAGAGGGCGGAGGGAAGGGAAAGGCACGAAGCGGCTCCCACCGAGGAGCGACACAAAGGCAGAGGCGTCGAGGGAACCGGACGGTGCCCTGCCCGCTCAAACACCGGGCAAGCGCGGAAGGGAAACCATCAACCAGCCGCCTTCCCCGCCGGGCCGGGCCGGGCCGCCTCAGCCCCCCCTGCCTCGCCTCAGCGCCCCCGCCCCGGGCCGCGGCACTTACTGGAGTCCAGGGCAGTGCGGGAGCCCCCGTGAGGAGAGCCGGGCCGCGCGGGGACCCGCCGCCTCCTGCCGCGCTCCCCTCCCGGCCCGGCCCGGCCCGGCCCGGCTCGGCGCGGCGCGGCGGGCGGCCCCTTCTCTTCCCGCCCCCTTCTCCCTCCGAAGAAACTTCACCGCCGCCACCGACCGCGGCGACACCGCCGAGGCCCCCGCCCCGCCCCGCCCCGCCCCGCCCCGCCCCGCCGCGCGCATGCGCCGCAGCCCCGCCTCCCGGGCGGCACCGCTGCCGCGGGGCCTTCTGGGATTTGTAGTTTTGCGCCGGGGGCCGCGGCGAGGCGCAGGGCCTGCGGCGCAAGGCCTGACGGGAGTTGTAGTTCTCCGGCGGCGGCCGCTGAAGCGGCACAGGAGAAAGCATCAGCTGCCAGCCATGACACGAATACATCTGGCACCGCTTTTTTCTGCAGCTCTGTCTTCGGAACATGCGGTTATTTTCATTTTAATATTAAATTTAACGGGGAAAAGGAATTAGCCGTTTGGCCGTGTGGAGACTCTTGCCCTGCACTTCTCACAGAAGGCTTGTCGGTTCGCGGGCCACCTCAAAGCTTTTTGAAGCCGTCAGCCACTATGGTTCTAGTGGCGAATAACAATTTCCAGTCATGATACTTAACTTATTTTAATAGCAATTATCTTCTAAGCGTATACTATACTTACACTAAAACACACGGTGTTTTCCGAAATAGTAATAGAGACTTTTTTCCTAGCTTAAAGCTGTGATATCCCTAAAAATAGAAATCATTTGAACTCAGCCGTTGCGTGTAAATACATCTTTGTTTCAAGCTGGCATTTAACAACCCTGCTTCAGCGTGAACCGAAAGCTGTAATCAGAGCACAACAATAAAGGCTGAAGTCAGCCGCGAACAATGCCCCGCCATTCCCATGGCAACTTTTTCCTGTCAGACCCTGGCTGGGTCACACACTCGGCAGCTGCACCGGCCAGCGCCTTTTCAATCTGCACTCCATTCACAATTATTCGTACATTTTTTTGATGGTTTTCACTTAGCAGTGTTTTACTGGAGTTAATGCAAGACAATTAACAGTAGCCAGCACCATGTCCCTCCCCCGCCTGGGTCCCGATTTGACATTTCTCGTGCTGACAGAGCTATCGTGACTCTGGCAGCTCATGAAACGACTGCAGGATGTGGCCTGCCCTCGCGCTGCGCGTGGAAGAGCCCTTTGCAAAAACGGTATGCCCTTTTGGCAATCACAAAGCCGTGCAATCAAAAGCCGTTTCATAACGCAGGTGCAGAAGGTGGCAGAATGAAAACCATGGCAGTCTACTGTCTGATATGCCTTAACTTTCAAATGTTTTCTCCAGCCTCCCAAACACGGTTTGAATAACCTTGCGTTGTGATAATAGGACTCAGGAAAGAAAAAAAAGAATATGACTACATTTAAAAGGGGGGATATATTTTATTGGAATCAGGTAGCAAACCTCATATTGTAGTTTACCATAGTTCCCATCACGGAAGACAATTGCAACCTTCCTTTTGAGATGGCCTGATTCTTCCCATGTTTGCAACTTAGTGAGGAGGCAATCAGGTATATAAAGAACTATCTTTGCTTAAGCTGAGTACACACTTTTTAAAATAGCCAAATTGTGAAAGTTGCACCGTTCACAAATGTATGTTCTCTAACTATGCATGTGGAGAACCAAAAGATGAGCTCAGCCATTGACCAGTGTGAGACGGAGAAGTCCCCTGCCACCGATGCAGCTTTTCCCCCATGAATTACACAGACAGTGCAGGTGAGCCCGACAGGGTATGTCTCCATGTTAAACCATTTAGGTATCAATCTTTGATGTCCAAGACAACCTTATGTGTATAGAAACATAAATATAGTCATCTCTAGTGCCTTGATTTAAAGCAAAAATTACTTTCAGTAGGAGGCTGCTCATAGTTCTAGTGTTATGATATTGTACTTACACACATGCTACTTAAAGCTCAGCTGAGCCCACTGATTTCAAAGCAATTCAATACTTTCAGTATTCCTTTTTGTGGAGTGTGCAAATGTAACAATTGAAAGAAATTGTGGTGACAAACGGGTAAACTTCAGATCTGAAGTGATTAGAGCACGCAGATACTTTCCCATTCCTCTGCAATACAAAGTAGGTGTGCAAAGATTACAAAGGAGAGAATCTATTTTTTACCTGCTCTGCAATGTCTAAAAAATCTTCAAGGATAAAGTCTGCACTGGCTTCTGCCCCATGCAATGCCACTGACTTCAATTTAGAAATTGGCTCGGAGCCCAGTATCTTCCAGCAGAACTATGAGACAGGCACTTATTTCCTCTCCAGTTGTCTCTATTCATAGTTTTCAAAAGCTGGCAGGTATTCTCACAGAAGCCTTCATGCCTGGGAAAAAATATTGGCAGGCCCCTTCTGTACTGATCCTTTACTCCGGAGCTGCTTGTGATTCTCATCACTGAAATGGGTAAGAGAGTTTGGACATCAGTGCCTGCTGAGATTCCAGTGACTCAAAACACAGTCTATAATAAATAACATTTGGTGGGTGACCTGCGGCGATATGCACCTTTAAGAACACGTGTTTATTTCACAAGGTATGGAAACTCCCAGTAGAACATACGTGTATAACAGTAATACCAAAAGGAGTGAGATGTATCTATACATATATGTATGTACAGGTATAAATATGCATATCACATATATACCCTGTGTATATAAATACACATCTTGCATGTCCTGGTAATGAAGCAGAAATATTAGACGACTCCAAAATATCCCAATTCTTAACTTTTCTAATTGTATTTTCGTGGTGGATAATTTTATCCAGCAGAGGAAGTTCAGCAACTTCATACATACACAGAAATAAGCACTACGAACAAAACCTCACTTCATTGCTCTAAAGAAATTAATTCTGCCTTAGACAAAACGGTTTTGTTAAAACTAACAGTTATGTTACAGTGAAAGCCAGGAAAAAGCCTGGCTAGTGAATTACTAAGTGTAGAGCAAAATGCTTTCACTATATTCTTTTTTTATGGGTTCAATATTGCAAATTCCATCCACATGCGGTACGCCTCCTGTGCGCTGGCTTAAACGGGGTGTTACTGAACTCAGTGGGACTACTTTTCTTAGAGGCGAGGTCGTTACTCTGCTGACACCTTCAGTGTCAGCAAGCAAGGAAAGCTTTTCCATCATTAAACTTTATCCCAGAGGATGAATGTCTGAGTTTTCTGCAATGACATGGGATTGATTAGGTAATGTTTGTTACCTACTTAAATGATTTACCATAATGTAGAGATAGGCAAAAGTTCTCCAAGGTTCCTGTCAGTATGACCTGGGGAGGAACCCCCCCCCCTTCATCCTTCAGAGTTGCCAATCGCTGTGACTTCAAACACATGAGCAAGATGGACTCCAAGAAACAAGGTTGTCTTCTCCACCTCGGGATCACGTCCTTGTTCACCTCCAGTTATGGATGGTTTCTGAAGCTTGAGAAGATAACAACACTGATCCCCGAGCTATCATAGCTAACGGGTAGTGCAGGAAAAATGTCCCCTGGATCGTTGCAGGCAATTAGCTAAAGCACTGGAGCAGGAGGTTTCCCTACAATCATTGCCTTAGAGCAAAACTGCGTGTGTGATGGGCACCCTGAGGGCAACACAGACAAGCCTCAGCCCTCCATGCCTCCCAGGGAGAGGAGAGGAGCAGAAGCATTAAAATCCCTGCATGTATAAGCAGAGAGTTTAATTCAGAAGCTGCTTTAAAGCATATTTAAAATATGCATTTTAAAGCCTCTAAGTGAGAGCCCAAACTTCATCTCTTCTGATAAAATTATGTTGACAGAGCTTGGAAATTTAATCTCACGTGGAGGTTGAATTCATTCAGCTTCAGCTTCCAGTCGTTGGATCTTGTTATTAATTTGATACTGAGGTAGCAAAGCACCCTGATGTAACTGCTGTGTATAAGTACTGATACACAGTGATGATGTAATTTCTCAGCCGTTTGCATTGAGTACCGTATTTCTCTGAAGGTCATAGTTAAACGCTTTGAGCTCATTACCACTAGAAGTTTAATATTCTTATGTTGCAGTTGTTTTCCTCATTCCTATGTGCATAGTATTATACCGAAATATATTTATGTTGATTCTTCAGTTTCTATCAAACAGTGCGTTTCTAATTTTCTTCCATCATTTTTAGATATAAAGTTTATTACTGAAAAACAAAAAGCCCTTTTTTCCTCTTTATTCTATTTTAGCCCAGACCCCTCTCACTTAAAAAAAAAAAGTGAGTTGTTTTTAAAATATGGTGTCTCTGTAATAAAAACGTTGAAATGTTTTTTTCAGTTGAGGACTCTCTCTTTCATTCCAAAGCTTAAAAGACGAGAGCTTAATCTTCTTCAGAAAAGGGTGTATTCTGCACTGAAATACACGCAAACCGCCCGGAGGGCTTTCAGCTCGCACGGTTGTTGCAGTCACTTACTCAGCTCAGGACGGTGCTTTGCTTCTCGCTGTGGCTGGGCTCAGCAGCGGCATACCCTAGAGAAGGGCAGCACACAAAGCTCGAATGGTCTTGGGATGACGATAGAAGGTCAAGACGTGCGAGTTCGCTTTCTGGCAGCGTCACGGGTGCGATGCTGGGCTGCTCGCAGCCTCCCTGTGCCTTTCCTTCAGCCGATGTCCTTCACCAGGTGCTGGTTAGCAACATACGCCTTCTCTTGTGAAGGCTTTGAGGTCTACATATGAAGGCATACAACAGTGTGAACACGACTTAGTACTAGAAAAAGTGATACTCTGTGGGAGCACACGGAACGTGAGATGGAGGTAATAAGCTATACTATTTTATTTATTTAAATTTTCACTATGCACTATATTCCAGAGATCATTTGCATTTATATTAGGTCGTATAGTGCAGAGCAAATCAGATGGTTGAAGCCGCTCTCATTTGTACTTTTGCCTGGAACCATAACATTATATTTCACTGGAACAACTGAGAGTCTTGGAGCGACAGTCTAAGTCGCAATCCATGATGGGTGGAAGTATGGAAGCTTTCATTCAGTTATAGCAAGATCCCAAAGTACTTTGCAATGCCCTGCCCCTGGCACACCCTTCTGACTTAGCTGTGGTTAATGTTTCCCGTGCTGGGGAATCCCTTGGTGAGGGCAGTCAGGTTTCTCCACCTGGTTGTGCCAAGCGGCAGGTCGAAGCGGTGTGATAATGGTGGCCATTAAAAAATGTACAAGAATTGACGTGTATGGGGACCCTGGTTAACCACTAGCACTGTAACTTTTAAGCTCAAAAAATAAAATGCAAGAAGCAAAAGGAGATTGTAGCGAGGTGGGGGTTGGTGTCTTCTCCCAAGTAACAAGCGATAGGACAAGAGGAAATGGCCTCAAGCTGCGCCAGGGGAGGTTTAGGTTGGATATTAGGAAAAACTTCTTCACCAAAAGGGCTGTCAGGCCCTGGCACAGGCTGCCCAGGGAAGTGGTTGGGTCCCCATCCCTGGAGGGATTTAAAAGACAGGTAGACGTGGTGCTTAGGGACATGGCTTAGTGGTGGGCTTGGCAGTGCTGGGTTAACGGTTGGACTTGATGATCTTAAGGGTCTTTTCCAACCTTAACGATTCTGTGATTCTATGATTCTATGAAATATTAAAGATTGAAAGGCAAGGATACCTCTATGCAATCCACCATATTACATTACAGAACTTCAAATAGATAACAAAAATTACAACTCTGTGCCTACATTTAAAAAGGAAATAGAAACATTGGTTACCATTTCAGAGTATCTAGAAAGAACGCAAAAATCTTTGAATGTTCAGATTTAGAAAATGTGTGAAATTCTGAGCTTCTGGTGACATTCCCAAATTCCAGCTTTTTAGCCCATTGGTGTCCCCTTTCTAGGTTGTTCCTTGAGTGCTGTTTTACATCTTCTTCGGAAAAACTCTTTTGTAATGTCTCAGGTTGGTTTCTGAGCAGAAGATGCCAGTCATCCTTCTAGGACAATTCCCATTTTTCCTACCTCATTGCATCTTCCGGTATGATTTGCTTTTTATACCTCCCTTTGTGTCGTCCTGCAATCCCTGCTGCCTTCAGTAATGTCACTTTTTATTTACATTGGAGGAAAGATTAAAATTGACCATTGGGATTAAAGCAGCTAGAAATTTGGTCCCAAACTCGACCAAATTTCAGTGTTTGTAGCTTCCAACTGCTCTAATTTTTAATATAGGAAGCCAAATTCTTTGCACATTGTGCACATCATACAATTGGTTACTGATGTAAACTATGGACATTTTGTCATCAAAAGCTGCCCAACTCAGGTCTTACCAATTTAAAATACTTGCATCTTTATTCCATTCTCTCTAGGATTTACGCTTTTATTGAAGTCAGTGCAAGAATAAGGCTTTTTTAATATATTTTTATGGTAACAGATGCAGTTACGGCATTGTCTACCCTGTTGCCAACAGTATCTACCCAGAAGCCACCCTGAACTGATAACCGCTGAGGGGGGAGACAGACAGAGCCGGAGCCGGAGCCAGCTCCAGCCAGGCTGAGCAGGGGAATGGGGCTCTGCACCGAGACAGCAGTCCCTGTGGGCAGAGCAAGCACTCCCCGTGGGGCACAGCCACAATCATCGCCTCTCCTTCTTGGCCCCCAAGGATACTTTCGGAGATAACAATTTTTCTCTAGATCCCCTTTTCTAAGCCCTGTTGCCATCAATGAGTACACCCAGGGCTGAACGTGGATGAAATTGAACCGCTGCTGAAAATTATTTAACTGACAATGCTCCCAGCACCGCTCCAGATACTGCTCTAGCTTGTCTGGCTTTTCAGCATTTCCTTTCTCTCCACAGATTTTCCACTCTTGCTAAAACCAGCTCCACAGGTTGTGGCAATAGCTTCAAGGGGTTGTGTAAACAGCAGCATTGCCAGGTCATCTGCGCCTCTGCTCAGCTGGTGACAGCACTGGCGTCTCTGTGCCCTGCAATCTGTCATCCTAAAGTAGACAGATGTTGACAGTTGTTCTCATGCCGAATGCTACCTTTGCCGTCAGGCTACCGCGCTCATCCAGCCATAATTTATCTAAGTAAGCCAGGTGGCTTTATATTTCAAAGGTAGAGAGCCTGTTTCTGTGGTGAGTGGATTGGATTTTTGTTTCCCCTGGTATCTGGAAAGGCAACATTTCCAGAAGGTGTATTGCACTGCTCTGTGACAGTTTAGGATTTTTTATTATTATGCTGTAGACAGCTTGGCTATGAAATGCGTCAGTCTTTTCTTTATGACTGAGTGCAATTCTGATATTAATGATGAAAAGATGACTGGCTCTGTCAATCTTGTTTTGTCTTGGGGAAAAGAAAAAAGAAATGACTTATTCTTTGGATCATTTGGTAGGCTCATCACACCTTAGAAACATGTAAAAGCAACTCTAATGGCATGGGCCATGTGTCTGACTGGGAATGACCTCAGTACTATGAAAATACCTCTGTAGATGTTAAATAATGTCTTATGAACCACTAACATAAGGATGAATTAAGGTCAGAAAGGAGTAAGGTAGAGCTGATGCAGGGGAAAAAAGAGAAAATAAATATTTGATGGCAATTAAGATGCATATCTTTCTTTTTACAGAGATTAATTGAGTTATAGTTTTGTTAAAAGCATCTTTCAGTTTTGTTAAAAGCAATAAGAACCCAACAGAAGTATCTTATGGTCCAGTTTTGAATTAATTATTAACCAGCAAGACTAATAAAAATCATTGAATAAATTTGGCTCTGTCCGTTAAAAGCGTAGCGGTGTGGTTCGCAGTGGCAGGCCATGGCCAGATCCGACATTTCTAAGGGGAGAAAAGATGGGCAAAAGAGAGCAGCCGGTTTTTGTGGCACGTGCTGGGAGAGAGCGGAGGTGAACCCATGCTGGGGGCAGCCCCGAGCCGCCCTGGGGCACAAACCTGCCCCTTAGGGCACAGCCCTGAGGGGTTGCCTTATGTAGTGGCAAGTAACGGCATGCGTATCTACCGACCTCCAAGTCCTTAAACTGTTTTACAGTTTGAGGCTGGCGGATAAAAAAGTGTCCTATTCACTTAATGGCAAACGGTTCCCTTGTTTGGAGTTACACGGTCATTTATTCCTTTTGCGCCTCTTTCATTTGAGAAATCGGCAACCATCGCCGCTGGAGGCTGAGGAATTTCAGTGTGGCTTCTCCTGGGTGAAGGCTGGGAGCGCAGTACGGAGCTGGCTCTTTGATCTGCGGGAGCGGAGGTACCAGTGATGGGCACCAGCCTGGACCTGGGGAAGCATCCTCCTCCTCTGAGATTAGGGAGCTGTCTAAGCACCAACCGTCCCTGGCTCCTATGCCCTTAATTCGAGTTGTTTAAATGAAGAGACTCTTGTGAATGCTATAAAACTGCAGTTTACGGAGAAATCAAGGACCAGCAGGCTGTGAGAAGACGCCAATTTAGTCCACAAAATGCAAGAGCTGTGATAAGGAAGAACAAAGGACAAAAGGAAAAAAGGCAGAAGTCATGGCTAACAATTATATGACTAACCCACACACTCCTCTGCAACGATTAAACATTAAACTCCCACAAGCTAAGTAAACAAGAAAACCACCCTCTGAATTCCCCCAAGGCTTTGTCTTTGTGGCAAGGTCTGAACGCGAGGGACGGGTGCAGCCGCATCCTCCACCGAGCTCCCCTCTGCCCTGGAGGTGCTGTCTGTAACGGGGTGTCTGTAACGGGGTGTCTCTGGCCGGGCTGGCCTCAGCTTGGGGTGCCGAGTACGCTGTGCCTATAGCTCCCATACTGTCCCTATAGATATAGCAGGGTGTCAGAGGCGCTGTCCCTCTGCAGAGCAAGGCGTTGCTCCTTATCTGCATGGTTTCTAGCCCTAAGAGGCAAAACGGTACCTCTTCTTTTTTTTTCCTGCAAAGGAATAATTTGGGTTTACCTCTCCTTAGCTGCTATACCCCACTAGCTTGTCCTCATTTGGCTTCATTTTATTCATCAAGCAGATCCCAGGCACATGCAGACTGCCCTGTAGCCTGAAATTTGGCTTTTGCTACTTATCGCCTCCTCTGCCAGCACAACTTTAATTATTCTGACTAACTTCAAAAAGCAGAAAGAGATTTAAAGTCATCCCAGATTACAAAGGAAGGAACTGAATTTACGCTTCCAGAGCAGCCTTGCCAAAACAAAGACCGCAAAGGTGGTTCTTTCATAGGTGGACTCAACCACCACTTTATCAAAGAAAGGAGCGCAGCAGCCAGCTTCCCACGCAGCTCCCATCCCGGCTCCAGCTCCCGTCCCCGCAGAAACCCAGCTTCCCTCGGGAATGCAGCACAAACATGCACAGGCATGCTGGAGTGAGCAGCACACAAACAAATCTTCCTTTCCAGGGTCCTACGATGCACTTGCTTAACAAAAAGCTCAGCTTTCCACCTCCGCTTTGGTCTGCCGCCTGTGTTTGTGTTGCAGGCTGTAAATGGGGTCAGCAGAAGTTGCTGAGATTGTGATTCAGTTTTTTCCTATGGACAGCAATGAGTCACTGCAAGGAGGGTAGGGGATGGATTACTGGCAGGGAAGGCTCTGGGAACACTTGGTACAAGTTGGTGGCGTTATCCCGGAGGTAGGTGTCTGGAGGCAGCTGGAGAAAGGGGATTGAAAGTCCCCAGTTGCTGGCAATGAAGTCTTTCCCACTGGAGCATCCCCACTGTCTGAGCAGCAGTGCAGCAGTCAGGTACCTGGCAGGTCTGGGGCCGTGGTGAGACTCTGTGAAAGGGCTACAATACAATTCCAAGTCACCACATTGAGGTGTGTAGAGTAGGTAAACAGAGATGCCCTGGCTGCACACTTGTTCACAAATACACCGACTTTGTTAAATCGCCATGTAATGGGATCAAGAGCTCCCTCAGCAAGTTTGCTGACGACACCAAGCTGCGTGGTGCAGTCAACAAGCTGGAGGGAAGGGATGCCATCCAGAGGGACCTTGACAGGCTGGAGAGATGGGCCCGTGCGGACCTCATGAAGTTCAATAAGGCCAAGCGCAAGGTCCTGCACATGGGTCATGGCAATCCCAAGCACAAATGCAGGCTGGGCAGAGAATGGATTGAGAACAGCCCTGAGGAGAAGCACTTGGGGGTGTTGGTTGATGAGAAGCTCAACATGAGCCAGCAATGTGTACTATCAGACCAGAAAGCCAACCGTAGACTGGGCTGCATCACCCGCAGCGTAGCCAGCAGGTCGAGGAAGGTGTTTCTCCCCCTCTACTCTGCTCTCATGAGACCCCACCTGGAGCACTGGGTCCAGCTCTGGGGCCCCCAACATAAGAAGGACATGGACCTGTTGGAACGAGTCCAGAGAAGGGCCATGAAGATGATCAGAGGGCTGGAGCACCTCTCCTATGAGGACAGGCTGAGAGAGTTGGGGTTGTTCAACCTGGACAAGAGAAGGCTCCAGGGAGACCTTATAGCAGCCTTCTAGTACCTGAAGAGGACCTACAAGAAAGTTGGAGAGGGACTTTTTACAAGGATGTGTAGTGATAGGACAAGGGGTAATGGCTTTAAACTGAAAGAGGGTAGATTTAGATTAGATATAAGGAAGAAATTCTTCACTGTGAGGGTGGTGAGGCACTGGAAGAGGTTGCCCAGAGAAGCTGTGGATGCCCCCTCCCTGGAAGTGTCCAAGGCCAGGCTGGATGGGGCTTTGAGCAGCCTGGTCTAGTGGAAGGTGTCCCTGCCCATGGCAGGGGGGTTGGAACCAGATGATCTTTAAGGTCCCTTCCAACCCAAACCATTCTATGGTTCTGTGACTCTATGGCATACAGATGCACAAAAGGTCAGACATGCAAAAAGGGTTTCTGTCTTCATAATTTGAAAATATCCCACTCCTGAAGCTCACCTCTGAATGCTATCACTTGTAAGGGAAGGAGGTATCCGAAATCAAAAGCAGAAGTATGTTATCATAGATGTTTATTTCTTCAATGCTGTGGCCAAACCCATGTGACACTTAGCCTATGCCTGGCTGATATAAATGGGGCTGTAGCGTAATGGGACTACTCCTCAGCAGAACTAAAGGTAAGGCTAGGCAATTGAAACCGGTTGAGTTATCATGTCTAATAAGTTAATTCAGCCCCATGAAAGGCTAGCTTAAAATATCTATTTTTTTATATTTGCAATAGGCTATGGGCCTGTTTGCAGCTAGGGAATATGATTCAGTGAATGAGAAGTGGCATATTAAGCTCAACTGCTTGAACAAATGTCTGTGCAAATAACAGTGGTGGATTAAGGACTTAGTTTTAAGGAGTAAAAATGTAGAGCTCTAAGGGAGTTAGAGAGCGCAACGAAGGAAAAGTAAATGGAAATGGTAAAATAGGAGGGGACGGAAAAGAACAGGGAGAAGTAAAAAAAAAAAAAGAAAGAAAAGGAAATTATGGAGGAGACATAAAAACAGAGGGGATTACCAGGAAGAAACCAAAAACAAATGGGCACTGGATTGTCCCTTTTCAGATGGTGATGGTGAAATAAAAAATCCTCATTGGAACCTAAAGTGGTCACTTCAGTTCAGGTCCCCTGGATAGCCTCATACGTACCCAAAGACACGGAAAACAGCAAGTACTACTGCTGTGTAATTTGTTTTCTTTCATTTGATGGAGGTCATGACTTTGATATTTTCCACCAGACTGGTCCTATTTGGGTGTCGGGCTGTTTGTTTGTTTACAAATAGAGAAATGTCTCTGACATCTGTCTGCATTCTCCTGGCAGCTACCTCATGGTTCTTGCAACTTCCCACCCTTGCCCACGGACCTTTCTTGGAAGGTTAGTTTAGTTTGTGTTCCTTAAAACACCCTTTAGCTGAACTCACTCAACACAACAACAAAATGACAAAATTGCAAAGGATGAAAACTGTCTTAGCCTTTATGTAATGTTTTGCTAATTTTAACAAACAGGTTGATGGGTAGGAACCGGTGGGGTTGCTGAAGAACCACGAAGAGATTACATAGTCGGATATTTCTGGAAATGTCTAGATTTCTAGAAATACAAATGAAATCATAACAAGATCAGAGTGCAGCTGGGCAGAGAAGAGGCAACTCATTTTTCACCTCCATCGTCAGGCCAAAATTAGTCCACCACCAGTTGGAGAAGTGATGTGGTCGCTTGGCTTTACAGCAGCTAGAGCAGAAACCTGTGAAATGGCCACAAGCTGGGGCTGGGGCTGGGTATTAACAAGTCCCTTGAGCCCTAGGAGCAGCTCCTGGCTCATCCTCATGTGCAGCCCGCAGCAGGTTCAACCTGCAGCTCATCTCCTGGGGCAGCTCTTGGGGTTACCCGGTGCCGCTGCAGGAAACAAAATTTGGGAAATACACAGAAACCACAAGGTCAAAGCCTCGAGTGGAAATTTTGCGAAGAAACAAGCTGTTCTCTGTGCAGCCAAGTAATAACCTTACAGATTTGTGTCTGACCCTTATCCCCAGGCTGCGAGGCTCCCAGCTCCTTCCCATGTCCTCCTGGCCGTCCCCTGGGGTGGGCCGGGGCTGTGGGCAGCTGCCCAGCGGGCAGGACTGCAGGCAAGGACCGTGCGTCCTCTCCGCCAGCATCCCGACAGCACATACCTCTCCTCCTTAGCCCCTGCCCATTTTTATCATAAGGGCAGGGATGTCATTATCTTTGGGTTTTGTTAGGCTCTTGCAAATCTGATTTTAATTAGCCAGCAGGTTCTGACTTCTGAGAAGATGTATTTTAGTCTTAATTCTGCTTTAAAACTGGCTTCTGTGTTCGAACACATGAAAAATGATCTGTGTGAGCTTGGGAGCTTACTGGCCATATGATTTATCTGCTAAAGGCTATCCCTAAATGTTTTACATTTCCTACAATATGTCAATGTTATAATTGTACAGCTAATTTAACAGGGGTTTTATTGAACTGTGTCTAGGAACAGTTTGCACTTAAATACTCAGCCAACTGTTAACTGCTAAAGCTCTTACAGAAATGATTGCCTTAAATTTCCTTTCAAAATTGTGATTTAGTGCAAGCACACTGCCTTTTTTTTAGTAAGCAAAAAATAAACTTTATGCTGTAGAAATGTGCACATGGTCTTTGGCAGACTGTTTTCCTGACCTCAGAATTACTATGAAACATGTATTTTAAATACTGAGAATCTTGAAAGTAAATGTATTTACAAGAATGAAAGCCTGAGCAGAATGATAAATGAATTGGGCTTAATCAGAAACAAACAGCGACCTATTCATAGCTGCTTCAAAAAGGCAAGAATTTTGCAGATGTTGTTAGGTCAAGTTATATAAAAAGACAGTTTATAACAAGCAGAGTGTGTGTGCTAAAGTCAAGGGAAGTCTTCACAGACACATGTTTTTCCCATAGCAACATGACTTTATTCCCCAGTGGCGTGGCTTCATTTTGATACATGCTCCTTTTCATCTCTGACCATTGCACCATCCCCTTGGTGGTGGGATTGCTGGAGAGCACAGTGAGAACTTGGTGAGACACAGGAAACTGAAGTTTAGGCTTAAATCCCTTAAGACATCCCAATCCGTTATTCACAGGAGGGATGCGCAGTGCCGAGCAAAGCCTGCCCCGGGAACCTGCGCAATGGCCGGCACGGGGGCGATCGCTGCACCGCCCGGATTTTAGGTAAGGTCAAACATTATTCTGACGTGTCCATCAGTGCCCCCACAGTGCCCCTCCCTGTGCGTGGGAAATGCTTGCTCAGAAGGCAGCTCCGGCTCCCACGGGCAAGGCTTCGCCTGTCTGGAAATGTAATTTTGAGAGCCCTGTGTCTGGAGTCCAGCAGGAGTAAAGAACTCATCTAGAGCCGGAGCCCATTTTTCTCCCAACTCAAGTGATGGGAGAGTCGGGCAAAAGGCTGCAATTCAACCAGCAGTAGAGCCAGGGGTAGAGCCAAGACGAGCTTTTAAATGTTCATGAGTTGACTCTGATTTTCATTTGAAAACTCTCATTATAGAGTGTCTACACTGAAGCCCAGAACACCAGAACCCGCTCACTGGCTTGGAGCCCAACACATGCTCCATTAAACCACATTTCATTTATTCTAAATAAATAACCGGCATCCTTTATGGCACCATAGTATACCTCAGGTAATGTGTCTGCTGTTTTTAAAGTAGAAGAAGAGGCAAAAGAGATTGATAGCCAATGTTTCATGCGCTGAAAGGCAGAATTAATCATAGCCCAGGTACAGGGTGGCACTGCTGCATCAGTTCTGGCCTGAGCCTGCCTCTCCGTATATAACCGTGTTGCACAATATTTCAGCTGTAACACAGAAATTTTGGAATAGAGTAATCCTGGAAAGAACAATTTATACCCAAGGTGTGGATCTAATGGCATTAAACAAGATCCCTTGCTCTGAAACAGGCTGTATTTTGTCCCCTCTGGAGGCAGCAGGGTTGCATCAGCGGCTGCAGAAGAGGTCAGCCCTGCAGGGAGCAGAGGCTGCCAAGAGTCGTGCACTAAAATTCAAAGTGTAGAAGTGAGGTAGGAGGAAGGGACGTAGGATGAAGGGTTCATAACCAGTGTGTAAACTCATAAGGATTTACAAAAACAGTTGCACAAGTAATCTAGATTAGGCTCACTCATGGTTTTTGTAGAGTTAGAGCCCCCTTGAAAAATATTATTCAATCAAAAAGAAATTAGAAAACATGTGCAGAACTGTGGGAAAGCTGAGACACGAACACCCCCAAACCTTCTCTTCCTATAATCCAGAGCCAGGTTTTGTCATCTGAGCCCATGCCTAATACAGAGGAAATTGCCAGTTTTCAGCAAGAACCTATGGGTAATGGAAAGGGGCTGTTGATCGAATTTACCCTTCAAGTGAGTGGAACACGAGGAGAGGCTGCAGCTGCTTATTTTCACTTGATGACGAATATGATTAGTGGGCTAAACTGATTCCTACTGCTTCACCAACCCCTCAGGTGCTAAAATCAGTTCTTCAAGAGAGGAAACACTAGGAGTCAAGGCGGTGGAAGAAGATGAGCATGTGTCTCATGGCTTGGAACAGATAGTGCTTCAGCACCTACACCCAAACCCAAAGCAGGACCCATATTGGAAGAATTGATCTAATTTATTAGTAATTTAAAATTCTAAGATGACTTCTGGCCAAGTATTTGGTTTGGTAAAATAGCTGCAATCTCATTGCTTTGAACCTTTAGCAAAAAGACCGTTTCTTTTTAAATGAGGAAGGGGTAAGTTTAGGCACTTTGTTTTCCTGCTGTGAAGCAGACAGGGTGTAATCTATACCTGAAATCTGAGTTTTGCAGGCAAGGTGAAAAGAAACATGTTTGACTTCTGAGTAACTATTCAAAAGTCCTGGCACAGATGCACACAGAAGAACCACAGATGATGTCTCTTAAAAAACTTTTTGCAAAAGCTACGCAGGCTGTTCACTGGTCTTCACAGGAACTTGGTATTTTGCTGGGGAGCATAATCTTTTCTAACACTGTTAATTTTAATAAGCTCTTTCTTGTCTGGTGGTTAGACCACAGGTCTACAAGTCATAACACAGGGGTACTGTTCCTGCTCTTCGTTAGCCTTGTGTCTCACCTCAAGCAAGACACTTATGTCGTTGCTTTTGTCTGAACCTTCAGCTCTAAAACTATAAAATATTTGCCCATCTCTATTGCTCAACCGAAATAACATTTGCAGAGCACTTTGGGTTCTCAGAGGAGAGACATTATTTATTAGTGCAATTTCTGATTTTGGTTACGCCCACGCAACCTGCTTGTTCATGTGGAACAGCGTCATTTCTCTGACTTCCTTTCTGTGCAAAGGCTTGGTGTTATCTGCATTAGGAAGTATGACTAAGGAAAGAAGTATGCTTCTTTTTAAAGTTGTTGTTTTTTTTTTACGGATATCTACTTAGTATGTGCTTTTTATTTCACAGAAATCATTTTACTTTTTTCTAAGCTGAAAACTTTGCTTCAGTGTGTTATGGTCCTGAGATAACCAATTAGCATTTTCCATGAGGGCTTGAGTCCATATGCCACCAACATTTTCTGTAAAGTGCTAAGTATCTCCTTTTGACATCAATTTCAGTAAAAATTAAGGGAACTCAAATACTGCAGAATCGAACCTTGGGTGGAACGATTCTGGTGGAGGCTGTACATGCTCGGCTGTCCCTTGCAGAATGCACCGGCATTGATGCATAAAGTGTTTTACTTACAGAATCTCTGCTTATCAACCCTCTAGCTAACCGTGACCCTTGAAACACTCTGCAGCTTCTAGAAAGAGCCAAGTTAGTTAATGGTCATATGTAGACGTGACGATCAGTGGGGAAAGGCTGAAGAAGTAAAAGTCTAGCAAAAAACCACACCAGCAGCATGTTGAATCAGCTCTTTAAACAAACTGCTGGGTGTTGATGTCAGATTTTGAAGACTTATGTGCCGACAGGCCCTTGTATATGCCTACTAATGGCAAAGGCATTGTATTTGTCATCAACTGAACAACAATAATTGAAGCCAGCATTTTTGTCATTGACTCAATAGGTGTTGCAACAAGCCTGATGTTTCTGGTACTTCGTGTCTGCCACCATATTTTAAAAGTCACGGACTATGCCTTTTTCATTTTTATTTTTTATATGTCATATCAGAGTCCAAGATCTTTTATGTGCAGTAAGCATTTACTTGCCACAAATAATACCACATCAGTGTTTAGACATAGCAAGAATAACTGCGGTAGAGTTCATCCTTTTCCAAATGCCTTTTGCAAGAGGATCGTGTCACTCCGGATTTTGGGTGAGCTGATCAGGACTGGTCTGTGTGTCTGACTCTCTGAAGAGGCGATGAATAAAATTCAGGCAAAAATCTCTAATGCATATGGGAAAACCAACTGCTAAATATTGTTTGTGTCAACTGGTAATTGCAATTTAGGTTGGGAGACTGTAACCCCTGGTTACCTGTGGCTTTTTTCACGTATAAACAGAGATAAAGTTCTCCAAGGTGTGTTCAGAAGGAGTAAAAATGCTGAATCCCATGCCAAGGTTTGCATAATGCGTTTGATTTCCCTACCATTTTTGCTCTTAGTTCACATTCATGGGATCCTGTAGAGTTTTGACCCCGGATCATGGGGTTCTGCAAAATTGCTACATGCAGGTTAAACAAGAATGAGTTTCTGTAAAAAGTAAAGAGATTCCCTGGTAGGGATGGCCATTCCTGCCAGCAATGCTGGGAAACACATCGGAGAGGACCAGGCAAACACTTTCTTTGCCGTCCCGAATGTTTGATGCACGTTCCAAACCCGGACACCTCGCCGGTGCTTCCAGTGCTCGTACCACACCCAGACTTGGCCCTGCAAATGCAAATTATTAAATGGTTGGGTAAGGAGGAAGATCAGTTTGGGTTCAAAACGTTATCTCCTCCATGCTGCTTTGGTGTTCAGTTCTCAAGGCACCTTTCGAACTCCTCCTGTGCCAGCCCAGCCCTGCAAGCAGGTTTGTCTCGGTGAGGGTTAAGACAGAGCTTGGTAAGTACCAGCAGCTCTGGAAACCCCCGAGGAGCAGCAGCAGGCTGGCAGCACAACCTGTGTGCTGCAAAAAACCCTGTTCACCACCATCACCAATATTATTAATCGGCCCACGGTTTGCTCAGACAGGAAATTGTTACTGACCACTTTAATTTTACTAAACAAATGAAACCACCCCATTACTCATTCAAATCTAATAAACCGCAGAACACAGAGGAGGAAGTGAGCACTTTAAAATGGCTTGGAGAAAAGTTCTCACTTTGTTTTGCCATTTAATTAAAGCCAGGCTCTTTACAGGAAAGGGAATTATTAAATGGCAACAACATACGCTATGATAATCTTCTCTATCGGCATCTCAATGTGCAACTTGCTACCGAAGGCAGATGGACTTTTCGTGCTGCTCTTTACATTCCCAGAGCATTACCTGCTCCTCAGGAACAAAAGAATTAGAAAATACATTGAGTACCAGGATGGATCTCTTCTGTCATGCCCTGTTGGGTGATACGGGGCTTTGTTAGGAAGGGGCCGATGAAATAAATTTCCTGACACTGAATGTCTGCAGACATTCAGAAAGTGACTTCCTGAAGATGAGCCCTGCAAAACACCTGACACCCAGCTGTTTTATCAATCCCTCGGCATTTCCTCATCATCAAGTGTCTAAAATATCAACAAAATATCATTGCGATTTTCATATTTGCAGTTCTAGCACTAGTTAAATACGCGATATGATTTGTATGCATGTGTAAATATTGTCTTTGCAGTCAGACGGCAGAAAAAGCATGAATGTACTTACACCACAGAGAGGGATTGTTGTAATTGTTTGCCTTTCTTCTCAACGTCAAATTACTACTTTAAATGAAGGTAATTTCACAAACAGGCAGAAACACCATTTTTGCTATGGGAATTCTTACTCCAGCATAAAAGCCATAGGATGAAGCTTCATATTTAACTGCTTCTACCTGAAAGAAGAGTTCATAAATGGGAATTATTCCTTTGTTGTGATTTGGCTCCTAAAAGACGATTAAAGAAAAAAACCACCAGTACCAGATAATCTCAATAATAAGGGCAAATATCACAAAGCAACTAACACGCAACATGTTTTTGTAGCGCTGCGAAGGCCATGAAGGCTTTTTCAAGTACATACGAGTTTGTTCCTGTCTGTACAACACGTGCTGCTCGGGACTGTTGGCGTTCGGCTCCTTCACGCTCAGGGGGATGGAGAGTGTTTGCTGGAAGGTCCTTGCCAACTTGGAGCCGGACCGAAACAGCTCTCACCTGGTTTGCTAGAGACACTTGTTCTACTGCAGCCTTAATCCAACACACACAGGAGGAAAGTCAACAGGAAGATGTATAAATTGTATTGCATATCAAAGAAACCGGCAGACTTAGTGAAATCCCCTTTCAGTCACCACCAGAATGAACCGGTGTCTGATAAGATAAATCATTTTTGTTACCATGCATCAGTCCCATGCACGGACCCTGTTATCTGCACGGTGCTGGCGTGGAGCCGGCCCCTCTTCCCTTCCCCATCGCAGATGCGCTGCAAAACGGGATGCAATCTGCTCCACTTTCCATTCTTCAAAATATTCTCGCTACTAGTTTAGCTAGTCTTACTTAATTTGTTTTGCTATTTGGAAGGAGTTACAGATTTGACATCCTAGAAAACAGCTGTCATTTTTACAGGAAGAAAGTATGTGATTCATAATTTTCCAGAAATACGCACATTACACATGTAACATATTTCAGCACCTTCCAAAAAACACGCTTAATCATGAAATTTGTACCATATTGTTTCAGTTTCTCAGCTTTATATACCTGTTCAAACACCACACCAACTCTCACAAGTCACAAGGAAAAATCTTTGTGGCCTCTTGTGCCATCACCATTCTCCGGCTGGAGGGAAAGTAATCACACCTTACAAAGAAAATTAGTCAAAACGGTGCCATTTTGTAATGGCATTTTCCAGTGGCATAGAGGACTACGGAAGATCCAAGGAGGTGGAGTATCGGGAGCTGTAGGACAGACCTTTTTGCTAAGCCAGAGCATGCAAAAGAAATTCATAATGCAATTCTGATTCAGTGTTTAATTTCAGTAATCACTTTCTACTTGTTTTTGCTTTTTCTTTCCTTTTTAAAAGCAGCATCCTCAGCTTGCCTCATCAGGAGCCATGGGGTAAAACACCGTGATGAAACCAGACCGTTATGACAAGGGTCCTGACGGAGGTCACCAAGAAATGCAATGGAAAGGTGTCATGGCCAAGATGACCCTCAGCTCCATCTTCCTTCTTATCATTTTGAGAGGTGAACTTGCACATGTCGTACAGAGCGGAAAAAACTCACAGATACTTGAAAAATATTAATAATTAAATACAGTGAGCATTTCATAAGATGCCAGGGAACACACTCAGTCTCAGAAGGAATAGCTGGATGTTTTGAATAATGCATTCTTCAGAAACCTCCAGAAAGTGAAAAAATTATTTATGAAGTGCATGTAAGGATAACAGTAGTCTATCCACTAAGCTAAAAATGTCTTTCTTTCTGTCCTCATCTACTTTTTAGCATCATTTGTAGGGTTCTTTATATCGCAAGGTGTACCACCAAAGCTATTTTATACATGCAACAGGAAAGTAAAAGCTTTGCAGTTCAGAGGTTGTTTCCGACAACCTTCTTCTGACACAACACAGCGCAAATCTTACCAGGGCTTCGAGGTGCTTTGTAAGGATGCCAAACAAAAAGCAATAATCTGAGTTTCAAGGAATAACCTCCAACATTTTCTATTTCTGTTCTGCAAAGGGTTCCTCCATCTCAGTGCGCGGTGGTGCTTGGCTGGGACCCTGCCACCTGAGGCACCGGGAAGAAGTCAATCTCCTGCAAGCCTCCAGCCGCAAGAGTGCCAGGGGGAGAGTCTGGCTTCAACAGCCGCCTGTCCAGCCCAGTGCCACCCTAACTCCCTGTGTTCCTACCTTATTAAGACAGTGGTATTTCCTGCTCTGAAACTGTACATTCCCATCGCTTCTTCTGAAAGAATAACTTTGGCATAAGCAAGCAGAAGCCTTCAAAGGGAGATTCCACTGTGCTGCCGTTTAACCTGGCTTGCCGCAGCTCTGGAAGTCTTCGAGCACTCAGTGCCACCAAAGCAGTTTCTCACCAGTTTTCCCTACGGATCCCCACCCAGCAAAGGGGGATGACGGAGAGCCCTGGCCTGGGCTATTTTCCCCCTGTGCACGCTTTTTTGCCACCCCCGGACTGCAGGGACTGGGCTGCAGGAGGCTTTAGGAGTACAAGTTCCCTGCGAGGGCTCCCCAGCAGTGCAGGTAGCAGGCTTGCCAGCAAAAAAACCTCATTATACAAGTGCTGAGGGTCCTCTTCCTCTCCCATCACCTCCCCGGCAGTTATAAGAAGTGATGGTATAGCTTTGTTAAACACAAAAACCCCACCAAGCCCCCAACTTTCAGAGCATTTTTAGAATCCTTTCCAGTGTACCTCATCCTTCATGTTTGCTTAAACAACTGTTTAAATAGTTTGTGTTTGCTTAAGCAACAAGATTTATATCCTGGATCAGTAAATAAACCTGTAACTGTATGCTTTCCTACAGTTCTTTCTACCCTGATTATTGCAAAATAAAACAAGTAGGAAAAAATGACATGTACACAAAGAAAGCTGGTGTCTTCAGTGAAAAAGATCAGAAGTTATAGGTCTGGTTTGATGTATGCAAACAGACACGCAGCCAGTTGTGGCTGCTTAGCTCCCGGATTTAGGTTTAGAAACATCTCTCTAAGCAAAATGACGCCGAAGCAAAAATGTTAGGGTAGATGATAAAATATTGAATCCAGAAAGTCTGCGGGTTAGATTTTACTGAACTTTGGCTGGAGTTGCTGGATCGAGGAGCTCTGTCTCCTCTGGCTTAGACATTACATAGCAGAGCTCGTAATTTTTCATCTGTTCTGGAATGTAATTTTGCAATAAATACTGATGCTAACTACTAGGTGCGAAGGTATTTTTTTAAATAAACTTTTACATTGTCCTCCTGCGTTCAGAGTAGGTAAGAGTTTGGCAGAAAGGTGCCCCCCTGCCCAGGAGAGAGGTACGGAGAGGAGCTGTGCTGCACCCAGACCTGGTACTGGCACTTCAAACCTTTCCATCTGAAAATAGGAGCCAGTAAGGTTTAAATCACAAACACACGATAAAACGTACTTGAAATGAGCCCATGTAAACGAAGGGATTGAAAAACAGCTATGTATCTCTGTCCTATTTCCCTTTCCAGGAAGGAACATCTCTTGGGTAATCTAAAAACAAAACAAAGTAGCAGAAAACTTTACTTAACCTCAAGCTAATTTCCTATCTGGACTAAATTTAGCTGTTTAGATTTTGTTTGGTGTATGTGCCTCCCAACGTACTGACTTTCAGCGAGATATTTGCCATTTGCCTAAAGCAACTGTTGTAGCACTCTGGTTAAAACTGGCTGATTGAATTTCGCATCTTAGCGTTAATTTTTAATATGAAATGTCACTTTATGTTTGGCGACAGCAGTGCTGGAGTGGCAGCCGGGGTCTGGTAGAGCTGATCGCTGCATTTTGCTCGCTGGAAAAGCCCAACCACCCACATAGCGAACAGCTGCTGGGAACTGCCAGTGACTTCTGCTGCTCAAAGAGCAGGCGAGGGAGAGAGCAAGAGGATAAAAACATTATCATAAAAGCTTCTCCATGCTTGTTTTGAAACAGACAGTCATTAATTCAAGGAAGATCAAGTCAGGGACCAGCCCAAAACACTTAGATTATTTTTCCATGAGTCAAGAGTTATACTCAAAACAAAAATTAGCCTACAAATATCAAGGCCACGCTGGTGCACTAAGCATTTCCCAGCACAGGTCACTGCTGCCAGCCTCCTGCTACAGAAAAAAAATGATCTGACAAATGGTTTGGAAAGTTTTTAAAACTTTATTCATTCCGTCTGTCGCTGTCTTTTTTAAACCTTTAACTTTAAGGCCAGAAATTATTTGTACTGCTGTCAGCTCAAGGCGTATAAATTCTGGAAGGAGCATAAAGGAGTAACAAGTACATTTAGAAACTCTCTAAAATTGTGGGCAACTAGTTCTTCTGGATGTAAGGATTTGGGGAAGCTGAAGACCACAACAAAGTGCTGCTTCTCATACATAACTGAGAATCGGATCGTTTTCGTGGTGTGGGTCTTTCCATGGTAAGGAGATACCAGGTTACCGAACTACCACCGAAACTATGACTAAGTAGTATCTGCTGCTCACCTCAGTCCAGCAATATCAGAGGAAGAAGAGGGAGGGGAAAAAAGAAACAATTTTAAAGCAAGTGCATTTTTAAAAAATCACAGAAATTTGTACACGTGAAAAATAATGTCTTTATTAAGGTGTTCTAATGTTAGAACAAACCCTGCCAGATGGGGTCTTTGATCCCATGCAAGTCAAATGATTGAAAGGGAATGACAAATGTGCCAACAGACGGACTAGAAAAGGTAATTTCAGGCTACGTTCCTGCACCATGTCCCCCCCAGGACCCACGGGGCCCCCCTGCCCCAGCCCCCTGCCCGGGCTTGGCCCTGCCGCACAGGGAGCTCCCACGGCTGCTCAGCTTTCCAGCCTGGCATCCAAGGTCCCTGTTTTGTTACAAACCAGAATTTGAAGTCTTGAAATGACATAAAAAGCTTTGTGTGCTTATAAATACAGCGGCACGGGCTGCAGCCATCATTTTCTGTTGCGCTCGAAAGAACAGCAACCGTGATAGTGGGCATCCCGCTCTTGCTAGATCAGTGTTTTTTTCTTGTTTTTTTTTTCTTGCTTGTGGGCAGAAAAAATTAAAATTTAAAACTAAACTGCATAAGCCATCCTTGTTAAACTGGACCTTTATTTTCTTCATGAACTGAAAGGTACATTTCAGATTTTGCCATTCACACTAATGAATTGTAGCAGCCTGGGATGTAAATGAAAAGCAAGCTGTGCTACGTGTAATGCCGGCAATTTAGCCTACTGTAATCATTAACACTCTTTCCTAAGTCCATAGTTGATTCACTTTTTGATTTTTTTGTTGGTGTGAGAAGGTAGGGCCCTGTCTGATTTACAAACCCATATAGCCTCCGTTAGGTGAATGGGACGGCCGAGAGACGCGAGCCAGGGCTGCAGATGATTTAAGATTGTTTCCACTCTTACAGCGGTAGCTTCTCTTTCTGTCTCTGGCATTAACAAATAAACACAATCACAGACAGGGCAAGAAGAACCAGCTGGTTACTAGTAGGAAACAAAATGGTAAATAATTAAAACAATTAGCTCTAGGAAGGAAAAAAGTAAAAAAATGTTTTACTGTAATAGTTACATTTTTCATCTGGTGACACCCAAATCTGGCAGAGATCTGTGAAAGCTGATTCAGGACTGGTTTTCAGAGTTAAGTGCAGGTGGTGTCAACGACTTCAAAAAAAGCTATGAATAATACATAACTAAACTTTTGTTGAGTAATTATTAATAGGAAGCATGTGATTCAAGATAAAGAAGTCTCTCAGCTGGCAGAACATGGTAGAGATCACAGCAATGTTGAAGTTATCAATCCACGGGGCTCAGATGGCGCTCAGCAAAAAACCAAATGTATTTTCCCTGCTATTTCCCCAAACAGTTGCGAGTGGAGCAAATCAACATCCGCAGAAGGCAAGAGAAAAACGTCTCTCTTTCTGATGCAACTTCCCATATGTTTTCAATCAGAATTTTCCATGTGCTGCCTTTTAAAGCAATCTAAATGCTTTGATTGCAAAGAATATGTATATACACACACACACACATATATATGGGTCAGGTGAACACTGCTACAGCTTCTGAAGGAAATTAAAGAGAAAGATTAATCATTTGCTTCTCCGAGTAGCTGTGCATTCATGGGTCCTGGAAACACAGGTACTATTTGGCAAAGGGATCATTACAACTGAGAAACGAGCTGTAACTCCATCGTATCTCCTCCCCCACGTTGTGAAAGGTCATGGCTGGCTGGGCCCCTTTGTAGCTCAGCTCAGAAAGTGCTAAAGGAACTTAGAAGTTGTTTTTCCCACCCGAAAAAAAAAAAAAAAAGAAAGAAAAAAGAACAATTGTACACCACTTCCATTTTCTGAAGAGGAAATGGTGATTTGTCTCAGCCATGCTATTGCCTGGGAATTCAGCAGCCTTTGGTAATAAAGGAGTTAAACAGCAAGTTTATCTTAACTCTGGAAGAAAATATGTTGTTTGAATTGCTTCTTTCCAGGGTAAATAACCATTAGTTCTTCCTAGCACCTTTTCTCTTTGAGGTGCACTGTGTGTCTGGCTTGGCTGGTTTTTATTGAATCCCACCTCAAGCCTAGCACAAATAATGTGCCACACCTGAAAGATGCGGCCACGCTGGCAAATCTCAGCTTAAGAAAAACAAGCAAGAAATGCACTGAAAAGCTCTGAAATTCAGTCTTCTGAGCAGACGTGAATTCCAAGGCACAAATTAATTACATTATGTGGGCTAGATCATCCAGTGAGTCGTGGCAGAAACCCAGATCAGTATCCAGCAAATGGATTTTTCACTATGACCTTTTAAAATATTGCAACAGCAGCAGTGTCACTGGAAAAGCCCCAGATCCTCTTTCTCTTTTGTTCTGAACCAGCCCCTCCAAACCATACTGCTAAATTTCACTCCAGGTCTCACACCCCAACACAAATCTGTCTCCTCAGCATGAAATCCTATATAATAGCTGTGCTTTTGACGAGTCTTTCCCATATTTACTCTTTTCAACCCGGAACGTGCACTCTTGTACCTCTGTCAGTGAGTGATGGCACACGTGCTAGAGACGACCCAGTCCCTCTGGATAGCATCGGCTCTCCTCATGTGGTTATCACAACTAGACATAGGGGAAGTTATCCACAAAGGCACATTAAAACATGGAAGTGAGTTAAAAATACTCCCAAAGGGCACTTGTTCAGCCTTAGATCAGCCTCACATCAATCAGCCCAATGAACAGTAGTGCCATGATACTACTTTTTCTTACGTGACACCTGCCTGTTTCCCTGCAGAGGATGGACCTGTTCTGGGCCTGAATCAGGCTTGTTTAGGAAAAGAGGCTGAGTTGCCTGTAACACCTGGTGCTTTAATCAATTCCCCACATAGTCAGCAGTTATTCATGGTTTATTTTCTAGAGACCTCTGATTCAGAGTGCCAGAGCTGTCAATAACTCATTGTAACTGGGGTCACCTAAAGCTGCAAGTCAAATAAATGAAATTCTGCATACCTCAAAATCCTCTGAAAGAACCCCAGGTGCGAGGCAGCAGCTGAGCAGAGAAGGTGGACGCTTCTGATGTTCATTTACCTCTGTCCTTGTTCCCCAAGGACAGAATTTAGAGGAGTTGAATCTTCACGCCTCAAATGGGTATGAAAGTACATCATTAATAAACATCGGCAATGTTCACTGGGCAAGACTGAGATGAGAACCATGATAAACCTGATGGTGACATTAATTATCATGATTTCAAAAAAGTGATTAAATGGCATATTGCAAGATGCAGTAGGCAACAAGAAGACAGAACATGCAGACCCCTCGTTTTCTGAATGCTTTTCCACTCTGAAACAGGGATGCGATGACAAAAAAGGTTCTTTAATTATTTATTATAAGGCTTTATTATAATGCCTATGCAAAAGGGCCCTGGATTAAGGTTGCATAGGAAGCTTCAATCATGTCATTTCATCGGTTTTGTGGGCCTGACTTTGTCAGTCCAGCAGCATTCTTCCCTCTAATGTGCACCCTGTGCTTACAGAGCATTTGTTTGTAGCCAACTGTTGGCTTTACAAAGAAAACCGTGTGAAAAGTCTGTATTTTTCACTGCATTAACAATGAACAAAACCCCAGCTCGCATTAGCAATATATATACTCTTCTACACATTGTTCGTGTTCTGAAAAGGAAGAGGAACGGGGCCGGGCTCCTTCAGAAATGAGACAGAAATGCCATTGAGATCTCGTTTCCTGTGCAGGAGCTTGCGAGAGCTTCAGTCGCTGCAGTCCTACGTTGGGTTTTGAGTAATGTTATGGTTTGTAAGATCTGCTACATCTTCCTGAAATCACTCATTCAAGACGAAAAAGACTAAAAATGGACCTGCTTTTAATTTAAAGAACCTTAACAGCTCGAGCACATTGAGCTGAGGACAACCCCTTTGAATGGGGAGCAGAGATGCCATCACCTCTACTTCTGATGAAGAGTGGGAGGGAAGTCTCAGGACATCTCTGCAGCTAGGACAGCCTCGCTGTGTCTGGTAATTAAGAGATTGTCCCTGATGTGACCAATGATGGTCAACAGGCCCATGGTCTCCTTGCCACAAGCAGCACAGCATATGCCCAGTTGGACGGCAAACCCTTCTGAAGTAACTGTTTAAAGTAGTCGCAGCCAAGCAGAAACAGGAAAATGTTAGATGCTGTTTGTGTGCTGGTTGTACCCGCTGCCATTCAGACTCATTAATCAGACTCCAAAATGGTGGGATGGCTTAAAATGTTGTTGTTGTTGTTTGTAAGTTATAGTTTAGGGGCTCTGCTTGTTTAACTCTGGCTTTCTGTGATTCAAGATATTTTAGGGTGATACATGCCGATTTAGCTGCTTCCAGGGTGCGGGACTTTTAAACCCATTCTGCCTCCCAACTAAAAATCATGGGACTTGTGAAAAAATTGCAAGTTGGCAACACTGTGCATATATTGGGCAGCTTTTATGGGAGAAGAAGTCACAGATAGCTTCTACTTTCCTCCGTCTTCTTGCATGGAGCATCGCTCATTGCCACGCAATCTTATCACTACATGGTTGCAAGAGTATTAGTCAAATCGGAACAGCCAGCTGCACTTTAAAAACCCATCTTCAAATCCAGAAGCTATCCTGGGAGAACTGAACGGGTAATGTTCACTTCAACTGAGAGAAATCAGTCTGAACAATACTTTAGTTTCTATATTTTTTTAAATATGTCGTGGCCTTTTCCGGGAAATTAATTTCCTCAGCTCCTCTTCCTCCTCCTCCCCTCCCGCCTGAAGAGATGGCCACCATAAAAGAGACTTCTTGATCCCAGATGTGTTCCATTTCCTGCAGTAAAAATTAAAATCATTGCCCTTTTCATAAATATCTGCCAAGGATGGAGATGCACTACTTAAGAACTTTCTGCTTTAGTTCGAAATGAATAAATCAGTAGGATTTGATGAGCTAGCCAGCATTTTCTAATTTGTTTCTACTGGCAAAAGTGCCGCAGTGAGTTACATCCAAACAAATTTGGTGGCAGCATCTGCTTTATAATGACCTAAATGTCTAAATCTAACTTTAGAAAGTGACTTGCAACGGGTTCAAACAAGGCTTTCAGAGCTTGGTCCGGATTTTATTTTCACTCCTTTAAGCGAAGAGCTGATTCATGGCATTTACGTAGTCACTGTTGATTTACAGACCCATGGTGGGGTCCCAGGCCGAGCAGAGCTGTGACCCATACGCAGCCGTGCGTGGGGCAAGACCCCTGCCTGTTCAGAGAAGCACATCAGCGCTTTTTTGTGATGGAGATGGAGAAAGGTCAACCCCTCAAAGCCAAAAATGGTTTGACGTACTGAGAGGCAAGCCTGTAGGGAGAGAGAATGTTTCAATACCCCACCTCACAGCGTTGAAGAAAAATGGGTAAACCTTGGTGTTTAGCAAACCTTCAGCAGTTGTATGGTTCATGAAATCCTGTCTCGGGGCACTCTGATTACTTTTGATCCCAGGACCAACCTTTCCAGGTACATTGCAAATATCCCTGCTACAGGCAGCAGTGGTTAGGTGTCACCTTCTTGGCTTCCAGGAGGATTTTGGTGGCTTGGGCTGGGCTGCCTGCAGGGTCTGCCCGTTGGGCTGGAGCTCCGGCAAACAGCACTGCTGGAGTTGTCTGGCAACTGGAAACGGTTGTAATCCACCTGGAGTTAATAATAAAGTACCCTTACAAATCCTGCTAATGAGAAGGCCTCCGTGTGTTCCTCCAGTTCTTGACCTTTTTGCTGGGACCGTTCCAACCGTCCCTGATGGAAGGGGCTTCTGGGGCTCTGCCTCTGGCTATTGCATTGGATTTTAGTTGCCAGGTTTTGGTCGGATTTGCTGTTTTATCATCTGGAATTCTGTTTTATTCCGAATTTAGGTTTCTGAGCTTACACAGGCTTCAGTGCCCCGGACTGCTCTGTTTGTATATATCTGTATGATTTTTATATCCAGGCTATATAGGTGTTTAAAAAGTGCCTTATTATGTTGTATCATACACGCATAAAAGAATATAAATACATAAACAATACCATGTTTCTGAGCCATATGAGAAAATATATTCTTGAAGGGTATTTTAAATAACTAAGATACCATTCTGGAATAAAATGAATCACATTAATAATCCTGATAAAATGTAAAATCCACATCAAAAGATACAAGGGGTTATTACTGTATGTGACGTAAAGAAACCATTAAAAAGCATGTTTAGTGTCCTGAGTCACACGTAGTTTTGGCCTTGTGTTTTAGGGATTTTATTGTATGATTTTCTTTTCTTTTAAAGCTAGTGGTAAAAACACATCTCAGGTCAAAGTAGTAAATAATGAATCGCCCACAAATTCAGCTCATTTCCTACCTCTCACTGAAAAAATGTTGATTCCAGGCATGGGAGCAGAACTTTGAGCCAAACAGTAATTTCTTTATGGTGTGCATGACTCATAGGAAAGAATGCCTCATGGGGATAGCAGGAGAAAAAACTAACTAAAAAACCCCCATAAGTAAATTCTCTTTAAAGAAACAGGCAATCAAGTAAAGGGCAAAAGGTCAGAAAAGGCCCTCAGCCGTTTTTGCATTGCTCCCGTGGTCTTTGCAGTGTCCTCCAGCTCCTCTGCCTTGAAATGCCGTAGCTCTTCCCCAGGAGCCGCCCAGGCGGCTGCCAAGGCAGGGGGGTGTCCGAGGGGCAGCAGCCCAGAGAGGAAAGGTGTGCGGCACCCTGGGACAGCTCAAGGGCCAGCTCAAGCCTGGATAAAGAAGCCAAAATCAGAATTATGAATTAATTTCACACCGTCTTACACGACACTGGGAATAGATGTTTTCTTTTCAGTGCATGCCCATAGGTCGCCCATGCTGCGAATGAAGCCTCTGCATCCCCTACGCTGCGAGCTGACCCCGCAAGTTATGTGGCAGTGATCCGTGGCAGGAGGTACGGTGCAGAGTCAGCAGATACCCTCCATTCTTTTTTTTTTAATGCCCAACACCTTATTAATAACTTTACTTAAGTGTCTCTTTTGCATTACTCTTTCCTTTTTCACAAATGTGAATAAAAGCAGTTCACCCTCCTCCATAAGTTACTTTGAGATCTCTTGATGAGCCTTTAATTATTGCAAATATTACCTGCCCTCTCTGGAAAGTGTCTCCTCCCTCAGGCAGATTTATTCAGCGGGGTAAATCGATATTCATCGAGCGTATTTCATAAACACTGATTGTGAAATGAAACAGAATTTCAACTCAGCTTTCAGCAGCAATATCTCGTCTGATTTCCATTTCTTTTTTTTTTTTCCAGAGTGCTAATGGATGATTAATTTCAACAAGCATCGCTATGTACATTTACATAATTATTTATGAGTAATTAAAACATCTTGCCTCCTGTTCCAGAGTCAATATCACGTGGGCAGGAATACAAAACTAGACAATGATGCAATATTAAAATGTAGGGTAGCTTATTCCTGTCGGGTGACTATGCGCTTCTTTAATGGCACACATTTAAAGCCGTGCTCAGGACCAGTTAATTTCAGCCTGTGAAGACTAAAAGAAAATTATTTGTATTATCTCAGTACAGATCATTGCTGTCACCCACGCATTTCAGGAGCTTTCAAAAAAAATGCAATTCAGGTTCCAGCAAGATATAATTTGAGACCTGAGGGTAATTTCCTGCTCCACACCTCTCCTTCATAGAGATGCTACCGCAAATGAACTGTACATTTATGTACTATGATCGCTATAATAAATAAAACAGATTTCTCTGGTTCTCCATGAACACTTCAAAGATGAAATAAAAATGTGCGCTTTGGAACAGTTTCTTATTTAAGAGTTAATTCCTGATGATGTAGGAAAACCCATTGCAAAATTAAAATTTGCATTTCAAAATAAGCTTAAACTGAAATTGAGTTCATTTCTTTCCACTCAAATTCACATCCTTACCTGCTAAAATACAGTAGAACTGTTTCATCAGCTGGAATTATCTGGACAGTTGGATTTATCCATAGGAAAATCCACCGGAGAGTCGTTTTCAGTAGGTGAAACTCACAGAGTGTAAATAACCTGCAGGAAGAAAAGATTTGTTAATAACAGACTGGCATAAATTATTTATTCCCTTACCATGCCAGGGAGGGATCAGCCCTAAGCCGCCGTTTCCAACCGTCATGCGTTCAGAAGCACTAGGAGGGGAGTCATAGACTGGATTTCTACAAATATTTGGGAAATTGTAAGACTGTATATCCAGAGTGACTTTTGCTCTGGAAGATGTGACGCAGATCAAAGGACTGATCTCTCACCGCTCGTCTGCTGCTGAAGGCTCCAGGGTAAGGGCTAAACCACCTAAAATTCCCTTGCTGTGGGACACCAAGCTCCCCAGTCCCGAGGAACTTCTTGCAGACCACAGGTGAGAGCCAAGTGCTCTCCTGATTTTGGGTTGTCTCATTTTTACTTGGCTTCAGGGATGAAAATTCCTTCCAGAAGACACTGAAAGAGCAAGGATAATGAACCTTTAATTTCAGAAAGCGCTGCGGCAGTGTCACTCGTGTCACCCCCTTGGTGCCCATGGTGGCACTGGCAACTCACTGACCGCTCTTGGGCATGAGAGCTTATATGGGGTAAAATACTTTAGTCTTGAGCCCAGAAGCCTATTTCATCAGATGTCCTCATCAAAATGATAAACACAATAGATTTCTACCGTAGCTTTGCAACTACTAGAGTTGTACTGGCCTTCCTAGATTATTAAATTGTGTTTTCCTTCAACATTATGAACAATTTCTATTTCATATCATGGCCACCTGATTAATAGGGAGAAGAAGAGTTGCTGATGATTTACGCATTAGAAGGCAAAGGAAAACCGTTGGAGTAGTCAGACCTACACCGTGACTTGCCGTGGGGCGTGAGGGTTTCAGATCGGCTGGGGAGCACCAACAGCCTGGAGGAAGAGCGGAGGCTGCGGGTGATGCATTTTGGCATCAGAGGGATACAGGGAACTGCAGAAGAGAGGTTCTGAAACAAGCCCAGGCTGCGGGAGGTGAAATGCTAGGAACCCCGTAGTCCATATCCAGCACTAACTCGAGAGGCAGAAACCAGGGAACTCATCGGAGCCTGAGCGAGCAGATTTTCTGAGTGGACAGTTTCAAGCCAGAAGAAGACAGAAAGTATCCCTGGCTGACCATAAGGAAACCAAGCCTTGCCAGAGAAAACGTACGTGTCAAGGAGAGCGCTCGAAAGGTGAGCGTGGAGGAATCCAGTGGCCACGGGTGTTTGTGGTGACAGCTGGTGTAAAGGAAAAAGTACAGATTTTTCCAGTGGAAAAGGCGACGTCAGGACGAGTTACATCAGAAGTCGGAAAAGCACGCTTTGTAGTGGAGGAGCCTAACAGGAACAGCCATGTATTTCTGGTTTTGCTTACCAATTGACATCAAGATCAGAAAATCTGGTTTGGGAAGGAAAAGACAATTAGTGTAACTGGTAACTAACACCTTAAAAGTCTGAAAGAAATGGTAACCTCTGCAAAGGAAGGCTCAGGTGGCGCACAGCGAGTTATAGATAGCAATAGAGACGTTGGGTCCTGCTGAATTAAACGTCTGTACTGTACTTGCCTGTGATTACAGTAACCCACGCCTGGTGCCTCCGGCGGAGCGCAGGACTGCGGGAGACCCACACCCCTAATTACGGTGAAGAAACGCAGCGGCTGCTACATGACAAACGTGGATGAGTAAAGGAGCTAACTTTGCTTTAGCATCAGTCTTCGCTCAGGTATCACCGCAAGATCAGTGAGGATGCTGTATTACATTTTTGATCAAGTTTTACGACCTACTCTTTCATTTCAAATCAATTAACATTAATGAGGATTTTACATGGATTAGGGGGTGGCTCTTGTTTACCAGAGCATTGGCTATGTTTATCCATCAAGACTAGTCTCATTTTACTGACTTTCAGATCCTCACTAGATATTAAACCCAGGAACCCAAAGGGAAAAAGCCCTTCATCACATTTATCCTAAGTCAGTGTTTGCGATGAGTAGGTCATGGCACTCTCTCATCATTGCTAACTTTCTTTAAATTTGAGTTTCTTTCTTATTAGAACAGAGTTAACCAGATGGGATTTTTTTAGAGAGAAACTACACTTAATATCAAAAAAGTGGCCTGCAGCTGAAGGTGGAAGAGCTTAAAAACAAAAGTGGGGGAGGTTTGGACTGTCAATATTTTGAACGTTCTTACAAATCTACAGACCATTTCATTTTAAAAGGGCAGCAACAACAAATCTTCCAGAAACATTTGCTTTCATGTTTTCATGCCCATCGTCACTTCTTTGCTGTTTGTTTGTTTTAAAATGCTCCACTCCACTGGTGGCCATGGTATGCTATGTTACTACACAGTGTTTCCAGACATGGAAGAATGTTTATAAATCTGTGGGGAAAGATTTAGCTATCTTTTAAAAATAAGCTATTTGTGTATCTGGGTGTAAAAGACTGATGTTCAGTTCAGAGCCTCATCCCATCAGCCTTCCCACTGCTCCGGGTCACTGTGGTCATGTTTACAGGGTAGACCTGGAAGTATTTTTTTATGGTTGCCCTTGTAGCTGGAAGACATGACCATGAACTTCAGAGCCTTCATAACAAGTAAACTCTTCATGATGCCAATAACCCATAGAATAGTTGCAGGAGTTTGAAATAGGTCTGGATAAAACAGCTAAACGGAAAGAGGTTTTTAATTTTCTTTGTAGGTAAGATATTAAATCAGTGCAGTGTAAGAGTTTGTACTTTGGGCACAATCCATTACACCTGCCTTACAGATTGATTATTTTTTTTTGGCCATTCAACAGTGTATTTGCCCGATTCCACTTTACTGCACTGGCATAAAGAAGAAGTCATTCTGTGTAAGTGAAAAACTGGAGCATAACTGGTCCAGACACCAAGCTGGGGTCTCTGCAGAAAGCAGAAATTCTGAAAAGGAGCAGGACAAAGCTCAGAAGCCAGTACTCACCCCATGGGGAAAGGCTGGCGTACGTTCCCAGCGCTCCCCAACTGCGTTCCCGGAGCAATGCCGTCCTTTCTGCCCTAGGGCAGGGAGCTGAAGTGGGAATGAATGTCTAGCAGACCTAGTATTTGCACACAGGGAGATCTGGCAAGGGGCACGTAATAAAAACAAACCTGCAGGCACCTGGTTTGGGCAACAGGTCTTCTTCTGATTTAACTTTTGCAAGAGTGCTTGCAAGGTCACCCAAGGACAGAAGGGAATTGGTCAATTTGTGATGTAGCACATTATTATCATCCTCCTAAAAAAGCCTGGAAACCTACAAATGTATTTTAGGATTTTTGCGTAGAAAGGCAACTCGTGGGGAGCTAGCTCCTGAGTTCAGCCCAGGTTCAGACTGGAGACGCAGCCCCATCCTTTACGTTTGCACAGGGCCAAGCACATCGAGGCTTGGCTGTGCCTGGCTCGTCTCCGGCTCGTGATGGCTCCGCTCATCGCAGGGCGAGATGTGTGTTCAGCAGGTGATGGCTTTGGCAGGATGCAGTAGAACTGGCCAGTGCACGAGGTATTTAGCAGGAAGCATTACTTTTGAGGACAGTAAAATAATGTCACACCTAAAGCAGGGGGACCTACCAGGCTGACCTGGGGGCTGGAGCACTCAAGGCAATTCTGTTGGGGAGCTTCCCTGGTCGGGTCTGGCAGGGGAGCTGAGGAACAAGGTTCACTTCAAGCCGTCTTTTGAGGTCTGCTGTGTTTGCTGGTGAGATAACGAGGGGAGAGCCCAAGCCCTTGGGAAGACATTTATTTGTGAGCCCCGGGTCCCATCTGCTGGCGGGCGCGGGGAGTGCGGCGCGACGAATATCCTTGTGTCGTCAACTTGATTTTGTCACCTTCCTTGTTCATGCTCATAAAATTCAAAGTCTGTGGAAAAAAAAATTCAGCAGCTGAACAGATCTCACCCCAGAGAGACATAAATTGATGGGCGAATTAGTCAGCGTCTTAAATTTGGGTAGATGCCATAGTTAACAGATTTCAAGCCCAATTTTTGTCCCGTAACATAATACAAAGATGTGTATGGCGATGCTATCTGCAAGTCAATGCATGCGAAAGGATTTCCCCAAGAGCTTCGAGGTGTCTAAGGGCAGCTCGATGGTTCCCGAGCCAGTCCCGAGCTTTGTCACCTCGAGACCTCCCACCCCAAGAGCGTTCCCAGACCGCAGCCATGTCTCTGTCTCACCTGGCCAGCGGCTACGGACGCAGCTGAGCAAACTCCACGCTTCGTGATGGACTGACACCTGTGATACAGAGGGAAAAAATACTTTTAAAGCTTCATATAAAAAGAAATGTTTTTATTTTGTAATCAGAAGTCAAGAGACGCGAGTTAAAAAAGTAATTTTAATAGTTAAATTGGAAAGGGGTGAGGAATCTGGTTACTAACAGCTGTTTGCCAATAAAACATTCTCTGGCATTTTCTTGGAGGAAACCTCAAAAGACCTTTTCACATTAACGGTCTCCAGAATGGGTGTTAAGTTTCCTATTATTGTAAGCAAAGCATGGGAAGCCTGACGCCCTGCGTGGGAGCGCGATGCCAGGCCAAGCACGGGCAGCAGCTGAGGAACCGTTGAGAAGTGACCAAGCACTGTTGCCAACTGGAAGAAAGAAGGAATTCCTGAGAAAAAGGAGTTTTCAGAAGGAATTTGAAGATGATTTGGGGTGACCAGAGCATGAATAAGCGATGGCCCGGTTATTTTAGTATATGGAGGAAAAAGAAAAAGGGAAGAAATGTTTTAATGCTTCTAAAGAGACCAGAGCGACCAGGGGTAAGAAGGGAGGAGCTGAGGAGCTGAGACACAGCGCTCCAGAACAAGACGGCTGCTAACCCCGTCCATAATGCCATGGTAAAGAGAGAAAGAGGGAAGAGAAGTTGTTTGAGAAGTTCTGAGCTGGAAGCGAGGTGCTTGTCGGAAGGGTTTCCAAATCCTCAGATGAAAGGTGCTTTAGCTGCTGTATAACCTGGTTTCTAAAAAAATAATATTACATTCCCAGGACCAAGTATATGACCCCTTGTAAAAAATCTGATTTCCATATCATCAGAATTTATTTCATCAATTTAATTTTCCTCAGGATGAAAAGGTAATGCATATATTTTGGTTCTTCACCCTGTTAGGTGGTATCAGTGGACATCTGTATTCAGGCATATATTCCTTGCCTTTTATATATGTTCCTCCAGAAGGACTAATTTCTTTTTACTTGACTCCTCTAATTAGCTCCTCTAATACTCCTCCCGTTTGGAGAACATCAGGCAGCTGTGAAGTAATTTAATGAACCAAAAAGAAGTGATGGCTAATCAGTCAGTTCTCTATTGCTGTTTGATATCTTGCTCCATCAAAGGAACAAATCGTGAATGCGCAAATTAAGTGCGATTGAAGGACACTTAAATATTAACAGAATGGGACTGCAGATGAAATTGTAGTGGCTTTGATTCTTGATTTTCAAAATTCCTGTCAACTGTTGTCATTGCTGTCATTATTTTGGATGTGCGAAACTGAGGTTTCCAAACCAGGCAGCTGAATAAATCAAATAAGGCAAATACAGATATGTGAAAGAGAGACACTAGTAATCTCTGTCTGTAAAAGAAGTTTATATCTGGTTGCTGCTTGCCAAGAGGTTTTTGTACTCCGATAATTCAAGAAAAATACTAAAATTTTAAACATTTATGTGTTACTTCTAGTTTAAATACCAAACCAAGAGGACTTGTTTCATGCCTGTGATCAATATTTGTTTTCATGTGCTGCAGCAAGGTAATAGAGACATTAACTTTTTGCCATTCTCTTACTCTGGGGATGCTGTGGGTGAGGCTCTCCTGCCGCGAGACACAGCAAATAAACCCCTGAAGAGGAAAGCAAAGTAAAATCTGGGCTATGGGTCAAAACGCCATTTGGTCACCAAGGTCACTACTGCGAGCAAGCAGCAGTACGGAGGTGCAAGCGCCATTCAAGTAGCAGCAGCCGCGTGCGTCTTAGGGATAGCAATGTCTAAAAAGTACCACGTGCGTGATGGCAACCAAATTTGCAGCCTCCCGGCTGCACGTCAGTTGGAAGAACCGTTGTCAACTCAGATATTGGATAAACACCATTGATACTCAGTTGGATTTAGCGAGGTTGTGTTGAAGAGCGCTCCCGGGAAGGAGGGTGCCCCCACGAGTGTGATAGACACCTCCTTCCTCGGCAGCGGCGCTGCAAATGGCCTAACTGTTCTTCAGCCCAGCAAGCCATTTTGCAGATGGTCCAACGATAAGCTGTGCAAAAATAGGTTCATTCTCAAGCTAATTCAGGCGTGACGATACGCTGAAATTCTGAAGCTTTATCTGAAGCTGATGACTGGCTTCAGAGTGCACAGGAGCGTTTCCACTGACACCTTCACACTACAGATCAGCTCATCCCCTTCCTCGTACTGAGCTAACTGCTGTAGATCGAGAGAGTTTGACAATATGCAGAGTTTCCCTCTGCTGCTGCTTATTATTATTTTTTTTTTAATTCGAAAATTTTTTAATTCTAAAGATCCCCAGCTTTCAGAAACAAGACATTGCATCCCTATTATTCCGGGCATGAGATGCTGAGAGGAGCACATGCTGTGGCAGGGATTGCTTCTGCCTGGGATATAGTTTTGTAGACTGCTTTCGTTCCTGGGCTAGCTTTACCAACGTAACAGAGCTATACTATATCGTCACATATATAAAATGATATGTCTCAGCTATCCTGGGAGCACAGCTTGGCTGCAGAATTGGAGCTATCGCCAGGGAACTGGTCCAGCAAAAAGCATTTCACGGATGCTGAGCAGCAAATGAACGGCTGGCACAGCTCCTGCTGCGGGCCAGCCCCGTCACGGTGATGGGTAAGTGAAAACTGGTTATCGCTGCCATAAGTGTCCCTCCGTGGCATTTTTTTTGTGTGCACTGTTCCCTTGCCATCAGTGAGATCATTTGACTTTTCATGGGTTAACACACTGCTTTGTGTATACTGCTATTTTTAAAAGCAATTAAAAAGCTGAGTGACATCGCACAGCACGCTCCTGTGAGTCTGTACTAATCGAGGTGGTTACCTTCAGCTAACGGCAGCATTTTTGATTCCACTGAGATATGCAATCCTAGTTCAAGTAAGCTAACTATATTTTATGGTTAAAGAATGCTACAAAGCCAATAGCTCTTTCTGAGCACTACCTCAAGGCACCAGGGCCAGCGTGGCTGAAAGCTATTTTCTTTTTGTCCTGTCCTGAAGCCCTGATCATGATCTGTAAGGGCTGTAGCTTCTGTGTCATCCCCCTCCTTCCCAGCCTGAATTCTCCTGGGTTTTGTCGCAGCCCAGTGTTGAGGATTAGCAAATCAAACGTGCAGCTAACGCCGCTGGAGGTTTATTAATGTACCCTCTCCTTCTGTAGGTGTGAGAAGCAGGGCTGCTCCCATTTCACTTGAAGGTAATGCAGTCCGGTGGGCAACAGCAGTCTTTCTTTGACGTGGCTTTCAGCCAGTATTCCAGGATAAGACACATCACGACCTGCCACAGCCAAACCTCCACCAAAACCACGTTCGAATGGGCCTTCCCAGACCACGATGAGCTTTGTTAGTCAAAACACCTGGCAATTCCTTCATATGGACATCTGTGTTCATAGTGGAAATAAGATAGTGTAGGAAAGCCTATGGAGGTATGGCTTTTATCAGTGGTCCTTCCCTCTCTGTCTTCTCCCAGCCCTGCTTTAGTCCCCCTTGAACTGCTTCAAGAGATTAAGCTGCCAGATTTTCTTTCCATTTTTGAGGATTTAGGTTCCTGATGTGTTACCGCCCCGCTGCAGCGGAGCAGAAGTGCAGCGGCAGCAGCAGCAGGGGTACGGCTGGCGGCCGAGGGAGGCTGGCAGCGGCCAGCCGCTGGGTGACTTGCTCTGCAGTGTCCCGCCTTCCCCATCCACTCCCATCGCTGCCCGAAGAAGCGGTGACTGAGATCAAGCTTGCAGGAGCACGTCTACAGGCAATGCAAAAAGCTCCGGCAGTCTCTGGATTTAAATAATTAGATCCGATGAGGATCCCACAGGAAGCCCAAGACTTCAAGAACACTTACAAGGAAAAAGGAAAAACTTGCATTAAAGTTCTGCTACTCGGATCAGGGAAAATAAAGTGCAATTTCCAAGGGACATCCTCTCTCAGGTCACTGTTTCTGACTTGGACCAGCATCTCCTGTGATCTCTTGCATGTGGGCAAAAAGAGTTCCTTTGGATGGGGTTTCTGGGTATATATAACCTTAGAGAAGAAACAAAAAAAGGAGGAAAACTTAAATATTAAAAGTTTTCAGATCTGTAGAAGGACTTTTGTGCCTGTTTCTTTTTCCAGTTTTCTTAGCTGGCCTCAGTAAAGACTCCCGCCTCCCCCCAAACCTTCCCTCACCCCCGCCTCCAGTCTGTCACCGCTGCAAGAGCATTACCCAAAGCTAAGCATATTTGTACCATTTTTTTTCTATTGTGAATTTCTATTGTTTCTATGTAATTTTGCCATTTTTACACAAATAGCAAAACCATAAGATGTGTTTGTGTTACCTATCCAGCGTGCCAACCTTTTTTTGGAGGCCGCGGTGGAGCTGAGCCTGTGTGTCCCAGCCCAGACGCCAGGCCTGCTGTACTGCCCGCAGCCACCGGTGTGCCTCCGTTGAGGGCTTGAAGACAAGTTTTCTGGTGACTGAGTGGAAGTATGTTGATTAAATGTCACCTTAAGGAGTTTCTCTTGTCAATTCTGCAGCAAGGCAACGAAGGTGATTTTTTACCGCAGAAAGAATAAAGAATGAGCGCACTGATGCTCAAGAAAAACTCCATAAACGAGCCCCGGATTTGGCACCGCAGCCTCTTTAGGCTTTTCATGCAGAACTAGCGGAGTCTAATCCAATTTAAAATGCATCCAAATTCCCAGCAGCAACCGGCAGGAAAGCGGGACAAGGCTGACAGCCAGACGGCCAGCTTGGAGAGGGGACCTGGAGCTGGGACAGGGCTGAGACACCTGAGGGTCGGCGTCTGTCTGCAGGCACCGCGCTTCAACCAGGGCAAGCTTCCAACGGCAGCAACATCGCTAAACCGTGCCCTAATTCCAGCCATCGGCTCCAGTCCCATTTCCTCTGCCTGACTGGGGCTTGGGGCCACCTTGACCTCAGTTTCCCAGTTATGAAAATAATACGAATGCAAACGCTTCTGTAGTTGCGGGGCAAATCTCAAGCAAAATTGTTTAAGAAAAAAAAAGCAAAAAAAAAAAAGAGAGAGAACTAGTTTAGAACTATTTTAAGAACTATTTTAAGCACTGCAGCTGACTCTGTATTTCCCAAGACCAAAGCAGCCCACAGGCCATCTGTCTCCTGGAGAACTGGTCTCTGAGACTGGGCACAGAAACATCCTCAAGCACACCATGGCTTAGAAATCAGCTCCAAGACGGGGAGGACTGTTTGATTTGCTGGCTCGGGACACCCTTTCCATGGGCTGGTAATCCTCTGTTCATCCTCCTCTGGGAGCAAGCAGAAAGAGAGGTCACCAGGATTTGCCCCAAATAGCTCGGGTTCACAGTGTGGGCTGGAGCCAAAGTTTGGATAAGCCTAAAAAGCTTTGGGTAAGCCATGTTAAAGTAAAGGTCGGATGAGATCACTAGACTGCTGATCATTTATGAGCAAAGTATTATTTTCAGTTTCCACAAGGGATCCTGATTTTTGAGCGGGCGGAGGATGGCTTTTTCAGGGACTGCTTCTCTCTAAAGTTAACAGGAGGTGTCATCAAAGTTTTCTTTTTTTTTCCCCTACCTGTCATCATCCTCAGAAGAGTCTCATCGAGGCCAGCTCCGAAAGCCTTATTGGCTTGCCCAGTTCCTAAAATACCACAGCTGAAATTGCCAGCCATCGGTGAAACCCGCTCGACTGCAAAACCGCCCGCATTTCAAGAGCACGGCCCCCTGAACACACGGATTTTTTTCCACGCACGCATCCGTCTCTGGGCTGGGGTTTTGACCCCACGACTGTGCTGGGATTCAGCAGGAGGATCTACTAAATCTAGAAATAAATGACAGAGTGGAGCTGCATTGAGAAGATGCTTTAGCAGAAGCTCCTCCCTGTCCTAAACCTCGGGGAGATCGAACCAACCCAACCCAGGGACAAACCACCCGTTTTCATCTGCTGCCCAGGCCTCACCAAACGCAAAGCAGGCTGGTAGAGCTCGCCTCTCCACGAGCTCCTCCTATGCTTGATTACAGGAATGCTAATAAACCCACTGCCAATGCCCACGGGCACAGGCCTGCTCGGATGACTTCCCCATGAACATTTTTCCTGGCTCAGTTAACTGCCCCACTCATGGATTTGCTTCATCCTGGTAACTGATTTGCTCTTTCCAGAGTCATATTCATTGAAACTGAATATTTAACAAAACCAGACATGTTTATCCAATACGAGGAGTCATAGCTGGCTGGGAGAATGTGGAAACTGAAGTGATGGAGACTGCCAAATACTCATAAGCGCTGTTAACGGTACAGTGCAAGAGAAATGTCCAAAAAGACGGCTCCCGAAAGCAAAGCTTAACCCTTAGAAGGACTAAACGAGGGGAGAGATGAAGACAGGGGTGGTCACTGGCTGCTCTTACCTGCCCACGTACAGCTGGTGGTGGCAGCTTTCACAGATGCAGTGAAATAGAGGTGAGACCGAAACCAGCACCGAGGCCATCTGATACTGCCAAGGTGCTTATTTCTCTTCTGTGACAGTGGATTGCTTTAAAAGTGTGTCTTAAGCCCCAGCCCTGCAGCCCCAGCAAGGCTCGATGCTCACAGCTGACTGGGATTTAAATGGATCCTGCTTTAAATGCAGCTTCTGGGTTTCTGGCATGCCTGCTTGCCGGTGGGGCAGGAGTTTTTCTCCAGAGCTGACTTTTATAGCCCTTAGCCATGAAGTCTTCGTACACTCAGCGTAAAATAAAGTAGAGTGAAACCTACCGTGCTGATAAAGACCGAAACTAGTAGTCATCATAGAGTTGAGAGAGGCAATTTCGAGATTATTATGCTATTAGAAATGTCATTCCAGTAACACATATATATGAGAACTTGAAATTAATAAATACACATTTTGGTATATCTTCTCTTCATTTGATGAAAGTCCTCCAAAAGCTGCAAAAGGGGTTAAGCCCAAGTTGCTAAAGGGAGATGAACGTCCTCAGGATCTCAAGAACACATCGCAAGAGCTCTGCGAAGGGGGGGAGAGCACAGGAACAAACCCATGCATTAAAAATTTGTCTTTGAGCAAAACCAGGCCGTGAGCTGGCTGAGGAGCTGCCGGCCAGCCCGCCTGAGCCGCAGGCCGCTTCTGCAGACACCGACCTTTTTGCACTGGAAATCAGAAACTGAGGGTTACCGGCAGTGCTAAAAATAAGATTACAGCCATCTCGGATGAAGGCGGTAGGAATCAGTGACTGTATTTGAACACCAGCCTTCATTTTTTGGCCATATCTCTGGCGATGTTCAAACACCTCCCCCCTTGAGTGTTTAAAGCAAAAAATGAAAAACATTTTGGTGAGGAGGAAGGGCAGGAAGCCTTCAGAAAAGGGAAAAACTTGAAGTGAGAAATTCCCCTTCACCTTTCAAACATTATCTCATACTTACAAGCCTTTTGAGCTAGCAGCTAAAAGGGTAGTTTTTGAAAGAAATATTGCCTGCGGGGCTAAATCAGGCGGCTAGAAAAGATGTAAGCAATTTAATAGCGTACTTCACGGATTGCTGGTGCTGAGTGTGGCGCAGAGGAGGGCTGGCTGGCTACAAAGCGCTCAGCATCTCCTCCCACTCGCATTCCTCTGCTTCGGTTTTGTTCCAGAGAAGCGCGTTACCTGCCTCCCGTGGAAGCCTGTCCCTATGGCAACACGCAGGGCTGTCGCGGTGCAGACATGCCAGTGCTTTGGCAGCCCCTTCTTTTTGTGACACTTCTCACAGCAACACCCTGAGATTGTCAGAAAGATGACGAGAGCCCGCCGGTGTCCAAGATACCATTTGGATGATTTTCTACTGAGAACTTGTTTTTGCAGTCTTTCACTCTTCCAGCTCTTGAACTCTCAGTCTGTATATCACGACTGCAATTTTATCTGAAATGTGTTGCAAAATCTATGTATTTGCCTTTATCAGCAAAAATCCGTAACCTCAAATGAGATGCTTTTGACAAGACCTACTTTCCATAAAGCCACGCTGCCAAGTATCACATGCTGCTTCTGTGGTTCCTTCTGAACTGAACCCCACATTGGCTTTTCCCTTGTTTGGTTCAGATGCGAACAAAATTTACTTGTACCAACGCCGCCAACACGACGAACTCCTAGCTACGCTCTTTATACACACTCTTACTTGGATTAAGTTATCATTTTTTTCCACTCTGCGGTGAGTAAATATGCTACATCTAAGCACGCCGTAAATTTCCCAATTAAAACCACCCCATGCGCTGCTGGCTTTGGACGATAAGAGGGAGTGTCTGTGTATGCAGGGTGATAACCTTCAGCTCCATGACTTGCAGTCAGGACTTCTCATTTCAAAAGCATAAAACTCCTGCCCAAGGGCAGTCACTGGCAACAGCCAACAGCTCCGGGCTACATCCTAAACATCTACAGGCTCCAGAAAGGTTGAGACCCTTTGGAGTGATGCTCACAGCGAAATCTGTCACAGCTGGGCTTTTGTTGCACACAAAGACACGATAGCACGAGGTACAAGGGCGTTCTTTGTTTCAATCCCTACTGAGCAGAGCCCCACGACTAACATTTCACGTGAAAAAAAGGTTAAAAAAGAAACTGTGGTCTGTGACACCAGGATGTACTTAAAACTTCTTTCATTAAATAGCACAGCTGGTGTCGAGCTAATCTTCTCTGATCTAGATTTTAAAGCTCACAAGCTTCCAGAATTGTTTATTCCTTACCAAGAGCAAGAGACAGCTTGGGACCTTACTCTTACTGCGGGAAAAGTCAGGTGTGGGTGAATATCGGCACAAATGAAAGCGCACGTTTGCATGTATGCTCTTTGAGAAGGTGCTCAGATGTGCCCTCCTGGTAGGGCCCAGAGGCTCTCGTTGTCTTTGAGAAGACTGGGAAAATAAGGAAATGCTATCTGTACTGCCAAAACCAGAGGATACAAAGAAATCATGGAAATAATTATGATTTGGGGCTAGCTGTAAGTCCTACAGGTTACAGTTATAATTGAGAGTTTCACTTAGAAATTACGAATCTCTTTCTTTGAAGATCCTTTCTTGAAGGTGAGAGGGTAGCATGAAACTCAGACCCAGTGCCATGTACCAGTACTTAACAGGGAGCTACAAAGAAGACGGAGACTCCCTTTTTACAAGGAGTCACACGGTGAGGACAAGGGGTAACGGGTACAAGTTACTCCCGGGGAGATTCCGATTGGACACGAGAGGTAAATTTTTCACCATGAGAAGAGTCAATCGTTGGAATAATCTCCCCGGGGAAGTGGTTGACTCCGCTACGCTGAACACGTGTAAGACTCAGATGGACGTGGTGCTGGGCCATCTCGTCTAGATTGTGCTAGAAAGGTTGGACCAGATGATCCTTGAGGTCCCTTCCAACCTGGTATTCTATGATTCTGATTGATTCTACAGACCCAGCTGATCCACTGCATAGATCCACCTACTACAACAGATGAAAAAGAAGTCCTATCATTTCCAGTTGCAGCAGAAGGCATTTCATTAGCAGTTTCTGCTCCTTTTGTCCCAACTGTCTGTCAACATTAAGGAAGACAGAAAGAGTATGCCACGCGCCGGGAATGATTAGCCTTCAGAACAACCAAAGTAAAGACAATTACTTTCTATTTTACATATGACTGGGAATAGCTCTGCACAGTCACGGCAATGGAAACTTCAAAATATTTTCTGTATTTTTAATGGAGTTTAAAAAATATTCCCTCTATTTTTTTCCATTTTCACTGTGCTTGTCTTCCTGTTACTGTTTATGCCAAGAACCACTGTGAAACCCCGCTGATCCCATCAATCCATGAATACGGTTTATCATTTCTAGATGTATACAGGCATGCACACTTCAGGCTCGTAATTAGGCAGGAAAAATGTCAGACTCGTAAAAAGCAAAACACAGCCCGTTTCGTCCTGGGTGGCAGAATCAAACGGAGGCGGTGGGAGGCTGTGAGCTGCCTGAAGATCTGAGTCCTGGCCGTAGTCAGGAACGACAGATGGTGTTTGTCAAGAGGATAGAGCCTTACCTTCTTATTTTATCATGGAAATATCACAGTAAGAAAATATCAACATTCACTATTTTATCGAACAGATTTAAGAAATAAATCCCACAGGAAAAAAAGCCAGAATGCCTGCTGGAAATCAGACCGCCAGATGCAACTGGAAATCCCAGTTAAAAGATGCAGTTCTGTTTATCAGGAGACATTGTCAGCCATTGCATGTATTTTATTTTCTCATTAGGGAAATGCACTGAGCATATACAGAGATTACATTCAGTACAGATTTATCATTACAGAACAACCAGAAAATAAAGATACAATCGATACATATTTCTTGCAGCAGAACAGATTGAAGGAACCGATTCAAGCTGAGAATGAAATGAAAAATACTTAAACCAACTTAAGCGATCTTTACACAGATGAGATATTTAACTCTAAATTAACATTCTCAGCCAAGATCTGTTGCACTGTTGCAATCTTTGTATTCAACAGCTTTATCAGACTTGTGCCTAAGCGTAGACCAGAACCGCCTTGTCTGAGAGCCCATTCGAACAAAACCCCAGAAGAACCATCCCAGTCTGAAGCCACAATCTACACGAGATGACGAAAAGATCCATACAGAGGAGAGTACAATAAAACAAGGAGACAGTTTGGTCCATGTGACAGGCAACAGCTACAAGGCAGGCTAGGGTTGTACTCTACGTGGACGTTCCACTGATTTCACTTGAAGAAGCTCTCTAGAGTTTGCAACCCTAATAAAGTTTTTGTGACTGTGCAGAATTCTATGACACTGCCTGGAATTGATTTTTTGAAGAATTACACTGAAAAAAAGTCACAACACAAAGCAAGTGGAAAAACTACTTTGCCACGTATTTTGTGAGTTCCATAAACTTGACGACCAAATCTTTTTCCAAATGAGCAACTAAAACTAGAACTCAAAAGACCACCTCTACTTCAATTACGCCAGCTGGACTTAAAGCCAGTCCTAGGCATGTTGTGTGCCAGAGATTAGACCAGATCATCACAGCTGGACATGAAAACCTACAAGTATCATTCATCTGCTTGTCTGTCCCTCTGAGGTTTGAACCAAAGGAGGTAGCACCCTGCTCTCCAATATCATAGACCCAAGACCCTGCTTAGCGCTATCGCATCGTGCATCATGTCACTTCTCGTCTTGCCTACTTTCAACACAACCACTTCAAAGGATCGTCTGCCTACTAGCTAGTGATGCACAACGCCTTCTACAATGTGGCCCATTCTGGATCATTTACTTGGTAAGACTGCAATGAATGGGATTATTAAAAATGTTGATTTAGTTCCTTACATCTCTAAAGATCTCCAAGTAATTTCATTCACTTTGCAAAATGAAAAGGTTATATAGACCACCACAGATCAACTCAATCACATCACTGAAGGGGGAGGTAGATACTCTTACTCTGAAAGAGTGAAGTTTAGGACAGTGAAGAACTAACTACGTAGTTGAAATTGCAAGAAGAATTTGGGATAAACAAAAATGTTATGACTCAAGTTATAATTTGCCTACAAGACAGGGATTAACCACTTGTTTTCAAAACCAGCAGTAGAGATAGAACAAGCTGATCTTTGGAGGGAGCTTGCCGGTTCAAAACGACTTCCAAACTCTTTTTTTTTTTCTTCTTCTTCTTCCAATGTTGTGGCATGATACTCAAAGGATTAGAAAAGAGAAGACTGGAAGGGTTTTCTTTCCAGGAAATATAGATAATATAACATACCTCCATGCATTGTTCTCTTAATGACCTTCTCTTACCAGTTTGTATTAATACTAAATCATCTTTATTTCAAGTTTTCTGGCTTTGTCCAGTTGGCAAGTGTTCTCTGAAAGACTAATTTGCTTGCTAGAGTTTTCAGTCACTTTGTGCTTGAAAATTTTAGCTTGCTTTTGAACGTCTGCCAACAGTAAACAGCATGTGGAAGATACTGGTCCTTTACCCTACTACAAGGCTACTTGCAGCAAAGATTTCTCCTTCTCTTTATACATACTATCTAAATTGTAGGAAAATGTTACATATTCGCACGATCAACCCCTTATGATAAACAAGAAGAGGGCAGTGTTTCTTACATATGGGTCAAGACATATTTAGCAGATGAAACAACTTTTATCTGAACATCTGTCAGGTCTGCCTACTGCTTTTTGCCTACCAAGAAACAGGGTACATGGAGCAACATGGTTAGGAGATATAATCATCCCTTTCTAAGAAGGCAGACTTGTTGCTTCAGGATACTCTTTTTTTCCCCCCTCATGTCAGCTTCAACAACGGGTGCCACAGCAACATAAAGACGAGGAGAGAGAAGTAGCTCACGGAGGTGGTGACTCTTGAAGCCAGGCTTTTTGCATTGCAGTTGTTTGAGTAGCAGCAGTGAACGCTCACTCCAGGCGCCCTGGATCCGTCCCTCCTTGCCCGCTCGCAGAAGGACCTGAACGAACAGGACTTCATCACGCCACCTACAACAGAGCCACATTGAACCACACGGCCCTGGCTCTTCGTGGTCCCCGCTCCTCCCCGCATCCCCTCCGCGTGAACCTGAGCATCCCATACCGAGCAACAGCACTAGGTTTGGCCGTTCCTTACAAGCGAATACAATTGCATCAGATTACAGCACACTAACAAGCTCCCACTTAGGTTCAATAATCGTTAATTTATCTTAGATGCAACTGATGCAGCTTGAATATCTCTGAACGTGCTCAAGTGCAGTGCCCCGTTAGCTTCTTTTGCTTCCGAGTTTCCAGGAGAGTCATTTAACTTAAAAGTGACAGATTTAAGTAAGGAGCGGGCAATACTTAAAATGATTTTTTTACAGCTTTCACGTAGCACGGATACGGCTCATGATGGCATACTGACAAATCATACTCGGAGGGATTCTCTATCAGATTGATGCTAAACCAATACAATTGGGACTGAGATTTGTTAATAGGGTTTATTTTGAGAGGAAGCATTTACCTTTCTTTTTCTCCTTAGCTTACTATATACTCTTCTCTTTCCAACACCTGATAATTTATTTCTATTATTAAAAATCTAATGAGTCTGAACTGTTTGTGACTACTTACTCGCTTGTCCTCTAATGACGGCACATGCATCCGAATGCCCTGGACATTGCTGAGCTCCTTGTCTGTTACAGTCTTCATCGCTAGAACCTACACAGGTGTAACACTGCAGCGCTTCGCCTGGCATCGAGGGAAAAAAGACCACTTATAACAGTAGGGTTTAGAGTTTACAAAAAATATTTGAAAACATCAGCTACGCAGGCTTTCTAATTTTGTTTGAAGCGCAAGCAAAAAATTGCAAAAAGGTTTAAAAAAACATCTAAAGATTCTGCAAATCTTATCAATTTTTCTTTTTCAGAAGTGGTCCAGATACTGATTTTACAGATTAAAAAAAAAAAATCAGCCGTATATTATTTAGTTGTCACAATTTGCGCTTAAAATAATCCAAGAACATCTGATGTTCTGTCAGTGCATCCACACCTTCTTGCAACATTTTTGGAGCACAGTCCATTGTAACAAGTTGCAGTATCATGGTTTTTCCCCCCTCCGCCATGATCTTTGGTCCACGGTACCGTGAAAAAGTACATTGTAAACACATAAAATCTTATTATGATCCATATTTCATTTTCTCCTAAAGTATCACTTCAGCTGGAAGGCACAACGACATATCTTGAGAGTTTTGCTTTTGTTTAAACATTAGAACCATAACTCGATCCTCTTTCTTTTCCTTGGTTCAAACCATATGGTATTTACAAAGGCAAGCATGCATTGGAAATATATTTAAAATACCATACTTCAGACTTGCAGAGCAGGAGGCACACTTGCTGTCCACAGGGACACGTGCATTTAAATTTGTTAGCATACCTATTTATGTTTACATTCCACAGCAGAGGTGAAATTCTGTGCTGCTATCCACATACCCAAAATAATCTGAAACCAAACAACGCCAGGAGAGCCCAGAAGAGCAAAGAGGCTCAGCCATGCCTGAAGTAGGAAATGAAAAAGAAATAAGAAAGGAAAGAAAAGGGAGTCGACTTACTTTTGAGTACAAAAAGGGAGCTGACGAGAACCAGGCTGAAGACTGTCCACATCATGGAGATACAAGAGATGCACCATTAGCCAAAGAAAGCAGTTTGTTTGCTATTAAAGCCTTAATACTTATCTTACATACCTAATCCTCTGCAGAGGATAACTTGGAGGATAAAGAGGTGTGCGAGAATGCTACTTATCTAGCTTATTCTGGTTGTGCTTCTAATCACACGTACTTCATTCTCCACAAACCCTGCAGGCAACGTCTTCCAGTAGCAGGAAGAAGAAAACGTATTCCCCTTTCCGTGATCGCTGTGCTTAAAAACCACCAGCCCGTCGTCGCATGTCACAGCCTCCACCTCATGCAAGCAGCCTCATTACCTTTGCCTAGGGGATTTGCTGGATCAGGGTCAGAGTATTAAACATTTTGGAGGATTAAGCCTATGCTTGGGACATGAATGGTCCAAATCTAGCATATATATATATATATATATATATTTATAGAGAGAGCAAGACATAGACATAGATATGTGCACGTAAGTAGTATATTCTTGTGACCCATGGTGTGCTCCAAGCAGTGACCCACGAAGTGCTTTCTGTGAAGGAATTCATTAATAAGAGCTGCTGCATCTGGCGCTGCACATGAAGCAAGCAAGTGAAGTGCATCAAATAAAGCCATACTTATCTTCAACTTTCAACGAAAAAATTTATTTACAATAGAGGATTTCATTTAAGTGACATGCATTTTCATTTTTTTTCATTTTTCATTTTATTTTACAAATCAGCAAATGCAGATAAAGTTTACACTCCTTAAGGCAAGAGTCCCCATGCAAGTAATACATGTTTATATTAAATCCAAAAGACATCCAACATGGGAACTCATGTACAAAGGGAAGGCTAGGATCAGCAATTTGTAATTTCTTAGAGAATTTGACAATCTCCCTGATACAGGAACTTTGAGATCAACTTGCTATGAATTATACTATGAAAATGCAAACAATAGCAAGAAATTCTGATAGTCATCTTAGTACTGCATACAATTAAATCAACTTTATTTAGAAAGAAAATACAGTAGTGCATACGAAAAAGTGAAAATATAACCTGTCCACATAAATGTATGGACATCAGTGTGCCAATGGTCATATTGCACTCAATATCGAAGTCCAGAAATTTGGTTAAAAGTTAGCTTTTCCCCATTTTGGCAATCAGTTCATCACAAATCTTTGTTAATTCTTCTATCTCTTTATTCTGGAAAATAAAAGGCAATATTAAGTATTATGAAACATATTGTTGCATTAAGTTGAGGGGGTTTTTTTAATTATCCAACCTTCAGGAGAAGTGTGGGACAACTAAGTTTTCTCCAATACTGAGAACAGAATATCTCTATATATATCTATATATATATGCATACATAGTACAGCTATGTATAGTTCATTCAAACAATATGCTTATGCATTTCCACATACAGCTCCTCCGACTTCAATAAATACAATTTAGCACTAAAGCAGACAGCTTTATAGCAGTCATTGCTAGCACACGATAATAATACATAGTGTAAATTTGTTTCTAGGCTGCACTTTTATAGCATCATTTTCGCTGCTTTCCAGGGGCTCTAAGCAAGCACAAGCTGTACTATTCTGAAAGCAAGCTCCTTTGCTGAGCTAGAGGACATTAAATATAAATAGTGATTTCCTACAGTGACTTTTGCCCTAAGCCGTACAGATCTGGATCTGATCATTTTGTCTATGCTAACAGCGGAGGCATGTAAGCTAGCGTTGGAATTACAGTTAAAAGTAAAAATGGAAACAAAAACTGAAAGAAGAACTAAAACAGAGGTATCTTAAACCTGAGAACCAAAGCAAACCAAGGGCCCTGCTTGGTACCTAGGTGCCTGCTGAGCTTTGACCGAGTCTGAATCAGCCCTGAGCACTGGCGGGTGGCTGTGATCGAAGCCTGGCAGATGGGTCCATTTGCCCGAACTGCCCTTTGCAGGCAGCTGATTTTGTTATAAGGTTTGGGCAGTGCTGCTCTCCCTGGGGCCGGGGAGCTGCCGGGCCAGCTGGACGTGAGGAGCAAGACAGGTCCCTGGGCAGACCTTGGCTGTGGTCTGAGCTCCAGAGGAGAGCTGGATGCAGCCACTCTGGGGATGTTTCACTTCACTTTGGTCATCCATTGACTTCTGCGTTAACAGAGCTGAATTGCTCTTTACCTTTTGTTCCAGTGTTCTTTCCAATGCGTCCACTTTCAGCTGCTCTTTACGAAGGCTGGCCTGATACGCTGCTTGCTCTTGCTGAGCCTTGCCTCTCACTTGTGCAATTTCAGCATTGGCTCTAGAAAAACACAGACTTTTGTCACGTCAGACTCTCTACAGGAAAGGACAGCAGGTACTGAAGGACGGACTGCATCTGAACACATGGGTGGTGAGGGCAGGGCTACTTTCTGCATGTCTTTGAAACTATTCTGAGCCTTGTCCCTAGACACTTTTCATGACTCACTCTCTTGCTCAGCAGAGTCTTTTCTTAACGTCTGTGTCATTCCCTTCATGCTCCTCTCAGATATCTGTGCTGGGGTCACAAATACCACTTAGGTAGAAGCGTTTTATGGCAGTTTCTAAACCTGATCTCCAGTTCTTACAGACTGGACTCACAGCTGGGACAACAGCTGGAAAGCAAATCCAAGTTTTACTTTGTTTTAGGCACTAATCAATCCTAGTGACATTTTGGAAACATCTCTTGGGTCTAGGGGACTGAATGTGTGAGTCCTGAATGTAATGAGTCCTGAATATAATGCCTAGGAATGCTTAATCAGTCATCACATGGAAGCATTAAAAAAAAAAAAAAAAAATCAACCAGAGCTGCCTCTCTTCAGCCACAATTTGATGTTTGCTCCTTAACAGTGGCTTAAGGAGTTATTATCTGTGCACATCTGGCACGATCTTTTGTGCAACTGTTCCTCGCTGCCCTCAGCACAAGTTGGGCTGATCCAGCTTAGGTAACCGGTGTTACTAGGGACAGACCGCCTGACTGATTCTGCACTGAAACAGCCGAGCAGCACTTACATGTTCTGCTCTTCTGACTGACACAGGGGCAATGATATAGCACAGGGGCAATAGCAAATCTCTGGGGGCAGGAATACTGGCTGCAGGTGCAAATATCTGAGCACAGCCCTCCACAGCTGCATAAACCTAGCTAATGGCTTCTTTCTTGATCTCCCCTGGAAAATACGTTATAGAAACATGAAGACATTTGATAAAGATAGAAGTTGAAGGTGTTCCGTACGTTCAGTAGCTGGAAGAAACACCAGCACATTACAGAAATTCTCATTACAGCATTTCATTCCACCTCCACCACAGAGCAGCCTGTGCTCTGCATATTGATGGAGCAGGTTTGGGACGCAAGGTCCAGCCACAGGAATCCTCCTGCAGCATGAACTCCTGAAAAGCAACGTGTACAATCAATTACCTGTCCAGTTTTTCCTCAGCGTGAATTTTGAGTGCTTGATACCTCTGCTCTTCTTTCTTCACTCGTGATAAATATTCCTGTGCACATTTCTTTAACACTTCTTCATTCTTAAATGAGAAGATTACATTAAATTTAATCCAAGAGGTTGCAGTGTAGGACAGGCACCTATTTGCAGGAGTCACATTCAGGATTTTTTAAGGGCTGCAGTCTAACACAGAGGCCATCTGAAGCAATACCACACAATGCAAAAAGCTTTACAATTCTTCTGTTTGCATTTGGTACATGGCTGCAATCCTTCATCTGAGGATGACGTTATGTCACAGACTTTCGACATAACCTCTGACCCGAGGAATTCACGTCCTAGGTTTTAACAGAATGCTCAGGCCAGAGGCCAGCCCTCACATGTGCTCAAGTCCCGCAGTTACGTGACATTTATTGAAATCGCAGCGTCACGTATGTTACAAGTTACTCTTGTGCAAAATCTTCATCTCTTTAAAGCTATTTCAAAACGAAAGCCCAAGTGAGCATTCATGTTCTCCCTGCCCCCAGCACGCTGCAGTCTAATGCAGTACATCAGATTCGACTGGAAACAAAGAGGTGCCTTCTGTTAAGCAGCACTGGCATACACGGCAGCCTGCTCAGCTTTGCTCTGTAAAGGAGGGGACTTGACTCACCTTCCGAAACCCCTCCAATACTTCTTTCATTTTTTCATATCTCCTGAAAAGATCTGCCAGCGATTTCTCCACTGAGTTCAGATCTGCCAAAGCTTGTTCCTTCTCCACTATCAGCTGCTGAACAGTGTGATGGGAGACAGATTTCTCTCTCTGTTCATCCTCTGTTAGAAAGAAGAGAGGGGGAGGGAAAAAAAGCGATTTTCAGAAGGGTAATAGTAGTAAGAACACTGATTTCACTATCATCTATAGTTTCTACTATACTGTGCTCTACACTGTGCCTTAGTAAGTTTGCAGGATCCCGAAAAGTCATTTTTATATGAAGATACAATCCTGTTTTGGAAAAAGGTTGCTAAACACAGTGATATTTAAATATTTTGATGTTGGGGAAAAATGTGAATATATCTCTGTCCTGATGATTTCTTTCACTCTGAACTCAGCTGTTCCCATGAAAAAGGCAGGTGTTGGATTTCCCTTGTTTGCCTGAAGATGCGCTAGCTGAAGGAAAGGACATTTATGCATATTACTAGCACTGGCAATAAATTATTTGCCATTGCTGATATATGCTTGTCATCTCCTGGCATCTCTTCTAATCCTGTACAAACAAAGCACTTTGTTTAATGGAATTCAAATCAAATTCTTCTCTTGGAAAAACAGCGTTTTGCAAACTCTCATTCTTAGGATTACTGTAGCAAGTGCCAGAAAGGAAATCTAACATTAGACAGGCTTTCTAAGCTCTGGTCTGCAGAAAACATCTTCCAAGCTTCTCCTGTGTAGGGTTAAATTTGAGGCAGGGATGGTGGCAAGAACAAGAGGAATCCAAATCCATACGGAAGAGAACTTTTCAAAGGAATTGACGTAGTAATAAACTGGAATACCCGTACAACACCAGAAGAAAAGGTCTGGCATTGTCTTCCAAAATGCTTCATTGTTTGCTTCATATCCTAAAACATGATTCTTGTGTCCATGTTTTAAGGGCTACTTTGAATGCTACTGAAATGAAAACCAACCCGCAAAACATAGCAGTTTTATATTACCATTTTCCTTTGTCTATGATGGAAACTAAAATAAGGTAAGAAGCTCTCCCATGTAAAAACCACGAGGCATTTCAGAATCTACAACTTTTCATTCAGGCCTCTGTATTTTGAAATACAAAGAACTAAACAAGAGTTTATCTTTTTATTTCAATAGAAGTCTTCACCTGCATTAACTATTTCATAGTGCTGGTCAGCTCTGAAATGTCAAAGTTGATACTGTCAATTCCCAAACTGAGACTCACCTCTTCCTTTTGCATATTCAATCCTTGTATACATTTTTGCTAGCCTAAGCCCAGAGCAGTGACGATGCCACGCCATGCATCAGCTCACGTTGGCTCTGTTCTGCGCTCCCCTGCACGCCCCCTGACAGCACCTGGCTGGGGCAGAGCCTGACCTGAGGTTATTTTGCTCTATGGGATGCAGAAGATCGAAAACCCCAGAGAAACTCCCAGGACCTGCACTGAGTTTGCAGCGCTGGAAGTTGTAACACCTTTATTTTACTGGTGAACAAATACCTTTGATACGGCAGAACTGAGAAACCCAGAGCCCTGTAATGCCACAGTTTGCTAATATTTAACATTTCATAAAAAATAAACATTCTTTTTTATTTTGCCTTCTTAAAGACACTCTGCGATCATCTGTAATGTCAAAATGACTGCATTCGCAAGGAAAATGAGGAAACCATTTGTCATCCTTCATTTATTTTTCTAAATTTGAGAAGCTGTCACCTTGTGTTCCAGCACAAGATTTGCTTAATCGTGCTGGGGATTACACACTGTCTAGCTTAATTCCAAAACACTTACTGGCAGGATCCTGTTCTTTGGCAAAACCTCTGTCGTCGCAACTCCGTGCAGGGGGAGGGATCCATTTGCATGATCACGTAAGGTGCTTAAATGCATTTAATGTCACAACTTTACTTTTTCTGAGACTGCTGTCTGCGGTATTTTAGCAACTTCCTTCTCATTTGATTCTAGGGCAATCTAGAGAGTTAGTAACTCATGACTCACTCCCTCACAACTACTGAGCTCTTCCTGCTCCCCCCAGGGCAGCGTGGTGCCCTCCTCTCTCCTTGGCGCCCTCCTCTCTGGTGCCTTCCTCTCTCCTTGGCACCCTCCTCTCTCCTTGGCACCCTCCTCTCTCCTTGGCACCCTCCTCTCTCCTTGGCGCCCTCCTCTCTCCTTGGCGCCCTCCTCTCTCCTTGGTGCCCTCATCTCTGGTGCCCTCCTCTCTCCTTGGCGCCCTCCTCTCTCCTTGGTGCCCTCCTCTCTCCTTGGCACCCTCCTCTCTCCTTGGCACCCTCCTCTCTCCTTGGCACCCTCCTCTCTCCTTGGCACCCTCCTCTCTCCTTGGTGCCCTCCTCTCTCCTTGGTGCCCTCCTCTCTCCTTGGTGCCCTCCTCTCTGGTGCCTTCCTCTCTCCTTGGAGCCCTCGACTCTCCTTGGCGCCCTCCTCTCTCCTTGGCGCCCTCCTCTCTCCTTGGCACCCTCCTCTCTCCTTGGCACCCTCCTCTCTCCTTGGCGCCCTCCTCTCTCCTTGGCGCCCTCCTCTCTGGTGCCTTCCTCTCTCCTTGGCATCCTCCTCTCTCCTTGGCACCCTCCTTTCTCCTTGGCGCCCTCCTCTCTCCTTGGTGCCCTCCTCTCTCCTTGGTGCCCTCCTCTCTGGTGCCTTCCTCTCTCCTTGGAGCCCTCGACTCTCCTTGGTGCCCTCCTCTCTCCTTGGCGCCCTCCTCTCTCCTTGGTGCCCTCCTCTCTGGTGCCCTCCTCTCTCCTTGGCGCCCTCCTCTCTCCTTGGCGCCCTCCTCTCTCCTTGGTGCCCTCCTCTCTCCTTGGTGCCCTCCTCTCTCCTTGGTGCCCTCGTCTCTCCTTGGTGCCTTCCTCTCTCCTTGGCACCCTCCTCTCTCCTTGGTGCCCTCCTCTCTCCTTGGCACCCTCCTCTCTCCTTGGCACCCTCCTCTCTCCTTGGCACCCTCCTTTCTCCTTGGCGCCCTCCTCTCTCCTTGGCGCCCTCCTCTCTCCTTGGTGCCCTCCTCTCTGGTGCCTTCCTCTCTCCTTGGAGCCCTTGACTCTCCTCGGTGCCCTCCTCTCTCCTCAGCTGGACCAGCTCCTCAGACGCTCACCCCCAGCCCCACTTCAACGTGCACATGGGAATTAGGGGCAAGTGATAGCCAGTGCTCCCTTTCTCCTCGCCCATCCACTATGTGCTAGAGGTGTCCACGGACCGGGGAGCGAGCTGAGGCCTCACTAGACTGCAAGGGGGCAACGGGAATTTATATTGGGGAAGGGAGTGACATATAAATTGGAAAGAGGGAAAGTTTCCAGTGAGCTGTAGGAAAGGGGCACCTAATAATCTCAGATAACAGTTAAGATGATAGATAGATTTAAAACCAAAGTGGTTAAATACTACAGAAAACAGAAACTGGCCTCTGGCTGGAGGGGGACTGGAAGATCTGTGTGATATTTTCTAAGACTATGATTTAGCTTTAATGAAAAAGCTGCTTAGTGGAACTGCGCTGATAACAGTCTGCCAGTCAAATCTTAATCAAGCAGTTACACTTATTTCTAAGGATATTTATGATGTTATGCGATTAAAATATTTTAATTAAATGGCTTCCATGTCTGCAACACACACTGTCCACGGCTCACCAACATTAACAACAGTAGGCTCAGGACTAACACTATCCAAATTGACAGAATCAGAGCACCACCACAGCAGATCCGCTTTCAGGCTCAGCTCAGTATTACTTACGTTACTTAATGGGAATGCAGCAAACGGAGAACAAAAGCAAAATAAACTAAAAATGCAAAATGCTGGTGTGAAAGTTGGTGAAAAGCTTTACTTACCAGGCTTGCCTGTTTTGTTTTTGCAAGCAAATAGCAAGAAGCAACAAAAACGGAAGCAAAATAGAAAATCAGGAATTGTTAGGAAAGCAGAAAATAAGTAATGCAACAACCTGTAATGCACAAAGCATAACATCTCTTTTGTTTTTCATAATGAGAATTGAATTATGTATTTAAACGTACAAGTATAAGGATACATTTTTAACAGAAAAACACCCAACATTATAGATCCATCAATAAAAAGACATCCATGAGAGGGATTTTGGAAGGGAACTGTGGATGGCTGTGATCACGGTGTGTGTAGGGTGGGGTGCAGTGAACACGGGGTTACGCAGGCTCCGTTCCATACGGCTGCCAGTGCCACGCAGTCGTGAGCTGCAAAACTTGGGCAACAGTCAGCAAAGCAGCAGCACAAGCAGCAGGCTAGCCCGGAGTGCCTGGTCTTTTTTCTCCCCCCTCCTCAATATAAACAAGAATGGGCTAGGGGCTGAGGCAAGTGTAAGAAAAAAGGAAAAAAGAGTTAAAGCACCAGTAAAAAAATATGCAAAGAGACACTAACAGGGATCTGTACGCTGACAGCTTGCAAGCTCTGGCTGTACAGAGTGTGGCATGAAACTAATTGCATAAGCTATGTCAGGTAATATCGGGTTCTATATGTATATGACAGCAAATACTAGACATTCCACAGCCCTTGAAATCAAAGGCAATTACTGCTTGCAATGCATGTTTTCAGTGCCTTTATAGGCAAACATACACAATCATATATTGTTAATATGGAATATTTTCCATATTCATTATACATTCACATGACAACCTATAAAAAGCTGAGCAGGACCTACCAACCACACTGCATATTCATTAAAGGGAATTGTGAAATTGGTTCACTTGTAATGCCCTCCTAACAGGGCTGTATAAATAGCTCAGAAGGGTTAAATCATAAACGGAAACAGCACAGGCATTTCTTTTGTTAAAATGCATATTTCGCGTTAGCAGTAAGGCATTATTGTGATAAGAGTTCAGCGAAGTATACGCAAATAGCACACAGACAATCACTTTCCTCCACAACGTGGCATCTGAATGAGCGAATTCCTTTATCGGAAGGGACAGTAATTTACGACAAATGACAGGAGAAAGTGGGACAATTAGATCAAAAATTTACATTAAATGCAGGGAGAGGAAGCCTCGCATTTAACGTATTACCATGCTGTAGAATTTGCACGCTGCTCTAATTAACACATGCTTTCTGTGTCACTGTTGTTTCAGTTCCTTTGCAAATGGACAGCAAATTACATTATTTATAGCCATAGCTCTTAAAAACTTGCCAGAGATCACTTGAAAAACTCTGACTGATACTCTGAATTTGAAGTTTAAAAATCTTTCTGTATCCTCAGTGGTCAACGGCCCAACTCTTTAATTATCCTTGACTTTGTTGCAACAAGAGCAAATGGCAATTGCAGAATTTACTATGTATGCGTGGCTGTGCCTTTGCCTTAGGACCCCTATTCTATACCTTCTTGTTGCACTGGAGTCTCACAATTTGATTTTTTTTTTTTAAATCTGTTTCTCAAGAACAGAATTTGAATTTGTTATTAAAAAGAAACTCCTGTTGCTAACTATATGCACATGCTTGGGAAAAAAGGACAGGTCCTGTTTGTCCATATGAATGTCCAGGTTCAGGGATGAAGCCATACCAGAGTACATTCAGTGTAAACCAAAATGAATTCAGTTCTTTGCATACTCTGTTTCGCTCCTGTTTTAACACTTGCATGATGAGAATGACAGACGTTATGTCAGAAGACAGGCAAATTTGCTCAGTTGTACATACAAAAGGCAACAGAGGCATAACACCATAGAGAAGAAGCCAGGCATATTATTACTATAATATATTATTCATTATTGTTGTTGTTATTATTATTATTAAATTATTAATTTATTTATAGGCCCATTTTTCCCTTCACTTGAAAGGAACCTGGGGTGTCTCCCAACAGCTGAGAAATGTGGGAAGGCAGCAAAAGCACCAGACATTGAACTACTTCCCCCCACTCTCTTTGGGTAAAAATAAGCAAATTCACTACAAACGTACGTAAACACAACTCAACCATTAATTAAAAAAACCCCAACAATTTAAAAGAAATAAAAAATTTGGGGGGGGGGGGTGTGTCACACAATACTGACTGCAGATGAGGGGACTGCCAATTTTAAAAGGGGCAAAACAACATGATACGTTGATAGCTGTAATAAAAATCCTTCCCTGTTAAAAAGAGGCAGGTATGCCTGTTGTGTTCCTGGCACGCTGTACTCTGTGACAGTTCTCTCAGGAGAGTTAGAGGAATAATTTTTTCTTTTTATTTTTCAATAAACACAGTGCAAACAGGCTGGATTCATAACCCTCCCTGCTCGCAGACATCATTAGCTAGGCTAGCCTTTCTCCCGCATCTCACAGCCCAGATGTAACTCTGAGGCCACTCCTAATGGCTTTTAACAATATTTCACAGTTCTCTGCTGCATTACTCAAGCTTGTCCAGATGAGCTTGGTCCTGATTTCTCATCAGCCACTGCTTCTTTTCCTGCTCTTCCCAACAATTTTGGCCATAGAGACCCACGACCCCGCTCAGCCGTTCACCTTTCTGGGAGACAGCTTGAGCTGAAGCAGGACACGGCAGCACAAGCCACTGGTGCTTTCTATAGCCAGACTAAGAAAAAGAGCTTTGGAAATCTTACGAGGAGGCTTTAAAATCACATCCCAGGGGCCAGACCAGGACACGAGTCCTGCAACCTTTGGTTTTGAAATGCTACTGCACATAGTGGTTTTCATTTGCGGGGCATGCTGTTAACAAAGGCGTTTTCTAAGTATTGTGAGGCAAAACATGTCATAATTTAGACCTTGAAGGAGACCCCTATGTCAGTAAATAACTGGAGAGGTGGATGGATTGGCCACTCATAATCTCTCAGCTGGGATTGGAGTTAATCTAGGTTTTGGTCTGACCAATGCACTTAGCACAGCTAATCCCTGTTGTTGTAAAGAGCTAAGTTTGGTATCTCCCATTAAACAGCTGGGAGCGGATGACTGAAGGGTTTTTAGGTCATTGAAAGTCTCTCCCAGAGATACCCATGAATTCTGGGCAAAGCATTTCAGTGTTTCCTATGGGACAATTTGCTTTGACGCAAAAGAAAGGGCCCTGACCTTTCTGTATTACCTGGACTGCCTCGGGGGCTGCTTTCTGTAAAAGGAAGCCTAGCTTTTCATCACAAACTGGCAGCACACGCGGGTGTCCTCAGATGCATTCACAATTCCCAGCAGCATCAGCAGATGTAGCTAGCATCACAATGAAGCTCACAGACTTCAACCATGTTTCTAGGCTCTCTTCAGAAAATCAGAGTGGAGGATAGCGTCTTTCAGAGTAGAAACACCTACCTATCATCTGAGCAATCGTCTTCTCATATTCTGAAACTATTTTCCTATAAGAGGGAAAAAAAAAGAAAAGCTTTTGGCAAACATCACAATTGCTAATGCTTACTTAGAAAATAATGCTACTCAAGAACTGAATTATGGTATTTTAAAAGAGATACAGCACCCCTTCACACTTTTATATGCTCTTTATCACCTGAGTAACAAAGAAAACTGGCTGTTTAAACATTGCACCTGATTTTTAATTCTCCATGTAAATCAGTATAGGTGGGGGGAGGGAAAAGGGATTGCTTTGAAACAAACTCTGTTATTTGAAACATGCCCAAAGTACATTACCAATCATTATTTAAATATAAACATAATCACACTGGTCTAATTCAAGAGTTACAAAGACTCTGATTTTTCCATTACTTTCTCCCCTCTTCTCCGTGTTTGTGTTTGCTTATTTTTAATGTAACCGTTAAGTAAAATTCTAATTGGTAGCAAGTAAACCTAACAGGGGTATAGTTGGCCCTCATCCAAAATATATCTCATCTTCCACTCTCCAAATGTGACTAAATGATCCATTAGCACTTAAGAGAACAAGACCAAAATATTCAATTCTGTAGCACAAAATCCGTCGTGTCCTATTTCCCAAATCTGGTTTTGAAACAGAGGTGGCAAAATGTTACTTTTAAGACTATTTGATCTCATATACTCACGGTAGGCTTTGAATTTCCTTCTTGAAAAGAGGTTAGCCAAAATAAGCAGATTAAATGTGATTTAGAAAGATGATCCATCCCTTCCCAGAGCCAAATAAAGCTAATGAAATGAGACTAGCTTGATCTGTGCTTTGACTCATGAGCCACGTAGGACTGTCTACGAAAAACAAAATTACCCCACACTTCATCTGAAGTGGATATTCCAAATAGCTCACTGGTATTTGAATACATCTCTTTTGAAGTCTTAGCTCACTTTCACTTGCTCCGTTTTGGAGAAGTGTGCTGCAGTTGGTGAGGTTACAGAGAGGATGTGGGAAAATCCTGAGACAAACGTCAGTAAGGAAAGGAAACTCACGGAGCTCCCAAAAAACTCATGTAGTAACTCCAGTACCGCCTGCCTCAAATCTGAATCACAAAAAGAGCCCTGAAACCCCTGAGAAGGCCACTTGCCCCAAAGGTCAGTAGCGTCTCACTTGCCCTGGTGCTGCAGAGAACTCAGCAGAGCAGGGGGTTTACAGCTGCGCACCCCGCTGACCTCGCGCAGGCTTCGGGTAGAAAAAATCTTCGGTCCTGGGGCCAGAGCCTGTCTCTGCACGGCTCGCCGTGCCTCCAGCTGCTGCCTCCACTGGGATCTGCTCGGATGCTGCTTTCCCTGCTCTCAGTCTTCTTGTTTTAACTGGCTTTTTTCTTTTTCTTTAACCATAAATGACACTTTTGAGAGCAAAGATAGCCACAAGGATTTTCCCCTAAAAAGAAGGGATTGGTTTCATGTCCAAAGAAGATTACCTCAAAAGCCTGGTGTAAGCAATAAGGATTTTAAAGCCACGTCATGTCCTTGTAACACCAGGCACCTTTAGGAAGTTTTATCATCCTAGAAAATGAAGCCTAGGACCCAGGGCAATGAACATGACATTAAACACTGTTACAACACTTCCCAGCCTAGGCTGCACCACGGAAGTTGGCAGCAAAGTGGAATTACATTACCTATTTGTTGTTTTTACCAGCTTAGACTAGTTCAAGTAGGTACCACATTCTCTGCATTATCCAGCCTTATGAATCATGTGGCAGCTGTTCAATAGAAGTGGATACTGCAATGGCACATTGATTTTAATAATATTAGATTTGGAAAGCAAGGCAGTCAAGTGAAGTCTTGTTCCAGATTCATGTCAAAGGCCTCTTTCAGTCAAGCAGCCTAAATAATGGTCATTATGGCTGGAGAACCAAAGGATGCTAGCCACATCATTCCTCCCTGTGATGGCACATCTCAACCCTAGCTTGACATGTTGCATAGGCTTAACTTTTGGTATTTTAGATATTCGATCTATTTATTGACTTCCTGCAATTTCATAAGTTACAACACCAAAATCCAGGGCTACAAAGGATCTCAGAGGTCATCTGCTTGACTTCCCTTACTGAGGCACAATCAATTAGACCTCCAAATAACCATATTTAAATATTTCTTGCCTGCCTCTGGTTGTACCCTTGGATTATGGTATAGCCCACCCTGGTTTAGCTCTTCAATAGTTATTACAACTTCTCATCTTGGCCACTGGTCTCTGGAGTGGAATTTTGCCCAGTCTGACATTTTTCTGGAAACTTAGCTGAACTCAGGATATTCCAGGTAGAGTATGCAGGACTTGGGTAAAGGAGCACTGCTTCTTCTTCTGTGGAAAGTGATGCTTTTGTGCTTGTAACTCTAGATAATCCCTTCACTCCTTGCTTATCATCATGTCATATCTAACTGCTGCATCTCTAATTTACCACACATGGACTGTTTCAACATTTAATCTTCCAAGAGAAATCTTTCTTTGTGCATACATGCGTATTTTATCATTTCGTGACAATATTAGTCAGTTGTTTTTTTTTTCACCCATGTGTTCTAGGGATGTGCCTGTGGGAAATTTGGCTTAGATAATGTGTTTTTTTCAAATCGAGTTTTATTGAGGGTGTAGACACACAAGTAAATTACTGTGAGGAAGATGAAGGTACAGATCTACAGTGTGCCAGCTGCTCTGTGTCACCTCCTGCTCTCCTTTCATTAAGGAACAAGCAACCTCTGTCCGTGCCCGTTTGCAGCCAGCAGGCGCGTGCACCCAGGCAGTTTCGAGAGAACAGACCATGTACCACACTTGAGCGCGTGCTGAACGCTGAGACGTTCCTCACACAATTCCTGACTTTGTTCATTCCTTGTTTTGCTTCCTTGGCTTGACTGCTTGCAGCAGCTCCTTTCTGTTTTGCCTCATTATGCATTTGAGGTCTATGCCAGGGTTTTGTTTCCTTTCCAAGCAGAGCGCAAGAGAGGTGAGAGAACTCAGCTGGGCACTGGGAGATGGTTTTCTGAAAGAAATAAAGCGGCTGCCCTTGCCTTTTGCAGATGCTTCTCTTAAGATGCTTTGGCTCAAAGCCCTGCGCTGCCGCTATTCCAATCTGCCATGTGCGACTCCTGGCACCCATGCTAGCGTTTTCCGAGTTCTGCACCGCAGTTCCCTTTTACCCTTCCTCCCCTAAGTACAGTTTTCCTGGATATAGTCAGGAATTGAATATGCAGGTCACCACTTGATACAGCTCTTTGGCTTTAGCTTTAAACCACCGAGACATTTAATTTTGGGAAGAAGCTGGTGCTAGAACAGAAGTGATTTTGAAGAAAATTCAGCCTCAGAAGCGACTGCAGAAATTATTACTTAAAAGGATGCTAAAATAATCTGACAGTTTCCTTTTATTTATGAGTTAAGGACGGGGGTTGGTTTTTCTGTCTGTTTGAAGGTAGAAAATAATAGGCTTTAAAGACTCCATGAAATATTTTTATACATTCTCTTTTGCAATTGATGACTTTCTCAGATTCAGATCAATGCGCAGGTCAAGCTCATTGTATGTCGTTCTTACGGTATTACCACTGTAAAAAAAGAAAGGCTGAAACTTTCAACTGACTAAATGGGAAGCAATAGTGATTCTTTGAGCAACACCGCTCACCTCATCCACTACAGTGATTTTGTTGTCGCCCTTGCACATGGCAGGACCTGGGCTGGGAAGGAAGGTCAAACCAGTCATGTTCCAGTACACAGATGTTTAATGTAACAGAGGCAGGTTTGCAAGGAGAAATAGAATAGAACAGATACAACTAGAATAAACTCAAAAGCTCAGGATCCTTCTGTCAGCTCTCAAACGGAGCAGCAAAATCCAAGAAAACTATTGCTTAACTGAAATCAAGCTTAAGTGTGTGCAGTAATTAGAAAATCATCAGCTCAGTTCAAAGAAAAGGGTGTATAATCTCCTCGAAAGTCAACACTCGAGAGGCCAGAGTAGTTCCTCTGCAAGAAATATTTTGCTACCGGCAACTGGGTTTTTGTTTTCTATTGTTAAAGAAACGTTTTACACTAATGTCCTGGAGGGAGCCTGTACTGCTCATACCTATCTGCACACCTTCACATTCTTTCTTCTGTTGGCAAAACTATTCGTGGAGAGTGAATTTTAAATTAGCACATGCATACCTCTGCCAGCTCTGCAGGCAGACTCATTCAGGCAGGCAACAGAAACATCACTATGCAATCCACGTGAGAATTCACAGCACAAACTGGAGGAAATTCTCCCCCTACATTAACCTAGATTGAGACCCCTCTTATCTCAGTATTTTGAGGATGCAAAAGAGAGTAGCAACATAGAAGTTTTCAATGATTACCCAGAACAGCGGTGCCCACCACACAGAGCAAAGACAAAGTATCAGTTTAGGATCAATTCAAAGCCTGCAGTTAAAAATAACAAAACAAATTCAGCTAACCAAAACAGTTGTACAATCATAGTACTCTGTGTACTGTCGACAGGCTGAAATGAGACTCTCTGTCAGTGTGATTAGTGACAAGTTCATAACCTACCTCATTTCCATCACTTCCCTTCTGCTTTCTTCATATTTCTCTTTCCACTCAGATACTTCTCTTTCCTTGGCCACAATCTGACACAAAGCAAGTGAATGGAAAAAAAAAAAGTAAACCCAAGTGATTCATTAAAGAGGAAAATAAATAACTCTACAATATTTGATTTAATATCAAATCCTAATTAACAGCGGGATAGTTTTCAAGTGCATAATGCGTTCAAATATAAGCATCCTCTGTGAATTTTTTCTTTTTCAGACTGCAAGGTGCAATTAAAAAAGTCCGGATGTGAAATCATACTCAAGTCTTGAAAAACTAACTTAGGAAAGTAGATGCAATGTTCTTGTTTCATGTTTCATTCCTGGTTATAACAAGGACACTTCTCAAGAAATACTGTATTACACTACACCATGTCTGATTTGACCTGGTGCCAAACCTGAAATACTTCTGTACATGGGTTTGGAACATGGTCCCCTGGTTTGTCCTCTAAGGGGGTTCTACTGCTTCTGCACGCATATTTAGGGCTGACTGTCCATGAAATTTTATACCCAAAGGACTGTGTTCCCTTGTGCCACCTTCCTTCGCACAACCTATCATAAAGTTTGGAATACTCTAGCACTAGACCGTACCCATTTTTAATTGTTATTATTAGCCAGACTGATCTTATATGTAGCTTTGTAAAATACATAATTTTATTCCTATTTCTAGCATCTTACAATTTTTATATAATTATATAGCACTGTCATGATGCACAGAGTACACTTGAGGTTAAAAACAATAAAGATTTATTTTCATATAACATCTGCTTTTCACCTATGTCAAAAAAAGTAAAACTTACAGTGTAGCGCCTTCTGCTTTGGTAGCCTCTACTGTGGCTTTAGCATGGCAGAGGATGGTTTCAAGAATAGAACAAGTGTTCATAATATGAATCATTTGGGAGAAAACAGGAAAGAAGGAAACCACAAGGGGCAGATATTTCCTTTTCCAAATTCTGAAGAAAATTACCTCTGCTCTGGCGAGTCGTAGTGCAGAGTCTAAGTCTTGCTGGGGGTAGAGAAGACCCGTGGTGCTTTCTGCATCCGAGGTGCCGATCCGGGAGTACAGTGCACTTTTAGAGATGGAAACATCTGCTGGGATAGCAGGTTCTCTCTGTGTGTTTGTTTTTTTAAATACAAAGAAATGAACCATTAAATATGTGTTTAGCTCATATGTTTTCTGGGTGTAGTGCTAGGCACCAGGGTCCTGCGCTAGGACGAGAATCCTGTGCACTACTAAATTATAACAGCAATAACACTGACAAGGAACTTTGAATTTAGCAATCATAAAATATATATTTGAGATCCATAGTAAGCACGAAGAGAGCTATATTACACTTACAGAGAGAAAATAAAGACAGCACTTTGCCACCAATATTTTAAGGTCCTAGATTAGAAAATTTACTACTTTCTGATGCAGAAATTTCATCAAAACATCCACAAGAAATGCACATCAGCAGAGGAAATTAGAATTGGAGGCAGAGAGCTTGTTAAGGGGAATTCTGCTTCCATAAAAATAGTTCAAGAAACCAGAAGCAAGAGGACAGCTCACTTTCTGTGGTCTGACCTGCCAATATACTGTACCTATCATAAACGGTATTACATTAAAAGTGTGAATATTCAAGTGACGCTGCCCCACTGGTATTTAGCATGCGATTAGTAAGTTAAGTGAGGTTTTATCTGCAGCTGCCAATTTTGCTCCCGTCAGTGGCCCAGATGAACGCAGGAGGAGAGCAGCATGTGAAATGAGGAAGAGAGCAAAAAAGAGGTGTGCGACACTGGGATGCATGAGATGTCTTGCAAACAACTCTAGATAAAAACAATCCAAGTTACGGCACGTTAAAACCAAGGAGATTATAAAAGACAGTTAGGAAGATACTAAATAAAGGAACACCACATTTTTAGACACCATCCGTAGCAACCCCCTGAGCCCGCTCTGCAGCAGATGAACCACCACAGCTATACGTCCCTGTGTCTCCTACCTATGCTTTGCACCTCGCCGGCACGTGCTGGCCGCCTGGCTGGGTACTGCCTCTGGCTGTCTGGGAAACAAAATGTTCCTTCTCTCAGCTGCTGGTGGGTCACAAAATAATTTTGGGGGTGGAAGTGACCACGTCCCTACTGCTGGGGTTTAATGTTTCACTCCTCTTAGATATGCAGGGAACTGGCCAAAGGAATCAGGATTACTGGGGATGGGGAGGAGAGGGGCAGACAGTACAGAAACCACAGCTATCACCAAAACACTGCTTCCTTACAACACGGGACTAGAACAGGGTGGAGAATCAAAACGTCACAAAAAATTAAAATAAACTTTTTTTTTAAAACAGGAAACCCTCATAGAAACCAAACAGGGGAGCAAGTTAGCGGTAAGAGGCAGCTCTATGAGCTCTGCTATGCTTCCAGGCTCCAGAGCGGAGACAGGGGACCCCCTCCGCCCCTGCAGTGCTGGGACCCTCACGACCCACCCGCTGCACAGGCGCGGGCCACATCGTCCTCGGGAAAGTTCTGCAAGACAGAGCCAGAGCAGCTCCCCTCCACGGGCTGAGGACCCGCTCTGGTCCCCGCATTGCCCAGAGCCGTCTCAGGGGAGCCCCACCTCGGGAGCACCAGGGGGGAAGACAGGCTTAGCCCTGACCAGGGATGGGCTCTTGCACTTATTAAGTGTTTTCCTTTCTCCTTCTCTTTATATGAAATCCTTCCACCAAAAGAAGTTTCATAGGAAAGATCTTGTATCTGAGTATGGCTGAAACTCCTTGAATTTCTGTGACCTAAGAAGATTCTTCACGTGGTGCAGATCATTCAAACACACTGACTTCAGCGGTGAGGACAGAAATGCCCAGAAATCCCTCTCTCACTGTGTATGTATACACACGACACTTGCTAATCAAAACTGCATTTTAAAATATGGAATGATTTTTTTTTTAAATTTAACCTGCAGATTCAGCAGCAGAATTTTTCAGTGGGCTCTCATGACAATTCAGATTGTCTCTATGATGATGCCGCACGTAGCCACAGAGAGGGCTGGACCACGGCCCGCAGTTTGTACGGGTGGGGAGGGAAGTCAGGTTGATCAATGCCTTTTTCCATCCGCTGATGGAAGTGGATATTCACGTACAGCTTTTCTGGTACAGCCCTTCCTTGCTGCTGAAAAAGGGATAACATATTTTTCCAGTTTACTTGTTACCTTTATGCATAAAGCCATATATTCTGTTCCTTCAAATTCACTAATGCAGCACCTTAGTCTTTAGGCTTTACCTACAATAATTACGAGTAGTAATCAAGATTTTTTTAATGAGCTTTTTACACAAAAGAGAGGAAAAGATTTTATTTTATTGTAAAAGAAGGTTGGGTTCTTTTAGTTGTCTTTGTTGCTTTTTTTAAATAAAATAGCAGAGTCACATTCTATTGCGTGAAGCGCAGGAATGTGAAAGTGAATAGATAATGTCTGAATCAAGGCTCAGTCCTCCTCTCTGCAACGCGCACACAAACAGACCTCATTAATTGCAACACCGCATGCTCTTGGTTCAACACAGTTAAAGGAAACTTTGTCAGATGCTATCCCATACATCGTTCACTTGCTCACAGTTCTTCTCACATAGCCTAGAATAACAGGCAGAATCCAAACCCACTGTTAATTTTGTTGCAATCCCTTCTGAGTTCTCACGTCACTCCTTATTGAAGAAGCTGTATTAAAAATTACATACAATGCTCACTTGAGAGAAACATAGGACTAGATGGTCTGGGTATCACATCTGTAGACAACATGAAGAAACCACACTGGCAACGTTAAAAGACTAGGCAAGAAAATTTAATTAGAACAAGAATAAGCTAAACAGTACTTATAAAACACCATACTGCATCTTTATTTATATAAGAGACTCTCACTAATTTCCTCTGTATTTTCTGTTTATTTTTAAACAAGGGAGTCAGTTGACTATTATTTCATTTATGGAGCAGGCCATCCCTTCTCTTTTTTGCTACATTTAACCACGAACACACAAAATAATGATCAGTTCCCACATAAGGTGCGACCTCAAATCCAGTGGATTCTCCTACCTGAGCAAAAAGCATCACAAGATCTATCAAAATTACATAGCCTATATTCTTGAAAGTATCTCCCAATATACAACAACTCTGCAGGGAAAAATACATCTGGGACACAAGTTCAGACATCAATATAAATGCATAAATACAAAAACACATGGTGCTGTCCACAGATCTCAGTAAAGGTAAAACATCCAATAAATAAGATTACTGCTGGCTGAACTCAGTATCCTCACTTCAAAAAAAAGTACTTTAGTTCCTCCTTAAACACAAGGCAAGAAAAATCGAGAGATAAAAAAGGGCCATTAGATCATCAAAGCTGCCCTCAAAAGAAAGGCCATCCTGAAGATCAATCTGGTGAACTGTATGTATCATATTTCAAAAGCCTCCTGCAGCTTAATTTGCTGGATCTCATACAGAGATTGCTGGAAAATATTAATTGTGGCAAGAGAAACAGAAATTTCCTCAAGCTCATATAAAAACATGACCAAGTAACTGCCGGGATGATGAAAATTTTTAATGAAAAAAGAACATTTGAAGCATTTAATACATACTTATGCGTATTTTTTTATATAGTGCTCAACACCTCACTAGTATAATTATGTTTTCTCTGGTTCTCTCTTGCATTTGAGTAAATTGTACAAAAGAATAGTAATAATGACATGCAAAACAACTTAAAATTTCCAAAAACTGTTGTAAAAACTCTTGGAATTTAACCATTGAGCAGAAATGCTTGCAGGACTGGTCCAACCAGTATTGTCCTAACTCTGGAAACACTTCACACGAGTCCCAGCTGGGCTGCTGGGTTCTCTCTTTGGCAGCAGCAACCAGTAAAAGTCCTCGTGGTTTTATTTCAAAAGCCAATTTTACACATCTCCAAACTGACGTACAATTCAGTAACTCTTATTTGCTGCCTCCAAATATTCCTATCCTAAGAAAATAATATAGCCTGACCAACAGCATGATGGTATTACCCAAAATAACTCTGTCAATGCTTTAAGTTCAACACCTAACTGCTGAGAAGGTAAGCAGTTAATTGGGGTAATAATAAGCATAGGGATTTATAAGTCACTGAACCTCGCACAGAAAGATTAGTCTGCAGGGGAATTACTACTAAATGTAGGTCACTGCAATCTTAGTGTAAATATTTGAGAGCCCAGGGCGCTTCCTCTTGTTTTCCCAGCATCTTTCACAGAAACCAGATATCTGACCAGAAAGGGAATAAATGCACATTGATTAACCAGCTGCAGTTACTTCGCTTCAAGAAGGTCCAAGTGGAAGAAAATAGAGAAAGGCACTGCAATGAAAACGAAAACTAGTTTTTATCATACTCTTTAGGGGAATAGGTATTTAGCCCGGCTGAAAATTAGCTTGCCCTTTACAAGCGTTCAAATACTGCTTGGGTGCGTATCAAATGATCTACTCTTTTAACTAATTGAGGTGTGTGCAGACAGGTCAATGGAGGCAAAACGAGACCTATTTGTGCTTGCAAATATATTGAAAAGCAAGTAAAATCCAAGCATAAGTTCTCTGCTTGTAAAGTTTTACTAGAAAAAAAGGTATCCCTTTTTGAAGGAAATATTCCTCCTTCACTACCAGGAGAGCCCCCAAAGCTGCGATGCACTAATCCCATTTGTGCCGATGCCTTTCCTTACAGTTTCTCTCCTTTCCATGGATCTTATTTCAACCCTCAACTCTACATCGCCTCAGCATCTGTAGGGTGGCAGACACAAACCCTCTTGGCTTTCTGTTCAAGTTGCACCTATTAAAAAATGGCCACAGCAGATTAGCAGATCCTAATGGAGACTGTTTAACAGAGAAGAATTAATTCATCTCAATGCTGGAAGATAGAAATCTCTGGCAATGTAAAAATAGATGGCTAGTCCTGCTGTTGTTGAACTCTGTGACAAGAGGTTTGGGAGTGGCCAAATAACTTTCCCTCTGTCTGAGAACAACAAACTGCACATCTTTATTCGCAGTCCTAGTACTAGCAGAAAACGCTTGTATTTAATCATTATTTTACGTGACCTAACTTGCCATAACAAGGGCTTGTGTTTTTATTTAGCATCCTGTTCTTGTTACCTCATCCTGTAATGGTTTAGCAAATGTTAAATGTAATTATACAACATTAAGAAAAGAACTGAGGCCAGCCAACCAGAAAGGAATTCTGCCAGTTAGCATCCGAATTTAAGTCACTGCAGTGGTCTGGTGGATCCTATTATACTTAATCCAGGCCACCAGTCACTGTAGGTCACAAGGGTTGTCATCATAGGCTAATTTAACATCAGCAACCTCCCACTGAAATAGTGAAGTCATGCAAGGACAAAAGTCCTTCCCAGCCTAACGTGACACCCGCAGTATTCAGCTAAAAGCACTCCTATGACTGGAACAACATGGGGCTTTGTGAATGTCAAAATGCTGCCGGTTCTCTGTCAGAGGGCGCAGTTTTGCTTTTCTTTCTCTCCTCGTCTCTGCTTATCGTTTTTGCTATCTTTGTTACACATATTAATGGCATTTTCTAAAAATTCACATGAAAACCATTCCCCATTTCTAAGGAGTTCATAAACTTGTTCTACATAAAAGAAAATGCTGTAATGATGTTAAAAAGCATCTTTAAAATATAACTCCACGTAATCAAGTACATACTATAACATTTTTGCAGCTCAGAATCTTCCCTGGGTAATACACAAGAATTCACCAACATACCAACCTATTCTCTTAAGTCTGAAATAGCACAATTTGTGAGTTTCTGAATTGCTGGCCAGTAGCAAAAATGCAGATGTCTAAGAGAAGTTTTTTGCATAACCTGTGAAGAGCATCTAGGTATTATTACATGTTTCATCTCAAGTGTTTCCCAGTGCTGGAGAGCCTGCCTGCTGCATGTTGCAGCAAAGCGCTGGGAGGACAAGGAGGTAGAGAGAGAACAAGGAGGTAGAGAGGATCTAGAGAGGATCCCACCTCACCCTCTTCTGCCACTCAGGGCACCGGAGCAAGGGGACACAGTCACACACAGGCTAGAACTCAAGCAGGAAAATGCTATTTATTTTTTCACTCCTTTAATTAGCAGGTTAATCTTGGTTTCTAATGAAGACAACGGCACATTTCTCTTGATTAAATGAAAGATTCTAGCCATATACTTTAAAACACCCATAAATCTGCACAGAATGAGTTGACTTCAATAAGTTTATGTGCACCATGGAAACAGCTGGCTCATGGGCTATTTAAAGCAAGCGAAGTAAATCAAATATGATCATTATCTTTTAAAAAAAGTACAGTTAATCTAAGAAAAATCTTTACTTTTATGAACTAGCTACTCTACGACTGATCTTCAGAGCACCAGGAAATTCTACCCTATAACCAGCTCAAATGGTTCGCACTGCATCGTAACTGAATTGTGCTTTCAGGTATAATTGTTATGAAACTTGTAAACTGTGCATGTTTCACATACGATTCAGTTACGATGCGGTGAACTCAAGATGATATAGAACCAGGCAAAAGACTTTGCGCTGACTTATTAATGAACGGTATAAGAAGAGAAAGATCACCGGAGAAGAACGTCAGAGGCACATTCTCCTCATCTGGAACAAAATGTCTCACTGCAGCAAGACACTGCCATCCCATCGGCATCCCCTTCAGCTGATACCACCTCCCAAGAAAGCCACTAACATTTTTGCCTTGACTTTTTTGTTAAAAGCACCACGAAGGGCATCATAAATTGGCTGCACAACTGGCTAACTACCAAACCCAGTGCATCAGTGAGCTTTTCTGTCCCGCTCCAAACACAGCAAGGACCACGTGCATCCCTAGAGCAGTGCAAAGCATCACTCCGAGGAGGCACTAGCCAGCACAACATAGAAGTAGCAACAAAAAAAAAGCTTTAGATCTTCATGAATAGAGACACATTGTGTTGGGAGGCCTTTTTTCCTTGGGAGCTCTACAGCCCTTCCAAGCCTGCTGTAGTCCCTTTTTACAGAAGCCTGAAGGCAGGGTTGATTGAACTTCTCACTGCTGAACTTTCAGGGTCAAGGTGTCTGATTTCAAGCTGAAAATACCAAAAAAAGGCAAAATGCCCCTACAGTCAAAATCTATAGCATCTTTATCAGAAGTAGGTTTGGTATTGTTTTGCCATCAAACATTTTAGGCCAAATCTTGCTGTAGACAGAAGACAAATGGCCACCTGATTGCAGAATTTGTCTCCTGGGAAAAGTATGTGCCTGCTTCTAGCCTTCAAATTTGCCTTTTGTTACTTTGGATGTAGCAGTACTCTGTAAGTGGAGCGGGCGACAGCATTTCCGTGTGCGGTACGGCTTTCAGCATGCTCTTCCGTGTCACACTGAGGTAGGTGCACACAGCTTAGCACTGCACTCTGAGAGCCTTAGTTACCTTGTTAAAGAAAAAGCAGCACTTGGTTTCTTAGTCTGTGCACACTCACACACACACGGCAGGCACGAAACGGATACCTCGGAGCAGAAAGAAGACAGGGTAATCTGCCTGGCTAACTTCAGTGCTTCTATCCTCATTGCAGCAAACTCTAACTCCTCCTGTCAAGTGTTTGGTTGTGAGCAATCCACAGAAAAAAATGTATTAAGAACATAGCAAAAATGTTTAACACATTCAAAAATGGAATGTTATATTTTAATGTATAACTCTGACAATTCCTGGGTGACAAACACATCCCATATTCCTTTCATGACTAGAACATTGGTACGAAACTCCCGTTTTTGGTTCGTTTTGAGGTAGCTGTATAGACAAACAATTTTTATTAGGCGGTAAATATGAACACCACTTTGGGTAAAAGAAATGTTTCCCGAAGCTAAAGCTGTTTTTCACAGACTCCTCTCCTTTTGTTTTCATTTTATGTGAATTTATGCCAGCTGCTGCTTTCAATTCAACCGTTGCTGTTTTAAAGTTTCACTATAAATATTCTAGAAAATATGTCCTGACATACAGAACTGCTGCGCAGATAAATTTGCTTTTCCTAGAAGAAGCCTTGCCAAATTACACATTAGATAGATTACCAGAAAAACAAAGCGTAATTTTCATTTCAGCAGAATTAGGGCCAAAATCTCCGAAAATAAATCTATGCATACAGACCTACTAAGGCCAGGTGTCAAGACAACTCTCCACACATCAAGTCCTGTGGTCAAGCTTAAAACATTTGCTTTATAAAGACTTCTGCAAAATATATACATCAGTGGTATAGGATAGCTGAAAGTGTTGAAGAAATTTAAGTTTATCTTTATGTATTATATGAATTAAATTAAAATATCTCTGTTCCTTAAGTTCCTGAAAGGCCAAAGTTACTTTGGAAAGAATCAAATCATTATTTTGCTTCTTTCCCACCACGCCTCCAAGCCTTCCCCCACCCCTTTCAGATGAAGCAAAGCATTCTCTCCCTGTGTATAGACAAACTTAAAGAAAAGCGACATTTATATTTCTGCTACAAACCTGAAGTTTCTGAGCAAATACTGGGGGGTTCTTTTCTGCTAAGTCAGGATCTAGATATTCAGGCTGATCACATATTGAGGTTTTCTTAGATATCCTATTGAGAAGAGCATCAGCAGAGACAAAGGAGTCTTCAGGAGAAGTCTGAAGGGTAAGGAGGATATAGAATAAGCAACAGAGATTTTGTCCAAGTAGTTCAGGCCAAAAGCAACATACCTGTCTGCAAATCACAGAATCAGAGTGGTTTGGGTTGGAAGGGACCTTAAAGATCATCTGGTTCCAACCCCCCTGCCATGGGCAGGGACACCTTCCACTAGACCAGGCTGCTCAAAGCCCCATCCAGCCTGGCCTTGGACACTTCCAGGGAGGGGGCATCCACAGCTTCTCTGGGCAACCTCTTCTAGTGCCTCACCACCCTCTTAGCGAAGAGTTTCTTCCTTCTATCTAATCTAAATCTCCCCTCTTTCAGTTCAAAGCCATTACCCCTTGTGTTTCTTTGATTCCTAGTAATTTCATGCCCCCCTGAAGATTACTTTTGAATACATGATTCATGAAAGAGACGAACACCAAGAACAATTCTTCCTAATTTAAAAGCTGAGTAAATTTTCCAAGACTAACAGGAAGTAAGTAATATTAGGACCTCTAAAGCAATGGCTCTCAAACCATGGACCACAGCCCACTCTTGATACTTCCACAATAGTTTTCAAACAGTTACCATAGGTTTTGTTCATACAATAGCTTATGTTCTGTTCAGGCATCTCTAAGGCAGTCTTCAAAAGCTTTGAAGACCACAAAAACTGAGGGGAACATCAGCAAGACTCTTTTTGCAGTCTTTACAAAGTCTTTTGCTGCTTACTGGGGATAAACTAAGTTATGTTCACAATTATAATACAATCAGGATAAATACACAATATGAGGATGGACAGAATTAGAATGACAAAAACAAGACCTCTGGGATTTGAGTACCCAAGACTCCCTGCAGTGAGAACAGTATTCAAGCTCATAAAAAATGTTTTGTGAGATGGTATCAACAGCATTATTAATATAAATTAAGCATAGTATTAAAGTGAGCTGCTTCTTATTTTGACTCCTCAGTAAATATATTGTCATATAGCTTAGCATGCCTAGTGCTGTAGGCATTTGTGAAACAAGTTTGCCTTGAAAAGTGGAGGCCTTGAGGGAACCTTTATGAATTTGAGAGCCAATGCTCTAAAATCTGTATGCAGCGCAGGCTGGAAGCAAGGAAGGGCTCATCACTAATTCAAATCCAATCCAGAGAAGCCACTGAAAAAAGTGATTTAACTGGAAGCTGGAATGAGTTCTAACGATCAAAAAAGTGAATTTTACATTATCAGTATCAGATGACAACAACACAGTTAACAGCTTATACTAAAATGTGAAAGGGGACCTGTTCTGTACCAACAAAATTTTGAAATTTCACAGTACATGCAACAGAACAAATCATGTCTCTATGTTTACATAAACCCCCTTATTTTATATGTAAAATATTTCTTCAAATATTGGGTTAAAGCACAGTGTAAAAAGGCCTGTGTGAGAAAAAAAGGACTTCAAAGTATCAACTTGGAATAAGTTATCACAAGAACATGTTAAGCTATGTTAGGAATTCAGAAAGTTCCTCTGAATTCCATCAGTTCCATCAATCCACCTCCCTCATTTAGGTCCTACCACATGCTGCTACCAAGATCTTTAAGTTTCAGCTTGAGTTTCACTCTACTTTCAAGATCCACCTTTGCTACCTATGAAATGAGAAATTTCTAAAGGAAAATGATTCCTAAACTCTTATTATAGATTACTTACTATTTCAATAGCCTCTGGAGTTGTTCCTAGGGTCATGGGCTCTAGGTCTTTCTGCTTTGATTTGTCAGGTGACTGTAAGTGTGCCTCTTGGCTGGCAGCTAGGACTCGGGCAGCCGGATGTTGTATTTTCATTCCAGAGGATTGCTGGGTTTCAGGGTCTTCAAAACTTGACCTGCAAAAAGATTGTGTACATGCTTTCAGGGTGGAGCACAAGGCCCTTGCAATTCTGCTTCTGGTAACAGCTAAGGAAGTCCTCTTCATTACTTTCATGTATGTGTGCATATATATATATATATATATATACACAGACACGTTGTTTCAAGTCAACTTTATATCATTATATCTCATAACACTTTGCAATAGCCTTTCAAAGCAATGCACCAGAGTCATCTAAATAAAGCCAGTTCTACCAGAAATGTTATGCACATTCCTTAAATATTTCTCACTTGCCTTTTTACACCTTTCTCATTGTGACCTACATCTCTCCCAAGAAAAAAACTTTTACTAACAAGAACAGATGTCCTTAACAAGCAAAATTTTTGGAAGTAAATACAACCCCCACATCCTGTTCTTATGAAATAGACTCCTTGTTCAGAAAATCGATCTAGGAAAGGCCAAGTGAAAAGTTGCAATTAGGAGATTTCTAGATTGACGTGAAAATGACCTCTGTATGTGAGAAAAAAACTGTAAGTAGGAAGCCACAGTCTAGTGAAACAGTTGCCACTGCGACTCTATTTAGTAAGAATATGAAGGAGAAATATATGTCCTTATTCTTTCCCATTATAAAACTTCTGTATCTTTGCCCTCTATTCTCTATCATATGTGTACACAGATGGGAATCTATTTTTAAACAAACTACTCGGCAATGCAGAGGCAGAGAGAGGAAGAATTGCCTGTGTATGTGCTATGATGGTAACCCATTTCCCTGACATCCTTTTCCATTGCTGAATTTGCTTGCAGTGACATACCCTGAGCATGGTGTTGTGGAATCAGAGAGTCTCATGGGAGGTGATTTGACTGGGCTCTCATGCTGTGCATCAAACATTAGGTATAAAGATTGTTTCTTCGGGGTGCTATCATCCTGCTGGCAACAGGGAAAGAAAGACTCGTTAAGCAACTCAACTGTTCTCCATTAAAGCTAATTCAGGTGACTGAAGCTTTAAGTGACCAAATGACTTGACAGATAACTAATAATATAAGACTGTAATGTAGTCTATACTAATACTGAGATGATCCCTTTAAGGAAGAAACCATTAAAGAACAAAACCTAAACATTTCACTCTTTGTAATGGCTCTTCTTCTGCCACTTTGGGGTTAATCAGATTTCTGGTCCTGTCAGGCAGGAGGCATCCCTTGACTGAAAGTGTTACTAAAATATTCATTGAAACCAATGTTATTCTCATCAGTTTAAGCACCTGACATACATGCTTGATTTTTCTAACTTCCCCTGTGGATATACCCCCATTGGATCTCGTCAATCTATCAAATCCATGAATTAAATAGAAATAAGGCAAAATGACTGATAATGTATAGTATTGCATTCCATATTTCACATTCATTCTGTATTTTCTCCTGATTCCCTCCATCTTCTTCAAAGTTTTACTCTCAGTTTCTTAAAATCGTTCAATAGTTGATGTAGACAGCTTTGTACTCTACGCTGCTGGAAATGCTGATTTGCTTTTAATCTCCAGAAAGAACTAGTATGCCGCTAGCTTAAAAATAAAACAATAAAATGGAACAAGCTCTACAGGATATAGGAAAACAAAGCACATGAAATTTACCCCAGTTATGCCAACTTAAAGGAACTGGTTTTGCAAATCTGCTGCAGGTAGATTATAATTAAATTAAGGGGTAGTGAGGCTGATGGCATTATCAGGATAGCATATTATGACAAGGGAATGCAAATGAATGGAAATGGAAGTGAGAACTTACAGGCACAGAGGAGCCTATTTTCTCCATATATTCTATTTCATATGAGTTGCCATATTCCAATTCTGCAACAGAATCAAAAAAAAGCCATTAAATACATGCCATGAAATGATTTTTGCGTAAGTAAATGAGATCTCTTCTCATTTACAAGGGCCACTCCCATTCTGCTCAATACGTTTCTATGAGGTATTAATAGAATATACAGAGAGAAAGCAGAAGGTGCACTAATTTTCACTGATTTTCCACAATGAGCCTATGACACATTTCAGGCAAATTCATTTGCCTGAAACATTTCAGCCTTATCAATTTGCTGAAGATTCTGCCCCAGGGGCCAGAATATTAACAAAGTTTCAGAGCGCTTTCAGAGCACAGATGACTTTCCTCTATTGTGTTATCTTATCACAGAAAATGCATTTTTCAACAGTGGGTAATGCTGATACCAGTTTCCTTTAATGTACACAAATAGATTTTAAAAGCTGTTGAGAAATGAAGTAATTTCTATTTCTTAGTGTTTATCACACCGTTCTTAATTAAGAAGGACTACCATGGCATCACTTAAGACAAAAAGATACATAAACCCCCTGTATGCTCATGAACAAGGGGTGACACAACAGCCCAGCTTACTGGGCTGTTTGCACATTTTAGTTACAGAGGAAAAGCCTACGGCAGGAAGATTTATGAAGAACCCTAAATCTAAACCCTAATAAAAATGCAAATCTTTACTGCTTCTCTACTTCTAATCTCCTAATTACACTGGAGGGAATTCTTTCCAATCCATGGTCACCCAGTAGTGAGCAGATACAGAGGCAGACAGATAAAACACAGCAAAATGGAAAACAGAGCATACCTTCCTGCACCCAAATATAAGCAAAGACTTTGTTCACTGACACCTTAATTTAAAAATTAAAAACACCATTAATTTGTCCTAGTGCTGCATTTTACTCTGCTTCCATGAGTTAATTCATTAAACCACTTGCACAATTTCATTTCCTTTATAGGTAAGTCCTAATGAATGGCACACTAGCATTTACATTACAATAAGAGTATGTGCTAAAATTCTTCTAGATTTGGGCAGCTTTTCAAAAGTAGAGCTTGTAGCAGGAAGATGGTAACCATCATTAAAATGTTTTGTTCTTTAAAAACAAACCAACCCTAACGGTAATCTCTTACCTGTTCTGTTTAAAAAAAAAGTTTCAAAGAGTGCAGTGTGAGTTTACAATGCTCCAGATTTTTTTATAATAAAAAATAGCACCACAGAGTACAAGCACTGTAATTCCACAAGTCTATGTATTTTGTCAAACAACCACTGAAGAGGAACAGCCACAAACTCTCAGTACCTGACACGTGGGAGGTATTAATAGCAAAACATCTAAGTGAAGAGAATGCTATAATAGCAGGCTTCTCACATTTAAATTCCTAGCACCATATGTTTTAATGGTAATAAGGAGCCAAGGAAGATAGACAACCTCCTGATATCAGATACAAGCTTCTTCCTAGTGAAAGCAGAAACAAAACTGAAACGACGAGATTCAAACCACCTCCTGGATGCAGCATTGCAGGACAAAGCACGAAATACCAGACAACAGCATCCAGTGTTTAGCAACTGCCTTTCTGTATTTCATTTATCTCCACGTAGCCCAGGGAGGTGCATCACGAATGTTTATGGGGCAGCTTAATGACCCCAGAGAGCGATCAGTGAGCGAGCGTGCAAGCACGCTCATGGGCAGGAGACGGGCAGGAGACGTACCGGCACTGTCCTCTGCTGGCACAGCCGGCAGGGATCTTCCATCTGCCTTGCAGGGCCAGTAGCGGCTTTGCAATTGCAATCCAAACTGACTTTTGGGACAACACGCATTTAACCTTACTGATTTAAGGCAGAACACACATGGGAATACTTCAACTAGAAACAAAAGGAATAACATGGCTTGCTAAATGCAGTTTATTTCGTCTCATTGCTCTCAGGAGTTTCCAGCATAATTAGACACTATCTCCTCTCCTAGGTATCTCCTCTAAGACATTATCTCCCCTCCAAAATCTTAGGCTCTGGTTATCTCTATACATTCAAAATCTCCAAATGCCCAGGATATCCCATGAAGTAAGATAATTATCTTTTATAAAGACATACGGCAGACTTACTAAGTGATGTCCTCCAACTCCTCCTACAAATAGCTGCAAGATTACATCAGAATTTTCTGCTAATAATTACTGCTTATTTCTGGTCTGTCCAACACGAAAATGGCAGCAGTTATAAGCAGCGCATGCAACAGATGAGAGCTGGATGTATCGGCTGACTCAGTAGTTGGGCTGTATCTGTACAAAAGCAGTGTTAGGTTACAGGATAATACTCATAGTAGTATCTGGGAGGGGTAGAAATATTCGCACTGAGAAACAGCCCTGGAATCACTCAAAAATTTCTCAATGCCACAGGAGCAAGACTGTCAAGGGAAAAAAATTATTATTTTTAAGAGATCTGAAAAGCGGAAGCATTGTTGATTATAATTAGCATGTAATCTGAAACTCCAACTATACCATGCAGCACACATGAGACAAGACAATTAGCATTTAATTAGAAGCTTTGCTCACTTTCTTCTACCCACTTTGATAGCTAAAATGATTGCCTTAGAGTATCTCTCACTATTCTTTTGTTCCATTTCCTTCCATATAATTTCCATTTTCTCAGATTTGGGGGGCTTATTTTCTAAAAAATATTTCTTTATATTATTTTTTTTTAATACAAATGAAGTGAAGCCAATGTCTAGAATTTATAATTTGACAATGAAGCCAAATGGATTTATCCAGACTGAAATACTTATCTGAATGGAAGACTCAACAGATTTCCGAAAAGCCCAGGCCACACAAACATATAAGCATGTGCATATGAACATGTGCAGCCCCATTAAAACCACTGTGATTATTCATGCCTTTTAATGTCAAACGCATTTGACCTAAAAGCTTAGCAGTTCTTAATTAGGCAAAAACTCCTCAGACCCAGTCTAAAACAGCATAAAGTAGCTTTAATGGTAGACTGGGACACGGGTTGAAAGCTTAGGGGAAAAAAATAAATTCTGACCAATATGAAAAAGTTTAAGCCAAGTTAAACTCATACATTCTTCCCACCCACGACACTGAAAATCTGCCCGCGGAGCAGATGTTGCAAGGCAGTATTCCCTCTGGTAACCCCAAGGAAGGCCACACACAAAATTTTCTAAATTCTGTCTCTTCCACATTCCATGGACCTGGAACGATAGTTCTCAACACAAACTTCCAGCTTTAGCTCACAACTGCTTACAGGAAGGTACGACAGGAAAAATCTTAATAAGCTTATCTAGAAGGAAATTTTGTCTGGCACGTGAACGGTAACTCTCTCACACAGGGAATATCCTGGACATTTTTATGCATAACGATACCTGGATCCTAGGAACCTGGAGGAGAGATGGCATGTTAAGGATCTTAATGCAATACCCAAACTTTGAGCAGAATTTTAACCTGGGACCTTCTCCCATTCAGGTTAGAGGAATAGGCTCAGGCAAAATCAGTAGTTCAGTGACTCTGGATCCAAGAGCACTAACCGAGAGCGGTATCAGACCCCCATCTCCCGTGAAGGCACAGAGAGAACAGGTAGCACGCACAGAAGAAGAGAGCCTGTCCACAATTAACCATACAAAGGAAGCAAAAGCCTTTCTCTGAAGGCCCCTTTCCTTTTCCTTTAAGCTTCCTCTCTACTCTTTCTTGAAAACTCAAGGGGGGATTATGGGGGTCATACGTTCAGCTCCCCATAATTACCAAGTTCCCCAGACTGGTCCAAAGAGCATCATTTTTTAGGGTTCCCAAATAACACAGTTTGCATTCAGCAAAGTATATGCCAATATCCTCAAACAAACCAAACCCCCTCTCAATATATATAACATTAGCTGGATGCAGACAGTCCTTTATAAAGCATACCCTCTGTAGGAGAGCTGAATTTAGTCTCATTTACAAATGTAGACAGATCAGATGGTTGCGGGTAATCCTGTTTATCCGTGTTCAGGTCCACAGTCATGCAGGTCCATTTCTGACTGGTCACCGAAGATGCCAGTTTCTCCTCATCTGTCGCATGAACCACCGTGGATATGACGGGAGGTGTTTCTGGAGTAGGCAGTGGAGTGGGATCCTGCAGAAAACAAGCGCCAATTAATTCTATTATCGTTCATTAACACATTGAATAGTCAAGTCCCTAAATTCCTCTGCACGATTTTTAATTCCGTACTCTTTACTACAGCTCTGTATAAAAATAGTTAATGAAAAATATTGAAGTACTTCATTTAGAACTCTACTAGCAGCAAGTTGTCACAGTGTAACTAAACTCTTTGATGATAAACACTTGCATTGCAAAGCTGCCTTGATAACACGGAAGAAAGAAAATCCAGAGCCGTTTAAATCTCTTAGGTACTTGACATAAGTGGCACACATCACCCACGACTGAAGTCTTTGACTACCAAAACTGACTTTTCATGCTTCCCTCATGGGAGCAAGCCTCCGTAGGTCTGCAAGGTCATGAACCCTTTCTTCACTTCTAGGCTGTCAGCAGCATAAATAAAAGGGAAGGACGGATAACAGGAAGACGAACAGCGGCATGGAAGGAGTTGTGCCACATCAAAGCGCTTAGGCCTTTGTAGGCAGAACAGCTTTTGTTAACTTCTCTTCCAAGAAAACCACCTGCTGGCAGTTTACAACAAGGAATAAAACCATCCAAGCACATGTTCCTGGTAGATCAGCCCACTTGTTTTATTTCTATTTCCCTTCCACCCCACCAGTTTGATGATTTAGTTTCTTACCTTCTAATCTAAAAATTCCAGGGTGGATGGTTACGTCTAGTTTTTCAGACAACTGATTGAAGATTTTTATTCATTTTGTCGCTCCATTGTAACACAGGACTTTCCAAAGTCTTAACACACTAATAGTCTAACTGGAATTCCCAGAGCAAATACTAGATCCAATATACCTTGTATACATGCTTCTAGAGACCAAAAGTTTAATACCTTATCATTATAGCCCAGTGTGCTATACTTGAACACCAATATGCTTATATCCTTTACAAAACCCTCTTCTATTATTAAATGTACAATTCTACAATTTAATAAATGAAACTTCCCTCTTTTGCCTCTACAAGAACACAAATTACATACATCAAAATAAGGCAGTACTTTACCTGAGAAGGAGGATCAGATAGTGGGGATCTTTTTGGTGATTTTTTCACCCTAAATGTATCACTGAAAATAAAGTTAAAACAGTTAATATGGCAATACCAGCAAGAATCGGGTCATTTCACACTTAGCAAGAGACAGCCACAGACAATGCAACCTCTGTAAGCCCTTCTGCTTGAAAATCCCATCCATTAGGCAGCAGCACCACAGAGAAACATGCCATAGGTACACATTCTTGTCATGCACTTGGAACAGGCCTCAATTCCCCAAAAGCTGAGAAAAGCAGGATTGCCATATTTTTCATGCCAACTACCGACACATTTACAGAACGGAGCGGCTGCTTGGTTGCAATTCAAATCCCTGCTCCACCGCAGACATCCTCAGTGGCCTTAAGCAAATTATTTAGCTTCTGTCTGCTTCAGTTTCCCATCTGAAAATTAGGTCTAAATGACGTCTTTAAATGAGAATTAAAACTGTGATAAACTTAGGCAGTAAGCTCCAATGACCCCAAAGCTCTAGCCTTACAAATGTGCATACCAGACCGCCTCCCTCTTCAAAACAAATACAACAGCATATATGGCAATTCTGCTTCCAGTTCCCCTGACAGCTCACAGTGCAGACTGGGAGCACGGACACTGTAGCCCTTCAAAATCCCATAGGTTTCAATCAGGCAAAAGGAATGAAGAATAAACATTATGTCCTGGTGTATAATTACGAATGTTGCCTTTATGTTTATTCATAATTGGTTAAAAATATTTTCTGACAAGGAAATAAACCAATTATTCACCTGTTCTTTTGATGCGTATTGCCAGAGCTATTCAAACATATTTTTGCTGCTAACTAGAAGAGGGGGAAAAATATCATACCAAACTCGCCAATAAAGAATTAATGTTTGAACTGAGATGCAGTAGCAAAAATTACTGCCCACCAGCTCATCCCTGATCAATGAATGGCAAGATCAACACTAGAAATTATAATGGTGGGTTTCAATCGGTAGAGGGCAAATCAATACCACATCTAGAGGGGAAAATAAATTGGACAGCTGAATATTGGTGTGTTCGATGCTACTAATTACCTAGTTATGATGCTAGAAGTAATTAGAATAACTTATTCCTTTAAGAAGGAGAAACACTTTATGCAGTATTTACGAAAAAATGAGTGTACGATGTTGTTGTACAATGGTAGAAATAAAATGTTCACATTTTAGCTCAAAGATACAAAATCTATAGAGTTTTTAAAAGAGGATCTTCTTTGATAGGCAAGCAGATAACGAGGCAATAGATTCCTCAAACTCATTCACAGCAAGGCATCTTACTTAAAATAGCTTTCATGTGTGCCAGTGGAGTGAAATAGTTAACATAAAAGCTTCATGCTGAATCATAACTGATCATGCTGCAAAATAAATGAGTAAAATTAAAAAGCCCATAAATCAAAGAGGAAACTTGAATTGTTAGCTTGGAATTACTTACAACAGAGAACATACAGACATCACATCTTCTACCATCCTAAGACAAATAAGACAAAGAAAAGAGAGACAGACAGAAGGAACTGACAAAAAAGATAAACCTACAAATACTGTTAATGTTAATGTGTTAAGGCAATCTGATCATGCATATTTTCTACCTGTATAATCTTAACACCTACTTTTTATTGTGAAATACATAGGGAGAAAAAAAATATTCATCAAGTCCTTTAATGTTTTCAAATTCAATGTTATACTTTTGACACGCTTTCATCTTACAAAACACATTTTTCAAAGCTGAGGTCTCTGAGTTAAGTTTCTACCAACATACTAAGTGTCTTTGCCTTCCCTGATGGTAGCCACCTGCTTTCTTTTCAAAACACAGCATTCGTTATTATATGGGATGTAAAACTGTTCTTGAATGGCACCTAGGCTTAAGGAAAGAGCAGAGTTATGCAAGGTTTTTTCATGTCTGCTGATTTGTTACGACAGTACAGAAAAAGACACTTGACCATTTCAAATCATTGACCGAAGTCAAAAAAGAAAATGACATTTCTTTAAATCTCATCTATTTTGGTTCTCACTGAAACCGAACTTTGTATTCTGACAGAACAAATCGATTGCCCAAAAACCAGAAGCAAACCTTGCCAAACAATTAAGGCTAAGAAAAGTTTTCATCGACTTATAAGCTTGGCAGCTTCTGCTCGGCTCTTCTCACGTGCAATGCTCTCGGCAGCTGGCACCTTGCGTTTCTAAACACAGCCTCCAACCACCTAACAGTTTTGAGAGCAATGTCTATACAAGCCACCTATTTTTATTCATCACTACAAGCAGGCACTCGGGAGGCATCAGCTGCTCTTTGTTCAGTACCATTGGAGCAAGGTGATCTATCTCAAAGCAGCTCAGCACTTAGGTATACGACCAGAGAGCAATTTGCGTCGAGCTGACATATCTTCTAAAAATCTCATCTCTTCACGTGGAGGTCAACGCTTAGACTGCTGCTGGTTTCATTCCAGAATAAAAATTGATTATTTTTATTGATTTAACACAGGTAAGTCCTAGCATATGGCACAGATTCAAAGCAGTACAGGCTCAGCAATGGCTTAAACCCATGCCTGGCTTATCACCTCCCATAGATCTAATCTAGAAATCGCTATCTTTCCATATAAGGAACACATTTTCAAACTGGTCCATACAGTTGTATTTCTGCACCCCTCAACAGTGCTAATAAAAACCCCTGGCTTCACAAAATTATCCATTATTTCGGATTTATAAGTCCTAGTATATTACAGTATCATTTCCCAACTCTAACACCCTCCTTTCTACCCCTTACAGCTGAAGCATCTTGCACTGCCTTCTCTCTCCTGTCCCACCACGACAGCAGCACCAAGAAGGGTCCCCCACCCCGTCTCCCTGCCTGGCCAGGGGTTCTCCTGCACCGCACCCCAGGGAGGAGTCATGCCGAGGGCCCTTCTTGGGGAGAGGAGAGACCAGAGACAGGCAAACAGAGCCACTGCTTCCCCTGGCATCCCCCATCAGGCCGTAGGCTAATTTTCTTCTAGAAAGTATTATGGCTCCAGGCTGCTCTGTGTATTAATATGCAGATTCTCTTCTTTGTTAGAGCCCACTAGCAAAAGTAGGTTACGGGGCTGGAGCGAGCAGACACAACACAACGCGGTGAAGCAGTCCCAGGCAAGGGCTGGGAATTCCTGCAGACCTCCTGGCCCAGGAACCTGTCGGCCCTGTTTCACTTCTCCCACCACGATCAAGAGCAGCAGTGAACTTTGTGACTGCAGGACAGGGCCTTCCCGTGATGGATTTTCCCAAGGATGGATGTGGTTTAGCAAATTCTTTGTAAATTCGAGTTGCCCCTAAATTAACAGCTTTGGGACTGATTCTAATATTCACAGCAGATGGGTGGACCCACGAGGTTTATACTGGGGGTCTGTCAACTCCACTGCAGCTACTGGAAGACACAAGGAGGCTCTGGCTGGCTGCAAATATCGGACTTAAGGATCTGGTGATATTAAAATTCCCCTTTCTCCCTCTGCACTTCCCCAGTGAAATTCAAATTGTTCCTCTCTCGCAGTCAGACTTTTAAGTCTTCTTGTTCTGGACAAAACCAGTTTGGACTGTAGGCTCGGAAAATGTGTCAGCTTAGCAAGCATCTTAGCTCCCACCTTAATTTCCCCAAAATTCCAGGCATACCTCAAAAAGAAACAACATCAGAACAACGCAAACTCAACTCAACTATACAGTGGTCTATAATTTTTGTAAGTCAGTGTCCTGGTTTCAGCTGGGATAGAGTTAATTTTCTTCTTAGTAGCTGGTATAGTGCTGTGTTTTGGATTTAGTATGAGAATAATGTTGATAACACACTGATGTTTTAGTTGTTGCTAAGTAGTGGTTACACCAGTCAAGGACTTTTCAGCTTCCCATGCTCTGCATGGCGTACAAGAAGCTGGGAGGGGGCACAGCCAGGGGGCCTGACCCACATTGGCCACAGGGCTATTCCACACCATATGACGTCATGCTCAGTATATAACTGGGGCGAGTTGGCCGGGGGGGAAGGAAGGGATTGCTGCTCGGGAACAGGCTGGGCATCAGTCAGGGGGTGGTGAGCAATTGTGTCGTATATCACTTGCTTGGTACATTATTATTGTATTATATTATTATTATTATTATTATTATTATTATTATTATTATTATTATTATTATTATTATTATTATTATTACTACCACTACTACTATCATTCTATTTTATTTTACTTCAATTATTAAACTGTTCTTATCTCAACCCAGGAGTTGTCTGACTTTCACTCTTCCAATTCTCTCCCCCACCCCATTGGGGGGGAGTGAGTGAGCGGCTGTGTGGTTCATAGTTGCTGGCTGGGGTTAAACCACGACAGTCAGAAATGCCTAAAAAGCAAAAAATGGCACAAGCTTCCTCAAATCTGGCAAGGGACGTGAATTAGACGTCTAGAGGGTAACAGGCTGCTCAGAAAAAAATGAACAATCTCCACCTCACTCCATAAAGGAGGTAATTTTTTGTACTGCTTTACGTTAACCATATTATCTCCAAATTGCCAGGCTTTTGTAATTTTAAGTCACATTTTTGTTAGTTAGCTGAAACATTTAAATCATAAAGGGACATGCAGTGAGATACTTTCTTATAGATACACACAGGGTATCAATTTCAGATAAATGGGATATAAACTTATTGATTACCAACTCAAAATAACCACGTCTGAACAGGTACGATAACATGCACGCCAGCAAGCTAACCGTGGAGTCAATGCAACCAGCCACTGAAATCATTAACCAAATATCTAAATACAACAAGCTAGAGAATTTATGCTGCACTTTGTCAACTGTGTCTAAAAGCTGGACATTTCCCTAACACGTAGCAGTCTGGAGATTTTAACCCTTCTGCAGAACTGTAAGCTCTTTCACAGAAAGGAAATTTTTCACATTTTTTAATCTTATATTTAAAAATATATATTTCAATACTGCACTCTTCTGTTTCAGGTTATTTTCTTTTAGATACTGTAATTCACTAGATAAAACCGTCTTCCTGCTGTGTGCAATAGGAGATTTGTTGCTGCATTACTATTTCATGTCCCACTCTCAAAAGCGATGATTCACAAAATATTCTTTACTGGTGTGAATACTTCGATCAGCTTAAACAGTATCGAATTCCCAAGATGAGGTCACAGAAAATTTGGCACAAAATTGATAAAATTTGGACTTAATCAGATGCAAAGCTACAACGAGGCCCAAAACTTCAAAAATCCAGTTGCCAGTCCAGTGGCCTAATCTGCCTTGATTTAGCCCTGGTTCTCCCCTTCAGTCTGGAAACATCAAGCTATTGAGGAAACAGCGTGGGGGAGAGCACGTACAGACCCCCGGCACGACTCCAGTTCTGTGGCTACCAACATTGAACGGCATCTTCCTTTCTCTATTCAAATATAACCCGGGTGTAACTGTGCTAAGGGGTAGGAATGTGCTGCTTCTAATCTAGAAACATCTGTGCCCTTTAACTTACGTTTTTAGTGGCGTCTTCTTCTTTTTTGCAGGTTTATTCAAGTTGTCTCCTTCAGTTCCATTTGTTTCATTGGCAGTGGCTGGTATCTCAAAGGAAGCTGGAGATTTAGAGGGTGAGCTGGCTATCTTAGAAGAAGTCTTGAAAGGGTCAATAGAGTCCTCACACATGTCTGGCTCAAAACTGTACGTTTGTTGAGGCAGTTTCGGCGATTCTTGCATTTTTGTACTAGATGAGAACGGGTTAAAATTGGGATCATCCCACTTGTCAATATCAAAAGTGTAAGAGCCTTTTGTGATAGGGATTTCGTTTGGATCAGTGGGTGACTTGGTCGGTGTGGTTGGAGCATTGTCAAGCTTTTCCACGGACTTTTTAGTCTTTGGCCTCCGTAGTGGCATTTTAGCACCAGGCTTTTTACCTGCTTTTTTGGGAGGAGAAGTACTCTCCTGCTGGTCTTCACTCACCCCCTTTTCTTCGGAATAATCAAACTCCAGCCTCACCGCAATGCCTTTGACCGGAGGGTCTTCTTGACCCCCAGTGTCAGGCGGAGTCACCTCCACAGCCTCTGGTGCCGTTGTAAGAGGTAGTGTTTTCTTATTGGCAGGGGGAGAGTTTTGTACCTTGCTGCCTTCAGTGCTAAATGCACTAATCCCTTCAAAACTGTCTGGATCCAAAGGGTAGGATCCTTCAGGCACAGGCGGGGCCTCCTGTTTCTCAGCAGAGATTTTAGAAGGTTCAGTACATTCAGGCTTTACTGAATCAGCCTTTGCTTCTGATACTGGTTTATCCTCACCTGGGGCACAAGCTGCTTGGCCAAGGTCAGACGGTTCTTGTGGTGTTTCCTTCACCGGTGGAGCATCCAGAGATTTTTTGGCTGACTGCTTCTTTTTTAAGGAAGCTGGTCTGGATTTCTTTGTTCTCTTAAGGGTACTAGAAGCACTACTTGAACCAGTACTGTACACATCTGCTGCCGGTGCTAATGTCTCACTATTGCCAAGATAAGATGCTCCATCAAAATCACTTGCTTGCAAGCTAAGAGAGCGAGACAATGTAGATTTGGAAACTGGGACTGAATCGGTAGATTTTCTTCGAACATTCGCTTTGGGATCACGATTCTTCGATTCTGGAGAGCTTGGTCCTAAGGCATGGAGAGAATCAACCAACTCAATGTTATCAAAGTCCAAGTTGTAAGTTCCACTGCTGGCTATTGGCTTGTCCTCATCAAAGACGGTGGAAAAAGAATGGGAAGGGGGACGGAAAGGGCTTTCTTCAACTGATTCACTGTGTGACACATCAGTTACGGGTACAGTTTCTGAACATAATCCTGTGGGAACAAACAGAAAACTCTGTGAATTTTAAACACATTTTTAAAACTGGAGCTTAATAAATTTTACTATAATCTAATATTACTACAAGTAAAAAAAAATAAAGGGTTAAAATCATATAAATGGACTAAGCAATGATTAAAGGACATACAAACCAAAGTGACGTTTCCAATATATGAACTAGATTAGAGGAAAAAAAATAGTTCTCTTCTCCCCAGAAAAGGATTCAAGGCAAGTTTCATGAAAACACAAAATATGCATCTGCAATAGCCTCTAGAGCATCTCTTTTAAACTAATTATCACTTACTTAGAGAGATGGATATTACCATAACATGCTAACTATGCCAAATACCAGAAAAACTGAACATCAAGCACTTTATTACTCCCGTTTTCTACTGTTATAAAGAGTTCACAGAATTATGTCAGAGCTCTTATGCAGTAAATTCCCTGTAAATTGACTGGTGCTTCAGCAATTACATGTTGATCTTAAGTTTTGTTTCCCATGTGCTATTTTTACCAGTTTCCCAGAGGAACACGGCTTCCTCTCCACAACCCATCAATGCTGCTCCTCCCTCTGCCCCAAGCAGTCAATACACTCCACTTTGACCCTGTAATTCCAAGTTTATAATGAGACATGAATCACTGCGAATTTCAGATGAAATCAATTATGGTAAAGGTAAGAAAATTAGTCAATTAGAGTACTGTACAAATATTCTTTGTTGAAAATCTTCCTTAAAAAAGACTTCTAGAAACTCCCTACAAATTATTTAAAAGAGATTTCTCAAAGCGTAGCTCTAACTCATCGATGAAAAGAAAATTTATAGAGAAGGATATGCTAAAACTAGACCGAGCAGCTTTCCACTGTAATTAGAGATTTGCTTATTCAATGGAATCCTAGAAAGACTTCTAGAAGTCTCTTGACTTGGGATATAACAACTATATCGGACAAAGTCGAAAAAAATAGAAAATATATAGGTAGGAAAGGATTAAGATGATGGTCCTTTCTGCCTTCCAGTTCACAAAAGTTCATGAGTAAAATATTTTACAAATTCTGAACATTGTTTGTTCCTGCTGCCACTGTACTGCTCCCTATCTGAAGGTAACATTCCCACCTCTGCCTGTCTGTGCGTGTCCTGGTCAGGGCGTCGGAGACCTGGGAAATCTCTCTCCAGCTCACAGCTCAGGCTGGGGCGAGCCAGCTGCTCGGAGCGCTCCCTGACACCTACTGGAGCAAAACGCCCCAGTGTTTCCTACTGAAGCATTCTTCACGTTGTCATTTTTTAAAATTATGCAATTATAAAGAAAAACAGTCAAACAAAAATAAATGCTTTGCTCATCCTTAAATGACTTCAGAGAAATTTCTACACATCTTTTTCAATCCAGTCCTGACATGTTTTGCAAAACAATTCCCATTTTGCCCAGCTACATTCATTAACGTTGTTCATAAAAGCACTACAGACAATCAATAATTACTTTTAGTCAGAAGCTATGAATGGATTAAGAACAGAAAAAAAAAATTTCCTTTGTTTCAAAGGAAGTTATATGTCTGCATAGAGATTACACAAATTATTATTTATGGATGTAGAAGACAGAAAGGATTTAAGGGAATTGGACACATTTCCCCAAGCAGTACCTTAGAGTGGCATCACTTATTTCCAGAGATTGCCAAAGGAATGACAACTACACAGTTTCTCCTGTGGAAGTTTACTAAGTTACATCAATTAAAATAATATTTTAATGTGTTTTCCTGCTAAATGAATGCTAATAACATGGCAGTACTTCAGGACAGTTTATTTTTCTCCTTAATCTCCACTGGGTTGGGCTTGGTTTCAGCCTGGCTGAGAGGTCATTAATTAGACTTGATTTGCCAGCCGAGCTGGTGCTCACTTCAGACACACATCACTTTCTGACACTGATGGGACTTCTGTTAAGGGGACTCAAAGGGTGCCATAAAACTCCAGCATTAGACTAATCTGTACATTTTACACTGGAACGGGAAGGGAAGACACTTAGCGGGAATACATTACAATAAACACTGGCGTAGCTCTTAGTATGTCAGCAGAGTACAAATGTAGGTCAGCATGAAATAAAAGGGGGATCTGAGCAAGAAATTGTCTGCAATTACGCATTGTTTTCATTCCAGCGTGCGCCAAAGGCCTCAACAGGATTGAGGCCCCTTGTTCAAAGTCAGCACAAACATGCATTTAAACAAAAAATAAAATCAAATAAACCAATGCCCTGCAGGACTTGGACTGTAAATAACAGGCATGGCAGAGCTGAGGTTAGGGATGCATCACAGCAGCAAAGAGAGCGGACAAAGCTTTCCAGCTACTCAAAGCAAAACAGCGTTCAGACTTGGTGTGCTCCACATAGTGCAGAGCTTTAATCTTCTTTAATTGCTTATTTCACAACTTCCCCCTAATCAAATCCTTCACTTAGAGTATAGATGTCTGCAGAGTGTCGCTCGACTCGCTACTGCGATATTTTTATTGTTTCTTCATGAAACAGTATGTGAAACTGTCTCAGAAAATACGGCTTTTGGTAGAAGTGAAATGCTGCTGTGGACTCTTCTGGCGGTACAACAGAATTGGCTCAGCACTCGTAACAGCAGAAATGCTGGAGAGGAAGATATGAATGGTACTCACTATGGCAAAACAGCACGGTTTTATTACTACAGAGAGACATGAAGACCATTCTTTCCTGACATTAACAGCCTATTCAGAGAGCGGTGCCATTTGTCCTTTTACATCACAGAATTAAGCAAATCACTATTACTAATTACAGTATTTTATTAAAACGTAATTTGATCGCAAAGGAACACGCTACAACACAAGCTCTGAAAATTAAGGCAGGACTTGCCCTGGAGAGAGGCCAGCACAAGGTTTTAAATAAGGTTTACGCCTTTTATTGGTGCTGACAGTCACCCACAATTTATACTGGTAAGAGCTGCCCACAGGTAGCTATTAAGTTTTATAAAGCATTCCAAGAACATGAGCGATAGCAGGGAAACTTACCTTGCCATAAAAAACAAGCAATCCCCCCAAAAACCCTCCCATCCCATTAATTAAAAGAGAAGGTTCTGCTCCTTCCACAAGGAAATATCTCTGATTTCAGAGAAATTTTGCCTGGATCAGGTAGGAAAACCAAAAACAACGCCAAAACCAAAAACAACAAGAAAACCCCAGACTTCTTGCACCCAGGTGATCAGACCTCTAAATGAGAGCTCCATGGCATGTTTAATGCTTGGCATTTTCACCTGTCACCTATTATGGCAGAAGCAAAAATTGCTAGAAAGATATTGTAAGACTGTTTGCGTTAATAAACAGAATAAATTTCTGCTGTTAGTATCAACCAAAAGGAATAAAAAAATACCAAAAAAATGTTTCTAATCAACTACAGAAATCTTTTTTTGTACATCGCAGAATACCAAGAGTTTGATGGCACTTAGATGCTAGTAAAGCTTCAATGTCCCCCAAGAACAGCGAGGCAGACACACACCTCAGTTAACTCAGCCTTCTTTAAATAAAGATCTATAAATGGTCTGGACAATAACAAATCCCATGCATGTGCTCCAAACCGTCCACTGATGAGGAAATAAAATTTTTACTACATCGCTAATGGTGCTTTATATTGAATATGAAAGGATAGGAGGCATTCGTAGGTTTAGAGCAGGACTGGTATTAGGATTTAGCTCTGACAGCTTATCTTTTCACAGCCTTAGGAAAGAAATGCAGAAACTCAGTGGCAGTAGTTGCAGAAGGAGCTCCAGAAGCAGCCGAAGCAAGGGCAGGCTTGTTTCATTTTGCCGTGGTGTCGCCCTTCTCTTCCTCACCTGCGGAGCTCTCCCTGCTCCGTGCTCCGTGCCCTCCCCGGGGCGTCCCCCACCACAGCGCAGGCAGCGCGCGCTCCCGGGACGTGTTCGCAAAAAGAAACATTTCCAAAAACTTTGGAACTTCAGCTTTGTTTTAAAGATATTTTGAAGAAGAAAATGAAATATCTGCACCAGCTATGAGCTTACTGAATCTAAATCTGAGCTATTTCTTTATGAATAATGAAACTATATTAAGGAGTTAGAACGTATAAAGTACTTCTAGGTATTTTTAAATATTTCTCCCTTTAAATTACAACAAATTCTTCTAGAGGGGGAGCTGCAGTGTGCACTAGGACAGTTGAGCCTTTTTTCTTTGTTGATCTATCTCTAAAATAGGGGGAAACCCAACAGGCTGAAAATAGAAGCCCTTAACACTGCTGAGCTGGAAACAAAATGAAACACTATTTTGAAAGGCTTAGAAACAAAACTTAACCAGTTCTAATAAAGCAAACACAGAAGAAATTAAATTCTAGTTGTGTTTTCTTGAGAAAAACAAAGAGAAACCCTTGGAAAATACATACGGCATGCACCCACATCCTCCATTATAATGAAATAACTCAGGAGACAAGTACATTTTGCCTATAGCATATAGGCATTGGAATTACCTAATACTAGAAATTTTGAAACACAGTTCATTTCAAGTTCCTGCTTGTTATGAGAAGCCTTTGAAGTTATGGAATCAATTAGTAATGCTACTTTAAAAATTACTGTAAAAATAGTTTTGCCATTTATTCTGAGAGAAAACTTTGGATATAAAGTTTATTTTCAGTTTTTCTGTGTTAGGCTTCAAGAGGAAAAGCACTGAAGAATATTTTGCATCCCAAAAATTCGGTTTGTTTTTGTCTGGGTCATCGTCTCTCTACTGGAAAGCCTGACCCCAATTTCCCTGGCACAAAAAGGACCTGAATATAGGTCTCCCATATCCTGATCGGCGGGCTGTAATGCATAGAGAGGACTCCAGCTCTCCCACCTGTCCTGTGTATATAATCTGAATTCATCAATGAATTGGGGAAGGCAGCAGGGGGGCAGAAGAAATGCCCCTGCCTAGGCAGGAATTCCTGGCCAGAAACAGGGGGTATCTGGGAGAGAGGACTTGGGGCACTCTCTGGTGCTCGGATGGCTGGAACAAGGGACAAGAGGACACTGCTGTGAGAAGCTGATGAGGCAGGCAACAATAATTTTAAATATGACAAAAATAATAATGATAATGATAAAAAATAACAAAAAGCACCCTCAAAGTCATTTGCCTCGAGAGTATAACCCATGTTTCCCACAAAAGACAAAGTATTTACGGAGGAACGGAAGGGCTCATTAGTGACACTTTCCGGGGTTCAGAGGTACTTTCCATACATGCTGTTACTCCTCTTCCCCTCCAGACTCGCCCGCAGACTGACTCCCCTCTTCTGCTCTGCGGCTGATGGACTGGAGCCATGCAGCAGGTTTTACCCCACCAGGAGCTGGCACACACCCAGGATGAGTCTAGCTATATTTCACTTTCATCATATTTATTAAGCTAGCGTTGAAGTCAACCTAATTAAAAACTCTCCTCTTGGCTTTCCAGCAGTGGGGTCCAGCTGTTGCGCTAATGATGTCATGCAGCATAACTGCAACTGTCTGCATAAGTAATTATTGTCAGATATAGACGAAATAATCCTTTAAAAAACTTACTATGCTTCCTCCTTCCACCCAAGCGCACGGTTCGTCACCAACCTCATGTAGAAGACAAAGCCACGCAGCTGGTGAACCAGAAACCCAGCTGGATGTCGCTGCCTCTCCCTGCGCGTGTGCCAGGCTCTCCGGTTGCCCATATTCCTTACTCCTCTTTTATTGAAACCTATTTATTTAGCTGTGTGGTACCAACGAGGAACTCTGCTTTAACTGCCCATAACCCCCGAGGAAGGGACTCATTCTTTTTGAGTGCACCACATGCATAACCTATGAGGTAAGTAAACTACAAGATAACTGTTACTCAAGTGGTTTATAAAGCACAAAACATTTAGCTGTTCGCATTTCTGAAGAAGCGTGCAAACACCTAAGCTGTGTTTTAGTATTATTAATTTCTTCTAAAGATTTCCAGAACAAACGAATGCTTTGTGTTGCCCTCCTACATGTGAATTTTTTCCGCATTACACATCTTCCTTCCCTCACATAACTTGTATAACTTCATTTTGCATAATGTTGGAATGCTGAACATAGCTTTGTTAGTTTGTGGTAACTTGCCTCCCATGGACAAATCTTATTTGCAAATGAAATGTTTTCACCTCTGCCATCCAATGGCCTTCAATGTGGTTCACACTGGCTATGAATAGATACATTCAGTTTCCTACCTTTCTTCAGAAATATCTGAAAGAAAGGAGGGGGAGATCTGGGATGTACGGAGAAAAGAATCACATGTGCCAGGGAAGCACATGTGTAATCAAGGGTTTGAAGATAATCTACTGCAGTAATTAAAAACACACTACAGTCCTGTTTAGCATATGCGTTCTTTTGTTCTCTCAGCACTTATTTTGTAATCATTAGGTTACAAAAGACTAGAAAAAGGAAAGAAGATGGAGAATGAGTAACGTTGTTTGCTGCAAAGAAGAGGGAACTGTAACAGCAGAAAAGAAAAAGTGTCAGGATGTCTCAGTGCCTCGTTTTTATTTTGTGAAATCAGTTTGTTGAACATCTTTCTAGCTTCTTATAAACTCGTATAATAAATCACGATCTTAAAGAGCATTCCGTAATGCGTAACTCCCAGAAATGCGTTAGGTGGCTCAAGACATTTGCAAGACTTATTTGTTGCTTTCCCGAAGGTTTAAATCAAAGCTGGACAGCCTTTATGATACACACACCAGCCACGGGCACTGCTTTGCCCACTGGTGAACATAGCCACTTCTACAGTGGAGATGGAAGCTTTAAAACACTGTCTGGCAATGCTGTACATCTTTCCAAATGAAATACAAGTGAGCTTTAGTCCGCTTAGAGTAAAATTACCTTTATAAAATTTATCCAGGTGATCAAGATGACTTGACTTTCAGACGGGAAAGAAGACAGCATAATGGGGAATTCAATCCTAAACTGTTGAGCTGTCATCTGACAGCCCAAACAAAGCTATTTTGGGCTAATAGAGTGCTTTCTACTCCCTCATATTCCATTACTCAATTTGGAGAACAAAGAACACTTTTTCTGGGGAAAGGGCTTCTTTGTTTTTTTTAAACAGAATATTACCTTTTTAAAGGGAATTACTTTGCCAGTGTGTACCAATTTTTATCTATGTATATTATACATACATTCACACATACTCCCGTGCTCCTCCTATACTGTACCATAGAGTAAAACTATACCATACAGCTAATATAAATATTTCTATTGTTCTATGAGCTTTTTGTTTACCTTCTGTTTCAGGTGATAATATATTTGAAAAGAACATTTAGTTAACTGTCACTGTTAATGGTGCTCACCCAGGTACCTGCATCTGTATCTCATACCTCATTTTTTTACTCATCTGACTCTGTAACAACCCTACAATTCTGAGAGGAGGGAATGAAGTTTCATTGAAAAGGAAGAAAGGTTTTTCTAGAAAACTCCTCTTTTCTTTATTATTTGTCAAATGTTATAGACAGATTCTCCAATACTTTATTCCAGGAGGTGACAGGGTTTTTCCTCTCAGCATGGATAAGGCCCAGCACACACTAACTCATCTTCCAGGAAACATTTTATTGGCATCAATTCCTTGCCTGTGCTAATACAAACACCTCCCTGCAGCTTCACCCTCCTCAGTAACCTGTCCCACTCGTTATATGCTCATTACCTGTGTCTTCCAAGGGCAGCTGGGGTTTTATTTCTTGTTCTGCTATATCTGCTACAACTGCTGCTGCTGCTGCTGCCGCCGCTTCGGGGGGTGGCTGCGGAGGTGAAGGTGGTGCCTTTACCGGTGTAGTGGACTCCGGGGTCTCAAATGCTTCTTCAGAGTCAGAGCTCCTGGTGAAAATCAAATGAGAGACTAGTGAGCAGAGTGAAGATTCATGTTTGCAGGTCGCGCTTGGAAACGCAGGGCTTTCTGAACTGATGGCATGGACCTCAGCTATCAGGCTACCTCTGCATTTCCCAAAGGAGGTTTTACATTGCAGTATGGTTTCCAGAGCAGAATATCATAGCTATGGTCTTCTCCACATATAAGTATTTATGTCACTTGAGACTTCTTCATGTTACACGCACTTGGAAATAAATTCATCCTGCAAAGCCTGCTGTCCAGTGTGGAGGTGGCTCAACCACACAGACACCACCACTGACGCCCCTGCGCTAGTTTCTAAAACTCTCCTTGGCACAAGTGTACCTAAATCAACTAAAAAAAAAAGAATAAAAAGGATCTTCTCAAGAGATTTCATAGCTTCATCAAAAAACCCATCTAAAATAGCATCAAATTTGTGTGTGTGCTCCTACAGGTGAGAAAGCAGACATGGAGATACCCGAGGTGCAGCAAATCCTTGTGCACCCTGCTCCCATGGAAATAGTGCATTCTATTTTTAGCAGAATTTTATCATAGCCCTTTTCAAACAGTAAGTGTATGGCTTTGTTACACAAGGTAAGACAACCTGTAAAATGCACAGTCCTGGTATTATCAATAATCCTCTTCCAGCACCATGTGCTCACACAGACACAAAAACCCAGCAAGAAAACAGCAGCCCCCAAAATGGAGGCGGTCAAATGAAGCACAAGCTTGAAAGGCAGCAGCTGTACAAAGGGACGGGTAACCTAAACATTAAGTGAGGATCTAAACCACGCAAGGACACACAAGTTGCTCTTATGGCAGTACAGCCTTAGGAAACTGTCCTTCTAGATCTGAAAACTATAGATCTTATTTGTTCTTAAACCGAACGGAGACCAAATTCTGGCTTTTAAACATTTCTTCTTGAAGCCTTTTTTTGGGAGCAAGGAATGCGGTAACAATGGTGTGATGTTCAATATGCACTGAACATACGTACAATATACTTTCAATAAGCATTTCTGTTGGCCAGATGCAGGTTTTTACTGCTGGTCTGTAATAAAGTAAATCGAATATGACAGTTTCCTAAAGGACAGGACTGATTTGCCTATTCCCAGCGATGCTTTGCAGGGCTGTAGCCTCCACTGCTCCTCACGGCTGTCCGCACCCCACGCGCCAGTGCAATGGTGACAAAATTTGCCATGAAATGAAAAGCCGTTTTATCCCCCAGAAGCACTCTACAAGCTGTCCTGAATCGAGGACTCTTCTCATTTTGTTCAAGTTAAAAGATAAGTCTGAGCTGCCTGATCCTGTTTGGTTTCTCAAAGCTCATGATTATTTTAAGCAGCTCGATGTCAGGAGAAGTACAAGATTTGCATTCGATTACATTTGCCTCAATCTACTACAGCATGAAGCCTCCGGCGAGCCGGGGAGGAAAAGACCCCGATGCCACCCCTGGCAGCTTGAGGAGCGCAGCGGACCCGGTTCTGCCCGGCTGCCCCCGCAGAATCCCAGCGAGAGCTCCCACCTCCTCGGCACGCCGTCAGGGCGCACGCCACGGCCCGACGGCAACCCCTGCCGCCCCTGTCTGATCGCCTCTACTCCTGTGCAGAGCAAAAGGATTTCTACTAGCTAATAGCTTCGGATGTTTGCATTGCTCGGGGATTTTTGGAGATTTTTTTTCTCCCCAAACTTAGGTCACTTTCTGGGGAACTGCTCAAAAATAGCATGCCTGGCTTTCGATTATATCTGTTGCTGCAGCTCCTCAAAATACCTTCTTTGTGTCATTGCTCAAATCATATTCCTTCATCAGGCCACAGAACAGACAAATTGGAAGAGGTAGGCCGCAGCATTTTAGATTATAACCCTTCAAAGATGCACCATGTTTTAAGTTCAAAATATTTTAAGCTTAAGAACAGCTGCAAACAAAGAGCTTCTGTAAATAAAGCTGCACAATAGGTATTCAACAAAATCATGCTTTCTCTTCCTTCCACAGAGCTGGTTCAGGAAACTTTTAAGCTGAAGAATCAAAAAGAGAAACAGAGTTGTGTGATATTTTCCCAGCAGAGAAATGTTTCTTGTGTCATGAAAATAAACATGGAAAGTTATCATCCAAACCAACAAAATGAAAGGTAATTCATCTCTCTCAGGCTTTCACATCATTCTGCATTGCGCTGTACCTAATAAATGCTTTACTCTCTTCATATCGAACCCAAAGTGTTGCTCTGTCATACCGGAACAGTAGCGGTTGCACATGTTTACACCCCTTTTTTCCAAACTGTCTGTATGGCACATGTAACATATGCAGTAAATACATAGACATATGTAATACAACTGAAATTGTAGAAAGTCTCTATTTTCATGTCCTACCCATATTTGTAACTGCTTGGTTAAAAGTGGCTCGACGGCACAGTTCTGCATCCTCCTTTATTTAAATGATGGAAAGACTCTGTGCATGTTTCTGTCCCTGTTAAACCAGCTACCTTTGTCTACGTGGTCTCTTCCTTGGATGATGTGGGCATAGGCATTTGAAGTAAAGAGCAATGTCTGTTCTTTTTTGTTCGCTGTACGAACTTCCCCACTGGAGAAGCTCCCGAGGCTGTGGACAGACACTTGTGGTGCCTGAGCTCCAGCACAAGGCTTTGTTTTGCTGATATTTAATAATCCCCAACAGATTCTGATGCAATACTCCTAAGTTTCGGCTGCACCCCTCCATAAGCAGCAATGTAACCAAGTAAGAACCCTCTTAACTGTAAAGCAAATGCTGCTGAGTTTGTTATGAGAAACAATCGTGCTGGCAAAATATGGTATTCAACAAAGAAATACGAAGGGAAGCTGAATACCAGAAAACCGTTCTTCGTCATAGCCTGGGATCTGTGAGAGAGCATAAAGCCTGGAAGCACATACCAGGACTACGCTCCAAGGTCTACATTACATATATCCTGGAAAAATTAGATCCTGTGTTCAGTTTTCCTTAGTGAGAACACGGATGGTCTCTCTTGCATAGGATATTTTTAAGACTACAGTCCTACTTTCAAACTGTAAGAAAAGAATTTCCCAGAACAACAGGATTTCCTGTGAAAAGGAAATTACATATTTCAGCCAGTCTATTCATAATGTCTCTTCTCTGAGAACTACATGGAATACACAGAAAGAAAATAATGCTGCCGTGAAGTTCGTGGTGTAAAACAGATTGCCAAATCGTGATATGCCGTGAGAATCTGCACCAATTCAAAGCTGTGCAAGGAGCAGCTACCGCGGATCCAGCTGTGGGCAGGCTCTCACGAAAGGAAGAGCCCTTCTGTCACCTCGAATATCATACTGAAGCTCCAGCCAAGGATGAAGCACGGTGAGATGGGATGCATAGGTTTTAGAGATGGAGGAGTCATTTGCTGGCCTCAGCTCAAAATGTTGTCGAGATGGGGTGTGCAAGTGCCGAGTCCAAGTCTGCAGGACTGGTTTGTGGGGCAGCGATGAAGTAAAAGCCACAGGAAGGAACACACATTCACGTGTCCTTTTAGCCAGCTTGGGAAATTAGTGGGAACTTGCCTTGATAGCATATGTCATATATTTCCATCTGTATCCTTCGGGTTTTATACATAATGGGCAAAAAAGTATAGATTGTAGAAGCTACAAAATGATTAGATGATAGTAATAGAATACAAAATGACCAGAAATATTCTTCTAGTCCATCTCTTTCACCTCCCTTTTTGAAAGATACCAGTAACCAGTAAATGTAACATATAGAGGCAGGGGAGAGAAGCAGGGGAGAACTGAGAAATGCAAGAATCATACAAGACCAACACAACTCCGGCAACAACGCATCAACTCGTGGAGCGGGAGCACTCCCACTCTCGTCTGGAAACTTTGAGGTCTTGCCCAGCCTGTTAGATAAACCTCTGGAGGAAATACAGAAGGGAGTCACTAGGGTTGATTTTTCTTCACCCTTGGCCTTGCAGAAATCCAGCCTCATAAGTTGCATTGTCTTTTTTTGTAAACCACAGATGCTTATAATTTTAAGTCCTCCTCTATTTCAGAATGAAAAATTGCCTTTTTGTCATTGCAGCTGGAAAGCACTCAGTAAGCAAGAATGGGATTTCTTCATTCCACTGCCTCTCCTCACTGTTTGCCCTCTTTAGGCACAACAGCCACTGCAGTGAGGGCATCCTAGCTGTCACTTGGAAACTCAATTCATTAAAAAGTAGTTTGCAACAGAGCTGTGGCCTTCAGCTGCATCGGGACCCCTGCCATCTGTCTCCGGTTCTTCTTTACCGGGGAGCTGTTGTTTACACTACAGCAGTATAACCGATGCAAGCGTGCACTCTGGTTTTATTTCTCAGGAATGAAAGGGATGTCTGATATTTAAAAGAAACCTAAAAGCAGGGCTTTGACCCCAGGACTGTGGTCAGCAGCATCATTTCCTATGGAGGGGCACAAGGGAGCAAATCTGGAAACCAGTACGTGCTGAGGGAGCTCCACGGGCTTTTGTAGAGTTACTTCACTTAAAGTCAAATCTATATAGAATTTTTATTTAGCATATAGCCTGCTTCAGAAAAAAACCTCCATGCCTAACTACTTTATGGAGCACTGATCTATTGGCGTGCACTATTATGTTAAATTTGCCTTATTAGTGGAACACGTCCCAGATTAATCTGCTAATTGTTTTGTCTCTATGTACCTTTGTTTTATTGACATCAGACCAGAGGCGACCATTTCATTCTCACGGTGTCTTTGGAAATATGACATATCGGGAGGAAAAAAGTCAGGCAATCTTACAACATGCACACAACAACAACAAAACCAAGCTGTGCTCCGTTACTACTCAAGAGTGCTTGGAGGGTAATGAAACAAAAGCAAGGACTCCAAAGCTTTACCGGGGAGCTGTTGTTTACAGATTGCCCTCTACCTGTAGTGTGCAGGACGTTTGGAAACGTACAGAGAAATCGAGGGCTGTCTCTCATGATGAGCATTTCCTACCTGATCAATTTTAACTGGCAATAACTTCTAAAGTATTTTCCTGAGCTAGAGCTGTACTCCCTGACAGGGGGGAGACAGGAATGGATATTTTATCTTTTTTTCCATCTCGTCTTTAGATCCACATGTTCTTTAAAACTGGCTAGAGCTGGAGTTCAAGGGGAAAATGGCTGTCCAAGTACATCCATCACCTCTAGGCCACAAGCACATCTATCACCTCTAGGCCACATAAAAAAGTTATCCGTGGATCTCTTTCCCTGGGCCTCAAGAATCATATGACAACTAAGAGCGCACAGGCACACGCATCTGTTACCAGAAGGACATCACGCAGTGCTCGGTTCCCGCACTGAGATTCCTGTGCACCAGAGGTACCGGCAGGGCTCCGAGACGAACCGGGAGTCCAAAGCCGTGCGACGGAGGGACCCAAATGAGCAAACACTGCAGTGCGGATACACAAGCACTACCTGTGGCAGCACCTAAAGGCAACGCACAGATTCCATCAGACCTGTCCCTCCAAAGCATCTGTGGATGTTCTATCAGAAAGTTAAGGTATAAACTTCACATGAGTATTTACTGAGCCGTTTATCATACACTGTGAGAGGAATCTAAATCAGAAAAAAAAAAAAAAGGTAATTTCTTACAATGTTCAATTTAGTACTGAAGATGAATTTTGGTTTTCATTCTTGTAAATCCCATTGGGAAATGAGCTAGAAATAAAAAGGAGGAATAAGTTTTGTAGTCTCACCTCCATCGATCATTTTCAGAGATGATCCTCATAAAACCTGCATGAATAATTCAGGTCTGGTTTACTAATGAGATCAGAACCACGGATGCAGGACTGGCTGTATACTTCTGAGGTCCATCTGTTTTGCACGTTACTTACGCAGGCACATATACTGCACTGGCAAGAGCCACACAGGCTGACAGATTTGAAAAGACACTCAGTAACTTTAAACTTTAGTTTCTAAAGCCAGAGAGGCAAGGCACTCAGAGATGCACATTCATTTCAGTCAAAGCTCTTTCACTGTAAACAGTCTGATAAAACCTTTTCAGATTTCCTGGTGCCATTTTCAATGGTTAAACTGATTTTTCCATGTAGTTCTTAAAAAAACCCAAACCCAAATAAACAACAACAAGAGAACACTGAGGCAGGATGTTTCAGCAATACATCTCTCCAGATGAAGATCAATCCTACTCTCAACCCTGCCATGGAGCTGCTGCACATACATGGCCTTGGTCAGTTCACTTCTGCATCCACCTCGAGTCTGCTTTGTCCCCTCAGCCTGGGATCTCTTAACGGCACGAACAGCTTCTCGCTGTGGATGTCAGCAGAGTCCAGAGGGGGGAAAAAAGACTGCTTGGTACACATTACATTTGAGAGCTTTTTCCTTCTGTTCATATAAAACTCAATAACGGACAATCTATTATAATTCATCTTGTGGTATCACTCATGTTGCAGTTACACCACTCTGTAATACAGAGATACATACGATCTTTCCTCCTTTTTCTTTTTTTCCTTCAGACTCTCACAAATACAGCTCTGGATCATAATTCAAAATCACCAAGAGAGCCCAAATAGTAATTCCTTTCCCGGAGATCAAGTTACCAATTTAGGCCAGCAGCCGTTAGCTGACCCGAGGGCCTACTCACAAGGACCAAGAATATTCTATAGCTACAACAAAAGGTCATTTTTTTCATCCCAGCACTAGGTTAGGATAATATCAAAGACGTGTGAACTTTGTATGCTCTCATTTTTCTACAGTATTTGCCTACTCAGTGACTTCCAGCTAACGTGACATTCCACAATAATTAGCTTCTTTTAACATGATGCTGTTAGCTATGCCACTGTTCACCTACATGTTTTGAATATGAAACATCCCTACAGATTTTAAATTTTAATATTAAATTTGTACAGCAACACACAGAAAACATGGTAGATTCATCTGGCTATTTTAGGTATTAACTACTAAGATTTGGTGTCTGAATCAGTCTACCTATCAAACCTAGCATCCAAGGATCTGCTAAATGCATTGTATTAAAAAACAACAGAAACACAAACAGTGACAGGCATAAGCCTCACAAACAATATTTCCCTTCTCTCTAATAAAACACACCATTGAAATGACAGAACTTCTCTAAAGAATTCAACCGTACAGATAGCTCTGAAAACATTTTGCCCAGAGAAGAGCAAAAGCAGTAACCTCAGCCCAGCCTACCAAAGCTCAAGGGTGGGTGACTTTTCAGGGACCACTGAAAGCCATCTGCCTTCCTGCCTGTCCCCCCATGGGGAATGTTCTCAGTGCTGGATCTGACAGTTCTCCTGAGTCAGGAGCCGGGGAGGCACAAACATGTCACTTACATGTCACCAGTCTCCATTTGCAAGACAATTCCTTTAGGGACACGTTTCTGACCATTAACTATTAATGGACTTCTCTCACGCTGTTGTAAGGGTATTCAGTGACAAGATCATCTATCCTACGATTAAATAAATTCACAACAAACCTGTACTGTGAGGAGACAAACCGCAAAACAGGTCACAAGAAGAGGATGCCGAGATGGAAACAGTCAGAGACCACCACCCTTGCCTTCAGCTCACATCCTGCTCCTACCGGCATGATGCCGTTGTCCCACCTGGAACATTACTACTGATTTGCGCACACAAGATGAGAATCAAGCCTTGCAAATAAAACAAAATAACGTTTGACACCCACAAGGTAGCCACAGAAAAACCAGAGTGTATTGGTCTCTGAGGGTCTGCTCCAGTGGAATGCAAAATGCCCCCGACTACACCAGAAGTCAGTGGGAATTCACAGCTTTCTAGCGCGGAGTCTGCACTAAGCAAGTACCTCACCTTACGGGGAAATACTTTTGTCTGCTATCTGATATGTACGGCGTAAGTACAGAATATGTATCATATGCGTGCCAGAAAAGGCAATTACGCCTTGTGCTACTCACCTGCATTGCAACATTGGTGCCGTATTTTATAGGTTTCTGACTTGCAAAGTCTGATCATCAAAACAAAACCATAATTTCATCACAGGATTATTTCAGCTTAAACAGTAATGCTGGAGAATAATCTTAGTCTTATTTTATTGCACTCATCATTGCTGGCCTATAGATCTCCTCTATTTTTACTCTAAAACTGGATATGACTCAATGAAAAATAGGTACAACTCCAGCTTCTTTAATCACAGCAATTTAAAATAATTTTATAGAAGAAATCCCTGAACGGTGATGAAGTTAATTTCCTAGGTATCTTCATTCTTTATCCTGCTATCTTTCTGATGCATTAAAACCCTGATAAAAACAATATTGTAGGACAGAAAAACAGATAGCAAATTTTGTAAAAAGGTGTTTGTGAAAGAACATATCCAATCAAAGTTGGGAGGTTTAAATAGGAATTATGTTTTGCATTTGTGGGTTTCTGCAGCAAAGGTAATATTCCACAAAATCATCCGCAGTTTCTTCCTCAGCAGAGGTATTCCGCCCAACGTAAGAGCAGGATAAATGTCACGTGTTCGTTTTATGGCCTGAGCTACGACGCAGCAGAGAAGCATCCTTTGCAGTTCTCACTTAAGAATAAAGCTTTTATCAAATAAATCCCATTCCACTGAAGCGACAAAGACCTACTTTAGTGCAATGCAATTACACAAGAACTCATATTGACACTGATGCATGCAGAAAGCAGGGCAGGCACTCCTCTCCAGAGAAGGATTTTAATATTATTTCAGCATAAATATTCCTACAAGACCCACAGAAAACGTGGCTCCCCAGAAAAATAATCACTATTACATCGAAACTGATATACTTCCCGGCCCACAAGTGATGTGTCATGACAGGCACATGGTTTAATTTAGGGACACAAGGGAGGAAGATCATTCTGCATCATGCTCAGAAGCAGCCAGAGCCGTTCCCCTGCTTTGTGCAGCTTTCTGCTTCTCCTCCACCCCGTGAGCCCGAGGGTTTCGTGTCCTCTGCTGCCCCAGCACATCGCAGACAGTTCAGCTGAAGTGCTAATGATTTACACCAGTGTAAATTTGATGTGAAAGGGTAAATATGGCTCAGTTACATACTGCTGCTGATGTGACTCTACCGAGCGACTTCACTGCTCTTCCGATAACATTCGACCTCCAATGTCAAGCCCTTGGACAACTTAGTGTCTGAGCTGAGATACAAGAATCTGATTTAAAATATTTAAAATAAAATGCTATGGCTTCCATTTTCAAATCATTATGTGGGACTTTAGCAATGGAAAGTAATACCTTGCACATCATCCAAACCACACAGGTCAGTTTGGAAATGTGTCTTATAGAATAGATGGCAAAGAGAAACTTAAGAATCCCTTAAACATTAATCACTTACTATAAAAAGGCCAATTTTCCCTCACAGGATGATTACATTTAGAGAACAGGATTAGAACTGCAGTAGAGGAGAATTAGAAGGGCATGCTGACCTTAAAAATAATGTTGATTTTTGTTTTTTAACCTATTGCATGATAAGTAATCTTCCTACCATAACTGATATGGCACGAAGGAATTATTTTTTCCTGCTTTTTCTGCTTGTTTAGTCGGTGATTTTGAGAGCATTTTGTGCAGAAGCCAAATTCACACTCCCCCAACAAAAGCCGTTTCCTGCTTTCACACAGCAACCAGAAAGAAATGTCTCAAGCTGTGGGAAGCCACATCTGAAGGAAAAAAGACTGAGGAATATAACATGGCATACTTACAGCAGCACTTCAAACTACTTAAATCATTTTTCTAACTGATTAGCAAGAAGTTCCCCGTATTGCTTTAAATCATGTCAAATTTTTCCCTTTTATTGCTTTTCCTGAGATCTAACAGGGTATGTTTTTCAACACTACTGATATAAATGAATAATGAAATGAACCCCCATCCTTTCTGGCCAGCCTGCCTTCCCTTTTACTGGCTTGAGTCTGAATAATGGAAACATCTACGTTACAAAAACAGGACTCGGAATTGAAGATTTTTTTTAATCCCTATGTGCTTTTCAGGCAGATGCTTCATTCTCAGAGGAACAACAGGAAAATCCCATTCAATTAAAGGCACTCATCTTCAGACATCACAACAGCAGATATACTAACGTGTCCCTAAATCACCAGAGGCTGCTAAATATTCAAACACATGAATCTCTTAAGAGATGAGAAGAAAGAGTAAAGATGCAGGACACCTCAATATCCAAGGTAGAAAATACTTACCACATATACAGTTATAATCAGTCAATACATAATAACCCCAGTCAGTGCTGCACTTTGTTCACCCTACTAGGTTAGGGATTGGTATTTGAATCAGTAGTTGACGTTTAAGTATTTAATACCCATGGCAAATACCTTTCCTCTGCCTTTGCTAACGAGCTCTAAAGTTTTAATCCAGGAAACAACATCCTGTTAACTATCTCCTCGGAAAGCATCCGTGTGCCTGTGCTCACTGCTATACAGCATCATGCAATGGCTTCAAGGGAAGACAATCAATAATTCATTGGGAGCCAGAGCCATAGGTTTGAAATTGCTTTGTTTATTGAAGCCACCTTTTAAATGCAACGAGGCTTTCCAGAGCCACATCTCTGCTCAGCCACGCTGCTCAAAAGCAGGACCCGGGGACAAAACAGCAACCGTGAAGTGCAAAGATGAATATATGACGCCCGTAATCCCTGGGGGACCGGCTTATCTTGAGAGGCGTGGAGATTTGTGAAAATAGTGAGATGTGGAAATAAGACTGTGTTCCTGTAATGCTTATGGTCCTTCCTTTCAGAAAGGAGATGAGGGCTACATGGAGGGTGGAGAAGGGAGGCGGGGAGTCCCTTTGCTAAAAGGGAAGAGAAAAGAGTCCCTCTGCCCCCAACCTGCTCCGTATTCTGCCTATTTTACCCTTGCACAGCCTCCGTAAAGCTGTGCAGAGCTTCACACAGATCCTCACTAACCCTTACTCCTCTACTTCAACACGTGAAGCAGCTGCACGGATAGAAACACAGCCAGGAAGCAAAGGACAAAAAACATCTCAACCTCTTAACAACAAAATCCTTAACAACAACAAAATCTCTTGTTGGGCTATAATAATTTCATCTCCTGACTTCAGGGTGGGTGTGATCCTCCTGCTGCCGCTCCAGCCCAGCGTAGCTCTGGGAGATTTCTCATTGACTTCAGCTTTACCTCTCCCGCGGGCACATTCTGTGCTGCTCCAGCTCTCAGCCCTTTCGGTGGGTGCTGGGGGAAGGCCGGGCTGAGGGAAGTGCCTACTCAGCACAGCAGCATGCTGGAAAAGGCAGTCCCCGCTTTGCAGTGGCACCTCACCAGCTGGCACCCCAGCTGTACTGCCCACAGCTCGGCTAGGTGAGGAACAACGGCACTAAACCTTCTCTTCCCAGGCTCCCGCTTGGGAAGGGGACAGTCCTGCACTTGGGAACTTAAACAAAGGGATTCAAATTCCTTGCTCATCCTCCCCCTCCTTTAGCAACCAAGCCTTTTCCCAGCACAACACTGGCCTCATTTCTAATGAGAGCAATGAACTGTTATTAACAAGACCAATAAATACAGGTTTCTATCCTGACGAAAATCAAAACCCAAAAGCAGGAGCTTATTTGATTCTAACTACTACTAGGTTTCAGGTACAGTCTGGTCTATATAGAGCCATAGAAACAAGCCGCTTTTGTTTAGGAAAACGCTATCTTGTAAATTTGAACGTAATTCTAAGAATCCTGTTTAATCGGAATCAAAGAAACTTGAAATGGAAAGCCTCAGATTTTCCCAAAGTTTACTCTTCATCCCAGCAGAACCAACGGCCCCAGTTCTTCCTCCCAAAAGCAGGAGTCTTCCCAAGCACCCATTCCTCTCGCTAATCAGACCTCACGGCGGCGGAGAGGAGCTGTAGCAAACAGCACTGTGGGGATGCAACAATTAATACAGCCCTACAATTACCCTGAGACCCGTCTACAAGATATCTACACTTGCTTTAACCAAAATTTTCCCAGTTCACACACTATATTTTTAGACTATCCTATGCTGCAAACTTCACATTGGTTTCTAGAGCTAAGGAGGGATCTTACTATCTTGCCTAGTATCACCATCTATGAAGGTTCCCAGGCCAAAACATGCCTTAAAATAAACCTTTGAAAGCTCAGATGGTGGTGGAAAACAGAAACTAGTTCATTTTTTTTCCCATTAAGCTGGCTCTCTGGAGCTAATGGGAGTACAGAACATGATATCCATAGTCTGCGACTAAATTCAGAGAGTTGCTTCAGAGCATTTAAGGATCTGATGAGAAATGACACCTTTTTTTTCTTAGAAGTTTTTCCACAGTAAAAAATATAGGTTTTTTGTTTGTTTCTTACAAACACTCCCAGTTCCTCAAAGAAAATGCAAACTGCATTGAAATTCTAGCTATAATTAAAACTCTGCCTTTTGCCCCAGAAAAGCCTGCTTACCTGGACTAAATAAGAAGTTTGTTACATAGCTAAATCCTTACAACGCATCAGAGATGGATAAGGAAATGGTATCTAAGACATTAGCAAATACAAAAACTCTCCATAGGTGTAAGGTCTTAAAAGAAAGGAAATGTGTTTATAATAGCACCACTTTTCTATGCACTATCATCATGTTAGAGAAATATTAAAAGCACCCAGACTATTACCTCTTGAAACACACAGGACTGAAGAGCATCTTTGATTTAAATTTAACAAGCAGTTACTTTTAACTGCTGGGTCAAGCGAAGCAAAAAGCAAAAGCAGACAGGGAAACAGTTCTGACCGTGACAGCCACAATGCATGTGCAGGAACGCCTTTTCATTCATGTTTTCACTACCTCACATCAGTTTGTATTTTCCAATTTGCCCGTATGTCATAATACATAATAGATGACAGCAGCCCCATTATGCATGCCACAGGGCACACCATTCACTATAGAGAGCTTTATAATATACACGTATTTGCCAAATGTGTGGCATGCCTTGCTAATAGAAGGGTGAGTGATTCTGGGGTCTTTTTATTTTGTTTTCAAGTCTAAACGTGACCTGCCTACTTCTAGTGACAGATGTAGCAGCTGATGTAATAACCTCTCATATCAAAGGAAGCGCTGTCATTGACTTCAGAGGTGCGATCCTTTGGACTCAAATAAGGGAGGCTGGAATAAAAGACAGGGGAGCTTGACAGAAGAATTTGCTTGTTACTTCTGGTCCATTTTCTCTGAAGTAAAACACCCCCACGTCTTCCAGCAATTCACCCTATTTAGTAGACAGATCTAGTAGATAGAGTGTGCTCTACTTATTGATGGGGATGCTTACTGATGACCGTCAATAAGAGGAAGAAGAAAACAAATTTAGGTAGAACGCTGACAATAGGCAGAACTACCTGTCAAGGGATTAACTCAGACTGAATACCAATTCAGTAACAGAAGCCTCTCCTCCTCCCAAGACCCAAATTTTTTTCAATACTTTCTATATACATATATATATCTATATATATCTCTCTCCCACTCTTCCATGTATATAGTCATTAAGATGATTTTCCTAGGTATGAGAATATAAAACTGTGCAAATATTTTACCAGACTAATTTCTTTCAAACTTATAAGAACCGTACAGTGGATTCTTTTAAGTTTGGGAAATAGAAAAATAAAAAATGTGGTAGCAAGCAAGGGCTGCATTTTTGTGCATATGCACAGGTAACTTTTACATATATACATGTGTACATACACACGTACGCACAGAACAGCTGCTCCCATCTCTTATGCACAAGGCTGAGTCAATCCAGTTTAAATTTTCCTGAGTCTGTCCAGCAACCAACCAACAAATGAAAAGACCAGGCAGCAGAAGAAATATTGCAAAACAACCCACAAGGGCACCAGCATTTTGGCCTGCTACCAATGATCAGTAACATTCAATTTCTTTCTTGGAGGCTGATCCAGCTCCCACTGAAGTCAGTGGGCATTTCACCACCAACTTCAGTGGGAGCTGGCTCAGCCTTCAGTCATTTTCCTCTTGGATTGGCAAGGGATGAAAATGTTAGAGACGCAGCACGTAGAGGTCCTGATGGGAGGAAATAACACATCATCAGCCCTTTGGCTGATCAAGAAATGGGCACTGAATGTAAATCCTGCCCAGTTGCTGCAAGGAGAGCAACCATAACGCTCCACAAAAGGAAGGTGTGGTTCGTGCTCAGGAGAAAGAAACCCTTTCCATCGGAGAAAAAAAAATGATTCAGAGATGACAGCTGGCTAAGAGCTACCAACATTTAAAAACCCAGCAACATTGCCAGTTTTCTAATGCTTAAAAAGTATTACCAAGAGATAGAAATACATTACTATTAAAAAGAAAACGACTGATGTATAGGCGATAGCATTTGGCAAGCTGAATTGTGTTCACATCCTCAGCAGGACAAAACCGGCGTCCCAGCGTAGCACAAACGGCGCACGCACGGGTACCGTCACAAGCGCGCTAGATCTAAGTGTGTATGCACCTCAACAAATTCATGCACACTAAACATCATCATACTGTCATTGGCTTTCATTTCAACCGAGTCCATTCCTATTATCTGACTGAAACGTGCCCTTGATTTAGCTAAATCTGTGACCACCAGGGTGCCTGCTGCAATTTGCAAAGCACATGACAGTGCTTATAATGTCAATAGCGAGGTCTGAACCACACCACTTTTATCTGCAGTTAACTTTTATTGCCACGGGCTTCCCTTGGGCTTTCCCGTTTTTATCATTCAAAATTGACTTTTTTTTTTCTTTAAATAAAAGGATAATTGTCTACTGCCAGTGACTGAGTCACTAACAATCCACAATGAACAACAGAATACCCCAGGCTGTCAGTATCAATACTGGTTTTATTACAAATACTTTTACCCTGGCTGAAACAAATTTACATTAAAATTGGGAATTTGGCATACACATGCAAAAAGAGCATATGTAATTATGGATACACTCTAAAAATCTTAACCTAGACCCCTTTTCAGCATCGATTCTACTATCGATCTCTTTCTACGACTTTCCCTAGCGTTTAGTGAACAAGTCTGTCATAGGACACTTTGGAGGAATTCCTAAACCGGCAGCTATTTAAGGAATTTGTTTGTCTCTGTACTTTTCTGATGCTAACATAAATCTATTTCATTAATGATTTCTGATTTACACCCCTCTAATCTAATGAACTCAGAGCAGCCAAAGCCAGCTTGGCTTTCCCTTTGTTAAGAAGCTGTCTCCATTGAGCAGTCGGCCTCTGCTGATGGCTAAAATGATGACTTCAGGGATGCTGTAACTGCATGGGCAGTTACCCAACTTGCCTGGGACACGGCCAGATGTTTTTGCCTCTGAACTATCACCGCCATTACGGAATTTGCTTGTGTCTGCAAAATAAGTTAAATGTAACCTCATTAAAAAAGTGTTGGTAAAAGTTACAGTTATTAGAGTACAAAGTCGAAATCTCAGACTAGAACTGATTACCATGACATCCTATAAGGAGGATCTTGTTTTGGGAAAACAGGCTCACACTTTCTCAAGGATAAAGAAACATCTTCATACTTATCTTATTTTAAAGCGTATGTAGTTGGAGTGAAGAAAATGGCACGCTCTCTTAGTGATTTATTTAATACAAGATGAGTAATACCTTTCACAAACTCTTCCCAAGGACATCAACAGTTATTGAATGACGCCTGTGCTAAAAGTATATGTGTTGATTCTGTTGGGCCTTAAAAGATCATATTGAAACCCCACAGGAATGACTAACTGCAGAAGATGAGTATATTTATATATAAAAGAAGTCATTGAAAGAGATGACAATCTAATTTAGTCGTGTGCCCCCAAAATACATACTTATATATATATACACACACACACACACCTTGATCAATATGTTCTTCAACAGAATGGATTCTTAAAAGGCTGTGAAAATTGTAGATAAAAACCACTGAACCTTGCTTTAGCTACATCTCTTCTATTGCCCAGTCGTTGGATCACTGTTAAAAATCAGCACCAGTTTGTGCAGATGAAAATGTAATTTACAGTACCTTAAAGATAATGAGGCACCAGCTTATTCCACCATCTCATTAAAGTAGATGCTGTATATAGGAATGCCAGTACTATGTAAGATGGAACTATATAGAAAAAAATCTTAATTGGCGCAGCTGTACATCAAAGGAACAAAGGATGCAGAAATGCTGTTAGGCTTGTATCTTACAAATTTAAGAAGACAGTATCAAGCAAAGCTATCTGCTGGTATACTGGAATATGACAATAGGGAGCATATACCTCCTTGGAAGGCCTATTATAGAGGCAAAACTATCAGTTACTGCTCTATCATTCCCCATTGACTCTGAAGCACTTATCTCAAACATACAAATGATGTCTCAACCATAATCAGATCTACCTTAATAAGCAGACATAACATTAAAAAAAAAAAAAAAAGAGACCTACATGAGGCTGGTTTATAGACTAGCCCTAGTGGATACATACCTAAAACTTACCAAAATACATGATCAGAAGTGAACTCGGCATTCAGACATGTTAGATAAATGTGATTTATGTAACTGAAATGGCAATAGGAGACAAGGCAATTCTTCTAAAATCCATTCAGAGGTAAGGTCCATGCTCTAGCATGCCAGCTTAGTAGTTTGGGGTGGAGGGTTAGGGCGAAAAGACTGTTGGCTAAGTAAACCGATAAATCCTCAACCAATAAATGCCAAAATCCTGTTTACAAATGGGAAATGACTCTGCTATTTCTGCATGCACGTACATATTTGTGCACTTTCATACATGATTTAGCCATCTGAAAAAGTGATAACTTGTTCTGAATAACCGCTAATTGTTTGCTTTTTCCTCCCTCCCCTCAATGAACCTTTCAGAGTTGGCCTTCAGTGAGAAGAGATCTAAGGACCCCTTGCTTATGATTCATCAGAGGATATAATACCATGACAGGGACGGATGCTGACAAGGGTGATGTGACCTGAAAAACAGTATCTGTATAGAGAAAAGCAAAAAGAAGCTCTGAAAAAACAGTGAAATGCAGCTCCATGCTGTGCATTTTAAACAGAGAACACAGAGGTGGTGGGTTTGGGAGGGGGGAAGGGGTGTGTTTTTGTTCACTGGAAATGGTTATTGTGTTTGATTGATTATGCATCCAAAACATAAAAAGACAAAACATATGGTACACAGCTATTGCTCGACACAAATGAACCAAGGTGGTCAGTCCAAGCAAGGTGCCTTCCTACTAGGAAAGCATTATAAAAGAGAAGTCGCAATATTCAGCAAAACCTTAACTATGTCTCCAGCTGAATGCAATTAGCATTAAACAAAGGCCTCAGACACAAAAGTCAGCTCCTTAACACACCGCACAGGTTAAGTGCAGAAAGGCTGCAGGCCCAACGGTACAGAGAAAAAAGAGGAGAGCAAAGGGAATCCACACTTACATGGCCTCTGACGGTTCCCGGTTCAGGCTACCTGTCTGTGCCTGCTGCAGAGACTGCGACCCTCCCATCCTCAGCGTGCCCTTGGGTTGAAGCTAGATGCGAGCAAGGCCAGCTTCCTCCGTAATTCCACCAGCAAGGAGCCCTGAGAGCTCTGACTGTGTAGAGGCTGCAATACTGCAGTGCAGATGGAAACAGCTGCTTGCATCAGTGGCAGCACAAGCAGAAACACTTCAGCAGCAGCTTCTCTTCTCTGAACTGTTGCCAGTTATTTTTTTCTTTTTTTGTCCAGATGAACACTATTTATAAAATAAAATAAAATCCCAGCCACTGGGACAGGCTAATCATCTGCTAAACATCAGTGGTCCAAGCAGCTACGGTGCAAGCGCCTCTAACACAGGACTATTGGCTATTGAAACTGGTTTCAAAAAGAAAAAAAAAAAAAAAAAAAAAAAAGAAGAAGAAGAAAAGCAGACCCTCCCTTTAAGCACACATTGTCAGCTACTGTGGCTCCCTAAGGACCTACAGGCAGGACCATTATATTGTGTTGACTCAGCTGATTTGAAATGCAAATGCATGTGTGCACTGGATGCCGTGCATACATTTCCCTTTAATAACAGGCAAGTTGTGCGTATCGGGATGATTGCAGAGAGGATTAATAAGCAGAACGGCTGCTTTTTTTTCATTTAAACAAATGAGCTCATCCCTCTTGCAAAAATGGAATCTTCCATGAGGAGCGGAGGGAGAATATCATGAGCAGCCAAGGTAAACAAGCCAATGTGGGAGCGGACCCTACCCGGCACAGCTCCATCCAACAGATCGGTGCACTTAACCGTTTTGCTTCTGCCTGCACAGACCCCCTTGCTGGACGACGAGGTGGAGAGCCATGGGGATGCTCATCATCTAATACCGATGTGATTGGTGGGGAGGATCTTTAAGCCCAGAAAGCGCAAGGCCAAGCAAACAGCATTCCAAACCCTACGAATAAGCTTATCCTTTTACCACCGCAGAGGTACCAGGGTACTGGGAATTCACGTGCGTAACAAGCTGAAAGGGCTGGGCACCATCGCTCTCCACATCACCGTCTTTAGCAAATAACAGATGCTCCACATACAAGTTATGTTTCACATCATTAAAGGAGTAAAAGAAAGAAAATCAGCTGCACTATTGTCTATACTAGGAATTAAACTCTAGGGAGACAAATGGCTTGAAGCTATGTAACAATTCTGGATACATGACAGGGCAGAGAGGTCAAAAGGATCAAATAAATTGAACAGAAATATTAAAACATACTAACTTCCAAGCACCTACCACAGCATGGCTTTTGTGTTTCAGTGGAGGCCTCACTAGGGTCACGCCTTAAACAGCTTCTGTTTTTTTTCTCTGCTTGCAAAAAGGGAAATCCAGTAGGGTTTGCTTACTTTACAAAAAATAAGGGTTGCTGTATACATGTGCAAGGTTCTGTCTCTCTGGATGCCCCCACAATAACGTGTTGTTGGGATAAGAAGAAAGAAAGATGCTTAGTGAACACAAGGCACATTTCATTTCCAGAGACTGCCTAAAATGAAATTGTTTTATGAACAGCATCAAAATAAATGTATCTTTTTTTTTTTTTTTTTTTTTTTAAACTAAGGAGAAAAGCTAGTGAGCCAGCAATTTGTTTAGCCACAAACTTCCAAGCAAGTTACAATTTTGGGGTTGTTTCATTTCTGGTGAAAGCCAAACCCTCATTTCTAGTGTCTCGTTGCTCAACGCTCGTCTCAAGTCCCCCAGAGAAGCAGCGGCACCACCTCGCTCAGGGACCGAGCTTCAGAATTTCTGGTGGCCAGCTGGGTGCCTGAGGCAGGTTTGACCCCAAGCGCTGCAGCGGAGCCCAGCTCTGATGCTCCCTTGTCAAGGTGGTGGCAGCTCACTACGCCTTCCGTATTTGCCAGCTGCCAGGGGAAGGCTCTCGGTGCTTGGGCAGCCCGACCGGCCCAAACAGCCATTTCCAGTCATCACCAGGCAAGAGGTGAGGAACCGGACTCGTCCCAGGCACCCTCACAACTCTGCAACTCTCAGAGTAAGAGTTGCAAATACAGGACGGTGTCACTTGACAGGTTTGCACCTCTCCTGTGCTAGAGAATGCAGGCTGCTTTTTAGCCCTTTTACGGCAGTATTTGCTTCACCAGACATTTACCAGGATAAGCATAAAATGCCACGAACTGGACAATTTTGTTAATGACAGCAAATCAGCAGAGCCAAATAAAAACACAACTCAGCGTGCAAAATTTTAACGTAATGTCAGGTAAATGCTTGTCGGGAGCATTCCCAAGTAAGTAAAGCACAGAATTTGAAGAAAGTGTATGAAAAGCCCCATGTACGCTCTAGCAGTAGATTTGAAACAGTTAATAACTCCAGTATTTCCATCCAATACGGGAAATGAATGGTACCAGCCAACAGACTGAAATTACACGGCTGTGTTCAGAGACCCTATTACGTTGAGGTTACAGCTCAGCTTCAGTTTTGCATGTGGTAGCTCCACTGAACTACAGAGGACTGGTCTTTTGAATACCATAAGAGCTCCCTACTGGATTTCATTTGTTACAGAGAAAAGAGAGACATTAAAAAAAAATTTTCCTTAGAAAGGCGAACACCATATTGAGAAAGTAAAGCCCTAGCAGGTACCTGGAAGCCAAGAGGGAGAACACAGGCACTGTTTGTCCTGCCAGTGGGGAAAACAGGAATATTGTGGCATCGTCCTCGCAAGTGTAAAGAATACACTTAAAATCATAGAATCACAGAATCATTAAGGTTGGAAAGGACCTCTGAGATCATTGAGTCCAACCATTAACCTAACGGCCAGGTCCACCTCTAAACCGTGTCCCTAAGTCAACTCCCTCAAGTTTCACATGTACATCTATTAAATAAACAAAGGCCCAATAAAAAAAGGCTTGGATTGAATCCTATTCTGCGGCAGCATGGTCCCTTCAGGAGCTGTATAGTAGAGAAAACTTTTATCCCATTCCCCAACACTTCTATGCAACAGATGTTCGAGTTCCACGAGAAATCGCAGGTCTTGGCTAATATGTTCACTGACAGTCTGTAGGATCAAAGGCTTCAGCCTTTCAAGCCCCAGTACAGCCCTGGTCTCTTTGCACATACTGTCCGGGTTAGCAGGGGGCTCTGGTCTATCGTGAGGGGTGTTACGACAAGGTATTGCCTCCTTCTCCCCCCGCTCCTGCCCCAGTTCGTGTGCACAGCTCACGGCACGGCTCAGAGAGTCACCACGAGGACAGCTCACCGCCTCTATGCCACTCCTGCTTATAAAGGGGACAGGATTTAACTCTTCTCTTTGAAAAATAACCACCCAAGCAGCTCAATTACAGCACTGTGAACTGGAGCACTGGTAAAACAAGAACATGGGCTGTAACACTAGTGAGACCTTGATGGATGTGCTCCTGTCAGTTTAGTGTCAATACTTCATTGACTGGCCAGAAGAGAGCTGCTTGGAGCCTTGGGAAAATGTCTCAGACCGAAAACGAAGGAGCTCAGTCCATTACACTCAAAGGCACCTGCACAGAGAGAAGTTACATGCTCGAAAGCAGTGGCAGCCCTGACCCAGTACTACATCAGCAAGACCCAAAGAGAGAAACTAAAATTAGGAAAAAAAAAATCAAATCAACCTTTACATGCAAATTCCTAATAGTGAGTACAGTTACCTCACAGGGAAGCAACATATTTAATAATTTTAAAACTCCAGACTGCAATCGTCTTTCAAAAAAAGATGTGCTGTAACTGAGCCTTGAACTTGAAAATGTCTGTTGACTAAGGGATGCAAGTGTAACAAATAATAGACTGCAGTCTCTCACCAACACCGTGCAAGAAGCCAGCCTGTAGATTTACTTCTGATTTGGACATAAAATCTGTTACACTACAAAGCTGTCTGTGGACCAACCCTATGTTGAGGTTTGGAGAGGATCTGTCATTCTGCTTGTTGCTACGTTCACCTGAACCCACGTATTCTTTACACTACCCCAGATGCTCAGAGGATCACGTCACTCATTTCACTTCTTGCACTTCAGAGAGAGGGGACACGTAATTACGCATCATGCAACTACAGCAGTGAGCTTGCAAAGCTGGCTCTGGCCTTTGATTTCTCTGTGGGGCAGAAGCACAGAGCCTGATAGACCTCGAATCTGAACAGAAACGCGATGTGATCAGCAGCACTGGCAGGTTTTCCCTGCAGCGTGCCCTGATCGGTAAGAAAGACCTCGGATGAGAGGGGAGCTCTCCTTCTCCTGCCTGGCCCCGCTCCATCCTCTGGGCCTGCCAAGAAGCATCAGTTTAGTACTAAATTTAGTGCTGCCTTTTAAAAATATAAGAACTGTGTTGACACTATAAGTACATTCTGTAAGAACTTCTCTGGAACCTGAAAAACACACAGATGTAGCTAAAAAAGAAAAAAATTTTAAAAAAGAAATCCCACTGTAGCTTCAAAGGACTTAAAGATGCCCCAGGCATTTCAGCCTAGGGACGAACAGCCACATAACAACTTATTGTGATCCCACTGCTGAAAAAGACTATTTAAGTATTCAGTACCATCCTTTAAAATTTATCATTTTCTCTTCCTGCCTGTTTCATCCATTTCAGCAAGAGCCATAGTTTGGCCTATACTAAATTAATGTTTTATTGAAACTTGATGTCTATTGGTTAGTTGTTTAAAATGCTGTACAGGCTCCTAAATATTTGGTCTTATTACCGTTCATGTTTATAGATAAATTCAGACTTCTGTCACTTGCACCCAATTTGAAATTTTTGGCTTCCATCAAAAAACAGTGCTGGACAGGACTGTGATAAAGTTTATGAAATACTGAAATTTATGTTCTGTTTCTTTGCTTTTGGCTTCACTATCCATCATGCTACGCATTTACGCTGGTTATAAACATGACCACGGAAACACCAAAGAGCCTACTGAAAGAAAACCCTCCCTCACACACCTACCCCCCTTGGGAAGGAGCGGGTGAATATTAAGCTATGCCTCCTAGCTGCAATGCATTATTGAGGTACTGTGCAGAAATGAGCACCATATAAAGCAAACTGCACAGAACAGAGCAAAACCAAACATCCCAATAACAAGAAGAGGTTTCTCTGGTGTCCTGAAGGCTGCTGCCAAAGCTCTGAGGAACAGTACTGCCTACCAAAACCAAACAAACCAAAAAAAAGGAAAATGTTAACAAAGGATAGATTATTGTTTAAACAGAGAGACATCCCCCCCCCAATATATTTTTTTATATTTAGATGATATTGCCTTTGGTTCCCAAAGCCTTGAGTGCAGCCTGGGAAGAAGTTTTCACCCCAAGATCTCCCTTATTATTAGGCTGACAGGTATCAAAGGGCTCATGGCCAGGGCATCCGCAACACCAGACTGCTAAGAAACAACAACATCTTTCTTAAAGGACTAAAAGGACCAAACCGCTCACAATAATCAACACTGTTCTGTATAGACACAGTTGCAAGGCAAACCGGTGCCTCTGGGAGGCTGGCTGTACTTTTGAGAACACATTAGCACACAAAAGCATTGACATCTTTTGAAGTGCAGCGGTGACAACCTTTTTAGGACGCCCATGGCTGGAGACTCCTGTACTCTAAAACCCTTCCAGGAGCACCAGCCCTCCTTGGCCTTTGCTGATACACCATCTAAGCACAGGCTCCGTCTGCTAAGTCCTTCCCAGAAACAGGGGTCTCCCAGGACCACTCTTGATCCTTGTGTTACAGAGAAGGTCAAGCAGACTGTTTTCAACCACCTGGGCACTCAAGGTTTGGAGTTCACCTTTCTGATAGTTATACAGTACGCAGTTTTACAGGGTTTTAAAGAATTCAAGCATTCTTCATTATAGGCTGCACAAAAATACATGGCTCTAGGCACGTTACTCATATTCCTGTGCTAATTTACTCACCATGCATTTTTTCAGGCCTGGGACGCTTAGGATTTCTTTTTTTGTTGTCTATTATCCAAATCACTCTCACTCACTCCTGCAGACAGCTTTTGCTCCTTAGTCTCTACCTCCCTCTCTAAAGTGACCAAAGTGGATCTATCTTACAATTTCTACTTGCCTTGAGGAGAGTCACTTAAAAGACCTCTTCAAGCACTGAGCTGCTGAGGCTGCCGGTTGAACGCTACAAGGCATTTGCTACCCTTCACTTTGTTTCTTCACTTTATCCCATTACCTCTACTCTTACGTTACGCCCAGAGATGTGCCAGCAGGAATCTTTGTGAGACCACATCGATCTTGCATTTGTTTTTCCAGCCCGGTCACTCCAGGAGCCAGCTCACTGCCTGCACTCCTGCACTGCTGTGGGACAGGGACAGTCTCAATACTTAATGCTGGTACTGTCATCAAATCCTTCAGAAAGTCACACCTAAGCACAGAAAGCAACCCTAATGCCTTCAATCTCTCTCACCAGAGAAGCAATTCTAATTTTTTTTTGCTTTAGGGAATAGCCACAGCCTTGCATGTGAATAGACCACCACTTAAAATTAAAAATCTTTGTTATTTTGAAGGATGATATCCCAAAGAGAGAACCTAAGCAAATGCCACCTCCTGGAGAGCCATGCCAATTCTCAGAGACAGGAATGACCTCTTGCTATCAGGGTACCAAGAGCAGTGGAAGAAAAGCAGATTTCTTTCTTTCTCTCCCTTAGGTTTATGGGGCAACTTTGTGCTACAAAGAAAAGAGTAAGTATGAAAAGTTACCTGAAACAGGCAACAAATTTATCCCAGTTTGGTTTACTGGCAAAAAAACAGTAAAGCGTTAACATAAATCGTAACACTTATGCTTTAGTAGTGCCTAATAAATAGGCATTTAGTGCAGTTCATGTACACAGTATAATTAAGATATGATTATAGTCTCTAATTAGCAATTTAAAGGCACATTCATCACCATCCTTCAAAGATCCAGTTATCCCTAATTTAATCCCACTCCAGTACAGATAAATCAGAAATTCAGCCCTAAAGTAAGAATGACAGACCGCCAGATTGAAACCACAGTCTTGTTGGGTTTTGGTTTTTTTATAGCGGTTTCTTTTTTTTTTTTTAATGGGTTTAGCATGGGGTACAGATTCATGACTAAAGGGTGTAAATGGACTCTGAGGAGTAAAATAATTAAAGACTGTTAAATCAGTGGGATATTTTCCAATATTCTCTTCAAGAAAAATAAAATCAATTCATTCAATTGCCTCTGTACAATACCTGGCATAACACAGCCCTATCTGTGTTGCCATGTTATAAAATAATAGACCACAAAATAACATGAGGAGACACTAGATGTAAAGCTTCAGAGATTTGACTTACTCTTATAGATTAAATACTTTGATAAACACATTGTCTGCTCCACCACTTATCTAGATTAACACAGTGTGAGTGCTTTATTTGCATTGATACATTGTTAGTTCACGAAAAAACCCCACTGTCTCAGAATTTTATGCCTGAGCATGCTGACAGAATATTTCCATCTGACAAGTCAAAGAAAAATGGAGTGACCAGTGATGATGCGCCCAGGATGGACACTGCAACTCACAGGAAACAATCGCTAGAATGGGTGTCTTAAAAAAATAAAAATAAAAATAAAAATAAAAATAAAAATAAAAATAAAAATAAAAATAAAAATAAAAATAAAAATAAAAAATAAATAACTGTGCCCCCCCCCCATCACTGTTTGGTTGCTAAGGTCACTGCTTAATCTAAATTGCAAGTGAGATTAATGGCATTAAGAGTTATGAATAACCAAGATGCCTGCTTAGTTATTGAAATTTCCTGCATGGGAAACCCACTGCAAAGACAACAAAAGGGGCCTCTGCACGGTGCTATTCAGGATGCCAGGGGGGCTACAGTCTTTCAGAGGTCGGCAGTGAATTATGGTCAGTAACGTGAGAACTAAACACACCAGAAGATTCTGTGTACAAAAGTGTTTTATGAAATTAAGAAGCCATACAAACAGGGAGATTAGGTTTCCAAGAGCTGAGCATACCCTTGAGTGTGGAAGCCTCCACGGTGGCCATGCAGAGATTTCCCCGAAGGACAAGGGGGTCTGTGTACCGCGCGGATCTACGGAGGAGACCCAAGCTAAGGCTCCAGGGCAGCCAAACCCCTGTGGAAAGCTCTTCGTGCCGCATCATTTCGTGCAGCCTCTGGCCTGTCATTTGCTCCTTTGCTTTCCGCTCCTGCTGAGGCACAGACACTTCAATTTTGGATTCCATCTGTATCATGCTACTGCTGTATGAACCAGGCCTGAATTCACTGGATCACAAACAAAACTTTAAACCCCTGTTATCCAAGTTTCTGGCCCAGCCTTCAGGCTGGGACCACAAGCATAACCACACCAAAGGAGGGAGTTTGTTTTACTGCTGAATATGCCTCTGCAGACCGCATCCCTGGGGCAAATGCCCAAAGCTCTGCTGACATTTCCATAGACTGGAGTTGCAGAACCACCGTCACAGACCACGGGACCTTTGCTTGCTTCTGTGCTTCCTTCTAAGCCTTTCAACATCCCGAGGTAGAAGATCCCTAAGACAGCTGGAGCCAGGCTTGTTAGGAAAGGAGCTGCGTAACGCCGGGAGGGGACTGACATTTTTAAGGGTTTTCATGCACCTGCCCTCAGCCGACAAGATCAGTGTGAATAACATTCTCCTTGGGCACCTTGTTGCAGGAGATTTCAGGAGGCAGAATCCAAAGGTCTCTTGCCCTCGGGGCCTACGTGAAGAATTAGATTATGAAAATACAGGATGAAGAAATCAGATAAGAAATGTATTCCTGCCTGGTGCAAGTCTTTGCTGTGACTGCCAAGGATGAGTGGTCAAATGATGACTGGGTAACTTCTTTAAGTTAGCTTACAGCTTCAATCTGATTTCAAAAGCGTTAACAGAAAATTGGTTTCAAGTATTTTTGGTATTTTTCAGGGGTTTCTTTTTGCTAGTGCTCCAAAAGCACAGGCCATATTTAAGCATAACGTTGATTATTGAGAAATACAAGATACACCTGACTCAACAGTTTTAACCCATGCATTACCTGCTCTAGGACAAGAGGTGATCCCCTGCAAGTCCTCCACCCTCCTGGCAGTGCCAGGCTCCTCTGGTGCCCTCAGAGCTGTCACCGTGCGTGCCACAGTGCCAGGGAACAGCAGTCCAAGCTGGCTGTATAATCTCTGCCCTGAATCTGTACTGCTGGTTTTGTAGGGTTGACGCAAGATGATTAATGCCATTCTAAAATTCCTTGTGGATGGATTAATTAGTGTAATGACATATTCATTTTCATGCTGCTGAACCTGTTCTAGCAGCAAGGAAATTACCATGTATCGCCTGAGGGAACCTGTAAAATACACAGTAATAACAAGCAAACAGAGGGCTACCATCACCCTTTTGTCCACTGCCGCATACAGAGAGCAGCTTCACAACACACACAAATAATTGCTCTCTTTGAGCATAAACAAGCAGGCAGAACGCACCCCAGAGAGCCCAAATTCTGAACAAAGATATGGTTAGAAAACGGGTGAAATTTTCCACTTCTGTCAAGCATCCATTAATGCTTTGCCTTTTAAAAATGCAGTTACTGGAAGCTATTTGTTGAATTGCTGCTGTTTTATGGAAGCTGTCCTCTGCCAGCACACAACATGGGGGTCCCCAGGCACCCTGCCCATCACACACAGGACCGTGTCCCCCCCAGTCATGGGTTCACCCAGAGAAGCCTGCAGGATCCAGTCCCTCGTCTGGGGACCCCACCATACCAGTCCCACAATCAGCTACAAGAAAATGCACTTAGTCCACAACATTTTTGGCTAGAAACACAGCAGACATCCCAGGATTTGATGCTATTACTCAGGAACAGTCTGAAGAGATCTACACTGAGCAACACAGAGCATCCTCCTGCCTGGGGCTGAGCAGTTCTGAACACATCGCTCAGGAGACACAAACTCTTTTAAAAACCTGGAATGGAGGAAAGGAATGAAGAGCAGGACTGTGGCTCATTCCTGGCCATTTGTTACAGACTGGCTGATTATGTGGAAGGTATCTATTCTTTATGTTGTGCTTCAGAAGATGGTGAATGCTTTTTGGGATATCCGCCACAAAGCCTCAGGAAAAATCCTTGGGTTTTAGTTTCCAAGACCTAAGCAACTTCATTTCAATGCCTTCCTTCTGTTGCTATTATAAAAAAAGTCACTTCACTTGTGCACCAGACAGTCCAGACACACATTAGAAGTATACTACCATCCAGTTCATACAATACATGTAAAAAAACCACCCCACCCCACCTCAAAAAATCAAAAACGCTCAAAACCCCACACTTTAGAAAGAAGAAGGCCTTGAGATTGCATTTGTATCCCTCACTTGTATTTCCCATCTCTGCCTTGCTCAGTGCACTTGTAAACTCAGTGGAACGACTCATCCCTTTCAAAAGGGTTAAATTCACTCAAGGAAAAAAGCCTTGTGTTTTTGAATCCCCTTTAATCCCTTCTTGGTTTTCATTACACCATTAAAAGCAACTCAGTCTAGGATTATCAGTATTGGTCATAAATGAAGGCAATACATTAATTTTTATTTACTTAGTTTTACACCAGGTGGGCAAAAGGAGAAAACTTGTTTTCAAGATGCGATCAAGCAAATAAAACCCAGAAGTCATAAAGCTTATCCTGTTTTTCTGCGTGACACCAATAATTCAGCCTTGCTTCCTCCCGGGGAAGTATTACGAAACCACCTTTTGGAAACCAACAACACAGAAAGCGGAGCTTTCTGTAAAGACTGTTGTGACTTTTTGCTTTCAGATAGAAAGATTTGTTGCTGTGCTCCCAATTGGTTCCAGGCTCATTTCAGGAAAACTGGGTAAGACAGAGATGTGTATTTGATTTCAGAGATTCAGAGATCAGCAGAAGTCCCCTGTCCATCCAGAGACTCTCAAAATGATCCGACTCCAGCCTGGTTTAGCTTTTGAAAGAAAACTGACCCTCTATCTGACAAGGAGGACCCACCTCTCCAATCACACCAGCCACATTTAACATCACAGGTGGAGCTTCCCAAGTAGGTAGTGAGGCTACAGAGGAGGACATGCACGAAGCCAGCATTTGCTTTTTGCTCTACAGAATGGACTGTGTCCATCTCTCTTCCTCGTAGGACAGAGGGATGGATCAGCTTTTCAGAGCCTTTCCAGCTCTATCCGTAGGGCTTCCATAAAGGACAAGCTACACTCACTAGCAATATTTCAGCACTTCTCCCAAATTATGAAGTGTCTGACAGTTCATAATGTGACCATCATAATCACAGAGGAGACTGAAATGCCTCAAGGATCCATTTTGCAGCAAATTGTGTAGTGGCACAGCATTTGCAGAAGTTTAGCACCCTACCATCCAGGCAGTTGCCGTAAACGTGACAAAGTGAAACATAACCCAATTTTCCATGGCTGATTTGACTTGATACACATCAATCACATAATAATGCAAGATAGTCCAAGAAGTATTTACATAAGGAGCTGATTATAACAGCAAAGAGCTATTTGGACAATAATATGTTTGTTTTTCAAGAGGATGCAAAAATTATCTTTCGTCCCACAGATATCTGTAATTCCCATCTCTGTACTCATCTTAATTTCCATTAAGATCTGTGAAAGTCTGTGTTCATGTTACAAAAAGAGCAAACACGCAAGTCCAGCTTTAGAGAAAGAAGGCTGTGGGTGATAGCACTGCTATTCTCAAGGCCTAATGAGGATGCTTGCCAGTGTACATTTTGGTTACTGACATCCTAGGCTGGATTTTGATTCTGCAGTAAGCAGTTCTACTAACAGTACTTAATTACACCGTTGTTTACCCCATCCAAGAGATTCTCACACACACATAGATACTTACATTATTAAACACACTACATCATTATCAAAACCAAACAGAAACTTCAGAGGCACAAGCCAATCTAAATACGTGAGAACAGCAGCTCTGCTTGTCTGCAGAGTTCTAAAATTATTTCTCCTCTCTTTGATGCTGAGTTCTGGTGAAAAGGAAAAAAATAATCACCATGTGTTTTGCCAGTTTCAGATTGGATTTGTAAACGACAGTCATCTGTGACTACACTAAAGCACTCACAGAATGTGAAATTCAGTCCAGGGTATCCATAAAGTTCAAACAATTTTGGATGATTCTCTGGAAAGAGCCAACATCTTGGGCTGAATATTTTCTAACTTACAACCTCACCTGACTATTTCTCTCCATTTTTAGAGAATGACCGTGGTATCTACCCCTCATTCAGAAAATTCTCTCCAGATTACAGAACTTGCATACTGGTGCAAACCAGACCTTTGAGCGCTTCTGTTCCCCACCAACTATCCACAGGTTAAAACGTGCGGGTCCAGTACAGTATCATGAAGGAACGTGACACAGGAGGCTTGGCCTAGAGGCAAGCACTAGAGGTGAGGACACCATTTTCTGATCAAAATAATCAGAGCTTCAGAACAAATAGTTAACCAACATGTTTCCTAGATATTATACTGTGGATGATTTTTCAAATAGCATTTGCTGATAGGTATTCATTCACTGTTCCACAGCAGAACATGTCTATTGTGTATGTTTTCATTCATGATTCAGAGTATCCTCCTGCTGGCAGCAGCATCTTTTGACATTTCTGAACAGAGCTTTAGTGGAATAGCTGTATTTCCCATGGTGTCTCCTGTCTTGTACCGTACTTGTCACAAGATGCCGGCCTGTATTTGTGGGGTGGAGAACGCTATTCTCCAGGGAGTGCCCATTTAATATTCTCAGCTGTGCTGTGACCTTTTCCATTAATAGATGTCACAATAAGGGCATGCCTTTATTGCTGAGCCACAAAAGCATACTGGTTAATCACCCACAAGACAGGCGTCATCTGAAGCTCTGACATGAATATCCAAGCGCATGTCTCGTCTTGACTATATTTGAGATGGGAGGACTCGGTTTGGGGGTTTTCCAAGCAAAAATTTCCCAGGCGTCTATCAAACACTATGGCACCAACCAAGGTAAATCTGAAGGAGAGAAACATTTAACTTTGGAATCAAGATAATTCAACATTTCTTCAGCAAGATCAAAACCAAGTTGAACTTCTTCCTTCAGTACTGACAACTACAATACAAATCAGTAGTGTGGGGTGGGGAAGATGCTGGCAGCATCTGAAGGAGAATGAGTAGAACAGTCCTCTTGAATATGACCTGATCTTGCACAGTTTTACACACAAAAAAACCCAAAAACAAAAAACAAAAAAAGACAAAACAAACCAAAACAAACTTGAACTTCAAGAAGGGAAAATATTTGGAAAAACACCTAAAAATTTATTAACTTAAAAATAGTAGGAAAGATCAGCACAGTGATAACCAGTGTAGTCCAAGCTCCCTCTTCTGGTCTTTTGCAGTAAATATACTGGAGCAAGCAGGTCTTGATAGTCTACCACTTGGTGTCAAAATCTAGCAGCAAAGCGTTCATATAACTTAGACAAAATGCTTGTTAAAGTTATTCAGCCTCTTTCACACTACTTCTGTTTTCTTAAGCGAAGGATGTACAGACATGGAAATTTATTGTAACATATGAAATAATAACATTGCACAATACCTCTTTTTTTCCCTTGTGAAACCTTCGGTTTCTTGAGCAGGCAGTTCTACACCATCACCAGGGGCCGCAGCCAAAGGTACATCCCCAGAAACGAGTTTATCAACTTCTTTGCAGCTATCAGACTTGGAAGTGCTGCAAAACAATTATTAAAAATAAGCTGACAAATTTCAGGAGTGGCCATGAAGCTTCAGTGAAGTCTCCTTAAAAGATGAACTTTGGCTGGATCTAAACTAAGGAGCTCTAAGGAGCACATCGTCCCCTCCCCAATACTGTCTCTCTCACACCTTCCACACATTACTTCTTCCCACCAGCCCTATTTCACTGAATTTCTCAGATCACCACATAACCAGTAATATTCCAAAGTTTTGACAGCTCTTATACACCATAACATTAACTGCCAGAGAAATTTAACTGTATGTGAAATTAGTAAAATAAATAAATCACTAATGACTACTTTGCAGATCCCACACAGCCCTTTCTCCTCACTGTACAATACAAACGTTCAATTAAGTGACTTGAGTGACTTGTCTTTTAGAAAAAGCTAAACCCCAGGACTAAAAAATTCTTTTACTTTAAAAGCTCTCCCTATACTGTAAAGCTAAAAGCACAATAATCCCTGAACTCATGACATGAATCTTAAGATTACAGGACTGTAATACTGCTGTATTTGTTAATTCCTACAAGTCCCTCTGCTCGGCAAAGCCCCGCAAGACCCAAGCTCAGAAGCATGACAGCCGTGTAATCATTTCCAGAGCACGTAAACACAGATTGGAAAGACCGAGTTTCTTCACAGCAAGGGAAGGCACTGCGGGGTGCTGTGGGGAGGCATGCCCTCTCCCGCTCCCCGCCGAAAAGGAGCTCTGGCACACAGACACCAACCAGCGCACAGGAGGGAACAGCCCTCTGCCCAAACCCCTGGCACGCAGGGGAGGGTAGCGTCGCCGTTCCCCCTCCTCAAGGCAGACCAGAGCAGAATGCACCGTTACAGCTCCATTAACTTGCTGTTTTCTTAAGCAAAACCCAAAGTAGAAAAAACCCTCGACAGCAACACAAATAAAACACTTCTCTCATGAGCCTTCTAACGCTCTTTAAGATGGTAAATCACCATGTATCCAAAAGATCACCCCACGAGAAGCTCACTTGCATTCTCCCTCACTTTAAGCAGACTGGTAACCGTACTACTCCCCCTGCTCCTGGCCACACTCATTAAACTCAGGACAGAAAAGGAACTAAATAACCAATGACTTCATGTCCCAAAAGCAGGAGCAGCGTAGGGTCTTGTCACGCCACGTTGTCCTTTCCAGGGCACCTCCAACATACCAGAGGGACACGGACAGCAGCCACACGCAACAGCCTCCCCTCCTGCCAGCTCCTGCTTCCACAGATCCAGACGTTTAAGGAAACGGTGGTGGAACCAGGCCTTGGCTGAGAAGTTTCTTTTAGATTTCCTGAACTAAATATAAACAGTTATCTTTGCCATTCCTTTTAAAATTTCCTCTCCCTTCCTCCCCCAGTAATTACACTGTAATTGTAGAAGGTAGATGAAGTTGTGTTACTGAATAAGAGTTGGTGAGGTTCAGGGACAGATTGTTCCTTTCTTTAGAAACGTGTATACAAACAGAGGACAAACATAAATCATAACCCTAACCTTAGTTACAATACACAGGAGCACGAGAACAGTTATTCCCCAAAGTGTCTATCCACTAACTGACTAAGATCACAAAAGCTCTTTCTGAGAGTGGTTTAGCTGGATTAGCTCATATCCATGAAGTTGCTTTGTGCCATATGGGATATTCAGTTATTTCTTCTAAGAATTTCTCTCTGCTTTACGCTCTCCTTCGTTCCTTCCTAAATTTTCAGTCACATCAAGTTAAAATAAATAAATAAATAATGATTAAAAAGCAAGCTCTTTCCTTTTTCATGCAAAGGACTTTTCCCTTTGCTAAAAATGTCTTTGTCCTAATATAGTAATAGCATCAAATACATACAAAGGCGATGTGACTATATAGGGTCACACGGAGCTTAGAGAAAGTAAGATTTTAAAGCAAAAAGTAAACTGCTAAAAATAAGCGAATGCTGAACATCTGTTTGGAGAGTAAACAAAGAACTGCAAAACCCAAACAATTCACAAGAGGGCCCAGCCAAGCAAGAATACCCAACGCACATAAAATTATGGACCTTATGTTATGCACACATAAACCCCCCCCAGTTAATAGCTCCCAGCAGCACCTGTTCCCCTCCCACCCACACGCTTCGCACAGGCCCCACTGCCCATCTGCAGCCCTCGGCTTCCCCCTTTAAGTCTTTCCACATAAAACGAAACAATTTTCAGAGATATACTTTGACTAATGTCATTTCTAATGCTCTCTGCAAAGCAAAAGTAGCTATCAAAATAAAGGCATTTTTAGAAGAGCTCTGTTCCCCGGCCTTCACAAAGCACAGGGCTTACTTTTATGAGCTATAGTATCTGTGTGTGTTAAAATCCACAAAAAATTTCCCTTCATCTTTCCAAGCTTCACCTAAACCCTCAAATACTGGGTTCCCATAAAGACTACGCCTGCCAAGGGTCAGCTGCCTTACTTGTGCAAGTGAGCTTGTAAAGGAACACAGCCGAAACGCAGCTGGGACTTGCATTTTCTCTGACATCTTGCCCCACCACCAGTACCAGGAGGTACCCACCCCCGTGCCGCGGGACCGTAGGACAGGGTGCCACGGGCAGCCCCTACCCCTTTTCCCCACCGCTGTCGCTCCGACGAGGGGTCCCCAGTACAAACGAGTGTTGAGCAAGGCCACAAAAAGTAGGTTGCAAGGCTAATCACGCCAGGTCCGGGGCTAATATTGCCACGTAATAATTCTGGCACTGTTCAGCGTGGTTTGCAGGTAGAATTGCAACAGCGTAGTGCTACTGGTTATTGCCCATCACCAGATGGGCATTGCCTGCAGATGGGTGCTGCCCACTGGTGGCATAATAAGCTCATGAGGGACAAGGCAGAAGCAGAGCAGCTCAGAAATGGTACAGACTGCACAAACCGAGGCAGGGTAGCACAGCAGCGCTGTGTCCAAAACACAGACTTTGTGTCCACTTTAAACAATACCGCCTAAGTCTGCATCAACTCTGGCACATGTATCAACTCATGGTACTTTTATCAGCTCAGACACGAAGTGGCTACATTAAAACCTCTGCTTCTCCACAGCTGTTACTAAAACAAGACTTGCCATTAAACTTATTTTCCAACAAGTAATATTCCAATGGTTGTAGCAAGGATACTACCGAAGGGGCCAAATCTTCTCAGTGCACAATAAACGATACATTGCCCAGTCTTTATCCTGTAGAGTCAAGCTGATTAGAAAACAAACATTTTTCAAGCTCCATCTATTTAAGTAATTCTCAAAAGTCACTTTCTGACCATCTGCATGCACAGATAAACCCTGGGTACTCCTGCCTGCTCGTGCTGCTGAGGAGCACACCCTGAGAGCATCACAGTTCCCAGCCTGCGAGCTATGCCACCGGGAACGGCCCATCTGCAGATAAAGCAACGCAGCTTTTACTGCATCCGACATCAAATTCCCTTACGACAGCTTAATGTGCCCTCTGCGTAACAGGAGTCGGGAGAGAGGCTGATGCAGGGGAACACAGCATTTTCCAATGCCAGCTCAGGTTTAGAACAGCTTTCATTCCCTAGTATTCACGACAGAGCTGCGACAACTCTGTCCAGTCTGGACTAAATGCTGTGCTGCAGCTCCACAACCTCAGCTGGAGATTAAATGCAAGAGCAGAAGCTTTCCTTAGCATGTGGAAGGGACCAGATTGGTTTGCCCTGCCTGTTACCTACGGCCTGACCCGAAAGACAACTCATGCAGCAAGTGCTATCCAAGCTGCCGTTTTTTCCTGGGCACTGGCAGGTTTTTTTGCCCACAAGACAGGCAGCAAGTTGCAGGGAACAGACAGACACTGCTCAGAAAGGTTTAACCCCTCTAACCATGGAGCCCAGCTAAGCTGGGGTCTCGTGCAGCCGGGGCACTTATCTGCCTTCTCTGCCTTTCCAGTGCAAACATTTCTCATCTAAAACAGAAGTCCGGTTGCATAGCTCTGCACCTGCAGCATAAAGATGTGTCTAGCCAAAATTTCTCCTAGTGCAACGTGTGCTGGCAAATCAGAGTGAACTTGGCCTTTCAGTTTCATTGCTAAACAAAAATGCTTGGCAGAACAGCCAGTGAACTTTTTCCCTAGTTCTTTTCAGGGCGCTCCTCTGCAGACACAGTAAATAAGATCTACTTACTGAGCAGACGATACCATGTTGTCCCTGATCAATATGTAATCAGCAGGGGAGGAGAGAGGCAGACAGTCATCCTCAAGAAGCAAAACAAAGATACAGTTTCTTGACTGGACAGATGGAGGGACAACCTGATCTCTTATTATGCACTGCCATCTGGAAGACATTTAGCACAAACTGACCCCTGCCTTATATGCACCATTATTTTTCCCTGTCAAAGTGCACACCATCTGCATTATATGATACCCCGATGGGGAAATAAATGGAAACAAAAGGAACTTATTAGTAAATAATGAAATATATTGGGGAAAAACACTTTAAAATTGTACTTTACTGCAGACAGACTGGAAGAACACCGTGCCATCTAATAGTCCTGGCAACATTTCAAAAGTATAGCACACAGGTGTAACCAGAAAGCATCAACACAGTGACATGATATGTGTGTGCACTAGAGAATTTTTTTGCAGTCATACTGAAGAGCAGTGGTGCAGTATTTCTACACAAAATGCCAAAAAAGCAGCGGCTTTAATATGATCATCTTATTTATATAGGCAAGAATCTGCTCCACGTCACAGGTGAAGAGAAGATGAGGGATAAGGCAATGACATGAAACAACAGACATCACTGAAACTCTTCCCTTGGATACGAAAAGCCCTGTCCTGCTGTTACGGATCCTCACTGTGAGCGTAATCCCACGCATTTTAACAGTACTACTTTCATTTGCTATTAACATTATGTTGTTACCAGTTTAGGTCTGACCAAACCACAGAGAAGTCAGCAGTGTTTGCTGCTGCTGGAAGAGGGTCATGCCTGTTTCATACAGGAGCTAAAGCAGGGGTCCCGCTGCGCCGATATAAACCCCTCTTCTGCCGATCAGCTGCCTCTGCGGGTGGGCACATGTGGGATCTACTGCGTTTCTGCCGCAGGGACACCAGGGACACCACTGCAAGGCTCGCAGAGAAGCTGGCAAGCAACAACAGCCTGGACAGGAAAGACAGGTGCAAGGAGAACAGGTAGGCTTTTATGTCTAAAGCTGAACAAGGATGCAAAATAAAGGAGTAAGAAAAACAAACAATACTGACAAGAGTTAACTTGTGCAGCTTTTTAAAAAAATAAACAAAAAAAATTAAAACCAACAAACATAGGCGAACTACCTGCAGCCAGATTCACTCCAGTTCTCCACAGTGGATTTCTCTCTCACCTTCCTCCGTTTCAGGAGCTGAAAAACTACCTGCTTCCACCCTGAGTACCCCTGGTTTGCAACTTTTTAGGACTGAACCGTTGCAAACATCCTCGCACCTTCATCAAGGTCGGGATATGGAACGAAGAGCCAGACCCTGTGGCCGCTGCAGGGCCTGCGTGCCCGCAGCCCTCCTGGGCTCAGCCGCCCTGTGCGGGCTGACCACCGCTCAGCACCAGCACTTGCGGCCGGCGCAACTGGGATGAAGCAAGGAACCCCGAGGCTAACTTCTGGACATTAATGGTGAAAATATTTTAAAGACAGAAGTTATCAAGTAGATCAAAAGAAAAGGTATAATATAATTAACTTGAAATTCCAGATCCAGATGAGAATGTGAACAGTGTGAAATCAGGAAGTTTAGCAGAAGCAGTAAATTAAAACACTGTAAGACTGCTCTTCCTAAATGTTTCCTAAGGTGACATTTAATCAGAGACAGCTTGTGTGCCTTTTTCCCTACAAACAACAAACTATCACCCCAAGGGCAACAGAGTCTTCTATTTCAGACTGTAGTCCAGAGACCATATATAAATCTTCCTGGCAGTTTTGGTCTTAGTCTTTTTTCATTCCTCCGCATTCAGAAAGTAGCTCATAGCTCCACCTCAATTACTGCTCACTCTTTTCTAACTGCCTTGCTACTGTGGCCAACAATCCATTAGCAAGAAAAAACAGAATCCACAAAAACCCATGTGTAACCCAATTACACTTGTTAAAAACAAAGAAACACAACTCTTTTTGAGTAAAAACTTACAAGAACTGGAAGAAATCCACACCATTAGCTTCCCAAGATCATCTTACCCCGATTGTAGGAAAAAGTTTGTTTCTCACAGATTCCCTCAGCCAGCACTAGCGACTAACCAGCCTGGGGACTGATGGAAGACCAGTATAGGCTAAACAGCAAAGTCACCCAGCTTTTAAGGTGGATTCAGCAAAGCACACAAGCTCCTTTCTGCCTTTGATAGCATATTATTGCTATTTCAGCTAACCAGTTTAATGCTAGCTTAAATATATTGTGTATGTTTACACTCCGCTGAATTCACAATGATTGAAGGGTAAACACACCCTGCAAGGCTTCCTCTGCTGCTGGCTGTTAAGACAAACTCGTACACCCAAAGATCTTGACAACCCAACTGCCACCAGCACAAATAAAGCAACAGTTTCCCTTTTCAGTGCAAGTAAAAGCAGACAAAAAGCCCACTGTCCAACAGAGATAAGATACCTGAATACTTTATAATCAGCATTATACTGTTAAGGAACTTCTTAAAATTAAAGAGAATCCCCAAAGGATCAGTTATCTTGTACTAATCCAAAAAAAAAGTATAAGCATCTAAAAAAATATAAGGTATACATTTTACCTTCACATGGCATGACGCTCCTATGTGCTAAAGTGATTCAATCTCAGGGAAAGGTAAACAGCATCTTTCTTTGAAGGTTTTGATAGAGGGAGATTTAAATTCTGGTAAAGATTTCCACTGACAGATGCGCCACTGACTACAGATGGCGGAGTCAGCAAAGCCATCATACTGGCCATACCAGATATATATCCATCCACGAAGAGCGACAGCAATTCCTTTGCTGGCGCTGACCTCCACGGTCCTCCACCCGCCCACATCAGTAAGCAGCGTGCAGCTGCTTCCCACCGCTCCAGCTGCAACGGCTCTGTACGATACCTCGCTGCAGTCAGCTCAGCAGCATCCACGGGGTCAACATTTCCATACGCCGCAGAAACAGCTAAGGGTCGCTCAGAAGGGTCAAGGGGAGAAGCCAACTGTATACCATCACCTGGCCCAGGAGGGCTGCGGAGAGAAAAGACATGGAAAAAGGCAGCCTTAGAGGTCTGAGTTATTGCAGAACTATTGCCATTTGGCTGTCTGAATCCCCGGACTTTAACATGCGTATGCTAACTTGTGTGTTAGGGAACGCAGCGAAAGTTGCTGGTTTTAATGTAAGTTGCTTTTGTGCACAGCTCTACTGTTCCCGCTGGCCTGAAGTCACTGGATTTTTGTCTGTGTTACAACTGCAGGAGCAATGAGGTAGTACAATCCAACAGCAAATTAACCCCGTTTGGATTCTGATTTTAAAAAGCAAACGAGAAAACGGGCTACTGCTTGAACAAGAGAAATGGCAAGACTTCCTCGCTCAGAAACCAGGTAACACACAGGGAGCTCAAGTCCGGCGTTCACCCGCCACGGAGCTGCGCGGGGGCTCACCAGTGGGAGCACAGGGTCAGGCAAAGGTGTCCCAGTGCTGCAGGGAGACAGCCAGCCATGTCCCCTACTGGGGAAAGCAGGGCACAGCCAAGTACTACATCGCTAAAAGAAACCAATTTTGTTTGTTTTTAACAAAGACACCAAACCATGGGAACCCCCTGAAAACAATGTTTTTGTTGCCTACTTGAACCTGACTTTCTCATGTGGCCACCCAGTGACCAGGGCCCTGCAAGTGTCAGTTTTCCCTGGAACTCACTGAAATCCTCAGGTTTTTGTAAAATATAAAATGTGACTTTTAATTGAGGTTCCAATTTCACACTGCAGGTTCACCCAACTGGCTGGGTTTTGAGGCGCCTCTTTCCTGAACCCCCGTCTGTCCATGTTGTTGCCAGTACTACCAAGTGAATACAACCCTGCACGCAGACGGGTGGTACCGTACACAGATGGATTTGAGCAGAAGTGTATAAACTTAGAACTCTCACTCAGCATTTGGAATTTCAGCTTAAAAATAAAAATCCCTAAATCATGGACCTCGGCTTTCACGCTAGACAATTACTTCCTTACCTAACTGCAAATCCAGTGGAAGGGTATGATTCTCTACTACAGTCTTATTTTTGTTCAAAGAACACAACAAGGAGTTAAACTGCACTATAATAATGTCAATATTATTCTGGTAACTTCACACTTCATGTATTTTATCTAAAGGATTCTGTAAAGTAACAACGTTCATATGGGAAAAATGATTTGTCAAGGTTGTTTTCTGATTTTTTTTAATTTTCTTTTTAATTCATTACACCTGTGATCCTTTGTAAGCCAGCGTTTCTGCTGTTCATTTCCAGTGTTCATAGAATCATAGAATTGTTAAGGTTGGAAAAGACCCTTAAGATCATCAGGTCCAACTGTTAACCCAGCACGGCCAAGCCACCACTAAACCATGTCCCTAAGCACCACGTCTACCCGGCTTTTAAATACCTCCAGGGATGGGGACTCAACCACTTCCCTGAGCAGCCTGTGCCAGGGCCTAATAGCCCTTTCGGTGAAGAAGCTACCCTTTCGGTGAAGAACTACCCTTTTCGGTGTTCTCACAGCATCACTCTGCACTCAGTCCTGTTCATTTGTCCACAGCACCCCTGGCAAGCCAAGTGGCATTCTCCCCTCTGTTACACCAACGCTAACGAGAGCAGGGTTAAGCCACTGCACTGAGCGCAGTTCTCAGATGACGGCCTAGAACATTTGATTATGTTTTAAACTTACAATATTACTTTTATCTAATTACAATACTAAGCAAGTAACTGTCCACACGTTCTCTGGTTTAACCACACCTGAAGGCTCAGCCTGTTGTAGGAAACTTTGAGCTAAGATGTTTACAAGTTCTGAAGTCCTCTAGCTTATTAGTAGAAAAGGATCAGTTTTTACTCATCGCTAAGAGCTGGATATACTTATAGCACAAACCGGCGTGCCCCCTCTGCTTTGCCTTCAAATGAGCGTTTAGAAGTAGACCTTGACAACAGAACATTGCAACTTCTTTCTTATACACGTAAGGACGAAAATGTAGATGGGCAAGTCTTGTTCTGGCTACTGACAGAGCACTAAGGGTCTTTGCTGTGAACACGTGGAAGGTGCAGCACAAGCCAAAACTGCAGCTGAAGCTGTTGTACTGGTGTGCCGGTGAGAACCGAAGTGTTTGCCCGCCACCACTCACATCTGCTGCAGGACGAACTCCCAGACAGCGATTTTCATCCAGACTACGGACAACGTAACTTGAAACTCGGCCTTGGGGAGGTGATGGCGGCGCTGCTCATTGCCAAGCCACCCTGCTCCGTGCAGGCACAAACAATGAAGCTATCCAAAAGCCGCTCAAACGAGTTCCACAACTGACGTTGCTGGGCATCGCAACCGCCTTCGCCTCGCAGGCGCCCGCCACCAGGTCCCTGCTGCAAGTCCTTTCCAGCAACCGGCCTTTTAGGCCAGCTTGTTTCAAGAAACGAGCTCTGTAAAAAGGCCATGAGCTTTTTCCATTCCATTGCCTGAGTTCTGGGTCAAATCTGGAAGAGGATCTACTTAAAATGACTTCCAAATTCTACTTATGACAAGCATGACTGAAATACTTTTCAAAGGAAAATACCTCACAGTTTAACAAGCAGTTGCTAACTAACAGCTGCAGCGAGCATACTAAATTCGGCCCAAAGACCAAGGCTTTCAGTCTGTTATTAGTGTGTCACAAGTGAAAGACGTTGCCCATCAAGTGTCCTTAGGCTCCTGATTTTCATAATTTCACTTTTAAGGCCTCGACTTATCCTTGAAAAGAGATTTTCCAAGTCACTGTTAGAAGGCAGGTACAAAAATAGCAAGTTTCAGACAAAGCTTGACCCACAGTAGACATTAATTATCAAGGAATGAATGAGAAATAACTGCACAAACCTATGTAATGTCTTCTGTTTAAACAGAGGAGGTCTGACCTCTGTCTATGTAAGAAGCTTTCGAACCAAGGCAGAAAATGTCTTTAAAATACGTAAAAAAGCACAGCTTTACACAGGCGGACACAGAGGCAAGCAGGGTCAGCTCCTCGGCACCAGCCCTGCGAACACAGCGAGGGCTGGGTGCTCTGCTGGCTCCATTTCTTGCTCTCCTACTGGCATCAGTGAGATGCAAACCTTAAAACCTCAATTTCATGCTAAAGTTTTAAAGCGTTTTGACACTGGTGCCGGAGACAGAAGGCAGCTACGGGTCTTGGCATTTTCTCCCTGTCCATGTTTTTCCAATCAGGAGAGCTGGATGTGGCTCCCTTTGAACAGTCAACAACAGCTCCAAGTTTACTCCAAGGGAAACCAATAAGCATTTCAAGCCCTGCTATCTCCTAGTCCCAAACATTTGGTTGCTTTTAATGAGATAAGGGTAAGATTTATAGATCCTGCTCTTACTCCAGAAACCTCTGGAAAATGGCACCAACAACTGCAAGGCAGGACTGAGCTCTCAGCACTCTCATCACCCGCTATTTCGCTTTCTTCAAGAAACGAGATGTTGCTCACCGGGTACTGCAAGGCTGATTGATAGGCAAAATCCTCTAGATTTCCTATTTGGCTTTGTAATAACTTGGGCCAAAGAGTCACTTTTTGAGCCTCAGTTTACACATGCATAAGAAAAAATGTTAATTATTCACAGAAAAATACTGAGAGGATTTGCTCTTTCTGGTAAGTTCTTACACTGCAATTCTTTGTAAGGGAAAGAGATCTAGCAGCATCCACATCAGTTCAAATTCATTCATTCAAACACATTGCACCTTGCAAAATTTCATCCATTTTATTAAGTAATTCCTTCATAATATTCATTTTTACCTTCTCACACTTTATTTTGTAGCTTATCTCATACATCAGCCACATTCATTGAAATCAACTTCATGTGTAGAAAGTCCAACAATAACCTGCTATAGTAACTCTATGCACCTTTGGTATTTCTGTTCTTCACAAGTATTTTCATGATTATTGGGACGCCTGTCAATATAATTCAGCAGAATAGGAGGTAAGAAGCTATTTCTCAGATTAGAAATCAACATTACTGATATCAGAAACTAAACCTAATCTTGTTCAGGAAGCAGCTCAGGACTGCTGCAGAAGCTGCCAGCACAGGATTAAAAACAAACCAACCCCTCTTTTTTCCCCATCCTACTTCTTGTGAGGTAATTTAAAATCGATTTAAATATTAATAGAATTTTAGGAAAAATATGAGATGCTAAGATTGAAATGGCAAGTTTGGCTTTATTTCCCAGTGAACTAAGGGGACACCCATACAACCGAAGGATGTCCCCACAGGGCAAGTCCCTATGCCAGCAATGGCTTTAAAAGCTCAGATACAGCAATGACTGGGGGTCACCGGCTACTTTTGCTGGTCGCTATGCATAGATACAACCAAGGTTTTACTTTTACCAGCTGAACACACACTCACAGTCACAAGTTTAAGTTTTGGGAAACACGCTGCCTTTCGTAAACCCAACAAAGACTTATTTATGCATTTAAATATGTGATTTTGGAAAAATCTCTCAAATTCCTTCTGTACTCTGAAGGAGAAACTATGCCTGAAGTGCCTTGCATCAGCACTTTGCATTTACACTGCAGGCCCTCCTGCACGAGCCAGGCCGAGTCCTGCGGAGCTGGGCGCTGTACAAACACGGTAATGAAGGTATCCAAGAGATGAACTGGCATGTGTTAATTAAACAAGTAAAATCACTCTCGTTCAGGGGACACATGAGTTTGATGTACAGTACTGTGCACAGCAGCATTTCTGCGCTTATGGAAAAAAGACAGTACCACCAAGATAGCAGAACTGGCTCCTGGGGGACTTATTCCAGTGTCTCAGATAGACGTGCTCTTCCTCTGAGCCGGACTCGAGCAATCAGCAGAACAGGCCTGGACGCTGGGTGACCGTGCTCAGAGTGCCCAGGGAGAGCCAGCCCAGCCCGCTGTGGCTCGGCCAGCACCTGAGTCCCACCTGGCCCCGCGGAAGGGCACTGCCACCATCCCCGCTGAGCAACAGGGACCAGCCGCACCTCCCAAGGGCTGCGGGCTGCCTGCAGGCCACGGGGGAACGCGCGACTGCCCGGCTCCCGACACGAGACTGTGCTTCCAGCAACAAGGGAGTCTCTTCTCCTGCTGCAAATTTCCACACTGATAAAGAAAGGAAAACAAACGCAGAAACTGCATTCTGGAGAAATGAAAGCGTCTTTTAAAAGGCTTCCTGAAGGTAATACCCGACCTACTAAAAGCAACCCCAGAAACCCAGCTGCAGAGCAGCTGGCAATCCCTGCAGGTAACTCCGAATTACCCGGCCGAGCGGGATGATGGTGCTATCGCTGTCAGGCAATCCGCGCACGTGACGATGGCGAGTAGTCCTCAGAAGGGATAATTTTCTGGCAGTGCTTGTGGAAATCCTGACAAGATAGAGAAGTTATCTTGGCAGGGGATGGTGTTTAGTCACACATTACCTGAGGGCCTGGACTTCCTCTCTCACCCAACCCTTCTTGCTTAGAAGTCCCTTAATTTTTGTAGAACACGTGCATCCAGATTGATCATCGATGTGATCAGTCATAACCATAACATAGAAAAATGTAATTTTTTTTGCCTGAGTGTTCTACATTACTGTGGTCACATTAAAACCTAAAAGTTATGGTGAGTTATTACATTAGACAAATACAATTATTTTAGATTAAAAGACTTAAGGGGACTGAAACACGCGTTACAGTATTACTTCCTTCGCAAGCTAAAAGAGGGACAACAGAAAGCCACATAAAAGTGTTAGAAGTATAAATCACGCCTGCACAGGATGAATAAGCATATTTGCTGTAATAACTGTCAACCATTACAAAAAGCCCATAACGTCACCACCGTGCAGCTTTTAGAGCCTCCGAAGGGCTCCCAGTCACGTCCTGATGTCATTGCTGCAGAATTTAAAAGTCTCCAAATTCCAGCTAGTAAACCTGAACCAGGAGTTTCTCGGTGTGATCAAACCCCCCCCCCCAAAAAAAAAAGTCTCCGCACCCGCTGACGCTCTGCCCGAGCAGAAACCCAACCGCAAGCCATGGCAGGAGCCACAAAACCATCTGCTCTCTGTCTTGGAGGTGAGGAGAGTTAATCCTCTCCCAGAGCTGGAGGCAGCGCTGTGTGAGCAGGAGGGCATTTTTTTACTGGCTAGAAGTGTTACTTTTCAAAAGGTTGCTCAAAGGAAAAAAAGGAGGGGGGAAAAAAGTGAGAGAAAAGCAGCGGCAAACAACAGCTAACTTTTAATCTCTGATACAGACTGCAACCGCACATTGCTTTTGTTATTTCCTTGGCTAACTTTCCCCTCACAAGTGCCTACTTACCAAGGCCAGGAAATAATCACCAGCTTCGCTATTCCCAGTCATCCTCGCTTCCAACACAACACCCCGCGACAGGCCGTCGGTTTAACACCAATTCCCTCCGCTTCCACCATCCCGGGTCGGGAGCGGCGGGCTCTGCCGCACGCCAAAAGCCCGGCCCCGATCGCGGCAGCTTGGGCGAGCTCTGAAGCGTAGAAAAAGGCCTGGAGCTGCTTTTCGGAGGCTCCTCCCCATGAGGCTCCCTGAGGAAAGGCCGTAGCGACCAAGGCTGCCGCGCCCCGCGTCCTCCCCCGACGGGGTCGGATGCTCCGGGGCGGCCGCCCCGGAGCATCCGACCCCGTCGGGGGAGGACGCGGGGCGCGGCCCGGAGCCGGAGCGCTTGCAGGAACCGGAGAGAGCAAGGACACCCCCCCCACACACAGAGAACCCCCCAAAGCTGCAGAGAGATGAAGCCGTGGCTCCCACGTGGGTTTTGTTCTTTTTTTTTTTTTTTTTTTTTTTGGCGGTGGAATTTTTTCCAGGATTTTTTGAGTCACGGCAAAACGATGGTTGCTCGGAGTTCCCCCATCTGCTGCGCATGGTGGGGGATGTGGACAGATTAAATTACGACACTTAAAGCATACACAACGTTTTAAAAACCACTCCAGCAGAGCCTGGCTTAATTGATGGTGTTTGGCGACTTTTTTAAAGTTTCAGGATGCAGGAGTGGTGTTTGGCCCGGCTTTAAAGATAACTTTGAAAAAGTTTCAAGAGGCAGGAGAAGTTTTTAACAACTTCCACTGAAACTTTGTTTGTTTATAGCTGTAAATCTAAACCAAAACTTTTTATTCCTACTCTAATTCTTGGGGTAACTTCCAGCTCCTAAAGCCACACAGGTTTTCCTATGGGTTTCCTTACCTACAAGAAAATGGAGCAGATTAAATTAGTTGCGTGCCCTTATTAATCTCTTAGGTTTCCTGTGGGTTTATTACAACACAAAAGAATGGCTTCGCAGGTAAATAAGTTTTTGCATTGAGATACACCACATTGCATATGCAAGCTGCCAGCACCCGAGGGATTAATTGAGTCTCTACCCAGGGAGATCATTATCATCTTTATAACATGTCATACCATAACTGCGCACTAAATGTCTATAATATCTATCCCACAGCAAGACAGTTGGTAGAGTCGTTGCTTACCAAATGTCCCATCGAGATATTTCAGATAAAATGCTGGGGCTATAGAGACTTAATTTAGCCGAGTTAGAGTTTCCCAGCTGACCCCGTGTGCGCTCTGCCCAAACCCTGGACACGCAGCTGCGGTGCCAGCTCCGCCTGCTTGGGTGACAAACCAGCGTTCCCTCTGCTTCAGCACTCGGTCCAGCTCGTAGCAGGACTGTGCATCTCCTTTTAATGTTAGGGTACAGCAATGATACCAGTCGGACCTCTCAAAGCATCCATTCAGAACTGAGCCTCAGGTGTAAAAAGGTATTAATTCTTTTAATTTTTTTGGTTTACTCTTGAACTGTTTCTCCTTCTAGCCCTTGATTGTTTTTCTAATGAGCAAAAGGAGGGAACAGATTTTTGCCCAGGTAAATTTTGTGTTACAGGAGAACTTTCACATCCATGAGTCTGAAAGCAGATGACAGGGATTTCCCCTGGATGCGCTCATTGCTGCTTTTAACGATTCGGATACCTGTAGAAGAAATAGAAGAATACACCAAATGACCCCCGGAGACCAAGGCAGATACTGCAACGGGTGAAAATGCTGAAAAACCTGTAGACTACCAGCATCGCCTGGGCTGCAAGGTATGGCTCATGGAGGGGTAAACATCACTTACGGAATGATACGCTGGGACAGTTGGCTTAGCGGCAGCACCGGGAGCCAGTAGCACCCACTCTGACAGCAAGGATTAAGATCAGGCAGAGTGTTACAGTTTCTGGGGAGAGCAGCTCTCTCCTACCCTGCCTCCCAAGCAGCAGGAAACCAGGCACGGAAAAAGTTACTGTGATTTCTGATACAGGTACAGGCATCCAGCCACCCTCTCGTTTTGGGGGGAACTAAACTCTTTTGTCATCTGGAAACCATTTCACAAATAGCTTCTGCAGGTATAACAGCCCTGAGGAGGAGGGAGACCCTGGAGAGAATAAGATTCATTAAAATAAATTTTTATTTTCTTTGCAAGCAGCACGTCAGTCTGGCGCAAAGCCGTGGACACGGACTAGCTGTGCTCCTGCTAACAAAACTAAATTTAGCATTTTTGGAATGAAATGATCATTTTGCTCACATAACACGCCTCTCCCTGTTTATTCGTTAGCCTCTTGCTGTACCAAACCCCTTTCACCTACTGCTAAGCAATCTCAACCCACCTTTGTCACAAAAACATTTCCACTTTCCTCCCAGCGCCCCCTGCTACTTAAACATAGGAACACTGATACGCAGTAACTCCAGGAACACGGTGCTAAGGTGCACTTGATTACCTGATTTTCCTGTGAGAATTAATTAATCTGCGTTAATAGAAGGCTTGGGGGAGGAGAGAGGAAACAAGCTGAAAAGCAACAGGAAAACAAGAGATAAGCAACCTCCCCGCAAGGCTGGGGAGACAATTACAGGACAGGGACTGACTGTCAGCCTGCAGTGACAGGCTGTCTGGCCGAGGCTGGGAGCCTGCAGATCAAAGAGCTGAGACACAGAAAGTGTTGCAAAAGATTTCTCCGGAGGGCCGGAGCTGGATGGGAGCGGTGAGCGTGCTGCGGAGACATCCTGCAGGATGGCCCCGCTGGAGCCCGGGCCCTTCCCGAGCTCCCGGGGAACAGCTAGCCTCGAGGAAAGGCCAGAAGGCGTTGGGATGGCTTACACTGGGGGGAACGGTTGGGGTTTTTTAATGTAGATCCCAAACGTTTTTAAAGAACACCAGTATTTTGCGTTTGGGTGAAGGATTTTATCTTTGCTAGATGCCCACTTTCTCCTTTTCGACATATGTGCGCGTCCATGAAAATAACATTTACCAAGCTACACGTGAGAAGTTAGGCTGCAATCTGAGGGGCGGAGGAAACCCTAAAGAAATAATCTTCTTTTTAGTTTGGCAGTGCTAACTAGTTCATGACACAGGTACAACGAAGTTCCTGTGGTGACACTGTAGTTACCTGACATTACATAGGCACATGGTGCTGGAAGGCAGAGCATATACATACATATATATACATACATGCATATAATTCACCCACATCCCACATTGCTCCTAACTGTGGGACCGACACATGAATATTCTCCTCAGGCACGCAACGTTTTTACCCTATGCTCAGGAAGACGGGAAACTGAATGACAGAAAAACTAAAGGTACTCGAGCTCAGTACCTTCAGACGTAGCGTGATTCCAGGGCAGCAGTTTAGGTTGCATTTTCAGGTCTGGACTATGACTTGAGAAATGCCGTCAGAGACCGCATCGTTCTGGCCGTGCTCCATGGTCAGGGTGATTTTAGATTGTGGCTGGACACCTGGTGAAAGCTGCTGATGGCCACCACGGGGCTAGTGGTGACCCACGCTGCCCAGCTCCTGTGAATTCGATCCGAGGGTTTTTCCCATAAACCATGTCACTTTTGCCAAACCAAAGGACTTGGGGGGGGTGGGGGGGTGGAAAATGAGCTAGCCCTCAAAAGAACTATGAAAACCCCATGAAATTGGCTTGGAAAGAACGTTGCATTAAATAAATGTTAAAAAAAAAACCCTCAACCCACACAGTTTTTCTTTTAAATTTGCATTCTGTTTTTTGAGAATACAGGATGAACTCAGATCAGACTGTCAAGTTTTTCCCCTGTAAGAATGAAAACAAGGCTCTTTCTTCTCCAGCTCTTTAAACTGACATTAAGATTAGCACTGGTCTATAAGCAAATACAAATACTACCATATTTGTGATAAACTTGCAAAAAAGCTGGCAAAACAGCAATGCCTGTGCTGCTTCTGAGCAATAAGGCTGCATCATGCGACTAATCTTTAAGAAAATGTGCCTGTGTGATTTTAAATTGTTCTTTGTGAAAACTTAGTGCCCATTTTTAAGGCCATTTTCGACAAAGAAACATGTATAAATATACTTTAGTTTGTTTAAAATTAAAGAGGAGTTTCTCTTTTGCATTTGCTAATCAGAGGTTCATAGTCATCCACTCTGCAAAACCACAGACCCAATTATCTCAGCCTGGCTGAGATATCCAAGCCGCTTCTGTAACAAACACCTGAAATTTATATTGCCACTTTCCACATACAAATGGCCCACAACCATCATTTGTGGTGGTTGAAAATTAGGTTGCGTGATTCTCAGCAATTTTTATTGGCCAGGCTTTGGTATGGCCGTCTCTTTAAACTCCCAGACTTTTACCTTAACCTTCTGCTTTGGAAAAAAAAAGGAAAGTTTAATGTTAGCCATTACATTTTTGAGGATCAAAGTGCCATTTTGAAAATTTCCAAATTACTAAGACTAATTACTAGAAAACCCTAGGCTAGACTCAAAGCTTCACAAATTCCAATGGTAACTTCTCTAGCACACCAAGTTTATTTGGAGTTTCTACCAGAAGAACAAGATTTGAAGAACGCTGCATGCAACAGAAGTTTCATGTCCCATCACAGCATTCAAAAAGAAAAAGAAAAAAAAAAGGGAATATGTGGAAAATCTTGAAGACTTTCAAATAGCAAAACTAAGTCTATATTTTGACTTGTTTAATGACACTGTTAAGAAGGGGAGATGGGAGTTTTAAGTGTCCGTTTATTTTCATGACAGCTAAAATTTTTTCCTTAGTGGTCAGAAACTGAGCAATGCATACATGCTTTTTGCTTTCATTCCAGGAAACAAATCCAATCTTCTCTGTCTGCTGCAGAGTTATTCTTAGCTGGCTTTGATATTTCTATCAGCTAGGAGAGCATAACAATGTTATCATGCTAACAAATTCCAAAGATTTTACATAAGCTCTTGAGTGCCTTTAAAAAAAAAAAGCTTTATTGATTACACTGTTTGTGTTTCATTAGCCAAAGGAGCCAGGAAAAACAGGCTGAAAAAGAATAAAAAAGCAGTTTGATGAGTTTCAGTTTCATGAAGCAAGTGCTTGGTGTTTTTCAGAGCATCATTTACAAAGAGGAGCCAAGCTTTACAGGTCTGAGGTTGGAAAACACCAGGTAGTGCAGGCCAATGAATCATTTAAATCCTACTTGTCTACATACAGCCTATTTTCCTAATTTGATTTTTTTATCAGTTGAAGCAACTAGACACCCCCCTTATTTAAGCAAAGCAGGATAACTGGGAGTATAGTGCTTGCAGGATGGTCTGGGTGAAAAAGGATCACGGGGCTGCACAGCGTTCTCCCTGGCTGATCTGTTAAGAGGCTCAGGGCCAAATTCTTTGCTGATATCACTCCACTGGCGCAGAGATTTTGGCCCAACATTAACTGACTTTAAGGGCAGGCTGCAGCCGTAGCCTTCTCTCACACAGCTGTCTTGAAAGGAATGTACCAAGAGGTAACGAAAGTAAATTAGTGAAATTACTTTGGAAACAACCTTGCAGAGTCTCACAGCACTTTCAGAGGGCTGTTTATTTTACTGAGGAGGATGGATGAATGGGGCAGGTACCGGCTAGGGAGAGCAGGGAAGAGGAAGGATTAAGCCTGGGTGAACAAAGAAGAGTTCCTCAGGAAATGCTCAGTCTGGGAGGAGATCCCAAGCACATTTCGGCAGGGAGAACAAGATTAACGTACCATACTAGGGCTGGGTCTTGACAACAGCACAGAATGGTGGCACTCAGCATTTCACAGGGACCTTAGAATCCGGAACAATTAAGCCTTTGATTGGAGCAATTAACATTTCTACACTTACTGCAATTTGAGATGCAGAGCTTCTTATAGGCCAAAGAGACTCTACTATAAGAATTAACCTGTCAAGGTGAATGCAGATGAACAGGCCCAACCAGATCCATGTAACAATTTTTGACTTTTCCAGAATACCCGAATGTTAAGGAATAGCAATATCTAAATAAGCCCCACCTGCTACTAGCAATGCACATGTGGGCTTCCACATGCCTGGACCAATATTGGTAAGACCGGCTCCAAGGAGATCAACATAAAAGACAGCAGGAGGAAAAACAGAAAGCAAAGGATGAGGCAAGTACTAGGGAGTTCTGGCTCTTCAGACATGTCTCCAGAGGAGTCTCTATTGAGAAGCACTAGTGCAATGCAAGCATGCCAAGAGGCAGAAAAACTGGAAGGAAGCCACATCCAAGTCATGGAGAATATGCCTGTGTCTGTAATTGCTGTTCTCAGAGCTGCCCTCCGCAGGGTTCAAAGCTGGGGCTAATCCTACTTTGCATATTCTATTAGAAACAGGGACGGTGGAACTAGCTCCATGGTATCCTATTTTGCAAGAAGCCAGAAGATACAGCGTTGGAATAGAGAAAATATGGGGATCTGTAGGATATGCGAAAACAATTTTGAGAAAATAGGCAGCTTACTTGGAAGAAGCAAGGATGAAAAAAACATCTGGGGAAAGCTAATCAGAAAAAAAAAAGTAATCTGAAAGTAATTTTTAACTTAACGAGAAAAGAAGACAAAAATTGATGCTAAACTGCCTGTCCAGACATTGGACAAAGTATCAGTGTCCTTGCTGGATTTCTTTAGCAAATGCCTATATTTGATTGAATAAATGTAATTTCTTGAGAAACATAAAAGGATGTGTGAAAAAAGCGGCTCATGTATTATCCATCCATGTCAATGCCTACCCTAAAAATATGTGGCTAAGGTTCTCAAGAGTGTTACAGAATGTTTTCAATACAGCAAGAAGTAGCAGCAATTTGGCAGGACCAGAGATGATTTACTTCTGTACTTTTGTGTAGCAGAGGCATATGTAAATAAAATAAAAAAATAACCAGCACAGTATCGCATACCTAGTTTTCCATTGGTATGTGCTTTGAGTACAACAGGGCATACCATCAAATCAACATTTTCTAAATACTTCACACTGACTTAGACGCTGCCTAAAACAGTGGTCAGTTCGGTCAGTGGCATCCATTACAGCAGATGGCAAAACTCCCTTTCACTTCTTAGAAAGCAATGTGAGATGTCTGCTGGGGAAGAGTGAAGTTATCTTAATTTTGCTCTTCTGCGAATAGAAAAATACCAAAATTAAACATCTCGGACTTCACACAGACAAAATTCCCACAGAACTCCCCGTCCAGTTAATGTAGTTAAGGACTGCAGGCTGAGCTGCTTGTACCTCCAAAAGCACAACTGTACCAACAGCTGCACCTACTGAGGATAACAATGGCAGTAAGATGGGAGGGAAATGAAGAGAAAGAATTCAGATGCAAAGGGAGAAGGACAGGAGAGACAAATAGCCTGATTTATTTTGTGCATTTCATTTATGTGTAAATCACCTGCAGCTATTTTTCCCTTTGATTTGTGATCCTGAGATGCTGCACACCTGAGTTAATTTTGAAGGTAAAAAAAATAGGGAAATAAAGCAAGCTGCATAATCACTGTTTTGATAAGTTTCCTTTTAACTCCAAACTCTTGTTTTCAGATGCTAACGACACAAAGCCTTAGTGCTCAAAACCCACTTGACTGATCTGAAAAGCAGTTCTACATTCCATACCTCATCCAGCAGGACTGTTAAAATACTTAATACCGTATTTGTTATGCAGACAAAAAAAGACCAAGTCAGTATTTACTAAGGAGTGAACATTCTTTTCGGACTTATTGAACTTGCCAATTTTTGATAGCAAGAACAAAGCATGAAGCAAATCCAAAAGTATGTCTGGACCAACTTTAGAGATCTTGTCTGATCTATGCATAGGACATAAAGAATGTTTTTCAAGTAGCTTTGCTGATGCCAGCTGCTGCAACATACTTCCCATATAAGACTATTGTTTAGATTTGTAAGTGATGCAAGTCAATGCAACAGAACTCTCCATTCTCTAAAAACCAACGGCAGCAATAGGAGAACGCCTACGATACCATGCTGTAGCTGGGAAAGGGTTCTGCCGGTGGAGTTTCTTGCAGTGTCAAAACTGTGAGGGAACACTTGTCCCCAAAGCAGTATGGTGCTCCAGCCTCCTCGCCCTTTATGGCTAGCTTTATGTGCCACTCATGTAGTGAGCAGCAGGTCGAGGTACAGCAAGCAAGGAAGGTTCAGGCACCACAGAGAAAGAATGAGCATCTGCATGAGTACAGCTATGAAAGCACTGCAGCTGGTCTATTGATTTGCACAGACAGGCTGGAATAAGGATCGCTTCTGCAGCATAAGCTCCAGAAGTCGGTAGCACCAAAAGCTCTGGAATGCCAAGCCTGCACAGTGCCCTCCTGCATCCGAGGCCGGTGCAGGCATGGGGTGCAGGCATGGGGTGCGTTGCTCAGCACTGCAGCCAGCACAGCCCATGCCGCTCCGTGCAGCAAACCGGTTCTGCCGAGGGGTGCAGAGGAGAGCCTCACCTTACTACAAAATGAGTGTCATTGCTTGCAGCAGGTTTACGGCTCCTTGTGCTCTTCCCTCACCAGCACACCCAGCCCCAAGCTGAGGCTGTGAGCATCTCCACAACCCTGGAACACCCAAAGGCCTGTTAATAAGCCGAGTGTTTTGCCAAACCAACAAATCAGCAAATGATGCAATCTCTTCCCTGTACCTTATGTATGCACATCTGGGAATGACTTCATAGTCTCCACTTCAAAAAGCTCCCGCGGCCCTTTTTCCAAGAGACAATGGCAGTTTGCACATACCAGCCAGTTGAATTACAGGGGGGAAGTTATCAAAAAACTCTACATCGCGTCTAAACACCCCTAAATTTTGCCATCATTTCCAATGTTGTTCCATGCTCTGCTCAACATCTGCCATACCCCACGATGCAAACAGGAGCATTTCAGTGGCATAAGGTATGAGGACTCCCTGTATGTACATGCACCTCCTTTCTCCCTCCGCACAAGAATGAAGATGTATGGGTGTAGACATTAGAAAAGGAGAAAAAAACCCAAACCCTCAAGTCCTGATCTTCCTTTCCAAGTAAAACTCAGAGAGCAAAACGGAGTGGCTGGATGCCCAGTCGTAAGTGGGAAGAATGACATTTTGATGCCCAGATGTGGCCACCATGAACACAGGTTTTCAGTCACAGGTTCAGTAGAGAGACAGAAATGTCAAAACCATCAAAGAAAGGGTTATTTTTCACTCCTTTTCAGTGCTGACAGACAGGTTTGCCAAAATCCAACCCTTCCCTACTTCTGCTAATAGCACAGCTGTACTTCCACAAGAAAGTGGGGCTAATGCTTCAGTCACCGCCTCCTTTCCAAAAATTATCCTTTTTACTGAAGATTTGAAGGGAAGTTATTGATGCTGTGCTATTGCCTTCAGACACAAAGGCTCTTCTTATTAGTTGACCACTGTCCCACTCCTAAAGGAGGTGAGGGCAGGAGTCACTGCAGACAGTTCTTGGACCTACTGTTCATCACAAGACCACCCCCCTCCCAGTGCCATAGCCACGAAGGAAAGAAATTCCTCTATTTCCTCTACAGGAGGAAAGCCTAAGAAGGATTTAAGAGTCAAATGGCACAACTTTGCCCCCTCACCCGCAGTTCAGTGGGGTTTCAACATCAGAGATCTTGTAAGAGATGGAGCTATACAGAAGCAGTGAGGCAGGGAGAAAACAATGCTGAAATAATTCAGACCATGCCATTTCCTTCTCCTAAATATAATATACTTCTTACTACTATTTATTTTGAGAGCTGGGGAGGATTCTTGCTCCCTGGAGTTCTTTCCACCGGGCCCAAATCCCCTCTTTTAGAAATGTGCACCTTTTTTTGCACGGCTCTAATAGTTTATCCTCTGTAAAGATTATAGGGCAATAAACAACTGGAAACCACTCTGCAGCAACAAGTGGTGTGATCGGCGTACACAGGGTATGGAATACAGCTAGAAATTCAACTGTACAAAACCAGTTTTAAGCTCAGAGGAAAACTGGACTGGTCAGTGTGTTGGACCCACTGAAGACAGGCCAGCCAGCTCAACTAATGCTTTCTACTTCTCTTTTGTATTATAAATGCATATTCCTCTAAGAAACGAGCCTGATCAAAAGCAGAGGCTCCTCTCTACCTCTGAGAGTCCCCAGTGTTTAAGTCTACAATACTGCAATCGCGTACGGCTCTGCAGGCAGTATCTCCGGCGTGCGTATGCACACTTGGTATGTGTGTGACACCCCTTACAGCTGCAGTCCAAAAGTAGCAGCTGCCTGCTGATACAAACCCTCACGCTGGAAAAACAGGTGATAATGAATTCTTAAAGCATATGCAAGTATTAAGCAACTACTCCATGAATTGCCAGCAGCTGTTTCAAGAACCCTGCCCTGCTTGCCACAGGTATTTATTTAAAGTATGATACCCGCCCTGATAGAAAACACATGCGTAGACATAGGCATGTACTGCCCCATAGTCCCTTAAGGCTTCTGAACCAGGCCATGCCAGCAATTTGTTTGGTAATTTCAAAGCTACCCACTGTGAAGCTTCCCATCATATAAAGGGAAAAGAAAAGAAAGGCAAGGAGCCAGAGAGAAATAACAGGGTCTAATTTCCTTGTCGTTTTATAGACAGATCCTTAAAGAGAAAGTCATATAGCTGTTCAGATGTCCAACACTTCTAATATTCTTCTAATGTACATTCTGCTGACACAATCAGACCATATTCAGTCTCCCTCCCAGACTCACATACAACAGGAAGAACTCCCCCACGTTTTCACAACAACAGAAACACTTCAGGTATTCACACTGACAATATGGTTTTATCATTTTACCCTCTAAGGAATGTGGCACCGAAACATTTTCCCTCCTTATTCAGTTAGTATCATCTAATTTTTGGTAATACTGAGACAGATTCCATCTATGCAGAGCATTCATTGATGTTGTCTGAAATAGTTCAGCTTTTCACTGTACCCTTCTGCTCCGCTGTTGTCCCAGCAGTTACAGCTACAGCTGCCTCCCCCGGTACGGGACGGAGAGGGACAGCGTGGAAGAAAGTTGCTGAGGTTCCAGAGGAAGCAGTGCCATGACTAGATAAAGGGAAAGCATCTGTTCTAAGATCATAATCCTTTTGAATTAACTGCACATCAAACCGAGAATTCAGACAGCAAAGTAGAAACTCACAAAAAAAAAAAAAAAAGTCTTAACTTTATTAAAGCAGTTACTGCTTGGTTTGGAAAATAAAAAAAACTCAACAACTCTTAGGCTCCACAAATCCCAGCTAAGAAGAATTCACATCTGAAACAACTCCATGTCATTAGAAGCACTGAATAACACAGTGATCAAAGGCACTGTCAATACAATTCTATTATACGGGAGGATAAGAGGGCGGCCTAGACAACTAACAGTGTGAGTAACTGGGTTATACTGAAGGCTTGTTTTTAAATACTGCAATCCATCATGTGAATGCTGCAGGTCTCATTTAACTGGGTCACCAAAACTTAGGCAAAAGGCTACTAACTTAAGGCTAGGAAGTGCTATTTGTTTGCCTAACTTTAGGCTACAAGATGTGAACACTGGGAAGAGTAAGCAAATCCACACAGGTAAGGGCAGGAATCTGGACCGGCAGATGGAACAGGTAAGAATTGTGCTCCTCAGCTTTCAGGACCCCTCTGCCCTTACAAATTATTTTGAATTTCTTCCACACAGTTCACATTTAGAAGCAACAGAAATTTAATAGAAATTTAAGAACAGAGTAAGTGCCATGCCCTCCCAAACCGCCCAGACAATGGGTATCCGCCTTGAAAATTGTATCCCTATCAAGCCCCAGGGTCCTGACAACCATTTCACATAGTAATTTAAAGTAAATACCTTTCAGTGGGTAATCCTGCCACAGCCATGTCTTGAAGTTCATTGAGGTCAAGGTTCTTAGGCTCAGTTGATGCAAGCGGTGATAGCTTTCTTTTGGCATCCTGAAGTGAGCTTTCACGTTCTGAATTCATCTTGCTCGGCTGATTTTCAGCAACAGCGAGATCTGTGCATGCAGAATGCTCACCCTGCTCCATCACAGGAACGGTGGGAGAGAGATTTTTGTACAGGTCTGTCTCCTGCTCTTCGACGCTCGTGTTTACAGCTAAGTCACCTTCACCAGTGACTAACATCCTTGCAGTACCTGTTTCAGGGATGTCTCGGGATTTTTCGTTACCTGTCTTTGCTGTGCTTAACACTGTGTCACTGTTCTCTTTTACATCTCCCTCAGTCATATTGCTAGATTCTAGTTTAGAGTCAGTTTGCAAGCAATCACCCAGGCTTACTTCATTTTTTAAGTAATCTATTAACCCATGCATGGTCACTTTGTTTTCTTGCTGTGCATCTTGTGAATTTTCCAATGTTTCCAAGCATTTCCTATTTACTGGATCATCCTGTATCATCTGCATGTCATTCTGAGACTTAATGTCATGCGTAAAATTGCTGCAAATGGGTGTCTCCTGATTTTCCCCAGGTGACACATTAAAATTGTCCGGCAATTTTTCATGAGTGTAAGATCCTGCCAGGACAAGTGTTGAAGCTGCCATGTCAGAGATGCTCTTGGCAACATCTGCATCACCGTACTCACTTTTCTCCTGTTCATTTGGCTTAGGATCCTGGCACTGTTCAGTAGGAAGACTTACATCCTCTTCAGATGAAACTGGTTCTGCATTACGCTCTGTAATTAAGTTATTTCCCTCTGCAGCAGCAGCATCTTCTGAGTCCCTCTTCTGCACATCGCCTGTAGAGATAACAGCTACAGTGGGTTGTTGCTTACTGTCAGAACATGCAGGGAAGTTCTCAGCTGCTGCCCCATCAAATGAAGCTGGTCCTTGCTTCTTTATCTCTAAGCTTATTAGCGATTCAGGATCAACGCCACTAGCACACACGCCTTCCTTTCTTTCCATCTCACCGCTCTCTGGATGCTCAGTGGTTTTGGCTGGCTTTTGCAGATTTTCCGGAGCGCATTCAGCAGGTGTAGCGCCATCCAATCTAGGAACCACTTCTAAACAGCTACCGGGCTGCTCATTTTTCTCAGTGTCCTGGAGACTGGCTGGTGGCAGCTCTGCCACTGTGTTTTCTTGTTGCAGAGATTTGCCTTCGGCAGCTTTGCAGGCAGTCTCAGTAGCTAAAGACAACTCTTGCCCCTCTGCTTCTGAGGTGCCCTCGGGAGCTCCTTCGCTCGCCTTGTTTGATTCTGAAAAGTTCTCAGCACCGCACAGTTCTGCTGTGTCCTTGGCCGCTGGACTCTGCTTGAAGCCTGCATGGTTTTCAGACAAAAGTTGGGGTAATTCAGCACTCAGCGTGCTGTGGACAGTTTTTTTAAATATCTGGCTGATATGCTCCCTGAAGTCTGGGAGGCTGGAGCCAATGTCCAGAGAGCTGCAAGTCAGAGCCTCATGCTCCCTTCCAGAGTTCTCTGCAGACTGCTCGGAAATACTGATCTCTGCCCCGGTTATGTTATTATTCTCTGTTGAAAGCTCTTCCATTTTTTCTGAATTCCCAGGTTTCTCTAAGATCTTACCGTACTTGTCATCTATGCAGATATTGGTTGCAATTTCCTCATTACAGCCTTCTTGTTTACCAACAGATGAAAGGCTCAGCAGCTTCCCTTCTAGAGTAGGGAGAGCTAACAGAGACTCTGCTGAACTGTCACTTTGCTGCTCTTTGAAGTTTACCTCACTTTTTGTTTCTTTGGATTTAATTGCAGATATCTCTTTCTTCAGCTTCTCAGAATTGAACTGTGATAAGTTTCCAGTACTCTGCCACACACTTAAAGTCTCTGGCAGGGCTAAACTTCTGTCTCCATCACCCTGAAAACTTTGGTCTGGAGCACCTTTTTCATTCACACGCATACTCCCCGCAGAGCTCTCTTCTGATTTTGGTGGTTTACCTGTATTTACCCTGGGTGAAGGACCTAAGTGCACAGACACCTGAGAACCTGCAGCAATCTGCAAATTACAGTTACCTTCTAAGGTGCTTTGGCATGCTACAACTTCCAGCTCATTATTTAGTAATTCCCCCCCAGTACCATTGTTCGTATTCTTTCCAGGTTGCTGGCTACGATGGCTGAGTGCAGAGGTTGGTGTAGAGGGGGCTGTAAAATTTGCTGGACAATAACCAGGCTCCTCTGGTGTCTTTTGAATGCAGTTGGATTCATATGACTTATCAGCGGGAATTACTTCCCCGTGTGCCTGCAGTGGTGAGGGAGATCCTTGTGCCCCTGGACTTTTATCACTTTTCATATTGCTTGTTTCTGTGACAGAAGCGCTGTCCTCACAACTTATCTCCGTGTTTCCATCTTTCTGGATTATTTCCCCATCAGCAGTCAGACTTTCAATCTTTTCTGAGTTTTTTGCCATTAATGGCATTTCCCCTTGAGTTTCTGGATGAGATATTTGAGGATCATTTTTCTCCGAATTATCAGAAGTATGTGCTATTTCTGTATCCCTTGGCAAAGCCTGTGATATGTTAGTGCCACTTGCAGAATTCTGTGTCCCTGGAAGAGCATTTATAGCAGCAGCATGGCTTTCACCAGTATTATCCTTTATCCTGCATACGCTGCCTGGCTGTTCATTCTTGTCAGATTCTTTAGAAAACGTATCGCTATGACATGCTGCTTCATGCTGACTAGCTGACATCAAAGAATTATTACCCTGCTCGGGCTTGTCTGAGTTTTGCTTACTGCAGCAGTTTTCTTCTGCCTTGAGATCAGTTTTGTTTTGCTTGTTGCAATCTTGCAAATTAAGCATGGTCACACCAGAAATATTTTGCCCGTGTTTGCTGCTGCACATCTCTGACACCACAGCACCGCTTTTATCCTTGTCCTTTTCTTTTGCTGTGTCAGAGTCGCATTGGATCGGTGCCAGACCTAGCACAGAAGATTCTTTATTGAGGCTGTCTGAAATGTTTAGAGGTATTTCTGGTATGTTGCTGAGATTATTTAGGTCCAATGGCCGTGCAGGTTTTAGAGCCCTTTCGTTGTGTTCCTGATCGTCGGCTCTTGTGACAGTTGTCAGACTGCTTTGCTGCTTCTGTTGTTCGAGTCCTGTATTTGAAACCCCGCCGCTCTCACCAGCAACAGACACTGACTTCTCCATTTGCTTTGCCTGGGGAAGAGCAGTTGGAACACCTGCATTTTCCTGCAGTTCTCTGACGCTGCACCGCAGGGCCTCAGAAGCGCTGCAGGTGTCACCCACGGAGGGGCTGCTCCTTTCACTGATGTGGCTGTCACCCCCTTCCTCCACGGGATCTTGCTGAGGAGCGAGTCCTGAAGTACCGGCTACAGCTCGGGAGGTTTCTGAACCAGCCATCTCCATTCCTCTGTGACTTTCCGCAGCCACTTGCTCCTGCTGAGCTTGCATCAGCACATCCGCTTTGCATTCACTTTTCAGTGCCAAATCTTTGTCCTCCACAAAACTTTTCACCGCAGTTTGGGGCTTCTTTTGTTGAATACCCTCATTTTCGTTACCATCCAGGGCACTGCTTTGTGCAGCTGCAGGTCCTTGCTCTGGATCGCTGCGAGGCACTTCAGTGATGTGACCGATCTGTTCTTTGGTTTCCAAAACCCGCGAGGCCTCCTCAGTTTGTACAGCCACGCGGTCCGTAGTCCCTGCCAACTCATTTAAGCCCTGGAGCTCGAGTTCTGGTTTGGACATTTTTGCACTTTCTTCTGACTTGCTATAGCTCTCAGGCTTTTCTTGACTCTCAGTTTTGCATTCAGGTTCTAACACAGTATCTCTAGCAAAAGCCTTTTCCCAGGAGTCATCCTGCTTACTCTGCTTAGTATTATTGTTCTTGGAGCAGAGGAGCGATGAACTGTGTGCACCAGCAAAACAAACCTTTTCAGTCCTGTTATAGCCTGGCTGGCCCAAAGTTTTGTCTTCTGCTTTGGTGTTAAAACAATCAAAACTCAGTGGGCATTCTTCCCTTGGAAACTGCGGTGAAGCCACGAGCTTATTCTCCAGGTCATCTGTGGCAGCTGTTTTCTCTTTACTCATTTGTTGTTCAGCTTTACAACCAAGAGAATTGTCTTCAGGCGATTTAAAGTTACTGCCTAAATTCAGAGGCTTTTCCCCAGCTTCTTCCCTTAGGTCACCTGCTGGAGTCTTTTCACAAAGACTGAATTCTTCGGGGTTGTGTCCCAAGTGGGTATTTTCCGCGTCCTGGTGGTGGCTACTAACAGAGTTCAAGAGTTGTCCTTCTGCCCCACTTGACCCCTCAGGGAATTCACTGGTTTCTCTCGCTTGTGCCTCCTCTGTTCTGATTTTGTTTTTTTCTCCTGTTACGTTCACCTCGGTTTCTTTTTGATTCAGCTCTGTGGATCTGCTCAGAGAAGTACTTAATGCATATTCTTCCAGTAGTAATCTTTTATCTACCAGGGAATTTTCCTTGGTGGGATTGATAACGCTTTCTGTTTCAGAAAGTGTGGTGCTTTCTCTAGACACATCATCAGCTTTTATAATTTCATTGCTACTGGCTTCATCTTTTGGGCTTTCAGTTGTGACAGCCGGTTTTTGTTCTTCCTCTCGCTTAAATGATAAAGGCAGACTGAAATGCTCGGCACTAACAAGCTCATCCTCCTTTTGAAGCTCTCTTTGAAAAATGGGTTCGTTTTTTTCAGAGGCTGTTTTCACTGCTTCACTCCTCATTGGATCTTGAGAGTCATTTCCAGGCACATATTTCCTTGAAGGCTCTTCAGGCTTTGGTACCAGGAAGAGATTGGGAGGGTTAGAAGGCAACTCTGACATTAAAATACAGGCTTCCGATTGCTCCCCTTGGCTTCCAGATAGAGCTGGGTTTGCCTCATCCCTTTTAGCTGTTGTTACAGCCCCCATCCATAGATTACAGACTTCACTGATCTCAGTGAAGCCCTGAGCATTCACAATTGCTCCAAATTTTTCACTGTCTGAGCCTCCTGTTGCTGGATAATTTAGGATTAAGGTTTCCTTTTTCATTAGCAGACCCTCTCCACCATCTGTGTTCTGTCTACCTTGCTGCATTACAGTCTGCGGCTGACCTACTTCCCAAACTCCTCGCTCCTGCTTGGCCTCCTGAGCCGTAAAATAATCTCCTGCTTCTTTACCCTGGGGAAACGTGCTGACATGTGGTTCCCTCGTGCCACCCAGCTGTTCGCTCTGCCAGAGCGATCCTAATTCACTCAAACTCATTTGTGTGCCTCCTCGCATTTCTGTAATTGCCGCAGGATGGCTGGGCTCCAGGCTGGGGTTCCTGGGATCATTCTCATTGGTTTTGATAGAAGTGGCAGCAATATTGTCACATTTTGGGCCTCTGCCCACAGATAGGGCATGCACTATTCTTTCTTCTTTGTCATTCGCTGGACCTGGGGATGGCACTGCTTCATTGCAATTTGAGGTCGGTAACTTGTCATTGTTGCTTGTAAGACCTGCTGTGGCATGTTCTTTGGCACCGCACGCAAAAGGCGCTGAGGTAGGCGGACTTCTCTCTCTTGCTTCTGCAGCCTGCTTTAAGAAATCAGAGCCTGTTTGTCCTCCGTGTTCTTGCAAGATACTGTTCTTCTGTCCTGTCACCTCTGAAGACACCATGCTTGAATTTGGATTGGATAAATCTTCAGCACTGTAGCTACTGATGCCTTCATTACTGATGCTGCCAACAATGGAAATGTTTATTCGTTTCACATCGATAAAGAAAATAAAGCAAAGAATAACAACAGTTCGTGCCATTGACGTTTCAAAGCCATGCAGTACATGCACTGAGAAGCTGATAATCTGCTTTTAGGAGCTAAACTATCAGACATACATTACAGTGATTTAAACGCTCATTACTCTGGAAAACATGTCCCCAGTCTTACCTGACAGCCACCGTGCTCGTGGCATGCATTTAACCGTTCCAAAATTTGTCTTAGTTAAGTGTGGGGAGAGCGGACGCACATCTAACAGTCTAAGGGAGCAACATGGGAAAAAGTGACAAAAATACTGGAAAAACCACCAGTACCTCAAAGAAAGGTTTTTCAGTTCTGCTTCTATGAGACTACTTTGCAGAAAGCTACAGGCCGTGCAATCCACAGTAATTGCTGTTATCTGGCTATGCTTTTATTGTGTAGCAGAAGATTAAGAAGGGCCCATCTGTTGCATGTTTTCTCCAACTAATCAGCACAGTCGATTCTCACCAGAAGGTCAAAGGTCTCACCCTGCCGTACAATGATACACACCCTATGAGGTCATTTTATTGCAGTGTTTGATTTCAATGCATATAAGCTATAACTGTTTGTATGATCTCTCTCCCTGCCCATTAAAGATAAGGTAGAATAAATGGAAGCAGAGATGACGTAGGTGCACTAACTGCAGAGAAGGAGAAGTTATTTTTAATATTTTTCACGTGCACTGTGTGGACCTCCATTTCCATACCTAGGTTTGTAGTGATGGAATGGGTTAACCTTGTTGTCTCCCTCACCTCCCCTGGGAAGCCTGGGCATATTTTCATTGCCTTAGGGAACATGGAGTGAAAGATCAATTCAAAACTGAACCTGGAATTGTACCTAGGAGCAAGGGGCATCATTTACTTAACATGAAATAATAAATGTCCCACCTGCCCGCCCCATGCGAAGGAAGATAGACAGACAACACGGTCTCCGATGCTGGGGGCTCAGTGGGACAGCAGTGCGCTCTAGTTCCGTAACTGCACGGAGAGAGCTCGTTCATGGTGAGCCCATCACTGGGGCTTTGCCACAGCTCAGAAGTAACAGGCTACATTTCAGAAATTCAAGGTGCCCTACAAACTGGAGTGATAAAAGATGCTTAAAACACCTTCTGTAAGGCCGAGCATAGACTGGATTTTAAGTAATCTCCAGAAATCTGAGAAGCCTCTCTCTCTTTCTCTGCCCAAGTTTTACACACATAAGACTTGACCGAAAAGTGAGTCAGTGACCAGCTCTCGGATCCCTGCAGCTTAGGTCTGTGTTTGTACAAACGCCGCCCCTTCAGTCGAAGCAGCATTGAAGCCCCACGCTTTTGTGCTGTGCTACAGTACACAAAATGCACTTCCAGGTGGGGTTAAATCCCCTCCTCATACTGAGGACTGCCCAATGCAACAATTTCTTTATGAGAGGGCTGCAGGTAAAACTGAAGGTGAGCCTGTCTTAGACCCTAAAAACCTTCAGTCATTATGATGGAAAACGAACTAGTCTTTAAAGAGCTATTGAAATTTGCCTGTATTTAGGGTAAGCTTCAAAACTAAGGTAAAATACCTGTACCATACAATTAATTTATAGTTTAACCAAGTTTCAGCAATGCTTGGCATCAGTTTGTACATTTAATTTATAACACTAATACATTTTATTTAAACTTTTAAAAATTCTTTTGCCCAAAAGTTTGTCTTTTCCTAGCATGCTGAAGACACCTATCCATATAAAACTTACTGAGACTGGGAACACCACAGGTGGCAATGCAATATCTGGTGTTTGTTGGATCACTGACAACGCGGGGCATGATGGGACGTGAACAAACAACAAGGAGATGCCAGGAGGCTTTCCCTAAGGAAGGAATAGACTTTATCATTTGACGTTAATTTTGCACTCAGGGACTTTTAATTAGAAGAGGAGGGGCAGAAACCACAACACTGAATTGGGGAGGGGATGGAAAAGTGGGAGTCAATTGCCATTCCAGCTTTTTGTTCCTGTTGCAGGTTTATCTTCTTACTGATTAAATTGCTCATTAGCAGCTGTGTGCCCAGGGTTCTTCAGCCTGGAAGCATGTTCCTGTCAGAGACATGGTCTTCAGGGGAAGAACAAAAATGGGTGCAGGTTGGGGGGGTGGCCCTCTAATCTCTGTGAAACTGAGGGTTGGGAAAAGTAGAAAACACCGCCTACAATTACAGTTTCTCCTTATCGCTTATCTTTAACCTCTGATTCTTTATTTGTTAATCCCACTTGTCAGCTGAGTTAGGAAAAGCACGGTAATAACTCTGGGATTGAAACATTGGTAATGTTTATCATACAGACCATACATCATTATATATTTGCATGTTACAGATTTCAGCTGACAGAAATTTCTCTAAGATCTTTACAGATATGACTTCTTTGTTACATTATACTTCTATTTGCAACTATTAAATACGAACAGTTCCAAACACATCCAAAGTGGTGAAGTTTTCTTGAATACAATTGCTAAACCCATGAACTATCTACTGCCATACTGGTAGCAACTTTGTCAAAGTAAACCTGTGACTTGGCAGGTTCAACGGCAGATGACAATCCTATGAACTAAGCTATTCAGCATTATGAATCAACTAAAACAGTTTTTCTGGCGTTCGATCATGCTGAAAACTGTTCATTTTACTCAGGAGCAGATGAAGGAATTGGGTCAACTTTGTAATTAATGTATGCTGAACAGAATTAAAATGACAGTGCTGGCACATGCTGTGACAGTAACTTAAACTATCACTTTTGGAATGAAGTAGTACACGTTCATCATCTGTGCTGCTTCAGCTTGCTTCAATGTTGTATTCAGGACATAACAGAGAACTGAAAGGTTCGATTTTCCAATCATAGCAAGATACGTCCAGACTGACCTATTTGGATATCTCCATTTATGTTTCTCCTTCTGATGTAGGTAACAAGGAAAACTATATAGGGAACATATCCTACGTCTTCCTTTTCATTTTTTTGTAATCTTGCTTTTCTATCTGCAAGACACTGCTGGGGTTGGACAAACATCTGTTGGGAATGACTTAAGCACAGCTGATCCTGCTTTAGGGCAGAAGGATGGACTAGATAACCTCTTAAGGTCACACCTAGTCCCGTTAGCTTCCACTCTTTTTAAAAGGAAAAACACTACAGGGAAATGACACCACATGCTGAAGATAATTCCCCTGCGTAAAACCCAATCTACGTGAAAAAGCATTAGCAATTAATAATTACCTGCAGGGAGCATGTATTTTCAGACAACCCATTCAATACAATCAACATAAAGATATGACCCTAAAAGTTGGGTTTTTTTAAATACAGGAAAATAAAATGCGTTCTCTTTTGTGGTTACTTGATCTCTTTTTTTTTGAACTCTGAACTAGCTTGGTCTTATTAAGGGAAAATTTCATTCATAGTTAAAACAAAACATGCAAATGACAAAGCATGAAAGAACAGCGGAGCTCCTCATAGTTCGTGTAGAGCTTAGGGCAGAAAGAGTCATTTTGCTAGGAATAATTGCTGCATGTAATTGATGATATGTTAAAAAAAAAAAAGAAAATGCAGTCATGCAAAGACCTAGGTGCATATGTAACTTGAAATATGCAAGTCTCCCACTGCACTCAAGAGTGATCAAAGGGAACTTTTCCCTTGTCTTAGAAGTTAAGCACACAATTAAGGATTTGCAAGTTCAAGGCCTTAACATACTGACCATATGAATGCTATCCTTCCAGTTACAACATTGAATAACAATGAGTTAAATCTCTATATGTCTAAAGCGTTTATTTTGCATAAATAATTACTGAGAAATTGCTTGTTTGGAAGCACATTGCTAATTTACCAATTAATTTTTAATACCTGTAGTTAACCTCTTCCACCTTCAGAATATATTTGTGGCAAGTTCGAATTTTCCTGGAACAAATCAAGAGTACTGCCCAGTTACTAAGATGTTTATTAGGACAGTACTGCCTGGTTTGTGTTTAGGGTGTGAATCTATAAAGAATGTTAAGAAATTGATGACTAATTGTGCATCTCCCATAAATACTTCTCGATTAAGAGCCATATCCTGTCTACCAGCCATTAACACTTGAAGTCGCAACTTCCATTACTCTGTGTTGCCACCCATAGCAAAGGCAAGGGGACAGAAGATAAAACCAGCAGCAGCTAGACAAAAGCTCTCTCACTGGTGTTTACTGTCTGAGGGGGGGGTGGAGGGTAGAGATGCCCGAAGATGTTAAGCCTGCTTGATAAACGATAGGAAATGATGATGGAACAACAGAAAATCGTAGATAATCTAAAATCTCCCTTTCTTATTCCTTTGCTTTCCTTCTAAACCATGCAGTAGTTGTTGAAAGGACAGGCAGCCTTTCCAACTCAGTCACACTTGCGAGGGAAAAACACCAAGTGCTGAAGCCTATGAAACCCAGAGGTCACATACGCTTGCTATCCATGCTGATGTAACTCAGAGCCCGAGTGGTTCTATTCCCAGGAGTGCAAGAGCCTGAAATCTGAGGATGAATTTAGAAAGCACTGAAGGGGACAAATGCACAGCCAGCTCTGCAACCATGGCACACGCATAGCTGCTTCTCAAATGTTTCTGTTCTGTTTCCCCTGACACACGAGAGATCAGCATCTACATTTTGAGTTTACACATTTGGACACGCTGTACTGGAGGACTTGAGTTAACTTAAAGAATCCTGCCCTTTAATCTGTCCCTAAGAGGTACTGAAAGTTAATTAGGAACATGGAAATAATTTCTACATTCCCTTTAAAAAAAAAGTCTGAGTTTTAGAGGCAGAGCAAGTCACTATTTCAACTTTTCAGTGTAAACAAACACATGAGAAATCCATCATCGCTAAAGGGCTGCTAACAGCAGCCAGCTTCCCCCACCCTCTCTGTATATCTAAGCTTTCAGGAAAAAGTGAAGCAGGAATAATGATCTATATGATCCTCCTGGGAACCGTCCTCCCCTTCTCCCCCCACCCCCAATCACTTTTCACCTCCTCCTTCCATACACAGAATAAAATGCAGGGCCTGCAATGTTTTAAGTATGACCGAACTAAATTATTCTAACATTTAAAAAGTAAGCTGTACTACTGCTGCAGCAAGCAAACACGGCCAGATCTTCAGTTCCAGTTCCACAACCGGCTCCTGGTCTCCATCCCAGATATGGAGAGAGTCAGCAGGAAGCATGGCAGGGAACGGATGGTCCCGCAGGATGTGTGGCAGCCTCAGCCTGCCGTTCTGCAGCGGCTCTGGGGGTCCCACAGGATCTGTCCGCAGCGCTGGAGGTGGGAAAGCAGCCAAGTTCATCCACAAAGAGTGCTCATTCCCTTGAACTACTTCTGGGTGTGTACCTTTTAAACTGCTGTATTTGCTTCTTCCTAAACCTGCAGGAAAAATTGCTTCTTGGGGGTAGAGTTGTCCAGCTAAGGATTCCCCAGGCGTTTTCCTCCGTGTGTGCACCAGGAGAATGGTTACATCTTGTGCAGACACCAATGCTGGCAAGCCTGAGGCTTGCTAGCTATTCTAGTTCTTCAGCATTTTTATTTCACACGGAAAGTTTACAGATTAATTGCTGACGGTGTTACTTTTCAGCATACAGGACTAGTGAGAAACAGGTAAAAAACTTGGACTGAAACAGAATATTTTAAAATAAGAGTCACAGATGTTTTGAATTCCAAAACATAAGAATTTAAAAGTGACTGAAACAATTTCCGAGAATTTGTGGAGGATGGAAGAAGGCCACCCAGAAGACTGGAAAAAAGCAAACGTGGTAGTTTTCCGCACAGAGATCCTCCATCTGAAGATGGCAGGTCATATGCCCTTAAGACTGTAAGAGTTCACTTCAGGGTGGAAAAGATGCGTTCAATGCAGCATATGGGAGCGAGTTAAAAATAAACAACCTGGAATCTGAAACTTCAAAGAGTTCTGTTAATTGTCTTTGTTTCTGTTTTGGCAGGATATAACTTAGAAGCCACCCAAAACTGGCATGTGCCAGCACTTTCAGGAGTAAAGCTAAATAAAAAGTAATTGCCTGAGCTCCTGCCCATCTAATAAGTTTCCTCAAACAAGAATCTTATGAATCCCTTCAAGCTGACTCATCCATGTAACATTCATCTCACAAGAGTCATAATTTTGCATGCTTAAGTGTAAAGCTGTTTTAGCCAGCTAGAATATAAGTCTAAGTGCTCTCAGTACTCCCATTTTGAAAAGGAACCCCTAAAGAACTGCAGCTATGCCATTTTTGAGCAATGCCGTTTTAAAAAATGCAAATTGGTCACAGAACAGTATAGAACTACCTATGCTAATATTAAAAAAAAAAAAAAAAAAAAAAAAAGCAAGACTGCATTTGCTGCAGCCAAACCACAAATATTCAAAACCCAAGATAAGAGACCCCACCCCACAGTCTCCCTTACTACCGCTGGCCCATTCTAACACCAGTTTGGACAGCTTACTGTGCTGGGCGGCTGACAGCGTAGCCTTGTTCTAATTAGCTGTACTCAGTCCATTGTTTCAAACCGCACCAGTGTGTAACTACTTGCTTCTTCAGTTAGCACAGTCTTCCAAAAGGCCACATTCAAGAATTGCTGACACTAATGTAAACCATCGCGCACCGCACCTCGGCTCCAGTGTTTGCTATTTTTACATTCATCCTTAGTGCTCCTCTACCTGCGTACAGCTGGAGCCTGAACTTGTGCCTCCACTAAAATCCAGACCCGCAGAGAGAAAATGATCTGGCCCACTTCCTCGTTGGATGACTTCGGGCTTCAAATCAGACTCCGTTAACCAGTTATCTCTACCACCACTAGAGTAGGAAGAAGAGAGATACTTGCTACTTTGAGATTAAAAAAGAAACACTTTGAAAACCTGCTGTTGTGAGTCCTACGGTATGCTAAAGCATCAGTACAAACAATGGCAGGTTTTGAAAAAGAATAGCATGGATACAATAACTTGAGGGTTAAATTTTGCTCTGTCCCAGTACACCAAAGTCAGCATATAAGTTTTGCAACACATTTAATAGATTTCTGAATTCTCAAGGGAGATTCCACCAGTAAGACAGGCCATTCCTTGTTGTGTTAAAAGCCACGGTGACATCTTCAGCCACGACCTTGTAGCTTTGTTTCCCTTCAATGGCAGGATTGCCCAACCTTGCCCACAGGATGAAGATACAAGTCTGTATGAGTCTCTGAGATGAGAGACTCTCTGTGGTGAGTCTCTGAGAAGTTTACCATGTCCTTCCAGTACTGAGAGTGATACAGATCCATCTGCAGGCTGTATTAAATGGTTTCCCACATTTGAGTGGCTAGAGGAACTTGAAGCTGACACTTCCTTCTTCATGCCACCAAAAAAACGCCAAAATTTTATCCTTTTCTTTCCTAGCTGCGACTGCACACACACTTCATCAAGAATGGTTTTCACCAGATTGGGTGAGAGCGACAGAATCCTGCTGCATGGACGAATACAGTTTCATTCCTGGCTGCTTGGTATGACTTACCACCTACTATTATTTTTCTTGGAGACAGAAGTAGAGGAAGATATTGCTGACCAGGGTGAAACAACCTCCCCTCCCCCAAAGCCCCCTCCTTGATTTTATACATTTTGAATTTTAAAAATGAACCAAACATCACAGAAGTCATGGAAAGCTATTTCCTCCAGACTCTTATATGGGGCCCTCTGATTTGGGGTACATGAGTTCTTTACATTTCCACAAATGAATGGGAGCAAGAATGTCAGAAAGTTTAAATCTCCACATACTTCTTGCTGCTTTCTGGCAACATCTAAGAACTCTTACTCTTTAACATACTACACTGTGAATATTCTATACCCATTTTACAGGTGCAGAAAATGAAATTTAGAAAGATTAATTGCTTTGATAAGGTTCATTCCTGGGAGTTAGTCAGGGAGTTGAAAGCACATTTTCCATTTTGAGTGTTTCACGATGTTACTGTCCCTGCCAGCTTCCTGGTAGCTAGGTAGAAGGGTCTGTATAGGCAGCCATTGCACAAAGTTGTGTAGGTATCTTCCTCAAAATGCGGACAAGAAAGTAATTGTAGAGATGCTTTTTGAGAAACAAGAAGAACAAATATAATTTAAGCCCCCCGAGGTGAGTTCTGCTGGTGCTTCATTCACAGGATAGAGGCCGTACATAAGGCAGGTCTTAGTGGTTGGCACAAACGCTGCATTAGGTGGATGCTGGTACAAATGTCGTCAGTCAGAGGGTGTACGGGTGTTGCAGTTCTAAGTACACAGTCTAAGAACCATCATTTTGCAGTTTCACAAACAACTCTAATTTTTAGGAATGTTACTCATGATAGGCCTACATATGAAGTTTAACAGTTGCTAATACCCATCATTTCCCCCAAAACTCTCTTTCCCCCTTTCCATGATATAACCTGCGTATTGATAAGAGTACCAGAAAATGACTATTTTATTGTCACAAATCACAATGGATCATGTTTTAAGCAGCTTACAATAAATTTATATTTTCTTCAGCTACGACAGCATGGTTACTGACCATTACACACACATACAATACAGTGATCACGCACAATACTGTCGAGAGAAACTAGAAGCTTGAGGATACATGTAGTAATTGTTAACTGTAATAACATACGAACAAAACATGCATCTAAAATTCTCTTCCTGTCCAAGTTTACATCACAACTGCAAACTCCATTTTTTCTAACTAGTGTGAATGACGCCTGTGGCTTTTCTCATTGACATGAGAGTGGAGAGATCCTCTCAAAGACATAAGGAACTCATCTAAGAAAGAGCTGCTTTATGTATAGACCTGGTGCTAGATAGTACAGTGATGCCACGTTGGAAGAGAAATAGTCATACATCTCTAGGAAAGGTGTGCAGCCTTTCCTGACTTTAAACTTTAAGCCTAAATATCTTTATCATTGTAAATTGACTTTGAAGTCTTCGTCTTGCTGAGAATTTATTATTTTCAGTAAATAATTAAGATGTGCTAGTGGCAGTCAGAACAAATAGAACTAATAGTAAATATCTTCCTGTGTGTGTACTGAAGTATGACAACCGACTGAACTGTAAGAGCTCCATAGCACAGCCAAACTATCCCTTCCAGAAAGTCACCTGCTTTTTCTTGGTAAGACATTATAAATTATGTCTTGTCTCTAAGTTTCCCTGAAATTTCCCTGACATAATGAATTATGGTCTTACTTAATACCTGCATTTGGACTTAAACTGCCACGAACTATTGCATGACATCAATAATTTTAAAATAGAATAGAATAGAATAGAATAGAATAGAATAGAATAGAATAGAATAGAATAGAATAGAATAGAATAGAATATTGGAAGGGACCTACAACGATCATCTCGTCCCACTGCCTGACTGCTTCGGAGCTGACCAAAAGTTAAAGCATGTTATCAAGGGCGTTGTCCAAATGCCTCTTAAACACTGAGAGGCACGGGGCATCGACCACCTCTCTAGGAAGCCTGTTCCAGTGTTTGACCATCCTCTCAGTAAAGAAATGCTTAATTTTCATAATTTCGTACTAAAAAAAGCAGAAGAAGAGTTTCTTGCCTGGGATAACATTAACAGCATTTGAAATATTTTAATTGACTACTGTTTGTTCTTGTTTTTCATTTCTCAAGTTTACGTCTTTCAAAGACAGTGGCAATCAGAAATGGCAGCCAGGGTTGGTGGAAACAGGAAAAGGCCCAAATCACACAAACTCCCCTTGAAAAGGGTGCAGCCAACCTTTTTGCAGTGAATTCTCCAATCTTAAAGAAAGTTAATGCAAACACTTAAAAAGGTGCCCACAGCCTAAAAATCCTACGCATTTATCAGCAAGTTACTGCTACCCCTTCTAAGCTGTATCTATCATTCTACCCCAGGTAACACTGATGACCAGGAAAGTATTCAGCCCTATGGTAAAATCATACTGGCATTAGATAATTTCTTCATTGCAGCAGATGAAAACCCTAGTACCATCGGAAAATTCAAGTATTCAAGTAAAAAGTATTAATGCTTCAGACAAAACATTCCCTTTGGGGTATTTAATAAAATCCAGATTATGTTACCTTTTGCCATCCTTAATAGCACTGAAGAATACCTTAACTCTTAAAGTGGTACTATTTATTCAATCAGGTGAATTTTAAGACATTTAGAAGAGTACAGTGCTAGTAAATATTAGCTGCGTTGGTACTTTTTAATAGGATTGTTATACAGAGCTGAGCATGGCATTTTGCAATTGTTTACAATTACATCTCGCTTCACAATCATATATGACTACAAAAGACTCTTCAATATTTCTCTGTCTCAGATAAGAGTTTATTAGTATGAGCAGAAAGCATAGGAAGTTTAGGTCAAGGGTTACTACAACAGCTGGCGTCTTGTTTATAGCTATGCAGTAAGGCGAGAAAGTCAGTTTGGTAAACAGTAAGTAGCCTTGTTTTGCCAGGTTATTTTGAAGACTGCATCATCACCCATCAGGATTTTGAAAATCAGTTACACAAGAACAGAAACTTAACAAACAACCCCCAACTATCAACAGCAGCAGGGCTTCAATTCTATTAACAGGAATAAACTTAATTTCTTACCTTGTAGGTGCTGGAATTGATGGGGATGTGCTCTCAGCCAGTGGCACAGCAGCAGGAAGAAGATCTGAGATGTCCTGACCTCCAGATCTTTCTACGCTGTTTTCCTGAGGGCTCCTTTTTAAACTGTGCCCATTACCCAGAGGTTGGCCTAATTCTGAATCTTGTGGAGCGCTCTAGAATGAAAAAAGAATAGTTTAAATAGCTACTGCTATTTTAGAGTACAGGAAATTTTGGAGAATACATAAGCTTAAGGAGTTCTGTTCTGACAGACTACTTCTGTGGTAGATTTCACTACTTTGATGGAACGTGCAGGTTCCAAAGCCAAGCTATTTTTTTTCTTAATGACAGAAAAACAGAAGGAAGTGGTTGAGCCAAAAATAAATACTAGGAAAAGAACAGGGAGAGAAGAACGCAACAATTGTTCTAAAGCAGCCAGGGCCTTTACTGACCCAAGGAGGATATTGTCTTCTCTTTTTCCAAGCCTGGGAAATGCTTCCTTGCTAAGCAAGTTTAAAATGAGAAAGGATGGAAACAAGCTATAAACTTTGACACTCATAATATGAGCAGTATCTTTGGAGTGAAGTTAGAGATAAAGCCAACGTCAATCAAGACCCAGCACTTGAATCCAAGTCCAGATTCTTTCCCTCCCACTTCAACAAAGCTCAGAATGCCTCTGAACTGAAATGGAGGGCCTGATTCTCCACCGCGTTGCCTTTCTCTAATAACAGCTACAGGACGTGCTGCAGTTTCTGTAGTAATAGCTACAGAAATGCTATTACACAAATATGGTGATGCTGCACCTTCTCAAAGGTAAATATAAATATAAATTACCTTCTCAAAGGTAAATATTTACCCAGGATCTTCATCCATGGAGACATGCCTTTACATGAGCGCGTTTTTTGTTTGTTTTGTTTTGATTTGTTTTGCTTTTTGTTTTGTTTTGTTTTGTTGTTTTGTTTTGTTTTTATTGCAAACTGTTGGTTTTGCTCCAGGGAGGAAGAGCGTCCTGGTCAGGTGCCAGGCTGTGACCCATGGTGTGCCTGCACATCCCTGGGGTTCTACAATACCCCCATGGAGATGCTACAACAGGTTGTGGCACCTTGCTGCTGAGGGTTTTTTTTTTTGGCAGAAGTATCTTTAGAAGGCAAAGAAGAGCTGGTAAAAGCTGCTTTGAACAGTAGCTGAGGATGTTCTTCAAGTATAGCAAAAGAACTGGGGAGAAACAATTAAGTGTAAAGCAAAAATGAAGTCTGAATGAAGAAGCTCTATTTCAAGTCGTCTGGTACATCAAGCAATAGTGAAAGAGAAGGAAAACTGCTTAATCAGATCACCCTCAACATACAGTCACTGTTGTTTTCAGAACTGTTAACTGTAATTGTAAAAAGCCAAAGGCACACTTACGGTAAAGACACATAAGCGTATGAACTGACCACGGGAGAACCTCTTCAGAAGAATGTCATAGATGAAGAGCACAGTACACAATTCCAACTAATCTCTTGGGGTTTTTTTCTCTCAATTTTTAGGTTGTTCTAGAAGTAGTCAATAAATTGCAGAAAGCTACTGTTTACAAAATTACTCTTCTCTGTGTGAACATGATGTGCTCTCGCAAAACCAAAGGCTTCTTGTGATCAGAGCCAGGAATGAGAGACACCCAGTGGACAAGAAAAGCCCATGTAATGAGCAATTGAAAAGGTCAGGGCATACTGAAAATATAAAAAGACTTCCTTTAGACTTAAGGCAAATTTGATTAACTCACATATCCTCTGCCTTTCCCTGGAGGAATCCCTTCACTACAGCTTTGTTTGCAGAAGTCTCCTTTATCACACCGCTTTCCGCTGGGATAGACCAAGGGCTCTTGGTTTCATGATTATTAAGCACTTACCCAGCATGTGCTGACATCTGGCATTTGGAATATTTATCTAAGTATATATGTTGGCCCCAAAACCACAGTATATGGCAAAAAAATACTAGAACATCAAGATTTATACAAGGAAATTTGTTTCTTCCAGCCAGAAAAAAAAATAAAAATAGAGCTTAGTTAGCTTACAGGGCTCTGTTTTGCTTTTGGTGCTATGTGTTGGGCAGCCTTGCTTTTGTTTCAATGAGAAAGTTCGCATGGAGAATTTATTTCAGCATGCATACATGTGTGCAGAGAGAAAGAACTATGAAAAAATGTGTTATTAAATTAATCATCAGGAAAAAACCCCAACCAACCAAAACAGTGACATATTGGGTCATGTCATACGTAATCATGCTGGAGCACATCCATTGCCTACCACACACCACTACCATCTCCGCACCCCAGAGCCTCCCCTGCTCGCCAGTTAGGGTGGGTGGCATTTATATCTTGACAGAAGAGGAACTCCTTCAACTAGGTGGGTCCAACCCCACGGAGATTCAGTCTTCAGAGCATGCACTGGCCTTGACCCACCAGGGAAGTGGGACAAGAGCAGGGCGACAGGTTGGTAAACGCACAACCAGCCATGCGAGGCAGCCGTGGTGCCACGCTCTTATCTAGTCAACCTATCATGTCTGATTGCAAGAGCTACAGTTGTGTCAGTCTGGGAGGTGGGCCACAAATGAATGCCTCACAGTAGCAGCCAAATGAAGTGTAATTTTCAGGCCACTTGCAGACAAAAACGACCTCCTTTCCTTTCCCAGCAGGGCCAGGAGGGTGGGGGAACCACACGAAGAACCCCAAGAAATTAGGCCAATTTACAAATTTGTCCAGATGCCTCCAGCAGTTGGCAAGAGAAGTGAGAACTAATTCTTTATTTTTCCTCCTTTCTATTACCACCATCTCAAATTTTCTTCAGCTGATTTGGGTGCTAGGCAGGAGGAATACTTCACAGCTCTCTGCAGAAGTTGAAAAGCTGCATGTTTTGTCTCCTTCTTCTAAAGCCTCTGTCATCTTCCATGGCAGAAGGGAACACAGCAAAGAATTAAGTAAGTCATTAACCTACTGCACTCTTAGTACCCACACATTGCTTCTAATTAATCTCTCTTTCACAAGATCAGCCACATAACTCAAAGGGCTCCTTTAGGTTATAATCCTCTGTTCTACGGACCTGCAGTCATCCCACTTTTGGAGCCACAACATAATAGGGATGCCTCTGGCCCACAAATCTCTAACGTAAAACTCCTTTCTGTGCAGAGAACCCATATCCTCTGGATTGCCATCCAGAGCCACGAATCCCATGAGCCACGTGATAACCTATAGTTAATCGGCAACATGGGCTCAGTTATGGCATTAGAAAGAAACATCAGCCTGTCATATAATAAATGCAATAGCCCATTGCTATCAAAGGTCAAATAGCACTAACAAATACAAGCAGACCTAACACTGGTTACAGCTGGTAGCTACTTACCAGCCAGAAGTACAATTATTTCAGGACAGTTTGAAACCGTAACATGGAGTCTGGCTAATTTGTCATTGAGTGCCTGAGTCTGACACTTCACACAACACTTTGAGGCCACAATAATTTTGGTAGAAGTTTGCTGAATTTTACTTTTACTATTCATCTCCATAAATCACAAGTTAACTACATAATATAGCCATTTATCTGCCTGTTATACCTGGACACTCATCTCATCAAAACTAGGATGTTTCCATATTAGACACAGAGAAGGGCCCGTGTCCCAGTGATTTTATCAGCTGTTACACCAAGCCTTAATACCAAAACAAAAACACATTGTGAGGGGCAGACTGAGAAGGCAAGGAGGATGATCACAACAAAAGGTTAGTTATATGCACTATTTTGAAGACTACTTCTAACATTTTCCATAGGTTGTTTGGGGAGCTGAGGGGGTTTTTTGTTTGGTTGGTTGTTTTTGACTTTTTTTGGGTTTAAACAGTTTTGTGCTTTCAGGGATCTAATGTTTAAGAAGTTATAGTTCATCTCCCAGCTATCCCTAAGCAACTGTCATTGGCCTCAGAAAAATATGACTCTTGTTCTTCCAGTTCTGAACGTGACCAAATTTAACATATATTAAAACAATCTTTGCAACATAGCTCCTGTTGGGAGCAGAGAGGAGTTTGAATTTTTGACACCCCTCTTTCTTTCTTTCTTTCTTTCCAGGCTGTCAGGTGTTTGAATGATCAAAAAGCACAGTTGTCCTCTTACCTTGCCAGGCAAGAGCGCACGTGGCCAGGAAAATGTATTTTCAAAAGAAGCTCAAAGGAGGATTTTAACAATAATCTAAAATAAATCCTAATGTAGATATTTAAATGTATAAGGAACTACTAATATTCCAAGATATAGGAAAGCTTTATATATTGGTCTTCTACATTTAATGTATTAATTTAATCATCACAAAAGAACCTGCTCTGTGAATCTGTGCCAGCCAGCAGAAAAACATAATTCAATTTCTCTATCAAGTTTTTCAAATTTAAGCTAGTTATGCAAATCAGGCCCTGAGCTAGCTTTGCAGAGCATGCTTTTTTATTTTTAATTAACATCTGTGAAAACAATTAGAAAGACTATGTTTTGTTCAAAACTGTCGTTAGAAAGCTGCTGTTAAATTACTTTTGAGGCTTCAACACATACAGGCTCTGAAGTGATTTACTACAGAAGCTTGCAGCTAAATTTGCTCTACATTCGTTTCAGATGTAGCATACTGCTTTTTGAAAAGGATTCTGAGATTATAAAAAGTTATTTAATTGAAAGACTTAAAGAAATAATTATATTAAAAATCAGAATACAGAGGTTCTCAGCAGATTTCTTTTTATGTCTAGGATAATTTAAAAAACCCAACAACAAACAAAGCAAGTTTGTCACAGAGAGTGTACAAACAACAGAAAGAAAGCTAAACAGCCTCTACTTTTTTTTCCTTTAAGCCAGCATACTATTTAAATGAATAAAACTGATTCTCCTGAAATAAGCAATGTAATTTGCATTAAACCTTTCCACAACCGTTGGACTCTGCAAGAACACAAAGTAAATTACAGGATCACTTTATTTTCCTGATGACTTTGAACAGGCGTTTAAAAGTTAGGAAAAAAAAAAAAAAAAAGAGACCTCCATTAACACTGTAGCCAAAAGGATTATGTGTGCTGCTGTACTCTGGCTAAAGTTATCATACCAGAAAGAAATTCCTTTAATGCTACATGGGAGCCTGTTCACAGCTCGGCTCCCAAAACACTGACTCTCCCCTCCCAGTTCAAAGCCATAGCAACAGCATTAGGCACTGCCACAGCCTTGTGTTACTGCAGTTCAAGAAGCCTCGTGTTTCTCAACAAGCCACCAGGATCCCGATCACAAAGCACACAACGGGTCTGGTTTTAAAACCTAGCATTCACACTCAAACCCCTCCAAATAAGTGAACTTCCTTTGATTCCCCTTTCTCCTTTCTCTCAATAAAAGTTGTTGCCTTTTACATCTGCCCTCTGCAACATTCCTCCATTAAACACACATCCTTTTATAGCAGTTGCTGGAACATGCCATAGCTCTGACTAGCTGAAAGTAATCTTTGAAGAGTTACATTAAGTTTCCATTCCCACTAACTCCCTCTGGTTATTGGGGGAGAAGCTGGAACAAGCCTTTACAAGTCTCAATCAATAAACCAGAACTTACCTTTTATTTTTCTCCATTTCTTCCATTACAAGTTGGGGTTTTTTTAATAGGGTTTTTTAAAGCCTGCCTGCTAGAAGCGTTGGGTGTTTGCTCCCAGCCACCACCTCCTCCGCGGGGATGGGAGCGGGCAGCAGCAGCGCAGGTGAATGCTGGGACGCGGAGCAAAGGTCGGCCCTGCGGCGCCCGGGCTCCGGTTTCAGGATCAACCGCCAAGCCGACCGCATCGGGAAGATGGACACATGGTCCCCGTTAGGGACAGCGGGCCACACACGTCCTCAGCCAAACGCCTTGCCCGTGTGTGGCTGAGCAGGCTAGCACCGAGCAGAAAAACGTGCACGTGGTGCTCTTTGGAAAGGTTTCACTGCGATGCTTTGCAGCAATTGCTTATTTCGTTGCAGGACTGGCTGCAGAGAAAGGGAGTGAAAAGTTGTTCATCCAAAGCCTTAATCAATAGGCTGTTTCTCGTTATTTTTATTGTACTTCAGCAGCATTAAATCCATTCCTTGAAAATGGAACTGAGACGCCAGAAAATGGCTTGCTGCGATTCTTAAAACAATCAAGTTAACATAACAGTTCATGAGTCTGCCTAATACCCTGGTACCTACTAGAAATCAATACCAATGAAATATGAATAACCCAGTCTATGTCAGAAAAGTGGATAGAAGAAAAGTTTTCAAGGTCATGTTTTTCTAAAAACAGAATTGTAAGGGTCACATGGTTGGGAAATCACATTTTTAAAATGGCTGTTGCAATTTTTTAAGACAGAGCAGGTTTTAGGAGCTACCTTTTTCCTCTTCTGGCTTTTTTTTTTTTTTTTTTGGCTGTTCTGCAGGTACAGTAACTGAGTAGTAACTTAGATTTTTCAATCTTTATATCCTTGGAGAACCATTGTTTCTCCATTGTTTAGAGAAATGGTACCAAAACATATAAAAATTAGATAATGAGTGGATATTGCTCTAAAACAACCAGAACTTTTCAATCAAATCAGCAAACACTGGTCAGCAAAACTACTGATCACGGGACAGTAACAAACTGGTACCTGACATACTGGGCCAAGCTTGAACTCCATGTGACAATTAAGATCTGAAGAATTACAGTAAAACTTGGTTTTGTCACATCACAAGGGAGCTAAAATCTGATTTTAATAAACAACTTGTGCAGCAATCTGCATTATTCAGTGCCTGCCCCTTGTTGAGAGTGGCTGGAGTACAGCAGTTTAGAGAGGGGGATGACCATCATGACCACTTCCTGGGGTTTTGCCCAAACATCACGACTGCTTAATTAGCTGGATGCAACTATGACATGATCAGATGTGAAAAGCAGACTCTTTCCTTAAGGGAGATTCCATATAGAATTTTACCATTGCAGTAGTTCCAATTTTTTTAATCAGTAATGGTGTAATTTGCTATTGCTTCTGGCTTGGTTTATTTGTCTCTCGCAGGAGTAGAATTTTAAGTTCATGCCTTTTCTAATTAAAATCCTCAAAGGGACAGGAATGCAAAAATTGGCATTTGGTGGAAGTCTCATTTAATCTGCTCCTTACAAATATAACAAGCAAAGCAAACTGTGAAACGGTAACAACGGTATTTGAAAAATTCTGGTTACAACATTCTATGGTAAGTACCTATGACCTTTTCTTAGAGAAAAAGGGTGCTTTCCCTCCTGAGAAATACCTACTGAAATGACTCTGGCTGTGAACGTAAAAATAAACTGGGGGGTGTGCGCACGTGCGTGTGTGTGTGTGTGTATTTATATATAGTCACCATCTTCTCCTTGATTTAGCATTCTTCGCAGAATACACAACTTCCTCGCAGTACAGCAAGAGCAATTCAAACCTTCTGGCTTCCTTGTTCACGTTTATGACCCTTTCAATCCACTGAGGGCACTAAACTGTTTATCTTCAGATCCTTGTAATGTCAACATAAGTGTCTTCTCAACAACTTGCTGCTATGTTTAAGCCTTAGTCTGTTTGAATGTACATAGCACGAGTCTGCGCTGGGCTAAATGAAGCATAGCTATGTAACTGGCTTCATGGTTCTTGTTAACCTAATCTTTCCATCTGTTTATGTGATCTGTGTTCAATAGGCAAAGGAAAATTCATAGTTATCCTTGTAACTCCACTAGTCTTGCTGCTGCTTCTTATTTTCCTTTGTCCCTTTCCTGACAGTTGGATGAAGGCCTGCTGAGTGCCTACATTATTTTCTCAAGGATGGCAGGTGTGTGAGATACAGCAGGAGGGACAGAATAAAGTTGATGATCTTGGGGAAAAAATCTTCATCACATAACTTGTAATTTCCAGTCAATATAATTTTAACTAAAGCAGCTTTCTGATGCGTGGTTCTTAGCAGCCTAACAATGAAACTCTTGAGAAGATGCTGTTAGATTCATATGAAGTACTATTGGGAAAATCGTCTCCAAGCTGAGTTCTAAACTCTGTTGTGCTCCTCAGCCGATAGTGTTTGCTTGCCTAGGCCTAACTACCCATAGCTATGGAAAACGTAGGTCCAACATTTTCACACTATTTCTAAATGGAGAAATGTAGTAAATAGTTATAGAGGCTCTTTATAAATATAACATATTTTTCCTTTTCATCTGTACCCACACATATACATTTCCCATTAGAAATGGTGGTGGCTTTGCAGATGCAAAGGAAGCTTTAACCATTAATTCAGAAGAGAAGGAATAGTCTTCCAACTTCCTTTTCACTATGCTTTCAAGTTAAGAACTCCGTCACAACTTTGGATCTTTATTCTTCTGTCATCCTCCCTCCTTCATTCACAGGGAAGATGAGAACAAGTATAATAATTATTCATTGCAGTGAGAAGTGTCCCCGAATTTGCGGCATTTGCATAAATGGACGTATAATTCTCTGAAAACAGACAATGTTCTTTTTGTGTAAAGTCAAAAAATACTTGGCATTACTCACCATAGAATATTGGACCAGTAGTAATTACCCTTGGAAGTAAGCATTAATGAGTATGGTGACTAGAGGTACACTAGAACTACGTAAGCATCAGTAATGGGCATACTGGCCTGTAGCCAGCTGCCATCGACACCCTGTTGTGGGCAAACGCTGACTGAAAGGATGTGGAACAGTTCTGCTGTCCTGCGCACTCCTGATGTGCAATGGATGAAATGGAAAGAAAAATGAAAGAAAAGAATAATTTAGAGAGTAAAAGTGGTGAATCATGTGGACACAACAAACAAAAAAAAGCCTGTGTAGGCTAACAGCGTACCTCATTAAAATGCTATAGGCAAAATTATTATGCAGGAAATTGGGAATGTATTTTTGTTCCAAATTGAATATAAACAATGGCATGTATACAGATGTTATTGCACTATTCAAGAAGTATGTAAACACAGAGTATGAGCACCAGAGCTCAGAGGAATTTGCCCAGTTATCATCTGCGGGAATGGAGACTGAAGGCTGGGAAGCTGCTAACGTGCCCAGTGCATTCTCTGCTGGTCTCCGTAATACTGGGATCTGAAAGAAGAACCATGCCAATCAACTAGATCCATCATTTCGCATCGGCATAAGGAAGTTGAAATATGGGGAAAGTAATAATGCAGAATATTAACTGCAGAATGCGCAGCAGTCAGATTTGTTCATAACAATTAAATGGAGAAACCCTAGCAGGAACACAGCATGACGCTTCAGACAAACAAATAGACTCTTCAGAAGTTGTGGCCCCTCTGGCAAGTATGCATGTGTTGCCTATCTTACACATCTCACAGTAGAAAAAAAACAAGAACAAAAAAGATAACCACGTGTTAAAATTTATGTTTAAAGAGAAACGGACAATAACATAGATGTGGAATAACCAGCTTTGTTTGGCTATTTACTTATTCAGAAAACAAAGAAGAAGAAAGGATAAAGCAAATTATATAGAAATAACTTATGTGGTAACTGACTTTGAAATTCCCTCTTCAACTGTGGGGCAAAATATGCGCTGCTAGAATTTCAATTCAGTTTTCACCTTCAAAGAGCTTTACAATTACTTGGTAACTTTGACTTTTCTGTAATCACGAGAAAGGCTGTGAAAGATGACAGCTCTCATCAGAACTCTGAGTGGCAAGAATTAAAAACCTGAGTTAAAGTTATTACATATTAGAAAATCCAGCCTGTTCAAGCTTTAGAAAATTTTATGCTCATGTTTCCAATGATAGAGAACTCCTGTTTTTTACATCCTCCACCCACCCCTTTAAAATGAAAGCAAGCTGTCCTGGTAACAGCATAATTCTAGTAGATGGGAGACCATGATAAAAAACAGTCATGAACGTCAATAACAATCCTGTAATGTACCTTGGGAGCCGGTCCCTGAGTTAACTGCACAAACCCCCGGAGCAGCAGGGACAAGGCTGGGCTGCAGAGCTGGCATGCTGGGCTCACGCTCCTTCACACAGGCCACGTGCCTCATCCTGCCAAACTGTTTAGATAGCAGATCGTTTCGCTGGTCCCCGTCAGCTTGGGTTTGTTTACAAGTGGAGCTTTATTAGCTGGCATCTGAGCCCAGACTATCAAGACTATCAAGGGCTGAAGAAGCGCACAGATACATCAGCCTCTACAAAACTATGAGCCTTTTCTTTTTATTACAGCCATGCGGATGATTTTTGAATGTTTGGCTGTCCAGAAAAGTCAGGGAAAAGCCTGAGGACAGAGCTTGCCATTCCTCCACACCATTAGATGCATTTGGATGGATGAAGAAGGATGTGTCCAATGGGCAGCACAATGGCTGAGACCTTCTAGAGTTCCATAAACTGTAGTACTTTCCACAGCTTCCCATGAAGGAATAATTCCTTTACTATATTTTCTCTGCTAAAGGCTGGATCTCAAGGGTCAAAATACCTGTTCTTCTAGATTGTTTCTTTTCCAATTTAAACACATGACTCTTCATGTGGAGTTTTGCTTTTCAAGGAAAATGCATCTTAAAAACAGCTTACATTTAGTTCAACCTAAGCCCAACAAGCTGTGCCACTGACAGAGACCCTTGTTTGGAAGCAAGCTTTGCCATTCTAATAGAGCAGGGCACAAACCTAAAATCTCTCAGCAGTTTGGACTTTGTGCACTGTTACAGCAAAACAGAATGTGGTTAGTATATGTAAAATCACGTTGTTAAATATACTGCTGGCCCCAGCCTCGTTTTATCTATATATTATTTTTGCTCATTTCTACTAAATTCAGATTATATTTTCTTCAGCGGCTGGCCTTTACAAGACGCATTGGGTATTTACTTTTTCTCTAAGAGCCTACTACATTCTTCATAGTAGCACATTTATTTCACAGATCTTCCCTCTCACTAAATGAGTTCTGAACTTAGCACAGGCTCTCCCATCTTTAATGCAAACCATGTGTACGGCTTCCAAATGACTCAGCTGAGAGCTAGAGCTGGGCAATGGTGTTCTCCGATAAATACATAAACAAAAACAACAACTCATGTCAATTGGTACTGAGTAGATGAACAACATCCACTGAGCTATTTTAATTGTGTTAGAACTGGAAGGAAAGCCAGCATGCAAAGAGGGTCACATACAGGCCGTTTCTCTAAAGCATAGATTGCTACCAAAGAAAAAAAGTTAAAAGAAACCAGATTTTTTTTTTACAACTTGATGAAAACTTAAGTGTAGCTGCCTTGCAAATTTGCAGTCAGTGTCAAAAAAACAAAAGCCAGAAGCAGATGCATAAGAAAATGCACAGCCAAGCCCGATGCTAACATTTCGAAATGCAAACCATGCAAACCAGTTTCATCATCCACTACCTGCTGTGCTCCTTGGCTTGGTGGTATAAGGATGACTTTATTTGCATTGGGAACTTCTGACTAAAAATGAACATATTTAAACATTTCAGTGACAGTATGAATTTGACTATTCATTAAGCAATACTTTTTCAATACCTGTTCAGCAGATTAAGTGGCTTTCAAGATTTTATTACTACTTCTTGTTTTTTTCTCTGTTAAGAGTGACTTTTAAAGTAATTTGGTTTTCTAGCATTTATTTTTTTTTGCTTTGGGGTTTTGTTTGTTTGTTTTATTGTTTGGTTGGTTTTTTTACAGTGTGAAATGGAGACCAGAAGCTTACTTTCCTTATTAGAAATGAAGAGCTTTTTATTCAATTTCTTAATAAATTCAATAACTTTCAAGTAAAGTTTTCTCAGCCTCAGGAGGACTCCTGAAGAAATGTATTTGACTTTCAAAAACTTCCTAAGTGAAAGTTGTACACATTGGAGAAGAAATTCTCATTACTTAGTTACAGGAATGAACACATTCCCTCTTCCCAAACCCTGAAAAAAGCTGGGACCAAATCTTGGGCTAACAATACAACTGGGCCAGAACAACCACGATTTACAGCAGATTTTTCTTCTAAAGAAATCTTTGTGAAAAAATCTGGCTAACTTGCAATACCGATTCCCTTGAGAGGGTTCACTTTGCAATGGACAAGGTACAGCAGATCTGCTGAGACCTCAAGTGGAAGCAGAATGAACCCTAAGACATTTTATCATCTACCATAACATATGGAAGAAGAGAAGATGAAATACATTCTGGTATTTTAACTGCTGAAATTCGATGAATTAAAACCTTAAAACTTAAAACTTATATCAACATAGCAACTTCTAATGTAATTGTACACAACTGGCCATAGCATATGGGTTCCCTTCATTTCAAGAATTTAAAAACAAATTACCAAACACCAAGAGGCATTAATAAAGCACCCTTCTAAAACGGGTGTGAATTCCTGGATCAGCACACATATGTTCATTTCCAAACCAGGAGAAGCTACCGTGTGTCAGAGCTCTGAGGGCACCACAGGCATTGCCTGGCTCCCAGGGCCTCTCCCACCCTGCCCACGGCCCAGGACCCCATTTCAGTTTCCCCGGGGACGTCATCCCCAGCGATGCCATAGGATGTTGGTCTGCTGCTCCACCACGGTCCTGCCCCGCCCGGCCACTGGCCCCGCTGAGCTGGGCCGACCCATGGGCTGACATCCTGGACCCATTTTGGCCTCTCCCTTTCTCCAGGGATGCGCCCAATGCCCGGAGCTGGGGCTGCGCCTGGCTGCTCCCCAGCTGCCCCCCGGCTGCCCTGCTCCCTGGCTGGGGAGGTGGGATGAGCCAGCCCTGCTCACTCCGTGGGGATCCCATGGGGATCCTTCATGACTCCTGTCCCGCAGGGCACAACCACCTGCACAGTGCCCTGATGCTATGTAGCAGTGTCACTGCCAAAGAAAAAAACGAACAAAAAATTGCCTTCAATTACCATTAATGACACTTAAATAGGAGTGTAACTGGGAGCAGAAGATAAATGTGGGGTAAGCGGCCCGTGAAACCAATTTCTGTAAGGTTTGCTCTAGGCTAGCAGGGAAGGGAAATGCAATCACACTGTCACACTCACCGGATTTTCTGCACTACTGTTCTCATTGCCCATTTTGATGTGGACGTCCAGTATCACACAGCAATTAAAGATCGATCACTGGAAGAAAAGAAAAAGTTCTAAGTCTTCAGTAAAAAAACAAACAAACAAACAACAAAAAACCCTATCAGCTGCCCCTCCTGACATTCAGTCTTACAATGATTTTAAGTCATAAATCAGGGGAAGATAACTCCTAATGCCTTTGGTTCATAATGTCTCTCTGCTGTCCTCCCTACACCTGGCTCCACTGATGCCGAAAGACACTCCTTGAAACTCAGCTTTGTTACTCTGTTTCTGGATTATCCCCTGTCATTTGAGCAGAAAGGCATTTTCCTTGCCAAAGTTACTTTGGATGGACAGCCCATACGAAAACCTTATTGTTTTAACTGTATTCAAACCACTTGTATTTCTTGGAGATCCTGGACTGAACTGCATGCTCAGATTCTCAGAACCACAATGTTAAACCTGACCATTACTGTAACAGAAACAATTTTCCATATATGCACTCAGCTTTAAGAAAGAGTAAATGGATTTTTTATCCTTAGCACTGGAGTCGTACCCTGCTTTTCTTAGGCATTGTTCTGCTTACAATGTTAGGATCTAAGCACATTTTCTTTACACTTACCAGGACCTGCCCACCTTAATTACTATTGGTTTTATACTAGTTCAACTCTAATTATTTAATTTCAAAAAAACCCTCAGAGCATTAGAACTGTAACCAGCAGCTCTGTCTCCCCAGGCATTATTAATGTCTGTATTTTTTTGAAAAGGATACTCAATAGTAAATGTACACAATAGAGATTCACTTATAGACATTTCCTTCTTGTTCTAGACATTTTATTTTGGAGCTGAGGAATTTAAATTCACTGTATTTATTGTATTACTGGATAGGTGAAAATTACACACTCTTCAATTTTTTTTTCCCAAAGAATGTGAGATTGGTCTGCGGCACATGTCAAGAAAAACTCCATTAAAATCAGGCTGGAAAAGAAAGATTGCACTTTGTTAGCCAAGGAAACCATATAAGCTTTTAAGGAATGTTATTACTTATTACTACAGTACACTTTTTTAAACTTGAAAGATTATTTTTCTTCACAGGAGGCTCAGAGAGAGAGAGAAGTTTGGTATTGTGCTTTTAAGCTATGCTCTGTTTAAACTTGAGTGTCTTCAGGGGATATATTGGTGCTTGAACTTGCTCCTGTTGAAATCACTGAGGCCAGGATTGCACCTTTAGCGATTAATTAGCAACACTAGGTTTTACCTGCTGAGATTACTGCCAAATCCTCTACTGTTTTAAAATAGTACTGAACTAAATTAAAGACTGTAAGTAATATTTTCAAAATCACTATTCCCCAAGTACGAAGTACTCCATCATGAAGCAGTGCGCACACACAAATCTTTTCAGGCCCAGCTCAGTGAAACGTTCCAAGACCACAGGTTAAGATTATAATATTTTACGTATGTATTGATACAACAAAATATTCTCACGCTGTTAGAGCAGCTAACTAAGGTTTCAATGCACATGAGAGAAATAATAACTTCGCTATAGCAATATGCTTCTCTCAACAGCCAGCAGATTTCCCTAGGAGTGAATGTACTGGCATTTCTGTGCCACCGACCTAACGAGCTTTCTCTTCCCAGCTCCTCTCCTGTTTCCACAGACATCACGTGAAAACACCAGGAAATTTAAAGCTCTCAAAACTGTCCCCTCACAAGCACTTGCAGTAATAACATAAGCTGAATGAAATTAATGAAACTCTCCAAGTTAATGGTTAATTGGGGTTGGGTCTTGTATATCCGTTGTGGAAAATGCAAATTTTGCTTATCAAGTTCTTAAATAGATTAGCCAGTGTATGACATAATGTTACTCTATTTATTTTAAGTTCACTCCAGTGCATAATACACTCCCAGTGCTTCTGCACCAACTCAGCAATACTGACTGTTAAGAACAGCAACTGCTAATAGAGGCCAAATTTGTAATATTCAGTTGAAAGAATAAACGCTTTATTTACAGTTTTTTATTAAAAGGTACAGGAATCAAAGTAGAAAATTACGAAAGCATGGCAAAAGTGCCAGCCATCACAAATCTCCACTAACATATCATATCACGCTGTCTGCTTACTCTTTTCTTTCCCTAGAGTATGAAATTTCACAATTGACACATAATTCTCACATTACCATCTGCTTAATAATGAAGATAAATGTCATAAATAGGGAATAAAGTCATTATAGATTCTGCCATAATGAGACAAGTGATAATAATAATGCATGAATTACACTGCAGAGTAACTAAGATAATTTTTCAGATTACAATGTTATTGTAATCCTTTTTACATACATGATTTCTAAAACATTTTCTCAGTGCACAAGCATTACTTAGGTTGCAAACTACAAGTGCTTTATCATATGTATAGAATTTCAAATAAACATTAAAAACATGCTAAAAATCCATTCATTAAATAAACATAGGTTAACCAAAAGATAATCTTTCTCATCTTTCTATACTATCTTTTACAATTTACATGTCATTATTAAAAGTACTTTAACGCTACATATCTCAAAAATTGCTCACTAGTACCAAATAGGTCTGATCAGCCCATAGAGACTTTTGCGCTTGTACAGTAAAATAACTGCTTTCCTGAAAGCGAGCGAGCAAATGTTTAACTTTACACTTACATTCCAGGATTCATCTAGCAGCTTTGGATTCACTGACACTCTTAGAGCATGTCTTCAAACCATTCCTTCCATCTTCACCTCACAAGTTTTCACCTTATTTTCCTCCTACTTCTCCTCAGACTGACATGAAATGTAGGCTTTCTTTCAGGGACCCACCTTCATATAACCTGCTGAACAACCAACTTGCCTCCACCCCAGGCGAAAAAGAAAACAAGTTATACTTCCTCCACCCGGGCCTCCCCCTGCTCCCGGGAGACTGCTATGGCTCTGCATGTCATAAATTGAGTACTAATGCTTTTCACAAAAACAACCCCAGAGAAAATGGATTTTGGTTAAAATATATTTCACTTCCAGTGTTTCTTGGCCTGTGGTATGAGCAGTGCTTCTGGCACTACAAAAATTGTTCAGTGAAATAGTATCAACAGCACATTCAAGTTATGCATGTGTTTTCGAGGGAAAATCAGTATTGGGGGGAGTATCTGTTCAGCATTTTGTTTTCAAGTTCGTTTATGTGTTTAAGTCTGCCTTTCATTTTCTCATATTACTCTTGAAAGCTCTCAGAAATACCTGCTAACAAATGTTGATGTTCCTGTTCAGCTTATGCTGAAATCATTTCCCATTTAATCATCCTGAAGGGTGGAGACATGACAAAAACCCTTTGAAATGTGATGTTGCAAGAAGTTCTGGTTTATGGGCCAGCTAATTGTTATTATTAATGCTCATGGTCCGTTCCAGCAATGCTTCCACGAAGGGGTGCTCAGAAAGACAGCTGATAACAAAAGACAGTGTATTTATCATTAGTGGCAACTCCAAGCGATTAACAAGTTTCTGTAAACACCCGTGGCGCTTGCTGGTGCCACCAGCAAAGGAACTGCCAGCTGTCGGTTTACCGCACCTTGAAGAGCTCCTAGGCAGCATTACTGACTCTAGCATGGAAAATTCATATCTGCCATGAAGAGGCAGGGTTTCATAGGGCAGCTACACGCTGTCTGCTGGCTTTCCTGTGGTTGTTCTCTGTCCCACAAAGTCTTGGTCTACAAACATCTGGCTTGAAAACACTGGGCATGTGAAGAGCTGGAATGAACAGTTGCAGGGTCAGGGACTACATGAACAGCCCTGTCTTTTTAACCTTTCCTTTTTTATGAAGTTGGTGATCCAGCAGTCCAAGCCTCCAGCATTATTATACCACCTCAAGCCACTGTTACTGATCAAAGAACAATTCCACAGATCAGAAATAAATTACCTGTATTCCCTGAGCTTTTTCAGGTTATAAAGGAAGGTACATGTGAGTGGGTTTGGTGGTGTGTGGGTAATACAACATGTCAAATAAATCTGTGCTATACCTGTAAGAGTTCAAGGTGGAAAAGTCAAGATCTATAGTGAAGCTCAAAAACTAAAAGATGTGAAAGCGGCTGTCACATCCCCTTTTCTCTGGTCTCCCCAGCCTGCTTCAGAATCCAGAAAAGCTGAAGTCCATCAAATCAAAGTTTTAGTGTGGTCTTCCTTAGAAAACAAAATAGGGCCATTGTAAAATTCATTGCCTATAGACAACAAATTATGCAATGTTTTTGTTTAGGCGCTCTGCCATGAATTTAAGAACAGGGATCCTGTGGGAGCTCAGGAAAACACAAGCCTGGCAATATATCCTCACTTCTGCTACCTGCATTATTTCCTCATAAACAGAAACTGAACTCGTATTTGATGCTATTCCATTTCTATAGCTAAGGCCAGAAAATGCCACGAGGTGAAAGTGAAGAAGCTGCCTTGCAAAACAATTGTCTGGCACTAACTGTGGGGAAAATGACCTTCTGGTAGTTGATCATCATTTCTGATTTATATTTTTATTTTTTATCAACACATGTGCAAAGGAGAATCCCTCTGTTTGGCTAACCTTGTGTAAGGTTTGCAAAGCCACGCAGACAACTGCACTACTGCCAGAACCATGAGTCATGTGAAATGAGGGGAGTGACATACATGCGAATAGAGCAACCGTGCCCTCTGATCTCTGGACCTAGAACAACTCTGTCTGACAACACTGATGTTACATCTTTGGGTCAGTTTTCTGACCCACTCTCGTGTCTAAATTAGGATACGCTCCAGTCCTATCCCAAGCAACACCTATTCACTGCAAGTTGTTCCCACCTATGCAGATGCTACCCTTCTCCTCTGTTCCAGTATGAAGTCAAATCAGTTTGCATAAACCACTAACTGTGAGAGCATTCCTCATCCTCTGATGTCTTGATTTATTCTCTTTGATTTTATGACAGAACTGGTGGGAGCAGATGTACTCACATCGGGCTGCTTGACTGTTATTTGCTGGAATTCCCCTGCAGTTCCTCATCCACGCTTCATGCTCATCCAGGGAGATTGCCTCTTCTTGATCAAAAGAGGATCTAACCCAGGAGGACTGGAAGACTCAAACTAGGGGAAAGCACAGCTCAGACTTAAAGGTAAGCTATGTAGCGGGTTAATGAGTTAGGCATTTCAGTAAGATCCAAGTAATTTGTCATGAGTGATCAAATGTAATCCTAGTATATACAGTATTTGGTATACTTACCAACCACACAGTACTCAGATACGTTAGCTTCTTATATATTGAATACATGCTACCTTAGGTATTTATATAAGATAATTTAGTTTGAGCTCATTTTACTTTATGGTATAAATACTGCCAAAATAAGACAAAATGTTTTTATGTTCCTTACTTTCACATGATTGATACTACACATACATCATTGCAAAGCTCTGCTGAAGCACTGAGCATACCATTATGCACCAGCTATTCTCTTAGGTAAGAGAAGAAAGGGGGGGTGTTCAGACTTTCGCTCTTCTCTGATCGTGATGTAACTAATGCAAAATAATTCTTAGTTTCTGCATATTAGAACAGTATTGTAGAGATCTGCAAGAATGACTGACCTATGTTTTCTCAGCCCTTGTTTTCTCACAAATTCTAACAGTGCAAATATCAAGATCTGGGAGGGAAAACATAATCCTATAGTGAGAATTAGTAAACACGTAACGATTTAAAAGTGCACAACTTGATGGGAAAGATGTTGCTTAGCAACATCAGCAGCTGGATCTGCTGTAAAATCGTGATGTTGCTTGGCAACAAAACGCTGAGCTGGCCTTTTGTGAGAGCTGTGAAATGGTATTTTGCTGCCCTTCCCCCAGGATAACCAGAAACTGCCTATCAGGACTGCACTGCTGAATATAGGGTAGGACTGAGGATTTAGAGGACAGCGAATGGGACAGCTCTTTGACACAGCCCAGCCTTGGCTGATTTGCTCCACTTAATGTACAAGTATGAAAGAAAAGAAACAGGGGGACTCTGAGCACCTGCTACCAAGAGACAAAAGAACTTTTTTAAAAACAGATTAAGAAAGTTAAAAATTATTCTTCCCATTTTGGGCTAATTTTCAATCAGTATAACAACCTGGCCTGGAAAATTCCGATCTATGGCACACTTGCATTGCTTCTCATCACGCCAGTGCAGCATTTCATGGCACTCCTGCGCTGCGGACGTCAGCGCACCGTGGGGTCCAGCTGTGGCACTGGAGGGGGTCAGGCTGCAAAGTCTCAGTGCTTGGGGAGGAACTGAACAGGAATTATTTTGCTACAGTGTGAAACCTGGAAAAAAACACTGCGATCCAAAAGTGTTCTGACTTCTGATGGGGTTCAACCTCTTCATATAGCTAAGGTATTTGGCAAAGTTTTATTCACACTCACAGTAATGAAGTAACCGATAACAGTTATGGAAAGACGTGACTGCCTCATTATGCATAGTACCCTTAGAAATTATTTTAGAAAGTAGTGAGAGACATCAAGTGCCTGCAAGACTTTACCTCTTGTTTTAGTGTCTGTACACATAGTCCCTCCTCCCTCCTTCAGATCTTTTAATCTAAACATTCATGGCACAAATGGTGCAGAAGAAGACGCGTATTTCTTTGGAGATGAATTAATTACCTCAAGGTAAAAAAACCCACCAAGTGGCAGAACTAGGATGTCAGCGCTGGCTTCCTCAGCGTGCTCCAGTTGCCAGACTATGCTGGAATTTGAGCTAATGTCATTTGAATCTCCATCAGGAGGTACCCTTCCTAAAGCAACATGGGGGTGCTAATTAATTTTATTTTACATTCTGTCTAGGAATATTTTCCCAGCTGAAAAAATCAACCTCTGTCATTTCAGCTTGTAACGGAACTTTCATAATACTGTATAGTTTCACGCAATAATAAATAAAAGTGATTCTGGAAATCTTAGGTGTGATTCTACTGCTTAAAAGAGACACCTAGTGTCACACTGGACACCTTAGGGTATCCTGCTTATCCTCTCACTGCTTCTCTGGAAGGCACAGGTCTCAGATAAGTTTTGTGTTTTATCTGCCAGTCCCATGAGGATGTCACGGCCACCTCAGGGTGTTTAAAATGGTTCTCAGTGCCTACATCTGCAGATCTGAATAATCTTTCTCTTGTGCATTGAGCATTAAATGTTTTGAGCACATGTATATTCCCTTTTATTTGCACTGATTGCAGATGTCAAAGTAATGCAGAGGACTTTCAGTCTTTAAAAGTGATGCCAAAAGTATTTCACAAAATAGATATGATCCAGAAAGTAACATTCAAGTATTGGAGCATTTCTTTTTCCAAACCACATTTATACCAGCAGTTTTTCACCAGATTCCATATGCAGCACTTAAGTCAGCAGGAAGGCTGGTGATCCAGATGAAACACACAGCTCTGTGCGGTGGCACTGACTCTCTCTCTGTCCACATGCAGTATGTGGCTATGGAGAGCTGGATAAAGGCTTCATATTTAAGTTCCTAACGCCACAACCAGCTAGCAGGGCTTGGGAGCTACAGAGGAGGCTGACCTACATAGCTCACCTGGTCAATCTGTGCCTGTCACTGTGCAGGACTGCAAATGATTTCCTTATTATTATTGCCTGCCTTTTAAAAACAGCTGATTATGATTTATGAAAAATATCTCACCCACACTTGTATGATGAGACATATATGACTGTATAATTCAGGTCCATAGCCAGCTTGGCAGAGCGCACGTGTGTTGTCACACTCGAAATGCACAGTCATTCACTCAAAGTGAAGGATCCCTGTTCCTAAAGCTCAAAGATGAGGCAGGAAGAACATTGCTCTGACTTGGGGCAAAGTTTTGGAAGGAACGGTGGGAGGTCTGAGGTGACGGGTGGATTTTCAGAAGCTGCTGGCTCTCTGCTCCCAGAGTTGATCTGCCTGCTGTGGTGCCCCGTCATGGCACTGGGGATGGTGGGACTCAACTCAGAGAGACAAAAATCCATGTTATGTTGAGGCGGAAAAGGAGACATAAGCAAGGTGGGGACCAGTTGAGGCAAGGTGAGGACCAGTTGAAGCAAGGTGGGGACTAGTTGGTTTAACAGGTCTCTACAGGCACATATAAAGCATGGGAAGAACGCATCACAAAGCGAATTATTTCTTGCCTCTTTTCAGGTTCTTTCTTCTTCAAACTGTTTTCCTTGCTGTCCCCTCTGTAGTGTTTACCTGTTTCTTCTGCATTCCCTTTTTTCTCCTCCCTTTGGCTAAGCCGTTCAGTGGATATACAAGGAAGAGCAAAGAGCTGCCATATGGTCTGGTTTTCTGAGAGCTGAGGAAAATGGCAGAGAAGAGGCAAGGCGTAAAGCTGCTCAGAAGGTAAGAGATTCCTTCCTTCTTGTTCTCCTTTAGCTGTGGAGTCTGAACCAGCTGTCAGCAACTGTCTCTCCCTAGTTGCGGATGGCAGCAGTATTTCATCTCCTGCTTTCTTGGCCTGAGGTGTGTGTTGACATGTCAGAGTTGGCAGGTTGCAGCTGCTTTCTGGGCTTCGTGCTAACACACCCGTCATGCCCACACAAATACCACAGGAGGGGAGGACTCGTTCTTGGGCTTCGAGAAAGCCTCCAACACTCAGAGACTTTCCTTGGGCTGAGGGCTGGACACTTACTGACTTTTTGTGCTGGCCCAACACAGGTACGTAATCAGGTATCCACACACTCACACACATATATACACATGTATATATTACATATCATGTATATATAAAAGCATATATCCTATACAGGTTACATCCTTCATCCTCAGTTAGAGACAATTTAGCCTGAAGCTGTTTTTCATAATCTCGTGATAGCTGTTTGGTCACTGGGTGAGAATAAATTTGGTTACAAACTCAGCTACTGAATATTTAGCAGTGAACAATATTCTCACTCCAGATGTGCCATGTTTTACCAGTAGTGAGGGCAGGCTATGAAAATAAGCCTCTCAGTAGACTTGCACCTCAAGACAACTTGTTAATAGCCAGACCAGGGTTGGGTTTCAGACTCGAGTCCAAGGAACTATACTAGACCTTTGCAGGACTAACTCTGGGAACTGAGTCACTGACCCCTGGAATGATTTTGTAGTCCAGATAGTGTTCATAAAGCCATGAATCATTGTTTACAAAGATGCTGAACTTAGCTGAAAAAATATTTATTTTGAAATTAAACTGGTTGAGTTCCTTCAATCTTCTGCACCTTGAAAATAGTTATATTAAGTAAGCACAACACTTTTACATTCATGTACTGTAAATATGTAGGTAGGATTACTTATGCAAGTTCTTCACTGATTCACAAAGCAGGATAACACTGCCGATATTTTACAAAAGTAGAAATTGAGGCACAGAGGTCTTGAGTGATTAGGCCATTAATATACGGCGTAATCCTGCACAAAATGGGAAAATAGGGCTAGTGTTCAACCCTCAGAATATCAGTACAGAATGAAAATAACTACTGATTTGATTTGGCATTGCTGTTCTAAAAGAATAGGTTATATTTTACATGGAATATATACTGAATGAGGGACTCTTCTCAAGGATGTTACACTGATCTAGCCCTGCACAAAAAGACCTCATCACATTTCAAGGCTGATCAGGACCAAAATACTTCCTTAGGCTTATTTGTAAGGGCTAGCCAAGAACATTTTTGTGCACAATAACATCACAGAGGTATCATTAAAGATATCATAAATAGAGAAGGAAAGAAAACCAGTAAGGCTAAAATAATTTTCACTTGCTTTTTTCCAAAGGATAATAATTGCATAATAATGAGAATGCTTCCTTACTGTCATTACCATTGTTTCATCACTGTTATAACATAATGTTTACAATGAGTGTAATGAATGACTGTTTAAGATGAATATGAATGTAAATTATAAACCTATGTTCCCCCTTAACTCCTTTGATTCAATTAAGCAGGCATGCAAAACAAGATTGAGAAGTCAGTTAAAGACAGTCCTTAAAGTTTTTATGATAATCTGGTGACAATGACTGGTGCCTAAACTGCATTATCCTACTCTAAATTGGAGCTCTTGATGTTTGCCTTTGTGGGAGTGGCTTTTTTAAAAGGCGATCTAATGACATGTTGGTGGGAAGTGGTCCTACTGATCCATGGTGGTTGGTGGAAATAAAGTTAACTAGGCTGCTCACTGTTGTTACAGATGGCACAAGTCTTCATCCTTTTGACAGACATAAACCTAATCAGCTTCTCCTAATGACAGGTTTAAACTCATATAACGTATTGCCTTGTCCAGCTGGGTCTACACTATTTATATTCATGTTATCATTTTCCACTAATATAAACAATATCCAGTTTCAGAAGTTCACTCTTAATTTACAGGCGTATTTTTCCATTGGCATTTCTTCATCGTTAGTGAATATGTTAGACGCAGGCTTTGCAGTACTTTAACTCAATCTCAGTTTTGATTTGGGGAAGGTTCCCTGGAGACCAGGCTCACAAAATCATTGTTGTTATACATAATTAGGCACTATATTTACATTTTTAAGCAGGGATTGTAATACTGAATGAAAATTTGGGAAGAAAATCTTCAGAAATCATCTGCAAATGGCAGCAATATTGGCTTCCTGAGTCTGGAAACAGCCTGGTTCTTAAAGATGTGAATTTCCCCTTTCATCTCAGTAAGATTTTAACATCAAAATCTAATTATGTTTTTTGAACATTGGCTATCATTATTTTGGTTTTGGTCATTACAACAGATGGAACTTGACAGATGAATAGATGAAATTTGATTTTGCAGTTGGTTTCTATTTATCTACCATTTATCTATTTGTCTACTGTCATTGAGCTGTTCTTTTCATCCCTAAAAAAATAACAAAAGGTAATTAAGTGAATGGAAATAAGCAACATTGCCCCGGTTCTCCTCCAGCTGCACCTATTGATGTCTATAACCTTAGCACACAGTGCTATCACTGCAATCCAGTGACTGGATGCATATTTGGATGCGGACTCAAAAGTAAAGATTCATTGGAATGCAAAATGCTAAGAGTCAGCACCAGTATCTTAGATGATGGCAGAAGACCAGTGCAGTGGGAAAAGTAGCACTGAAGTGTTTTAGCTTGGCAGATTTTTTCTGAGGTTTCATATTTCAGATAGAAATACTACATGTTTATGCAAGCCTTATGACAGTCTCTTTTGGATATTAAAGATCCAAGTGCCTTTTTGTACTGCACATCCTTGACTTGCTGGCAAAGAACCACCTTTTCCTGTTAGAGCAGGAGTTAATATTAAAAAGAATGCCTGGGCTGACGCCATGTGCAGGTTCACAGATGGCACTTCTGTCTCCCAGTTACATCAATTGTTTTTAATCACAAAGCACTTTAAGGTATTAGTAAATGGAAAAATACAAAACTTCTGCTTTTAACATGAAACCATGACAGAATGTAGGGAACTAAATATCAGTCACTTACACCCAAAAAGTGGATACTAACTGTATTTCAAGTCAATGGAATGAGCACAAAATAAGACCTACAATTTTTTGTTCAGTTTAAAGTTCATGTATGTTTGGAGTATATACAGTACCACCTTCTGTAATTTAAGGGCTAAAGTGAATCAAGATTGGTATCTTCTTATATCCTGTTGTGGTTTAACCCCAGTCAGCAAGTAAGCACCACACAGACACTTGCTCACCCTCCCCACCCCGGTGGGATGAGGGACGGAATCGGGGAAAAAAAGTAAAACCTGTGGGTTGAGATAAAGACAGTTTAATAGGACAGCAGAGGAAGAGAAAATAGTAATAATAAGGATAAAAGAATATACAAAGCCAGTGGTGCACAATGCAATTGCTCACCACCCGCTGGCCGATGCCCAGCCTGTCCCTGAACAGCAATCGCTGCCCCGCGGCCAGCTCCCCCAGTTTATATACTGGGCATGACGTCATATGGTATGGAATAGCCCTTTGGCCAGTCTGGGTCAGCTGTCCTGGCTGTGGCCCCTCCCAGCTTCTTCTGCACCTGGCAGAGCATGGGAAGCTAAAAAGTCCTTGGCTAGTATAAACACTACTTAGCAACAACCAAAACATCAGTGTGTTATCAACATTATTCTCATACTAAATCCAAAACCCAGCACTGTACCAGCTACTAGGAAGAAAATTAACTCTATCCCAGCCGAAACCAGGACAATCCAGATGTGATTCTTTTTTGTTGCATGAGCAAACTCTTAAGGGTTACTTGGTGAAGTCCTGTACATCTAGAAAAGAATCATATTCTTCTCTGAAAAGTGTGATAGCCTATAGGTTGAATCAAACCTCTTTTAACTTCAGGTGTAAGAACAGAACTTGACATAGAAAGATATGATGAGACTGTAGGATATGCTAATCCAAAAGGCTTAAGTGCAATTTCCAAAACTCTTGAAATCTTTTTACCAATAGAAATGGTTTAATAGTGCCATGATTCGAATATTGGGTTTGGGCTGGCAAGTCTTCATGCAGGACTAAATATTGCAAGTATGACAATTAAGAAATGTAAGGCTAGTTTATTCGAATGCAAGAATATCTCCATGCTTAATGCTCCCGACACACATCACCTTTTGATGTGAATAATGCAATGAGTTAAGAGTCTACCCCAGAAACTCAAAAAAACCCCCAACTTTATGTAGATCATGAATTTAAACATCTGCCCCCTTGCATCATGCAGAGATTTTCATATGGGTTCAATAAAACTGCAATACTCCAAATTTGTGGGTAAAATCAGCTCTTTCTCATAAAGAAAGTGGTTAAGTATAATTTTCAGTTTACAGTTGGAAGTGGCATGGAAACTGTGAGTAATAGACATTGTAACAAGTAGGCATGCAACTTATTCCAACGGTTAATAACAATTACTGTAGTTTCAATTGTATCAATATGCTGTATATATAATACAGAGACACATACAGAAATATAAAACCAAAAATCTTTATAGTCTAATCAAAAGGTTTTTTGTGAGGATGAAAAATAGGTCAACAGCTCACATTATACTAAGGTAATAGTAACAGAAGTGAGAGACAGCTATGTATAATACATCACACACATATCCCTCGGAAGTGTTGGAGGATTCGCAGTCTATACCATGCTAAAACCAAAATGGAGCACATTAAAATCTATGCAGGGAAGACCCAAAACTGTGCCATAAAAATTAGGATTTTGATACTCATGAACTGCTATTTTGTACTTTTTTTCCCTCCTTTACTGCAGCAATCTCTGTGCTTCTGACTTCAACTAGAAGTTGCTCACAATGTCAGTGTGTTAACATCAAAAATTGCTTTTGCTCCAGAAGATCTAGAAACATCCTCTCCGCCTCTTTTGGAGGATGAGTGAAATCTGACAGTGAACCCTAAGTGCACGGAAATGGTGCTGTTTGGCTGACACTTCATAGAATCATAGAAAATAGGGCTGAGGGACATATCCCTGCTCTATTTTAGTGTGCATCTCCCCAAAATAGCTATATTTTTTACAGGTCTGCTGGAGGAAGCATGTTTTGGGAATGGGAGAAAATGTTCTGAAATCATATTTCCCAAAGAACTCCTTTGAAAATACATGCCATTTTGTCTAATTTGATGAATTCCTTAGTCAGATCTATTCTGCAGAAACAGCTACAGTGTTGGTTCACTAATAGTTTCCTGTTTTCTTTCATTGCCTCTACGGAGATAATCTTATAGTCCTACTTTCTTACTCACAATTATACTGGTCCTGTTTCCTTCTAAAATATTTCTATTGCACATATGGCTACCGTTCATACACAAAAAAATTATTAGCATGATATCTATCACATTATGTTTTGATAGCAAGAAAAAGTGTTTACACTATACGCGCAGTCAGCTTGCCATGAATCAGTGAAGCTTTTCTGATTACTTATATTCAGAAAAGCACATTTCATCTAGGTAACAAAATAAATCATTCCTACCTTTTATCTATGTACAGTCCTATTACAGTCCTGTAAATTCCCCGCAGCGCACTACTGTTTACACATGAAGCAAACAAACATATCCTAATCCATTTGCAAGGACTCAGAGCTGGCTGAGTCTTTGGTTTGACCAAGAACCAAGAGGGCTAGCTGGATCATATGCTTGCTGTGAAACCAGAGAAGTAAATGAGTCTGTCAAGTCTTAACTAGCATTTTATGACAAATTTAATTTGGCAAGAATATATAGTTCAGTATTTTGTCAAACTTGCTGAGCCTTGTATATTATGTACATGTATCTTGATCAACTGATATATTTTCATAATATCTTGCGTTCAGGAGCTTCTAATGAAAACATACAAAAATTAAATCGAACTTGTTTCACCATGTGATTTTTAGAAGCCAGTACTTAAAAAGGTTTATGTCAAGAAAAATAAAAACTATAATCTGTGATGGCACTACTCTTATACTGGCTGTCCAACCATTAGTTGCTACAATTGAATGCAGAATCAACTGAATTTAAGCTATTCATTTAGCTTTAAGCCTAGATCATAGATGTAAGATAAGATTTTACTCTTTTCAGACTTGTTATGGACTTAAGAGGCTTCTATAAATGTTGTTCCACTGGCATCAGAAAACAAAATCTGATCTGAGTCTTCTGCAGCCTGAGTAGTGGCTCCCACCTCCCCCAGAATGAAGGCCCACCTTTCCAGAAAAAAGGTCAGTGATCACTATAAAGCTTGGTTCCCTCACTGAAAGAAGCAGCACAGCACTGATCAAAAGCTGCCCAGCGTTACAGGTCAATCATTCTCTGATACTGCCATAAAATCATTCTCTAATATTGCCATTCTCTAATAATGCCATAAAAGATGACAGATAGAAGAGAATTGTAAAGAAAGCCTCAAGTGACAAGAAAGGAATATCCTCAATATTCTTCAAAAATACCTTCCTCCCATCCACCTGAATGGAAGCTGCCAAAGACAAAAGGGACCCTACCACAGCCTGCAGGAGATTTCACAACCTGAACCTTCACAGAGATGTTTCCCCCTCAGCCCCCCTCCGCCGCCTACTCTGGAAGCTCTCCAAACTATTGCTTCTCTTTCTATTTATATCCTGCTTGCTTTGTATCAAGCCCCACAAAATAACAAGCAAGCAATTTACAATGTAAATTATTTTTTGTATAAGGGAGAAATGGTCTGCAGGCATACCTGTGAATATGAAGTGTACGGCTGGAACTGGGGGCATTTATTTTATTCCTTTTTTGCAGCAGGCTGTTTGAGTGGCTTTGAGCAGGTGTCCTTTCTAATCACCCCACAAACCAGCGCCCGTGTGACAATCCAAGCACATCCAGTCATTGACAACTTGCTTTACTGATAAAATAACCAAGCTACAATATAACTTAGATCAGCTTTTTCCTAGACTAGGTTGCTTTCCACAGCTTGCCCTGGGATTGTCAAAATGCTGGATGAAAAATACTAACTAGATAATTCTGGAGCATGCGCAAAGTGATTACTGATCTCCCCAAGGCAGGGTATCCAAGCCTGTCATTGTCACAGATCTCTGTTTTAAAGATGGAAAAATGCATGGATGTAGATGTAGATGTAGGTGCAGATGGCAGGGTACTGAAAACTAAGCCAATGAGGATTAGATCTCCATCCATAGGCCCATCTTTCTTACATTCCTGGCCAACTACCAGCCCTTCTACCTTTCTCCTTTCCAAAATCCCTTTAAAATAAGACTTATGGATATATGTATTAAGATCTACTTAATTATGATCTAGATCTATAATTAAAAAGCTTTGACATGAAGGGATGGAGATTTTTTTCTTAACTCCTACATGTATGGTGGGTTTCTAACCCATCTCCTGGGCTGTGTAAAGGGAAAGAGGTCTATGCCAAGGTAATTAGCAGCTTGATCCTGAATAGCTGAATCATGAGAAAGAAATTCAAGCAATAAGCACTCTGTTTTTTATAGGATCAGGTTTTGTAGAAAATACCAACTTTATAATACAGAGAAAAGCATGTCTGCCACTATCATACCACGTCTGTCAATATGATTGTTAGTTTCTGCCTGAAGATAAACGTATCTCTTTCAAGGCAGATTACTTAAAAAGTAGTTTCCAAAACATACAAAACATACCAAAACATTGTGGTAATATAAACCCTGTTCATTAAAAAAATCCAGAAATAGCTGAAGGGGCCATGTTGAGAACATATTTCAATATAATGCCATCGACGTTCAAAATAATAACGTAATCAAATTCTTGTTAATCTCAAACTAATAAAGTATTATTTCAATCTGATTAGTTCTCCTAGTGGGAAAGGCTAGAAGTGACTTCAACTACCTGAAGATCTGTAAAAGGTTTGGGTCACCAGAGGCAATATTCTACCTACAGATGTTCAGTGTAGTGTTTTACAGCCTGAAGCAAACTTCGTTATGCATGAAAGGACAAAACATCGTAGTCAGTTCTCACTTAAGAACATCGTCAAACATCTGCATAATCTTTCTAGTGACTAGCCAGCTAATTTTATCTCTGCAACTCTGCATGAGAAACACACATTCTTGTCGTTACGTGGCAACTTAAAATCAACAAGCAATCCTTTCTGAAACAAATCCTTAGAACTATTTCTGAAAAAAGAACAAGGGTGGAAGAGAGCCATATTGAACAACTCCAGCATTTGCAAATAGCTATTACAATCTGTAATGTTATAACATGTTTTTAAAACAGCTGTTTTAGGACATGCACACTTAATGATCAGTCTCTTGGTCTTAGAAAGATACTGACTAAATAGACATCATCCTGCAGACTACTTTGTAGGTTATGTGGATTTTAAAACAAGTTATAAAAGAGATCATGGAACTATGGAACCTCAAAGGAGCCACTGTTTTTTTCTGGTAAGGAGAAAAGTTTCTTTTACTTATAAGACACGTCCCCTGCCTTTTTGTAATGACTAAAACATAATTAGTAAACTGTTTTGAGTCTAAATATTTTTAAATTTAAAGAACTAATAAAAAACTACTTACCCAATTTTCCTCTAGACTAAAAATGAAAAAGGTACCACTCTGTGCCTGATTTTTATAACCTTCTGCACTCCTTCACTCCTAGCTGGTGTATGGATCCCCTTTCTCCCTGGATCACATGAAAGTGTTCTATTAATGTGAATTGGCTTATGTTTGAGAACACTATGCTGGATAGCTATGAAGTGTAAGGAATCTGACCCAGGGAGTTGTAGGGCTATGACACATCAGTTCTTCACAGGAATTCTCAGTTGCTGGATGAGAATAACAGGAGATAGGTCCTGTACACCGGGCGCAGGCTGCTGTCCTTGTTGTTAGTATACTGTTTGCTTAAGGCAGTGAGACAAGTTCCATGATACACTGATGTAACTGGAATTTTACCCTCCGGCTTTTCACTCCAGGACTGTAACTACTAAGTATCAGGCTGTCAGACTCTCTCTCACCTGACTAACTTAGTAAGCTAAGTTTGGGAAAACTGATCACTTTAGCACATGACAAAGGTATATAACCACAGCATCGCTAAAAGTGATAGCTGCCTTAAGAAAACCATTGCAAGTCAGCACTGCTTGGCATATTTCATGAGGAACGATTTGCTGGACTTCAGAATAAACATTTAAAGTCTAGGAATGCTAGTAGATTACCTGGCAGGAGGGAGAGACGGAAAAAGCAGAAGTCGCCTGCCTCCGTTCCATTCTTCATCCCTTTGCCTGTGTTCAGTCTTCTCTTGCCCACACGGTCAGAAAAGCGGGAAAGCAGCTTGTCTCTTCTCACGATGGGTAAGATGGATCTTTCAGCCCACTTGTTTGAATGTAGTGGTTGAAGTTAGAGCGTTACATCTGTAAGCCTTTCAGGAAAAAAACATGCCACTTCAGTACAGAATTTTCTTAACTATAAACCCGCAAAGCACGTGTCACTGGAACGGGAAACCCACACCAATCATAGAAATGACTTTTAAGTAGAGCATGTTTTCAGTTACATGGTACTTTTGGAAAATCCTCCCTTGGAATACACTATTTCAGAGAGGAAAAAAATTATTTCTTTCAAAATAGGTTGTGAATTACAGGCCTTTAAACACATGTAGTAAAAATATATTCACATCATCACAAAACATGAAGAAATGATTGCTGTGATAGGAATAAACCTATCACAGAAGTGCTTAGGTTTAAGTTAATTGTTTGCATGGTGTTGGCAATGTCTAATAGGTGATAACTTCTAGAGATTGCTATAAAAAAAAGTGAATTCCTATGAATTTTCTGACAATACAGAAATTATTGGCATATTACAATTTCAATATCAAAAAACTGCCATGCAGTTATGCAAAATATGGGCACAACTCTACAGAGCACTAATTGCCTTTTTCTTTTGCAAAAATCTGACACTGTTCTGCATTTGCTTTTAATTCCTTTGTTCCTCCATTAGAAATGTACTGGATGGACCACCAAGGCAGCAGCTGTCTGGCTATTCTCCGCTCTGAGGCATCACTGATGTATGTATATATTTCCTGCTCCTTCTTGCAAAGATTTTTTTTTTTAATTTTCCTAAACTAGATTGCTGTTTGATTGTAGGGAAAAAGTGGAAGGTTTTGAGCATTTTAGTCTCCACCAGCATGACTTCCACATGTTGTTGCAGCAATCTTGTGTCAATCTTTCACTTAACGAAACCTTCCAAGTCATTAAAGAGTTCCTGATGCCAATGAGGGTTTGATCCTGTCAGGGTTTTTTTCCCTGACATCACACCAGATTGGGCCCCAGGTTTTTCTCAGACTTCTATTAATAATTGTCCTTTCATATTCCTCTGAAAATACCTTAGACGGGCACAATGTATACTGTGATTTGACAGGCTGTAACCTAATCCACTCTGCTGAAAGAATATCTGGTGCCAGACTTTTAACCTCCCACAGGATTATCGGTAAATATGGAAATAAAAGCTTCTGCAAGAACCAAATACATGAACTTACACTTCTACATTGCTAAAACATTTTTTTTAAGTTAGCTGCACTCATTAAAAGAAATTCCCCTCATCTGTGTTTGCTTGCAGAGCTGGCAGCTGAATGGCAAGTATCGCAAGACGTTTTGTTTCTGATGTTTTCAATTAGTCTAGGCCCCATTTCAGATTACCAGCATTATCTTTATGTCAGGAACAGCCATCACCGGGCAACAGGTCCTGTACAGCAATGTTCACAGACAATGAATTTCTTGCTTTATCTCTTCGTCCTGAATAGCAGCATTTATTTTGGTGTATTCAAGGGAAATGCAAAAAGTTTATGCTTTAAAATCATATGCAACACTCCTGGGCAGTGACTAAACTGCCTCATTTAAAAACATGTCTTTTTCCATTAAAGGCCTAGGAACATCTGCGAGCAGATTGGGGATCTTCAGACCAGGAGACCAATCTTCTAGAATGGGACAAATGATTAGATTTGAAACCAGATCGAATGGTGGTAGATCCACAGTTTATTGGCTCTAGATGACAGCACCTGCATGCTGGGCAGCTCCCAAGTTATGAGAGATGCACAGTCAACACCACTGGTAATTCGCTGCTCAGCACCATAAAAAAAAAAAAAATATTTCTCTGTATGTGATGACAATGGAGACTGCCTATTGCTTGCTGAAACACAGTTTCCATTTGAGCTACTGAGTATCATGGTATATACAAAGTATGCAGCATTAAGAATTAGAATTCAGTTGGAGATCCTCTGCTAAATTTCAGGAACTTTATGTGCGTTTCTGCACTGTGACAGGAGGAAAAAGGGAATGGTGAAATCTGCACACAGTGAATCTCTGCTAATAAATATTAAATATTTATTTTAAGATTCCTCTCTGTGAGTCTTCTCATTTCAATGAGAATAAGGTTTTTCATATGTGCATGTATGAGAACTGAATGGACGTCAGACAAAAAAATAGTCTCGGTGAGTAAAAACAATTTGAAAATCTCACAATCAACTGATCATGGACCATTTTTTTAAGTTACTGTTTTCACTGTTGACAATAACAATTGGCATATATACACCATAAGAGTCAGGAAAGTAGAGATCTGATCATCTGGACAAACAGAACTCTCAAAATAAAAATGCAGGGGAGTGTCTGACAATATTGCAAGATGTTGAGTTCATATTAAGCATAGTCAGATGACATTAAAAAAATTGTAACTCACATATACTCACATTTGTTAAGCCTATATTTCCATCCTGACATCTGGAGTCACTGGGAGGAGAAAGCCCACATATGTTAAGGGCATATATGGTAGTTTCTTAATAGTACCCCCCTATATTTCCCCTTTTTCTGAAGCTGTGTGTTGTGAATCAGCTTATAGAAGGCAATGGCATTATTTTAGAAGGTGAGGTCTGGGACACGAGAGGTGATATTGCATGTGTTGTAAATTAATTTTCAGATAATGTAATTCTTAAACAGAGTTAGTGGCATAGGAGGCAGAATCTGCTGGTTGCATGATGCCGCTTCTGGCTTCCAGCAGTTAAACTGTGTTTGAAAATCGGCTTACTGCACAGTCTGCTCATGTTTTCCTACAAAAATAATTGTCAGTGGGATGCCGAGTCACTGTGAACGGGAGGGGAACGCTGCTGCGAATTCTCCTGAATAATGCACGATATGCCCTTGCTATAGCTGAGACTGGTAAGAGTTCCTCACCACCTGTCCTATAGCCCGAAACACTGGTTTTAGCCCTCATTCTCCTGCTCTTCTATGCCTTTCACTGTCTGTATCAGGAACCTGCTGGCCACAATACTGCTACAGCACAGGTCAAAAATCATTCACTTGATAAGATAGTTTATGGACAACTGTTACAGCAAAAGCTGGAAATACAGCATCCAGTTACTACACAATTTAGGCACTTCTTCCCACTGAAATCAACAGGAGTCGAGAACCTAGACATCTTTGCAGAGCTAAGGCAGGACTGCAGAACATATGTGCCTACCTACTTGCAGGACAATCAGTGCTGGCACAACGGCTCTGTGTCACGCTCCAGTCACAAGGGAGCACACTGAGGCTTGTGCTGGCTGACACTTCCACCCCTGAAATTCCGTCCTCCTGCAAAAAGGTGAAGTTCTTATACCTTCATGCTTGGTGCTCCCAGATTCAGTTTCTCCAGATGACCCAAGATGACGTGATACTTGGTTATGCTGTCTGAAACTGCCAGTCTGCTCTCTGAAACAAGAAGATGGAACAGGAATTAGGAGTCCTGATAGCATCCACCTTCTGTCTCACACAGAGCTGCATGGTGTGTGCTGTGACAGACTGGTCCACACAAAGAGCAGCAGCAGGCTTTTCCGCTCATTCCTACCACTCCCAAGTGACGTGTGTAGCTTCAGTGAAAGAGTTTTTTGTGATGAAACTGAAAACTGAATTCAGATTAAACTCCACTGATCTATGCGGTGTGGTCTTATTTCACATATATATACAAGCTACTGTAGGAACGTGACAGTAATTGTTCAAATCCTTTTATAGTGCACAACAATCTTGTTAAAAGCGAATTTATATACTGTACGGTATTTGTGGCACTATAGTACTTTTTAGTGTTTCATTTTTGGTTAATGTGGTTTGCCTCTTTAAGAACACTTTTTGCTACTTTGGCGTATATTTGAGACAAAGAGCAGTCTGTGGGATATTTTGCTCTTGTACCCAATGAATAAAAGGCCCTGCTTGTCTAAGCACCAAGAAAGGTCAAACACAGATTTCAAGAAAGCAAGCACCATCTTCAGGAACACAAGATTAGTGTTTGTACGAGACTGGATACAACAGGATTTCATCAGCAAGGTATTGAACCTTTCGCCCCATATTGAACCCTTTACTACTTTGCCTCCCACCAAGCTCAGCATTTTGCATTTTGTACTGTGTTACGAAGGCTTTGGAATAGGAAATATTTCTTACTATGTGTTTGTGTACTGCATTGTACAACGGGCCCCAGTCCTGTTTGGATCCTCTCTGGAGACTTCCTGTGTTAGGGTCCAAAAGCACATTACTCATAAGGAATTTGCAACGCAAATTTGACAGCGCTTTACTAGTGGCACAAAGTATAAGAACAGAAAATTGTTCAATAGTCCAAACTATAATTCAGTCATTTTGTACTGAAAACCAAAATATTTTAAACATATATTTTGAAAGATAGCTTATGCGTAGTTGCAGTCTGTAGGCCAGCAGAAGTACTGATTTGGGGAAGACAAGGTAGATCCATGGCTGTATACTGAATCAGTCTGATTTATGAAGGTGTTTTAGAATGCCTGCTAAAAATACTCCAATAAAACACCACAATAATTAGAGCAACACAATAGTATTAATCACATAATGAAATACGAAGTGTCATGTATTTTTATTTTGCAGAATTAATTTAAACCTGGAAATTAAGCAGAGAAAGCTACAAATAAATTCCTAGATTCCTTGCAATGAAAAGGTATAATTTTTAAAAACTCATTAGGAAAGTTCCTAGAAATCAAATTTAATGTGCTATATTGTAATTCTAATAATGTATTATAATAAACCCCTTATACTGATAATTTGCAATTACATTAAGTGGCACCCGTTGTCTTTGAAACAACGTATTCAGTTAAAATCATCCTTTAGGATAGCTTTGTTGGGTTCAGTGGATTCACACAAGGAATTAATTTCAATGGGCAATATTTTTGTATGGATCAGAGCTTGTGCAAGCTATGATTCTATGAAAATTTTCGTATTAATTGTATCAACCTGCCGTAAGTAGCGCATTTAGATTTTGCCTCAAGTTTCACAAGTACGTTAAGTTCTCAGGAGAACCCAACACACCTCTGGATTAATGCTCAACTGAATTATGAATGTATAAGAAAATATGGAGTTGACTGACATGCACTATGAAGAAGAGAAGATTGTGTTTTGGGACTTCAGGGGGATGGAAATCCCTGCTATTCTACGTGTTCTTTTAAAAAATCTGGGATTCATCAATGCAAGTAACAATATGGTTTTGTTGTTAATGATCTTCCCTCTTATTTATGACTGTTATTTTCTGTTAAAATTACAGAATACTTCATCCCAATGCCTTTTCTGTAATACAAAGTGTATTTCATCCTGTATCAATAACGTGGAAGATTTCCAAATTTGAAAATCTATAATACTAGTGTTCGTTATACCTAGAATGCCTTCTTGTTCTAGCTTGTTACACGAATATACATTAACAGTGAAAGAAGAGTCAGTTGGAAGATGTAGTCTTGCAACTGTGAATCCTGTGTATGAGAACTTGCTTTAGAACCAATACAAAATCAGACTTAAATGATCCAAATGATGACTAAGCTACTTCTTTTTGTCTCTCTGGCTGCTTTACCAGTTTCCAGCCCACTGAAGCCCTCAAGAAGTCGCTGTGAAAGTGTGAAGGTTCTGAACTCTTGCCTCCTGTTTCACAATTTACTGAGATTGTGAAAATTTCTAGGCAATCCTGTCACTATGTTTGAACACTATGTAGTTCACTGAAGCAGAGAGCATATGCATTACTGTAACATTATGAATTCCATGATTAAGGGGAGTTACATGCCGTAACCAGGAAAGCAGGAATTAAACCTTTAGCATATATGGCTGTTTTAAATTTCTTACCGATTATAGCAACTCGATATTATTACATATTCCTTTAATTCTCTTTACATCAGAATCTTATGCAAACTCTATACTGACAACTGAAATAGATTGCTAACGACTGTTTTATCTGATTGGTGTGATAACATAAAGCAAAAGTCTATTGCAAGGAACTCTAAAAGTAGGATCATCAGAAATAATCATTCAGCACACTTCTAAACTACTGATATTTATACAAGAGTACTACTACTTATGACGAACTATGAGAAAATAAGGGCAATGAGGGACATTACACGGCCCTGCTGCTCCAAATGAGAAGCCAGATCCATCATTACGCTAAACTCAACTCTAATGGGACCGGCACTGGGAAAGGAATAGGAAGAGAGGAGAAAGTATATATTAAAGAACTTTTCTTTTAGTCTGTAATATGAAATGCTCATCATTAAATGACAATTTGAATATTGCTGAATTTTCCAGACTTGTAATGCTTGGTTGTGGATAACTTAAAAATACCGAAGATACATTTCTTCCCGGTAAATTAATAATACACATTCTTACATTTAACTCTGCTTTAACTTTGTTTTCTTTCATATAAACAACGCCACCGGTCATGGTTAACTAATTCAGGAGTCTATTCCACTTCAAAGTATACATTTGTGACTTTATTTGCCAGAGCACAGATCCCTGCTTAGTGATTAATCTCTACGTATTATATGGAAATACATGTATTGGAGATGCTCAGTCAAGTGTATCATCCCTTTGCCTCTAATTTTCACCTCTTCTGCTCCTCAGATGTTAGAGAAGCTTAAAGTAGATGAAAGATTTGTTACCATCAGGTTCATCATTACGTTTTCCCCTCCTTAATTAAAGGTGAAAATTCTAGGACCTTTCTGCTGAACTTTTTTAAAAGCAGAAAACTTGCTTAATCTGCCTCGGACGTCCGTGAGCGGACCTCAGCGGCCGACTTTCGGGGATTTACTCGAAATGACCGACTTCGGCGCAACTTATCGTGGAACGAGGCAATGACAACTACCTGCGAGGCCCGGCACCGCCCGGGGGGGCTGCCGGCGGCGGTGGGCCCGGCTGCTGCCTTCCCGCCCCGCTACGAGGCCGCCGTTCCCTCAGGGAGAGGCCGCCGTTCCCTCAGGGAGAGGCCGCCTCCCGCCTGCTGCGCACCGCGGGCTCTGCTGCTTTCCCGCCGCGGCAGCGACCTCACGGGGCGGCGGCGGCGGCGGCAGCAGCGCCCGCTGCGGGGCGGGCTGTGGCGGCTTCGGCCCCGCCCCGCGGGTTTGGCCCTCTCGGGCCGCCGTCGCGACGGGTAACGGCGTCTCCGCGGCCTTGGCGCCTTCCGCGGGGCCGGGCTGCCCGGGCGGCGGCCCGTGAAGGCCCGGGGCGCCCACCAGCCATGTCGGAGGCGAGTGGAAGCGGAGATTCTTCCTCCTCCTCCTCCTCCTCCTCTTCGCGGGGCTCGGGCGCGGACCGCGGCCGCCTCTCGCTGCCGTCCACCTCCCGCAACGGCGCCGTGCCCCCGCACAATCAGCAACGGCGCCCGCCGGCCTCCGGGGAGGAGGGAGAGGAGCCGGAGGCGGCGGGCGAGGAGCCCAGGCGGCCGGGGAGCGCCGAGGGCGCCGGCGATGAGCGCGGCAGGAGGATGATCCGCAACCAGTACCGGGAGCTCATCTACAGCGTGCAGCGTAAGCCCGGGGTGCGGCTCCCCTCAGGAGGGCCCGGAGCGCGGTGGGAGCCGCCGGCCTCTGCGCGGCCCCGGGGCGGGCGCGCCTTTCCTCCGGCGGGGACGCCTCTTTGTCCGTCCGGGGGCTGCGGTTTCTCTGTCTGCCGGGACAGCCGCTTAGGTGCCAGGCTGGTAGCCTGGCCTCATTGCTTCAGGAACTCTTAAAGCTTTTGTGGGGACTCCCGAGTTCCTCCGCCTGCTGAAATTTTGGGCCTGTAGTTAGATCGACATTTGTCTCCCGGGAAGCATTGGCAGACGGTTCGGTGAATAGCAAACTGGCTGGGTGGTCGCATGCAGAGAGTAGTGGTCAATGGCTCAATGTCCAGATGGAGACCAGTGACAAGCGGTGTCCCTCAGGGGTCTGTACTGGGGCCAGTGCTGGTCAATGTCTTCATCAATGACACAGACAGCGGATCAAGTGCACCCTCAGCAGGTTTGCAGATGACACCAAGCTGAGTGGTGCAGTGGACACGCCTGAGGGACGGGATGGCATCCAGGGGCACCTGGACAGGCTGGAGAAGTGGGCCTGTGTGAACCTCATGGGGTTCAAGAAGGCCAAGTGCAGGGTCCTGCGCCTTGCTCAGGGCAATGCCCGGTATCAATGCAGACTGGGGGATGAAGGGATTGAGAGCAGCCCTGCTGAGAAGGACTTGGGGGTACTGATAGATGAAAAGCTGGACACGAGCCGGCAATGTGCTCTTGCAGCCCAGAAAGCCAAGCGTCTCCTGGGCTGCATCAAAAGCACCGTGGGCAGCAGGGCGAGGGAGGGGATTCTGCTCCTCTGCTCCGCTCTGGTGTGACCCCACCTGGAGCCCTGCGTCCAGCTCTGGGGTCCTCAGCACGGGAAGGACATGGACCTGTTGGAGCGGGGCCAGAGGAGGCCACAGAAATGGTCAGAGGGATGGAGCACCTCTGCTATGAGGAGAGGCTGAGAGAGCTGGGGTTGTTCAGCCTGGAGAAGAGAAGGCTGCGGGGAGACCTTATTGCGGCCTTTCAGTACTTAAAGGGGATCATAAGAAAGATGGAGATAGTCTTTTTAGCAAGGCCTGCTGCAACAGGACAAAAGGTAATGGTTTTAAACTAAAAGAGGGTAGACTTAAACACAAGGAAAAAATTTTTCATTATGAGGGTGGTGAAACACTGGAACGGGTTGCCCCAAGAGGTGGTAGATCCCCCATCCCTGGAAACATTCAAGGCCAGGTTGGACGGGGCTCTGAGCAACCTGATCTGGTTGAAGATGTCCCTGCCAATTGCAGGGGGATGGACGGGATGGCCTTTAAAGGTCCCTTCCATCCCAAAGGATTCTATGATTCTATGATTTGCATGCCCAGGGATAGCAAGGTTAGGAGGGATTTACCTGCACATAACATGTGTGTGACTGCTTTGATGCAGGGGAACTATCAGCTTTAGACCTGGAGATACACTGAAAGCCTTTAATTTTGCATTCATGGTGTTTGAGCTTTAATTTGAAACTGCAGGTACCAGTATCTGCCTGGACGAGAAAGTCATTCTTAGGCTTTCCAGAAAGTGCTATGGGATTTTTAGCATCTCCCTAGACAGGAGTTGTCAGTACTTCTCCCATGTATGTTTGGAGTGTGCTGTTCTTTTCATGAAAGCATAACAATGGTTGTTTGAGTAAGCACTGCCAAATTTAGCAACATGTGGTGTTGGTTGTTTTCTGCATACTTGCTAAATTTGTAGGGTGGTTTTACAAGAGAATACCATGCAGTTTATGGGTGATGCAGTCTGCGTTTATGCAGAAAAACAACAGTGGTAAGTCAGTGCACTGAGTATGGTGTGCGTCCTTAAAAGCAGTGCTGTGAGTAGCTGTTCAGAATTGAACACCTGAAAGCCTCGTTAAATCATATGTATACCAGCACATATAAGTAACTGTGTTTGACTTGGTGATCTTTGGAGATCACCAAGCATGCATTTTGGGGGGTTTGTTTGTTTCTTTCATGAAAATCCTTAATAACTTATGGGTAAGACGAATAACATAAAGAAAACTAGGGTATCTGGTAGCTGCTTTGACACAGATATAGATATTTTACTGGAAGCAAGAGGAATCTGGGATCTGCTAACATAAATTCAGCCACGTAAATCTTATTTCCTTGAAGTAAATGGAAAATTACTATTTCAAACTGAGCTAATGCGTAAGCATTAATAAAAATGGAGCCTACATAATCTTGCGATTAATGTACTATAGCTATATTCTGTATTTTTGTGTGTATGATGGGCTATGAACCAGCCAGTTTTGATTAAGGTGTAAGTATGTATTTCTTGATGCTTCTATATTTAAGTAATTTAAGATTTCATTTGTGTCCCTTCCCCGCCCAGAAAATCGTGAGGATATGCTGAGCTCAAAAAGCAACAGACTGACAGAAGCTTTGGAAGAAGCCAATAAACTGTTCAGTGGAGGTAAAACAAATTCTGTGGTCCTTACTAGAGGTGTTTGCTTGAGAGTTGGGCAAGTGTGAGGCGATGATGCCTTCTAAACTAAAAAGGGCAAGAGAATGAAGTTGAGGTCCAAGTACGTTATCAGAATTATTAAAGTATAACTTGAAATAGATATGTTTAGTTGAAGAGGAATTGTTTGAATAAGTTGATATGAGAAAACAAATATAATTACTTTAGTGTTTATTTGCACTTAGAAATACTCCTTCCTTTATTTTTACTCTGGAGAACAGTATGTGTAAATAGTACATATAAAAGATACCAGTGTAGAGGGGTTCATTTCACTTGGAGAGATGGAAAATATGTCAATGAAAAATGCATTTTATTCTTTAAGATAATGTATTATTTTTCCATGCTTGCCTCTGTCACTGTCATCCTCTCCTTTTCTTTCTCTCTTTTTTTGATGCAAATATTATTATAAGGATTATGTAAGTAATTGTGTTAGAGGTCATTGCAATAAAATGGTTGACAAAGCTCTATACCCAGGATAGTCTGTATGCTAAATTTTATTATTATATTTTTGATGATTTAATATTATTAACATAATTTTTTTTCTGTAACAGTTTTCTGTGCGCGAGAGGCTGCGCTGGATGCCCAATTTCTTGTCTTAGCATCAAATTTAGGAAAGGAGAAGGCCAATGAGTTGCACTCTGAGATGACAGCGTTTGATTCACTAGCATTTGCAGAAGACTTGGTAAGTTCCAGACTCTGAATTTGCCAACAATTTTACTAGAGGTTTGCCCTGTTTGTTACAGAACCATAAAATAAAAGCCTCGGATTGTCAGTCAGTACGTGACAGTTCTGATGGAATCTAACACTCTTCTTATGAATTTCTGTGATTAACTTCCAGGTTAATGTTGTTAATTGTTTTAAACTGTGTATTAAGCATTTCCAATATATGTAGGGGAAAACCTAACTTAAAATGCAGACATCCCTCCCCACTGTTGCTTTGCTGCTACTTTATCACAGTTCAGTCAGTTCATGCTCTTAGGGTAGTCTTGTGCACCTTTTTTATACTCACTGTTTTGTAGTTTCCCAGTAGCTGAGTATTTTCTTTGTCCTGTACACTGCTTCATACGTTTTTGGATGGAGTTCTCAAGGCCCTGTGTCACTGACATGAAATGGGACTTCGGATTACTTGCATGCTTTTAGACTTGACATGTTTGTCTTGTCGTACTGTCACTGAGTGGAAGAGTCAGTTCAGAATAGCAGACTTTTGAAGCAGACTTTCGAAGCAGACTTTCTTTTTTTTTCCCCTGAAAATTTTCTCTTACGGTAGTTGAATAAGGAATCTGAGTCTTTGGTCAAGTCTAGAGCTCTGCAATATAAAAAACCATCAAGTTCAATTGTTTTATTGAAGTTTTCCTGGGGAAGTCTGGATTGGTGGATGCAGGGTTGGGCCAAATAAGTTGTTTTATGGTATTTGAGGAGCCAGGCTTCCTGGGAGTGTGGGGTGTTCAGAAACTGTGAAACATCTTAGCTGTATAGTGCAATTTAAGTAATGGTTTGCTACTTCATACATCATTGAAACTCTATTGGAATATAGGCAGTTTTATTTACCTATAGCTCTTTTTTTCATTGCTTGCTGATGCATGCTGAACACAAGAAGTCTGTATGTGAATGTTTTTCTGTTTTCACGGTATCTTCAGTAAAGTCAAGGTTCTTATGCAGTGATATTAAATATTAATTGAGCAGAAAAAACACCATAATACGGTATTTTACCATTAACGTATCTACTGATCTTTCTCTAAGTGAATTTTCATTGCAGCTTTTTTTCTTTTGTAGCTAACCTTCATGGGTATAAATCGCATAGAAGTAGAAGAAAATGATAGTGATTCTGAGGGCATTTCAGGTGGCTATTTACCTGGTGATGCCTGGCATAAACTGGGAGAAGAAACAGAAAAGTACTTCAGAAGAGCACCTTCTTTTCACTATATGTAAGTTTATTTAAGGAAATAGTATATAACGCCGCACAAGTTAATGGCCTTAATTGATTCTTCTCTTTAATGCCCTGGGCTTGAGTAGAGTTTTATCTCGGGTTACAGAGTGTTAACAAGAACTTCTGTGTGGTCTCTGTTCTTATGGTACAGTGAACTCCTTGTCTCCAAAATATTTCATAACATTTCTCTCTTTGATTTATATTTGGCTTGGCTACAAAATAATGGCACTTGTGTCTAGCAGAGATAGCAAGGTATTCTTGATTTACCCATTTCAGACCAAAACCAGTAGAAGTGATCCTCTTTCCTTTAAGAGCTGACTCTTCCCTCATCTTTCACTCCCTGTACACGCTGCAGCCAGAATCATGAATAGAGGAACTCCCCCCTGCCCCCCAGACAGTTACGGAAGGTCAGTCCATCAGGGTCTATATCTTTTACCTGATAATTGTATTCTCATGAAGAGACCAACAGTTCTTCTTGTATGTCTGTGTTAATGGGTTGTCTTTTAGAATCTTGCTTTCTGTCTCTTCCTTCAGAAGAAATCACCTGATTACGGGGAAGTGGCCTTATGTAGAATCATCTCTCCTTATGCTTAGGCAACCTGTTTAGTAGGAGCCTTTTTAGCTGCTGTCAAATGACCCTTAGTCACCTGGCTTATCAACGATGCTCCGATTTAAATCTCTCGTAAAGTCAGCGTACAACAGCAAGATCTAATTCAATTAAATTATCAACAGTAGAGCTGATAGAATATTATTCAGTTGTCTATGCTTTTGTACTTGTTCCACCCCCAATAAGTATCACTGTAATTATAAGGCAGTTGGTGAATATAGTAATTTGATCATATATTATCTGATATTTAATGTTGGATAGCTAATTGAGATATTTCAGACTTATGTTTACACTTTCAAGCTGTAAGCTCTAAATGATAAGTATATTTTCCAATAATTTTTATGATCTTAAAACAGAACTGACTGCAAGAAAGACATTTTTTCTCATTAGTTGCATTTTGACATCTTAGATAATGATGGGCTTCTTTTGACGGAGGATGTGTGAATATTTGCAAAGTGTTAATTTTAAGTAATAAAGTGTAGTTATCAGTTTAGGAAAAGAACTACTTATTTCTGACTCCATCTATTCTTATCTGAGGCCTGAGTTATTTTTTTTCATGGTCAGACCGTGACTTCTGAAATTGAGCGGTCGCAACTCAACCAAGATAGCGAAAAATATGTGCTGCGGAATTTTTGGGTACTTGCTGAACTAACTTGAATTGAGTCTCAATTCACACTCTCTCCTTTAGGCATCTAACTTGGTGGAGATTCAAGGCAACCAAAAAGTTAGGAGCCTAAGTTCCTTATATAGTCAATGGAGAGAGGTAAGCACTTCAAGAAAGTGCCTAAATCTAGCACGTATATTACACTCACGTTGTTTAATGCGAAACTTTGGATCTCTTCTTAGTGTACTGAATGTTCTATTGATTGACTAGGTTTTAAAAATTTGTGGCTTTTTTTTTAAAAAAAAAAGAAGCTTACTGCAAACCTGAACTTACAGAAACTAGGCAATAGATGAAAAAGAGATAAATATTGTATGGAGAGAGTTTTCAGACAGAAAAGTTTGCAATAAATTCAAATGGAGGTATTGGAGGATATGAACCATATACTCTGTGTCATTTCTTAACTAGTTGTAAAAAAAGTAGATTTAAAGTTGTCAGTTTAAAAAGAAAAAAACGTTGGAATAGTTGCATCAAATTTTATACATCTGTTGATAATTCTGGTTTGAGGCTGCCAACATATACTGGAAGCAACTTTTGAGCATGGCTGTTTACAGAAATCTCTAAATGTGATGAGGCTTTATTTTTAAATGTCAGTCATTACTTTGCACTTTTATCAGGAGATCAACTGCTCAGTGTATAGATTTATTAGCATACAATGTAAAACATATTTCCATATATCTGTTCTTTTTGTTTCGGTTAGGTTGGGATCTTTCAAGTCTGATCCTCCTGTACCAAGGCAACGGATTGAGAGGCAGAGGAAGGCAACAGGAGGAGAAGGAAAACGGGCAATGCCTGCTCAGGTTCGTCAAGTGTTATCTTTATTCATGATTTGTTATGGCATAGTTATTACAAGTGACTTTTAAATCTTTCTGTTCATGTTGTTTTGGGTTTTGTAATTATGAACCATGTAGTACTAAAGGATTCAGACTTCATTATTAGGCTTCTTGATTTGTTTTGTGTGGAACTGTAGTATTTCACTGAGTGAAAGGAAATAGGATTTATAGACTGATTTCAAGTTCAGAAATAGGATTTACAGACTGATTTTTCAAGTTCAAATTAGCTTATTTGCTCTGATGCTCATTGCTTTGAAAGGAAACAAAAAAGAAAATTCTTTATATTAGTGTGTTTTCAACTTTAATTTAAAAAGTGTCTAACTGTGTGGCGTTTGCACAGAAATGTGGTTAACATCAGCAAACTAGTTAGCTCACTTAACTGCTGTTTTCCCTGCTTTCTGTTTCCCTGTTCTTTCTGTCTGACTCTGGCAGAAATGCAAAAGTCTGAGAATACTTACAGAGAGGCTTGCATTTGACACTTTGAAAAAATAAACCGTGTTGTTCTGGGGAACCTCTGGTTGATGACGCCAGTATGTAGAGGCAGAATGTTGAGTGTGTCTTTTTAAATACCGCCTACCTCATAATAATCCAAATAGTGATAGAAATTATTCTGATACAGTTTGTACTGAGAAGAAGAGGAGCTGAAGGGTTTGAGAGAGTTGCTTCCGGAAGTGAGTGACTGCTCTTTGTGGTTTGCTTAGGTAAACTCTGCTCATCAGCATTAATCTGTGTTAGATACATGGTTATGTGTGGCAGTTACTGTTGCTTGCTTTGTTGCAAGGTGACCAAAGGGAAAGTGTTAGCTCACAGGAACAGCGAAGGGGTTACTGAAGACTGTACGTGAAAAGGGAATGACAGTACTTGAAGGGTGATTTGGAGTACCCTGCTTTACAGATAATGAACAAATCTGTAAAATCACAATAATCGTGCCCTTTGACCACATCAAACTTCATCCCATGACGTTTCTTACACATAAACTTTGGTGCATTTTCTGAAAAAAAGATCTTAATGAACTGCCCTTCTACGCTTATAAATAAACTTTTTCAGTAACCTCACAGACCGTGTAGGGTTACCCAGTTCCACAGAGCTATTGGGAAGTAAGCGTAGACCTGCAAATAGGCTCAAAACATACAAACTGTCGCCTTTCAGTTTGATATTATAAGATGGGAATTAATTCCTAAAGCACTTTGTAATTTGTCTCATGTTTGCATGAGTGCCTGTAACTGTGCATGTGTGGCGCAGAGAGAAAAATTTGTCTTTTATGTTATGTGTTCATAGCAGGCCTTTTCATATTCCTGTCTTGCAACAGTGGTTATTTGAGGTGAAACTATGTTTCTTTTTTCTAGTTAAAAAAAATGGAGGAGTCTCATCAGGAAGCTACAGAAAAAGAAGTGGAGAGGATCTTGGGATTATTGCAAACTCATTTTAAAAATGATCGTAAGTATGATTCAGTTAAGCTTTTAAAGCATTAATTTGAGGAAATGAATACTCTTCTACAGTTCAGAGTGGTTAAACTATAGAAACAAAATTAGGTGGAGTTTGCAAGTAGAAATCTTGATGTTGAAGGATATATAGTGACTATGTCTTTTTTTTATGAACACAAATCAGTTGCTGTTTGATTGCAAAGTAAATTTAAATCCTACCCTCTCCTCTTATTAGAGCATGCCATGTTTTAGAAGGCAAATAGTCACTGCGTATGTGTATGCGTGTGGCAAAAGATGGAAGAAAATAATATCTTCTAGAAACGTTGGTTTTTTCTGTAGGCAACTGGGAATTCAGCATTGTAACTAAATTGACATAAACATTCAGTTAGCTTTTAGAAGGAGTACTGACTTAAGTTTGTGTTTACATATATTAGCTCTGCGTATACCACCTGTTTGTTTATTTGTTTTTTAACAAACCCATTTTTGCATCTGTAGCTGATACACCTATTTCCTTCTTTGATCTTGTGATTGATCCAAACTCTTTTGCACGCACTGTGGAAAACATCTTTCATGTGTCCTTCATTATAAGGGTAAGGCATGACATGTTCTTGAAATCTTATTTTAGATATTGGAATTATCTGGAAATACTGATTTGTTGTTTTTATGGCTTTAATATTGACAGATTAGGATTTAAATATTAGGAATCCTAATTTGTTTTCTACAGTCTATGATATTTTGGTAACTGAATAAAAAAGGAAACAGAGTTGACAGTCTCATTTCTTTTAATAGATTTTTCTACTACAGTCAATTTACCAACAAAACAATAGTGAAATTTTTGCTGTTAATACACTTTTCAAGAAGGGATTCTAGCTCACATTATTTTGGATGATAGGAGAGTAGTCATAGGGTACAGAAGAGTTATTGAGGTTGTAGGACAGTATGTCAGTGCAGCGTTTTACGTTCCTTTCGAATCTGTAGAATTGCACTTCATACTATACTTAGTTTGTCTAATAAATAAAATGAATTTGGGAAAAGAGAAGAACTTAGAAGTATATTTTGACTAAATTCAGGTTTATAGTGAATAGCGATGTGATTATGAAAGGTTAACTCAAGTACATTTAATGACTAATAATGATTTTTAATAAAACAGATTTTTTATATTCCAACAGTTACCAGCTGTCCTATATTAGCTGCATTCTTTATGAATAAGTGCTATATTTAAATCATTTTTCTTATTTGGTATGCCAATTAAGATTCTTTATCAATACATGTACCTGTTTATGATTATGTAATATATTAATTAAAAATATGAAATCTCAGTGCATTGTCCTAATTAGATAGCTCTAATTTCTGAAACTTTAATTCCTACTGTCTTTTAGGATGGTTTTGCAAGATTAAAGCTGGATGACGATAAATTGCCGATAATAGGTAAAATCTAGCTTTAAAAGACTGGTTTTTGTTCCAATATTGAAAAGTAGCTACATCTTATGTGTTCACAAAGTTTTAGGTATGTTTTTAGCTGCAGTTGTAGAGATTCGGGGATACGCAGTGAATGTAATTGAAGGCATGTAGAGATTTATGAGAGGAACTGAAAGGATTGAGTCTCTTTAAAATATGGCAAAAGGCCATTATGCTGATCTACACAAATTAATTCTATTAATAGAAATAAAAGATTATTACCTTTCATTTTTAAATGATATTTTTGCTAATAAGTATATGAACAGTGTTACGCTTTGCTGAGAAAAGATACTTTTGTGTGCAAGAAGTCTCCTTTGTCTATCCAAGTTGGGAAGTGGTGCAACTTCAAAACAGTTGAAAAGGAAATGCCATCCTACGTACGAGGTCTCTGGCTTTCATTCCCACAGGATATCAATGGGTTTAAGACTTTGGTGGGATTTCATAAAGGATTAAATACTTAGGTCCTTCTGAGACTCTGAAAAATGTTAGTTTCTGAATTTTTAGGAGGTAAGACTAAAGAGATTTCTTAAGAAGCATACGGTACAGGCTATTGATAGACACTAGCTTAGTGGAGCCTGTGTAATTAATTTGCTTTTGGTGAAGCTTTGTGTTCCTGGAGGAAACTGACTTTACGAGTGTAAAGACGATGAAAATCCTGTATTTTGAACAGAGCCTTCAAAAGACAACGAGGGAATGGATGACCATAGCGCTGGAGCACGGAACCAGGTTGTCATATCTCTGAACCATCAAGAATGGAAGGTATAATAGATAGCACTTGATACTTTTGATTATTTTTTTTTTTCCTTAAGTGTAAGGATGCATTTGAGAGCTGTGCTGTTACGTGCTCTGATGAGGATAGGTGTTCCCGTATCACTACATTTAATTTTATGGATTCCAGAACAATCACAAATCTAATGAATGCTTTTAACTGCAAGAAAACTGAGACTTGGGATAGCAATTTCATCTTTGATCCTTGAAGCCTGGTCAGTTTAAGGGCTTTGAAGTTGCACAGTGACTTGCCTTTACTGTTTTATATGAGGAATCGTGAGTATGGAGTCTGTTTCTTCCCTTATATAGGATACTTGCTTCTGGAGGGGAAGTTCTCCATACAATTTCCTCACTGTTTGGTGTTTGTAATAAATCTTAGACAAAAAGTAGTTTTTAGCACATAGAACTCTTCTCCTTTGTCCCTCACTCAGAATGTGCAGAAGAAACTTAGTAATTTGAAACAGTGCTTTAGTATGAGAAACTTTATTACTTACCTCGTAGTAACTGCAATTAAACTGAAATAGTTCATATCTTGTAACTTACAAACTCTTGTCCTCTAACCAGGAGATTGTAGAAACATATGAAATAACAGAACCCATGATTAGCCCTCCTTATCAGAGAAATGAAGATGAAATGGAGATAGCTTAATTCTTCAAGTAAGTTCTTTTAATAAATCTAAACTAAATAAGTATACAGTGCATGAGTTCCTTATGCATGTGGAAGAACTGCAGGGAAACTACCTGTGACTTATGAATGGAGAAAAACTATAAGCAGGGTAGCTGTATAATGTCTGGAACGTTTCTGTATTCTTGATCTCTTCATGGCACAAAATGTAATCTGGTCTACTATGCAGTAACTAACTGAAAAAAACCCTTTATTTTTACATTTGATGGTCAGTTAATTGACATACTTGAGTTAATTTTTGGAACTTTGTACTTGTACTTGGAATGCAATGCTGTCAAGAATCATACCTTAGTTTTTATACTTTTTTTTTTAACCTACTGACAGCTGATGTTGTTAATAGAGTAGGCTGAAGAAGGACTTAGGGGAGCAGGAAGGGAAGACAGCCTGGTTCCCTCTAAAATCCTTTAAACAATAGGATTGAATTCTTTTATTGTCACAGTTGTTTGGTAAGTTCTAAGTCTGAATGCATGTTGTCTTATTGTCTTCTCTTTTTTATTTCCCCCTAGGTGCCTTAAAGAAAATATTTTAAAATGTTTCCTTCAGAAAAGATTTTTATATGTATATATTGTAAAATTAAATTTATTTTTATTGGAACATCTCGACACTTTATATAAGCTGTCTTGATTATACCTGTCACAGGGTTATTACCATACAGGTTCTATTTATTATGGCTTAGTTTACTACTTTATATAAAGCTTACTGACACAAGCTTTCATCAAGAGGAAATGCCATCGCCCTTCTTTCATCCCTTGTCTCTCCCCAGTAGCAGCCTGCAAGTGGAATTTCCATGGTTAACCATCTCTGCTGCGGTAGTCTTGTTATCTAGGTGATCTTGGGTGCTGCAGGAGAAATTGATACTGTCTTTCTGTTCTCACTCTTCTGGAAATCAAGGTTCGAGTTTGCAAATTTGGTCTCAATTACAGATAAAAATTCCTCCTTCCTTTTCTTTTTTAAGTCTGTCATGTGTATTTGGTTTTGTAACTTAGGCAGGACAGCTATATTAGGCCATGACATTATTTTCTTCAACATAAATAAAGTCTAGCTCCATCTCCAGAAAATACTCTTCAGAGGACCGCGTTCTCTGGAGTTTTTAGGATTTCTTGCTTCCTTCTGCCGTTAGGCAGGGTTTCTGACCGAGCAGCCGAGGGAGTCGGTGCCCAGGGATCCGCTGTCCTGCTGCCGGCACCGCTGTCGGAGCACGTTCTGGGGGGTGATAAAGCGCGGTCAGGCTATGGGAGTATGCGAAAACGTGGTTTGGTCACCAACAACACGAGGGAGAGCTGTGTGTCCATGCAAATCCCGCAGCCGGGGGAGGCCTCCTCCGGCCTGGCCCGCGGAGGGCGGCAGCCGGGCGGGGCGCTGCGGGGCTGGGCCGCCGGGCGCCATGCCTGCCGCCGTGGTGGAGTACAAGGGCTGGAAGGAGGGCTACCGCTGCGGCTACTGCGCCTCGGAGCGGGGCAAGGTCTCCGCCGGTAAGCGGGAGGAGGCGGGACGGGCCGGGGCTGCCGGGCTCCGGCGGCGGGGGAGCGCGGCCGCCCTCACTAAAGATGGGGGAGCTCGCCGGGGCCCTGCGGGGAAGGCGCCGCAGCCGCCCGCGCTAAACATGGCGGGGCCGCCGTTTCCTGTGGGCGCTGCCCGTGCCCTGCCCTTAGCAAAGATGGCGGCGGCGGCGGCTGGTTCCGGGCGTCCCGGGCTGCCGTGTGGGGCGGCGGGCGGGCTGCTGTCCTGAGCCGGGTGGCGGGGCCCCGGGGGAGATGGCGGCGGCCGGCGGCTCTCCGAGCATCGTCGAGTACTTCGGCGGAGAGGATGGCTACCGCTGCGGCTACTGCAAGAACGAGACCGGCAACCTCTCCCACGGTGCGGCCCCGGGGGTAGGGCGGGCTGCGAGAGCAGCCGGGAACGGGCCGGGCCGCGCCGCTGCTGCCGGAGACGGGGGCGGCTGGAGGCTACCGGGCCGCTCCTGCCTGGGGCCGGCGGAGCCGAGGGAGGCCTGCGGGCTGGCAGCAGCCTCCGCCCGAAGCCCCTCGCCCGGGGCTTCCCGGGGCAGCCGGCGAGGAGGGGCCGGTGTGGGGCCGGGGGCTCTCGGGAGACCTCGCCTCACGGTCCGGTTTTATAGCAGTAGGGCAAACCATCAAAAATAACGGGAAAGCTTTGTAAAGGATGAAGTGTTTTAATTACCACTATCATCATACACGCACCCTAACCGAAGATGTAGTTAGCATCGCTCCGGACAGTTTTGCTGCTCCGGTGCAGCTGCCCTGCCCGGCCCTCCGCTCCGGCCCGGGTTAGCGCTTGCTAAGGGCGCCTGCCTGGCAAGGCTCGGTGCCTCTAAAGCTGCGGCTAGACAAGTTTTGCTTAGGCCAGCTCAACGAGAAGCTATATTCTTTTGCCTGGTGAAGAGGCGACAGTCCCTGAGCTCCGCTCGGCTCTGCGGCCTCGGTGGTTGCTCTCCGAGGGGTCCCGGGGAAGGGTCTCTGTCAGCTTCAGCGCCTCTCAGAAGGGTTCTTCTGGCCCAGTGTTTCTGACTGATTTTTAACAAAACTAAGGAGCAATTTAATGTTATTTGGTTGGTGTATCTCTGGGAAAGATAGCAGGTGGAGAGGTAAACTTTTAACTTGATTGCATCCCAAGATTTATTTTGGTTTTGTTTTTTTTACACTTAACGTGGATGTTGAAATCAGTAATTTATGAGAGTTATGAATATGCCAAATCGTTGAAAGACATCTATTCGAAAGTTGCAATTAGCTACTCAGATTTACGGTAGTATTTCTGTAGAACTTGTTGTATTTTAAAGCATAACTGTGGTTGGTCAGTCAAGTGTGTTACTGTATTATTTATTTCAGGTATGTGGGCACATTCAATGACAGTTCAAGATTACCAGGATCTCATAGACAGAGGATGGCGAAGGTAAACTTAAAAAGAAAATAGAAAGCCTTGTTGGCAGTTTAGATACAACTTAGAATCCAGATTTAAAATTTAGGTCTGTGAAAACAGTTAACTGGTTTCCATAAGTAATTGAAATAGAACTATTTGTCCAACGCTCTGCGATTTTTTGTAACATGACATTGTCAAACAGGAAAATATTGTTATTTTAGAAGGGTAGTATTTTAGTATAGCAGCAAAAGGCTCAGAACTTGCTTCTTGGCTTTTGTTTCTCGTCGTGTAATATTTTGATGTTATTTTAACAGAAAAGGTTGGTCTTCCATTTATTTTGTAGCATAAGCAACAAAAAATCAATACGTATTTATTATTATTTGTAGAAGTGGAAAATATGTCTACAAACCTATCATGAATCAAACGTGTTGTCCTCAATACACGATAAGGTAAGAAGCTTAAAATATACTATTGTAAGTGATTTGGCCGCTTCAAATATGTTCAACCATTTGTGTTCACTGCTTTAAATACATAATACTTGAAAAGTTTATCTACTTTTAATGATACTTTGAACACTAAATATCTGTTGTTGGGTTTGTGCACAGGCACATCAGCGGCTCAGGGATGTTTTCCTGCAAGCAATCTGCTAAGTGTGTACACTTGCCTTTTGCTTCTGGGTTGCAAGCCAAAGCGAGAGTCCTGTGGTTGCTCTCTTGCTCACTGGTTGCAGATGAACCACTATGTCTGTATCCCACTGCCTTAGTGGCCCAAATAAGAGAGGCTGTCAGTTGAATAGGTATGAATAATTCTGGATACGCTTTTCCAGCATGAGTAGTCAGTGTCAATGCTGTATATACAAGATGGATAAGTGAAAAATTCTAGTATATTGGCCTCCTAGGAAACCTTTTTTATGCAGTGCTTGAGGTCATCTTGGCATATTTTAGTGATTATAGTGATATACACACAAAACGTGCCATAAAGAATGATATTATGCAGTACAAGGCAACATAATTTTATTAACTCAAAAGTATTGATAAAATATTTGACCGCTTAATATAGGGAAATGTAAGAAATAATTAGAAAATACATATACAGTGTAATTTTTTGAAGTGATTCCTTAACATTTTTTTCTGAAATAATCTTTCACAAAATAAATGGTCATAATTTCTTTCTTTTTAAGGTGCCAGGCTTTGTGTTTTCAGACCTCCAAATCTCACAAGAAAGTTCTGAAGAAAATGTTGAAATTTATTTCCAAAGGAGATGTTTCGAAAGTAGTAAGTGAAGGTAAGAAATTCTTGATGTTTGAAAACTAATACCGGTGCTTGAAAGGAGGATCAAATACCTGCTTGAGTGATCAAATGGCTAATACGCTTTGATTTTTGAATATAGACCCGTTTATAAAGGTCTGGGGAGGTTGTGTCTTTACAGTGTGTTTTGAATCAAGAGCACTATGTCGCCCAGAGACCAACTTGTGCAGCTGACTTGCTCTATTGAAGAATACGTTTCCTTACTTTTTGCATAGACCAGCTTATTTTCTTTTTCATCTCTGGGTACATGCTTACTTTCTAGTTGGATGCCATAGAGAATTAGACTCTGCTTTTACCTCTGTCATAGAAGTGATAATCTGGAGAGGACTAAGCAGGACAGTGGGTGGCAGAGAAAAGGAAGTTTTTCTTCCACGTGATTGAACAGTCACATCCCATTTATCCAACACCAAAACCTTCTCAGTTGTGGTGGAACTTGTCTTGGTTCTGAATCGTTACAATTTGCCTCTTTTGTGTGGGTGTGTTAGGTTTTTGGATTTTTTGTTGTTGTTGTTGTTTGTTTGAAGTTATGGCATGAGATTAGTTGACTGCCCCATTTTAGTGGAGGAAATAAAACTCATAAATGAGTTGGTGCTAGTAATTCAGGGTCCTAAAGGAAGCTTTCTGTTTTCAGACTATTGCAGTCACTTTATGGGAAAACAGTTGTAAAATTGGAAGTGAGTTAATACTAATGTTAATTGTGCAAAGTGTGAGCTGCGGTTATACAGAGAGAAATTCACTCATGCAGTTTTTAATTATTTGCAGAAGAGCCTATGGATTCCCATATAGAGGATGTGGTCGCCTGCGACTTTGCATACAAAAGTGAATCTCAGGTCAGTCAGTCTGAACTGACTCCCTTGAGTGTGGATGACACAGAGGGGGTGGAGAATGAAGATAAGGACACAGAAGAAACAAAAGAAGAGGTGAATGTGCAGAAGGTGGAATCGGGTTCTCTTCACATATGTGCAGATAAAGACACACCAGTCCCTGGAGAACCATCACGTTCGGCTAAAATTGTTCACGCACCACCTAAGCCAGGTAGTCAAATTTCTAGTAGTAACTGGAATATACTATCATGATTTCGCAATGTTGTTGAAGTCCTTTTTATCTTGCCTAGTAAATCAATAATTGTTTCTCCCTGAGTTGGAGTCCTTGGTTGTGCAAGACTAGGAGCTGGATACAGCTCTGGCTGGTGCTGCAGGAGTGTTAGTTACTGGGTTAGCTTGAGGCTTGGAGTGCTAGTTACTGAGTTAGCTTAAGGCTTAACCTTGTCTCTTGTGCGGCAGTGGGAAACCAGTTTAAGCCCCAAGAATAACACCCTAGGTATTGTTTTTACATGTCTTCATTTCTGCAGGTCATCTTGTTGTAATAGAAGTTGTGTTGCTTACACCCTGTGAATACACCCCTGTGTTTAACACTATGTTTTTTATGCTTTCATAGACCACATTTGCTACAGATCTAACTGGCATTGGAAATATGTTCAGCATGTTGTTGTGTTGTTATTTTGTGGGCTTAAAGAAAATTGTATAGCTTTCTGCTGATTTAAAAAAAAAAAGTACAGATTCTTCTGGTCCTCTATAAGCAATGACATTTTCTAGTTGAGCTTTTTTTAATCTGCTTGGGAGCTTGCCTAGGTTTAGATTTTTGGCTAAGTTTAGATTAGAAAAGCAATGTCACTAGAGGATGTGAAATTATGAAAAACTGTAGTAATTTCTCCTTTTTTTTTCTTGCTGTGAACTTAATATTACATTTCTGTAAGGAAGTGCAGTAAGTATGTACAAGAAGTAAGGTGATCTCGCTCATTTTACTTCTGATGCATTTATACAGCGCTACAGCTCTCCTGTGCCAAAAACTGAAGGTAAATGCTTATTCATTTCTACAGTTTTGTGTGAAGGTACATGGAATATTGGTGGCAGTTTTAATATAATGGTATTAATAATTTTTAGTGTAATACTAATTTTAATAGTATGGTCACTTTTTTCAATATGGAAGTTATCCCTCAGTCAAGCTTTTGTATCGTAATTGTAAAGATTTCTGAAATGCTGCCTTTGGGCTGAATTCAAACATGAAATCTTTACCCTAAAAAAGGATAATCTCCTTGTCAGTCATCCGACTGTAATCTTTTTCGTGTGATAGATGTTACGGTACCCCTTGCTGTGGCATGAGAGCCTGGAATCTACGTCTGCTTGCAGTGGTGTTAAGCTTTTCACATAGCTTGTTGTGACAGGGAGGTGTCACGGATGAGCGGGCTTGTGATAGCTGGCGTGTCACATATGTCACAGCTGGTGGGTGATCCTCTGCGTGGTCCGATCAAGCAGAGGAGTCCTTCAGGGTCCGTGGGCTAAAAAGAAATGCTGGAAACTACTGCTCCCAGGACGTGCCCACAGAGTGCTGCGGGTTGCCTCTCCTACGGCTTCTCTTGTGTCCTGGCTGTGTTCCTGTGGGACATGGGTGCTTTCTGGAAGGAAGATGGTAAGGAGTGGATGGATTATTGCCAGAATAATTCATTTGACCAACAGCCTGCTCTGGAAAAGAGGGTAGAATTGCTGACAGGCTCTTTGTGGCCCAAAGGTTGCAGATGAGGCAGGCTTGTCTTACAGATCACGTTTCCAGTTTTGCATAGCCTCTACAATGGCCTGTTTAGAAAAATAAAGGGTATTTTCTGAATTGCAGTTAGCCAGTACGCGGCAAGTAATGTTAGTTAAAATCCTAGGGGGACTGGATACTTCAGAGTTTCTGCATGTGTTGGGACGTCATACTAATTCCTAATTTCACTCACCTGTTACATGTTGTGCCAGTATTTATGAGAACTTCAAAGTGCTTTTTCCTTCACAAAGGTTTTTGTCTCCTTCTATAGGGTGGCTAATTTCAAGTAAAATAATGGTTTTTTTTTTTCCTTAATGAACACCCGCTCCAATTGGATCGGGTTTTCATCAGCTTAACCAGCAATTTTGCATCTAAACAAAAAGGAAAGTTTTCAGAAATGCTTGACCAGAAAACGAGTAGTGCTGCATGGAAGCAGTACTGTTACACGTTCCTGGAAAACTATTCCAGAATTTTTAAGACTGTATTTTATATTTTGATTTTATAAAATGCAGTCAAAACTTTTATAGCTCTTATATAGTTCATAGTTTATATAACTTTTATTTGTTGTGCAAATTTTCAAAACCCTCTTGTTTTTATAATAATTGATGGCAAACTTTGGGTTATGTAAACATCATTTTGGAAGCAAACTAAGTGGATATTGACAGCAGATGGCAGTCTTGGGTAAATTATTAGCGTAAACCTGCCTCACCTTTGAAAAAAGTGAGGTATGGTCTTCTGTTGTGTTAAGAATAACATCGGGTAAAACTGGAAACACTGGAAATGCAGATAAAGCAAGCCTGAAACATTGTTTGTACTCTATTTCAGAAAAAGAGGATTTACTTTGATAGAGGAGAAATATGCATTAGGGTGCTTCTCTCTTTCTGGAGGTTTTAAATTAAATATAAAAGTAAATAATAAATGCATCAGAAAGCTTATTTAATTTGTGCTTTTTTTTTTTAAGGGTAGGTGGTGTCACAGGTCAAATTCAGTTTAAAATTTTCCAGATAGAAAGATGTTTAGTTTTCATCTTGGAAAATGTAGACTTATTCCATAATAAGATTGTTTAATTGCATTTTTATTCCTTTATAAGCAAAACAGGTCATTGTCCTATAGGAATAATGGGCTTTCTGCACAGTTTCAGGAAGAAAAGAAGGTTTGCTTATGTCTATATACACATTCATTGTTTTAAAAAGTTTTCCTTGCTAACTTACAGCTTATAGCAGATATGAGACATGAAACAGATACCAGTACAGATGAAGTACTCAAACATTCTTCAAATTTATCATGAATATTTTAAATAAACTCTTCCTCTGACTTGTTTGCCCATGGACAGGTCACATAATATCGGTAATTTCCTCATAGTATTTGTCCTTTTCCGGTGAATAATTTTATCTGTATGGATGAAACAAATACTGAAAAACCTTTGCTGAGAGGTGAGAACACTCAATCATAAAATCTGCTAGTGCAATCGTAGGCTGTCTGAAGAGTTGTATTAGTGGTATTAGCTGTATTGTTGTATTAGTGGTATTAGCTGTTGTTGTTGTTGTTGTTATTATTATTATTATTATTATTATTATTTTATATTATTATTATTAGTTGTATTAGTGGTATTAGCTCCTTCTCCAAGTCCTTGAGACGCTCTCAACATTTCAGCTGTCACGGAGGCTGCATGGCACAACCAGACTGGGACTTTGCTGGGTGAGCCACGAAGAGCTTGCTGCTCACTTGCCCCAGGAGTGTGCTTATAAACTCTGTAAATTCAGTATGGTATGCACATTAAAAAGAATAGTTCACAGCTTTACTGATACTTGAAAATTGATCCCGATATAAAGTATTTTGCCAATTTCTGTGGCGTATCTATTGGTAAAGAAAGATGCAGGCAGTGGCTCTGAGGGCTGCGGTTCTTTGCAGGTGAAGTGACTCTTGAACACATCAGTGAGCTTTTAAAATATCAGTGCTCTCACCGTTTCCAGTTTGAAGGAGGATATCACTGTTCCCATTGTCCATGGGAAGGTTTGAAGCTGACAGAGGACAAGAAAGATGTCACTTTTGGCTAATAAGTTACTAGTAAGAAGAAAGAGGAGGAAAGAAAGCTCTAACTATGTTTTCACAGGAGTTCTGGAAAAAAACAATTTCCATGTAAGTTCCAGGCCTCCGAGAAAGTGAAGTGGGATAAGCTGTACTTAAGTCCGGGTTTGGATTCTTCTTTATTTCTTATAAATATTAGCAGAGTTGGAAATGTGTCTTCTTCCTAATGCTTCAAAAGAAAGCACCTCATCGTTCAGGGTACTTTACCATTTGAAAAGGCAGGTCTTTCAAAAGTTGCCAATGTGTCTTTTGCGGATACATGGATTTCAGGAGAAAGCGAATGGCACAAAAGACTTCTTCAGCAGTTTGTCATAATATTTGTTACAGTTTTTGTTCTGTGCAAGATGTATGACTGTATTTCCCTATAGGGGAGTAGTTTTTTCCACTCTTCCTCTCCTTTTGAATATTTTAATATTACAGCTCTTTTTTTGGCCTCTACCCCATCTACCACTGCCTTAAAAAAAAATAATAAAAACTGGAGAATTAGAGTTACTTTGTATTACATTAGCTGGCTGCTGATGAAATTTTGAGTGCAACTTTCCCTCTCTATGGAACTCGCAACAGCAGCTGCCAGGCTGAGACCGGTATTCCTTGAAAATGGATGATTTGTCCCCCCGCTGTTGCCAGCGTACAGCTCTTACACAGCTTCTAGGGTGAGGTATCGTGTTCGGTTGCTTGTGTGCGCTACATGGAATAGCCAACAACGACGTACAAAATTTAAGGAAAGATGAAAGGCAGCAATGAGAGTGTTAGGAAAATGTTTCTTGCTTTTTGTAATTTTTACAAATTTGAATTTACGGATTTACAGTCAGTATTGATGAAAATAATACCGTCTAGGGAAGTTGCTACTTGTAAATAGATCCTTTCAGTGCCTTCAGTGGGTAGCATGGGGACCAGCCATCTTTTTTTTTTTTTTTTTTTCTTCTTCTTTTAATTGAAGAAAATTCTGTATTAATTTTTCTAGTACTGGCATTCTTATATCTTCACTTTTTATCTTGCATTACTGTCCTAACTATAAAATTAATCTGGTCCCTTTGTGGAGGAATTTCGACTGCTTTACATTTTTATTTGTGCATGCCTTTGGAACTACTAAGTTCTTGTATTACTAATTACTATTTCCCGTGCACATCCATTTGTTTTCTAGGTTTGAATTCTCTTTCAAGTAAATAGCATTTCACAAATAGAATGTTATGAACAGTTGATCTGTTAAAGATGAAGGTAAATTGATAAAAGTGAATCAATTAGTAAAAACAGACAATCTGAATATAATTTTAAGCAAAGATGTAAGCTTATGTGGCCTCTTACTCTTCTTTTACCTGACGTTAGTAGCATTGCCAGTAATGGCACTGGTGTTGTCATTTCTATATACTGCATAAGGATTCCAGGTGACAAAAAATAAATGCTTTTTTTTGTGTGTGTGTCTTCTACAGGAGTCTGTCGTGTAGCCACCTGGGTTTTTGATGCAGTAGAACAATTCTCTGTGAATTTGACTGTGACGTTTTGTGGTTGTGTTTTTTGACTTTCAGTATTTCAAGTTGATCCTGTAGCTGTTTGGAAGTAGTAGACCATCATACCATACATTAAACAGGAGCTTTTCTTTGTTTCTGAGAGGGGGATGTGGCAAAATGATTTAAGGACGGACTTAGCAGGAAGTCTTTTCATTTTAGTTTTAAAATATATTCTTGGCTCTGGAGTGGAATCGTGGTCAAGGTGTTTCCATATTAAAGTGCTGTGTTAAACAGCTGTAGAGGAAAAATCACTGCAGCTTAGCTTTGTTGGCATCAGGTGTTGTCAGTAGTTGTAAATGGGAAAAACATGTTATGTTCAGACTGTAGTCTGCAATTAATGGATATTTTAACCATTTATTTTGAGTGATTATGTAAGAACTACTTGTTTGTTGCAAAATGCGGTGTTTAATTCTTTGCTGGTGCCCTTGCAGGCAAAGGGGCTGATCTGAGCAAGCCACCATGTCGAAAAGCAAAGGACATACGGAAAGAAAGAAAACTGCAGAAACTCCTTCAGAACCAGAAATGTGCATCTGAAGGCTCTCCGCTTCAAGCAGGAGATCAAGTTTTCCTCTTGCAAAACTCTAAATCTAAAACAAACCAACCTAAAACCCTAGAAGACTTCGTTTTTGTCTCTTTACCTGATGATGCACCACACAAATTAGAGGTAAAGTCTCATTCACTGTTGTTGGAGGCAAATTAAGGAAAAGTCTAGTTAAGGAGTTTTTGAAATGCTTGAGTGTTGAGTATTTGTGACTTTATGGAATGGTTATAGTTTAAATCTTGTAATATATGTGGTACTGCATGATATATATATATATGGTGCAGCTGAGCTGTGTGTAGCCACAAGAGGGTACTCTTGCCCTTGCTGTCAGTCGTAGCAGAGGCCAGTACAGTTACCAAAACAACTTGTAAATTGATTTCATACAGCATGACTTGAAAATGAAAGACTTTGAATTAACTGAGTGTTGAATGATGAGAGAGATTCAATATTTAGTTCTTCAGTATATAAATACTTAAACTTTCTATGCTAATGAATCTTGACAAGAAAGCAGTAACTGTTCATAAAATTAAACAGATAAGAAGATAGTTGCTCTTTCTAAACGTCATTGATATGTGTTGATGTCTTTGAAAGCCGTAAAAGTGATGGTAGAAAAATTTGCTTAATATACTGGTTGCCATTAAATCTATTAGCAATACGGAGACAGTCACCTGGAAGACTTTTGGACTTTCTAACCCATAAAACCAATTTTTTTTTTTTTTTTTTTCCTTCCTGGAAGCTGGAAAACTATCTGAATATAAGTATTTTCCTGGAGTTACTATTATCAATGATGATATTGGAAGAGAAATTTTTAATAGTCTTTTGGTAATTATTCAAAAAGATAGTGATGATGAGTTAAAAGATTCACCCTGAATAACTGACAAGAAGCCATGAAATTGATCCATCTCCCTAACTCCTCCGGATTTGCTGATGAGTTGTATAACAGAAGTACGATGGCTTTGTCTGAACATCTTCATTTGGAAGATGCAGGGAGAATTAAAAGGAGGATGGTTCCAGCAGTGTTTTCCCAGATTGTCTTTGCTCCTTACTGTGACTGTCAAGTGTGGTGTTTTGGTTTTTTTTTTTTTTTTTTGATCAGAACCAATGCTATTTGTGAAAATAGAACCATACTGAAAATTAAGTGTTTTTTGAAATGAACATGTCCTTAAATATGCTTTAAAAGAAATGCACTGTTGCTCATGTGATGGCATTCTTTTGGTTAGGGAGCAATCATTTTTACTAAGAACAATTTTTAATTTGTAGATTTTTTAAAAATAATTATTTTAGTTTTGTATGTGTAAGGGTGGTGGTGGGGAAGATGGATAACTTCCTATTACATTAACTTATAATTGAATATGGAAACATTGTTTCATCTTCCTCTTTCAATTTGAAAAATAACAAGAAATCCCTTTGGGATTACTGCAAAAAACCATGGTCTTTATCTAAAGAGCACAGATATGAGTCTTCCAAATGCATGGGTCCTTCAAGTATTTTTCAGTATAGTGTGAAACTACAAGAGAAGATTTTAAAAAGTACAGAAAATCTCTTTAAAATGTCAATCGGCATACCATTTGTTGGTTTTATTTCCTGCAAACTATTTGTGTAGTTATTCTATACGCATTTTAGCCATCTTAATTTGCAGTTTGAAAACCTTGTATGTTATTCAGCGTAAATACAAAAGTCTTCAGTAGCCTAAATTGAGCTGAAGAATTGGAAGGCTATTGGCTAATATTAATTACATTGTTAGGGCCTTTGTGCAGGAATTCAAAATTTCTCTCTGTTATGATATTTGTTTATGTATAAATATATAGTTATTGCATGATATTGTAATAATAAATGTGTTTAACTTCTTCTGAAGGTGAGGGTGGTGAGATCATCTCCACCAAGTTCACAGTTCAAAGCCACATTTCAGGAGTCTTACCAGGTCTATAAACGTTACCAGATGGTTATTCACAAGGACCCACCTGATAAACCAACTATAAATCAGGTCAGAAAGCCAAATGAATTTTATGCAAAGCTCAGCTTCCCCTCCATTTCACGTGTCTTGTTTCTAGGAGAAACAAATGTGGATTTCATATCCATTGTATACTCAGGAGCATGTAAAATACTGTATCAAATAAAATCAACGTCCTGAAAGTGCAAACTCTTTTGATATCTCTTTGTGAGTGCCACAAATATTCGGTCTTAACTGCAGACAAAAAAGTTAAGGAAGTTAAGTGGGGATGCTATTGGGTAAGAGATGGAGAGGATGAGGCTTTTGGAGATAGATATTGTGGGCCTTATAAATACAAATCTCATAAGAACTAAAACCAGCTGGACACTTACCCTGATAACTAGTCTCATTGGCTTTGGTTCGAATGCTTTCATAAGGAGGAACAAGCATGATCAGGCCCAACACGTGAGTGAAGAATTTATCATACGTACAAATTGTTGGTTTAAGGTTCACAGAAGTTTTATAAACCTCTTCATTTTCAATTTAAGCCCTTCAAGAAGTAATCAGTGCACTCCATCTAAATTACACATCGTTACTGCTTCTTGTAATGAGCAGGCGGTGTGTAATAGTTAACTGTCAGACATATTACCTCTCTGATACTATGAAGAAAAAAATTCAGGCGATTGGAGAAAAAGTATATGTAGCAAGAATATGTAATTGCTAAACTGGGGCAATGAGTGATGTGCCATTAAAAATAATACATTTTAAAAGTCCTTGAGACTGTACAATGAGAATAAAATTTGTGGTTGATTTCTTAGATAACTTGGTCAAAAAACAGGTTGAATAAACTGATGCTTTGAAGTGTTCTAGTGTTATACAATTTTTATTCTTTAATGAAAGTATCAACAGTCAGTTTAAGCTTAGGGTTAGTTGTCAGACTTTCCCCTGTAGGATTTTCTTGTTACTACGTTTAAAGTAGAAAACTGACTTCAGAGGCTTTGAAGTGGATAGGAGGAGGTCTTTCACTAGCCTTACCTTCAGAAGCATATTATCTGATTATATGCACTCAAAATAGTATGCTTGTATTTTCCTTGCTCTGAAGGTGAGGTTAGTTCCTGTCTCCTTTGAGGACCCCCAGTTCAAATCATCCTTCAACCAGTCAGCCACTTTATTTGCCAAGTATCAGATGGCTATACACAAGGATACACCTTCTGACTGTGGCGAAAATGAGGTACAGTTCCCTGCATGCCCCTTTATGAAAACATTTTTTTTTTTTAATGCACAGTTAAATGATGGGAAGTGGTGTCTCTGAGAGGGATTCTAAATACTAAAATATTGCAGTTTCCATTTGGGAGGGAAAGCATTGTGGTTTTCAGCAAGCTTCTGTTGCAGGCTTCAGCCCAAGGGAAACTGAGCTGAAGCGGGAGGGATTATGCACCATCATAACTTAAAAAACTGTTAGTAATGAGTTAAGTAGAGCTGCTGTGTGTACATGATGGGACTGAGATCTCCACTGGAAATGGGATAATGGTATGGAAGTGCTTTTTTGATGGCAAAAGCATCTTCTGCTTTAAAGCTGTTTGGTACCTTTTCCACATTTCTCCTTAATTTTTTGTTGTCTTGCTTAATTTAACAGGTGAAAGTTTTTAAAAAAATCTCAGTTTTATTCACATTTCATTGCTAAGCATAACTCTCAACTAGAACTCTCCTTTGCACTAGAAACAGTGCAAAAATATTCCCACCAGCTCATTGTCTGAGATTCAGTGAGAGTACATTGCATATGAATAAAGCCTGCTTTTAAAATGGTATTTACAGGATGCTAGTCCTAATCTAATAAGTAAAAAAAAACCAAAACAAAAAAACACCCCACCAATCTCATAGGGTTCTAAACAAGCAGCTATTCTGCATTTCTCTGGCCGGTGGCACAACATTAGCAGAATTAACAAAACTGCTACCTCCGATCTGTCATTTCTGTCTACTGCAACTGTAAGACTTCCATATTGATCAACTCTCTAGTCAGACTTTTCTGCTTTTGAGAGCAATACTTGCAGAAGTGATACCTAGCAAGCTGTGGCTGCTTTCCAGGTAGAATAATAAAACCACGTAATCATTTTTGGCTTTAGTTCAAAAGAGTGTAAGGAGAGCTTTTTTCTGAGAACTCTGTAATGCTACTGTGGAAAGCCATAAAATTTATTCCACTTTGTTTTGTAAAATAATAGGACTCATAACAATAAGTAGTAGTCTCTGCCCTTTTTATAATTACTGACATAAATTGGGTTAATTACAATAAGGTAAAAATTGGAAACATGCCAAGAAAGATTGAGCTATTTACTAGATTTGTACCAGGCTTTACCTGGCCTGATTAGGGACTTGATTTTTTTGCTACGGTGAATGTATTTCAGCCCTAATGCTTACATATAGCCTATATTCCACCATGCTTTTGCTCTGAAAATCTTGTTACTGCAGAGAGGGTGGTAAGAACTTCATATCCTTACTTATTCTTTGCTTAAAATTATGGATTTTTTTTTAATACAATCATTATATCATGAAGAATCAAGAGCAAAATCATGATGGCTGCTTGCAGTTCAGTTCTGAATAGCAGTTAGCTCTCAGTTCGTCTAATCTCTGTTTGGGTCAGAGTGCGTGGCTTGGTGTAGACTTGGCTTTGATGGCCTTCATCACTCCTGGAACTTTGTTTTTTAACTGAGGGAGTCTGGGGAGGAAAGCTGATAAAGATGCATTAAGGACAGTTCTCGTTTCCACCACCTTCAGGTGTAAAGTCTGTCATGGGAGTTGCTGTTGAACAGGAAGGAGATGGATTTATATTCATACTGCTAATAGTTTAATGGATTTTTATCCTCTTTTTCCTTGTTACTTGCCATAGGTGTTTCCCTACTCTGCCTTTATCTTCTCTGTCTCATATTATGTTTGTTCAGGCTTAGTGTAATATTCCAGAGGAGACACAGAATCTTCTCCGAAGCTTCTAGTAAATGTAAAATCTCAGTCTGATGCTGATGGCTGTTAATTTAGGTCCTGCTTTAGCACTAGTAAATTGTCGTGTGTGTTCATGTGACTACCTGGCTAAGAAGGTCTTTCTATTCACAGGTAGTAGGCACTAAAGCTCCGTCACTTCAATCAAAACCATTTTCTATTTGATCCCTGCAGGAAGTAAACTGAAGAATACTTTACACAAAATATATTTTTATGTAGATTAGAAGACTTTTTTTTTTTTAATACTGAATTTCTGTGGGAGGAGAATTATCTGAGTCACTTTTAAGAACAGAAGATACCAAGTAGGGTAAAATTGATCCAAGTTATTGAGAGGAAGGCTGGAAAATGCTGTTTGAAAGACCTCAAACTTTTTCTTCTTCCTGTTTTTCAGACTTTTTAATATATCACACAGACATTATGGAGCCAAGCAGTTCTTTAAGTAAAGGTAGAATGAAATTCTGTCCTATACACAGGGCTTTTTATCAGGGTAGTAACAAGTCTGCTTTGGGCTTTAAACTGGCAAACATCCAGGAATTTTTTTTTCTCTAAAAATTAAATTTAGCTTTTAATCTGTGCAAGGTAATATATCTGTGTATGGTAGGTGAGCCTCCTTTTCAGGGAGAGTCCTGCACACTTTTGTGTTTGGAAAGTTTCTAGTTTAGGAAAAATATTTAATTTTACATTTGGCTGAACACTTCATATTTAGAAACCTGCCTATATTTAAATCCAGAATCCAACAAAAATTTTTATGGGACATATTAACAACTTCTTTTTGGAATATATTCTTAGATTGTCGGCATTACAATATACTCTCTGCCTATATTAGCTGCTAGACTAGTTTAATATTAACCTTACTACATTAAAAGGCAATTTTAGGAACAGATTTAAAATTGTGATTATTTGAAAATAACACTAATGCGGCAAGTTATAAAACAGTTCACAATATTAACAAAAGTATGTGAACTGTGAAGCCAGTTGTGCCTCAATGAGTGTGAAAGAAGGCCCTCTCTTGGTACCTAGGCAATGTCTATACATCTTTTCATCAAGATTTTATGTGAGAAAGGGGAATAGATAACTTCCAGGACAGAGAATCCTTTGAATACTTGACACCAAAGATTTCTTTGAACTTCTAGACACGCTCTGGTTAGTGCCGCTTTGAGACCAGTGATAACTGGTGTTTCAGTGCCCTTCAAGATGGTGGGTTCTTCTGAATTTTGCCTTTCCCTCCCTACTTTCTCCTCCTTCTTCTGCATCTCTGATGGAGACTGCAGTAGCACCAATAACTGTGTGTTCATTAAAAAGAATTTATTTTGAGATTTTGCTGGGGAGAGTTCTGTGATGCATTTTGATGATGCAGTACTGATTCCTGATTGAGGCAGTTAACTTCTGTTTGTTTTAATAAAAAGCAAGGTAGAAATTTCATAGTGGAATAAACTTTTTTCCAAGTCTCAGAGTTGGTGTTACCCCTGTGGTGATGAAACTTGCCTTTTCTATGGAAGCATCATCACAGCCTTTAGCGACGCTCTCATTGGCGAGTACAGGATTTGGTAAGGTAGAACTATATTTGCTATCTGCCAAATAAGTTAATATTCTAGGAACGGTTTTGAGTATCTCCTTGCTCCTGGAATTAAAACCAGTTTAGCTTGCAAGTGAAAATTTTTCAAATGTTTTTATCTTGACATAAAAGCTACAACTCTTTTCTGCATAGGCTTTTAAACTCTTGATTATCACCTTTTCTCTTAGTTTGTCTCGTATAAATTGAATTTCCCTTGGAAATCTTCTCAACCCTCTGAAAAACCTTTGGTCAGTTCCTACAGGATTCAGCTTCACAACTGCCCTGGTTGTCTCTGCGCTTCAGAGTGCAGTCGAGTACTGATGTTACGCAAAGTTGTTGGCACCTAGGAATGTTTACGTCAGCGTGTTTTTGAATTGGTGTCCTGAGGAAAAACATAGCAAATGATTTTCTAATTAAAGGTTGCTTCATAATACTTAAATACTGCTGCGGAAGAACTGATTTTTCAGTTTTTCTCTGTGGGAACACAAAACCTTATTAAGCTGCTATGTAAATGCAGTCATCCACTGTTTTAGTGATACATGTGCTTATCTTAAAAAGAGTTGTTGGAAAAAATCAGAAGAATTAGGGGGAACCTCAACAGATTATTAAGTGGTAAAGTATAGATAGCTTCTGAATGAGGTAAGACACAGTCACGGAAAATAGGTGTATCGCTGCCTATTGGAGAAGTTTATCCAAGGCTACTCTTGAATTAACCAGGTCTCTGAACTGCTCATTTCTAGAAACTGAAAATGAGCAAGAGAAGAATCTGTTTTAGTGTTTATCACATTCTGTGAATTTCTTCTGGCCCTTTATGGAAGTACTGTACACGGACCTTTATCTCGGGTCCAAGACGGTAGCTGTCATGTACTGTTCCCAATATAATACAGCTATTATTCAATAGCTTTTTTTTAATTTTCCCCCCCCTTAAAGTAGTGGAAGACTATAATCATGTTTAATGTGAGAGTCTGTGTCTATAACATACAAAAAGTCACTAATGTAACCCATTGCAAGGATTTATTTAACATGTCTACAAGTTACCTGTTTGGGTTTTCATCTGCTGGGGTGGTGGTTATATTTATTTTGTGAAACAAGTCAAGCTATAATGAAAAAAATTGAAATCATGACAGCTTAGAAAAACTGAAAAAGGGAGACTCCTGTAATGAACAGGAGAGGAGATAGTAGGCTGAGCATCCCTTCATTGAACAGGCGTTGTTTCCCCTGTATTACCAGTGGAAGACTGGTTGAACACAAATTATAGAGCTGATCAGCAGATCAAGAGTACCTTAATTATGCAAACAAATTGTATGTGTGGAGGTTGGTCCACCTTTTTTTCTTGATTTGTCATAAGAAATATAATAAATCATAATATAGCTTTGCTGTAATAGTTCATGCACAGAGAAATGGATAAATATGGGTTTGGAACCTGTTCGTTTTTTTGTTTTTTTTTAAATTGAGTAACTTTTAATAGCATTTGGCTATATTTCTGGGAGAAAATGCATAGATTAGTGTATAGAAGGGTGATCTGAGAATAAGACAGAAGAGTGAACTTTTTACGTGTCTTGTATAATCCCAAGAGGCAGAAATACGCTGATAATTGAATCAAGCGCTGGGGCCAGGCCGTGCCAGTGGAGGCAGCTTTCTCTACAGATGTCCTGCTGTCTGTTAGTCTGGTTTTACCTCAAGGAGCAGGCAAGACTCTGACAGTGACCAGGTAGTATTTTATGCTTTAGCTTTGTAGAATTACAGTACAAAAATCTGAAAACAAGATAGAAGCAGGGCAGAAAGAAACAAGATAGGAACAGTAACTAGCTCTGAGGGCATAGGCTGGCTCTTCAGATGAGAACATTGGATTTAAGGAAGCTTAGTGATAGCTCCGGCTTGTCTTCTGCTTTGCTAAGAGCAATCCATATCTGCAAACGTTTTAACTCTTGCTGAACAGCAAAAATACCCGTGTTTCTGTGTAAGAAATGCAGGGAGGGCTTTGCGGAATACAAATCACCTGGAAGATGCTATAATCCAACTCTACCCCAGCTTCAGGATGATTAAGAAAGTATGTGGAAATATACATGTAAATGTTATAGAACATTTTGCCACCTGCACGTCTCTTGTGTTTTAGATGAAGTGTCAAAATGTATTCCTTGGTATTTAAATGATAGATACAGATGTGGAACTGTGTAGCTCTGGAGGCAAAGATTTTAAATGAAATGAATACAGCAAAAACATTTCTTCTTGGCCCTTTAATCCCAAGAGGGAAATTTTTTGATCCCAGTGATGTAATCAATGGCTAATTTGGATGGGATTATCTCTAGCAGTTCTTCTTAAGGAAGTATCATCTCACCAGAGGCATTGCATTTCTGACCCAATGTTGTCCTTTTTAAAATGCTTCTTGAAGTCAATTATAGAAGCTGTCAACATATTTTATAGACACATACACATATATCTCTCTAAAAGCTCTCACTACTTTAGTTCTTTAGCTGCATTCAGATCTTGTGCTAAAAAAAAAATAGTGCCTATCATTCCAAACTGAGTTTTACATATAACATATTGTCATGTAAAAATTTGAAATGAAGCATTTTTTTCTTCCTGCCTCTTCTCCACTGAACTTAATGATGGATCAGGGTGGTTTAAACCACTGATACAATACATCTAGTCCATTAATGTGATTTTTTAGGCTTTAAGTCTTTTTACAGTAATCTTTGTCTTTAAGAAACACAGCTGAAGTGTAACTGAAACAAGCTATGTGGCAGCTACACAAGTTAGAAAACATTTCCTTAAAAGATCATAAAAATTCTGCAGTAGTTTCCAGAAGGAGCAAGAGTGAACAGTTTATTGCTGTTTAGACCTTCTGAAGCAAACGTTTTATTTAACTTTTCATGAGTGTTTTATAATGACGAACTTGTAGAAAAATAGTGAGTCTCCATTCCCTCTGCAAAGCTAGCTGGATGCTCTCTTTGCTTTGTGCTTAACTAAATATTTGTCTTGGAAGAAAAGAATTTCACAACACACAAAAGATACACTGTTTGAAAAGGTGCAAAAAATTACTGAAATAGGTATAGTGGGGTTTTTTCTTTCCCATTTTTTTTTAATTGCCTCCCAGAAATCCACTTGAACTAACATAGAAAACTGAGCGAGTAGTCTGGGAAATGCCAAGGAGCACGTTGCGGTCAGTTTGAAAGCTGCTATCAGCAGCCAGTTGCAAACTTTTAGGTCTCTCTAACCTAGTTTCCTCTTTCTTTTTTTATTTTCTAGTGAGAGAATGCTTAAAAAATCAATAGCCTTTGTGGTTATTTTTAACCTTCTGTAGCTTGCAGCCGTACGTTTCTACAATGCTCTCGAATTAGCTCTTTTAGCATTTCGGTTGGTGGCAGCGCTAATCTGATGGCTGGCTCTCCGTGGTCGGCCGCTGCTGCGGCAGAACGTCTCACTGCAATGAGCTGGCGCTTCACATCTCTGATAACGCTGACTTGAAGACTTATAACTAGCACATCTGTATCAGCCGGATTCCTCCGGTTTACTTGTGTGGCCCTTGTGACTGAGGTGCCATGGATTCATGGATTTTATTCTTGAAATGCCTATAAGAGCCTAAGAATTTAGGCATCCAGACAATTAACGAACTTGTCCATAGTCATATAATTTCAGTTCAGATTCTTTTTTGCATAATGTTCTTCCTGATTTTGACAGTTTTCTATAGAAATCCATATAAAATAAAAAAAACCCTCTACTGTAAGACTGACAGATCTCCATTATTTTGAGAGTAAGTTTCTTCTGAGCAGACAAAGCCGCAGTGACTTTTTTCACTCCATAAGGCAACTGAAATTGTAATTCTGAAATGTACGTTCTGTCCCATCAGCAATTATTTCTATTTCATTAGTCCGATTCTTGTACTGAAAACAACATTTGAAGCATGCGTTTAAACTTGAAATTCTTTCTTTCCTTATGTACTATGTTTTGAAGGCTCTTTCTTCACCGTTGGGTCTGTAGATATCCCTGAAACTGTATTTTGTTAGCGTTCCTATGTTTTTGTAAGTCACTGTTGAAAATGCTAAATTGAGCCAGCCCTAGACTAAGTCTTTGATTCCTCTGCTAACTTAGCTCTAATGTATTGCCCACTTCAAGGATAGCAGGATAGCTTGGCACCATCTTTCCTTGTAAACATGCTACGTTTTGTCCCATTTTACCGATTTTTACATGAAGTTACAGAATTTTGTTCATTTTCCAGCTTAATTTCAATCTGTTTTCCTAGATAGCTTCTTTTTATTGTTGTGTTTTTTTTTTTTTTTTGGGGGGTGTCATTTAATAGCTTCTTCTAATCTTACTGAAAGTTTGACTTATTTTTTTTTATTGTTTATTTTTACAAGGATCCTAGCTCTTCGTTTCCCTGCATATGTAAGATACCTAACAATTGCCCTACTTGAGGAGGAAAAAGCTCTTCATAAAATGAATATATGGGGAAGATGCCAGGAGCCCTCTAGACAGAATGCCATCTTTTCGTGGCTCATTTCTGTTAGTGGGTACACTAAGATTCGTTTGGCCACTTTTAGTTCCAAAGGTGGGGAAGCATTCGATATGTTGGTCTTGGAAACAGGCGAGGCAAGAGAGAATAAGCTTACTTGATACACATGAAGGTGATACACTGGAACTGTAGCTTGTTTGATTTGTCTTCTGTATGGAAACTCATTACGTTATTTTTTATTTTATTATGAGCCTGGCACCTTTATGAAAAACAAAACCAAAAAACAACGAACGCTTTGGTTTATTTTAATCTCATTCAGAGATTAGATTTAAAAAAACAAAACAAAACAAAACAAACAAACCCAAACCGGCCAATTCCCATATTCATTCCTCACCCCTGCTTTACTCAAAGGAATACTCAGTTTTCCTTTACAGTGAATTGCAAATATGAGCAAACTCTAATACTGTCAAAGGGAAAATTATAAATGAACGCCTTTCTGTGATATCTTCCCACTGAAGATCTCAGATAATTTTACAGTTGCCGGTGATGACAGTTCAAAGCTGTTTTTTCCCCGAGAAGGCTATGATGTCATTGTGTGACATCAGTAACCCTCACTTGCAGGAAGTTACTGAGCTACCGGGTGAAACCTGTTCTGATTTAGCATCCAAAGCATCTGAATGTCTTCCCCCGCTTGGAAAAGGAAGCAGGTGTTAACACTCTAGTTTTACTACAGCTTTTTAAAGCTGTGCATGCACTTTCACTTGACCAAGTGGCTTTGGGTTGAATCAAACCTTCCTTTTATTTTTCTGCCTTTTCCCCCCGCTTGGATTTAATTCTCAGTGATGTGTTCCTCTCTTAGTTTTCTTAATTATGTTTGAACTTATTTCATGTTGTTCTGTTGATTCTTTCTGGCAATTGTAGTTAGTTTGCACCAAAGTAAGAATGTTGTGGATTTCATATATATATTATATAGTTTTTAAAAGACTAAAGTTTATGTAGTTCAGTTCGAAATTAAAATTAGAAAAACATGACTTTGTGAAAGGAATTTTGATTGTGCTTGTGTGACAGATTGAGTTATTTTACTTGCAACGCCAGCTTTTAACTGTATTTCTCTCATGATTTGTTGAATCATTTTTGAATTGTGTTCATAATAATCTTACAGTATTAAATGAGTTTGTTAATTTAGAAACTGAATCTTACTTTTACTTCAGTTTAGGTAAATGTATAGACTAGATATATTCCTGGGTTATGATGAAAGTGCTGTGGATTTGGGGGTGGGAGGGGAGAGTAAGGGTTGAGAAGATAACAGCAGAGGTCAGTGGATCTAAAATATTTATTAAATTCTCCATCTCTATGGGTCAATTAAATTCGTCCTTAAAAAAACAAACAAACAAACAAACAAAACAACCAACCAACCAAAACACAACAAACCCACAGCAAAAAATTGTTGGGCTTTGGGGTGTTTCTTAATTGACTTCTAGAGAAGATTCACAGATTTCTGAAGTTTTCTAGGACTTGATTAAGAAAATTGTCTAACCTGAGAAATTAGCAAGTGTCAACAGGTGAAATAATATGTAATGAGACTTGCAAGGATTTTTTTCCCCATAAGATTGTGGTACAAATTCAAGTGCAGTTAAGAATTTTTTTCTAGCCAGGAGTATAGCTGGTTGTAACAGTATATACTCCCTAGCAAGCAGCTACGCTCAGGTACACTTAAAAAGTCCCCCCTCACCCCCAAAGCCAAGGGATTGTATGGCAGAGCCTGGAGAATGGATAAAGCTATTTGAAAAGTGTCGTTGGCTCGGTTTTCTCACCCATAGGGTTTAACTTGCACTATAAAGGTAAAGTTACAGATTAAGAACTATTGGGGGTCTTCTGACATGAAAATTAATAACACATGGTTTATTTTCTCTGAAGCCTGCACATTCTAAAATCGCTGGCTGTAAGGACTGATGCACTCAGAGTGTAGGAATTTGTACCTCTGTTCTGTTTTTTTGGGAACATAACTCAATAATTCAAATTTTGAATTACTTTTTTTTTCTCTTTAACTATTATTTGGGTTTTTTTCTCTTGTTCTCTCTCCCTATCCACCAAATCAATAAAAATTCTAGAATTTAATTAAGATAACGCAGTCATTCGTTCTTCCAAACTCTGAGTAATTTAGAGTGGCGGTGACTAGATCTGAAATGGTTAATGATAGGAAATGCACAATCCCCTGTCTCCACCAGCACCTTATAGAAATTCAGTGTTCTTCTGTGAAGTCTGTGTCCAAAGGTTTACCATTCATCCATAGATCAGATACTGCTGGGTGTTTGAGGGAGAAAAGTCTGAAATACGACTTCTGCAAAGTCTTGCTTCTTTTAGCATCAACAGATGCACTCTCTTAGAGACACAGTCTTAAAGAAGGCCAAGGTTGTGTTCACTGTGAGCTACAGTGAGAATGGTCCAATTAATGTTTGCAGATCGAGATATATACATCTACCAGAGGCTGTGGTTTTATTTCTAGTGTCTGCTTTATAGCACCTTCTGAAGAAAAGAGAAAGTTTTAATTACTTAGGCTGTACATGGAACTCCGTCCTAAGTCAGCAACTTACAATATTGGCACTTTTTATTGTTGCCTTCCTTCCTCTCCTCCCCTTCCCTGGGAAAAATGGGATGAAGTAATCACCCCATTTTCTGTATTCGTCTTTAAATAGAATAATCTTCTTTAATTAATCTCAGAAATTCATCGAATTCTTGACAACAAAATCTTGACAGCAATCAGGTTTTTGTAGGTGTCTCTATATATTCTTTTTATTAAATTCTTAATTAAAAGTTCCTGTTTACTATTACTTTGCAGTTTGCGAACTGCTGACTTGGTAAATCATCCAGCCATTACAAGAGGGGGAATTAAACTGTGTAACACATACTAGCTTTTTAACAAAGGAGTGTTTGCGGGTTAAATGCATACCAGAACTTTAACATGTTTAATGTGGAATCCACCAAGAAGGAAGTATTTGTATCAAATAAGTAAATGATGGCAAATAAATAACTATTATATTTTATTACTCTTAGAATCTTGAACAAGCTCCAGATCATTAAAACCTTGCCTTTTTGATTGATTATCTGCAGCACATAATTTTGTATTGAGTAAAGAATTGAGTTTTGAAAATGCTTGCACTTTCAGGAAGTTGATTTTTTTTTTTTCTCCTTCTTCCTCTTCTTCAGCCTTAAAACAGGCTTGCTTATGATTTTGAATGTAAATAGACTTAATTCATATTAAGAGGTATGAGGGCCCTAACCCCCTTGCTTTAGTGATGGGGCAGGTACCAATGGAATGGTGGGGAAAGACTCCCTGTTGCAGGCAGTCACAGAGAAGGGCAATGTGTAATTTAGAATTAAAGACACCAGAAGCAGATCTGTATTACAAGGTGATAATTCTCTTGCATCACATTTTTTAAAATTCTTCTATTTTATAGAAAGGAAGTACTTTGGATGGTTAATTATTGTATCTATTTGTACTTCTAAACAAAATAGAAAGTGGGAGGTGGTTCATGGAAATTTGGTTTTAACTCTTAAAATCTGATGGTGTTTTTCAAATATATGGTTTTGAAAGAGCATATTTGTCTGACTGTTAATGTATCCTGAAGTATTGCTAATATTTTTCTCGGTTTTCTGCTTTGCATATTTGGACTGTCTTCTTGGGAACATGTGTCTGATGAATCTACCTCGATGCAGTTCACACGATTCCTCTGTGATTCTCCTCTGGAGGTATGTAGTTGTTGTAGATGCAGGCTTTGAAAGGAATGTCGTCTTTCCTCTTCGCTCTCTGTAGACAGCACACCATTATGGTATAGGTGGTATAGATGGGTGTCACAGTACTTGTATCATCACCGACTGGTAAGGAAGATAGCACTGTGTTTTCAAAGGAGTCTGAGGACTCCTTTGCGGGATAATAAGCTACCACTGAATTTCATATCACTACATTAAGAAACAGTAGCAGAAAATGCTGTGTCTTTTCTGTTCTTGATTTATTTCTATGAAAGAAAAAAAATGTATTACTAAACTTACTGAACTGGTATTTGACTGCAATCTGAGTTAAAAGTTCAGGAGAGATGCTGTTGCTTCATTTCATGTAAGCAAACTGCTGCAGATTTCTTGCACTGTCTTTCTTGTTAGTCTTAAAGAGTTAAGTACTGCGTGACTGTAATGAAATTGTCAGGTTATAGTAATTACGCTAGTAATTTGATATGTCGCAGTTTGAATGAATCCATGTGTGGAGAGTTTGTTGCTGTTCTCTGCTGAGCCCACTGGCCTTTACATTCCTGAAAGCTGAAGAGTAATAGAGCTCATTAGACTTTATAGGAAAAAGGCTTTTATCACCTCGTCAACTCAGGCAGCAGACTGCCATTATATTCTTAATTTTGTATGGCTACGTAGATGTTGATGCACACTTCCCTGCCAGGTTTATACCAGTATTGTTTCTTACAGACACTTTTTATTGACATTTCGAAGCTTGAATTAAATTTTGTGTGGCACCACTACAGATGTCTTCAATTAGCTGAAGTTAAATAAAAGGGGTTATGTATCAGAGGCCAAGGGATTCTTGAAATTCTTTATTCTGAAACAGTTGCCACAAGCAAATCTAGTACCACGTAGCCTGTTTATTCTTTTGAACAAAAATAATTTAAAATCAAATTTAAACCTTACATGATTTCAATTTGTAATTTTTTGAATTTTTAATATTGTGATTAGCAGCGAATAGTAGGAACCCAAGCTCTTCCTGTCTTTTTATTTCCTCATTTTATTATTCTGTTTAGTTTCAGTTTTGGCTTTGGGCTCTGGCACAAAAAATGAATAGTTTAAAAAATGATACAGACTGTAGTAGCAGAAAACTAGGCAATTTTCTAGCAGTAAACAGGATAATGTATAGAGAACTGTTGGGTTTATTATTCATCCTTTCATCATGGAAGCTCCATTTAAACATTTGCCATTTTATCACTTTGCACATGCAAATGCCACCTTGTTTGGAGAGGTATGGTTGTAATGGTTCAGTATAGGAGAACGGCACGGAGGAGCCGTAACCGAAACCCAGTGTGGCCTGGTACCACGCTGCGGCCCGAGCGAGAGCGTTTATGGAAGAAGGGCAGAGGGAAAACCTGAACTGCTCGGGGCGGGTTCCTAGGTTTTGGTGCTGAGTGAGTGGGGGGCGTTCTGGGCCAGCGGTTGTATCGGCATCATTAACAGTCATCTCTGCATTTGTCCTTCCCGAGCTGTTCCATGTCGCCTTGCCACAACAGTTGGAACGAGCCTCAGTACTCAGATGCGCCGTGGCGTTACGCAGTCGCGTGATGATTTGTTTTGGTTTTCTTGTTTTGTTTTCAAATCCTTCTCTAATTGCTCTTTAGTCTTTTTCCATTTTGACTGACGCTAAGCATTAAGTCAATGATTTCATAAAACTGCTCTCAAAAGCATCTTTTTGAGCAAATTGCTAATTTATACCCATTGTTTTAGATGTGTGTATAGCAATATTTTTTTCCTCATGCGTTTACGTTCCATGCATTTATGAACATTTGATATTTCTTCTGCCTTTTTAATCACTCGGTATTGTGGGATTTTTCTGTAGTTGTTTACACTCAGCTCTTGTTTAACCATCCTGAATACTTTTAAATTTTCAGCTCAGTTTGCTGAACATTGTTCAGTCTTCAGTGATTCACATCCCAGTATGGGGAACAGAATAGATCCAGCGCGATGGAAAGTGAGCTGCTTTCCATTATGTAAATGATCATTTGTTCTTACTTCATTTGCTTTTATCCGTATTGAGATGCTTTTGAATCCTAAAGAACTGAAAGGCGTTTGTGAATCTAGGTCTTTGCTCTTCGAAAAGCACGTCAGCTTCTGCTCCACTTTATTTTGTTTATTGATATGTGTTAATTTTTAGGAGATGTAAAAACAAATGACAGGGTCACAGGTCTGTAATTCCCAGGATCACCTTCTGTAGGATGTCATATTTTAGTCACATTCGATGCACTGCTCAGGACTAAATCAAAACTCATTTAATTGAGAGATCTTGGCAAATTGCATTTTTTTTTTTTTCTTACAGTGGTGTAGACATCACCATGATGTTTACATGGTGATACTCAAAGTCTCTTGCTATTGAAGTCCATTGTACCTTCACAGCTTCACTAATCTTTTTAGCATTTTAAGCTTACTATCACTGTCCTGATTAAATAGTTGAAGGTATAGCTCAAACACGATACTTTTCCAACAAGGTACAGAAGTTAGCTCTGTAGACAGTGTCTTAGGTTTTGATGCAGTGCGTTAATTTACTTTTGTTTTGATACAGAATCACAGAATTGTTCAGGTTGGAAGGGACGTCTCGAGATCACCTAGTCCAACCCCCCTGCTCGAGCAGGGTCAGCTAGAGCAGGTTGTCAGGACCATGGGTGTTGAATATCTCCAAGGATGGACACTCCAGACACTTTCTGGCCAACCTGTGCCATTGTTTGACCACCTTCTCAGTTAAAACCTGTTTTCTTCTGTTCAGATTGAATGCCATGTTTTAATTTGCACGCATTGCCTCTTGTCCTGTCAGTGGTAACTACTGAGAAGAATCTGGCTCCCTTACCTTCATTCCCTCCCATCAGGTATTTCTACATACTGATAAACTCCCCCCCCCCGCACCGACTGTTCTCGAGGCTGAAGAGTCCCAGCTTTCTCAAGTTCTCCTTATACCTCAGGTGCCTGAGCCCCTTAATCATCTTTATGGCCCTTAGGGACTCGCCCCAGTAAGTCCTTATTTTTCTCGTACTGGGGAGCCCAGCACTGGACCCAGTGCTGCTGATGCAGCCTCACCAGTGCTGAGCAGAGAGGAAAGCTCACCTCCCTCGACCCGCGGCCAGCGCTCTGCTGGTGCAGCCCAGGATGCTGTGAGGGTGCATTGCTGGCTTTTTTTAATGAAAATATGCAGTGCTACCTCTCTGCCGCCACAGCCTATATTTGTAGGCTGCTTTCACAGCATTTCCACTAATCCCTAATGAAAGGAGGACGTAGTAGTGAAAAGGAAATATGTTGCTAACCGAGAGATAGAAATCTAGCATATGGTAGGTTGTGTGTGTGCCTTTGGGAAAGGAACTGCTGGAATTAATCACTTCAGTTCTTCGGCAAAGAATTTCCACTGGAGTGTAGAAGTCAAGGGTTTCCTGGCTTTTTTTGGTTTTGTGTAAGGGATAGCATGGATTTCATATCTTCCTCCTCCCTCGATCCACAGCAGAGGGTAAAATGGAAAAGTTCAAAATAGGAAATGTCATTAAACCTTCCAGAGAAAAAATAATCATGCAGTTAGTATGGTCAGGACCCATTTTTGGTAGGTGAGTATGCAGTGCCTCCTGCAGTTGCGCATTGGTCAGGCATGCAGGTTAATAAGTGCAATTTCCAGAAGAAGAAGAAGTAAAACATCTCTTAAAAGTAAAGAGAAAGACCAATGTGCTTTGAAGAAAATTGAGTGCTCTCACCGTCATTGAAGTTCAATTATAAGCAGTTATTACATTGTGGTGTACTAATTGGGGCAATATGTAATACCAGTTGCTATTAAATATTTAAATTTTAATAATGCATTATAAAATATGAGCAGTCAAATGTGTTAACGGAATCATTAGCTAGCAGAATATGAAGACAGGTAGAATTGATGTGTGATGGAATATATCGTATTTTTCTCTGCATTATAGTCCAAACATTGGAGAGAAAATTATTTGTTTTAATTTTTGTCCTGTGTTTAGTTCTTTTTTTGATTGTTTCAATATCATCAGATTATAATAATTCATTGTATTGAAGTTTGAATAGAAATCGTTAATTTGAAATAAGTTGGTCCCTGTGGATTGATTCCAGGGCTAATGTGTATTGTTTCGGGTAGATAAGGTAAGCTCTCTCTGGGGCGCCTTGCTCACCTGATGTCACTGGTATATTTTATATCGTCTTTGACAAAGACGGTCCCAGGTGGACACGGGAATAGTGTGAAATGGTATAACCTGCTTCAGGAAAATGTTTAATATTCTAGACCTGCTTCAGGTCAAGTTGCCTGGATGGTACATGAGAAATTAGGTTAAAGGAGCCAAGTATGCATTGAGAAATTGGAGAAAATATAATACCTACAAGCATTACAAAGGATTACATTGTATGAAAACTTTTCAAGGAGAAGGAAAACGTTACTCTCCTTAAAAATGTTATTTACTTAATGTAATGGAAATCCCTGAACATTTTGCCTGAAGTCAGTGCCGTGCTTATTATGTTTGTTGCAGAACATAGCCTCTTCTATGCTCATGACATTTCATTGTAATTGCATTAGTGAAATAACTGTAGTTTACACTTTACTAGAAGTCCTCAGCTGATGCTAATACTTCAGTTTGCAGAGGTCTGGTGCCGTTTGGAGGTTCGGGGTCACACACAGGCACAGCATTCATTTAACTTCAGAAGGCTTTGCTTTGAGTGAAAATCTTCTCCGTGTTGGGTTAGACTATCTTTTTTAACATTCATTAAATCCTATATGATGAGTTTTTGACAAAGAAAGAAAATCTGTTTTAACTGAAACTTATTTAAGCAAGTCTGTGTTACATTACCAATCACATTTCCCCTTGGCTTGCAGGAGATGTTTCATTTTTTCTGTCACTGGCTGCACCCTGGTAGCTGAGAGGAGAACTTAACCTGTGCTGAGAAATCCTTGGAGCAAATCTCTTACTTGACTGTGTCCCAGCATAAAAGTTTTACTGCTGACCATGTGATTTCATTTGGCTCTACTGAATAGTTGAGGATATTATATGAAACCATAGCTGTTGAATATGTAAGCTTTACCTGAATGAGAAGAATCCCTGTTTAATATGCTAGTATCCACGTCTAATATCCTCGTATACTGCAGATTGAACTCTCAAATGTTTGATCGTTTCACTTTTACGGTATCTGTAGCTCCGTATCTGGTTTTACGCTACGGAACCATATGAAAATGCAAACATTTTATTATATGGCCTTTATTTTGGGACTTATTGCTTGGGTAAGTCAGTTGAAATGATTTTTGTTCACGTCACTGATTTCTTTTGATACATGTGGTACCAATTAGAATAACTTCTACTGCCCATCATCTCTTCAGTCTGCGCTACTGTATCAAAATACTTGATTAAACCCACCTTCTGTTGTTGTAATGCAAAACAGTCGGTAATAGTAGGCAATATTGTCAGATTTATTGAGTGAGAAGCAGCTTTCTGAAGATCTGGCAATGCAGTGAAAAACATAACTAGATGGATAATTAAGTTGAGCACAGTGGAATTCAGGATTAAAGTAAACTTGACGTGGGAGAAAATGGCATGCCAAAGTTGGTTGTGTAATACAGTTTAAACTAGGAGATCATTTTCTTCTTAATTTGAAGCATCAGTTTCTGGCTCTAGGTGCTTTACCCTGGCCAGAGGCATATTTCATTGCACATCCAAAACTGCAGTACCCCAGAATAGCGATGCCTTGGTGTTTTTGCAGAAGATACTCTGATGTAGGCTGACAAAGAAGCAGCTCCACAGTTTCTGTTGCAACAGAGAGTTACAGGTTCTTAGATAAAAGTTGTTTTGTTGGTCATAAAGAGTAAACCTCCTGTAAAAAGTAATGTGGTCTGTTCTTTTTATAAATGCTCTTCTCAAGCAACTTTAATGGCCACTCTGAGAAACTGAATTTCTGTGGCCAAAGTGCTTCCAGTACCTGGGGCCATGGGGTAGAGAAACAGTAGGGTCACTGCCGTGACACGAAATGTGGGAGGAAGGAGGCAGTCGAGCCAGCTTTGGGAAGCGCCAGCATAGTGTAATGTAATGGCTGCATTTCACCTTTCTGCCTTTGGGCTTCGTCTCCTGTTGAAGAATAAGTGGGTCAAATTAAAGGCCAAACTATGGGGGAAAAAAAAAAAAAGAATATCTGTAGAATTTGTTTGCTTGTAATAATGCATTAATAACTGGATGAATCACATTGTTGTTAGATCATTTCAGTACTGTAAGTGCTAGATGGCAGAGGCTGTTTGCAGATTTGTGTTTGGCATGGGTGATATGTAGAGGTTACTGATCATGCGTACAATGACGGTCAGAAATGATACAGTGAACTAACGTTGTTTTCCCTGCTTCTCAAATTCCTTTTTTCCTTTTTCTAAGCATGGATAGCAGGAGTAATTTCTCACAGTATATGCTTTTGTCTTAAAATTCTTTCTAAAATTGTTTTTGTGTTGAAAGTTTACCTGTCTGACAATTACATCCCTCTCTTGTTTTTGCTTAGGCAGAGCATGCGCCAAATGGACCAGAATGTGGCTATGGTTCTTTCCACCAGCAGTACTGGCTGGATGGGAAGATAATTGCTGTCGGTGTAATTGATATCCTGCCCTACTGCGTGTCCTCCGTCTATCTGTACTATGATCCAGACTATTCTTTCTTATCTTTGGGAGTCTACTCTGCGTTACGGTAAGAGGACATTTTTGTTACTGGTTCGACATAATAGTAAGAATTGATACTTGTTCCTAAACTTAAGCTTTTATTTCCAGTCTAGACATATACTGGTAACACTATCTCTCGTAAAGTATTTCTGTGGTTTTTGTTGTTTGTTTTTTTTTTTTTTTTTTTAATTCTCTATGGTTGGTTGCATTCCAAATAAATTTATAATTGTCATCCTTGAATAAGGATCTGTCTTTCTAGTTAGCTAAATACTTTTAAAGATAAAAAACTACTCAGAAATGAAATACCTAGTTTTTATTGCCCCTGGAAATAATTTAGTATCGCTTGGTTTCAGCAGGAAAAGCCCCTTTTTTGTTTGAATAGAAATAATTTTTCCTTTGACCATTTTCCTTAGCCCAGTCACAAAATGAAATTAATCACTTTTATAGTTTTATGCACATTGAGATCATAAATAATAGAGTACCTAAAAACTGTTGTCTTCTGAATTAGTAGTCTCCTGCTGTACTAGCACTAAGTATGTTTTTCAGGTATGTTAATCTCATTGTCTTTAGGAAGTGTGATGGAGAGAGTAATCCTATGAATTTTAAAGCCTTAAATTAACTATCAACCTAGTCTTGCAAAACAGTAGGAATAGTGAGTAATGGTTTTCACTGTGAATAAGACTTGTATGTTAAATTTCAAGTTACTGTTTTTCTTCCATAAGCAATTTTATTATTCCATTATTATTATTATAAGGAAAAAAAACCTTAAACGAGTGGAGATATTTGTGCATCTCTATTTTTTTCTTGGCTTTTTTGCTTCTCTGTTTACATGAACTAAGCTGATCACAGACGTGCGGTGTTCCCAGGGAGGGTCTCAGGAAGCAGCTGGGTTTGTCTATTTTCAAGTTTCCCTAGGTCTGAGAAGTTCTAGCAAAAGTCTTTACCTGTTGAGATTTGCACTACACTCTTTCAGGTACGAAAGAAGCACTGGAATTGTGGGATCCAGCTTGCTGCTTTCTCCAATGCATCCTGTTGAGAGGCATCTTCTCTATAGGTGGAGTTTCTTAGCTATTGTTTAGTGTTATCCACCAGGGTGGGTAAATATGACATGACTTTTGAAACATGTAAAGCATAAACACTATTTTTAGGAAACCTCTTCTTATCACAGTTACTTCGTGTATTTTTGGGATAACAAATGAACCATGTGCAATTTAATCTCTCAGAAGTGTAAGCACTCGTAATTTGTTTAGATTTTGATTAGGATCTTTTGATTTCCTAAGAATCTGGGGTGGTGTTTTGTTGGTTTTGGTTGGGTTTTTTTATTCTTCTTTTGGGTTTATTCTTCTCTTTGCAGTGGTGAATTTTGTGATTTCCGAATAATCTTTACGTGAGTTATTCAAATGCATATGTCAAAGGGTTTTTCCCACAAAGTTCGCTGTTAAATTGCTGACATCAGTCTAGTGGTTTATTGCTGCTGAAATGAGGTGCTGCAATCACTCTTCTCGGTCTCTGCTATGTGCTGGGCTTCTAGCAACCATGTATTTAGCCAGTTTAATTTACTGAGCAGAAGACTGTTTGCTTTAGCAACCTGGTTAGTGAGCTGAGTTGGCTCAGTGAAGAACCTGTTAACACCAGAGCTGGTGCAAGAGTTGTGACAGCCACAACGTGCAGGTGAGAATGGCTAGGGAGTGAGAGAGCAGGACCCTCTCCCGCTCTCGGGTAAGCTCTTAGGTCAGGTAAGTCCTAAAGTGCAGTTTCTCCAAGTATGTCACCTTTAATGACAGCTGATAACATTGCCTTCCCGTTGGCTCTCCCCACCTTGTTCTAGAGTGGTCCTTTATGAATGAGAAACTGTAGAATCATAGAAGAGTTGAGGTGAGAAGGGACCTCTGGATGTCATCTGGTCCACTTCCAGCACAAATCAGGGCTACCTTCAAAGTCGTCATGAGCACTAACGTAGCGGTTGCTGCAGCATCTCCAGTGGTCTATGTCTAAAAGGGTCTGAATTGTCATTTTTTTTAAAAAATTAATCAGAATTAACAAATGTAGAAAATGTAGAAAAAATGTTGGAACTCCTATGATTTATAATTGATCTTTTTTCTATTAGTGGTCTTGATTTTTAGAAGTATTTTATTACATATGCTAGATACTTGAAATTAGACTGATTTATTATTTTTTTCCATGCAAGGTGAGCGTATAACGTAAAATACTAAGTCCTCCTAAGAGTTGTTTTTTAGTATTTGTACATATCACATTACTTTATGTAATAATAGACTGACATAATCCATGCTTATGAATTCTTGAAATGATTTTAAATTTTCTACATAATAAATTTAAAACTTTGTCAGTGCAACATGTGTGCGTGTCTCAACTAGTGCAAAAGCGGCTTATAAATTCTGCAGCATTTAAGGCAATAAAAATGAGTTCCCAACAGTCTTAGAGGGAGCCAACTTTGTTCTTCTTTCAAAAAGGGAAAAAAAACTTGAGAGTTAGGGAGGATTTAGGAAGTTGCAAAGGAATCTGATACCTTCAAAGCTGTTGCCAATTTTACTCCGAGGAGGTTAAACTGCATTCTGGTGCTGTCACTTCCACTTCATGCTACTTTGAGAATTTTGGCTGCTGAGTCGTAGAAAGGATGGCATTTGAAGATCATTTGAAATATGTAGGCATGTAAGTAAAGAATGAGGGGAGAAGCAGCTACTTGTGAAATACTTGTGAAAAAAAATCATTAAGAAATATTGAGTGATTCTTATTTGCAGGAAAAAGTTAAACCTTCCCCCTGCTACCTAAACCCATGAATAGTAGACAAGCGTAGTATTCATAACCTCTGTTTTGTAAGAGGACAAGTACTTGAACTTCTTTTGGAATTGGGTTATGGAGCACTGAAATACTAAGTCTGAATTTTGTGTTGATGAAATTAATATACCTCTTCCTCACTAGTTGACTACTCGTGCCAAGCACTAACAGCCATTATAACTCTTTAGATGTGTACCATAACTAAAAGCTTTACAAAAAGGTAATTGCAAGTCTGTAGTCCCTTTTCCATAGGGATTTAGGCAGAACGAATGCAGGTTAGATGCGAGTTAGGCATTACAGCGACACCTGATCGCTGCTCCTGGTTTAACACGGTGGAGGGTTCTCTTGCATTGGATCACAACACACTCTCGGGGATAGAGGAGAGAGAAGGATGCTTTAGCATCCCCCCGGTAAAACTTTGCCTGGAGTGGGGCTGGCGGAACAGATAAATGAAAGACAGAGCAAGAGCTTGAGTTAAGGGTCCTTACCTAGGGCGTATCACTGGAGACTGTAGTACATGTGAGGACACTGGCAGTAGTTTTAAGCAAGCTGGCTTTGGTATCACGTGCACTAATTCGCTTGCACAAAGCTTTGTTGCCCATGGTCAGACTGCTGCTGCAGCCCAGTTTTTACCTCATTACATTATGGTCTGTTTACTTCACTTTCTGCTCACTTTGAGTCCTTCTGTTTTATTAAATCAGACGGTGTAGTCCAATTGGAAAGAGTGTTTAAGAGATTTGGAAATGCAAAGATAATGTTTTTTCCCTGTAGTGTTCCAGCTTTTTGAGTTGCAGAAGGGTATTTGTTTAATTAGGACCAGGATAATCTGCATGAAACAGTAACGTTGTTTAACTTTATGCCACGTCTTAAAGGTTATATATATCTGAAGTACATGTTTGTAGATTTTTGGGAGTGCATAAATCTCACTTCTGGAATCTGTTGTATTTACCTGGATTTTCAGATGTGGAGTAACTTTTTTCTAGACATTCTCCGCTTGGAATGGATGTGTATTGATAGTTATCATGGACCCATGATGGTCTCAGCAAGCTCCATGCAACTGAAATGTTAGGTTTTCAATGTATTTAAACATCTTCATTACTAGCTTAATATTAAGTGATTAAAAAAACCCAGTATTTTTACATGTTTCCTATATGCATATGCTCATATCCTCTTATCGCTTCGACATTGAAAGTAAGAACCAACATCCATATTTTATCAAATTTGGTACAAATGTGAACTGCAAAGTTACAAATGCTGTAAAAATGAGTGTTACAGTGGAAATATTGGTGAAATCTTTGTAATAATACTATTTTCCTTGTGCCAGTGAAATAAAAAGCAAAGTTACTTTGGAATCCATTGACACATCTCTCTCAGAATAAATGAGAAAATCATACAAACAAAGATGGGACAGGTGAAAAATACCTTTTGTTGCATAAAGATGGATGTTTTTACATGTGAATTGCTAGAATGCAAATAAGAGAACAAACAAGAGGCTTATCCTCGAATCTTGTTTTTTAAAAATACTCTGATGTTTTCCTGAGCCACGTTAGCCAGTATGTGTACAATAGCTGGGTCAGATTTCTGTAGAATTCCCATGTACATGAATATTAACAAGAAACCTGTTCAATAGAGGCCCTTAGTCACTTTTATTTGAGTTTCAAGTCAGTCAACTGGCAGGACAAAACACAAAAATGAAAGTATTTTTAAGCCTGACATGGTGTTTTGCATTTTGGTGATTTGATTGTTTGTTTGCTTTTTAAGCATTAATTTTCAGTTTATTATCTTTGGGTTTTTTTAAGCATTAGTTTTATTATCTTCATTTTTTATTTGATAGAAGTCTAGTCCTTTAAATAGGTCAAGAGCCAGGTAGCTGTAAAATATTTCAATATGAAGAGGTAAAATGAATGTAAGAATTGTATTCAAAAGTAATTAGTATCTTCTTTCCTTTCACAGGGAAATTGCTTTTACTAGGCAACTTCATGAAAAAGCTCCTGATCTCTGTTTTTATTATATGGGTTTCTACATTCATTCATGCCCCAAAATGAGATACAAGGTAAAGTGTGTTTTTACTTATTTCCTTAGCGTACTATTATTCAAAGCATTTGACAGTGTGCATAGTAATATAATATTTTGTAACTGTCATTTTGGATTTTAACGTAGACTTTATATGGTTAAATCTGAACGTTGGTTACTATTTAACTTGGCTTAGGATTTTATTTTTTTTTTAAGTTTAGCTGCATGTGGTATTTATTACAAGTTGGCTTAAAAGCAGTTCACATGGAGAGGTTTTCAAAGCTGTCAGATAATAGTTTGTCATTTGGTTACCTGGCTATCTCATGTTTACAGTATATCTTCCAATAGACTAAAATTCTCCCTTTTTTAGGTTTGCATGTTTGTGGAACTATTGCTTAGTGACTGTATGCAGTGATAACATGCCTTCGTGCTCTTGGCTGTGCTTGGGTTTTTCCTTTGTTGTTTGTTAGAGATAGGGGACTTGCTCTGCCGATGAAACCAGTGAGAACCTAGGTTAGCAGCAATTCTGAGCCAGGTGGCAGATTTTTGAGGACAGGGTCAGGAGAATCCACAGATAACCAACCTGTCACCAACCCTCCTTTGTAACCCCTGTTAGCGTCCACTTTGTTTAGACCTGAGTGCCTTAGGGTGTGTGTCTCCTGTGTTTTTTAGATCTCATGAATGTGGTATCTTTTCTTTGTAAATCTGTCATTGCTTTTTGAAGATTATGATACAATTTCAGAGTACTGAACATTGGTAGAAATTTGCTGTGCATTCACACCTAACCAAATATATCTGTTAATAACGTGGAAAGATATAAAGCTCATGAAATCTAGAGTAAGAGATGCAGTGTTTTCTTTTCTTTTCTTTTTTTTTTTGTCCTCAAAGTGTGCTAAAAATCTGCAGTGTTTTTACCTAGTTTTCAAATAGGCAAAAAATTGTGAGGCTCATTGAAGTGATGGTTGTGAAGACAAAAACATTTCAGCTTTATTGTGGCCTATACTGCAAGTGACCAGGATGATTCAGTCTTCTGAAAATAACAAATCCCTCCCTCTCCTTTTGTTAGATGATGTTTGTCTTTTTTTTTTTCTCCCCTCCCTTGCCAACTTGAGTTTATCATCTACATCTGCTGGCCAAACAAAGAGAATATTAAGTTTGAGGGAAGCAAATGGGTGAGTTGGAAAACACTGCCTCTGCTATCTAAATCATCTTAAAGGCTATCGCATCACCAGCATGAACCATAGGTTCTGATTACTTGCTCTAGTCTTTGGAAATATTTTAAAGTTTGGGATGATTTGTTCATGTTGAGACACTGCAATTTAACACCCCTTGTCTGTTCTACAACCTACGTAGTTCAAGACTTGTAAAAAGGATGCATTTAGTTTACTAGGGCATTTAAGAAAAGAAACAAATCTGGCTGTAATGGCAAAAAGCGTCCCAGTTCTGAAGATCATTGCTAAGAAACTTTGGGTTCAGCCGCTTGTAGTAAGTTTTAGTAAACACATGAACTTTGTACACATGGTTTAAACAAAGCTCATACATGAGTCAATGTATTAAAGTAGCTATTAAAATATGAAGATTAAATGCTATAAAACTGGGAGCTAACCTCAGTAGCCACAACAAATTTGCATTATTTATTATAACGTGGTATCTCTTTTGTTGGGCCTGTGCTGTTATTTGAAAATAATTGCATCAAGAATATAAGATTCTCATGATGCTTTTTGTGTTTTCATTCTCAAATAATGGAAATTAAATGAATGGTAGTGGGAGTATTGGAGATTTTTTTTTTCCCCCACAAAAGCTCCTTTTCTTCGCTTACTTAGACTTAATAACTATCTGATATGATTGTGATTTGGTAGAATATATATTTTAGTCTTCCAGAAACCTATGCATGTCAATGTGCTTAGGTAATTAAATGTGGCCCAGTATGAGAATTACCAGGGCAGGGGGTGGGGAGAAGAAGAAAGCCTGTACATATGTATTTAGAACACACACAACAGCAGGTAAGTAATGCTCTGTGTTGGGAGAGTAATAATTTAATAAATTAATCGCAAGTGTTTTTGTTTTATATTTCTTTTCCTGTGTATATTTGTTTTGGAAGTGGCCAAATGTAATGCAATTGAAAATCAGGTTGACATTAATTCTGGAGTTCCACTTCACCCTCACTGAAATAGTACACCAGAAACAAATTTTAAAACTAAACTTTGAAATGCGTCTGGATAATGCTACTACTCTTGTAAAGTGATTGGTAGTGGTAAAGTAGGGTGGGTAAGTACTGACTTTGCAGATTAAGTAATTTCAGTAATGCCTGGTTGACTTAGAGGCATTACATGTTGAAGACTTTGCTTTATTCCAGTTTAATAGAGATGTTAGAGGCTCCATTCCCTTAATGATATTAGTGTGGAAGAATGACAGGCTCTAGGTAGCTGTTGTTAAACTGATGTCAGGTAAGCAAATTAAATGAAGGAAAGAAAAGGAAGGAGCTGAAGAGCTAACCACTGTTTTTTATCCTCTGCTTGTAATTTTCTTTGCAAGTTATTTGTCCTAGGATGTTTAGGAATGGAGGCTAGGCACAGCATCACTTCTTTATATAAGCAGTGTCCTACGAAGAACACATGCATGCTGTACTTATTTACAGGGAAGTCACAGGATTTTGGAAATCTTTGAAAATTTTCCTTCATTTAGTCACAGACTGTGAGCAGTGGAAATGCCTAAGCTGACATTTGTATTTGATTTTTGACAGAAACGCAGTACTACTGGTTTGTGCTGTATGGCTGTCTGTCTTCCTGCTGATTGAGGAGGGATAGCTGATGAGCTGGGATGTATAAGGAACAGCGATTTATGATGTCGATTTAAGGAGTTTGACAGTGTTCCACTTTGCATGGAGTAAAACTCAGTCTTCTGTACAAGATGTGGTTGGAGTAATTGGGGATCTGTGCAATGAATTGTTGTACTCATGTTACAGTCCAAGACTGGTGCATTAATATTGTGCACTTGAGCTGGACTTTTTGGTTTTAAATACGTATGACTCCTAGATTGGAGGTATAGATATCCAACAGCAAGCATTAAAGCCTTGTTCTGCATGGGTACTTTCTTGGAGTGCAAATTGTAGACATTTCTTCTGGATTCTAACTTTTTGGTGGATGTAAAGTAATAGTCAAACATCATTTTTTAAAGCCTTGGTAATAGGTGATCACATATCCCAGTGAGTGAGCCATATACAGTGACAGCTCCTCCCTTCTGCATCAGATCATCTTGGTTACTTTGTGTGCTCTAAGGAGGTCCAAGGCATTGATAGACTATTTTGTTGAAGTATTTATTTTTTAATAAGGCTGCTAGTATGCTTGTTCTGCTTTTTATGCAGTTGTTCTTAAAATGATATCTGTATCTTTATCCAAGAAAGTTCCTTTGAGCAGTCACCTTCCGATACAGCCAGAACATCACACCAGTTGCACCATGCAGCTGCTGAATGGTTTTAGCCAGCGCTGAGCAGGTCAGGGGCTGAACGGGCAGAGAATAGGTTATTGGACTTTTTCATCTCAAGTGTTCTATTTCCACGAATGGTACAAGTTTGGACATAAAGAGTGCGTAGTCCAGTTGAAGATCAGAGGCCTGAGTGTCCTGAAGGAGGATCCCCAAGTCAGGATTCCTGTGGCTCAGTAATAGAGTTGAAGAATTCTGGATTATCCGGCAGGAAGATCAATGAGTATCATCCACCCCGTGGATCAGACGTAATTACAGAAATTTTTAAAAATAAAGCTCCCTTTTGACTCTCTGTTCCCTTCCCTTTCCTTTTGCTCCCAAACAGCTTGCATTTGATTGCAATGTGATTTTAAAACAGTGGCGTACCGGTGAAATGACTTAAGATGGGGGAAGGGAATATATTGCAATACTAGGCTATTTTTTAGGTCCCAGCTTCTCTTAGATTTGTGCCCATGTATGGGTTAATATTTATGAACTGGTAAAATAAAATCTACATTAAATTGAGACAAAAGGATTTCTGTAGTCCTATTGACTATAATAATATGGAAAAATGCTATGAAAAACCTTAAGCAATGGCTTTGTTCCATTTTTTTTCCGGGTAGGTTAGGGTAATACAAGATTAAAATGGTTCTCCGAAGAAATTCATGACCTTGTGGTAAAACTTTTCAGGCTCTGTTAGATGTGGTAGTTCTTATGTTGGAAAACAGTCTCCTGGAAAATTTTCCAGGATTCATAAGATGCAAAGTCTTTTTCCTAATGCATTTTGGAGTCTGTGATAAAATTTTAAGTATAAGAAAGTATTTTACTTTAGGATGATGTTGGTTTCAGGCTTGCTTCTCGTGTGTTTACGTACCGTATCTGTACTTGTTCATACTTTTCAGTTAAAAACATTTGTTTACAAGCATAGTTACAGAATTACAGAAACAAAAGAAGCACCTTTAGCGAACAGCCGTATCAGAGAGATGCTTGAGAGGATGTTGGATTTTTTTCCTGTACTGGTACTCTGTTTTATCCTGCATCTTTCCAAGTAAAAATTTTTACTCCATGGCTCTATGTTACTAAATTCACATTTTCCAGTCACTACTGAACTCCTCGAGATCCTTTCTGTTCTTTCCATTACAGTTCTTTGATACTGATTTTGAGTCTTGTGGTGGGTGACGCTAAATAGATTTGGGGTTTATGCTTCTGGTGTAAATAATAAATGTACTTGCTGCCCTGCATTTGCCCTTTAGATCTTTGCTTACCTTAAATCAAGTTCTCTTCTACGTTCTTGCATTGGGAAGGGGTTGTTGGTGAAGTTTTCTACATGAATTTCCTTACTTCTGGGTTTTCTGAGGCTTTTTCAATGTCAATATTTGCATGAGAATACTGCAGTTGGAGCACCTATCTTTACTTGTTTTGGTCAATGATCTGCTTTCCCTGAAGTCGCTCTGCTAAGCCTGTAAATAACCATCCGCGTACTTTGAAGTGTCTAACGGATTTAATGTTGTCTTGCTGTGTTATCTGTGTACCATTTTAAGGCTGTTCTATGATGTGAAGAGGTGTTTTGACTGAAATCTTTATCCAGACTTGTGTGCAGGCCAAAGTAAATGGAATTGTTTCAAACAGTCTCCTTCGGTATCAAGGCATGGCCAGACTTCAGATAGATGGAATACTAGAAAGGGTTGTGAAATGTCAGAAAAGAAACAAAAGGCTGATTCATCTGTGATTAATCATGCTTAAACTAAATACCTTGGACTGACTGTGGTCGTAAGTGGTGCCCCTGGAATTTTATGGCACTCGAGAGCCAATTTCTTTGGCTGCTTTCAGGAATTTCAGCATCACTCCTGCAGCAGTGAAATGCAGCCAGTGGTAGCCTGGACTTCCATGTCCACGGGATCCACAAAGGTCTGGCTCATCCTCGCCTGTCCTGACTCTTTGGCCGTTTCTGACTGTGGAATTTAGTTAACCTTTTCAGTAAGCTTGGATTTGCTATATAAGCTGAAATGCGTAAGGGAAAGAGACTTAACGTGACGTGACTTACTGTGATCCTCTATGGTTTTTGGGGTATAAGCATGCTGTTACGGTTCTGCCACTGAGCAGCGGACAGCTTTGCAAAATGTGTCACTAGTTCCACACAAAAAGAGCTGGCGTTTTTATACCTCCGTGCTTGGTCTTTTTATTCAGCATGTATTGAAGCTGCTACTAGCTGTCAGCCTGCTTTTCTCACTGGTATTACTATTTACCTTGATAATGGGAAAAGATGGTAAGCTGAGAGTAGTTTGGAGGACTGGAGTTGCTCTGCTCGAGTCTGTTAGCATTTGTACTAATGGCTTTTCCAGGATTAATTTTGTCAGTTTACAGGAATAAATATGCATTCAAATTAATACAAACCAATAAACAGGTCATAAATAGTCAACTAAATATTCTGAAAAGTCAGTACACTACAGAGTGCCAAGTTGTTGCTTGCAATGCCATTTGTTAATAAAGAACTGAGATATTTGGGTTGAAAAAACATTATCTACTCTAAGCAAGCAATAAAAGTTTTGGCAACACGGCCGTTTTGATTTTTTGACAAGACTGTGAAAAACAAACAACAAAATAATAAACAAAGGCAGAAACATACCGTAATAATAAAGCCCTGAAAATGATGAGTTGCAGACGTGGGGGGAAAATCCCTATTTATCTGTATGTCTTGTTAACATTACTTTTAACTGCCTCCCTTCCTCCTTCCTTCCTTCCTTCCATTTCCTCACCGCCTTCCCCGCCGGCCGGGATGCTCCTCTACATGAGCAGCAGCAGCTAAGATTGAACATTCGTTTCTTCAGGGCCCACGTCTTCCTTCTGATGGTTTGGGTTAGGGACTGAAGGAAAAAGCCTACTCTGAATTATATCAGAGTTTTGGCATTAAAACGCAAAGGGATTTTGAGAAGTCTTTTCAAGTGGCGGGCCAAGACTTCCAAAAGTATTTTGGATGATTGACTCAGGGTACATGTGTTAAATGCTTCTGAAAATCATATTGCTTTAATATTCTTTCAAGTTGTAACTAACGCAAAAAGTCCTTATCTCTCTACATATATTTTATCAAATGTGTTTTGACTAGAAGGTTGGCTGTCTGTTTTTTGGTTTGTTTTTGGGTTTTTTGGGGGGTTTTTTGTTTGTTTGGGTTTTTTTTGATCTGATAAGTCATATGCTATATTCAGGACTGCAGTGTCCCTCACAGGTTGCTGCTCCCCCTCCTTTTTTTTCCTTTTTTTCTTTTTTTATTTTGTTCCTTTCTTCCATAAAAGCTTTCTCCTTTCACCTTCCTCAACTGGAAGATTCTTGCTAACTACTTAGGGCCCACACTGAGTGAATGGAACTAAACATCTCGGAATAAACAACAAAATAAAAAATATCATGGCTGAAAAATTCTTAGTTCTTGTTTTGGTGCTAGTGATAAATATTTAAAAGTATTTCTTATTTAATTTGAACAGCATCTTACAAAGTGTTTGAGGCCACTTTCTAGGTTGCTTTTCTTTTTTCTTTAAGACATTTCTGGTCAGGTTGTGAAAACTACATTATTATGAGCATCAAAAAGCAGGAATAAGGAGATGCTCTTTTCTGGATAGCAACAGCCGTTAGTGAATGCTGACAGTGGATTTCCACTGAAAATGTAATTATTAAAAGCAGAATATCAGTTTCCATGTTGTCTTCATAGCAGGTGAAGGTAGCGAATGCAATTATGTCTTTATTTTTTTCCTAAGCTGCTGCTTTATACCGTGTGTAATTGGTAAATTATTATAGTTTTTCCTTGGTGCAAGTGTTGAAGCTGTGCTGAATTTCACACAGCATTTGCAGGGTTCAAACCAGCTGGAATCCCATTTTTCTACTAGAAGCAAACACAGGTGCCAGCCATGTCTTTTTTCTTAACTTTATTTTTCCTTTTAAAACATTTGCAATCAGGACTTTTTTTTCTGTCAGTTAGAACTCCCTTGGGAAAAATGGGAACATGTCCCTGGGGCTTTATTTTTCTGATTTTGGAAATGTGGATTTCTTTTCTGTTGTTTGCTTGAACTTTAAGATGATTGAAGTGTAGCAGAACTGACGTGAAAATAATATGGATATTTATGCCTGTTTGTATTTTTGTAGATTTTTATCAGGGCAGAAAGAAATGCCTGTTGTATAGGTCTCAGGTGACCTCTGCAGTGAGCAGGTCCCTTCCTCATTACTGTACTGCCCCTTGAGAAAATAAACATGTGCCCAGAAGCAGAAATTTTGGGGTGTATGTTGTACGAGCTTCGAAATAATTGTATCTGAAAGTCGTTTTCAGAGTGAAGTTGTATTTGTGAGACATGGCCTTTCTACAGTTTCAGCTGTATACCTGTAACTTTTTATTTGATGGGTCTTTGATTACAAAACAAATTTCCTCAAATTGAGTAAAGGTTTCTTTGTTGGTTTTTTTTTTTTGGTGCTTTACTTCTCTGTACTGGAGAAATAAATGTTATTAAATAGGAGTAGGTCCTCTTAAAACTATCCATTTGTTATCTTCGGTATGAGGCTTGGATTAGGTTACATTATTTTCATGCAGTCTTTAAAAAAACAAACACATCCCTCCGCCCGAAACCAAGCAAACGAAAAACCCCAAAAGAACCAGTTCCCACATAGGTTATTTCAAAGGAATGTTCAAAATCACACGCTGCGTCTTTTAAGTAATTCCAAATATGAGGCGATTTAAATATCAGACTTGAATATTGATGTCTTAATGATTTTGATGATGATAATATTGATGCTATTAATGATTTTAATATCTATCAGTAAAGATTTTGTTCTGCATACAACAGGAACATGTTTGCGCATAAGGAGGTATATACTTAGGATTCACAGTTCAGATGTTCTGAAGAATAAACATAGAAATGTGATAGAGGTGGTATTAACTACCTACATATGCACATCAGCAGGGATACTACATATGCATATCCCTGCGCATCAGCAGGGAGCAGTTCCACACCTTTTACTTGTTACAGGAATTTTATTGATTTGGGACAACTTCCCTACAGCGTTTCTTTAATAAATGTGATTTTGTTCATTTGTGTGAGGCTTAAGTAAACTAGAATCTAACCTCACTTTCATAAAAGCACAAGAATAAGAGGTATGGTTTATTAAATTGTAGGCCAATTCTGTACCGGTGGATGTTTTCAGAGTTATTAGAGGTAACTTGCCTGTCTCTATCAAAAAGAACTGCTAAAAAGATTTATTCAGGATCATGCTAATAAACCTGAGGGAAACCATCTTCTGAATGATAATAGCTGGTAGAGATTTATCATCTCTAATTCATGACTCTGCATAGTCATAAATTCAGTGCTTATTGCTGACTAGTACTAAATCTTATTTGAAGGCTTATTTGGGGGCTCCATAGCAACCGTTAGCAATTCAAGTGAGAACTGTAAGCTGTGAAATATAGAGACAGAAGAGGTGTGGGTTTTGTTTGCTTGGGTTTTTTTCTGGAGGGGGAATAATATACTTCACAACTCATGTGTCTTTAATTTTTCTTCTTCTGAGGAATGAGGTCACAACTCACGTTTCAGAATGTTGCAATTATACTTCTATAAATCCATTAGTCCTTTCTAGTAAGCGTAAGAATGCATGGAATTGAGTGTATTTTTAAAGTTTCTAACAAGCGAATGAATATAGTGCTGCCTTGTCAGCTTCACTTCATTGATTTAATCATTGGTTTAATTTACTCATTGATTTAATCATTGGTTTAATTTACTCATTGATTTAATCATTTTTGGATGGTCCTCCAACACTAGTTAACGTTCTTTACTTCTGAATTTTGTCTGTCTACCTGTCTCTTTGTGGGTATTCCCGAAAGTGAGTGAATTTGAATATGCAGAGATGGACATCTTACAATGCTGTGATGCAAAAGGTTAAAGTATATTTATGAAGATAACACTCTTTGCTTTTCCTAACATAGTCTCTGTGTGAAGTTGTTCATAGCCATGCCAGTTTTCAGTTGTTGGCAAAATACCAAAGTTCTTGTGTCCTGGAGGGAAATCAGCCCTTTAAATCTGTCATTGAAGTATAAGTCATTGAAACACTGGTTCATTTTATCTATGCACCACATCTGTTGAATCTGGCCACACTTGGAGGACTGGATCTCTCATTTAACTTCAAATCTGATCGCTCTTATTGTATTCTTTCTTATTTTTGCTCTTTTGCTGATTATATTAACTCTAATTAGGCAATATTGTCAAGTGGAATTTATTTGGTCTGAAAGCCAGGAGCTCCTGCTTTTCCTGGCTCTGCCGTATTTCACCTTGTGGTCTTTACAGTAGGAGCTGGCTGACAAGTCAGTTAATCTCCACAAGAGATGTTTTTTCTCCAATTTTCCAAGAAAGATTTAATGGTAGATACTTTAATGAGGTCTGGTTTTACTGAGACCTCATTAATTTTACAGAGGTATCACAGTACACTTCTCTGAGGTGTTACATTTAATCTAGATGACAATTCATTATTTTGAATGATTATTTTCTTTGTCTGAGTTTATTTAGCTAGTGACTGTACTGAGTCTCCAAGTACATTAATGAGGTTCTATTATTTATCCTCAGTCCTGATATTAAACACAATGCTGCTAACAGTCTAGTTTGCAAAAAGTTCAACGTCAGTATTTGGGAACGAGAGTGCCAGACTCCTATAGAGGGGAATGACTTGGAGCCAGGAGGGAATAGTGCAACTGCAGAAAAGTAGACTTGTCAAGGGCCATGGGGGTTATGTAGTCCATCCCCTTACTCCAAGGCAGGGTCAACTATATTTGTGTTAACTTTTAAGACCCGTTGGACATATTTGTCTAAAAGTCTCCTTCGATAAATTTATGCACGTCTCCATGTGTTGGCGGTTATATCCCTATATATTCTTGTGCTTTATTAGTCTTCCCATTGGATTTTTTTCTTCATGTCTGACCTGAACTTTTCTTCCTAAAGAATATTATATTGTGTCCTACCTACCATGCACATAAAAAACCATGTTATTCCTTTTTTATTTTTTGCAACACCCTTCTTTCTAAACCTGATGGCTACCATCATGTCTGCATTTCTGTCTAAATGATGTCTAAAATTAGGCCTTCTGTCCAAGGCCCGCAAATGCTGACATCAACTTCTACTGTTTGTCTATATAACATAGTTATTGCCTTCATTGTACTAAAGAAGACAGTAGACTCTGGAGGCAAGGAGAAAGGGTGGAAAGGAGAAAAAATGGGAATTGTGCAAGTACAAAGTTTTCAGAATGGGCTAAATTGGGACTTGGGCTGAGTTATTTTTAGTGTCAAGGTTTGTGACTAAGTGACGAGGAAAGCACATCTGTATATGCTCTTGAATCTCTGTTGTTCATTCTGGTTTAGCTAAGTCTGTTAAAAGTTGCATTTTTCTTTCTTTCAGGAGAGAATATTGCATTAAATGAGGTGACAAAACATAGAGGGTTTTATGGTTGTTCCTTACAGTGCCTATGGAGATCTTCTGGATGAGTTTTATCTTCCTTGTTATAGTAAATTATTATTTATAGTATTATAGTAAGTGCTGGAAGTGGCAGCTCAAAGAAAGTAACAAGAATAAGCAAAACCAAGAGCAAAGATGCATTAGTACTGGATTGCAGATGATGGTAATTAATGGCATTTTCACACCACCGGCATATCACTAGTAGGGGAGGAACTTGCTTTGTGGTATCCTGTGGTAGCCACCACCGCTATTCAGATGCAAATAATTGAAAAACAAATTTATACTCTCTTTAACTGGTATTAGAGGCAGTAGTCGAAGTTTGTGGAGCCAGGCAGGCTCTTGGGTGGTGCTGTGTTTTCGTGAAGACTGTGAGGGCACTGGAGCTCTGAGAGGTTGCACAGAGCAGGGCCCTGAGCAGAAGGGTCAATGGAGACGTGAAATATTTTTATTACAGCTTCTTTAAAGCTTTTTCTTAACCTAATAAAATCAGTTCCCAAAGACTTTCCAAGGTTACCCTACTGGGGAGGCCAGGCGAGACCTGGGAGCTTGGCAAACTGTTGTCTTTTGAGTGGGGGAAAAAAAACCCCACACAACCCCCCCTTGCTGTTTCCAGACGCTGCCCTGAGGTTTCTGCCTATCATGCAAGAGAGTTAACCGCTGCCGAAAACTTTATTTTGTTTAGTTGTTTTCAACTGAATAACTGAACTGTTCTAAAAGGAATGACTTAAACTGTTAAGAGTAGTTATTTGCTGTGTTAGATGTGTAGGATAATTTTGGGATTCTTACTAGAGAGGCTGTAAGTGCGTAGATCATCTTTTTTAATAGAATATTATACTGTTTGCTTCCTTCCCCTGTCTTGTTCGGAATAAAAATGTTTTCACAAATAACACTCAGTTATGAATGACAAAAAAAGGGTATGAAAATGACCCCATTGTCAGCTAATTGAAGAAGAATAGGTTCATGGAGCAAAAGCACACAGGAACCAAATTCTCTGTTCGTCCCAACACAAATGCGCTGTTGTTTTATGAATGGACAGAAGACAAGATCAGCTTTTTGTTCCACTGATTTTATTTATTTATTTATTTAAGATATTGAGGCTAGTGTTCTGAAGGGCTATTTAGTGCTAATATGGTCAGTAAAGTTGATCCATGATTTATTTTATGAATTATTTTTTTACGTTCTTTTCATTCTAGTCTTTACCAGTTGGCATCGAGTGGCTTGCTGTTGTTTTTAATTGTCTTCCATTCAGGGGAAAGGAGAGGAAAGCAGAGAAATATTACAGTATATCTGGGGGGGCTTGCTACTCTTTGCATCCTCCGTTTATATCTTACAGTGGGAGTGAAGGACACTGAATGAAGAGCTGTAGTGCTGGCTGGGAGCTGGAGAGCCGGTCCCAAGGTCTGCCCCTGCTTCTCAGTCTGGGCAATCGGAGGGTGCTGTGCGGGGAGATCGGGGGGAAGGTCTCCCTAGGGAGAAGCTTTGGGGCTGCTCCACCACAATTCCTGCTAAATTAGGTGTGGCATTGAGAAAGGATCCAAAGGATAGCACCTGTGCAGCCTAAATTTTTGCAAGATGGTATTTTATGTGTTTCTCATAAATCGTTGCATGCTGCTAATAGAGCTCAATTTGTAAGCCCTGACTGAAACTTCATTTTAGAAGATAAATGGGTTTCTTTCTCAGAACTGTATCTGTTTTGCTGTTTGTTGCTGATGATGGTTTAATGGATTTATAAGCACAAAATGGTTCTCTTCAGTGGGGGACAGTAAAGAAACTGTACGTTAAATGTCTTCTTGATCACATCGATGACTGAATTGTTCGCCCTCAACTGCCTGTACTAACAGCCCCACCTTCTGATGAAGTTTTAAATGCTAGTACGTTTACCCCTTTTACTTGTCGTGTGGGAAGAAGTTAGTGCATCATCAATCCAAGAAAAAAGATGTTCATATTCCTCAAGCCAATACCTGTTAAGTTGAAAGAGTTGCAAACTGCCACAGAAGTATCTAAAATCTCTAGTGCGCTACAAGCTAAATTCTGCTTAAGATGGGCTTTCTTTAATCTTCTTGCCTCTCTGGTTGTTGCATGTCTCTAGGACAACAACAAACAAGAATGACTGTGAACCTTCTCCTGAGAGTCTCTTAAAACTGCAGATATTGTTCCTTCCCCGAGATTTATGAACTCTTTCTGGGTTTTCAGCCAAATCTTTGGCTCCTGGCTGTGCTAGGTCGCTTGGACTGTGCAACACCAGCAGAAAACTTCCCGAAAGGGGCAGGTGGAGACCTTCTGCAGGGGGTGGTGGTGGAGTCGGGACGTGCCGCGCTTCTGCCAAGCCTCGTCAGCCCCACCGCCTCCCCGCGCCCACCGCGTGCTGCCCTACGGCGAAGCAGCTTCAGAGGCCACCAAGGCTGAACAGCAGGCAGAAGAGTTTAGAACCATTTTTGGCCACTGTCCTTTAGATGTATAGATCTGGCTTAAACTATTGTGTCAATATTTATTGGCATATGATGCTGAGCATACAAGTATTTATTATACTTTGCTCTCTATTTTAGAAATGTGTTAAAAATGCGTGGAAGTGCATGAAACTGCTTTCATGTTTCCAGAAATGCATGCGCGTGAATACAGTGTGGAGCTTTATTGATTTTAAAATAAAGCAAAGTGATTGCCAGGGCAATTCTTAATTATTTAACTCTGAAAAGTGAGGATTATAAACTGTTAGAATGTCAACAAAGTGCTTGATTTTTATAAGTGCAGTTCTAATTTTAATACTCCCTTGATCCTCTATTTGGGTGTATGTTTAATATACCCTTGAATTGCCAGGTTTTGGCGTGATCAGGACTTAACGTAGCATATGGTAGAGTTACTGATTCCAGCCCATTTGCCTTCAAACTTGTTTTCTTCTGCGAAGGTGATTATAAAGAAAAGAGTTTCCAAACATCTGGCCTTAAGAGAAAACTGAAGTGTTCATGCTTCAGCTCAAAGACTGTGGGGATACATGATGTTAAACAGCATTTTTCCTAAACATGCAAGTAGACATTTGTGTACCTTTTAATGGTAGTAATTCAAATGAAAGCATAATAGTGAATCTGTTCTAACCAGCTATGAGAATAGTGTTGGGCAGTTTTACAGAGCCACAAGCATGCACGTGTGTATTTACATTGCTAATAAATGCACAAGCTGCATGCAGAATTACTGCTACTGAATTTGCCACTATAATTTCATGTTGTTCGGTTTTGTGTAATAAAAATGGACTTACTTGACAAGAATTGCAGTATGAAAAGTTTAATGTTTCGTTTATAATTAAGGAGACAGAATTCATTAACTTAAGGAGAAGTTTGCAAACAAGTCAATGTCAAAAAGAACATGTTGAAAGGATACAATTGTTTTTACTCTATTATGTCCTCAGGCAGTTATTATTCCCTGCAAAATAGCTTAACAAAAATTCAATACATCCATCTAGCCATGTTTTCTATGTCTTATTCCTACATTTGTTTAGTGTTACTATATTTGGATTCTTTCCCCACTTTTTTATATTTAGCATGGTCCCAGAGGGACTCAAATGCATTGAAGCCCAGAAACTCCGGGGCTCTCCCAGTTTAGTATTTCTTCTGGCAACTACTATAGCTACAGCCTGCTTTTCGGTTTCGAGTCTTAAGGCTGAGAAGATGAATGGAAGCTGGTACGGGCTGTGGTGGCAGTTCAGATCCTGCTCTCTGCAGCATTGGGGTTTGTGGCTCTTTATATAGGAGTTTGCGTGCGCTGTAGGGGAGGTGCGATGCCCGGCTGCTTTGCTTTACGTATGTCCGGTTTTGGAGACCCCATACCATCTCTGCTACGGTGACAAAACTTAACGTTTTTTCGCAATACAGATTTTTTTGTCTCGTTTTGAGACTGTCGCAGTGAGGTCAGTAATGGCTTTGGTTCAGCCGTGTGGTTTGTGAGCTCCACGTGCCGAGGTGGTCCCGAGGTGGAGGAGGATGGTCTCCTGCTGAGGACGGACTCCTCGGGGAGCACAGAGAGGCTTTGTTTACAAATTCTCCTCTCCCAGCAAACAAAGCAAGCTTGTTTAACAAACACTTGACAAACAAAATGGACCTAAAATTAGAATGCTTATTTCATGAATGAAAATTTACTATGAAAATAAACATTTTTAGGGACAACAGAAGAAAGTTCTTTTGAAGTGCACTTTTTTCGATGGTCCAAAATTTTTATAAAGATACTTGTTGACACTTTGTACAGATAGCTGTTTCTTTACTTGCTGTTAAGGTTTAAGTTCTAACACATGCCTGGAATACTGTGGTAAAGCGAGATTTTTTATTTATTTATTCATTTTTTAATCTGCAGATGTAGGGGAGAAGAGTAGGTTTAGATATTTTGGCCGAGGGGTGTTACTCTATCCTGATAATATAAACTGTAGACACTTAAACACTGAGATTTATCATTGCCTTATTTTCTCCTTCAGATTTTGAGTTTGAATAACATCTCTTTGTGTGTGTTAAGGACATGTTAACTTGAATTTTGCAATATTGTTTAGTCAAGATCCGCAGAAATTAAGTTTTTACTAATAAGCTTTCCTGTGCTGTTTTCTCCATGTTGTCCTATAACTTTACTCTTTTCTGCTATCCTAAGATTACTGTTAACACCTATCTACATGTACCACTGTTGTTGAAGTTGTTTCTTCAGCACTAGGTTGTGTATGTTGAATGACTAAAGCTAAATTATTTGGCTTTTATTAGGGTTTTTATTGTTGGACTCGAAAAAACATGTCAAGTGTACCATATATTGATAGCAAGCCATGAAGTTAAAAAATCTTGTACTGTTCTGAATTATCAATTCAGAATATTATTTCTTGTTCATAGATGTATGAAAGCAAATAGAAATGAAAAAAGCTGGAGTGGCAATTTTTAAAGTGACATTGGTTTTCAGCATGATTTGATCGCATAAACATTATAAATGCTTTTGAAAATCCCACATGACATATCGTAATCTAAAGGCAACATCTCTCATCTGAATTAGGAGTGTATTTCAACTCGTGAATGTCAGTGTTTCACACTTTGAAAAGCTGTCAATTAGTGTAGTATTTATTATGTCTTCAAATATTCCACAGACTGAGTCAATAGCTGGGCATGAAGGTGAAGTATGAAATTATTTATTCAGTATAAGGCTACCGTCAGCCCAGACTTTCCTGGGTAGGTCTTATTTTCTTGCCCTCAGAGTCTTGTCTGGAAAGATTTTTGGCAAGTTCTCTGTGTTTCTGGCTGAGTTTTTGGAAACCCCGTTAGAGGCAGAAGCAAGGCTTTGGGAAAGTGTAGGGCAGAGGCAGTATGGCCGGTGGTGGTTTGATGGGTATAGGTGGTAAGGCAGACAGAGATCTGACCCGTAAGGCTGAGCAGAAGAAGGGGCACTGAGTAGCAAGTGCTAGCCTGTGCTCTGAGCGGCCTGGAGCCCGGGGGTGGTTGAGTGGGATGAAGGGTTGAGTTTTGGAGCTGGGAGAGAAGAAGGTTTGGGCCTCCATGGAGAACTCTTTGAGGAGGGTCATTGGAGAGACGCTAGGAAAGATGGGGAAGGCTTGGACGCTGAGGAGCACTGGCGCTTGCTGGGGAAAACGGCACAAGGTCTTGGAGGTAACCACAGAACACAGCAGTGGTAACGGGGAGTTGATTTGAAGGCAGACATACAGGCAAAGAATGATCAAAAGGGTTAAAAATCCAGAGAAAGTCACGGACAGGAAGAAACGCAGGTTTCTGTGTGCTCTGTCGGTGCACAGCAATGAATGGTTTTATCCAGAAGCCGAGAAGCTACGGTTGGGTTAAGTTGCAAGAGCAATGCATGTGTTATGCATGTATAAAAAGAGTAAATTGGTGACTTAATAGATACCTGAAAAGTAAATACTGTGTCTTGCTGTAGAAGATGCCGGCTTTTCTCTTGTGTCGTCTTTTAGGATTATTCAGGGTCTTTATTGCTTTAAAAGATGAGAAATCACAGATTTGAGTTGAAGTGAGTTGTATGAGTAAGGGTAGCAGGTTTAGTCCCGGCTTTCTTTCGATCATCACAAAGGATTAAAAAGTTAATTTGCATTGGTTTACTTTTTGGTACACCATAGTCATGGTCAATGTTTTTAAAAAATAAAAATAAAAAATGATGCGCACCGCCCTCACACCCATTCCTGTTGTGCTGGTGGTTTAGTTCTGGTGAACGTTTATGTTCTGCTTCCCCGTGCAGTTGTACAGAAAAATATTTTAAAACATGCTCACTTTCATTTAAATTCTACCAATTTAATTTTGTGTTTGGATATTTTTTTTTTCTGTTAAATAAACATGGCCTGTAGTGTTTTTACTTTGATAGCTAGGTAGTAGAAGCCTCTTTGACAGGGCATTGATTTCACTTTCCTGTGGAGTATGTCTGTAAGCTGCTTAGATGAATGCTGTTCTTTTAGACAGGACTCCAGCTAGGGAGGTATTAATGAATGTTTAAAGCTATTTGATAGCAATGTGACAATTTTGTGTAAGTGTAAAGCGTGAGTATGATATATTAGGTTGTGCATATTTTTCCTGTGATTATTTCACTTTATGTTAAATATAAGAAAATAAACTTTAATACTTAATTTCATACATTTAATTTAATGAACTCAAATATTGTCAGTTCATGGCAACTCTTCAAGAGAAAGATATGGGATCCACATGATTGAAACACTCACTTCTTTTTCTTTTTTTCTTTTTTTTTTTCTTTTGCTTCTCACAGCTGCCAAAATAAACTCCTTTTGAGATAGACCTAAGTCAACATAGTTGGTGTGTCTCTAATGAAGCATTCCTCCTGAGGCCCCTACTTGGGTTTTATTTTTTTGTCATAGTTTTTTTTAATCTCTCTTTCCAACTTTAATGCTAGGGTTTCCTTAAGAATTTCTGCTGCAGATTTAAAATAAACAAATTCCATTTCAGTAATCGTGCGATTTTATTCTCAGAGACCTTTGTTTTTTGAAGTAAAAAGGCAATGCATATTACATTTTTTCCTGTAATATACTTGATATTTTTTTAAGTTGCTGAAAAAGTTGGCTAAAATTCAGAGAAGCTAATATTCATCAAGTGTAGGAGCTTAGCTCTTCTTTCTTATTGTTTTCCACTCAAGGTTTCTCAAACTGTGCTAATTTTTTTAGGATTCTTGTGTAGCTTCTCTATGAGCAAGATGGATACTGCCTTCCAGCTTCAGAAGTATGTCCGTGTGGTACCATCTTTAATTAGCTTGTTCCCAACTGGATGTTTAATGGCAATTTCCAGTAAATGTTAACTGGTTTTATATATTTTATTTAAAATCACAAAATCATGGTTTTTCCTATAAATTTTTTGAACATATGGCTGTTGTAATTTCATAGGGAATCTCAGTCTGTAAATGTGTACATATACACCTTGAATTAGAAACATGCTTTAGAATTTCAGTCGTGTGTTGATGTCACTCTTCTGCCAGTTTAGTATCACTGATACTTAAATACTAGTAAATGAGAGAGATAAAATGGCAATATTTGAAGCTATGCAATGTTTTAAAATTCTTGGTGGCAGTCTCTGGAATTCCAGCCAGGAATGTACAGTATGGTTTTCCTGTAGGTACCATCCCATGTCAGCATCACTTATTTTTGTATGCCAAATACAAAGTTTATGTAGCAACATTGAAAGCTAAACTTAGTTTCGATAGTCTGTTTTAATCAAATGCCATTGTGTACAGAACAGATTGGCAGATATAAGCAAAAAAGAAATAATAATAAAACAAGGAACCTTGGGAAATACAAAAAGGCAAAATAGATGCGTCAGTAATTTGATGGTGTACAAGTACTTAGAAAACACAAGTTTAAGTAGTAAGAAAACATAAGCTTAAAAAGTGACCCTAATTTTATGTAAGCTTTTTTGAGTAGCTACATACTTGTAATATTTCTCTCTCTTTCTCGGTTTCAGAAGTTGTTTATCTAAACCTGAAATAATAATATCCAAATGACAGACAAGCATGAAGACAGTCAGCCAACTTAGGGCAGTTCAGAATCCATAAACTTGCTGTTTCTGTCATCAGAAGTCTGGAACCAGGGTACAAGAGCTGTTGTAGGGCAAATAATGCTCTTTATTGGCCTTGAAGGTACCATTTTGTAATGTTTTGTGCTGTTGTCTCTATGGTGTGAAACACCATATGCATGGCAAATTCAGCCCAGTAGCATTCACTGTTTAGATTAAGCTTACTGAAATCTAAGAACGGTAAACATAGAACTTGTGGTACGTATCTATCCCTCTGTCTTAGCCAGAAAAAAAATGAGCGAGAACAGGTATGGGGTGGGAATAGGCACAGATGTTTAATGGCTTGTGTCCGAGTTCAGAAATGTTACTGTACACTAGACACCCATTGGCCTGAGTAAATCTCAAAATGCAAAGAATAGGAACATCAAAGTCTGGCAACCGCCCCCCTGCAAGTTATCTTTAAATTATCTTGTCATAAGTATCCGTTTACATATGTGGTTCTCTATCTAGTCATCAAGGAGATGTTAAAAGTGTAGTTTTTATGATGTCATTCCTGAACACACAGACTTTTTTTTTTTCCTCTTCTGTGCGAGCGTAATCACTGACTTTATTTCAGATATAGTGGCTTTAATATGATGGCTTCAGATAGAGTGGCTTTAGTTGCTTAAAACAAGCAATGGAAAACTCTCACTTACTGGTCTTTATAAATGAAAAAGAACAAACTCTTGGCAAGAAGTCTTGGAGGAGTGTTCAGTGCTTGAAAGTGGTTGAGAGAGTATGCCCAGAGCTGTGCGTTATCTTTAGCTCTGGCCCGTTGCATCCCAAGCTGATAAAACAGAGGTGATAAACGCCCGCCGTGCACACATCCCTTCTGCGGCAGCCCTCCACGACAGCGAAGCCAAAGTCTCTTGAGCATATTAATTACTGTTAACTTGTAAACTCAAAACCAGAATTATCTCCTTGATTAATATGGTGGCGTTAGAGAGGATAATGGGATCTGTTTGAGTACGGTCGTGGCTATACGTTATGTAAAGCGGCGCTTTGTTGGATCTTGCTGATGGCACGTTTGTATATTAATGTGCAGCAGTTCATAGCTTGGATCTTGTGACATAAACACCCACAGCCTCCCGTAGCTTGTTATACTCAGTGAGTGGAGGGAAAGATAACATAGGCATACGAAAGGAGGAAGAAGAGCTGGGCATAATTAGAGACTAAAGGGGAAAGAAAAAAAACCTCCCAAATTTTCCCATTTTTCCTCAGTGGAAAGCAATTTTTTCTCTAGCAGTCCATGAGCCTTTTCAGACACCTGTTGGCCATTTTCCAGTATCAAAAGCAAGCGAGAAACTGTTAAATATTTCAGATTATTTTTATGAAAGAGGACAAGGTGAAAGCAGCTATTTAGAGCACGCTGAGTTAGGAAGATAGCAGAATCCAAACAATTCAGGAGATTCCTAGGAACAGCATGTGTTGGGAAAACAAATGATAATACTTTCTGAAAGTATTTCAAGGGACAGGGGGAAGTATTTCTTTGTAAGTGCTTTGCCATAGGCGAATAAAGTGCTGAGATTTACCTTAAATCAGAGTGAAATTTAAGATAAATTTCATTCTATTTTTGTGGTGGGTTAAGAGCCTGGTTAATGCAGTTAATGGCCAAATAATGGCATGATAGTTGTAGGATATTGAGTGTGAATCTTGGCTGTCTTCCTTTTTGTCTTTTACTCATTATCTTAATCTGTTTTACACTTACCTGAGATATTTTATGTACCCGAGGGACACTATGGAAACCTTCTGCAACAGTAAATTTTTTTTATATTGAGTGAAGAACAGCTAAGCATGAATATGCAGTCAATATTTATAGGGAACTATGTGTTTCCTACTAGTTGTAAGACATGTAGGAACCAAGTGCTATAACTATTTTCTCCTTGGAAACAGTTCATCATTAGTTATTTCTGTGAATAACTTACACTGAATTGGGAAATAAACAGAAAAGAGGTGAAAGTTGGCAAATTATACCATTGCTTTGGGCAGTTTAAAGATTGTTGGGGCACATTTAAAAACAAAATAGCAGAAAAGTAACATCATAACAAATTAACTGATCTAAATAAGTGTCGGTGCACCTCTGTTCGAAATACAACCTGAAATATTTGCATTTCACTTATAGGAAATCAAACAATATAGGAGAAGGTGAGCATTTGCTCTGCATTTCTGTATTTGAGGTGCATTGGGAAGCGCGTTACAGCTCCCTGGCTGGCCTGTAAAATTCCCGTTATAGAGGTTTTGTGCCTCTGATAACATAATTAAAAGAATGAGAATCAACACAGCTTTTGGAAGAGGGAGGAATGTTTCCCTTGCACTTTATATACTTCTCAAAAGCAGTTTGAGTTTTATGAGCTAGAAAATTAATTTTGGTTATTATTCATAACATCTTTTAAGGATTACAATGCATTATTCATTATTAAAACAGAAAGGTGGCTAAGCTCTCAAGAATGCAGCTCTGGGGTCCTAAAAACATTGGTTGCGTAATTAATTTGAAGTTTGCTGTTTGGATAAAGTCAGCTTGTTTGATACTGGCACTGGAGTATCAGGCAGTCTGTTTGCACGCGCAACCGTGGACCCCACCGTTAAACCCAACTTAGTGTTACTTATTCATTGAGTAACCCACAAAGGACACGTTGGCTGATTTAGCTCCTCTTTGGTATATACTTTCTTGTGTGCTGAATACTTTTTGATGATAAATCTGAAGTCTCCAACCATCTCTCATTGATAAATAAAGCTGCTTGCTTTATTCCATATCTGTTAATCTTAGGAGGCTTTTGTTAGTTTACAAAGATTAAAAAAAACCCACCTGACTATGAGGTGGGAGTGAATTTGTGTAGGTTGTTTTTGGGGCGGGTTTTTTTGTCGTTGTTTTTCTGAAATCTTTCAGGCCTTCCACAGATGGATCCCACGCGAGTGACCGCGGATGGTTGGAAGCACAAACGGATTCAGATGTTCGGCGCTTTGTCCCTGCCGGCGCTGGCTCACCGCGCGGGCGCAGCATGGTGCGGGCCAGCCTCCGCCTGGGAAAACACGGCGGTTAGGGTTACTTGCAAAGGACTCTCCTGGGGATCGATAAAGTCTATTTCTGTTTATGTAATGAAATCAGGGAGCAAGGGTCTGCTGTAGTACTTTGCTGATGGGATTCCAGCGGGGTTGTCTTTCAATGAAAAGACTGAATTTAATAAACCTGTAGTCTGGCGCGCTCGTTCTGGGGCGGTGCTCCTCGCTCTAATGGATTGCTGATGATAATTTAGGGTTACTTTGTTTACGTAGTCTGAGAGCTTCTTTTTAAGCAGCTGGCTGGAAATGGAGATGAAGGCAGTCTTAATTCACTTTTAATAAAAGATCAATGGGTTTATTGTGAAAAAATAGAATACAGATGTAAAACGTACCTGATAAAAGAATTAAATGTGTGTTTAACCTTCCTATTTTGTTTTTTCAGTGCTACTGGTGCTTGACCTTCTTCATTTTTCAGACTATTCTCTTTCTTGGTAGTTTTACATTTTAAATTTTACTTAGACTACAAAAACAAACTCTGCTGGTGTTTTTCATCTCAAGTGCTTACCAAATCCCTCAGATTTTACAAAATATTTAAAAAGTAATCTCCAGACTAAAGTCTCATTAAAACCTTTGCCCTTCCTGTGGAACAAAAGTTCAGAGAAGTTCTGCTCGATTCTGATCTGGAAACTGTAAAACAAAAAAATATCATGGTGTGAAGTATTAATTTAGGCTTGGCAGCTTCACCGTAAAATTTATTTCCAGAAGTTTCCAATTAAAATGCAGCATGTCTAATAGTATAAGGGAAAGCACCTTAAAGGCTCTTTCTTTTATATTATATAGGAGGAAAAATACCCCAAACATTAGTGAAAATAAAATGTCTTGGAGGTATTTTTTATTTAACAGTCACATATATATTGCAATGAGTTGACTTGGTAGAAGAAACCACATCCTTAGGAATTTCTTGTACTAATTTTCAGTATTGCTTTTTAATCAAGCCATTTGATAGATTAGTCAGATATTTCTAAAGATGCAATTTTTTCTTTTGGGTTTCTTTATATCTTTATTCTACCTTGTGCTCTCCTGCTCCTTGAACAATGCAGTTTGGATGTTTTCCCCCTGTGGCCTTTTCCCCCTGTTTCAAAGGAGAGAAAGCAAAATTGGAAAGAGGATGGATTGACTAGGATGGTTAAAAGTATGGAATACCTTATGTAAGAGGATGCAGTAAAGAATTTATGTCCCTTTGGACGGATGGAGGTACCATATTTGCTGTCATGAGTGGCATGGTGATTGTTCACTGCATTTCTGTAATAGAGGTAGGAATGGTCATCAAACAGAACTGCATTTTGCAGGTTGAAGTAAATCAAAGCAGTTGTTTAGGATTATTGAATGGCAATATGCATTGTTACTGAAGTTATCTGGTTGTGGAAGGATCTGTATTGCAAACTGTTGGAGGTCAAGAGAGTATTGGCAGAGTAACACTATCTGCTTATACTGTTCGTTTAGTCTTCACTGGGTATTTTCTATGGACTGAAAAGCTGTCAGAGATGGGTTATTTAACTATCCCGTGGACATCTGGTATGGCCTGCAGTGGCTGTTACGTTATAACAGCTTAAAATGTTCTGTCTCAAGATGGGTGTTTCTGGATGTCTATGAAAACTTTAAACGGCATCAAAAATAATGAAATTTAAAGCAAATGTATTTTTTTATTTCCAAAATCATTTCAAAATATCACATTTTACATCTTGTTATATATTTCTCAACCAAATGTAGATCCACAGACAGAACTATGTGCAGTTGTTGTATATTGACGGAGTGCTTTTCATCAGCAGGTGGTATTGGATTTAAGAAGCTGAAACATAAGACAAGTGCTTAGGGATGGTCTGTAAGGTGATACTGCTTGTTGAAAGTCTTGTAGTTAAGTATTTCCCAAGATGGTCTGGACAGCATAAACAGTGCTACTGTGCAAGAGCTTTTATATTATGAGATAAAAGAAAGCAAAATGTTTTCAGTTGTGGAATTTTACCGTAGAGAGAATTACTTCTGCAACTGATGCTAATTTAATCTGAAGCCAAAGAGAAATGATTCTCAAAAACAGTTTTGCAAATCTGATGAAGTTCTACTGTGAGAAATAGTTGTGCAGCAGTTCCCGTCAGGAGATCCCCTTTCTATTTTGGATGTTGGGTGTATACTGCAAATCAGCAATATTAAGAATAAGAAGGAAGATAAATAGCATGCTTAGAGGCAATTTTTTTTGGTGATGATGTAATCATTTTAGAGTGAATAATGAAATTTGAACATTTTTCTTGACGTACAGGTGCTCCTGTACATGAGGCGCAGAATCTGGCTGGGTTTTCACGTTCCGATTTTTCACAGTCCAGAAATAAAGGGGGGGGGGGGGGGAAAAAGTGAGGTGGATTCATAGTTGTTTATTTTCATATTGAAGTTTTAAACATTTTTAAGAAAGCAAGTAAATTGAGAGTAGGTGCTTGGGGGGGGGGGGGGTAAGGCAAAAGCCCTTAGAAGTTATTGCATTTGATTTAACAAATTCTGTGGATTCTCTTTTTAATTCTATCAATATAGACATAGTACCAATGTTGTTCACGGGGAAACTCACCTCGATATGTCGTCGTGTTCCCACTTCCTCCACGGAATGAGTCATGGGATGCGGGTTTAACCAGTGGTGTAAATAAAAAGCCTTTACGGAAGAAATATCTTACTTCTAGTATGTTTGGAAATACTTTTAGAAAGGAAGGATATTGAAGAGCATCAATGGCTTGTTGAATTTTTACCCCTAACTACATTGTGTGTCACTGGGCAGTGATGTGTCATCACCTCAGCCTCATATATCTTCAGGGAAGTTTAGTAACAAGATTCTAAATTTTGGGGGAAGAAAACATCTAAAGGAAGTCACCTCAGAACTATTTCTTCCTTTTTCCCTCCTACGTCGGGTATTTTGATGCCTAAAATAAATACTGAATCTACAGTGATGGGTTGGATAATCAAATTTTCCCATGACTGTTTTGCTCAGTACTAAAGCAGCTCTTTTTTGTTATAACCAAGCTAGTGATGCTGCAATGCAGTTAATTTTATACATCCCATTTTATGACAGAATATGACATTATAGCAGTAATTGGGAAATTTAGAATAGGGCTGTGTAGCGATATGATTTTCACGCACGGGATTCATAAATGTGATGTATTTCAAGATGTAGGGGCAGTAATTTCTAGGAAAGTGGCTGAGCAATCTTTACTTATACCCACGAGTATTCCCATGCTACTAGGAAAGACTAAACTGCCACCTTGTACTTTCTGTACTTAAGCAACAACCCTGAAAGATGGTTACTTGGCTATCTCTACCTTCTTGGCCAGTTAAGAAAATGTCTTTAAATCAACAAGTAATTATGTTCTATTTTTTAAAAAATCTGACTGAAAAGGCATATTTTTTTCCCTAAGTCCTTAAATTGTTTCATCTGAGTAACGGTGACTAAAAGTGTTCTTTAAGCGTTACCTTCACGTACCCTTTCAACTATTTCTGTTTAGACAGCGTAACATTTCAAAGTGGTTTATTTAATAATGTCATTTCCATTCTCTGGCTCCAGAGGATTTTCTAAGGCCTTGAGGTTTAAGCTTCTGCATGGAATTGGAGGAATATTGTTTTAACTTAATATAGAAATTTGCATTTAATTTAAAAGAAAAAAAAAAAAAGCAAAACAAACAACAAAACCCAAGCAATGGTAGTTACAAGTCAATCCTGAATGTTTTTCAAGTGAGAAAATCAGTCATACAAACTCATTTCATAGAATCATAGAATCGTTAAGGTTGGAAAAGACCCTTAAGATCATCAAGTCCAACCGTTAACCCAGCACTGCCAAGTTCACCACTAAACCATGTCCTCAAGCACCACGTTTCGAAAAGATACATCAGGTATTTGACAAGGTTCACTATGAAGCTTTTTTTTTTTATGTGGACAGTTACGACTTTGTTTTTATGAGAGAGAATTTTTGTATTTCTCAACAATTTAAAGTTGGTGGGAAATACGTAATGAAAAAAGTTAATTCTGCTATAAATATTGTGAAGAGTCGAACAGTGAGAGAATGAAAGGAATTGGGAATCTCTGCAGCATTCAAAAAATGGTTCTTCTGATTCTCCAAAACTGGGTGTTGCAGCATAAGGATGTGTCTAAAAGAATAGCAGAGTTTGTGAATGCAACTTTTAAAAATGCTTCTTTATCACCAGACTGTAGTCACAGTAATTATCTGTGTCCCTTCCCAAACATTGGTCAGCTTCATTTGAGACCACTTTGCATTTTCGTAGTAGATGTTGGAGAAAAAGCAACCTCATATCAAGACGATCATCTTCATTACCTATTTAATATTACTGATATGAAGAACTCCTAATTGCATCGACTGCAGTGTGATTTCCTATAATGCTCAGTCTTTTAACTGTTGCCTCAAGACCTGTATAATTGAGATCCTTAAACTTTTTCATTCTATTTATTCTATCAGCTTGAAAAACAGACATACGTGTAATGAATTTTCAGTTTAAAAGTTAATTTGACATTGCCACCATAAAGCTCTGAACACTGAGAGGGTATGGATTAAATGAATAGTGGCTCAAAGATAGATTTTTGACTTACGTTATAGGCTGATGAATAATCTTATTTTAAATCAAATGAAGATCTGATTAGAGGAGGTGGTTATTGCTGAGGTGGTGATTTTCTGTGTAGCTGAAGGGAAAACAATTATGGCTGTTTAGTTTCTGGGAATGTCTGCAAAGAATATCCTTTTAGTAAATCAACAAAAAAGGTAGAATTTCACTAATCATTACCTGTAAGCTATTCCAGGAAAAACTCTAGGAACTAAAAAGAAAATGTTGCTATTTAAGTAGCAATGAACAAAATGCTCCATCACTAATGCAATAAAAATAGCATCCTGCTTACTGTTAAGTGGGGTTTTTTTCCATTAGATTTTTTTTTTGGGTCTCCATTATTTGCTAGAATGACCAACACTTGAGACGAGCTGCTTTTGGAGGTGCTGAGTTTTTTAGTGTCGGCACCAGCTCAGCAGAACTCTAGAGGATAGATTAAATACAGAGCTTCAGTAAGCAAAGCCAAAACTTCTCTAGTTCATCTTGTATACCATAAAAACGTGTTATGTTAATTTTACACTTTCTTCAAGTGCCAAGGTTAAGTTTGTATTCCTGAGATGGTGCTGAAATTACTAAAGGAGTAAGCCTGTGATTTCAGTGAAGCTGTTTCTGACTCATTTGGTGTAGATTAGATTAAAACTATTCCTTGTTCATAGGAAAATCTGGAAAGGTGTACCCAGAGTGTTCTTGTGCAACTGATACGACTACTTTCTTTTTCTTTTTTTTTTTCTTTTCTCCTTTCTAGGGTCAGTATAGGCCCTCTGACTTGTTGTGTCCAGAGACATACGTCTGGACGCCTATAGAGCAATGTCTACCCCTGCTCGAGCACTCGAAATACTGTCGATTCAACCAGGATGTAAAAGCCGGTAAGTTTACAAGTAATGATAGATCTGTAAATTGTCTTGTTTTTATAATGTATTGGTATCATCTGCTGCTGAAGCATTATGGACATATTATCTGTAAAGGATAAAAACTGTAAAATTCACAACTCCTCCAGCAAGCGTTAGCAAATAGAGTATTCCATCTTTTAACATAAAATAAGCCATACAAATTTTAAGTACGTTCCGTTTTACAGACTATATGTAGTTCAAAAGTAACACACATTGCTGCCTTTCAGATAATTATTTGTTATTCTGTGCATGAACAAAACCTATCAAATAATGATTCCTGCCTGAGATTCCAGTCGGATGAATGCATAAAGAAAGGAAATTAGAATCAATACAGGAAAGTGAAAGGAATGGAGAAGCTTAAAGGCATCAAGTGCTTTTGTTAAGAAACAAACTGGCAGATTTAGTTGAACAATCTGTCAGAGAATTTGAAGGACGCGATGAAGAGCAGAAGCACCTTAAACATTTTGAAGTAGATGGGACATAGATTTTTACATTCTCTAAAATAGATACTTAGTGATTTGCCAGCATAGAATGGTCAAAAATAGTACTGACCAGAACATACTGTAATAATGGTATTGTAAATCAATGCAATCAAATGGAAAAAAATAACTGTACTTGCTTTAGCTACTGGCTCTGTGGGCTGATTGCGGGCCCCAAGGGAGCTGTGTTAGAGAATGCTTCCTCTGGTGCTTGGGTGGGAAACAAAGAAGTGATTTAACTTTTTTTTATTAATTGCAAATTGCTGAATATCTTCTTCTTGAACTTTTCTCTTTCCCCACTGAATAGCAGTTGAGAAAGGTGGTGGTATTATTCAGAGGTGCTGGTGATTAAGCTCGAGAGTACATAACCCCATGGTCTGTTTCTAGCCATCAAAATACAGATTTACCTGTCTCTGAGTTTGAGTAGTCTTCAACAGCTGCTGCTTGCTTTTTATTTTTCATGGCTGTAGTTTAAAAAAAAAATTCATTGACGAGCTGGTTAACTGTTGGAAGGGCAGGATATAGATAAATGAAGGGAATTTGAAGAGAGATGACCACTTCAGGAGGATTGTGAACTTCTGGAGAAGCTGCTTCAGTTTCTTGCTTTTCCTCAACCTGCACATGTTGCCATTTGTGATGTGACTTGGATGCTCATCTGGAACACCAAGATAATAATACTTCCTAATTGTAAAAGTTCTGAAAGGGTAATACTCTAGTTAAAATACTACAGTAATAAGATGAAATACATTTCTAGGTATAGATACTGATTTAAAAGTTTTAATAGCAGAATTATGTTCTGTGTAAATAGAGAATGTCCTTTAGGGACCATGCAGGTAGCTGTGCGATGTGGTGGAAAATAGACTGGGGAGCGTGGTTGGATGCTCTTTGAAAAGAGTATCGGTCACCATGGGAAGAGCTCAATGCATAAGAGATTTAAACGGGTGGTACATCATGTCTTGATCAGCTAGAATCATCATTAGATTGGTGAGAGGAAATTGGAAAAAAATTACAAAGGTAGGAGGAAGAAGGGAAATGGTTTTGCAGCACAGTGGTGTTCAAGATACTCTTGTATACAGAAATAAAAGAAGTGCATTCATTTAAGCGCAAAAATGACAACTAAACTACTGCCTTTGAAGGTGTTAAACCTGTACCAGCAAAGGGGCATCATCTTCTCAATTCTGTGAAATGCCTGTGGCATACCACGCATTTGGAAACTGCAGGATATAAAATTTTGCATCGTTATCAGCACAGAATATCTCACTCCTGACACTACTGGAACTGTGACTTATGTCCTGTGGTTTAAGGAAATTAAAACATAGCTACATGTTGAAATGCACTGGACCTGCTGTGAGCTTATAGTCATTTGAGGTTTAAGTAGTTGCTAACTCTAAGGAAGCTATTTCTCAACAGTAAAATCAGTTTCCTTCTTACCTCTTTACTCTCTACAATAGTCACTAATATGAGTTTAATGAAGTTACAGTGAATTTAAAGAAGAGCAATAGGAATGATGGTGTGCTTTATGCCTCTTGAATCAGCTTTCTATAATACTGCCCACAATTATGTCAGTTAAGTAGGTCGTGATTTATCAGGAGTGGGACTTCCGACGTGGAAACTGAGGGCAATAACCAGATCCAGGAAACAACTGGGAGAAATAGTGCGCCTTGCATTGCTGCCTGGGGCAATAAAACAGTCACTGGAAATGGTAATCTTTTAATATTGTCTGTAACGTCAGAAAATTTCTGAAACATTACCTCACACTAGTTTGTTCATCATGTTTGGCAATTTTTTAACAACTTTTCCTTCCCTTAAAAAAAAATAAAAAATTTACCTAATAAATTTACCAGTTGCAGGTTATAAAAATGGATTCTAGAACAGCAGTGGGTGCTGCTTCAGGAGAGGGTGCTATGCGCTCTGACCTTCCACGTCTCTGCAATATGAAAAGATTTCTGAATATTCATACACATTACATTGCAGAGCTCCTTTCTGTAATCAGATACATTTTTTTCTTCTCTGGGGAAAAAAAAAAAAAGAAAAAGAAAAAAGAGATGCTCACAAAACGTAGCAAAACTTTTCTAAAGTATCGGGAAATATTAATTGATATTTGCAGAGGATTTTTGCCTGGTTTGCATTATGTGGTTATCCTGAGCCTGACCATTTTCAAATGGTTTTGAAGTGTATTGTTCTCCAGCCCCTTCTCCTCTGACGTCTAATACTTTTGTTAACAGTTGGAGAATGAAGAAGAGAGGACAGATAAACTAAACAAAGTTCTTAACTCTTTATTCCACAGAGATAAGTCTAAAAAAAGTGTCTAACAGTTAATAACTTAAAAAAGTAATAATAGGAATGATAATAACTTTTTATTGTTTTGGATGGCAAATCGTGGGTGCCTGATGGTTGAAATAGGTCCAACTCTTTACTACTTCTGGGCAGTGTAATGAGATTCAACCTTATTTAACCTCAAAACAGTCATACAGAGACAGGGATGAGGTCTTGTGCCAGCAAACTCTCAAATTTGATCTTTAAATAAACTGCTAGTAGGCTCTTTATGTGCAGTTCCTAACATGTATTGAAAAACATCAGTTTCTTCAGAAAAAAAAAATCCATAGCAATGCTCAGACAGCATTCATGGATAAAAGGTCGTGTTTGTCAAATATTCTTGCTTTTATAAATTACCAGTTTTGCCTAAATTACTCATGCCTCAGAACAGATTTTTCATTTTTGTTGTCAGTTCAATTTGAAAAATTCAGAAGACCTGGCATCATCTTATAAATGAGCGAGGTTTCTTAGGATTCTGATGTGTTTATTATTAAACAGTGGCCATTCATTTACTTACAAATAAAGAAGCAGTTAGCGAGGTAGGGCAGTAATAGAGGCTTTGGATACTGATGCATTCTGAAAATTGAGATAGTGCTAAAGTGCATCTAAGGGGCCATTAGCCTTTACTTTGTAAGAATGAACCGTATGTAAAATGAAGCTGTAAGTACGGATGGAATTATGTTGCAGAAAAAAGAAGTTAATTAAAAGATTGCTCTGCAGATAAGTGCTTGTCAGTGACAACATATCAAAACTGATGAGCAAAATTCAGTCACGTGATAGTGTCTGCTAAAATATCCCCGGGCACGGTTTGTCTGTCACACCAGTTAACTTCCTCCACTCTAAACTGGTTTTCAGGTTTTTACTTCTTTGGTACTTTAACAGCTTTCCCCATGGAACAAATGCAGTATGAAAGGAATTATAATTTACTTGGTATCCTGGCAATACTTTTATCCTTCCACTTTCCATTTTTCTGAGACTAACCAACTGATATGTCTTTTTTTTTTTCTAACATCTGTTGAGAATTTCGGTTTGTTGCTCCTGAGAGAAGGCCTGTGAAAAATGTCTTTATGAAAACCTACTTTTGGGATGGTAATTAAATTAGTGGGAAACTTCAAATCTTTCTTCCCATCACCACTGGACTGTCAACACCTTTAAGAAGCAACTCCAGATAAGGGCAGGTACAATCGCAGTCTAAAGTGGTGGCTTCAAAGCCTTCATAGTTCTCTGGCCTCTTGACTGCGTCATGTAACGTGGGGTGCATGTGTGCCAACCAGGGCGAACAGGGCGCTTTTACCCAAGTGAAGAAGCTGGTCTTGAGCCGAATTGCTAGGCATGGCCCATAGCAATCTCGGTGGTGGAAGCTGCTTCCCACCTTCCTGTCTCTGCCGCTTTGAGCAGAAGCTTTGAGCGGCGCAGATCAAAAAGGACTTTAATGCTCTTTTTTTTTTTTTCTTGACTGACGTGTTTGCTGAAGTTGATAAATTGGCTAAGCTAATACACATCTATTCAGCTTCCTGTATTCTAATGACAGAGTGAAATTAAAATGGAATTGAATGGAATACATTAATTAAAATGAAAGTACTTTCTCCAGTGTTGAAAAATACACGACAAAGGCATACATAGACTTCTCTGTGTTGGCTTTGTGTGTTCTTGGAGACAAGGCGCTCTTTGCTCCAGAGAGTATAGTCTAACACAGACCACGACGGATGCAAATGGATGGTATAAAGAATCAGAGAAGCACTTCTGGTTTGTCTGGTTGATTATGGTAATAGACTAAATTACAGTCTAGTAATAGACTAAATAGTAATAGACTAAACTGACTAAACTGTATGAATTTTTTTGTAAACATCACAGTGAAGGAGAGTTTTGAAGAGGGATCTAAGGAACTACATTGGTATCTTTTAGAGTTTATGGAGAAATCTTTCGCAGCATGAGAGGTGTAGAAGAAATGAAGAATATGGGGACACACAAAGGAGTTTCATTCAAAAACAGGTATACTGGTCTGGGATATCAGATCCCATAGTCAGTCCGAGGTAAAACTTGTGTTACTGCCTGTAGGTGCTGGGAATGGCGATGGGGTTGAAACAGACTGTGGAAAGTTTTAGAAATGAGGTCGGTCTGATATGATTAGAGTATGGGTAGCTGGTAGAGACAGGCATGGAAAGATGGGGAAGGAAACTTTGCAGTAGTTCATATAGGTAGAATGATGCAAAGAAGGACTTGCCAAGAACACGAGGAAGCTGTTGAAATAAGTAATGGTAGGATTAAAACTTGAAAATCTAGATAGATATTTGTGGAGATGAATAAGAGAGGCTGTTTTTTAGATACACGATGTAGAAAGATACTAGATGTGAAAACCCGAAGAGATTGCAAAGCCAAGGTCATATGCCAGCAGAAATATGCCAGTGCCTAACAATTCGGCAACCACCTTCCTCATTGCTCTTGATGCAGACCAGACTTTGCCTCTGGCATCTCCACACAGCAATAAAGATCTTCCTTCTTCCAGCAGAGGAGTGGAGGTCTTTAGAAGAATTTAGGCTTTAGACTATTTCCAGCTGGTCTGAGCCAAAATGATGATAGGCATTGGAATCAAGAGAAGATAATTTGTCTTTTCTGTGCTTTTCGGTGATCTGCCTGCAGCCACCCAGGAACTGGTGAGGCTATGTCTGCACAAAGGACAGATGTTGAAACCCAAAAAGTCTTATAAATTGTCTCCTGTTCACATACAAGTCTTAACCATCTGAAAAAACCAAAACAACACTAAAATCGGTGCCTGAGCTCTCCTTTCCAGGAGTATCAATCCAGTGATCAGTGCCAGAGTCCTGGGACGCTCCACGTATCTACGTAGAGGTCAGAATTTGAAGTGAGGGGTCTCGCTTCAGGCTCACAAAAATCACTCTGTAAAACCCCCCATTCGATGTATTACTTTGCGAACCGAGTTGATACCAGATCACTAGTGTTTTTGAGTTACTGAACTAAAGAAAATTACTTAAGATTTCTAGTCTTTTTCTGTAGTACACTTGTAACTTCTATTGCAAGTTTTTAACAGATTTTTAAAACTTCTTCATTTTCTTTGCTACATGCAAAATGAAAATTTTCACAGCTTTGCAGCATTGTTATTCTGCTGCACATAATAAGCTAGAGGAGTAATAGGCAAACAACATTCCCAGTATTTAATAACTTCTGAATCCTCTTATTAGCGACTTGATTATGCATCGTAATGCTTCTTGCAAGAAACTGAGGGTTATTAGTTCCAGTAAATAAAACTCAGAATTTTTACCCAGAAATCTGCAGGCTTGGGCAGTTATACAAAACTGTATTTATTTTAAAAATATATTTGTGTGCATAGTGCTTTTACTACGAAAATAATCTGTCATAACTATTTCAATAACCTTGATTTCTAGTGCTGTGTTTTTCAAAATATTTAATTTTATGTACAGTTTAGATACTATTCTTTGCTGATAAAAAGGGTGTATGTCAAACACGTTTTACATTTATTGTGTATGTGAACTCAAGTACTTTGAGTCTTTTTTTTCTTTTTTTTTTTCCCATCAAGTACAGAGGCTGTTTAATTTTAAGATATATTTAAAAGGTATAGTGTAGTAGCGTGATTCTGGTCTTATTCCTCCTCCCTCTCTTAACGTAAAAGCCACGATCACATATTTGTATCCATGAAGTGAACTGTGGTTGCCATTTGGTCACGTCTGATAGTTTAGATCCCTCGCAAAGGGATGTATACGTGTAGTGGTGCATCTTTGAATCTAGTCAGATGGGTCAATGCAAAAGACAGCATAGGTCAATGTTTACGAGGGTAGTGTGATGCAGATTAATGTTTATAAGGATAAATGCACTGAAGTTCTTGAGACGATGAAAATGTAGTCACAAAACTATCACAGATGGAAAACATTAAACAAATTGTTTAGAACTGTGCAATCATCTGATTATGGAGACATTGCTGGTTTGCTCTAAAACAACTGCTGTTTACCGTTTTGTAAAGATACAGTGTTGTGTACTTTGGAGAGTTAGGCAACAGTTTAACTAAATTCTGATAGACCATGAACTAAATTCTTCTGAAGACCTAACTTTCCACTATCTTATCAGAGCTATAGGTAATAAATTTGAATTCTACAACCAAGAAAAAGATATATCAGTTATTTCTAGCAGCCCCTCTAGAAGAGAGACATCTTACAAGTTCGTATCTGTTTCTAATTAAGTTTATAAGCACTTGGAATCATCAGAACGCATATTTCTAAATCCAGTGTGCTCCTTGAGCATACAAGATATTTAAACAAGGCAGATAGTGCCAATAAGGTGTAGCCAGGGAAATTTTTCCCCTCACTTTTTAGTATGTTTGGATTAAATTGAAATTTAATGGTGTGGGGTTTTAGCCTCATATGCAAAAATATGCTTAAATATTCCAGTGCTTCTGTAATAAAAAAGTAATGTTATTAACCTAATTTGTGGGTCCTAAATAACCGGCACTGCATAAATTGGCTTGTGGGTTAGAAATTACACTGAACCATCAGCTCTGCAACAGAGTCTCCCAAAACAATCAATTGCAAAGACAGAAAGGTCTTTAAAATGTGATTTGCAGTACGGTCATAATATGAACTCCATTTTGCATTGTTCTAGCAAATCTCAAACTTTGCTAAATATTTGTGATTTAAAAATTTGTATTTATTGATATTCTAAATATATCTGCTTCTGACATATGTGTAGCGGAGTAAACCAACGCCCCTCAAGAAGCCCCATCATCTGACTTGTAGTGTAGTTCATGAAGCATTTGGCTTGGCCTGCAAAATTCCCCAAAATACATTTTAATCCAAAATGACCGTCATAGAGATTGTGTAATGAACAGATGTATTTTGAAATTACATATTTTTTTGAGGAGTTTGCTTGAAAAATAAAGATATCCTGGCATACTTCTCCTTGCATTGAAGAGATGAATCTTGATGGTTGTGTGCGCAAGATAGTCCTTCACCGTTTGAATGTTGTGACATGTGATTCTCTAGCAAAATCATTCTGCTCTTTTTTGTGACTGGACCAGAAGTGAACTCATTAATTGGTGAAGATTCAGGGGAACGCGAGGAAGGACAAGGACTGCCAGATCTTGTAGGAATCATTTTGCATACTCGGGAGGTGTTAGAAACACAAGAGCAGAAACTAAATAATGTGGGATAATAATGAGTGATCATGCAGATTTATTTCATGCCGAGGATAACTAGCATATGGGATTAGTTTCAAAATGTGATAAAAGTTAAAAGCTGTAATTAGGCGCAGATACAGAGCAGCTGTGGAAGCGACACCACAGGCATGTGCCGAATCCCAGCACAGCCACACGCTACCAGCCACCACGGCAAGCTTTTTCCAGGGTCAGACCTTTTGTAACGATCCTCGGTGCCTCAGAACATGTTTACTCTCTGCTCTGGTGACATCATCCCGACTTTTCACATGCAACATAATTGATTCCATGTTTTAATTAATTTAGCCAGTAAATTGATTGCTGTAATCTGATTTATTTAGCTGATAAGCTACTGCCAATTGCTTCAATTTTCCCTATTTCATGGAAACACTTGCATTTGTAATTCTCAGCTTGACTCTTGTATTTGGATATTTTCTCCTTCTCATATATCAACCTTAACGAGGACTTTGCCCTTCTTTTCAAAAGCTCCTCTTAGTGCTTTCTGCCATTTTCACTTCTATACAGTTCAAATATTTTAATAAATAGTATTTAACTCTCTTACTCTTTCAGATGCTTTCCTGTTTCCATCCCATTTTTTGGAGCTGTAACTCCCTAAAGCACGACCCTGTAACTCTTGTCTTTCATACTATTTTTTATTCCATTGGTTTTACTGTCACTGTAAGCTTGGGGCTCAGTACTGTGTTTTGCTGTCGGCTTGAAGTGGCATTAAAACTTGTGATTAAAAGTCCCTAGAAGTCTGGTTGAAAGTGGAGCTGCCTCCTGGGAAGCCTTCTTGTGAAAGTCTGAAGTCCTCGTTAGTACGCCTTCACTACAGCTGCCTTGGGGTCAGTCCCATGGGAAGATTTTGCTTCAGAAAAAGAAACAAAGCTGCCAACATTTTTTATTCTTGCATAAGTGTGATGAAAATAAGTATATGGAAATATATTTATAAAATAGAATTTAAAAAAAAATCCGGAATTGCTAAAATTTCCTTTATTTTAATTAAAATTACTATCTCACCCACAAAATTTTTTTTTAATTCCCTGGAAGTAAGGTTATAATCCAGAGGTGATGATGGCCTATTAAAATTACAAAGTGTGTCTTCTTAATTTGTTTGTGCAATGCAAAATGACTCTAAACTATATAAAATGAGACAATAACGCTATTCCTCCATTTTTAGCCCTTGTAAAATTAATTTGACATGAAAAATAAAGTCTGAAATGCTTTTATGTGTCATAAATGTCAGCTTTGCAATCGGTGGAAGTTGCAGCAATTGAGATGCTGGGAAGGACGGTCGTGGTTTGCTCTCACGCAGGCCTGAAGGTCAGTGCGTCGTCGTCTTAGGCACTGTTCATGCTCCAGAACCGTGAATCATTAGCGTCACGTTGTAGTTAGGAAATTACTGATTTTAGTGGAGTTGAGTATTTGGCTTCTTGGGTAAATCTTACTGAATTACAAGGTATTTTAGCTACCAGTTGAAATAAAAATGCGGTTTATGTAGCGTTTCTGTTTTTTCTTATGCAAAATATGTTCAGGAAACGGATGGAATAAGCTGTTCTGTTTGAGATGTCAGTGCAGTTACTGGTTTTAAAGCTTTACTAGAGTTAGTAATGAGGTAAGCATTCTGTGTTTATCTAAGAAAAATACGTATTTATGTTTTTCATGAGAAATGAATGAAATGTTTCATTCATGCCTAACAGGAAGTGTTGGTGTGGCGGTTGCTTTCCACCCCTCATCTTTTCTATTTAAGATGCATCCCTAATTTAGTATTCTCAACCTTTAATTCACAGATTTAATAGCATGTTTGATGTGTTTCTCCCAACAGTAACTGAGTCACTTTTGATGATGTTCTTGAGTTGACAGGTACCTTGCTAGACTCTCTGGAAAGGTATGTGTGCAGTTTTGATTCCCTGTTAGTGAGTGAATTAGAGTTGCTTTCATTTGCTGTTTCCAAGGGCTGGTTCGATTTTGACCATCATTTTCCGTTCTGTCTCTAAATAGAAATGAGCAGCTCAAAATACTGAACATGCCTATGTTGTTCTGAATAACTCGGATGCTTTGAGGAACAGAAAAACTCAGCTAACAAAGGTTCTGAGAAGCACTGGGGAGAGGCATCTGATGCAGGATAAAGCGTGGCCAGTCTCATCAGTGCTGCCCCAGAGCAAATAAACCTTCCCAGAACCCAGCGTGATCAGGCTTATGTATTAGAAACACCCGCAGAGCCCAGCAAAAATGAGTTGGGAAGTGAATGAGCTTATAAACTTGACCTAGCTAGCGTGGATCTGCAAAACTGCCTTGTGCAGTCTGCTGGTTGCCTGGGTCCTGCGGCCGCAGAACCTAGTTTAGGGAGAGAGTCTGCAGGGCCAGGCACAGAACTAGGGTCTCACAACGTTCACGCTTTTAAAACCTAGCTGTACCTGCTGCAGGGGCACTCTCACCTCCCTGGTCCTGCTGGCCACACTATTCCTGATACAAGCCAGGATGCCGTTGGCCCTCTTGGGCACCTGAGCACACTGCTGGCTCATGTTCAGGCGGCTGTGAACCAACACCCCCAGGTCCTTTTCCGCCGGGCAGCTCCCAGCCGCTCCTCCCCACGCCTGTAGCGTTGCATGGGGTTGTTGTGACCCAAGTGCAGGACCCAGCACTGAGCCTTGTTGAATCTCATACAGTTGAGAGCTCCTCATAAATAATCTGGGAATTTTATACTTATTATTTTATGTGCGTCTCTTTCAAATGTGTCCAAAACAGCAGGCCATACTTGGATTTTAGGGTTAGGCAATGTAGTCAAAGGATTGTATTTGCAGGTAAGCAGAAGCCTTTGCAGGTTGCTGTGAATTACAGCCGAAAATGAGCACTGCTGCGAATTGCTGTATTCCCAGGAAATGTTTTCCATTGGCCCCTGTTCATGTTTACTCCTAGAATAATAAGAGTCAAAACACAATGAGTTATTGTTTCCGCGTGGCACAGCAGGGTGAGCGGATTTGGAATGGGTTTGCCAAGCGATTAGTCTGCTTGCTGCTCAAGATTGAATTGCAAATCATAAACCAGTTGTATGATTTCAGGCACGAAGCCCAAAAGTTTTGTTCGTAAGATGTCTTTAGGATTTACCCTCGTTGTACCGTCCTGTCTTTACCCATTTTAAGGTTCCCTCGAAGTTATACTTGTAAAACTGTAATTGTTCTGTCTTCATGTTTTAGGGATCATTGATAATATTTTGATAAGGTGCATTTTTTCCCCTTCGAAACGTTCTCTTTTTCAATAGTGATTTCAAGAGTTCTCTTTTTTTTCCTTGTTAGACTAACTGCAAAGAGTTGGCCGATTGAAAATATCCCGAACGTTTTACTGTACTTCCTTTGTGACTTGTGCCTTCTGGTTTTAATTAAGAATTCTCTTCATTGAATTTTTTTTGTTGTTGTTTACGCTTCATTTTAACTGTACTCTTATTTTGGTTCGAGTTAGTATTTTTATACCCCAAGGCACACTGGTCTTTTGTATTTCTTAATGTATGAGTCTAGTTTGAAAGAAGCAACGTGAGAAAAAACACATTTCAACTCACTGTTTTATATAAATATTACTATTAATGGGTATTGCTTATCTTGCCCCTGTGTATTGTCTGTTTTGTTTTGGAGGATGGCTTCCTATGCTTTGCTGGTGAAGGAAAAGAAAGAATGCTTTAAATTGAGTAAGAAATGAGCTTAAATTCAAAGGTCAGATACATTAGACTTCTGATTGAGGTGGAAACATTTTCTATTTCCAGTAATTAATATCTCCTATATTTCAGTCATAAAATTTGAACAGTTAATTTGTTTTTTTCTTTTAAAGTTTCTTTGTTTTAAAATCATTGATCATTAACTGTGACAAGGTCATGTAAACCAGATGTAGCTTTTCTTCAAAAAAAATTCGACAAGGCTGTAGTGTTTCTCAAATAAACTAATATAGCTGTAGCGTAACCAGCAAGGGACGGGTGCTTCTTTTGATCATTTTTACACCCAGTTTGAAAGCTCTGTTATCATGGAACTTTTTAACTCCTTGTAAATTGAATTTTAAACCTGTTATTTTTCTTTGATTTGGAAAATGCGAACACTGTGTTCATCTTTAAAAACAATGAAAGTCCTAACTGCTGCAAAATTGAAAATTAAAAACTGAGAACAACTTGAAACAAAACCAAAACTGAAGCACCCCCTTGGGGCTGTCAGTCTGAAAGTACAGCAGTTGTCAAGTGTTAATCTTCGTGCCTTTTTTTTCCACTGTGGATTTAATGTTTAGAGGTAAAAATAGGTTTTCTGAGATTCCATTTTTAAGCAAAATGGAAACTAGTTTATAATGTGAGTTATATCTGTGGGAGTTTCCTTCATAGACTGCTTTCAAAGTGAATCACAGGTTTCAGTTAATGGCACAGTTTAAAATATTTTTAAATTTTGAATTAGGACTGGTTCTTTGTCTGTTTCCTTCTTTCTTCCACTGTTTCATCCTGCTGTGGAGAAAAGAAAATCCAGGTTCTCTGTGTAGCATGGGTGCAGAAGCACAAAGTGAAGATGGCCAAATACTTTCTTTGTTCCAGGGGGTTTAAGTAACATTAAGGAAACTGAAATTTATGATCAGAAACAGCGTAATTTCAGAGTTTGGCAGGAGTGCCATCTTTCTTTTTTGAATTGGAAATACCTGACCTCAGTAAGGCTTCTTACTAATTCTGAGTCCATTCTGTACAGAAAATGTAAGAAATATTTTCCTGTGACTAATGTGGTTTTTTGTTTTTTTTTTTTTTAAATTGGTAGTTGTCCTTTTTCCTATTTAAAAAATAAGTCAATAATTTTGTCACTTATTTTTAATGTTTTCTTCACTTATTTTCCTATAAATGGAAAAATGTACTGTAAAAAAAATGTTAGCTTGCTTGCATCTCTAGATTATGCCCCTGACAAATTTAAAAATGTCATCTTTGTGAGGAGTATATTCAAGGTGATGAGAGAAGAGGCACCATTGACTTGGTGTCCATCACACATGGCTCTGACGAGCAGTACAGAACGCTGCCGGTGGTCTTTCCAAATTGCTATTTATCAAAACCAGCTTGACCCAAATCAGCCACCACCGAAAAGCTGGTTTAGTAATAGTTTGCTACAAAAATCTTTGAACCATTACACTTTTTTCAATGCGGCGTTGGCTCCCAGCCTACGTAGCGTTGCAGCAGGCTGTTGCAGAGCTCGCTCTCCGCTCTCTCAGTTGTATGGCTTTGCACGTGCTTACCCGGCTTTCTGACCAGATGTAGCTGTTTTTCACTTCAGCTTATATTAGATAGTAATAATAAAGATTAATGTACTTGGAGAATAAAAATATTTTGATATCAGCTTCCCAAAATAGTTTTATAAAAATACTAATCGATTCCTACGCTGTAAGAAAAAAATTCAGAACATGAAACTTTGAATTTCTATGTAAATGCACACTGGTGCCCGTTTTGCTATTGCTGTGAATAAAAATGGGAATATAATTGCTCCTTATTTTATGTTGGTATTTCAACAGGAATGCATATCAGCATTTGAAACTCACGTTTTGGTTTCGGGAGGGAGCTTGCAGTTTTGGGGGGAAGTTGGTGTGTGCAAAGAAATAAAAACTGAATTGTAGAGGAGTATGTCAGACTGCCTGCTCTTCACATTCCTCCTAGTCTCTTGAGTATAAAAGTATTTCTGGGGCTGATTGCTGGATGAGGCTGCCTTTGAAGACCACTGCTGTTACCTTCAGCTTAATACTCAGTGTCGCTCAGCGATATTGACTCTGCTTTTGTGACAAAAGTGCACGTGTGTAGCTGGGCCAAGAAATCAAACCAGTATCTGCCTGACATCTGCCAAGACAAATTACACAGAGGGTCTTTAGATCACTTCTACTTTTTACTTTGTTTTTTACCGATACGTAGCAACATTTCTGAAAAAACAAAGCGTATCAGATAATAAATCCTCCATGTATGAATTGCATTTAATACTGATATGGGGGTGAGAACAAAGAATTTTAACACCTCTTTGCAATCTTTGCAATTTTTTTATGGGATCACAGTGGCAAGGTTGAATTATACACAAAATCTCTCCTATAGTCAAATTTCAGTAGATGAATGCTGTATAAATAATTCGCTGGTTTAGGACTAGAGGGGAGAAGAGAAAGAAGTGACAGTTAATTTATGCAACAAGAATTCAGGTGGGGTTTTTTTTAGCTTTGAGACTTACAGGATGATATTTCTGTAAAGACAGACAGGTGGCATCCACAGTTGCTCAGTTCCCTAAAATGACAGGTACTTTCAATCTGCAAAATTGACTTTTCTGAAGTTTAGGTTTTTTTATGTATCTACCACCCAAACTATATTGATACATGTAACCGAACTATGGGGTTAAATCTTGTCTGTTTTATATGTGAAGTGTCAGTGTGTCTTCTGTAGGCTACAATTAATCAACAGCTCCCTGAGAAGATAATCTTCACAGATACAAAGGCAAAGTCCCAAGAATTCAAGCGGACGTTAGTAGTACTGTACCGCCTTATAGTACTATTGCTCCTTTATAATGCTCTTTGTTCATAGAACTGCTTCCACCAAATCCAGTCATTTTGAATGATAAAGATGAAGTGATTCCGGAGGTGTCAGGAGAGAATGCACAGAAATAGATAAATGGTAAAAAATTGTAAAAAAACCATAAAAATATGTCCCAGGACTCAGTGATACTTGCTCAAATGAACAAAATGTGGACTTAGAGGAGGATGGTTTCTACAATATTCTTAAGAAGCAATTTACCACGTGAGCTGCGTGGCACAGTCCTTGAAACTGTGGCGTACAAGGTCTGGCCTTAGTCATACAGGGCTGGACTGGGGTGATGGCTAAAGAAACAAGCCTTAGAAAATTAACTGGCTGTAAATGATAACTTGATGAGACATCCAAGAATTATGCACTTGCAAAAGAAATTTTGTCTTCAAACCCATGATTTTCTCTGGTTTGAGATTTCTATAAATTAATGTGCCAGCTACTTGTAAGGAGAAGCAGAGGTCAGCGGGAGACTCAGGATATATAATGAGAAAGTGTAAGGAGGAAAAAATAAGCTGCTTTTTAGCTTTTTAATGGTGACAATATTGCATTCAGTACTTAGAATGATGATTAAAGTTGCCCTATGGTATTTTTCTACTATCTGATCAGCCTGAGTCCTTCCAGAAATAGAAGTCACTAACTGAAATTGCTTTAATAAAGCACGGAAATAATACTTATTGAAATAAGATGTTTTTTCTTATTTTCAACAAGTAATTTCATTAAATAGAGTATATGATCTCATTTTCAATTGGGATTGCTCCCAGCTGCTGTATCCCAGCCTCGGTCACACAGAGAAGGGGTGTTAGAAGTCAGTTGGCATCTTCTTAAATATAAAGCAAACTTTATCATGTGCCACTGAGCAGGAGCAGATATTTAATTTTTCTTTTTTTTCGGGGGGGGGGGGCAGGTAGTTTCTTTTTTAAACAATACTGGAGTTCAATCTGTTTTTATTTGCCATTAAATTCTCTTAAAGCCATTCTGCTTAGGTTAAAACCACGAGCAAAGGGAGTACTTTCCTGAATTCATGTGGTGTTGCCTCCAGAGCAGTAGCAATTGAAAGGTGGCTGAATTTTAACTTAGGGATTTGTTATTATGGTGACACAAGTTCCTATTTGCCTCCTCTAAAAGCTTAACTATGTACCTGAGATTATTTTACTGATACTTAACATTTCAGTAAAAGGGTTCTTTTTCAGATGGAGTTTAAATTATATATACTTAAGTACATTTACAGAAGGTTATTTTTATGATTAAACTTTTGATTTTGATTGGAGGGAGTCAATGGAAAAATGTTGACTAAAACAGGTCATCTTTGTAAAGACATTTTGGAAGTTTTAAGGACCGTTATTTTTCTGCCTTTCAAACCTTATTTGAAGAATCTGGAATCAACCTTAATGTGTAGAAGAAACAGAAATACAGTCAATCAAATGTAAGTTTGTAAAACCAAACATATCTGGGTTTAAACTTTTCCTGATGATAAACTCATTACCAAGTCTTTATATATGTAGTTTATACTGTCTGTGTTAAGCTTAAAACATGCCTGAAGTATTCATATTACAGTGATTTTTTTTCAAGATATTGGTATTTTCTCAGTTGCTCTGGGAGAGCCTTCTTCTGCCTGAGGGTTGCGTTATAAACCTGTGCCGTGGTCCAAGAAAGGACTGGTCTACAGTGTGGTTTGGCAAGCCTTACTTCTCCCCAGAAAACACTTGGCTGTCGTGCTTAACAAATTTGCTAGGAGCCTCGTCATAATAGCTGTTTCATATAGCTGCACAGCTAGAGCTAGCATGGGCCTGATGGCAAGAAGGATAATGCCCCGACTGCGCTTGATGTAATGAGTGAAAGTGGAGTAAGGGTATAAATGCTGAGCAACGAGCACCGAGTTCAGCTGAGGCAGTAAGGCTCAGAGAAACTGAAGGTACAGTAGCTTTAGTTACTGTAAGAAATTGAATCTGGGGCCAGGAACACTACAAGCCAAAAGATGAACTCATCCAGAGTATCAGGCTTCAGTATTATTTGAAAGCAATGAGTATCAAACAGTGAGTAGTGAGCGGCTTTGAAAGTGCTTTTGGCATGAGACTACGAAGGCTAGGCTTGGTGTAAATCCATTTCAGGACACAAACTTACCATCAGCCTAGAGGTGCAGTAAATACGAACTTTCAAATTTAAGAAGTTAAAATAACTTTACACTTGTGTCACCTCCAGAAGCTAAACTTGCAAATTTTTCCTTGGTGAACTTTCAGAAATGAGGAGGACGTAATAGAAGAGGCAGTAGGGCTGGTAGTAAAAACAACCTATTGGGATATTAGAAAGGTGTTGGCCACACATCAAAAACGTAATGGATTTCAAAGAGGGAGAGAAAGCCATAAAGTGTTTTTGACTTGGGTGTTTAAAGCAATTGCCAACAATAATTAGTAGAGAATGCAATCTTAGCAGGTACTATTCAGATTCGCTTCCTTCAAACCACATTTTCCTAGTTAAATCATAAGAAATACATTGTGCTTTCATGTTGGGAGTCAAAACATAGATAAAAGTAATGAAGTCATTCTAAACTTTGTAAAGCAGGCTTCGTTAAGTTTCACATACTAAATTCAGGCAATCCACAGAAAAACGGTTATAAGGCATAAGGCAGGGTCTTAAGAATGTCTGGCAAAGAAAAGCATTTAATGACCTCCTTTGTCTTTAATAAAGCATAAAGAATATTAAGCTTTTCTATAGTGAGGGCTAATTTGAATAGAGATTTGTCTTAAAGATTTTTTCAGATTCTTCCAGACAAGTTGCTTAGCTTACCGGTGGCAAGCCTAGTGAGCTTCAGGTATGTAAAAAGAAAAAGTAAGACAGGACTTGGTGACCAGGTTGCTTCCCTGAGCTGGTGTCATATCCTCTGCACTTTGGATCTATTGCTATTTCTGAAACTTCCTGGGAAAGTTCTACCTCTGTTTATTCTCTTATTAAAAAAAAAAACACCTTATTTTTGCCTGTGAAGTAGCTATTTGAATTACCTGGTTTTCCACAGCAGTTGGTTTGATTTTGAGTCAACCGATGATCAGCAGAAGGCTTCATTGCATGTGTTGTAAGCGGAGAACGGTGTAGAGTGGATACCATTCAGATCCTGTTCAAGGAGCCTTAAATGTTCTAACCTAAACGAAGCAAGTACATGAACATATAAAATATTATAATTTGGGGCAGATTGACGCAGTACTTAAAGCTAAGTAATTATACTTACCTGTTCTGTCTCTTCAGTCAGAATAATGTCCTGATGCTGAAAAAAGACTGAGTCTTTGCATAGTTTACGTCCCCAGATGCTGACCTCCTAGTAAGCATCTCTGTTACTATTTGAATTTATATGGTTCTATTCTCAAACTCATATTTCAGCTTCTGTGTTTAAGTTGACTTTTACATTGGTGGCTTTTTAAACCTGTGGTTCAGAAAACTCCAAGATTTCTTTTACTGGTATTTTATAATAATTTTATTAATTTATCCTGCCATGGCCTTAGGCGTGTGGCATGTTCTCTCACTTTCTTTAAAGAGTTTTCTAGCACTGTAGGGCCAATTTTTCTGAGACGCAGTGGCTATATAACATTATTATTCTGCATTAGTAGCATCAATTGGATTCATAAAAATAAGGAAGTTTTAACTTGTTCAACGATGCTCTTATGTGTATGATTCTGGTTAAATTAAGTCACAAGGGGTCTGTAGGTGAGGTTAATAAGATTCAACTACAGCATGCATATCTTTGAAAGCTTGAGGAATTATGTCGTGCCCACCCAGCTAGTGCTTGCACTGCTAACTCTGTCGGTCTGCAGAACTTAGGGATCAGACTTGAAGTCAGTATTTAACTTCATTCTACTAGAGAAATTCAGAAACTGGTATAAATGAGGAAAAAAAGATGGGGGCTGGAGGGCCAGGGAGTTTCACCTGGGAAGGTGGTTTATTGCCTGATGCGTACCTAAGGCAAACAGTGTGGAGGCTTCTTGCTGGTTTTAATACACTTTTCACAACTGGGGAAAGGGAGTGCTCTGTGCAGGTGGATTTTGCAAGCGGTGCAGCAATGAAGTGCAGTATGGCAATAACAGCAAGTCTCTTCTGGTCAGTTGTGTTTGAAAGTATGTCCCAGCTAGAGTTTCACTTCTGGCAGTGGGCTCAGCGAGCATTAAATGAATGTGAATTTTAAAATACAGCAGTAGAGGTATTTTCAGAAATGCTATGTATCACCATTAGAAATGTGCGATGTACGATTTATTTTTTCACACGCCACAAATACAGTTACTTTGCAGGCCAGGTTTTGTTTTCAGCTATGATTCAAGAAGACTGCTCTGTAGATCAGCTCTGCTTTCATCTGCTGTTCATCCGCAGATTAGTTTTATTACTTCCTACAGTTTTCATTATGCATATTGAAGTTAGTTGCATAAATTAAGATCATATGGACAATATCCATAAGTCATTTTTGTGTTCTCTGATTCTCTTTGCAGTTGATGAAGGTCGCATTAAGGAACTGGGCAGAGTGAGAGTACTTCACAAGAGAACCGTGATGCCTTACAGCGTGTATAAGAAAAGAAGGAAGGGGCCAAGCGACGAAGCCAGCGTTCGGCAATATGCAAGTTTGGTTGGACAGACCTGTTCAGAAAGAATGTTGTTGTTCAGAAGTTGAAAAATCATTAAATGGCATTTTGATGGCGCTACATTTTCTTGCACTGCCACTGGATGATATGTACTATAGTTGTGTGTTGGTATGCCTACTCAAATAGCAGTATGAAATACAGGTATATATCTAGGCTTGTGTGATTACATGGTACTGTGTTTAAAGGCCAACTCCAATAAAACTTAGAATATAGCAAGGCTTTAGCAATATAAGTTTAGAAAAACATGCTTGCAATATATTTTAATTAAGTCGTTCTAGCCTTTCTATGCATTTTGAATAATTCTAAGTATCTAAGCAAGATGAAAAACAGGTGTCTTTTTTGTAGAGACAAAGGTTGACTAAATCTAGATTAACAATAATTAAATTACAAATGTTTTCAAATAGCACCTTGGATATCTGTCGTTAAAAATTGCCATGAAATTTATGCTCGCATTTGTATGCTTCTGAACTCTTGCAAGAGAATTGAAATGTGCTGTTACTTTCTAACGTGAAATCTGGCATGGTTTAATTTTATTTCAATAGTATATTTAAAAACAGGAAGAACTTATTTTCACTGCACATTCTTCATTCCTTTAAAGCTGTGGGTTAGCGTCTGGGGTCTTAGTGAATGTAGGAGTTCATAGTAGGTTCTCAGTGGCAGGGGATGCAGTGCTTTGGAAAAAACTTTCCCCTCTTGAGGTGAAACAGAATAGTTGCACTATAAATATACCAAAGATATGCAGCACAGTGGTTTTTTGGTATAAGCCTTATCCTTTGTCAAAAAAGAGTGGATATTTTAATGCACATCACTAATGTGAAATAGAGCTTGGAAGGTTTATTCTATAGCTCTTCAGTGCACACTTCAAAACTATGCTAAAAGAAAGACATGAGGTACCACTGCTGGGTTTTGTTGCAATTTTTTTCTGCAGAATTGTGTGGGAAGACTTAAATATCGTATTTCTGCGTTTTTACTGACTGTTTTGTTTATGGTGCAGCAGCTCGCAGGTTAACATCTTTAATAACATTTTACTAAACACTTCTGTTGGAAACACCGGAGGTTGTGATGCTCGTAAAGAAAGCACTTTATTACCTGATTTATGAGCATTGTCATTAGTCGTCTGTGTCCCTATCAAGTCACACAAGTTATAGGAATTTTGGGAAATAACACTGTTGTATAATTCAGTAATGTGTTACAACATCGTAACAATACCAATGCATTTGTATTTCTGATCTTCTTGGATAACAGGAGCTAGTATTTACCTTGAATCAACTTGAAGTTTCCTGTTAACCTTTGAAGAAAGATTCTTATTCAAGAACATATGTGCAGGTGTTTTTCCCCAGAAAGGAGCCAAACTCAATTACACCCTCTGAGGGTTACCTCTTCTATCATTCATGGGCTTGATTTAATTTTAAACACTTGGCCAATATTACTAATTGTTGATTTTTATGTGGAACAGACGTAAGAATTTTGGGATTCAAGTGCATTGCAGATTTAACTTTTTTTCCCGTATCTGTTTGATCGTTGTAATATTATTGATATAGAGTACAGCTTCAACAGGAATTTTAAAAAATAATTTTATGTTTTATAAATTGGGATGTATTGTATTGATCTACTCCCAGTCTGAAACAAAATAGATTATTTCTTTCAGCTTTATATCTAGTATGTGTTTATCTGTTGCCTGGTACCGAGAAGTTTCTGTATACCGTACAATCTGGTTTGTCCATGTCTTATCTAAACCTATTGCCATAGGAGAACCACTAAATACTACTTATGAACATCATTATAAAGAGTTCCTTTCTGTGGAGAAAATACTCTTGCCACTCAGTGAAATGTCAGATAGCGTAACATTTAGCCTGGAGAAGAGAAGGCTGCAGGGAGACCTTATTGCAGCCTTTCAATACTTAAAGGGGGCCTACAAGAAAGATGGGGACAGACTTTTTAGCAGGGCCTGCTGCAACAGGACAAAAGGTGATGGTTTTAAACTAAAAGAGGGTAGATCCAGACTAGATATAAGGAAGAAGTTTTTCATGATGAGGGTGGTGAAACACTGGAAGGGGTTGCCCAGAGAGGTGGTAGATGCCCCATCCCTGGAAACATTCAAGGCCAGGTTGGACGGGGCTCTGAGCAACCTGATCTGGTTGTGGATGTCCCTGCCCATTGCAGGGGGGTTGGACTGGATGGCCTTTAAAGGTCCCTTCCATCCAAAGCGTTCTGTGATTCTATGATTCTATTTTCTGCCTACACGATGTGTTGAAAAGCGGTCATGCCCATATGGCTTAAAACCAAAATAAAGGAGAAAACCTTTTTATATGATATAAAATCAGTTAATGGGCACAGAGGAATTCCAGTATGACTTCCCAAATCTTAAAGATTATCAAAACCATTGAATTATGGTCTTGCTGTGTTCCTGGGGAAGTTAAAGTTTCTGTTAAATTGCAAGGGAGCAGACTTAACGTCACCACTGACAGTTCTTGAAGAGCTCCATCTTTTTCTGCCCGCTATTTGTTACTGATATGCCTTCTAGGTATGTATTAGACTTTTAGCTGATGCTCTGTTTCTCTTGGGAAGCTTTTAGGGACTGCAGTTAAAGAAAAGTGAGAGAAGTCTAAAATTGAAAATTGAGTTGTCGTTAGTGTGACCACTAAAGGTAAATGACCATTTCCTGTGAATTCTGAAACGGTGCTTTCACTTCCTGACCTCCACCAGAGTGGCAGCACCACGGCACGCTGGGCTTCTGACTCCTACTGAACTTAAATATATATACATATATATGTATGTATATAAAAAAGTCAACATTGAGATTAACTCAAAAATTGAGTTCATCTGAGGTAGTATGCTGAGATCTGACTCGCTGCTTTAGTGTGATTTTTGAAGGGAATTGGTGCAGTATTTTCAGGACTGATACCTCTATCCCTGTTTTAGAAGTGGAATAGAGTCTGAGGATGAAGTTCTGTAAATTTTGCCATTACTTCTGTGGAGCTGAACCTTCATCACTATTACAATTTTGTTTAATAAGATGTTGTCATTGAGAATTATTGAATTCAGAGATATTTAATTTAGTACAAACTATTTTATAAGAGTTTCTTTAGTGTAGTTAGTTTGTGAGAGTTAATCCCTAACGTAAGGTTGCCTTGTTCTATCGTCTGTTGATAAATGAGCATAGAATGGGGGTAAGGAAACGCAGAGCTGTGACCAGTGCTAAAAAATACCATTCTTTGTTTTAATTGGAAATAAATGGGGAGCTTACTCATTTCCAGCATCAACACATTTCAGTAAATGCAAAAGAACCCGCAAGTTGAGTTTGTAATTGCTTTTCAGCAGACCTGTTTGACTTGTAAGTACAGAAAATAAAGTTATTTCTAGTCTCTGTGAATTATTATAAGTAAGTAATAGCTCCGAGTGTGACCTGTCTTACTTTGTAGGAATTCATTATCTTGGAGGTTGACTAAGTGTCCAGCGAACAGCAAAATCAGGGAAGTCAAAGAGTAGCAGTGATTAGAAGGGATTCCTATCAGTTCAAAACACATAACCATATTCTAGACCTAAATTTCAGTTCTAGCTAGACAGATTAATGAAGAGTTTATGCTTTGAAACAGAATTTAGAATTCTTTTGTGAACAGAATAAAATAAAATAAAGAGGCTTTTCACAAACGGAGACTAGATAGGACTAGCTATTTATTTTAGTTAGGCTATACCATTTCTAGTTGGTTGAAAAATAACCTTTCCCTGAAGTAAGCAGCCAAACAAGCAACACAGAAATCTGGATTATGCGCGCAAAGATAACCAAACACCGATTTGTCTTCCTGCTGAATGAGGCAGAATTCCAGCTAATTCTGGGATTCCTGAATGAGACTTTTGGTGGAGCCCAGTTCTACCAGGGCTTGAAATTTTGGTGTGCCGAGGCTTGCGGTGGTCCAGTGCACAAGGCTCTGTCCTTGAAATCGTACTTCCTGGGAGCATTTATTTTTCCTGTTTCATTGCTCCTTTGGAGTCTACATCCATCGCTCTTTCTGAAGGTCTGATAATATCTTTGCCTGGTGATCATTCTGAAGCTACCAGCCTGATCAGTCATGTGTTTCTGAATTCCCTCTCATTCTGGGTGTCCCAGATAATCCTTCGGATGTGTATTATGTGCTCTCCTCATCATGTGTGTCCCCCCCCCCCGGCTTTAATGCTTCTTCTTGCTCGTTCTGTCCCAGTCCTGCTGCAGGAAGAGTCTGCATTTGGAAGGGCGTAGACAATATTTAGGGCAGAAATCATCACCGCATTTCGGGGAAATCATCAGCGTTTCCAGAGGCGTTGTAGCCACATAGCGTACCCAATATATTTATAAAACTGCACCTTTAGAGCCTCTTGCATATGATCTCACGTACTGAGCATAAAAAAAGCCAGATTACGTTTCCACTTGCCAAATGATTTGTTTTCTTAAGTTAGTCGAAGTGATGGAGAGTTTCCAGGCCCTGACTCTGTGGCTGTCCTTAGGAGGCCACGGTGGTGAGCTGTGTTCCTCAGTCAGGCTTGAGCGTCGGCTGAGGAAGGTGCTGCGGAGGAAACGCCGAGGAAGGGCTGGCGATGACCCTGCGTGACGGAGAGAGGAACCGAAGTGGCTGCTGGTCAGAGGAGCATTAGCAGGTGAGCAGCCATGTGATTTGCCTTTAGTTATGAGGCAGATATTAGTCTCACTGGGGAAATAAAAATGCACAGTGAAAAACAAATTGCATAAATAACACCATTTATGCATGGTGTTAACCATGTATGTTAACCATAGCTGCTAACAAAATGGGTATACCAGCTAGGTTGACTATAATAAGCTCATTTTATATGAGTGTTTTTGAAAAGCGTGGTGACTAAGTCGCCAAGTATACAAGCACTGACTAAACAGAACGTTTTGTGAATAGAACTGCTTAAGTATAAAGATAATGGAGGGCGTTAAAATACGTCGTTTAAGCCAAAACGCTTTTACAGGAACAGATGTGCAATAGTAACGCATACTAAACATAGTATCCAGGTGCCAGTTGTGGTCAGTGGATTCCTAAATAAACCAGTATTCTATAAATTAATCTACTCTATGCATTTTATAGCGCATTTAAAGCTCATCTTGTGAGAGCTTTGCTTTCTAACGGTATTAAATAGGAATGTAAATAGAGGAAATTAATATGCTATACTTGAGTTTATATGTTAATGCTATCTGTATTAATACAAAGTAATCTTAACTCTGAAAACAGTGGCTTTTACTGATCATCTTAGACAAGTAACAGCTCAGAAGCTTTCTGGCTGTCTCTCTTCATGGTTATGTTTTACTGTTTTGATGCTTATTCATTTCCTTATTATAACTATTCCCATCAGATTTTTGTGCTTCCCATCAGTTATTTCCACTTCAGTTTTGACACATAATACATGTGTCTGCCAAAATTCCTGCTGAGAGATTGCAATCAGGACAAAAGAAAGCGTTAGAAAGTCTGTTAAGGAGTGAGAAGAGAGCAGAGTCCGCAGGGACAGTCAGTCTGCAACCTTTGTGCTGCAGAAAAAGGAGGATTTATTTACAATTTAGTCTGCTGCAGGCTTTAAAATAAATGTGTCAGATTTCATTCATTTCCCTTTGTCTGTGACATCGGACTGTTGTTGGCCAGGAAGAATCAATGGAGCATTGTAGAATATTAAAAAAAAAAAAAAAAAGTTAAGGTCCGTGTACTGCATTTATGGCGAAAAGCTCGAGTTAAGGAATGAAATTGCATGAATTCTGTTGAAATTCTCGCTCGATGTCTACATAGGAGCAGAAGAGTGTAGGCTGGATGGGACTTTCAAAAACTGTTTGCTGCTTCTCCCCATCTTCTCTTCTCCAGGCTGAAGCAGGGCAAGAACACATCCAGCATCCCTGCAGGGGTGAACCTCACTGTTTGCATTCATCTCTAACGAAGGCAGTTCAATAAGCTCCTTCCAGTGATTTTCTGCAGGGAATGGTATCCTTGTTATTGAAAGTTTTTAATACCTGCTGTCTAATTGTCATACTTTCGGGTGCAAGTGAACCTGGTTTGCTTTGTCCTACCTGAATGCAAAGAGCGATTGCTGAGGTTCCTCTTCGCAACAGCTCTAGACATTTTTGAAGACTGTTGCCAAGTCAACCTGCTGGGTTTTTCTCTAAACTAACCGATCCCAACTACCTTTCCAAATAGTCACGTTTTTAAGAGAATTTATTGGGCTTTCTTAAGTATTCCCCCATTGGTCCACTTTTTTAGTGTGGTGCCCTAGTGCCGGCTGCTCTAGTCATCAAAGTAATAATTATTTCAGCGTTTTTCATCAGCAAATACATGTTGCTTTTTCAAAATAATAATTGGCACTATCCTAACTGATTTTTCTGCTTAACACAGATGCATATTTTCTGTTTATCTGCCACACTTCAGTAAAATAGGGTGAAGAACTAACCCTTACTATACCAGCAAACATAATTTTTCTCTCCTTAAATGCTCCCAACCTGCAGCCAGCAGAGGGCACGTTCCAGCTTGCGAAGTTCATCGTAGCACTGACGTTACTTCTTGTCTGACTATCCAAATTTTCTGGGTCTCTTGTATTAACATCTCATTCCGAGTTTAATTTTTTACTCTGCTCTTAATGGTGGTATATCAGAAAAACAAATTATTGTCAGGTGGGGTTGACAAAGTTCTGTGCTTCATTAGTTGAATGAAGCACAAATTTGTTAAAAATCAGGATTAAAAGCTGTTTCAAGACAAATAGTCTAGATTTTATAACACTAGATTTATTAGATACGTTATACTACTAGTATATTACAGAAATTAAGGTCTGTAGAACACATAAGGAGGGGCCAGCTGGCAGTTACCTACCTCGAAATGCTTTTGATGCCATTCCTTTCCATGTTGTTCCTATCAAACTGTGTGCAGTAGAAGCATTAATAATGTCTAATATACTGTTTATTGCATGCATATTGACAGCTGCTCTATATTTCTCAGTGGGATTGCAACAACTAAATCACAGTGCATCTCAGCAAAAATGCGATCTCCAAAAGTGAACAAAGTGTGCTCGCATCTTCTGGTGCAAGAGAGGAGTATGTTGTGCTCACCGACAGTTAACTTAGAAGCTGCACTTTCAGTTACTAACAGCTTGTCCGTTGCCTTGCTAAGGCCCTCTCTTTTCAGCAGCCAACTGATTTTTAAGTCACAACACAATTTATTTTTTTTTAAAAACCAATGCTCAGTTCACAGCTGCCCTGAAAAAAAAAAAAAATCTCTTCATTGTCAATAGATGTCTTGGTGAGATTTCTAGTGCGTTGATTGTGAAAGCTAAAAAAAAAATTTCCAAAGTCTATCATTTTTCTGCTTTCTCCTTATCCCTCTTTCATTTTTAACCTAAATTATTTTGATATCGGGATTTCTTTCTTGCCTATGCAGGGAATAAAATGATGTCAAAATAAGGTTTCTAATAGTGAACTTTAGAGGTCAGGAGACTGCAATGCTTTTCTTTATTGCCAAGGGCATTGCAACCCATTTGTTTTGTGAATATATTAGTCGCTATTGCTCAAGACAAAAGCCGTCAAAGACAGATCAGTTGAAAAAGCAAGGTTCCCAATTTTAAATTATTTATTATTTTTCATACAAATACATTATTGCGGTGCCCAGAATCCTGGAAGAGGCTTTGCTACAACAGCTGCTGCACGTGTCCTCAAGTTGAGATTATCCTCATCCCTGAAATTTTTGCAGTCCGTAAAATTCCAGATGTCTTGTAAATACTCCTTTCTAAGCTGGCTTCGGTAAAGGGAGCGAGTAACTGCTTTCCAGGAACAAGGCAGAAGGCTTGGAGGAGCTGGGGTTCGGAGGAATGTCCTGCCCCAGTTACTGCGCCTCTGCTCAAGGCACTCTGGTGCCCTAAGGTTCAGCCTGGCCATCGGGGGAGAGGGGACCTCTCCCTCACTGGCCTTTCAAACCAGCGCATGTGATTTCCTTGTTATTGTATAATATTTTTATTGTATAATATTCTATAATACTATCATACGTTGTATTTTTATACTCCTCTTGCTATGTTAGCATCCTTGAGAGCTTGTATGCTTTATGATAACTCTTATAGCTTGTTCCCTGTCTCCTGAAAATACATTTATGGAGAGGCATTGCCATTCTTAGGGGACGTTCCGTGGCGCTATGGGACAGCAGTATTTGTGTCGCTTCCTTCTTTCAGTTGGAGGCTGTCAGCACATTTCAGCCAGGAATAAATTAGCACATTCTTACCAAGTTGTAATAAGGGGATAGGTGAGACACTGCCTTCTCAGCGAAAATAAACATGGCAGCAGTCTGACAATCTTGAGCAATTAAAATATTGAGTTGGGACGAGAAGGGCATTTGCCTGGATAAAAGGTAGCGACCCCAGGTGGGACCTGGCAGCAAAGCTCCTGGACTAACGTTGCACCGGGACTAACGTGTGGTCTTCAGTTTTACACCGAACAGCTTCAGCTTCTGACATCATGCAACTCCCGGAGCCATTGCTGACACCCTTCACTCCAAATCAATCCCTCCGTCAGGTGGTGGTGATCCTCTCAAACCTCCCACATTCATGGGCCTGTTTAACAGGATAGAGAGATTCTAGGAATGCCAGTGCAGTGTAATGAAATTGGAGCTTAGGTATCTTCTTCTGGTCTGCTTTTAATATATTAAATCTGTATTTTTCTTTTATTGCCTTGTATCGTAAAACAAAAATAATAATTATTGTTTACATAATTGGAAAAAGCAGAACACTGAAGTAGAAAAATGAGACGTGCTAAAATTAAAATTGGACGTTCCTGAAAAGGCAGAAACCCGCTCAATCCAAAGGAGTGAAGTTGTCAAAATATACCTCCCATTTACCAAGAGGAATATACTTTCTGTGCCTGAAGATTTTGATGCTTTTTAACAGCTGATTTTCCATTCACATTTCCTTTGGGGTTTTTTTGTCTTGTCCTCAGTTTGTCTTGTGCACATATGAGCATCTTTCAGTTCTTCAGCCTCTTTCGAAATTGAGACATTTATCCATAGCTAGTAATTCAAAAGCATATTTAGTCAAGTGATGTGTGGCCTTCATTATTACCTTGCAGAGTGACCTCCTAGGAAAGAACGAACGCGTTGACATTTGCAGTTGATAATCTATTGATTCACGGTAGAAAACAAAGGCAATCAACGGGAGGGCTGTAATTGTTTCATTAAGTCCTGTGAACAGCACATCGTACATTGATCCAAAACGCCTTGGAGCTACAGCTTCACAATGTCATGACTCTCCCCATGGGCACCTTATTTTTCAATTTGCTGGTACTTGAAAGTGCTTTGATGATAGTCTCACAAAATCCCATCATTCTGAATCACTCCTACTGAGTGTGACGGTGTGGCAGGTAAGCTACTCTCAAATCTAGACAGCTGAGTGCAGAATGGGTTCCTACCCTTACATAGGTGTTTAAGCCTTTAGAAGTGACCACTTGTCTCAAAAGTAAGGTCAGGGAAATCAAATATACTGGTATCTGGCCTTCGGGGAGCCTGAGCTCTCTCCTGGACGGGCTCCATGGAGTGTAATCGCTTTTTCTTACTCTGCATCGAGCAGAAATGATATGGTGGTTTTAAAAGCCAGCAGTCTGTCCCCATTAGAAGTCCTGCAGTCGCTAATGATGTGTACTAATAGCTGGATATTTAATAAAAAGTCTGATTCTGACATAACAAGGAAGAGGTTTTCCAGTTCCTATTTCAGCCAGCATCTGGGATCCTTTTCAAACCTCTCTATAGCATTGTTCATTACTGTATTTTATAGTAAGTACAATCAGGATTACAGTCTCTTGAACCTTCTGGTGGTACTACAAGTGCAACAAATAATTGTCTATGCATCTTGTTTTTACTGCAGATAAAAATCATCTGGATCAAGAAATAACCGTGTACTACAGCAAAGCTGTAAGTACTTGTCCTTCTTAAAAGGCTGAAGTTAAGGTGTAACATATTTATAAACTCATTGATTTCTCTTCAGTGTGTCGCCTCTGACTTCAGGAGCTCGGTGGAATAACCACACATCTGTGATTTCATCCGTTTTCTGAAGGGTTCACATGTGGCCCTGTCCCTTTTCCCTGCTGCACACCTGCAATAGTAACTTTGGTGTGTCTAGCCCCTAAAGATCTCATGCTTGTCATGCTTCTCAACAGTTTTACCTATAGAAATGCGTGTGGAAAGATGGTATCTGGCCGTTAGATGCAATATCTGAGATTTCTCAAAGTTCTTGCTGAGTTAATCTTCCTATTTTTCAAGGATTGTACTAATAAGAAAGGCCATAAATTACCTGCAGTATTTCTTTTGTTGCTAACCAAGAAAGAGGGAAGGCTTTTTATGCGCCAACTATTTGCTTAGTTGCCTGCAGTTTGAAATAAGGGTCTCCTCTTTTGGGCAACGAGGCTTTTCACAGTAAGTGTGCTCATATTTAAAATAGAAAAGCCTTCCTGAAACCCTTCAGCAAAACAGCCAGAGCAGTTCTAGCTCTTCTCATGATGATGGTACAAACCCTCACCAAACTTCTAATGATTCTGATGTTTATAGCTTGGAATATTTTGCACACATGTTCCAACTTTGCATTCACAACATTTGTTAAACCAACAAGTCTGTAGCAGACATGATAGCTACCATCAGGAAACTTGTTTGACAGTTTAAACAGACAGCATCTGTGTTTCCTACATTTCATAGTACACAAAAAGAACGAGGATTGCCCATAGCTCAATTAATTCAAGATGTTGTCGCACGATGGAACTCTGTTTTGGAGATGTTAAAAACATCTAATTGAAAAAAGGGATTTTGCTCTTGTATTTGGCTGAGTTTCATCAATATCAGCTCCTCAGTGGAATATTACTGAAAGCAGTTGGCTTGAGTTTGGGGAATTAAGATAAATCGGTGTACATCAGGGCTGTCCTCCTGTGCTTCCAGCTATGTCTTTGCTGGAAATGAATTTAGGATTTTCAAATTTCAAAGCAGTGTAAGAGACTTGAGTTGGGTACCACTTAAGCGTCTTTGAAAATAACACTGAAATTGTCACCGTTGTCAACAAAAAGGCAATGAAAAAAGAAAAGAAACCCCAAGTGCAGCAAAGACAAACCGCTGGGATGTTAGTGCTGTGAAATCAGGGTGGTGGCACGAAATCAGAAGTGAGTTCTCTAGTTGCATGACGGGGGGCATCCTACGTTTGCCTCCTTCATATTGTGTAATGACAGTCACTGTCTTAATGATGACTCAAAATTGTCATTCTCTGTGTCAGTGAAGTAAAAACCAGAACGAAACCAAATACAGAGCACCGCACATGGAAATGCTCTACAGCAGTAACACCAGCCGCTGTAGACTAGCATAGCTCCATTGATCGAGGGCCCTTCTTGTAGGGAACAGTTGCGTTGCACGGCTTGGGCTCAGCAGACCACATAAACACGTCCTTAAGGCTAAGCCCATGAGGAATGTTTTCATGAGGTGCCCTCCATGAGAGCCAGGACACCACAGTGTGGTCCAGCATTGCCATTTGCTATAGAAGACTTAAAACATTACAACATTTTGATTATAATTAATAAGACCAGGTTTTGGCACTTGCTTCAGGATTTTCCAGATTTATGTTGCTATAAAGAACTAAGATAAAATAAAAATTTCCTCTTCTATGACAAAATCCCTTCAACTTGTCTAAAAATTGGGTGGAGGGAAGAAGTGGGAACATTTTCCCAGAAGCTGTAATCATGGATCAAATTGCGATAGCTGCGTTGAATGGTATCTGAGCCCATGATTTCATCTGTTGGCTTCAGTGAGGCTCTTTGTAGGGTAAGATATTATTCAATGTTATGTCTGAGCCTCTGACTCTTGCCTCCGGTAACATGAGGTACTTCTGTCTACAGAAGCAGGGTTTTATATGGACTGTTGATCTGTGCCGTGGCGTGTGCTGGTACAATGGCTGGCCTCTGGTGAAACAGTCCACAAATATCCCAGTTTTGTGTCAGTGTCTTTATCGAATGCCTGCTCGGAAACCCTTCCCCACACAACTTTCTGGCTTTTTTAATAGAGGACATGCAGTGAAAAATCATGCACGCTTATTTGAAAATTTATGGGCTGACCTGAGTGTTATCTCTGGGGAGGGCTCCTTGGGTCAGTCAATGTGAATTAAAACCAAATGTGTCTGTTTTTCATGTTTACTCTTTCCATAAACATAGCCCATATGCAGTGTGCAGCTGCTACCCTGAAAGGGTTTTTTCCCCCGGTATTTGGGAGATCTGCACTTTAAGAGCACATTCTATTGATAGCGCCGTAGAAAGAACCAGCGATGCTGGACCACTTCACAATTCATTCATCAAACTGCCTGGAAGAATTTCAAGTAAGGTAAGACAACAATGAAGCTGGAGCTAAGACAGTCGGTATCTAGTGCATTTGAGTAAATAAAAAGTAACAAAAAGTCAATGCCTTTCCCCTCTGCTTCTATCAGCTCCAGAAGAAATGAGATAAAAATGTACAGAACGTTTCCTTGGGGGAAGATTACCGTTTATTTTTATTGATTAGGGCCCTCAGGCTGTGACCTCAAGCACTCCTGACAGCTTCTTCCCCCTCCTTTAGTCACTCCTCACTGCTGATTTTTGCTTGGACGAAGTGGTTTGCGCTCCCCTTTGGCAGTGAAGGCTCCTCAGAGCTAGAGGTGCCGCGATGCTCCGTTCCGCTGCGGTGCAACCAGCTGGGCCTGTCGCTGACACGTGGACAAGAAGAATTCGCCAAGCCACTTAATCTTTTGAAGGCACCATTCTTCCTTCTGTAAAACAAAGGAAGATATTTAATCATCCCCACCAGGAACTCTGACATCCCTAGACAAGGGATTGTACGTGCAAAGAACTACTACGAGCGCTGCGGGAGGGTGAAAGTCTACCAAGCAGCTGCTGTATCAAGAAGACGAGAGATAAGGGGAAGCTCGGGGACAGGCTACAAGAGAACTTTTACGAATTCAAAAAAGACTGGTGAATGGAAATGTTTGGATAACACAGAGCTGGACCAGCTGACCTCCAAAGGTCCCCCCTTCCCACCTAAATTATTCTCTGAGTCCACGATTGAGTGAAAACCAAAATTAGATCCCGGTGAAGAGTGTGGGAGCAGATGAGGAACACGGGATTGTGTGACTAACTTCATCCAGAGTCAACGGGGAAGAAATCAACAGCTTGGATCAGGCTCTGCAGAGGACAGCTGAAGTGCTTGAGAGGTTCATGCAAGACTTTAGGACTCCTGTTCTTATGGCAAGTTAACAGCATTTTCGAACTGAAAGTGGAGAAAGACTGCATTTTGCCACACAGGTGCAAGGTTCTCCAGTGAAGACAAAAGCCAGTACAGGAACCTGCCCCAGCAACATAACGTTCACCAGCCTAAATGCTCAATCTCTTGTGGTTGCTTCCCTGTCTGCTCCCTTCAGAGTGTAAATGAGGATGCTCTTTCTCCTAGGTATTTTTTTGTATCATTAACTAAGCCTCTGGATAGTGAGATCTACAGAAGATGACAGCGATCAATGGAAGAGAGTTGAAGTTTTAAGGGAAAGACATCATATAGCTCATCTACTGAGAAACCAGCCATAGCAGCTGTAAGACCCAGGCGGTGTGCATGCCTTTTGGTTGGCAAAAAGTGTAACTCCTGTTGTTAAGCTGCAGTCAGTCCCCGCACCAGGTATCTTGTAGCTCTGGGTGTGCAGTGTGCTGAATCAGCTGATGAAGCAGAACTTAATCTTTGCCTGAGCTAGTGGGAAGCCTCAAGCTGGCTTTGACCTGGTGTTTTTCTTTCCGTTTTTTTTTTCCCCAACAGTTTCAGCGAGTAGCAATTAACCATGTCCTTCTCCCTCCTTTTAGCAGGATGGTTTCCTTTCAAAACCCCACCATTTTAGGGGTCTGGATGAGCTCTCTTTTTCCTGCTCTCTTCTTGTCCCATCCCTGGCAGTGGGCTGGGGGGGAACACGTGATGGGACCCATCAACCTGGGGGAAGTGCACATAATGAAACCCTTTCCTGGTTGAATAGGCTTGCAGAATGTCAACCAATTTCTCCAGCCAGCCAGGACCTTTCGGAGTCATTCTATATCCTTTTATTGCCGTTGCCATAGCGAAAGACACTAATTCACCTTTGTGTGAAACTTAATAAAAATCAGCCCATCATTCACTTGTCCATAGACCATTAGAAATGCTTGTGCTGAATTTTAGAGACAGGCTTTTCACAATCTATTAATCCACTCGCTAAAGAGTTGGTTATCTCATTCTCTTGCGCGGGATCTTTACAGGGCACCGGGGAGTCGCTGTACTTGCTTTGACTACAGTTGTCTGGAAATAGGCAAAAAGGCACACAGTTACTGTGGTTTAATTTAAATGCCAAAATTACCTTTGGGCTGAGCGTTCTTTGGCCTTCGGAGGAGAACGGAGCTTTCTGGGAAACGCCTGCAAAGGACTGAGAACACTAAATTGACCTGACACTGATCAGAAATAGTCTTATGGGCTGAATTAAAGGGGCTATTTTACAGATACCGAAGCTTGCGTTTGGGCTGTTAGGCAAGTTAACAGGGCGGCGTATTGTGCAGAGCCAGATTGCAAGCGGCAGCGTGCCGTGGGTTGGTCTACCTGAGTTGCATGTTCTTGGAAGACACAATACACAAATTTACCCTTTAAACTGTAAGAGCTGCTTTTGGTTTGAAGGTGTATGGCCACCACGGCTCCTGTCAGAAGCCACTGATTGTAAAGCCTTGTTTCTTGGCGTTCTCTAAAACTAGCCTAAAAAGGCAGGAGGAAGCAAAGAAAGGCAGAAACAAACCAGTATGAGGACTGGGATGTGAATTCAGTAGGGCTTTTTGGTGTTTCATTTTACAGCAAAAATTTTTGCAGTAGTGTAGTTTTGCTTAGCGGAGTGCCTGAACCGTCATGCGATAAATGAATGGTTCTCACGTTCAAGCTAACACAGCAGCTCCACCGTCTGCAGCCAGACTTGGATCACTGCAAAGAGGTTTATCCTACCCCCCAAAACCCCAGATCCAAACTGTGGCGGGGGATCCCCCTGGCACGGGGCGGCTGAGCCGTGGCCAGTCCCCGGACCGCGGCGGGGATCCCTGCATTGTGCTCCGGGCATAAATGCTCTCAATGAGATTAGCGTGGAGAAGGGGCGAAAGGCTGTGGGAAAACCTGCGTGTGTCATATTTCTGTCGTCTGCCGTCGCAGCTGAACATCGCCGCTCGGCCGACAATAGGGTTAAAAAAGTTAAGAGCAACTGTTGTGGTAGCTTGATTTTGAATTATGTATTCATGAATCTGCATAATAGCCTTTCAGCTGCGGTATTGTTGTTTAAAGCACAATCTGGGAATTGTGAGAGGGGATGGGGGGGGAAGGGATGGAGAAGCACAGAGAGTGAAAAATGTGGAAAACTGAGACTTAATCAAAGGAGAGTGACAAATTGTATGAAATGAGATTTTCTTCCCCGCTTACACTGTGCCTCCGAAACAAGTTTTCACTTGGAAATGCTGACTTCTCTCCCAACCTAATAATACTTGTATTTTCTGTCTTGGCTAAGCACTTAGAGCCCTAAGAGGGAACGGATCAAAGCTGTAAACGCAGATATCTGCTCTGCTGATCCTCGCTTGCCCAGGTACTACTGGATTTTCCTGTCTCTTATGCAGGTAAGATGAGCAATGAGCTACCCTGGTTTGCTTAATGCTAGGCTGTGGCAATTAAGTGTCCAGGAGAGGAAGAGACGTCTTTGGAAAGGGGTGAAGATGCGAAGCAGCCAACAGGGGCGGAGTTGTTGGCCAGTTTTAAGGAGAGAGCAAGGAGAGAGCCAGTATGCAGCTCTGGATGCCCTTACTGACATCATAATTGCATTTTATCCTGTGTTGGAGGACTTATAAACTAGAGTAACAGCTGTAGGCCCCAAGGAAGACGCAGGCCGTGATGGGCAGGAGGGGGAGGAGGCAGCGTCGGCGTCAGCCCTGCTGCCCGCGGCCCCGCAGAGCCCAGGAGCCGAGCCAGGGCTCAGCCTGGGACACAGCGCACCAGAAGCCCTCCTTCTCCTGCTTGCTTAATTGACACAACATGACAGGAGGCTCCAAACATGTTTTCTTGTGGGCAAAAAGGATTTTCTATTACTTACCCTATTTTTTCCCCCAGATTATATAGGAAATATAATGGGGGAAAATATTTTCTCCCCAAAAAAACCCATTCCAAAATGCAAAAGCCCCTAATCAAGCTGTGGTAGACCCTCCTCAAAGCCTTCAAGACCCTTGTTCAGTGTGCCAAATGTGCTCCTCGACTCGGAGAACACATCCCCTTTATTCCACAGCACTGGAAAGTTGAAGAATTTTCTTTCTGCTCCAAGTCGATGTACAATTTGCATGAATGTGCCCAAATAAACTAGCTGATTTGGCACAGCTAGCATAAAATTCATTAGTAAAACATACATTATAAAGTCCCCAATCAGCTAGATGTGGCCTGTGTTGCTGCTTAACAAACGTGCACATTGTCAGTTGTGACAGCCTCTGGAATTTGGCCCAAAGCTGCAAGGGCTTGAAGCACAGGGATTTTCCATAGCATCTATTCTTAGTAATTATATAGACTCTGCTTAGAGTAATACCTGGACTCCTCTTGATGTTCAATGTATTTATTCTCCCTGTGAGGTCGGAAGGAATGAACACAAGCCAGTCTAGCCATGTTGCAGTTCTTTTCTGCTGAATAGCTGGAAACTGGTGGGGTTTGAGCCTCTTCTTTATAAGCGAAGGCACAACCATGATACGCAACACATTCGAGGTCTTTTTAATGCGTTAGGTGAAATTAAATGTATTTCCAGAAATGTTAGGTGTCCATCTGCAATAAGTGGAGTTCAGACAATGATGTGCTGTGTTTTTCTCACCCCCTCATGTTTTTCTTGACATTTTCTATGTAAAATACCACACTTATGGAAATTTAAACATAGTGTATTTTGCGTAACGACATTATTTTCATCTTCAGGAACTTACGAGCCAAGGAGGAGATGCACTTGCTTTAACTGAGTTGTAGAGTGACTTTTTTTTTTGTTCCTTATCCTCTGTCTGCAGCACCAGCTGCTGAGCCGGTCCCGCTTGGGCTGTTCTGTTTTGCTTGATGGGTCTTGCTCCCATCGCGTTGCTGTGTGTTCCTGTGATCCCATCTGGGGCTCTCCTCCATCGAGCCGCAGCTGACCCCATGTCTTCTGACTTCTTCCTTTCGTGCCATCTGGGCTGAGTTTTCCTCTGCTGCCACTCATGCATCTTTTGTTTTGCCCTGATTGTTTTTTCTGTTTTTGTTAGTACCTGTCTCCTGTGACTCATGTTTTGCTGCCATTTGGCTTGTTACTGTATGCCGTCGCCTTGAGTTGCTAGTGGGTGAATCGGCTCCATCCAAACAAACAGGTTTTGACTTGGGCTGAATTTCATAAAGCTGCACAGACTCGTCCTCCTGTCAGTCCCGGTACCCTTTGCACATCTACTTTCTGCTCCCTGTATGCTTGACCAGCAGATAAATCCTCCGGCTCCCGTCAGGTTTGAGTGGTGTCTCTGCATCATGATGTCAGTTCTTTCAGCTACTGAGATTACTGTAAAATTCCTTCAAATAAAATCTGGGCTTGTATGTACAGCTGCTCTCTCACCTTGCCTCTTATGGCACTTGATGAATTTTGGCCAATTCCAGAAAATGAATGCTTTTACTGTTCTATTCGCTCAGTGTGAAGCTCTGTTGGGTTGCCTGGCACTTCCCCCTGAGATGTGCAGGTCCTGGCAGTAGGCGGCCAGGCTCTGGCTCTGCAAGGCTGTTTGCATTGCACGCCGCTCCCTGCAGCCCTGCTGGAAATGGCTTTCCTAAGCACAACCATGTCTTCCTCCTCCACTGCCGCAGCCTCAGAGATCTGTCTCCTGTTTACTTTGGCTGTGTCCCGCGTGTTTTCTTCGTGGTGCTCTGAACCGCTTGGGACCAGCCTGCCTTTCCTCACTGGTGCTTCCCCCTCCTTTCCTCCCCCCCAGCACAAGTCTGCGGTTGCATTTGCTCGGCTCTGTAACTGCTATTTAGTGTTGTTCACCTGGGACTGGACTGCTTCTTGTTCCAAGTATGCCAGTGAATTAGCTGTTAGTCATCTTCAGGGCAGGCATGTAAAGGGTCTTCATGTCTGTTCAAGTTCTGCCGTTGACATTCTCCTCCTTGGTAGGGTTATTGAACTCTTCAGTGCTGCTTTTTCCATAAAATAGCTCTCTTTCTGACAGTCCTTCACCAGACATTTGTAAGCTGGATCTCCTTTTCTCTGACTTTAAAAATGCTTTTTCTATTGGAATATGATATTCACGCTCCATCTGTCTCCACCCCACGAAGCCTCTATCTCAAGTCACCATAGATGGTTCTCCACTAGTGATTATTGTCATTCTCTTCTCCTTCTGGATTGTCCAGCTACCACTGCAGTATGGAGGAGTTTCTCTTAAAAATGTCTTCTGTTGAAGAAGGTTTATTCGTGTGTCCTACAAATGATCCCACCCCTATTTGGCAAGTGGTTTTGTCTTCCAAATTAAACACAGAGCCCCAGAGTGTTTTGCTCTGCAGTGCAAGTATGCTTCCCTTCTTTTTCTTCGTGATTTTTCTGTGGGATATGTGTGAAAAGAGTGATATCTCTCTACAGCCTCTTTCTGTTTGAGATCACAGGACTCCCTGAATGCTTTTATTAGGTGTTCTAGAGTTCATTATTCCTGGCAATGGCACATCATCCACTTCTTGCCTCTTTTCCCTCGTGAGATAGAAAGAAATTTTACTTTCCTTTTCTCCTCTTTATTTCCCATCTGGTAAGATCTGAAGTCAGACTCAATCAGTTCTTGCTTCCATTGCTTGCACAAGTGTTTTTACTCTGGAAACTCAAGTTGCTTGGCAGCCTGAGTCCATGTGGCTGAGTCCAAACTTGTTTTCTTGTTAACCTTATGTGAGATTCAATAGTTAGAGCCTTTGTTATCCTTATATGTCTATTTGTCACCTCTCACGTGTGTGACAGATGTGTATAAGAGAAGCCTGTGTTCATAGACTATACACCTCGGCTCACATGAGAACTAGGGCTCCAACACACAATCAAATTTCCCTGTGTCAGCAGAGATTTGGGAACAAGCCTTGTGTGACCTCCTGACCTTTTGCAAAAGTGGTGCAATTCGTCTTAACGTAATCTGCAGTGAGAGGGTGTTTTGCTAATTCTCATTACTTTGCCTTTGCTGTGGGCTAAAAGCATGCACGGAGCGAGCTGTAATGCCTCAGCTGACGGGTAGCAGCTGATCATGCACCCAAGTCCCGTGAGATGTCCTGCTTCAGAAGTCCCGTGAGATGTCCTGCTGCAGCGAGTGCTGACCACAGGCAGCAGTTGAGGAGCTTGGCTGCTGCGGGACCGCTGTAGCCACCTCGCTCCTACCGGCTGGGTAGCTGTACCAGGAGGTGACTCACCTCCCTAAAGGGCAGGGACTATCTTTTACTAGAGGTTTGTGCAGCACCTTGTGGTTTGCAGGCTCAGTTGTAGCCCTCCGGTGATACTTTGAGTCAATAACTATAATACCTGTATTCAGGTAAACTGGCAAATTATGGCCTTGACGAATCCTTGCTATTGATTCCCACTCGAGACCAGTGGTAATGACGGATTATGCGGCACCGTGATTTTCAAAGACTGGTTTGAATTATTCTCTCTTGTTTGCCTTTCTATGGGCAGACCACCTAATCCCCTGGAGATCCCAATCAGTGAACAAAGAGTTCTAGGTTTTATGGAAAATGCTTGGTGCACGGGGGATTTACTGCTGTGAGATGATTAACATTCTTGAGGTAATTTTAAGTTAAATGAAGGAAACCATAGCATCAAACTGTAGCATTTCCAAATAACTTCTGTAATGGAATATCATGTCTAGATGTCTGTGACATGTTTGATTTCTTTTAGGCTGGATTTCTAATTTTATTTAACCAGTGCATGAAACCTTACAACCAGAGGCCTGAGATGTGCTTTTTTGGAAAAGTATGAACACCTCCTTGGCAGTACTTGAGAGGAAAAATTTAGGTAGGTTGTAGGGCATAGGCCAACAAGCTTGTCACTTTGGATGTAGAAAATGAGGTCATCATGATTTTTTTTTCTTCTGTTTTTAAACAGATTGATGGATAAAATACTATGCAGAATAGCAAGCTGGTTGTGTAATCTATATTTTCTGTTTATTGAATATTGATCCACTTCTGACCGATTTAAGGGAAGGAAGGAAATATGAAATGAGGAGAACATGCTACCAAATACTTGGTTTGCAGTGCTTTTTCTAGGCACTGTTATCACAGACAATATGTTTTGCATGAATATCGTGGTACATACATGAAATTTTTGAATGTTGCATTTCTGGTATGCAATAGTGTATGAATAAAGTAGTCAAATCGCATTGATTTTAATTTATGTTGTATTTCTCCTGAAAGGCAGTCATAACAAAGGGTTTACATTTCAGCTGCTTTGGAAAATAGTACTTGATTGCTTTCATCTGAAAAAACCTAGGCTGCATTAGAAAAGCAATGGTCCTTTCCCCAAGAATTTCTTAAAGAATTGTGATTTATTGCAGCAAAATAGAACAAGGGATTTTATTCTAAATCATATGTAAGAAAACAGTAATGAAGTTGTCTTTCTGAAGCAATCTTTCTTCATGTGGTTATAGACTCGCATTTGTTCATGGCCCTGGGACTGGTGTATAAGCAGTGGAGAGCAGGAGAGGCTTCTTAAAACTCTGTTTTAAAATGGCATGTTGAGAGTTAAAGAAGTATAAACCCACTTGGATCTAGATAAGACTCTGGGGATCTTCAATAATGAAGAAAATGAGTTTGACAGGAAAAGTAAATACTTGCTCATGTAAGAGTGCTAATGCACGTTTAAAAGCTGAAACGCTGAAATCCTTATAGAATTGAACAAATACTTTTTTTGGTAAGTAAATTGCCTCTCTGTATATTAGCAGCTTTGCTTCGTGTTGACTTAAAGCCCCCTCTTGTGTTTGGCACCCTTGACTCTCCCCTTGCTGCCACTCCAGCCGGTGACAGATCTCCCACGGGTTTCGATAGACCCAGCAGCAGCCCCGCAATGAAGAGCACTCCACAGCAGCGCAAAGACTGCCGGCGCCGCGGTATTTTCTGGGTGCGCCTTGCATCTCCCGCCTTATGGCTCTGCTTTCACTACCCTTCACAGCTAGCGTGTCCCAAAGTCGCCACTTCAAACCGACCCAAATGAGTTTCTTAGCAGTTACGGTGTAGTGAAGCTGGTTCCCGGAGGTATTTCGTATGCAATTGACTCTCTTCTGTTCCTGCGCAATGGTTGACCACGCGTATGCTTTCAGGGTGATGAGATGATAGTCACAGCCTGTTTTTCTGATGTGACTTGTAAACAGATTCAGATGTTTTTTTAACTCCAACAACTGGAGATGGAAGCAGCTTTAAAAAAAAATAAAGTTAGCTAGACACTGTACAAGTTGCTCAGCGAGAACTGTCTTTGCTAGAGAGGGAGAAGTGTTTTAGAGAGGACAGCTACAACATCATGCGTTTCATGGCATCCTCCTACATGTGCAAATTCAGTTAACTCCATATATCTGGGTACCTGGAACTATGTATATCTGAATTTGAATCTAATCTTATACTGAGACACATTCATACTCGTGCAGTCTTGATGGATGAGAGTAGGATTTGTGAAAGCATGCAGCGGCTGGAAATTAATGGGATTTACATTCCTAAATCAGTCAGGCACTTGAAATACTTTTTTTTCCACTTTTTTTTTTTACTGAACTCAAATCAGAAAAGCCAAAATCAGGTCGCCTCACCAGTCATATCTTTTCTTTCAAAGACTGTGCTGACCCAAAGCCTGAATTTGGCCTCTTGTCTTTGTAGGTAGCGTAACGCTGACTTTCATACTTTTGACTCCCTACCTAGGGCCTCATCTGCCCTGCGATGCCACGCTATACATGGCTTGAGAAGTAACTTTAAAAGACCACATTGTACAAACTGGCTAACAGTCCTACGTGGTTTTTTTTTCCCCAATCTCCTTGCTGTTTAAGAAGGAAGTTGCCTCTACGTATTCCTTAAACTCTATTTCGTAAACCTCTGTGGCATTGAAGAAAGCATCAGGATTTTCTAATACTCCCCTAATCCTTTGTATTAGCTCTTTTGAAGGTGGAATGAATCCCACGGGCAGTTTGCTTTCTTCTTGAAAATATTTGGAAGACTGGATGCAAAAATGTGAATATTAGAGTGAATGTGTTATTAATTGAACACATTGTTTCAGGGTGTATTATTAACTGTTAGAACTACTTTAAAGGTAAGCAAAAACCTGTCCAAAATGGTAATTGAATAATTTGTACAAAGGAGTAAGAGAGAGCTGCTGGGTGAATACTAGTTTAATCAGACCTGACCGCGACGTAGAATTGGTGCTCATCCTAATTCCAGTTGGGAACTTTCATCTGGTACAGCCATGTCTCTGAATCCCTACAAATACAGTATTTGCAAACTTAATCAGGAGCAACAGGTTTTTCTCATGACCTATTGTATAGCCTGCCTTCTGAATGGGCTGTTGTGCCGTTGCATCTGCAAGCAGCTCTGGCCGCAACATAAAGAGCTCTGGTCTGCCCTTATGCCCCTCTGTATTTCACACCGGTGCGTAGAAATGGCACTACACATCTCTGCTTTCAAGTGACACCGAATGGTTCATTTTCTTCTCTATTCATTGAGGATTTAATTGCCCTGCACATCAAAAGCGAATATCCCCCAATTACCATCCTCCTTCCTAGAAAATAGCTAACTGCCTATCTCAGGAAATTTGCCAAGAGATCCAGGCACCCAGAGGAGAATGGAAGTGTCCAAACACAGGCCAGAGGAGCAGGGAATAAAGAAACTCGTACAGACAGGCAGGTGTTAAAGCACTCCTCTTTTTCTGTGCACCTCCGTCTGTGAAGGTCTGCAGAACATTTCATCCCTGGCAGCAGCAAAGGGAGATACACAACTGCCTTCTGACAACTTTCAGGGCTTATGCCCTTCCGTCCCAAAAGAAGATGCACGGTATTACTTACAACTTTAATGCTGCCTTAGCAGTGTTTTTGCAAGGTGCTAGACGCCCTTGCCTTAAAAATACTTCTCTCCACCTCCTGCAGCTTAAGCTATTTGCCAGCTATAAAGAATTATTTGATGAAAAAATCAGGTCAGATCCCAACCGCGTCAAGAACTAGGATTTCTGTGAAAAACTAGCTTTCAGGTTGCTATAGGGTTGTTGAGTACAATCTTACAGACGATTAAAACTGATTTTTTTTCCTCAAAAGGCAGTAATCCCCTAATGAGGTTCCCACCAACCCTGGAAATTCAAAGTCTCAAAATTTCAACTCTCAAAATTTCAAGAGACTGTTTCTATGTTGTTTCTTCCTCTTCACCTCCTTTTCTGCCTGGATTTCTTTTGTACCTGTTTTACACACCTGCTAGAAGATGAAGCTCTGTTTTGTTTGTCACTGGTAGGGTTTTTCTAATACAAAAAAAAGGTGACTGCATTTCTACTGTATGGGAAGCTTGCTGGGTGTTTGTAAAGATTTTCCCTTCCAGCTTTGCTGCGATGTAGATCTCAGCCAGAAACGCTGGCTTAAAAAGTTTGCCATCTCATCCAGGAGTCAGGAAACTTTCTAGGCTGATTATAGAGATATATCTTCAAAGAAAATTAGGAATTTAGAGACGACTTCACTGGAGCTGCATATCAAGGCAAAGAATGCCTTTGAATTGGTAAGCGATGAGAAAATTATTCAAACTCCCTAGAGGTTGCCTAGATAGGACAGTCTGGGAAAAAACTGGCAGTCACTTGAAACCTTTCCAAAGAGGCTTCCAGACATGAAAATTGACTTCTGCTCGCCTCCTGCATCCAAACCCTTTCCAGGATGCCTAGGAAATGCTTTGCCTGGCCGAGGCCACTAACTTTCCGGGGATTAGGCAAAGTGCGGGGGTAGCCGAGTAGACGCAAAAGTGATAATTTGCACCATCGCGTGGCTGGGGCTCCCAACCATTTTAGGTTAGCCCAAGTAAGACTCGGTCTTGACCTCTGTCCCTTCTCCCTCTTGCCCTGTCTGGCTACATTACGACACTGCTGCCTGCACTACAGCTTTTCTGAGTAACAGTTCAGAAATGTCTTTTATGTGTGTGTATCAAAGCCTGTGCCCAGGGTGCACCTTCTGGCTCCCATCCTGCAAATACTTATCATCTTCTTAAACACATGAATAGTGTCCTTCAGGGAAATAACGCTGTTTACGTGCACAAAGATATTCGGTATTAGGACTTCTGATGATTTCCTTGTACGTCTATGTTAGTGTGGCAATTTCAAGTGTCTGCCTGTGAATTAAAAGATTACACAGCGAAGAAAATGGAGAGGGACAAAAGTGTTTTCAAGTTGCTGCCGGATGGAGGCAAGCATGAGGAGACAGTGCTTTTGTGAAGACTGTTTAAGCAGCTGGAAAAAACGCCATTTGTCAGAGAATTATGATAGTCTAGTCTAGACAAGACTAGTGCCTGAATTGGTTTCCAAATCCTGACAAATTAATGTGTGCTGCAACTTGGAAATATAATTCAGATTTTCAGATATTTCTGTTGCATTAGTACAGGTACAAAAACACATATGCATTAGCATATGCACACGCAGAGGGGAAATTCCTTTTGGTTTGCCTTGTGGATTTTATCCCTGTGGTTTGTAAGGTGACTATCAGTCACTAGGACCACAAACTTAGCAGGATGTTTGCAAATGCCCAATTCAGGCTAGTGGAAAGCCTTTTTTTCCCTTGGCACTAGCTAAAAAAATCCACTGGCTGTCATTCAGACCTGGGCTGCAGACAAGCCGGGGGTAAGCAGAGACATCACCTCACTGGACCGCGTGAAGAGGCAAGTGTTGCTGGAGATCATCTCCGTAAATAGGATAATCAACATCAAATTTAAATCATCTTTCTGTTTTTTTGAATATTTTTCTGTTGCTACTTTTGCACGTTGGCCCCCCCCTGCCCCTTCTTCTCCTCCTCCTGAGGAGAGCACGATGGACAGTGCATCCCGCTGCAGAAGGTCGTGCTTTGCTGGGATAGCACCCTAGCTGGCCAAACACTCCTACAGGTGCTTTATAATTTAGCATATCTGCAGTATCTAATGTCTACACTAAGTAGTCTGTTCCCATTTGCTTCTGAGCATAAGACAACCATCTGTTTATTGTCTGAGCAAAAAACTGCATGCTTTTATAGGTGTAATAAAACACAGTTTCATTGTCTGCCAGGGGTTATGGCTTTTATTTTTAACCAAGACTGAGAAGACTTGGAGACGTCAGCTCCAGCATTCCTTGTTGTTGTCAGCTTCTTTCAAACTGTCGTGACCTGTTTCATTAAAAGCTGTTCCCCCTCCACGCTCCCCGAGTGCTGTGTTTAACGACAGACTTTCCCTGCTAGCATTGGTTTTCATTATTGGTCTTTGCACTCCTAGCATCTGGGAGTAGCGTACAGAGCATATGTTCATATAATTTATTTATATTTAGGGAAAGTGTGGTGTAGGTTGTGCATCATTAAATTCCCCTTTGGATGGCTGTTTCCTTGATGCGTTAGCAGTGTTTTCAGAGCATTAGTGTTTCCTGGAGGAAAGGCTTGATTCACTGTTGTGTCATACCATGACTCCCCCGCTACCCCTGCAATGATATTTTTAGTTTCGAATGAGGGTTCTGATGCTGTGCAATGCGCCGTGGTCAAAAAACTTCTATTTCGCTTTCCCTAAACACCTCTTTAGATCTTTGTCTTTTGGATCTTGTCTGCTAGCGGAGACCGAGGTCAATACTTTTCAAAATAAAACTGGATGGCATAATAATTGTTCCGGCTCAGTTAAAAGCTTGAATGTTTCCATATTAATGTCTGTCATTCTCTTATTTTGAATGACAGTGCTTCTGACTGGGAGCTGCCAAGAACAGTTTGAATATTAAAGATGCATGAGTAAAAACACAGTATTTTTTTTAAGCCGGTCCATCTGAATGTCTTAGAAATATGTGTTCATATCACATCAAAACTGCCAGCAATGGCAGGGCTTTTCCTTTGCAGAAAGGGGGCCTTGTAAATAGTTGTATTCATTGGAGTTAAAATTAGGTTTCTGTGGTGTTGACTTGCAGCCAGCTTTTCCCACAGGGCAATTTATTTTTTTTAAAAAAAAAAAAGCCCTAAAATAGTAATGTGCATATGACATATTCTGTGAACTTGAGAGTCCATGTGGACTAAAGCTTTCTTTGTATTGCTTTCGTCCATGGTGCCTTAAAGGAAAAATGTGGCAGTAAGCTAACTTCCCTTTCTAATGCAGGGAGTGTGCAACATTTTTCTCCAATTTGAGCTTTTATAGGTGTATTCTATGGGATTATAGTCAGCGAAAAGGAACAAAATCCTTCCTCGAACCATTGATCTGGGAGAGTTTGCCCAGGGCTTGTCCATGGAGATACCCTTGGTTCTCTCACTCTGTTGCTTGGATTTTAAAAAAAGATAGGATTCAGGTGGATGTCAGTGTATTTTTTTTTAAGAGAAAATAGTAAATTTTATGAACTGACCAGTACTTATGTGCATCACTGAACAAGTAAACTGGAATTCGTATTGCAAATACAAATTCGTTGTGGTTTCCTTATTTTGGTGCACTCTGAAGGCAGAAGTCCTCGGTTTCCCCACCGAACTGCCCACTGGGGTCATGACGAGGGTTTTCTTCCTGCCTTTTGGCCAGGGTCAGAAATAAATCTTGGACTTTCTCCCAGGCAGACATTGTTCATTTTACCTCTCTCTCCTGCCTTCTCCTGGCACGGCTCCACAACGCCTCGGAGCGTGGACTGCCAGCACACCCCCAAGTCCTCAGGAACAAGGACTCTCCCATATCGAGTTTGTCAGGTTGAAACTTCTTATGGAAAAAACTTTCCGTCATTCAACTAAACATAGGAAGGGAGATGCGGTGTCGTTGACTTTCACAGGGAATTAGGATCCCCTTGCCAAGTCCGCTAGCCACCTCTGCTTTTGGTCTGCCAAATGATCTTTGTGGCAAGTCGCAGGTGGATGATTATTTTGATTTCTTTTGTGAAAGGTCTTGTGGATATTGATGGAAAAAGTGACTTAGGGTTCAGGTATTATTATCGCATGGTTAATTTGTCCATCCTACTGAGTATTTCAAGGGGACGAAATACCAATACTTGTGTCTTTTGGCAGTATCTGCTTTGTGCAAGGTTTCTTATCCTTAAAAGCTGTCTACTCACTATCAGTCCCAGATGGTGTTGCTATACCTGCAAATCAATTACAAGTAAAACGAGCCTCCACATATGCACATTACATTATTTGATTTTGCGGGGAGAAAAATGTACCAAACGAGGTTAGATTTCAACCCTCCTTTTTCTGGTTTCTGCTAACATCCTTGTCCGATTCCCTGCTACAGCTGAACGTCGCAGGTTTTCCTGAGCAAAGTGCAGCCAAGGTGGAGTCTTAAAGATGGTCATAAATCAACCGAGATACAATGGCTCTCTTTTCGACACCTCCCGTAAGCCCCTTGTGAATTCCACTGGGTTAATTTGCAATGTACTATAGTTTAAAAAACAAAATCCGCATTTTGAGGGCAACGTTACTGAAGGGTCATTCATAAAGATCAGTCACCCAGAAAAAAACACACATCAAAGGAAAATCTTTAAACAGGACCTGTGTTACTAACAATTATAAAATGAATGCATGATGCTTTATTATCAAGGCAGCATAACCAACTGCAGTGGCTAAATCTCCTTCCAGCAGTGGTGTAGATGATGAGGTTATATAGTAATACATGTCTTCTGTCCTCTGCTCACTCTTTGGCTCAGAAGAACTACCTTCCATTTTCTACCTCCCACCTTTTTATTTTTAATTAGCATCCTATTAAAGGGAGCTAAACAAGTATGAGAAACAGCATGTTTTCTTTCTTAGCATGCAAACTCCAGTTTATCTAAAAGACTTACATTTATCTTGCAGCCTACACCGAATTTTTGTTCATTTTTATTTGAGGTTTCAGTAGACCAAGAGCCTCTAAAGCCAAATAGCCATATCTGTCTGTACGAAGGAACACAGAAAGGGAGTATGAAGGTGTACAAAAGGAGTAGGATCAATAAACTGCAATGAAGATGCACTGAGAGGCCCTTACAAAGCTACTGAGATCTGTGATTTTTTTGCCCTGTCAGACTTTGCCTAGGTTTTGAAGGGTTTGTTCTAAAAAGTGAACTTCTCTACTTCTCATTGAATTCAATTAATGGCAGTGAATAAATGTGAATAAATGAATAAAGCATTCTCCACTCCTTTATTTTTAAAGCTTTGTCTATGGCAAAATCTCTGCACCCTGAGTGGAGAAAATGAACCATTCTGCCTTTTTTTTTTTTTCTTTCAGAGTATGACAGCTAAACTAACATTTCTGCCTGCCAGCTTGTCTTGGAGTGTGAAATTGAATCGAGAGCAAGAAAGAATAGTATAGAGTCTGAAAAGCAAGCTTTTTTTGACATTTTAGGTGTGTAGAAAGACCTGTTTCTGTTTGCGTTATGTGAAATTTGTAGGGAGGGCTTTGAAAGCTCCCCCTCGCTTGTTTGCATTGGCACGTACAGCAGCAAAGCTATTGAGCATCTGCCATCAGGCTTGTGTTTCTTCTGAATGGGGGGCTTGGGGAAGATTTGAAGGGGCTGGGGGGTAAACTTGGATTTAGCCAGCCGGTTGACTTTATTTATTTATTCATTTAGTTATTGAAGCAAATGGAGTTTGATCAGATTCTTGGGCAAAGCCTGCATTTTAACCTGGCTCAGTGGAAGCCGGGACTGGAGCCTGCGTGGCGGGTCGTCTCCTCTCTCGGGCCGAGCCGGAGTGCTGGCATTTCTAGCGGAGGCAGAAAAGCCTTTCCCTTCCACACGCAACCTTTTGCTTCTTCGGTGCCAGTAAAAATAACAAAACGGCATGGCTTAAATAGCAGACCTCCCTCAAAATAACTCTGTGGTCATGAGCTGAGGGCAGAAATTGTTCCTTCTCCGGAACATACGTGAGATAAATGATTTGTGTGATTATTTCTTTCCCGTTCCCCTTTTTTAAAAAGAGGGTTCAGATTTTTGAGCGGTTTCCTTCACAGAAGTGTATGAGAGCTATTAAACACATATTTCGCTTGGAAATATCACTGGAGCCTTCTTTCCCTTGCACTGGAGAAAAGAAGTATATTAGAATATTTTCACCGAATGGAACTTCTTTGTCCTATTTTATTGGGTGGTTCTGCTCAGTCTTATCTATTCTTTGGCATTTTTCGTTGAAGTGGTTCCTCTGGCAACAAATCATTTTTCCTACTCAGACAATCCAGCCTGGGAATTTCTCTAATTTACTCCACGACATACTTCGGTAGGTGGAGGAATAGGGAAAACTGAGGAATGCTGAAGCGCTTCTGCACACCCCCACTTACTGGCATCCTGAGATTAAAGCTCTTCTGTTTCTCACCACAAACCCCTGACCCCTCCGCTTTCTTGTAACTCAGCATCCTCTAGATGGCCCTTAGGCACAGCTTACTGCATGATATGTGCAGATAGCTTAATAATAGAGTTTCCTGCTGTGAGGGTCTTATGGATTCTGTGAAACCCCAGAGGGATTCAAGGAAATCTGCATTATAATGCACTGTTTGGTACAGGTCTGTGCACTGAGCGGGTACACAAAAGGTAACGGAAACTAAATGTGTCAGGCATCATCTTTCTAATCCAATGTGGGGTCTGTTTAATCTCTTTCAAAAGATGTCTTAAGAACTCCCAGTGTCTTCATTGAGCGCTGGGCTTTCACCGCTGCCTGTATGGGGGCTGGGGCTTTGCGTGGTGGGGCTCTGCTGGCCGCTGCTCCACATCGTGGTGAGCTGCCGTAGACGGAGTTTTCCTTAATTAACACATAGAGGCACGTCTGCCGCTAACCCGTCCTTGCCACTTGCTTCAGCCTGGGCAGCAGGCTATGATACTCAGCCTGGAGGAAGCGTCTGTAATCCTATAAACAGCTCATTGAGGAGCAGGAGGAGAGAACTGGGAATACATTCTCTTTCCGTTTCAACTAGGAGAAACAGAAAAGTCTTTAGACCTGATACAGTCAGGGCAGAAAGTGTCAGACCATCCCAGCTACAACGATGCTAGCACTGAACTCCAGCACCTCAATACACCTATGCTTTCACAGGCACCAGCTCACTTTACAAAAATTTAAGGCCTCCTGCAAAGCCTTCTGGCTCAGATCCCAAGCTCTAGACTCAAGATTCAGTTTATGCTTTTTCCTGTGCGAATGTCAGTCTCCTAAGCCAGCTAGGGAAAGCTGAATGCCATGGGAAAGTGGAACGGGGTTTGGAATTGGGGAGGGGGGGAAAATGTGTGTTGAATAATAATAAAGTCTTACGGCCCCGAAAGCTCTAGCAAGCCTGAAACTCCTGTTGGCTTCTGGAGGACTATCGTGCTTGTAGCGTAAGCCCTACTGCTCCATGGAGTTGTGTTATGTTATGCTATGCTATGCTATGCTATGCTATGCTATGTTATTGAGGAACCTGGAGAGGAGAAAAGTCTGGGTTCTTGGAGGACTTAATGTGATGTTAACCAATAGTAATGTAAGAGTACTATACCAGGAAGAAAATGGATGCATTGAGCAAGCAAAAATGGATGAAAAATGAAGAATTGGTACAGGCAGGCCAAACTTTTCTCGATATTGATCTTTGCCTGCTTGTGTAGTTTCACAACAGTAATTTTGGCTAGTTTGGCTAGTTTGGACAGCATAATGCGTGAGAGCAAAGAGTAAAAATAAGGACCACAGGGGCAGATAATGAGAACGATGAATAAATCAAGCAACCTTTTTTTCTCAGTACTCAGAGATCATTATTGTAAAATTCTGAGTGAGACTAGGAAGAAAATCTGAATACTTAAGATGGCAAAAATCAGCAAAAGACACACAGTTCAGAGAAGAGTACATGTCCTGCGGTAACTAAGAGCTGGCTGTACGAGTTGTGACCAGTTGAGCTACATTATGTCTATGTATAAAAAGCTATAGACTTTGCAAAGACACAAAAGAAGGGGAGAGGTAGGAGAAAAATGCAGAATCCCTTTCTTTTAATCCACCTTCCAATGTTAGGCTTAGCTACAGTGTAAGTAATAACAAAAGAACAGTGTGTATTTATCAATTGAATGCTAAAACTTGTATATAAATGTCTATCGAAAGAAGAAAACCATAACACTTCTGAAACCAGTCAAGCTCTGTCTCTCCTTGTTGGCACTGGGATCTTCAGTTTTGCCCAGCTGCTATCTAACAGGTCTTCAGATGTGCTCCTGGGACAAAGGAGCTACGTCTTTCCCTGGTATTGACCGCCACCACCACCATTGCTGACCTGCGCTCCCTCAAGGTGATCTCCTCCTTGGTCTGAGTCCCTGTGGCTGCGCCCAGGGAAAACCCGCACCAGCTCCCATGGGGATGAGCCCGTCTCTGCATTCAGCCAAGAACAGAGATTGCAGCAGAGCCTTTGTGCATCATCAGTCTCAAATTGCCTTGGCCATTGCACCTCCCACCTTCTTCGTTCAGCTTTCAGTAGCACAGAAAGTGGCACTTTGGGTGGCCAGAGCCTGAAACGTTGGAAGTGGCTCAGGGATGTCAGTCACCATGAGGGCCTGGATCTTCCAAAGACCCACCTGGAGTCCTAAGCTACTTTTTTAAGTGGTGCTTAGGGTGATGTTGTGGTGGTGGATACACCCGGAATGCCCAGCAGGAAGAGGCTGAAGCTGTTACTGTTGGAACCAGCGTGTCAATAAAGCTGTATATCAGTAACGGTTTACAGATTGACACCTTGGGACAAATTCTGGACTTTAAATGTTTCAGTCAATGCATTGGCACTGGTCTTCACCGCTCGAGGGCAGAGGCCCCAGGGTTTACTAGAAGGCTTTTAGTTACCTCAATACATTTTCAGTTGATGACAGGCAACTGGAGCATACAACATATTGCCCTTCTATATCTCTTCTGGCCTTTTCTGATGGTATTGTGTGGTCGGAGCTGGTGGAAAAGATTCAACTGCAAAAGAAAATGTGAAAATACATTGAATGTTTTTTAACATTCCAGACTTTAATAAAAATGTAGCTATCTCTTCATTTATTTGTTTTAAATAGCTCTTTCATGTGTTGGGACAAAGGGACATTGTATTAATTGTGAAGTGTGAAATGTTTTTCTTGTTTGCTTGGGACAACAACTGGGAATACATGGATTTGCCTATTCACGCTTTATTGTTATGACAACATTTTTGCGCAAAGTATTTGAAAGCCAGCACTATGAAAGGAATAAAGTTGGCTATAAATCTGGAGGAGTTTCATGCTTTTGTTTTAAGCTTGCCTGTATGAGCTTTGTCAAAATTGTGACTCTTTCATCCATGGTGTTTGCCTGATTCAAGGGTTCTTTTCTTGTTCAAATATCCTTTAGTAAAACCCATTTGACTGAAAGGCTGTGCAAACATGAGCTGGCTACGATCAGAGTTCTGCATGAGATCTTTAACGTGCTTTGTCAGCACGAGCTTTTTTCAGCTGTGTGCCCTAGTAAATATTTTTTTTCCCCTCTACAGTAAGTTCCTTTTCTTGAAGTGCATTTCTTATTTATAATTGCTGTAATTTTGTGATGGATTTATGACAAGAAGCCATTATGCTTTAGGTGAAATGTTAATCCACTGTGGATTAGTGTTACTTGAAAAATACTGCCCTAGTCCAAGCTGTGTTACCAGAACAAGCTGCATCAGAACTTAGGTCCCAGCCACGACCGAGTTTGTGATGGATCTGTTTTCTGTGTCTCTCTTTCCTAAGTGAGCTGCTTGTCAAACTTTCTTTAGCACTGAAATGCTAAAAGGCATCGTAAGGAATCTAATCCTGTAACTTTGCTAAGCACAGAAAAGGTGTTAGAAGAGACCATATTAATCAGCTTAATCAAAAATGAAAGACATGCTTTTTCTTTCAAATGTGGTTGTCATATGCGAGTACATCATTGCACAGGCAGGAACTGAGAACAGAAGGGTTCATTTAAACCCTGTCTCAGCTCTGTAACATCCAGGATAATTGTTGAAAAAACAGCTGTTTGTCCTGTAACAAACTATTTGTATCCTGCAATACGCAACCTATTTTCTCTAGCTAGTTTGGTTCTGCAACGGGTTTATAGAAAGAACAAGAAGTAAAACTTTCTTTGAAAAGCTCTCTTTCGCTGCTGTTCATTCCTGTGTTGCTGTTTTAAAGTCTGAGCTTTTCCAGCTTCGATTCATCTCCGCTCACCTTTGCTTTTCTTGGTAAATGTCTACATTGGCATACGGCTCTAAGACAGGAAAAAAGGAGAAATTTTACCACGTGCCTCTGCTAAACACTAACTAATAACATGCTGGATATTTTCCACTTCACCCAAGCTGCATAATTGTTCACCATATGAAATGAAGTTAATTCTGTGTAATGTTTTGATGAGTAATTTTAATCAGGGTTGTGGAGAAACGGCTCTCAAGTCTGGAAATGTAAGTGCTTCCTGTAGTAAACAAATCTTGTGGTTTTAGCATTTCACTTAATTTGATTTTTCAGATGACAGAACATATTCCTTCTCTTGCCCTATGGTCTTCAAGGCTTAGGAGCACTTTTGTAGCCCCGTTTAATTTGTTCCTCCCTTAAACCAGTCAAAGGGGGGAGAGAAAAGGGTAGTTTTCTTCTTTCCCTTTGACAGGTCAGGAGCAGTCTTGACTGTGCCTTCTTTCGTTTTACCTGTCCTTCACCAGCGAGTGCGTGAGCCTGCTGTGATGTCCTCTGAACATTAGTAGTTTCTTTGCAGCTTGCACACTGGATCAGTGGCTTGTTGGAAGAATACATGGGGAAACTGGTGAGTGTGAGTTGATTTGACAGTTTTCAGCACATGGCAGTGACCGCAGGCACCTGGAGCCAAATGGATCTACCAAGTAAATCTCTTGACTTCTGGCAGTGGCTGCCAGGATGAATTTGGTCCATCGGTCTGAAACAATCTTTGTTGCATGCCCTAAGCTCCCTGGTGCTTTCAAGACTCCTAAATACACAAGCTTTGTTCCAGTCTAACATTTGAAAGCAGTAAGAAGTCGCAAAATGAGCGGCTGGTAAAAGTACTTCTATTGCCTAGTAGTTAACAAGGAGTTGTTCGTATTTGGGATGGAAGAGACTGATCTGTTTTCTTCTTGGGCTGTCCCAGACAATCTGTGGCTAAAAAGGCCAAGGTACTTAGTTGTCCAGAGAAGTTTTAAAACAGACATTTGAAAATTAAGTTTTCATTTGCTAGGCATGTTATCCATGGGCAAATGAAATAGGTCATAAGTTCTGTAAGAACTGCAAGAATACATTAAGGGAAAAAATACCCAGGTTGGCTGGCTCTTCAGTTGTTATAGCTATATCAGAGTTCCCAGCTCCCTATCCCTACAGGCTCCTGTGGGCTGCCAGGCAATGTATTGAAGTGATGAGGGGGGAGCAGGGAAGAAGGGACCCCAGGTGACTGTGGATGCAGTGTAGGTATTTGTGTGAACACCCAATGCTGGTCACAAGTGCAACTCTTGGAAGCAGATTTCCTGAGAAAATGTGAACGGTTGCAAATCAGAAATTCACATTTTAAAAACGCCCTCCAATATTTCCACATAATTCTTTCTTTTTATGAATTTTCCATTAATAATCTCATTTCCCAGAATGTTTCCAGAGAGGAAACACAAACAGGAAAGTCACGGTCATTTTAATATATATGTAAATAGGAAGACGGTGGTGTGATACGGGGATTATTAACACTTAGCAATACTCCTCCATTTACTATTAGTAAGCAGCATTTCACACCCCTGTTGGAAGTTTAAAGTACCGGTCCCATGAGCTATCCCGTCTACCTCTTTTATTAAATTCTTTGTCATAGGTTTGTCTTTTGCCAAACACATTACCTGCTATTTTAAAACTGAAAATCTCCAGATGTTAATTTTTTGCTAAGGCAGATTTAATGTTCACCCTGAAAAATACCACAGCAAACAAAAGATGCATGCTGTTACAGAAATAACAGGTTTCTTTTTTTGGCAGGTTATTCAGCCTATTATTTTCTCAATAGGTTGGGAGTGCAGGGGGTGCCTGCTGAAGTTCACGAGTCCCAAACTGCAAGAAATGTCTTTTCATTCCACGCTGCGGTGAACAAGGATGTGCAGCTTTTGCTACTGTGCAGCATCCGTGGTGCAGGCTTTACCCTGCTGAGGGCTACAGAGGAGAAACTGTCCTACCTTCCCCTACAAACAGCTCCAGAAAATATTGCACGAAATCTCCTCAAGTCTTAAGTTTATTTCAGCCTTCATTTGCTAAGAAAACCCATCTGTGAACGTTTGACTTGATGCATCGTGCTCTGACATCCAGCAGCAGCATAGCCCCAAACCGCAGACCTGCTCCACCTGCCTCGCATGGTGGGTCAGCTATAAGCTAGCAGGGAAAAATGCTGCAAAACTTCAAAGGGCTTAAACTTCTAGTCATTGGACTTTATACCTTAAAGCACTTCTCTATAGTAATCGTTGCCCCCATTAATGCAGCACCTACCACTCGGTGATGTTCTTGCTGTTGCCTCTCCCTTCATTTGGGCGGGAGAACCACACTGCTCCCATTTTACAAAGACCTGAAAAGCAGAATTAAATGGCTTGTGCAATGTCTCAAAGGGGCAGAGGTGAATTCTGAACTTTGGTCTCCCAAGACCCTTGCCAGCATCATAATTCCTTTCCCTTGTTGCAAAGGTTTCTTCTAAATAAGCCCAAATGGACAAACATCATCCACCTCTGCTTGGCCCAGAAAATGCTGCTGGCTGGTTGGGCGAGGTTCACGAAGGTTTCCCAAATGATTGCTGTCCATGCAGTGCTGGGTAGGGATTTATGTTACATCTGAAGCACTTGCCAAATGCTCAACGCAATAACTTGGGATGTGGAGATTGCAAAAAAATCATTGGGCTGGAAGGGAGTCCATGCATGCACGCTGCAAGGTGAAGGGTGTGTAAAACATGTATTTAACAGAAGAGTACAACAGTGATTTTCTATGACCTGGATGATTTCACAAATTGTTTTGGCGCTACCTTTTGTTACCTGAGCTGTTTAAGGAGATACTGCGTGTCCGTTAAAAACCTCTGTGTAGCTCAGCCTTCCCTCGGCCTTCGTTGCACAAGCATACCTGAGCTGTATCTATTTCTTCTCAAAAGCATCGTTCAATACTGCCCTTCCCTGTGTGTTAACCTGGTTTATTTCTTACTACATGAAACACTAATTTCTTCATTCAGCCTTTTTCTTTCTTTATCACTGGCATTTTCTTTGGTTCTGTTGATAGCACAGCAAAGCAGAGGATTTGATAATATATTACTAGAGTGGTTTCTTAAACATTAAAGATTTCAACATGCATTTTCTACAGACAAAGCGGGTTCTGATTCTATCTGCAATGTAGGGCTTTAACTTTGGCAAAGCTTAGAGATGTACATTAACTGTACGCTTTGAACTTCTTCCTCTTCCTTCATAAGTAACCTTCAGAGCAAGTCCGCTGGCGGAGAAGCTTGGCTAGAGGACATACGTCTGGCTGCTTCATTTATGTGCAGAGACACTGGATCAACACCTGCAAGACACAGCTAGGAACGAAGACCACATATTGTAACATTCGCTTCCCGGAGCTCCCCTGCCTACGTGGGGACAGAACAGATTGTCGGCTTCTGTTGCAGCCATCTAATAACCCACCATCTGTTTTTCATTTTTAATTTAGACACAAGCAATAGACCTGAATCAAAACTGTGGTTCCAGATCCCAGGAGGGTTGCTAGAAATTCTTCTGAGTTTAATAATTAAATAAACAAAAATTATTTAATCTCTCAGCAGAAATCCACCGAGCTGTGCACGTGCCTGCCATGAGCAACTGCACGCTCATTACCTCATTCGTTCCAGCCCCCGCACTGTTAGGACTTGTTCCTTGTCACATCTCAAGTCTGTACCATAATTTCTTCAGGGCAAGGACTGTGTATGTTTGCCTGGTAATGTATCTATGGGAATAACGTAAAATACTAATGGTATTAACAGCAAGTGTGAAAGCTAATTTGGAAACTGGAATTAATTTTGAAGTTTGGCTTTTCAGTTCATCTCAACTAATCAGGCAAAAAAACAGGGAGAAGAAAGAAACATCCTGCTCCAATGTATTTAAAATTAGGATTTGAAATTAGAAATGCCACCAAAGCCATAATTGCTATCAAGGAAATGGCCAGTGAAATCAGCAGCCATGCTGCCCACGAGCCCAGCTCAACGCCACCCCAACGTGGACACCAGGACACGTGCTTCCCTTTGGTGTCTCAGGGCTACGAGCAAGGGTGATATGACTGGGTAGGAATGATGCAGACCCAACTAGGGATGTGGGAAACAGCTTGGGTACAAAAGGAGGAGAGGCTGTGTTGGACTGTGACATCGTCTTTGGAGCCTGGTTTGGGGATAAATCGGTCCTGCCAGGTGGAAGCGATGACTCAGAGGGACCACTCCTCCTGACTCCTCTCCCGTCCAGACCTGGCTCGCTGCCCACAGCCTCTGTCATTGCCTTCTCCTCTCCGGCCCTGTTGCATTCCTGGCCGGCTGCTGGCAGCCTAGCATAGGTGTCCGCTGAGGACTGAAGAGTCATCAGGGCAAGCTTTAAAAAGGAGCGAGTTCCTAAAAGGCCTTTTCTGGTGCATAAAGTGGTAATGTTAACAGGAGAAAGAGAAAAGGGGAAAATCCATGCTCCTGATGTGCATCACTTGGAGATAAAAAAGCTGAGTGAGCTCATGTCGCTCCGTGGACTTTAATGGCATCATGCTGCTTTATGTAAACTAAAAATGATCACCAGAGATACTGCTCTTGTAGTAAATGCTGGACTTGAGCTTCTGTATTGCTGCAGTGCCTCCAAATTCATATAAAGTGAAACCATTTCAGATTACAGATTTTTATTCTAGAATTAATTGTGTTGACTGGGTATCACAGCACATAAACCTGGCAGATCTAAGGGCTGGGGCATCTTAGCTCGACTTCTGTGTTTCCAGAAGTCTGACATTTCCAGCATCTCCTAGCTCCGTCAAAATGAATGAAGGAGTTCATCAGTGGTGTCAGAGGGTTGGAAAGCATTTATGGGGTGAACAGGTGAATCTCTCCACAAGAAAGACAGTGAATGGCCCAGTCCTTTGTTCACCAAGCATAATGCATATACTGACTGTTGTGGGCCTACAGTACCCATTTTTTGTTGTTCTGACTCCCGTTTGGGGAGCCAAATGCTACCCTGGGATTCTCAGCAGCATCTCAGACAGCTGCCGGTCCTCAGTAAAGAAGTGGATGTCATCAAATGAGGCAGACCTTCAAAGGATGGAGTCCCTGCCATGGCTGCAGGGACTTCTGCAGTGTGCTCCTATGCTCCTTGGGGCAGTAAACAGGGCAGAAGCCAGATTCCCACGGAGTGGAGCCAGGGTACCGGGATGAAGCAGAGCTGGATTTGCTGCAGTGCTGTGTCATAGCAAGGCCATCATCTGAAGAGTGCCAGTGGGAGAAGTCAGCTGGACCTGCATGGCTGGATGTTGGAAGAGCGATGAGAGACGGCTCTCTCATTTTGGCGTCATGAATAGTTTTATCTGTTTTGCTTCTCCCCTGAGATGCCAGCCTGGTGAACAACCTGACAGCATTTGTCTAGCGCGAGTGCCAGCAGAGAAGGGGAGTGGAGCAGCAGAACTGCTGCGAGTCATGAGGAAATTATGTAGGGCTGGGACAGACTTCCCTCTGGGTCTGACCTATGCTTTAAAACCTGGAATGTAGTCTCAGAGTTGATTAGAGAGAAATTCTACCTTCCTCCAGCTCCAGCCCTACCCACGAAACGGTATCCGAGCTGGAGGGACTATTGTCATCCCAGCGCCTCTGCTATTGTTTCCCCCCTAGGAAAACAAGCATGCGGCTCCCTGCATGGCAGGAGAGGATTTGAGCATTGCGTTCAGGCCTGGATCTCTGAATGGAAAGACTGAGCTCTGCACACCACTGAGCGAAGCTCCTTGCAGCTTTCTGCCCAGAAGCTGTGTCTCCTGTGCCAACTCTCAGCCGTGCCCAGCTTTCCCAGAACATCGTGCAAAACCATCCTACTTTCTGTTCCTAATTGAAAGGAGCTCAAAATTAGGATTAGGTTATGTGGGTATTGTCACGGTCCAGCTTTGGAAAAGCTGGTTGATAGGAGTACACTACCGACAATACCCTCTATGGAGGTGATCCTGCAGAGGCCATCTAATGTGAAGGAAAGAGCTTCTGTCTGAGTCTGCCAGACAAGAAACGAAAAGAGATTTTCTTTTTTTTTTAAAGACATTTCAGCTTCTGCCTGACTGTTACAACTGTCCTATTATTTGCTGCATCATTCTTCATCCTTCAGCGGGAGGGACGTGGAAGGCAGCCCTGCTGTTTAATCACTTGCCTTTACTGCTCACTTGTGGCTAATACTTGCTCCTCAGCATTGCATGTGGAATGCAGTAGCACTGCTTTGCGTTACCACCGTGTAGCTGAGAACCAGGCCAATAACATCAAAATTCAAGGCATTCCTTTCCCAAACGCACTTTACATGGAAAAGTACCCTTAACTCTCGCTAGCCCTGAATACCAGGCTTGAGGGCTTCTTTACCTGCCAATGATGCTGGGCAAGCTCACAGCCCCGATAAATCACAGGCAGCTGGGGAATGGGTGGCACCTCTTGTTTTACCACTTGAAAGGCAACTTTAAAAAATTGGTTGGAATTCAGCCTTTAATTTTGCACCCACAGATTTGAACCCATAATCAGATGTGAGCCTGGCTCTGCAGATCTCATCTGCTGCAGCACTAATGCCGTCACTATGCATATTGCCTGCCTAATCCAGAAGAACAGTTAGATAATTAAATGTCTAAATGTCTTTAGTTTTTCCCACCACTAGTTATCAACAGAGAATTAAAAGGCATTGGGTCCTCTGCAGTAGCCCTGGGTAAGCAGGTTTCTTGCACCCCTTATCTCCTGGCCATTCCTTTGGTATCTGTAAGTGCTCCCTGCAGCTTTCCCAGTTATCCCAGGCTGCTTTCCTAAGAGGAGCTCTCTGACATGCTACTCCAAACAGAATTGTTTGTTTTAAAATTAAAAACAAAACCCCAAACCCACACACTTCCTAAAACGAGACTTAATTTAGAGGGGATTCTTTAAAACATATTTATTTTCTTTCCTTTTCTAAATCCAGACTTCAGGAAAATTTCAAATGCGGCACAGGCAGCGTTCATGGCTCGGGGCTGTGCCTGCGGGCAGCCGGAGCCTCAGCATCGCTTCCAGGGGAGCGCCGCTCCACGCAGCCCGGCAGAAAACTCATTTTTACCGGCATTCCTGCCACAGCAGAATCTGGAGGAGGCTATGGAGGGGCTTTATGGCACAGCCTTCTTGGTCTTGTTGTCACTGGTGCAAAAAATCAGTTAGATTAGAGAACTGCAGACTCTGTTCTCCACTAATGATGGGAAAATGGTCCTCTGGTCTGCTTCCTTACTTGGAATGTCACTCTACACCTAAAAGTAATGGCAGTCAAATGAAAAAAAGAAACCTATTTTTTCATTTATTTTCTAAGTGTATGTAATGAGTATGAAAGGGGAAGGTATATTTTTGCTGGGACACTTAATTGAAGTAATCACTGAAATCTGTGTTTATTGCTGGGTGATGTCATACTTAAGCAACTTCATTCACACAGTGATGGACTTCACTCACAGAATGAAGTTGAATGGAAAGAAATGACTGGATTTACCTTACAGTAATTGATTCTCATAAGTACTCTAGTCTTTTATCAAGAAAAATTAAAGTCTCTGCACAGAATCAACCGTTGCTTCATCAGGTTTTGGGTGTCCGCTCACCTCTCCTGTGGGAGTATGATCTCAGTGATCTGACTGATTTCCAGCTGGAAGCGAATGCCATCGGGGTGTGATCCCAGTGCCCAAACACACTAACTGGGGATGGTGGCTGGAGGCTTCTCCAGAGAAGCTAACGATGCCAGCGATGCCAGGAAGACGTCGCTTACAATGAAGTCAGGGAGGGGAGTCGCCTTTTGTTCTGAGGCTGTGGTCGCGTCCATGTTTCTCAGTCTGGATCGTGATTAATGCTGTGTCCAGGTTAAAAATTTAGATTTTTTTTTTTTTTTATAACTGGGCACTGAATTTGCTTTTTCTGTTTCCTGACTCATTTGAACCTGTATCAGGCAAAGCTTTTTTCCTCCCCTGGAAAAGCTCTGTAAATCTCTTATCACGCGTCCTTTTTGGTAAGCTTCTGATTTTCCTCTCCATCTTGCCTTTCAGTCTGGAACTTGCAGCACATGTATACTTGTCATAAGCACATAATTCTTTCTATGTCTTGAGATTCATATTCTTCTTTCCATCCTTCAGTTGCCTTCATTACCTTGCTTTGTTGCAATTTAGACTGTAAAATCTACAGGGCAGAAATTTTACTCGTGTGTGCAAAACACACCCACAGTAGTATGCAAACAATAACACAGAAAACTTATTGTGTATTTTCATGGGCTACCAGTGTGTTTTCTGGAAAAGCTCTTTTCTGCAGATGGACAAACAGCATGGAAATCAAGTGGAATTTGTATCTTTGTAATAAGGTCCCAGAGATTAATAACTTTGTGCTCTTTGTCACGTTCGAACTCTATGGAGCACCAAGATAATATTAGATACGTAGGCAGTAGCTGGGTGGAAGATCACGCACAAAAACTCCAGGATCTGGGCATTCACAATGTTAAATCTAATGTTCATCAATTTGTTAGGAGCCATGACGTGCCGGAGGTACCCATCTCCCCGAGGAGCTGTCGCAACAGGACCCTGATCGCTCCCAGCCCACGGACGTTTCCATAGAGGGATGCTCGCTCCAGCCTCTTGGCCCACTTCCCAGTAAGGATAATTGGATTTTTTTTTTCTACTTGCATTTCCACTGCTTGTTAAATGCCATACGGTATTTACTCCACATTTGCTGGCCTTAACTGTCGAGCGGTATTGCTGAATGCTGTTACCTGTCCCAGTGGTGGAAGTGGTGGGGGGTTTGTGAGGCTGTGCAGGCTCCTTCAAGATGAAAGACCCTGTCTTAGGAATATCGGGTTTTATTATTTATTTAAAGGATGTTTTCATGACACTGCAATTTCTAACCCAGCATGGTGAGGCCATAAAATAATAGTGGGTCTGTTTAGAAGAATGTGTTTTATTTGGCACGTTTTGGGAATAGCAGTACAAAGGAAGAAAATGAAGTTGCAATGTTTATGGCAGCTGGGTTCTCTGTCCGTTGGTAACCACTTACCACAAATAACTGCTTGCTGGTGCCCACACATGATATTTTAAGATCCGAACTCTTAAAAAGAAGCTCTTAAACATCAGCAATATTTAGTGCTGTACAGCCTTCTGGCCACCGCATAATGACTGCAGTGTTTTTTATGAAAATGAAACTCATCACATTCTGGGCTTTGCTTTAAGACCTCACATCAATCACTCAACCCCAAGCCGTGCCTCACACCTTTTCAATTCCCACAGCCTTGTTCTTTCCGTTACGTTAGTCTTAATGTCTCTTTTCTGCCTTCTTCCTTGCTGCCTGCTCCTTGAGGAAATACGCTCTCTCCAAAGCCGCTTGCTGAACAGTTCTCTTACTGATCTGGAGGAGAGAGGGAAACCTGGTCAAGTCCAGAAGGCAGACAGGACCAGAGCACAGTTATCGACTGTTTTTTACAATAAAAACTAACTGGGCAAAGGTAGTGAAAAGATCAAGCAGCAGGTAAGACAAGTAAAGGAAAAATTATTTTTGTCCTATACAAAATTAACTGTGGGATTCATTGCCCCAGGTTATTGTGAAGAACAGAAATAGAAAGGATTTAAAAAAATGAACTAAGCGAATGAATGAAGTCTGGATTCATCACTCATTATGAAACGCAATGACTCAGATGAACCAAGCCGCTGAGAAAGCCCCCAGACTGCTGGCAGGAGCTGGGAGGCCCAGGCATCCGCTGCAGGTCCTATGGGAAGTGGGATGGATCCGACTCAGAGTCACTCTTACGTGCTTTTCAATCATGCCACCCATAAGGAGTAAAACAATTACAAAACATAATTACAAACTGTTACAAACTATATAAATGCACTTAATTTAAGGCAAGCATTTGCCTTACTGATGAAATGACCCAGTTCTTTGACTTTTTAATCTCTCAGTTTCCTCCTTTCTGCCTAATATTGTCTTTCTCCTACTCTGCCGTGATGAGTTTTGCTTGCGTGCTCCTCAGGGCTATGACTGTATCTTTCTTCTGTAAGGTTGTCTCATGCAACTAAAAAAAGTACAGTAGCTTTATTCATTCCGTCTTGCTTTCTTCCATTCCTTGACAACCCCACACACCATGGCTCTCTCTCACTCCTTAGTCTCCTCTCTAAACAGTGGACAATAAATGCTGGACAAAGTATTTCTATTAAGCAGGCAAATTGGTTGGGCCTTTCCAAAGCACTTGGTCCTGGCTTAGTCCCTCGTCACAGACCCTGCTGGTGGAACTGGGGTTCAACAAGCAGCGAGGCCAATGCTGAGTGTCTGAAAACTCTTCCCACCAGTCGATTTTGCTTTGAAAACCTCCCACCCACTGGCTGTTTTGAATTAGGGTTTTGGCCTGGGATCACTGAATTACACGACGTGGCATGAGAATATATATTGCAAACAGAACACAAAGCTGTTCTGTGGCCATCAGTTGCCTATACGGTGCCTTAGCATCGCTATACGTTGTCACTTGGATAGTGCAGGCTGCAGCCAGCTGAATTTCTTGCACTGAGACCGCGCTCTTTCCTATCTAGGATTACGATAGCACAAAGGAAACAAAAGGCAAGATAAGCCACTGCTTCAGAAGCCTCATTTATCTTGTCCCTTCTCATCTGAGATGCTGGTATACAAAGAGATACTGATGAGCTGTGTCCCAGTGCCTTGTTGAGGACGCGGGGTGGCTGAGCGATGCTTAGTGCTGCTAGTCACCAGATGTCCCGATGCCGCAGAGTGCGAATGCGCCCACAGTAAACAACCAGGGACAATGGGGACTCTAAGGAGGAGGAATGGGTTTGTACCAGGGCTAGTAACGGTACCTGAAATAACAAAGGGGCAATTCAGCTCCTTGGGACGGCGTACTGCGGCAGAAAGAATGAATGAGGAAAGATTAGCAAGGATTGGCTTGTGCAGGCTGGCACATGATAACATTATTGCTTCTGTCATTTGATGCCGGGCAAAGAATGCAGAAAGAAAGTGCTTCTAGTCAGCTAAGTTAGCATATGATGTTGGTAAGGTTATTTTCTGGTATTTTCTGCTTCGTTCCCTTTTTCTGTCCCCCGAGCCAATCCTCTTCTCCTTTCATCCGGCGATATTCCCGGTTATCAGGCAGCAACAGGACCATGGGATTCCTAGCGTAGCAGAGTCAGTGCTGACCCAGCGGGGACCGACACGCTCACAGATTCCCCGGGTGGCTTACCAGCAGCTTGGGCAGACTTTGAGCAGATCAAAACCCGGGTGTCTAGCCTGGGGCACTCGTAATGGAGGAAAGGTAACCGTAACATGTGAGGAAAAAAAAAGCGGTCGGATGAAGTTTTGTACACTGAGAAATGGGATAGCTCTGTTTGGGAGGGTGAGTATATGTTAAGAAACCCAACACTGGGCATCTGAGCTTGAAGATGTTGGTTTGTACTCTCCGTGACATACTCTGTAAAACAGAAATCTTAATGTAAATAGTAGCAGATAAAGGATTTTTTAAATGGCCCATTGCCACGAAGAAAAGGAGCTGGGCAAGCAAACAAGAAAATGCAGCTGAGAGCATGAAGGTCCCATAACTCAGGGTGCATTTGTTTACTTACTTTGGCAGGAGATGCAGGTGTGAGTTCGTTCTTTGTTTCTTTCTGCAGGCTGGAAGAAAGCCTGCCTGCTCCTTGCCATGCAGGTAAAATAACTTGAGTACTGAAGAATACTCTTTAAAGCTGTGCTTTGCCACCTTTTTTTAATGAAAAGACACATGCCTTTTGGAAAAAGAAGTCCAAGGACCAGCTAAAGTTAAATAAATAAAATCTGCAAACTGTTTCATGCAAGGCTCTAAAAATGGTTTTCATTTATTCTCCTCACCTCTCCCTGAAATAAGCTAAACTTTGAGTGTTCGTGGATTACTCTCCCCAGTTTTGCTTCCTGGCATGGTTCTTTGCACATTTTCACCTCTCAGGTGTCGCAAATCCCCACGGCCCCCCTGCCCAGAGCCTGCAGACTCTTTACACACTCTCTTCTTGGTTATATTCATCTTTTGAATTTTAAACCTTGCAAGGATTCTTTTATAAATGCTTTTTGGTTTTAACCAGCTTAGACCCTTTTCCTGAGGGTTTTGCGGTATCTTCTCTGAGGGCGCAGAGAATTTGGGAGAGGGCAAAGTGTAAGAGCAGTAGTGAGGATGGCTGAGTGGAGCCCGGGGAGGAGCTGCTGGCGGCAGAGGAACTGGTTTTGGGGAGGACTGGACACATCCAGGCTCAGGAGAGGGAGTTTGGTGTTCAGAACTAAATCCAGCTGTGGGGAAGCCCCTCCTGGAGCTGCAGGTGGGAGGAGGTGTGCTTGCAGGGCCATGCTGGATCACAAGAAGAAAGGTGTTCAGGCCAACTGTGCAACCTGAATACCTCTCCTGCGGGATGGATAAAGGGGAGGAGGACTTGGAGACAGTAACCTGGGGGGACTGAGAAGCAGTATCTGGTGTGTGGAGATGCAGAGGCTGGAGAGCAGGGAGGGAGAGGAAGAGCAGACAGCTGCTCTGTTGATGGTCCATGTATTTGGCTAATGATGGTAATAAAACAGGATTAGCTGCTAGTCCTGGATTGATGGCCATGGCAATTGCTAGACACTCAGCTTCCCTTCTGTGAGTAAACGATGGTGGTGGCACGTGGAAATTACTTTTTAAAGCTAATTAGCTGGGTGTTAAGTCTCATCAGGCAGTTAACGTTTCAGGCAAGTACAACCTGGGCATAAGTGCAGCCCCCAGTAAATTTGTTTGCCCCATTAATACCTGTCACTATCAATTATTTAATTCCTCCTCAGCTGTTTGCATGCTTGTTTCAAACCAGGCTTTACATGGCTTTGTTAATTTGTTCCTGGTACTCCCAGAAGATAGCAAGAGCTTTTCAAACCAGAAGGAGATGTGTTTCCTGCTCCATGAGCTCTGTAATCTGGAGGTAAGAGGTTAAGGGAAAGACTTGAGAAAGACAGTGAGGACGGTGTGCTGGTACATCTTTGGTTTGATGCTACAAGATGCCGGGGAGGTTTCTAGTGGGAGGGCAAGTCCAGGTTTGAACGGGTTGGTGTTTGGAGGACTTGGTTCAGGTCTCACAGATGTGACTAGGAGCTCCCAGCGAAGCGAACGGAGCCCGAGTCATGCAGGAGACTCCTGCTCCTGTTTATACCAGCAACGGGAGAACCATAGCAGCAGGAAAACAAACTCTGGGAGAGAGGATGGACAAATGAGCCAGCCCCAGGGAGCAGAGGGAGTAGGAGCGGGACAGGGATGCCGGAGGGGAGAGAGGGTCGCCTGCCCTGGAGCACCGGGGAAGTGCAAGAGGGGTGAATCGTCCCCGCCAGCCTGATAAGGAAAATACTAATCAGGAAAAATCTTTATTAGAGCTGACTCAGACATTTTTGCCCTATCTTAAATCGGAATGTTTGCTTTTACTGCTGTTGGCTTTCTTTTTGTTCTGGCTGCTGCACCTCTGCTGAAATTTTTGTGGCACAGATGGCTCCCTGGTAATTTGTGTGTACGTCCTTTCAGGAGTAATACGCTCCTCCAGAACAGCTTTTGTAATATTTTTTTTTTTTTAAATGACACCTGTTTGATGTGATTATTAATTGAAGAGAGCAGTAAAGAAGTGGGCTGACAGGTGAAATCTCTTGATCTCCCTGTGCTTATCTTTAAGACTTTTAAGCTTATAGTATCAAAATAATTAATTAAGGTGGCATTTTTGTGGTCAAATGGAGAGTGCTCATTTGGCTCGCAGCTCTCCGCAGCTGCTCAGCTGACATGTAAGCAAGCATTTCTGTGCGGCGCACATGTGGCACGCTGCAGTCCTGGCGACCGAGTATAGGAGTTTATTTTGGAAACTGCTAATGGCTTTGTTTGCACATTTATTCCCTTTGCTGAGAGAGGCTGCAAACTGTTACTGTGACCTTTTGTGTTACTATGATAAGAAGCTGTTTTGGAGGAAAGTAGGTCTGGTGCTTTGGACACCCAGGAGCCTTTGCAAAGGCCTTCAGCCTATCTGCGCGGAGGGAGGCACGATGCTGTTTGCAGCTGGAATCCATAGGCTGGATAATATTTGCTAGGGTAAATATTTAGAATTTAGGTGTGGGAATTCAGAAATAAAAAGAGGCTAATGTATATACTTATTCAAGGAACTGGATTGCTCATTTTGAGGGTCCAGTTATGGAGGCATCTCCAACCATGCCAGGACTGCTTCAAGTTGGTTTCCAATAGAGCAGAGAGCCCCATGCGGAGGGGAACGCGCCCTCCCCCCGTCTCTGCTGGGGAACCCTACAAAGCCGTCGGACGCCAATTGAAAAGGGGCTTTTTGGTTTCTAAAAAGGGAAATAGCAAACCACCCTGAAGACAGAGCAGCAGCAGACCTCACAAAGTGTTATTCTGTCTTCAGACCATCTCTTAAACGTAGCTGCCAAAAATTAAAGTTTAAATGTTAATTTTTATATAAGAAACAAACTATAAATTGTGCTCGTTCTTTATTTTTGCACTAGAGCTGCAAACAAGGCATCGTATTGCTTTCAAAAATTAACCCCAAACAATTAACTCTAATTTACTTTCAAGTTTTGGTAACGTTGGTTTTCATATATGTCCCTGGCTTCTCTTAGTAAGAGAAGTCTAGTTACATGAATCACAATTTATGACAGGGAAAACTGACTTATGAAGACATTCTTATTGAAAGTCCTATGTGTTGTGGTTTTTTTTCTTGGTTAAATAAGTAGCTTGAAACTGGTCATTTCAGAAAGAAAGCCCAGTGCTTGTTGCTTTTGCAGCGTCCTTTTCAGATTGTGCATATAATAACATATAAAACGAGGCGTATTTCCATAGCTGCCATTCTAGAGTGAACAAAGCTTGTTATTAGACGTCCAGCCTAGTTTGTTTGATTTGAACTGCAGTCAGAGGGATGAGTGCATGCTTGACATTTCTTCCGCAGTAAAACGTCTAAAGCAATGCCAGCCCGGGCTCCATTATGGGAAAGTAGTAAAATCCATTCAGTATGTTCATGAACAACATTCTAACTTTTAATAAACTTATGAAGTATATAACCACTTTTGGCCACATATATGCTCCATTTTTCTAGTTCTTGATGTTTAAAAAAACAACTGTAGGTTTTCTAAGATATAGACAAAATACTAGCAAAATCAATAGTTGTTTTGTGCAGCTGAACCTGTTTATATTGCCCATGCTAAGGATTACGTGCCCTCAAATGGGAGAGAAATCTTGTCTACAGCTGTTGTGGGGAGCCATTATTGTAAAAGATGATGGAGAAAAAGTGAAAAACTTTCTTAATGAATATATAAGTAATGAGAATAGGAGAGAGATCAGGAGCAGTGACCTTAGCTCAGTTTCTTGAACGCTGGATGTACTTTAAGTACATCCCTGAGCTGATCCCTGTTGAAAAAATAATGTGAGCATACCCTTAAGTTTTATCAGCTTCAGTGGGGCTTACACGTGTGTTCAATAACAATGTATAATAAACGCTCTGCTGAACTGGGGCTCCAGGTTTGCTTTTTAAATCATGGCTAATGGTATTTGTCCGGCTTGTCCTGATAGTTACAGACAAAACCACTCTCTGTATTCGAAGTAGTATTATCCATGCTTAAAAATGTTAAAGAAATAGACAAAGTGTATTTCTCCCTCTCAGATTCCCTCGGGACGCCTGGCTCATTTGACTGATGGTTTGCCATCCTTGCTGGTGCTTCTCAGTGAAGCACCATACATCAACTTGAAGTATGGTGCTACTTAAAAGATCTCCGACTTGCCTTCTCTTCTAAGCCCTAAGATCTTCCCACCAAGGATGCTCTATTTCCAGCTCTCAGTCCAAGCTCCAGTAGGAAGTGGCATTTCACTGAAGTCACTGAGAAGCCACCAGCTGGCTAATGGGGTCTACCTAAAATGTGGGCAGACTAATGTCACTTACCCTAGAAACATAAACTCTCTCTCTCTTGTTCATGCCCAAGAAAATCAATCCTACACGTGGGAAAAACAGCAGATCCCAAAAAACAGGGCAGCTATTTCAAGCTTCTTGATGCTACTGTAACTTAGCCAGGAGGGCTTGGCACTGTTGGGGCAGAGGAACACCAGGAGCTCCCAGCTTGGGGCATTTGCACTTCAGGCACACTCTTTGTTTCTTCATTTTCCACCCACCAAAATGCAGGGGAGAGAAAGGGGCAATAAAGAGGGACTAAGTCTAATACAGCCACCAAATCCTCTGCTAGGTGATTAGCAGAACCTAAACTCTCTGACAAGAACTTATTATGCCTTTTGAATCGTGGCTAGGACAGAAGACTCTATGGATCAATATCATAATCACTTCAGATATTGCTGTACAAGCTCCAGGCATCGCTGGCATATCTCTTTTTAGTTAATGGAATTATTTATGTATCTTTAGGTACGCACAAACCTTTTTTTTTGCTACAGCAGTTAGTTAACCAGCCTAAAGGCTGATATAAATGGCAGATGACTAAGACCAGAAATTGGTGCACAGAAGTGGCTTGTATCGCACACCTTTACTGCTGGAGCCCTGTCAAGGCTCCCTCCGACCAGCTGCGTCGGGAGGGCTGGAGGGATGCTCTAACTCACACCCAGCAGCCACAAGCTCAGCCAAGACTGATGTTGCAGGAGGCATCCTGGCTCTGCCTCTTCCCAGCAGCAGCAGGAAGCGGTTTCAGAGTTCCTCCTTTGGGTTCATGCCACCCAAATATGGTTTGTTTTGTTTTTTTTTTTTTTTTTGGTAAATAAAGAATGCGTGCAGCTTACTTTACCTTGGTAAATAGAGTGTAAGCGTATGCATAAGCTTGATGCTAACGCAGAGGTTATGACTTTGAGAGGCTGGTCTGGCAGCTGGGGAGCTACCAGCAACCGCAACCTGGTTTTAGGCTTTCAGCCTTTGCAAGCAAAGAAGGCAGCGTTAATGCCACTGAGGCTGATGGAGCAGCACAACAACCATAGTAGATGTTAACGAGATCAGTCTAGAGAACATAATAATGGACCAAAAGCAAGAAGCCTACATATATTTGCGATCCATTTCTAAATGAAGAAAAAAGAAATGTTTCTATGCCAACTGCACTAGCACGTGAGCCAGCCTGGCACACCAGAAACGCATCCTCCCAGTGTTCACCTTGGGAGAGCATCCCAGTTAGGGATCCGCCTCTCCACCCCACGGTCTTACCTGCTTTGGGATTTTCTAATCGCTTCCCTCCTCTGATCTTAAGTGAACCATTTTGGCCTGGCTCTATAACACAAATGCATCAGCAAGAGCACTGGTGCGATGCGGGATCTTCCATGCACAGGCAGCTTCTTGGGAGGAGGCAGAGCCCTGCCAGGCTGCGGAAGGCGAAGTCCCAATATGCCAAATAATAAGGATAATCAATAAAAACTCCAGATGAGGAGGAGTGTACTGGTGGCAAAATGGCACTGCTGGATGATGTAATTAATCTGTGGCACTGCAGTGTATGCACAATAACAACAAATCCATACCTTTTCCCCAAATTATGGAAGAAGTTGGGTAGCTGGGAACATCTATGAAGCGATTCTTGCATTCAAGTCTGGATTGTGAATACAAAACATAAAACTGGGTTGGTTTCACTTAAAGAATGAGAACAAGATGTCACAGATCGCTGTAGCACATGCAGCAAACTGGGGCTCTTAGTCACTGTCAGTTGTTTTTCTGGTGGCTGGCAGCTATCACTTGAATTTTGCTAGCTAACTAGATTGAGTCCCAAATATATGCCTCCTAATCAGTTTGTTATGGAGAAGAGACTGAGCTCTTCATGCATAAAGATGGGCTTTTTAAATCACTGCAAATTCACGTTCGTTTCCTTCATGAAATTGCCACTTTGGGATGTCCGTGGTGTCTTTAAACTATCTGTCTCAAAATGTTTATATAAAGGTTCAAGGTTAGTACCTGCTAGTAGTAGTTTTCCTTAACGCTTCACATCAGACAGTGTAACTAACATTTTACTATTTATCTGTTTGCTGTCTGGGGGAAACTTTACTAATTTTTTTTCTGAACATTAATCGGGTCATCCAAAACCGACAGTAATATGAGGATGAAGTCTTCTGTAAACAGAATTATGTTTAATGTTCCCACTTCCAAGTGGTTCTCAGTACTGTTGCATTTCTTAAATCCTCATTGTAGACTTCCTAATAGTTTACGATGTTGTGATGTTTTTAGTCTCTGTGTAAGAGCAGGGAGCTACTGCCCTGCCATTTCCACTGTCAGCTCTTAGTCTGTGTTCACCACTCCCTGAGTGCAATTAATTTTTGCGTAAGGCTTCTGTTTTTCTGAAGATAAACTAATACAGTTTGCAAACATTTCCATTCCTTTTATGGATTTTTTTTTTGTGCATTTTGATTAAGATAATCTGTCAAATCAGTGTGTGACTGGCAGTGACAAACTGACCTTTGTGCCATTATTGGTTCCTGTGGGGACGTTTTCAGTAGTGGTTTGGTAGCGTTAAAGATGGAGACGAAGGAAGACAATATGGCCCCAATGAAGCTAATTGGAAAAACTCCCATAAACTTCAGCAGAATCAGGATTTAATCCCTGCTATTTCACAGTAAAGCAAAGCTACATGGGAGAGAAGCCTTTAAAAAAAATATTATTAGAGAACAGTTGTGATCTTGCATGTCAAATGTATTTAATTATAAGGATTTTTCCAGTATCTCTAGAGAATTTAGGGACATTCAGTGGGACCTTCTTTTCTGTTTGGAAAATACTTCGCCCATTGTGGGCACTAGGAGAGGAAAAAATTGAAATAAGCTGTCTCCAATTGCAGTTGGAAATGTAATACAATGGGAGAGGGCTGAGACCCACAGGGAAGCCAGTGGCAGCACTCCCACTGACCTTAATGGGAGCTGGACCACGTCCCACACGGCCTCGGAGACATTTGTGGGAAAAAACGTCTACTGTAAAGCTGAAAGATGAGAATGAAGAAACGCATGAATTTCAAAACTTTGTGGCTCAAGTGGGGTCAGCGCCAAAACGCACTGAAGCAAGCACAAAGTCAACGGTCAGGCTGACTTTGTTTGACTCGGTTATGTCTGACTTTTTGTTTTGTGGAAAATTTTGTCAGTTTGTTAGCTACTACTCTTAGAAAATACCTCTTCATCACGCACATAATAGACATTAGCAACACTTCTCCTTTGTATAACTGATATAGTGGATTTTATCCAAAATCATAGGACAGAGGTTATTTGTGTGTTTGCAGTCCTCACTAATGAAGTCCATCAGGAGCTCCTCCGCTCTCAGGCAGTTCCCCACACGGAGGTCCTGGCGGTTGTCTCCCATGGGATCAGCCAGCATGTAATGTGATGAGACCTGGGGGCAAGGGCTGGGTCACCTTGCAGCCCGGGGGGAGGCTGGCAAAAAGGGCTCCTACAACGATGGGGTCTCTGTTACTGCAAGGTAAGGTAGACCGTGGTGGTGTGCAAATGCTGCCATCTCACTGGTTTTAAAGACAGCAGCAAAATGAGGAGGAATTTTCGTTAGAGGTAAAATATTTTCTGGGTTTGAAATGCAGCTGAGGAAAAACTTAAAGCTGAAAAGGCGTTTGCTTCATGTAGAGGAAAAGGAATGCCTAAAGGACTGCAGAAAGGGGGTGAAAACATCTTCTACATCAACAGTTCAGGGCCAGCAAAGGCCAGAAAGCCCTCAAGCTGCTATTGTCTGCTTGCCATTTTGTGAAATTATGGAAAAAGATCTCCATCATGGTTCAGTTCCCAGCAATCGGGTGTCCAATGTACAAGTGTGGGCAGCGGAGAGCTAAAGCCAGTATGAACACAGAGCCTCAGCCTGGGTACCGGGAGGAGCTTTGCTCCATGTCTCTCCAAGTGCATCAGTTCTCCAAACGACATGAAAAAGTTCCCAGTTTCCAGAACCTTCAAGAAAGCAGGGCTCACTAACACCAACTGTGGAGTAAATTAGGAGGGTCCTCACCCCCAAGCAGCACTCAGACAGGCAAAGACCGATTAAGGCACGGCAACGCGCAGAAGGAGCACAGCTACCGAGAAAAGGGTTGCTTGCGCTTTCAGAAGAACTTGCTAGAAGCCACAACGCGCCTTGGAAGGAACGGGGATCGTATTTCAGCCTCGGATTTTAGGCACACGTTGTGACAGCCCGCGGCAGACATGCCAGGAACTTCATTCCGTAAATCACATTTCTTGCAAAGGAGGCCTCTGTGCTCAGTAGTAGTAGCATTTGTTTCTTCTTTTTCTTGGCTGCTTTGCTTGGAAGTAGTGTAAAGACTTAACCCTGGTGAGAAGGACCTGCAGAGAAATAATGGAGTATGTGAGAGCTCCGGCTTTTGCCTTGTTAAATGAAACTCGGTCTATATAAACACCCTTGAAAAAACCCACTGGTAATGCTGCAAACACAGGATTCGGCAGCGGGCTGTTTTCATTTAGCTTTTTGGCAGCATTTTTAACAAGAATATGGTTTTTGTGACTTTCAAACCAGACACATCATCTTGGATGAACTATAATGGTAATAAAAGCATTGCAAATATCTCTATTTCTAACCCAGGTTTTGCTGGAAACATCTTACTACTTAGAGGAGAAATAGAGCCTTCGTGTACCAAGTGTAACAACTTGCTTAGAAGTGAGGGTGTACTAAAGCATATTCCTGTCTTTACTTGCACCCCAGCTTTACCGTTAGTGTTCCTCCTTTGGTTTGCTCAGTATCACGCCATCTTGTTACCGGTGGCTTTTACTTTCATCTAGCCATACTGCAGAAACTTCAGAAGACAGTGACCTTACGTACCTTGCCTTTTCCCTCTGAAATACGTGATGTGTTTGGCATAATAGCGTTTCATATACACAAAGGCTAGCATCGCCGCACGTGATTTGTTTGTAGAGAAAAGTATGTTCAGTCAGGTGGTGAGAGTGAGGAAGGTCTCTGCTGTTGGGAGAGAAGATGCTGCAGTGTGCAGCAAGGTCCACTTCGAACGCTTCCGAATAAATATTTTGCAAAGAAATGTAGATATGGAGCTATGATGTTCAGCTTGACTGTAGTGGACGCCCTAAAGAAAATGGTAGTGGACGCCCTAAAGAAAATGGTAGTGGAGATACGTCATCATGAAAAGGGTTTAATTAGCAAAAGCACCCACTGATTCGCAGAACAGATGCGAGCAGCTGCAGTTCAAAGTTCCTGCCTCTACCAGAGATACTGAACCCCATCACCAGCTCTCACAGGCAACCATCTTGTGTAATCCTCTGCATATCTATCTAGCTCCAGACTAAGGTTAGGTAGGAATTTGCCCTCATCTGCAAAGATACTTCAGAATCTCTCTCAATAGGTAGAAACTTTCTAGCTTCCAGCTAACTTCCACGTCTTCTACATTTTCTTGTCATTGCCAGCTGATAACCATGGCACAAATTGGCATTGTTGATCCTCAGCAGCACAACTCTATTTATCATGCTAATAAATTCAGTCTACTTTTTTTATTCTGGTCTGTTCTGATCCCATTCTCCCAGAAAGGATATTCCCATCTTCCTCTATTTGACAGTCCTTCCCAGTCTTATGCTATCAGCAAAATTCATCAGCATGCTCTTATTTCCTGTGCCAAGAATATTAACGAAAATACCTAATATATTCAGCCCCAAGATCAAGCTTCTGGGAGCTCTCCTCTTTGACTCCCTCCATGCTGATGGTTCCCCCTTCCAGTTTCAGATGAAATCTCTAGCTTCCTCAAGAATTTCCTGCTGCCCTTCTGGTGAAAGAGTTGCCAGAAATGTTGAGCTCTACCTGTTCTTCTGCCCAGAAGCTGGGAGAAGCCCACCGTGACCTGGGATGAGACTGCTGGCTGTTCACCGGGGCAAGAGAGGCTCTGCTCCAGCATGTTTCTCCATGCCCGGTGCCTCATGCCCTCGTACCCAGCTAGTTACTGAGCTGCCGCTGAAAGGTAGTAATGGTGGGTCACCAGATTTACAGTGGCCGAGGGTTTGATTTGTGTTTCAATTATTTTGCTATACAAAATACTGTAAGAATGTAAAGAACCGCTAAAAAGTCATAATTTCCATAGTGAGTACTGTTTTAGTATAGAAATGAGAAAAATATAACCAACTGTTGACTTGAGAGGCTATGCCTAAAAAAAATTGAAGGCAGTCTGGAAACAGGTGAAGGAGGGAGTGAATAGGGAGATGGCTTAGGTAAGCTAAGCTCTGCAATGCTACTGAGTTTTAGAGTCTCCTTCGGTGGCTGAAATATGCTGTAAGCCTCTTCCAGCCTTTGACATGCAAGAAACAGAAGTACGTCTCATTTTAAAATAAAGATGATCAGAAAATGCAGAACTCTTGAAGCTGGAACTGTCTCATAGTCAAAACCCATTTGTTTGTTAGCAGTCTTAGTAATGAAGATCTGAGTGTGAAAATAAATTGTCTCTTCCACAAAAATGTTGGTTTTATAAGAATCATAGGTAATGGAATATTTACCACTAAGATCTCTCCAGTAAATCATTCCCTTGATTAAAACACAGGCTTGCTGGCTATGAAGGTATAGCTTCAGTATGTCGTCAAATAGCTGCTTGTTACCAACGCAGCTTTTTTCCTTGAAACTGTGGCATCTGCACAGAGGAGCTTCCCCTGCTTTGGAGCAGAGCTTCCCTCTGAGGATGCCAGTTGTGCCGCGCTCCGCGTACCCCAGCAGCTGCAAATGCAACCACCGTTGACCACAGCAGAAGTCATCGCCTCCGAACTCACTGCCTGTTCCCGTGCAGAAAACCAGAGACTTTGCTGTGCCCAAAGCTGCGTGTTTACTTTTTCACCTCTGTCTTCCTTCGCCCAGCAAAGTCAAAGGCTCTCAAAAGTCAATGAATCACAGCACGTTGCAGGATATTTGAGTGTCACAACATGAAGACGGAGTGAGAGTGCAACAGTATTGTTGTGCTGGCTATTATTTTATCCCGTGCAGTGTGCCATAAGGCATGCAGTGAGTTAACTTTACGGTGTGCTATCGCTTGGAGTTACAAGTCAGCCTCTTTGAATGCTGCCCACGCAACGGTGAGAACCATCAAGCTGCAACATGCGGGAGACACCGAGACACACCTATTGGAATGGCGCTTCGCCTCCCCCTTCGCCTTTCCCTGCTTTAGCCTTCAAATGTTGAATGGAAAATAATGATCAGGTACTGTGTTGTTTATTTTCAAATTTTCTGTGCCAAACACAATAAACATTCACTGCACTGTGAAGCGTAGACAGTCACAGAAACAGCCTACTTGCTGTACATTTTCCTGCTGATTTGTGACTATGCATGGTTACGGCTTTTTGCACTTTGGGCTCATGGTGACAACAGCAGCTCCAGGCCTGTGTGTGCTGCGCTGTGGTGCTTCAGTTTTGTGTGAATATTGCAGTTTAATGATGTTTGATGCAGCATGGTCTATAGTAACACAGGGGATGGGGTGGGGTGGCTCGGCTCTCGGGGAGGTGCCCATGCCCTCCTGCATGAGCTGTGATGGTCTGAGCACATCACTGGGGGTCAGGAAATGCTCAGACACAGCTTCAGCCCAAGAGGGGTCTTTGTCTGCTTCCATAATCCATTTGCTGCGAATCATCTCTCTCCTCTAACCTGTTGGGGTATTTAATTGAAAAAGAAAATGATTACGGTAGTGCTATAGGTACGTAACCACAGGCTTTGCAGAGGGAGATGGACAATATCACAGCATATGAGGGTAACTTCTAAGAACAAGGACTGTGCAAGGAGCACTTGGTGGTGGGAACAAGTCCTCCATGAGCAGCACCCCGTGTGGCCTGTGTGCTCGGGGCCAGCGGTGGCCCTGGGATGGTGCCCTTGGCTGGAGCGTGGGGACCAGGGAGGGAAATGGGGGAGCAGGAGGGACGTGTGGCTCCGAGGGCTCTTTCCTGCCCGGAGCCACCAGCAAACCTGGGATGTGCTGTCCCTGCTGTCAGGCATACACCACAGCCGGTATGTGCTACAAGCATACTCCTGCCACACTGACCATGCTTTATTTTCTTTTAAATGTTAAATTGGTCTAAATAAAAGATTGGATAACCAACCTTAATTTAGGTTACTCAGGAAATTGCTGTATAGTAAATTTACACTGAGTTTACTGGCTATTCAGTGTGAACTCTCTCCGCCAGTATGTGCGTCACCCCATGCTTGTTTGTGTGGACAAACCATTAGTGCAAGGGTACTTGCGGGGGGAAAGGGCTCTTTAATGAAGCAAAGTTATAATGAGGTTCTGTGGCTGAAAGCTGAAGCTGAAGAATTCAGACCAGTAATAAGGTGTGCATTCTTGGCCACTGGAGAATTTAATATCTGAAACAATTTGCCTAGGGACATGATGAATTCTCTCTTTGAAAAATTAAATTAAGATGGGGTTATTTTTTTCTAAACAATCTGGTTCAACCAGAAGTTATGGTCTTGATGCTGGAGGTACTGGGAGCAAGTATATGACCCAGGCGATGTAAGAGTTCAGACCAGACCCTGCAAGTCTCCACTTGGATGAAATAAAATGTTTTGAATGGTATATTAAAGCATTGCTTACCTTTGTGTTTTGAATCTTAACTCAACCTCCCCTGCATGAAGAAATGGGGAAAAAGTGAGAACAAGTGACACTTTCTGAACTGTTTCTTCTGTGATGTATTTTTACTTTTTTTTTTTTTTTTGTCCATACCTCCAATAATTTCTCATTATGTCTGTTCTCATGACATTAAACGTGCTTGACCTAAAAGGAATCGGATCATCTTTGTAGAGCTTCCTGATCTCTTTTCTTGTCCTGGGGAATGGGTTAGTGCCTGCCTGGTAGAATACGAGCACTAAGGGATAATTCACCAGGAAATACCCCAGGCCAAGTAATGAACTGCACAGTACAGCAGCCCTCTTTCTACTCATTTTCCTGCAAAAACAATCCATGTGCTTAAATATTTAAGGAATGCAAAATAAAGTAGTGGTAGTGACTTTGAGCTATTAGGTATATTTTTCTACTCTTCCCTTTAGCATGCTGCTGCTTAGAGGGGAGTTTTACAAAAGCCCCTATGTCTGGCAGGGCGCAGACCTCCCTGGCTGGAGCAGGACTGCTCCTTCTCCTCCTGGTCCCTTGTAGAGGAGCTGTAGCTGCAACGCAGTGATATCCAAACCACTGCGACCTGCCTGAACAGCCCCTGATCCATGATCCCCTGCAGATGAGCTGGGACGAGGATGGGTATGGAAATGTTTACTACATCACTGGAAATACCTTGGCTGGCAGGAGTTAACAAGGCTGTTACCACAGCTGTGTTGAACAGTTAGTAACAGGTTTTTGGTGAGAAGGAAGAAAAAGGCGAGCGAGAAGAGGATCTTTGATACAATCCCATAGAAGCATCCCTCGCAACCCAAGAGTATCCTACATACTCTTTCAGCATTGCATAGATCTTCTACATTAAGCTGGTAATGGTGATATAGATGAACCCTTGTGCTTATTTCAGCTGTTTCTATGCAAGAGCCCTGAAGAAAAAGGAAAAGAGAGGCCTATATAAGAGGTCTACTTGCCTTTTTTCTGTCGCTAATGATAGTGGTGAATGAGTGTATACAGGGAGTGCCAAACTTAATTGTGTTGTATGTGAATAATGAGTCTTCTCTTAATACTCTGGAATTAGTAGGTAAACAAGAAAGTGCTTTTTGGGGAAACCAATGTAATGATTCCAGTATGTCCCGTGATTTTACATTTAAATTTATTTGGTCAGCTGGTTTGATTAGCCCTCAGACTGCGTCACCACAACTACATCAGTCAGACTCCCTCTCTTGTGCTTCAGGAAACCATTCTAATAAATGTTGCTAGTTATTTTAACTTGTTATTTTACTGTGAGCAGAGCAGGGCTAGAGGAGAACTGAATTACCAATTTACTTCATGGGAAGGTCTTGTGAAAAGCAGATAATGCCCAAGGGATAAAATACTGGAACACAATGCTTTGATTTGTTATCATGCTAAAGCCAGGACCCACCATTTTGCCAATGCTAAATTATTCTTCGTTGTGTATAATGCAGCTTTACAAATTTGTATTACTTTTTCAAGTTTGTTGCACAGTAGCTATTGAAACTAACAGAAAAATTCATGCCTTCCTTTAAAAAATGGCACACTTTGGGGGAAAAAATATATTTACCGACAACAATTTTCATTTTTAAAGGAACATGAACACTTTACTAAAGAGTGTCTTGGGGAAAAATGCATATGTTTATCTCCCTGTGTTTGCAGAAAATAAACAGAGAAGAATTTTCCTTACAGAAGTTCCCTTTGCAGGCAATGAGGTGCAGACCTGAAAAGCTCTGCTGGGTTGTGATCCCCAGTTGGTGCTCAGGGCTGGCAGCTGGGAAAGTTATGTTCTTCTGCCGTCATGGCTTTCATCAGCAGAGGTGTGCGGGGTGGCATTCTAAGGTTGTAGCTTGCCAGGAGACTATGCACTAAATTGGGATGAATACCCTCTAGACAGACGAGGCAGTGAGATTTATACGAGGAATTTCAAAGCATGCAATTGAGAACCACACGTAGGTAATTCTTGCTGGGCAGATGTTTCTTTATTGGCCTGAGACACACACTGCATTTTAAAATGCTTCATGCTGTTTGGCCAGTGAATTATTTAATGGAACAAACAGTTAATCATCTTCAGTGGCCCAGCCTTGACTCTGGCTCTGCTCTTCAAGCTCGTACTTACTCTAGAGCAAATGTTTCTGCTGACAAATGCACGGTGATTTTTCATGTTGTTGGCATGGTCTGGCACATTTCTTCAAGGAAAACAAGTCTTGATATCAAAAGGGGGATATTCACCTAAGGAGAAACTGAATAAAGGCTGGCTATTTGGGTGTACCTTCCCTCAGAAAAAGAAACTCATCCTTATGTTTAAATCTTGAAAGACTTTATTGACTTCAAACAGAAAGAAAAAACATCTTGTTAACGAGAAAGCATACTGTAAGGTCCTGACAAATGTGTAAAAGCCTGTATATTTGTACTCCTTCACAGAGCAGAGCTGGAACCAAACAATGAATAAAGACCATCACTAAACTTCCAGTGGATGAGGCACACGTGCAATGGCCAGAAACCCTCACCACGGACAAATTAGATGATATTGCCAACTAGCTGCTTATACTTTTTTTTTTTTTTTATGTTATTGTAAGATGTAGAGGGCCTGGCACGCTGGATACATGCAAACACTGTAAAAGACTGAGTTTATAAATGAGTTTATAGCATCCCCAGGACAGATAGCAACAGAGCTGGCACTAGGCCCCGAGTCATGTCCAGACATTTTTGTCTGGTTGTAGAAAGGTTTCCAGATCAACTGAAGCTTTTTTCTATATATATACCTATATATGCATTAACATTAACGGAAGTCATTAGCATACAAATATTTCTTCCTTTTGCTGCTCTTCTGATGAAAGAATTTCCCATTTCAGGTTTTAGTCCAGCAGGTAGTAAAATATCCGTGTTTTAAGTAGCGAGGAGTGCTGACATGGGAAGGATGGTCATCAGCTGGGTTATCAGGTGTGACCCTCCTGGGACGTAGGTTCCCCCGTGACTAAGAGCTCGTCACACGCAACCTGCCTGGGCATTGGTGCTGTTGCTGTTAACTGTGATGCCGTAAGAGTAAAGGGAGTCATGGCCCTGAGGTGCTCCCTAGCAATAGGGTCCACTTGATAATAAATTGATAGAGGCAGACATAACCAAGCATGTGTAGCTGAGCCTTCCCCTCAGCACGATGATGCACTGAATGGAAAACTGATCTCAGGGAGATTAGTTGTATGAAAGCGATACCCAGCGCTTACATGGAAATAATTTCCATTGCTTATCTGCAAGCCCCTCTGCAGTGTGGCTGAATTGAAGTAAAATATTACACTTTAAAAGACAATTACGTGCCCTTCACTTCCTCAAGCCCCTCAAAAGCCAAATAGTGCTATCTAATCTAAACCACTCCAGTTCTTCTCCATCCCCTCAGCCACATGCTGTGCATTACATTTCTGCAGAAATTCATTGCAGTTTGGTTCAGCAATTCCTTTGAAGTCCTTGGGAGCTTATCTGTACTCCAGCAAGCAAGGGTGTGTCTCCCGGCCAGCTTGCAGGCGACTGTAAAGCAGAAATTTATCCCAGAGGCCACAGGTGCCTCTCTGGGGCATTTTTTTCTCTGAGTATCAAGAAATCTCCAGAATTCACCCCAGAATAAAGGGCTGCATCCTGGGGCTGTCACTTGGCCTGAGGTGCTGCTGAGTGTGAGTGGGAATGTAGCGTGGGACACATCACAGTGTCTTGTGGGCACAGTCCATGAAAGCTTCTTAAAAAAAAAAAAAAGCTTCAAGAAAGCACTGAAAATGGTCATAGCTGCCTTTTGGTACAACTGAGCGGGTAGAAGCAAAAGGGAGGTGGCAGGAGGCACCTGGCTGGCTCCCCACCAAAATCCAGCAAATCCTGGCGTTTCAGAGCACCGCGTCCCCCCTGGTGCACCCACCAGCATCAGCCTTTCCCTGCCCAGCTCTGCTCCCGCTCTCTGGAGGGTGTCTGGACCCTGCTGCCCCTACTCCTACCCCCAGGGTCCCACATCCATCCCCATTCTCACCCCCTTTCCTGGTAACTACAATGCCTTAGCTAAAAACGCTGGAAAATTATTTTACTGCCACAGGACAGAAGAAAAAAAAAAAAGTCTGACATTAATCTTGAGATGAAAATGGCTGAGCAAGTATTTATGTTGATTTAAGGCTGTTCTTGGTACATTCTTGAAACTACTGAGGTTATCTTGTAATCCATCTGAACTGCAGCTTGCGGCATTTTGAGCTAATTTTCAATTGTGCTACATTTAACTATTCTTTACCTCCTTCTGCCTCGCAGTATATGTGGAAAAATGTACACCAGGCTTTGGAACCCCGAACCTATGGCCCCTCAGGTCTCTCTGCATCAGAAAATGGAGACAGAGCATTCCTGGAGAAGAGAAATTTTGGGGGGTGATGAAACTTTTGGCTCTGCTGAAAGGTGACACTTTCACAGTGCTGGGTTTTGGCTAGAGGAGGGTTCAGTTGCGCAGCACTCGTTCTGTTTATTTTCTGAACGTTTTGAGTGAATGCACGTCTCTATAGATGTTTAGAGAGCAGCAGCACTGGAAATGAGGTTTATTTATTCACAAGATATGTATCATGCAAACAACTGCAAACTGCTTCTCCTCACTGCTCTGTTAATGCGTTCAACTCCCACCCCAGCGGACCACCCGATCCGGCAGGGAGAGGTAGCGTGGCCTCCCCGGGAGCGGAGGTCTGCATCACCAGGAAGCTGCTGCCTCTTCTCCAGCAAGCATCATGTTGGGCTTACCAGCTCCTGGAGCTGGAGCTATGAGCAGCAGGGTGAAAAAGTGGATGAAAACCTGGACGTGAGCTGGCAACATGTGTTTGCAGCCCAGAAGGCCAACCGTATCCTGGGCTGCGTCAAAAGCAGCACAGCCAGCAGGTCAAGGGAGGTGATCCTGCCCCTCTGCTCCGCTCTGGTGAGACCCCACCTGGAGCACTGCACCCAGCTCTGGGGTCCTCAGCACGGGAAGGACATGGACCTGTTGGAGCGGGGCCAGAGGAGCCCACAAAAATGATCAGAGGGATGGAGCACCTCTGCTATGAGGAGAGGCTGAGAGAGCTGGGGTTGTTCATTCCAGGGAAGAGAAGGCTATGGAGAGACCTTATAGCAGCCTTCCAGCACCTGAAGGGGGCCTACAAGAAAGCCGGAGAGGGACTTTTTACTAGGGAGCATAGTGATAGGACAAGGGGTAATGGTTTTAAACTAAAGGAGGATAGATTCAGACTAGATATAAAGAAGAAATTTTTCACAATGAGAGTGATGAAACACTGGAACATGTTGCCCAGAGAGGTGGGAGATGCCCCATCCTTGGAAACATTCAAGGCCAGGTTGGATGGGACTCTGAGCAACCTGATCTAGCTGAAGATGTCCCTGCTCATGGTAGGGGGGTTGGACCAGATGACCTTTAAAGGTTCCTTCCAACCCAAACCACTCTATGATTCTATGATTCTAACATGGACACATGGATTTTGGAAGACTTTTTTTCCTCTGGTGAAATTAATTTCCTTCTCCCACCATTCTCTCTATTAAGAGAAGAGCTCCAAATGGGTGACAGACTTGTCAGATTTTTGAATGCAAGGCGTGAGGAGGAATTTTCTCCTGGGCCCGTTTGGTGATCTTCTTGGTACCCAAGAAAAGGAAGCCTCAGTACTAAACCTGGATCCAAGGACCAGACAGATTTTCCTGGAGGACAAAGCAACTGGATACCTCTAACCAGACAGAATCACAGCATGATTTTCCTCCAGGATCTTTTGCAAGTCATTTCCTGAGGAAGGTGGGGTTAACCCCATTATTTTTCACATCCCTTTGGAAAATGCTCCTTGCACCCAAACCACCAGAAACCCGGGTATCTCAAGCAGGCCAGGGTACGAGCAGAGATGTTTTTCCACATCATGTCCTGGCTTCATGGCAGTTTTAGTGGGAGCACCATATGAACGCCTGCCTTCCCTCCTTCAGCTTCTTTTCCCTTTCGTCCCTTCTTCTGCCTCTCCCCAAACCAGGGGACCCGCTGACCCCCGGGCCTCACTGCAGCATGGGAGGAGATCGATCGCTTGTAGTTTGTTGTCGCTGCCTGTTTGTGGAGATAGGGTTAAACAGTGTGTTATTTCTTATCTGTAAGTGATGTTTTTCCTGTTGAGCACAATTACAAATGCAGCTCCTTTGCTTTTAGCTCAGTTTTTCACCGCTTGCTTCCCCCTCCACTCCCTCTCGGTTGTACGCTGGAGATCACAGTAGTTTCTGTTTAAAATGTTTCAGCTTCTCTGTTTTCCAGAATTTAACTGGGAGCCTGTTGCAACACGCTGAGCAGGGTGGGACTGTCGATTCCTTTTTTTTTCCCCTCAGAAAGTAGATTGCTGAATGTAAGGCTTCAGGGAATAAAATTTACAGGAGAGAAATTGCCTTGTACGTTTTTACCGTAGAGCTACCTCGCTGGCCAACACTGTATTTTACCCTTCGCATGCTGCAAAAAGCTCTTATTAGGGCTAATGCTTTCTGTAACTGAGGGTTCAACATTTCTCCAGCGCCTGACTCCTTACTACTCTTTTCTCATCCTCTGTGCTGAAAATGAAACTCGTTGCTTTCAGATTCATTGCTGAATTGCTCTTATTTGCATGTAATGAGGCTGAATGTGCCAGTAAAAAATGTTTAAGAAGTTTTTTCTGGGAGATGTATCATCTGCACTGAGCATCATTCCGGCCCTTTTCAAAGGACATGCAATATTTTGGGACCCATCTAGCCCGAGGAGGTGGGGAGAGGAGACGGCTTGTAAGAGGCCATCTCCTGCAAGCCCCCCGTGGGGGACGCCCGTAGGACAGGGTCCTGTGGGTCCCCAGCCAGGAGCCAGGGCTGCCTGTCTGCACCCAGGGCGAGGAGCGCTGTGCGGGACAGGGGACAGCACGGCCGGCCACCCCCATCCTCCCTCGCAGGAAGCATCGTGGGGGATCTGCTGGGATGTTTTGCTCTTTTCTTGCCTGTGTTTATGCTCTTAGGACCTGATCTTCCCAAACAGCCGAGGGCCGGGGCCAGGAAGCACTACTTCTTGTTGTGCACAGCCAGCTGGAAGGCAGCGCCGAGCAAGGTCCCCGAGCGCTCGGTGCTCACTCAACACTTTGCAGCCGAGGGAAAAGCATGCGCTGCAAGGTGGGATAAGCAGTGTGCCGGCTTCACCGGCATCTGGTCAAATCGACGCTGGCTGGGATGTGTGATCTGGGACGCAGCCATCACCTTTCCATGGCAGGGCAGGACTGAGAGCGCTGTGTGGTTTTTTCAGTCTCCAATCTTTTGTGCAGCTTGTTCTCAGTCTTTGCGCTCACGATTATTTCAGACTGAGTGAGCAACAGCTCTAAGACTTTATAAACCTTGTTTATAACATTCCTCTTGCCCAAAACGCTCATGTTACCTGCTCATCAAACGCAAGGTGGTCAGGTAATCAAGTCCTGCTGGCTTTACAAGGCTCTCCTTGGCAAATTAAAGCAGCACTGCCTCTAGCTAACATTAACAACCAGCAAAAGCGTTTCTGCGCATCCCCACAGACCTGCTGTATTCCTCCCACTAGAGGACGGTAGCTGGTGTAGGCAGCCATCAGTAGCATTTTACAACAGAAGCAAGAATAAAACAGCCCTACCCTTCCTGTAGAAACATGTTCCTTTCTAGTGGTTTTCACATAATGAATCCCAGTGAATATTTAACTAAGTCTCCCCTGTAATCAAGTTTCTGGCCTCCTTACTTGTATCCACAATGTAAAACATTTCCTGATCCATGGCGTTCAGCAGCCCTGGGAGGCTCCGGCAGTATCTGTTTCTCTGCTCAGTTGACATCAGAAGAGATGCGTGATTGTTCTTGTTTTTTTTTCATCCAGCAATCACCGATACGACCTTTGCTATCCTTTAAGAGTTGGAAAGGATCTTTAGGACCTCAACTTGGCCATCTAAATCAAAAGCAGCCCTGAAATCTTGCTGTATATTCATACATATATGAATATTCATTGCTATGCGTATGAATATTCAGTAACGCAAGTCTAGATTTCATGCAAACTCAGCTTCCCTGTAACCCTCCCTTTAAACACAAAAGAATGAAAGAGAAAAGTGTGTTCTGGGTCTGTGTGAGCAGGGAAGGAGGATGGTTTGGGGCTGTGTGGTGACTTGGGGAACCTTCCTATGATAAAACCGAAGACTTATCAAGCCCTGGCACAGGCTGCCCAGGGAAGTGGTGGAGTCCCCACCCCTGGAGGTATTTAAAAGATGGGGAGATGTGGCACTTAGGGACACAGTTTAGTGATGGACTTGGCAGTGTTAGGTTTATGGTTGGATTCGATGATCAATCTTAAAGGTATTTTCCAATGAAACCATTCTATGATTGTATGACTTTTGCTTAAGGAACTCCATGTGCCTGTATCAAAGAGCAAATCCCTATTTGTGTTTGGGCTTTACCTGCCTGACCATTACCTTTTTATCCCATTTTTGGACTGCAGCTTGTGAAGGCGGTTACAGAGTTAACAAACAAGGGCTGTTAAACCTCGATGCACCTCTGTTTACGTGGAGGCTTTCTTGGGCAGGTCACGGGCTTCTCTCCAAGGCAATCCAGTTTCTCAAGTGAAATTGTGGGTACCTTAATCACCTGGCAAAGTGGAGGAGGTCATCTTACAGTGGGGACTGGAGCTGACAAAAGACGTGGCTTTCACTGACAGAGAGACACGGGAAGAAGCAAATTCCTGTGAAAACTACGGTAGGAGATAGAGAAGTAAAATTACGTGTAAAGGACAGGGAGAGAAGAAAGATTATGAACTGCTTGGGGAATGCTGACTTAAAGATGTTTGAGAGATGAGAAGAATCAGGCAGGGAAACAGTCGTAGGCATTTAGTGCTTCATTACCCAGGGTTGTGGAAAGTAAAAAAAAAGACGTTTGTTTCATTTTTTTGAACTGCTACAGAGTGACTGTGCCTGTTTGTGTCTGCAGCTGGGCCTCTGAAAGAGTGAACTGGAAACGCGGAGCTTGGCGCTGCAGCGAAGGATGTGGGAAGCAGAAGGGGTCTGCAGGGATTCGGTGCTGTGGGACGGCTGGGTCACAGGACCCTGCCCAGAAAGAACACAATGCCTACGCTGTGGATCCCTGCCATATAGTTTTCTGCCCCTTCCAGGGTTTAAACTGTAACACAAACCCTGGTGTAAGCCCGTCTGCACACCTTCTACTCTGAGGTTGTGCCTGAAAGTCAGAGCATGCTTGCTGAACCCTGTGGTGTCACCAGAGAAGAATCTGATCTGATGTAACGTTGCATGGGAAGCTGCCACAACCACCAGTTGGTCTAGTTAGACAACAGAGCTTCAGTAAAACAAACCAGCCTGTATTGATCAACTGGAAAGAGAAATAAGAAGTGCATGGGCCAACAAGCCAAATATATCCAAGATCTGTAACAGAAAGACAAATTGTCTTTGCAGCCTTTGTCTTCTCATTTTTATAAGTCTGGCTCTGTCTTGCTGTGCCCTGCTCGGTGCTGAAAAGGGGTTTATTCACATGGTTTCTCTGAGGCCTGCTTTAGGGGAGCTCACTGTTAAAAGATATTCTCTAATGGATGCTGCTTTCCACTCTTTGAGAAAAGATACTATTCCCCAAGAGCCAGAGGTGCTCTACCAGGACAGCGTGTGACAAACTCTTCATGAGAGAATACATAATAAATTGAGGATTTTCTTTTATTTTGATTATTTAGTATTCAATATTTGCATTATGGAAGTGCCTGGAGGTTCCAGCTGAGATCAGTGTCCTATTGTTCTAAGCCATGCACAAAAACATGGTCAGAGATGAGGAGCTTACCATCTACACAGAGGAAATGGATAAAGGCTGGGAGGCAGGAAGCATCTATTATTCTCATTTCATAGCTGGAGAGCTTGGACACAGACAAATTAAGTGCCTTTCCCAGGACTGTGCAGGAAAGCCAATGCAGAAGGGCAGAAAGCATCAAATGTCCAGTATCCCAGTGCAACACCCTGCTCATAACACGCCACGTTTGCTGTTTAAATACGTCTTGCAACAGTGTAATAATAACAACAAATTTTTTTTAATCTTTTCCTTAAGACCTACAAAATGAGATGAGTACCAGAAAGGGTACATGGCTACAAGGCATAACAGTCTGGAGGGAGATGCCATTACAAGACATTGACATGATAGTAGTGAAAATAATCCCTTTTTTCCAACTGCTTGGCCTTACTGCCTGAAGAAGTACCTCTTAGAAGATTCTGCTGTGCATAATGCAGAGAGAGATCAAAAATTGATAGGCAAAAGTAAGTAATTTGCCACATTCTGTAGCTTAACCAAAATGAGGATTTTTTGTTGATAAATACCCAGTAAAACTATCTGTTTATGGGCTGGGAACTGCAGCCCCCCCCTTCCTCTATACATTTTGCTGCAAAAGAACTTGGTAGCCCATCTGCTTCACACTTTTATGGATAATTATTGGATCTACTGGCATTAAAATAAAGAAATTCTTATCTCAATTTTTCAGTTTAGCAGCATCTTGAAGTAATACGTGGTGAGGACTAGTGATGGAAGGCTCCCAGTAGCAGTTTTTATGTTCGAAAGGGTTCGCGTTTATATGAAGTGACTTTCCCCTAAGACGCTGACACTTTGCCTATCTTTGAAAAGAAAAAGATTTTCAGAAGTGGGTTCCTATGATTTGCTTCTTTGGCACCCTAAAAAAAAGTTGAAAGCTGCCAGGAAAGGGAGCCATAAATACTTTGGAAACTGGGTAAACATTTTAGCTGCCAGGGTTTGGGTTTAGGCACTTAGCTTTAGAAGAACTTTAATAAAAAAGAAATCTTGGACAAGTATTTAATTGTATCCAGCATGGTCAAGGGAAAACTTTGGACAGGACGGCTTTGGAGAAGCTTCCCTGGAGAAGCTAAACCCTCAGCGACGTGCGTGGCTGAATGAGGATCTAGAGGATCTCCCCGTAGTTCTATAAAACTTTAATGTGTGAGCTTTCTTTTTCTTTTTTAATTTATTTAATTTTCTGTATTATATTTCTATTTTCATCAGGTAGATAGAAATGTGACAGGTTAGCAGGTCCAGCACCTGGAGAATAGGCCAGTACTAGGGAATTTGCTTCCCTCGGGTACCTGTGGCCTCCCCTGCCATCTGTCCGCAATGTGGCAGGAGCTGGGGCTGGCTCCTCGCTGGGATCCCGTGGAGGAGCCGGTTTCCATCGAGCCCTGACGGCACTAATATCTCCAGCACTTAAAAGAAATGTCAGAGGCTCTGCAAGGATTAGAACTGAGGAGTGCTCAGCAGCTCTGCGTTATGGTTTTTTCTAAGGTGACTTTTCCCACATTACTCGAAGGCATTAGTTGCCTGTCTCACCGCATCTCTCCGTAGACACAAGCTCTTTGTCTTCTGCTTAACTTTCCACCTTCATCCCTGAAAGCCCTTGAGTTGGGCTCTTGCAGATCTGGCCCAGGAGCAGCCTGCAGCCAGGCACATCTTCACCTTACCCTGCCAGGTGAAAGAGGTGCCAGGTGGAAACGAATTCATCTCCTCTCCTCCGCCCGCCCGGCGGTGGAGCCTTGGCTGAGCCCAGCTGTGCCTTCCCCGCAGCTGGAGCCCCTCGCTCCTACCCTGCCCCTGTTGAACATTAACTGTATCCCTGCGGAGGGGGGACCAGGGTCCAGCTGACAGCAGTGACAAAGAGCTGGCAGGGCTGAAAGATTCAATTTAACTTTCTTTCTCCTCCCCCGCTTCCATATGCGAGGGGGGACAGCACTGTTCCTGCTTTTGAAACTTGCGGTGCAAAGGAGCATTGGTGTCCTCATTTTCCTTCCTCCCTATTGATGTATCATTGCCAGGATGAAAAAGGACGTCTCAAGAGCTTTTGAAAAAATGGGTGACTACTCAAGACATTTTATAAAGGAGGAAGAATGGGAAAGAAAATAGGACTCGGTAGGGGGTAGAAGGAGCCTGAATGTGTGCCTTGTCTGTCTATTCTTTCGCTTGAAACCTGGAGCTGTTGTTCCTATTTCAGTTCAAACTGTCACCTTTAGTTCATGATGGCTTTACTGCCCTTGCTCCTGAACCTCAACAGATTGGGGCTTATTTACCTATTCACACTCTGCTGTGGAACCTCATTAATAGGCTTATTAGCCACACCATTCACGTGCAGGAGGGCTCACAGAAAGGATCCCAGCCACTTTGAGAGGAGGAGGAAAAAACTGTAAAGAGATTATGCTCTCATTCAGCAGCCTAACTGCTATGAAAGGCTCCCTGGGCCCACTGAGATCTCTTGAAGCCTAAATATGATGACAGAATTGATCCCCCCCCCCCCCCCCCTTTTAATTCCAAACATGCTTCTGCTTTTCTCAGATTGAGGAGCTGGGCTGTTGTGGGCCACTTTAGGAGACTGTGGCTCATTTAAGAGCAAAGGCTGCTATTGATAGACTGCTATCTTTTCATCCCGAAAAAGAATAAATTCTGACAAGTGCTTCCAGACATTGGAAATAGGTGTTCTGATTTGTCATTTTTAGTGGAATGCTTCCTTTTCTTTCAGAGTATGCAAAGATATGGATGAATGGGGAAAGGTATTCCAGCTTCCTGTGTCCGACAATAATTTATGTGAGAATGCGTTAACAATGTTTTCAATGGGCGATGGACATGCCCGGAGCTGGGAAAATTGGATCTTGACTGTGACATCTCAGCTTCTCAATTAGAACATTCAGATGTCTGTTGCTTTAGGAACAAAAATAAAATTAAACCTGTGTTTCTAATCAATTACAAATTTGTCTGCTGGCCCTCCTAAAGCCTGCATTGCTGCTGGTGATGGTGGGAAAGTACTTTCTGGGAGGTAAGTACACGTTCTACAGAAAACTCATTTTCAAGTTTTTGGTGTCTGGAAGTATGTAAATAGAGAGTTACGGTATTCCGTGCGGCCACAGTCCTTGAAAATCCCCTTGATCAATGTTACACACAACATGTAAAATGTACAGCAGGGCTATGCTTAAATAAAGTAACATTAAATTGATCAACACTGATTTAATTTGAGGCAACCATCACTTATTGATTTTGCTGTCAGGCTGATTTTACAAAGCAAGCATTACACGGACTCTGTATTAGCAACCTTTTAGTTAATGGTATCTAAAGCAAATGTTTTATTAAGCAAACATCACGTTAAGTTATACTGAATTTTGAATACCAATATTATGCAGTTTAAAATCTGTGTGTCCAAGCAAATGATGTTTGCATAACTATTTGACAGCCTTCCCTGCTTGGGCACCACGCACACAATTATTAAAGCTGCACTGCCAGGCAAATTCACAAGGGAGCTGAAATCAGGCTTTGCACTGAAAGGCTCCTAAACCCAGAGTGATTTTTTGAGTGGGTGTTATCCAATCATCCTCTCTAGCTGGAACAGGCCACAGGCCAGCCCTGGCTTCCGAGCCAAAAAAAAACTTCTGGAGAGGTTTTTCGGGGAAAGCTGTTGAGCTGGTACCATTTTTGTGTGAGGGTTTAGGTGCCGCCCTGCATCTCCCCGCTGCGTGCGCGGAACCGCCCGGGCCCCGGGAGGCACCAAGCCGGGCTGGCGGTGCCACAGGCCGCGCCGGGACCAGCCCGCCCCGGTGGGACACGCCGCCCTCCCCGTCTTTGCTTTCCAACCCGCTGGAAAACTTTTAGTGGAGCAACCCCAGCGAGGCCGTGCGGGATCCCCCCCTCCAGCCCCGCGGCCGCTGTGGGATGCGCTTCCCCGGGGAGGCGGCGGGGGGGGCTCCTGCTCCCCTCCCGCCCTCTCTTTAACGCTGCTTCTGAGGGGCCCCGCCGGGTGGAAGCAGCCCCGACCCCCGGGCTGCGGTGGCTGCTGAGCGCAGCCCTTCCCCGGGAGCGGAGCCGTGGGGCTGAGGGCACCGGGCCGGGCCGGGGAAGCGGCTCCGCGCCGCGGCCGCCGCCATTGGCAGAGCCGAGCAGCGCCGTCCAGGAAACGGCTCGGGTTGCAGCGGGGGGAGTGACCGGGGGAGGGAGGAAGGCAGCCGGGGGAGGAAAAAAAAAAAAAAAAAAAACCCACCCAAAAAAACCCACCCACCCGAGGGGGGTTGTCGGCTTTGACAAAGCTGCGGCGGCTCGGGGCGGGCGGCTGGATGGAGCGGAGCGGCAGCCGCGGCGCTCTGCTCGGCGATGCCCGCGCGGGGGAGGAGGCTGCTGGCGCCGGGCAGGGCGGGCTCGCCCCTCTGAGGCGGTAGCCGCCGCAGCCGAGCGAGGGGACGGGACGGGACGCCGGGCCGGCTCCTGCCTCGCCTCGCCTCCCTCCTGCTTTCCCCCCTCCTCCAGCCGCGTCCCGCGGGGGATGCGACCCGCTGCGCCGCTGCGGGCTTGCCAGCCGGCCCCGCCGGGGCTGCCCGCCGAGTGACCGCGGCCGCGGAGGAGTTTCTCCCCGTCCCGGGGAGCCGCTGCTCGGCACCGCGCCTCAGCCCGCCTGTTGCGGGGGAGCGGAGCCTTCCCGCCGAGCTTTCTGGCTGCAGGTAAACGGCGCCGGGCTGGGCTGGCCGGGGGAGCGGGGCGGAGGGAAGGTGCAGCCCCTAAAAAGCGAGGCGGTTGCAAGGTGGCGGAGGGCCGGCAGTCCCGGCGCTTCCCCGGTGCCCGCCCGTTGCAGGGAGCGGGGCCTCGCACCTGGTGCACGGCGGCAGCGGGGCGGGCTGTGCCGCTGCGGGGCCGGGGCAGCCCCCGGGGCGGGATGCGGGTCCGTCGTTCTGTCACTGGACCGGGGGTGAAGCCCGAGCCGCACCGCTGCCCGCTGGGTCCCTGCCGGTCCCCCCCTTCCCGGTTGTCGGATGCAGGGATATCTTTGGGGACGGTTTCCAGCGGTGACAGCGGGCCGGGTCAGCGCGGGGATGAGAAAGGGAGGCTCGGCGGCGGGGGAGCAAAGCCCGCCGGTTGGGAGGCCGGCACCGCCTGGACGGGCGGCCCGCAGCCCGCCGCAGCCGGGGAGCGGGCGGTGCTGCCCTGCCCGCCGCCCTGCCCGGGGCAGAGGGGCCGCGGAACGTAACTGCCCCCGCCTGAGACGGGGGGGAAGAAATCCTCAATGAAATATATATTTAAATGCAAAACGGCCCGTTCAAACAGGGACCCATTATGCGTTTGGTGTGAAACGCTATCAACATTTAAAACTTCATTGTCTCCTTTGTACCAAATCCCTGTAAATCTTCCACTAGCCTTTACTCATTTTCATCTGAAAAGCCTGTTTGGGCTGAATAGACAGCAATCAGCAGCCTCTGGACTTCTCTCTCTCTCTCTGGAATGTCAATTAAAATGCAGATTTCCCCCCCCCCCCCCCCCCCCCCGATCTCTTAGTGGCAAAAGACTTGAGAAAAACAGGATAGTCCTGGAAAGCAAATGAAAGAAGTTCAAACAATGCAAAAGTACTGAAGCTGCCAGCCGGTTCCCATTAGTCCTCCAGAATTAATTTTTAATAGCTGTGATACTCAGATTTGCTTGGAGATTGAGCTATGATGAAGAGTCTTGTTAGATACATATGCGTGTATATTTATTTATAGACGCATATATATTTGTGTGTGTATATGTATGCGTATATAAAGCTGTTAGCTTTAAAGCTTCGTGTACCTGGGTTTTTCTGATGAAGCTACTGGGCTTTTGGGGCGCTTGAGATTTCTTCGGGGGGGGAAGATCCAGATTTCATTCAGATTTTGCTCTTCCCTGCCTAATAGAGAAAGATGCTGAGGCGTTATACAACGAGCAATGTATTGATTTGGTTAACGTACTCTACAAATTGTACTCTCCCTGGGGAGCGATAAACATCTTATAAACAACAATGGAAGTAGATTAAAAAGAACACTGAGCATTGAATTTAATTAATGCCACTGCTGAACAAGTACTACTTGTTTGTGTGTGTGAGTGTGTTTAAACTGAAGTAGAGCTTGGAGGAATTTGGTTGGGCTCCCAAACCAGTCTGCTTTCCCATGCTTGTCAGTTTGGCAAAGAAATTTGGGCAGGTATGTGACGAGGTGAAAATTGACTTGATGAGCGAGTGGCAAGGAGAGCCATCAATCATTGGAGGCTGACAACTCCTCCCCAAAGTGTAGGCTGAGAAGAGAGACAGAGTTCCCTTTCAAGGGGAAAAATAAACACTACGTGTGGCTTTCACTGAGTCTGAGACTCCAGGAGGGATTATGGTATTGTAGTCAGGAAGCCAGAATTGTGGAGGCCAAAAAGCATGCTGGGGCTGTGTTCCAAACATTGAGATAGAGGTACATAATTATCCAGCGCAGGAGGTCTTTCCAGAGGCTCGTCCCCCAGCAACTGTGGCGATTTAACTACGAAAAGAATTTGGTTTCGTTTCATCTTCCTTGGACTCCTGCTTCTTTTGGGAAAGGGCAATCCTTGAACCCTGGTTGCTGTCGTGGTGGTAAAAAGTGGTTTGGCTGTATGGATGGGTCCGGAGCTCTGATTTTTGCTTTGCTACACCTTTGCAAGCCACGGGTTTGAGTTTTCTGCTGCCCTGTGGATGAAGAGTCCTTTCTTTCTGCTGGCAGATGTTCAGGTGCAGAAGCTGGCAAAAATCTTCAGGTGAGAAGACGCGTGGTCAGGTAGCCTTGTGCTGCACTTCAGGACTTAGGATGAGGGTAGGAACCACAAATGTGCTTTCAAATGGCATTTAACGTAGCCTAAAAATCTTAAACAGCTGAAATGTGAGTGGAATTAATGCTGTTAAAGAAGAGTCTGGAATATATGCTAGCGTTCCGGTGTGTTTTCTTTTTGCAAAATTATGATTAAATTTTGCGTTTATGTACATAGCCTTTAATCGGGCTTTACAGAATGATTTATGGAAATGAAATTAGCAGTACATCCAGTCTGTTAATTAGCATTTCTACCAGCTTTACAGCTGGATAAACTGAGCTACAGAGCTGTGGCTGTTGGACGGCGAGTCGGGCGGTTGACCTGGGTGGTAGAGTCCAGGGGGGCTTTGCCCCAGTCCTTCACCAAATGCAGACTGGTCCCAGGGACAGAGCTCTCTTCAGTTCTACACCTGCTCTGCGCTTATTTAGAGAAGTGCTTGGCGAGCTCTTTGCAGATGTTTTTGCAGTGGTCTGGTGGTGTTTTCACTGGAGATTTAATAGTGGTTGCTAGCTTGTGGTCTGGGATGCTCACGCTATGCTCAGATCTCTAAAGGAGGGACAGAGCTTGGAGCTGATATCAGTTGAGGTAAAAAAAAGCTTGCCCTGAAGTATCAGGGATTCCCCTGAAATACCGTGTATTAATTATTTTCCCCAAGTGCCGCCTTTATGTCATCTAAAATCTGTTTCTACTGACTCCAGAAGTTATTGTATCTAGTACCCAAGATAAAAAGATGCCTCAAGAGCGTTTCTGTCCTTAGCACTGTGAACTTGGTTTGTACATGCAGGTAGCAAAAGGCTAATAAAATCTGAGTAAACTTTTTGATAGTGGGCTTTATAACAGGGTAATATTTGTCCATGCTTGTGTGTATGCTGAGGTACCACATCCAAATGACAGGGAGTTTTGAGAAGTTTGCCTTTATGGCTATGCTTTCCCCCTTTTTTTGTTTTTAAAGGGTGAGGGCAGGAGGGGAAAAGAGTGTTTTATGTTATTTTTCCCTTCAAGATGAGTGCTCTCTAAGCTTCAGTTGGGTTTCATCACATCTAAGATGAATTATTGGCCAGATTAGAACGATTGCTGCAGTTACTTGTTTTATCCATTTACTGAGGTTTACCATCTTTTATTTTTGAAGCGGAAAATCGGGTCTAATTTTCTGGTTGAGCTGTTAAATCACCCTCTGAGGATGCTCTTCTGACCCTCACCTGGCATCTCAGTGTGGTGGCAACAGGGTCCCCTGAAGGGAGTTTCAACTTACTTTGATACCGCTTCTCTCTTCCATCAGCCCTTGCCTGGATTACCAGTTAACTACATCCATTTAAATTAGTTTTACTGTGAATGAAATAGACCTTTTTTTCCCCCATCTGAAAAATATACATCAATAAGCATCGTTGAGAGAGAGAAGAGAAACGTGTGTGCGCTCTGTTTAGCATATATGAATGGAAAACGATGCTGGGGAGATTCCCCTGTGAAACTGCAATCCGTACCACACTTTATACAGATTTTAATTGCCTGTAATGGAATGTAGCTAACCAGTATCCCTGCAAAGGCTGGAGCCTTTCACCTGTACAGGACTCTCAGGCTTTAAAAGGACACTGAACAGAGTCAGAAGAAGGTACATCCATAGGGGAGCTCAAGTCCTGTGGTGAAATAGTTTTACAGATTTTCCAAGTCTAAAGAGTATTTTTCAACTGTTTTTCTTGTGGAAAATTACTGAATTCTTGCAAATTCAGCTGGCTGCAGAACTGCCTAGGTGAAGGAATGAAAAACAAGGCAAACTTACATAAACCTTCAAACAATAACAAGAATATAATTTGTATAATTGTGGTAATTTTGTAGCATTACAGGTTATGTGCCTGCACATGTGTGTGCCTCTCGTTTTTTAAAAACTATATATTTTTCTGTCAGTAAAATAGCTCTCTAAATATGTGCTGAGAAGTGATTTTGTGAAAACAAGGAGGACTTGGTTACGCCTCAGGTGATGATGGAAACTGCTAACAGAAAATGAAAAGTCACTCACTTTTCACATATTCTTCAAGCTGGAAAACTATTTTCCCCATCCTTCTCCTCCCCTCCCTCTCACCTCAGCTCTGTTTGGGGCTTTCTGAAGTTTTTTGGTTTGTGTTCTAAGATGTTTTCGCTGACAGTGTTAAATCTCTCTCCTCCCCACAGCAGCAGCCGTTGTTCCAAGGGAGGAGGTATTACCCTGGCCGAAGGCACTGCTTTCTCTCCATGCTTCTCTAGAGGTGTTCAGATGGGATTAAAGTCCACATGGAGATATGGAAATGGACCAGGAATTTACTGTAAAAAGATGGTCAGCTGGGATTCGGGTTGCCTTATCTGCCTGGTGGTGGTCACCATGGCTGGACTTTGCCTGGCTCGACCTTCGTTTAATTTAGTTGTTGAAGACACCACACTGGAACCTGAAGGTAAGTCACTCTAGAATCCTTAATTCCACAAAATAAGTTAATTTTAAATGCCTGAACATCCAAAATACAAGTCAACGTCTTTATGTGCTTTGGTAAATCTAAGGCAAGTAACAGATTAGCCCTCAAGAGTTATGTTTTTTGACTTTTCCTGCTCACACATGGGCTGTGTTCATGCAAGCATGCGTTTATTTAATCTTAGGCAAGCGAGTGGTGTCAGTGATTTCACTTGGGACTGTCATCACGTTGTATAATCAAAGTGTACGGTTGAAAGTTTTCAGGAATGGGTCTTTAAGGAAACCAGTCTGTTGCACTTACGTGTGTGTTACAGGTTGCTATCTCAAGGAACGAAATGGCTGTATGGCTGCGTGTCTTTGTCGTTGTCTTAACCTGAGAAGTTCAGAGGAAAATAAATCCTGATAGTTTTCAACCACGTGGCCTGAATGTTTAATTTTGCTAGGCACTCTGCAAAAATGGTGGTGCAGCTTTATGGGTGTTCGTACTTACTTAGACTAAATTTCCCTATTGCTCTTAATATCCAAGAACAATCAGTACAGCGTCTGGATCGCAAGTTCTGGAAGTGTAAATGTTGAATGGCAAGGACTGCAGTTTATGACTGTGGAAGCAAAGGCTAATTGAGACCTTTACGTTGGAAGAAGTGTTTTGATAAAATCTCCTATTTTCAGGCTGCACCTGTTGGTGTGTTGTTCTAGGTATATCCGTTCTTCAAGCTTTGCAAAGTGTTTTTCTTCTTTAAAGAGCTACAGAGAGGCTGCTTTTTTTATTGTCGTGAACTGATTGTATTTAAGAATGATTTTACTGTATTGTGTAGGATCTTTCCTGCTCTCTGATCACCTTAGGGGGAAAGCGAGGCTTCCTTCATAAGGTTTTATCTCTCCTCTGGAGGAGTGATTACATTTCTAATAACTCAACTGTCAAACCAATGTAATAGTCCATAGAGCATTTCTGATCCGGCAAGCTTGCTGGAGAGAATTTGGCCTTTGCACGTTCTACTACTCGTGTCCACGGATACGGCTTTGTTTTTATTTAATATATTTTCATGCAAAACTTATTTGTTTCTATCCACTGCCTCTAAAAATAGACGTCACCAGCTAACACAATTTTAGAATCCGTTCCAAGTACATTTTTATTGATGGCAGGGGATGAGCCCTCCTCCCTAGCAAGCATTCCTGAAAAAAATTAACAAAGTATAGCAATATTGTCATCTGTCAGCCATAGAGATTGTTGATATTAAAGATTTTTTTTTTTTTCTTTTGAAGGTAACTCAAGAATTAAAAGAAAAGCCCAACTCTCATCCCCACTTACTGTATGACTTGTTAATTGCACATCTGGTGCCTTTTTGGCTTTTCAGAGGAAGGACAAAATAATGAATAATTCTGGTTTCAGATGAGTTGTTTGTAGTGAGGTCCCCTAATTCTAGGGTTAAATCAGAAAGAATGTGATTGCATGAGTGGTAGAGTATTTTACAGGGAGAAGAGTAATATTTTTTGAATGATACCTGATAATTTTTCAGCTTTTCAGGGAAATAATAGCTTCTATTATTTTAAAACGTACAGTTTAAAAATACGTTTCTTCCACAGTGAGTATCCAGGGGGTGGAATCTGGGTTTTATCAGAGTATATTGTTAGAAAGGTTTTAAAACTTCTTTCCTGGGCAGGAATGTTACTGACATGAAACAATTTTAGACGTGAGAACCCAAATCATTACCAGAAATGGGGTGGGGGGGAACGAACCACTTCTAAGTTAATGATATATAATAAGAGCTTTTATGCTGCAGAATACAGGGAATTGTGTGGGATTTATATCTGAGATTTGGGAAATAAAACCTCCTTTATGTACTTCATTAAACCCCTTTAAAAAAAATACCAAGTTTTTAAACAATCACCTTCTCTGGGTTCCATCACTGCCACCCACAAGCTCTCCAAGCTGAAAACAAAACAAAAAACCCTTCAAAAAAATCTCTTCAAAGACAAAGCAGACTTCTTTTTTGATTTAGTAAATGCCAAACATTTTGGCCACAGCTAATTTGGGGCATCAGGTGCTTTAATAATGTAAATTTTCGGTAGAGCTGCTGACTGTGCAGCCATTAGAGCTATGACATTTCATACCAGCTGAGAAGGTCGACAGGGCCATGACCTTTGGTGACACGTGTTGATCTGTTCCTTAGTCTTCCTTTATGGACATGCCCTAAATTTTGTCTTTTTTTTTTTTTTTATGTTAGGTGCTTTTATTGTAACTATTTATTGTCTTAGTGACTCAGAATATTCAAAGAGCTGTATGCAACGTTAACAGGAATTGAGATTGTGGCTTTTTGTTCCTTTGATTGTAATAGAGAATATACTCTTGTCTCTTAGCTAAACATAACTTTAGGAACATTTGCAACCGCTTTCCTCAGAGTATCTGGTTAAGTATGTATTTAGTACAAGCAGTATTTATCTAATGGGGTAATGAACTACATGGATACATGCAGGATACGTGCAAGACATTGCCATGCATCAAGGTACTTTTGGTTATCCGCGGTCAGTCTGATCTCTTTGGTAGCACGTTTCTGTCAGATGCTTTTATAAAACGCTGCACTTGTTGAGTTCTGAATCTCATCTGTGACCATTAGATATTACTCTGGTACATATGAACATATTTACACTGAAGATGGTACCTTGAGCCATGGTAAATCATAATGTCAATATTGATTTTGTGGGTCCTCAACTAAGGGCTGGATCCTGAATGTGGTTGTTATTGGTTGTGGTGCTTTCTTCCTTAAGCAGTGATGGTAAAATCTGAGGCTGTTAAGCAGTGTGAGCAGAAACAGGACCTGTAGGAGTTAGTTTGGGGACTGTCAACTATCGAATTGTGTCTTGCATCAAGTATCTACATATGTGTTTTATCCTAGGGAGTATAAAGACTTTCTGCATTTAAACATTTAGAAGTAAGTCCACCCCAGCGTGTACAAAGGAGCCATTCTCTTTCTGTGTACCCAGACTATGAAGGCCTTTGATGATAGCCAACGTTTCAAAAGGGCTCTGACCGCACACATAGGTTGAAGGGTTGCTTTGTGAACTGAATAATTAGTTTAGACATATATTTGATAAATAGCAAGCTCTCCCTTGACCTTCCCTTGCCCAAGCTGTGTGTTATCGTTCTGCTGGGTAGCTAATTTAGTCCCTTCCCCACATGCAATGCCTTGACGCTATCCTTGGAGCACCCACTCAGAGCTCTCGCCTGGGCCGGTAACAATGTGTTTCACTTCTTTTAATTTAGGTCAAATTTCAAAGGACTAATTTAAGCGTTCCACAAGGGACAGCCTAATTCTGTGTCCTGTGGAAAACACGGTAGTTCAAAAAGGCCTTCAGTGTGCATTCAGGAGGTTTGTAGGAGCAGCACTGAAAGAGAGAGACCTTCTGTAATGGGTGATGTGTGCTTATGGTGGGCTCTGAAGTGAGTAACCAGTTGTCATTTGGGTTTTAACTCAGTCACAGCTATTTGTTGGCACTAAACAACATATAAACACATTCAGTGCGGTACCCAGAGCAATACCTTCCTTTTTGTAAAAGCATTGCATCATATACGCAACATATCTTCGTTTTTGTAAAAATGTTGGCAATGCTTAAAGGTTAACGTCACCTGTGGTCACAAGGTTAACGTCACCTGTGGTCACAAGGTTAACGTCACCTGTGGTCACAAGGTTAATGTCACCTGTGGTCACAGTGGTTAACACAGTCTACTTGGAGATCCTTCGTTAGCTACCGCGACCTACCTGGATCGGGATGTGGGGTCTTGCGAGGTGCTTCTCAGGCTGCCAGGGAGCGGGCAGGGCTGCAGCATGTGGAGGAGGGATGCGGCGGCGGTGGGATGTCCCCTGTCCCACCGGGAGCAGCCTGCTCCCCATCCTGGGGTGCCCCCATGGCTCCTCTCCATGCCGGTGCCACCCTGCTGCGAGGTTGCAGGGCTGGTGGGACCCCGCACAGTGGTCATCTTCCCGGGGTAGAGGCGATGGAGAAAGCACCACGATGCTCCTTCCAATTTGGTAGGAAACACAAAAGCAAAAAGTTCACCCAGGGTCTCCTTGTTACCTTTTTTTCCACAAGAGCAGTGGCTTTGATAGCTGCAAGTTATGATTAACAATTGAAACTGATTAGTTAAATTGGAGGGTTGGGTTTTTTTTGGTTTGGTTTTTTTTTTTTTTTTTAAGGGCGGGCAATTATCACAGCCCATTATGGTGGAATGTGACATCCCCACAGCTTTGGGTGAGGGCTGGATGCCCTTTCAGAGATCTGGTTCAGTAAGTTATTTGGCCCAGTACAGGAATTGCTAGCTGAGATTCTGGGGAATTGTACAAGCAGCCAGATTAAATCAGTCTTAATGTGTCCATTCTGTGTTTAAAACCCGCAGTCCTTTAGCAGAGGCATGGTCTTGAGCTGCAGACTAATTGGGCATGGGTAGGGTTGTTATTTACAGTCTGTGATGATGAGACACTGGGAGTTGGTAATGTGTCAGCGTGGCAACTATTTTGCAAAGTAGCACAAATAATTGCACATTTCGGGCTTATCTGCCATATTTTACAATTGCAGCTTTTGGAAGAAGGAAAAAAAAAGTTAACTTTTAGGAATTTGGGGTTTTTTTTTGAGACAGAAGATTTTCAAAGATGCTGAGTTGTGGGTCTTTTATTTTTTTCTTTTTTTGTTTGTTTTTTTTTTAAAAACCACTTGTATAGATAAAACCCCAAACCAGCCACCAGGTCCAATGGATGTGTAGTTTTTTAATCTTAAAATAGTTCTTCATTGGCAGAGAACAAATTTCAGGCTATAGTAACTTTTTTTACAGGCAATCTACAAACCTTTGAAAGCAAAATTTACAATGAAAATGCTGACAACTCCGGTTATGCAAGGTTGTGTATGCATGAGACGATGGACTGTTGTGGTGTTTTAATAATAACCATAGCATAGCTGTTAATGAGCATATTTCTATATCCAGCTTTCCAGCTTCAGTAGAAGTGATCACTTGCCTTTATACAAATACATTCAAAGATTAGTATTTTCTTAGAATGAATATTTAGTTTAGGAACAGATGGGAGTGTGAGAAAAATACTTAGCCGTTCCTTTTTCTGTCATCAATAGAGAAAAATTCCTTACTAGAGGGGTCAGATTTTTAAGTGTTAAACATTTGTGAGTCCTCAAGGTTGAAGTTTTAGAGTGAAAGTGGAGACTTTCTTCGAAGCAGCACTCCTTAGCAATATAAACCCGAGTTTTTAAAAGAACCATCGCCCACTTTGGCAAGTTAGGTCTTGTCTATTTGTAATAATGCACCTGGTTTGACTAGCAGAGAAAATTTATTTTGGTGTAGATAAGCAAGTGCAGAATTCATGCTGAAAAGACATCAGGAACCTAAAACATGTCTGAAACCATGAAGAGTCTGGAGTTTTGCACCAGTGTGACTGAGGGTTTGCTTCCTTGGTCACAGGCTGGGCACGCTGTGCTCCTCCATCTCAGCTCATCAGGTGGGAGCATCTTCTGCAGGGTCAGGACATGCTGATTTGTGTCTGTGGTGGCTATGGGAAACTGGACAATACTTAATTTGTCATGGAGCCTGCCAGGGTAAAATTATCCTTACAGCAGTTTGGGAACCGATTTGAAATTCAGATCTTTGAATTTAGGTTCAGCACATTGCGCTGTGAGTCTGTAGCTTTTTTTTTGGGGGGGGGGATTTGGTACAACGTGCCTCCACAATCAAAGATGCTGTCTTGTAGTACTGGGGACTAAACTGGCTTTTAAACTGATTGAAAGAGAAGTTGGAGCAACTTTGAATACAGGCAAATCTTAAATAAAGACCAGATTTGCAGGAGTGCAGCAGCCAACAGCTCCTGTTATAATTATGAAATGCGCGCTGGGAGCGCCGAGCTGTTCTGGAAGTTTGGCCCTTCGGGTTTCAGTCGGAGTCGAGAGCGTCAGCGAAACTGCGTCGGCATTTACTGCTTGGGGACTGCACCTCTCCATGAGGACAGTTGCAAAATAAGATATTCCGTAAAGGGTAAATATTTACGTGGATTTCTTTTTAAAACTTTTAAAAACAGGTTATAATTTATATACCAATTATGTACATCTCCAGGTTCTCCTCTCCCCTCTCTTAATTATTGCTGCTGGGGTTTTTTTTGGAAAAAGAACCCCTTTTTTTTAGGGGTTTGGTTTTCCTGGACCTACTTCTGAGTATCAGGGTGGTCAGCACCTGGTATAGAGATGTGTCTCATGGGCTTCACTTTCTGCTGGTTCAGGTCCTTTTGCTGCTTGTCACCGCACAAATGACATTATCTGTATGGAAGAGAGGGACAGACAGGCAAACTAAGTGCTAGCTGAATTCTACCGTCCCGCTTCCTTCACTTGCCTTGCTATTATTATTTTAATTGTATTTTTAAAATGACTGCAAGTGAAAGCATTTGGTGAACCTCGGCGAAGCTGAGGAGTTGTGAGATCTGACCTACTTTCGTTCCCCTCCTCGCATGGCGTTGCAAGTTGCGTGTAATTATTGCTTTTCCTCCCCCGCCAAAGAACTGGCTCATCAGTTTGGGACATAAACCGATGTCGAGCAGCCTCGCAAAGCGTCTTACGGTAGCAAAGCCACAAGAACTGAGAGGAGGGGAGGATTCTTTTGTACCAAGGAAACTGCTTGCATTTGTGAGGGTTTACTGGGAAGGGCAATGTGCTGGGGGGCTGGAAGGGAGAAAAAGGAGGAGAAAATCATATTTTGGCTGTATTTTAATTTTTTTTTTTCTCCTACCTTTTCATGAGTTTCTATTGAAAGGAGTTTTGCGACATGGTAGTTATCACCTCAGGTTTTCTCCCAAGGGGGCTTGTAGCTGTTTCTGAGCGGGGTTTGGAGTTGGATGCTGTGGCTGGGCAGGCCTTAGCAGTCTGCACTGACTCGGCCGAGTCTGTAGGAGGTTAAATTGTGGTTGGGTGGAACAGAACTTGATCAGAGCGCCATGCTGAAACTTAGTTTTTAAACGGAATAAAAAGCTGTGGTGTAGGAAAAACTACGTAAGGTTCATGATAGTCTTTCTTTAGGGTGGCCTGAATGGGTGCGCAGGGGCCCAGGTGAGCTGCCGGCAGGGCCGGCTGCTGGGCAGCCCGGGAGAGCCCGCTTCTGTGAGACTCGCTTTGCAAGTTTGTGAAGTGCCCTGCTCAGTGTCTCCGTGTTGCAATGTTTAATTTGTTTCAAGGAAAGTAATATGACTTATAATTCTGAATGCCGCCCAACAGTTCTTAAAAATCATTTTAAAACCCCGGTTTAAATTTTGAGCAGTTCTTGAGCTTGGTTCTATTAAACATAGCTTAATCATGAAAAATAATCCTGTTTAGATATTACCGTGTTGAAGTACCCAGATTTATCTGGTATTGTTTACTCACCAGGGTAGCACAGGTATTTTAGACGTGCAGGATTAACATGGAGGCTCTGTAATAAATCCGCAGCGCGCCGCTGCTCTGTAATAGCTCTTCTCCTAACAATTCAGAAGCGTTTGAACCATCTTCCATTAGTATGGCAAAGTGCCCAGGAGCCACTGCTGCAGTGAGGAGTGAGGAGGTGTCGGCAAGTTAAAAATAACCCTTGTCATGTAAATGGTTGTGGGCCACCTGGAAGTGCAGATAGCCAGCCTAGCTTTTAACTTCAGGGCTTGTTCTGCTGCACCTTCCTTGTCCCCAGGTACCACCGGCAACTGTTCTCTGTGTGGAGCTGGAATTAAATTAGCTCTGATGTCTTTTGACTAAATGTTGCTCTTGGTTAACAGGGAGCCTGGTATGCCTTGAAGCTTTGAAGTACTTGGAGAATATCCTATGGTTTATATGCGTTGTGGATAGGACTTTCAAAAGTGCTGAGGGGATGCTTTGGGGATATTGTTTCCAGTGACTTTTTTCAAATCCCACTTTAGGAAGCGGGGGAAGATGAATTTCAGGGGAACAGGCAAGATGAGACTTCCAGACGAGCTGCTAAAATTAAGAGGATTTGTATAGTCAAGTAAAAATGGGAGCGTGTACAAAAGAAACAACTGCTGACTTGCTTATAGGGAATCTGAATAGACGTTCTCTGCATCCAGAACTAACACTCCAACATGAAATTGTGCAATTTTTAACCTCAGAGTTGTAATTTTTTTTTTTTGCATATTGAGTAGTAATAGTCCTGAGCATGGCTTTCGGCAAACCTGGAAGGAAACGGTTGTGTTTTTATGTTTGGATTTATGCTATGTTCTGTTATGTTTTTATGTTGCTCTTGAAATGCAAATAAAGAACCTGAAAAAAGCTACAGATTGGAATAGATGCAAGAAAATATTAAAACCAAGAAAAACTCTTAGCAATTAAATATACGTGCTCATACCTTTTCCCAAGACTGTATATCTTATATGGAGCCTTTCCTAAGCAGACTTTAAGGCTAAGTTGGACAATGGGAGTTGGTTAAATTGCTCTGCCACTTGGTTATGTGCAGAATACAGTCAGGAAGATTTGATGTTCTGCTGTTGCTGAAAGTAGAAACAATGAGAAAATGATCCTAGTCTTGGATTCTGCTTTTTAGAGAGAGGTTAATTTTTTTTTCAGCTTTTCATTTGGGGTTCTGGCAAAAGGTGATACATTTCCCCTTTGTATTGTATAATAGGTTACATGAGAAGACTCTTCTGTAATGAGTTTGAAGAGTAGTTAATTATTTTTGAGATTGTGTTACATGTGTGTTCGGCTTATATTGTACTCCCCAGTACACTTACTCTATTACTTCAGGCAGCTGATGGAGCTTATGGCTTGAACAGAAATGGTCAAGATTTGATGCCTGGCACCAAAGGTTCAAATCCTGAGGATGGCCTATAGCTTCTCATCATACTGATGAAATTATAAAAGGCAGCACAATAATTTTAGGGGTTTTGGTATGACTGCTTAAGGTTGGGGGTGTTTTCTCCCTCCCTGCTTACCAAGTCTTTGTGCAGAAGACATACTGATGCTTTGCTGTTTCTTGGTCTGTCCCGTATCTGGAGACAAATCCTACGGTGACTGTTGTATAAAGAAGTCTTCATCCTGTAAGGAGCAGACCGTGAAGAATGGGGACAAACAGGAAGAAATTGCAGGGCAGTTCCCAGCAGCAGGAGGTGGCCTCGCTGGTCTCTCTGCTGTTTACTTTGAACTTGGCATGCTCTGAGTCTTCCCTGGCTTGGCTTCCAAAAGCATAAAGCACACAGCCAAGCCCATGAGCATGTGATACTTGGCATTTTTGATGCATGTTGTGTGGTTGTACAGCCATAACTCAACGATCACAACTATAAAGACAGGTAGGAGCAAGCAGGCTACAAGTTGTAGGAATTTTTAATCTCTTCATGAAGCCTAGGCAAGCACAATTTTTTTTTTTTCCTTTGGAGAGGAGCCTTCTTCCTTTAACCATGGGGTGAGACAGGTCAACCTAGCTGCTTTGCAGCCATCAGAACCGTGCTGGAATAGTTCATGCACCTCACTCCATGTCAGCCAACACATCAACATAGCAGGGGACCTCATGAGGTTTGCCCCCGCTGCTCTGTTCCGCTGGGTGCGATGAGGCCCTTGTGTCCGTAGCCAGGGCTAAATGCTGCTTGGGGGTTGTTACCTCGAGGAGTTGCGGTTCCACGATTGCTCATCTGCCAAAGAGCGTTACACAAGGCAGATAGATGGAATCACGTGGGGATAACTTTTAGGTGCACATGCAGGACTTTCTCTTGGCCAGGGGGTCCTGCAAGTGGTGAAACTCTTTGCTGCTCACCAGAATTATTTATTTTTCTAAGTCTTCAAAGCTTAGGAAAACAAGTTAGTGCAGTGTAATATTTTCCCTTACCTGTGATGACATTGGCAAGTAGTTCAATTGGAGGAGATTCACTTTTTTTTTTATGCTCTTAGTATATGTAACATTCAATAGGAGCTGACATGATGCTGGAGGTCCACACTCCAGCAGGTCAGTGTGGCTGGAAGCTCCACGCTTGCTAGGGTACCAGGCATGTATTTAGGTGGCAACGTTTCGTTTTGAAAATGTTTACTTCCAGGGCAAAAGGATTCTTCCTGTTCCTCAGATACTTTTCTTTGGTCTGGTTTCATCTCTTGTACCCATCAGATGATTAGGTCCTTATAGGGTAAGGATAATAGGGTTAAAGATGATGCCAAGAAAAAATACCTTAATTTATTTTGGAGAGTCTGGTGCTTAACATTTTGTGGAAGTCGCTGTGCTTTCAAATAGAGCGGCCCAGGAGCTTGTTTTAAAGGAACAAGTGAAGACTTAGAATCTGCCACATTTTTTATAACTATCGCATATATCTCCTGCTCTTTGGTGCTGTTTGATGAAGTTTTCCTACAAGACCTAGATCTTTTTCATCAGATAAGAACAATTAATGTTTTTTATACATTGAGGGGGAAGTGATTCTTGCTCTTTGGGGTGTTGTTCACAGTGACAAAGGATTTTTTTTTTTTTTTAATTTTTTTGTGTTTTAAAATTATAGAAGGAACTTTAGTAACTTGGAAAGGAAAGTATTTTATCAGAACAGAGAGACTTCCTGATTATGCCTGGCGGAGGCAGAGCTGGGCATAGCTGGCAGCTAGCTGACGGAAACGCAGTACAAATAAGACAGCAGGAATCCAGTGACTTTGGAGAAGCAGATGGATGAATTGCAAACACTATTTTGTCCCCCTTTGTATAAGGAGACGTGCTTTGCCTTTGCGGCTTTGGCTTGCTGTTAGCTAATGGGAGATAGTCACCGTGGCCAGGAATGACTCTTTGCATTTTTAAACTGGTGGCCATTTCTTTTGTAGGCTGAGCTTATCATCCATCATCGGAAGGGGACATGGAGCTACTCTTAATATTAGCCTGCCAACTTAAATTGAAGGAGAAGCCCATCGGCTTGTACCTGGGAGGTGGGAGGGAAGGTTGCAAACCTGACTGATGATACCTGGGCTTCCTGATCCTGCAGACACTGCCTCCTGCAGAGACCGTAAAGGCTTGGGTTTGACTCACAAAGTCCTGGGGCCCATGGCTATTCTGCTTCAAGTGTAGGTCGGCAGCCCCGTTCCATGTTGCTCATCCAGCGTGGTCTTGCTCAGATCTTCCTCAATGCCAGTAAAAACAGGAGAGAGGGGCAGGAGAAGCAGGAGGAGTGGTAGTGGTTGGCAGCCTGGCGTTCCCTGTGGGGGACATTCAATTTTGCAATGAACCTCTTGGATTCTTGACAGGTCAGGTCCATTGACCCTTCTGGGCACGCTATGGTGAGTGTTTAGTTATTTACTACAGCCTTTTGAAGGGAAAGTGGCTTGATGGGATCTCAGGCTTTTGTGTTATGGAGAGTTGTGTGAGAATCTTTGCTGGGGTTAGCTATTAGCTGATTGTTTAATTATTTGGCTCTGTAACTAAGTAACTAAATGCCTTGAGCCTTAAGATAAGCAGCTCTTTGTTAACATTTTAATAAATGGAGGCAAATAATAATTTAAAACCTAAGGAAGTATAAATCTCTTGTTTCAGTGACTGAATCTTGAATAGAAGCATGATTTGGAATAGAATTAGGTATCTCATAATAATCTGTTATAGCACATTCAGAATGTCCCCAGTCCTCTATTGTGATCATGGTTTTTATACAAATACTATTTACTCCATTTGATGGCTGGATGGCATAAACCATGCTGCGAGATTGTATGAGCAGGCAGAGAAAAAGTTCGCGTCTGTTTATTTAACAGCAGCTTGGTTTTCCATGGCGGTATTGTTCAACTGCTCCACCTTTAAAGTTAAAATACATTGTGTGCACCACTATTACAAATAAGGATGTAGCTGAGAGCAGACAATAGCAGAAGCAACATGCCCTCCCTTGTCCCCCAGTGTTAAGAACACCACGGAAATTTTACACGTGCCTTTGTTGCTTGTTTGTTTTTTAAGGGGTGATAGACAGGTGTTACTCACATCAGTGAGCGCACCTTTGCGGTAGGAGCTAATGCCACAATTGTAGGATTTGCAGGAGACCTCGCTTAGAAAGGTGTCCTGTGCCGCCTTCCCTCGGCCGCGCAGAGCTCGCCCAGCAAAGGGCTGATTTACAGGCTTATGGCGATGGCTGAAGGATGCAGTTTGAAGGGCTGGAGGAACATGAAGGTGATACCAGATCATCAAGCCTTGCTTGGTGGTGCAGGCTCTGCAAAGCTATCTCCTCCTTCTCCCATCTAGCTATTTTCACTAAGGGAAAATTCGGGAGGATGCTGCTGAAAACACGGGAGGATGGGTACAAGCAAGGGCTGAGCAAACTTGCAGCCTTATTTCTCCGGTATGCTCAAAAGACATGGAAGCGGGGAAGTAATCCTGATGTCAGCCTCAGGGGAACCATCGATTTGATGATACAGCATGCACATGAGTTCAAAATTTGTCCCTAAATTTCAGAGTGGTGTAAAAAAAATCCTTGTGCAGTGTCCTGGAGAGCGAGTTAACTTTGCAGTGTAGGTTGTTTATGTGCTGCCGGGAATTTTTTTAACAGTTTAAACTGGTTGATTTTCTCAGTGAAGCTGTTGGGCGGACTCATGCCTCAGAATCCCACCTGTTCTCTGTTTGCTTTTGGGCACCATTTCAAACCCACACTGGAAAAAGTTTATAGGCAAACATTATAAAAAGCGACAGTCTTAAGTGCTGCTACATTCTAGTTTGGCAACACAAAGGCTTACCTGAAATAACTCACTATTTCCAAACATGACTTCATTATTTCATGACAACACTTTGTGCTGTATCTTCCCTGGTACTCTAGAGAGAAAGAAATGGAGGAGGATAATATTTACCAAATGCTAATACCTATTTGAAACTTGTTTTTCTTTAGTGTACTAGTAATTTTCCTTGTATTTTTTTTTTGTAATTTTGAAGTAAATTGCTGCTCTTGAGTTTGGATTTGGATTTGTGTTGAAAGACTCGCTGTACATTTGGAGATAGTAGTTTAAAAAGAGATGAAATCAAGATTAGGAGGTAGAAAATTATATTCCTTGTAATTGTATGGGAATGACCGATCCGCCCAGGAGGACGCCGCAACCTGCGTGACCATCCTGCGAGTTTCCTGGGGCTCCTCAGGGAAAGCCGCTAATGCACTTAAAGGAGGATTGAGTTATCTTCACCCATGGTGGCTTTTAGAAAGTTTAAACAAAGACATTTTTAAAGACTCCTGTACATTGTTGGCACAGCGTAAACTCTGTAAAAGAAATTTTCTTTGCAGGTAAAGCGTTACAAAAAACTCTTAAAAGCTTCAAAGTAAATTAGCTAGCTGGCTTCAGCGAGTTTTGTTTTGTTTTTTTTTTTTAATTTGACAGTGGAATCCGAATTAAAAAAAAAAATCTCAAGCATACTCTAATATACTCATTACTGATATGAAGTATATGTAGAAAGGAGCCCATGCTCCTTCTGGAAATTAGATTTCTAACAGCGTAGTGTGGTGCTTGGTGAAACACCTGCACTGCATATCTGTGGATTCTTGACCATATCAGCAAGATTGAATTAGTTTATAAGGAGTATAAAGCTGTATTGTGGCTTGTCCTAGACTTTGAGACGGAACTTTGCACGTTAGAAAGTTTAGAGACCTTGTTATAAAATCTAAATCCAAGAATTTCTACAGTCTCCATAATTGGTCTTGTTTAGATGGTTTCATGTACTTCCTCTGGCCACCGTCTTGGTGTGATGCATGTGTCAGATCTGTTGTTTGAAAAAGCCATGTTTGCCCTAGGGGAAAAAGCCAGGAGAAGCTTTGCTTGCTTTGCAAGGGCACATCCCTGGATCTGTTCTCCCTTTGCTTTGGGCAAACTTCCACTGAACTCCCTGAAATTACAGGATTCCAGGATGACTGGGAGGAGAAATCGAACACGCTGTTTTCAAGTGCATCAGTATAACCCAATATTTAAATGCATGTGTGTCCCACTGTGGTGGCCACTTTGGTACTCGTAGAATCATAGAGTATCTCGAGTTGGAAGGGACCCATAGGATCATCGAGTCCAGCGCTCTGCTTCTCGCAGGACTACCTAGAACTAAACTACTGACAGAGCTTCAGCATTTCCAGACTCCCGTCCCCAGGCTAGCTCAGATGTGATGCTTGTTTGACTTCTCTGTTGAAGGAGTGATACAAGAAATGACAACGCCGTGCCCCAAGGACGAGGAACATGGGTTTCAGGGTTTTGGTATTCTTGGAAGCAAGGGTGGACACCGAGGAGTCACCTATTTTGATATTTCCTCAGACTCCCAAACAAACAAACAGAGGTGTGTGTTTTATTTATATATGCACACAGTGGTGCACAGTTGGTGCCTGCGCGGGGAAGGATGTGTGCCGCGGAGCAGTTGTCCGTGAGATGTGACCCTCCTCCTGAGCAAACAGAGGATGCCTTCATGCTGCTTTCCCTTATTTACTTTTCATGCCGGCCTTGGTGAGGCCGGGAGGCTCGTGGGAGAGGGACACTGTGGTTGTGGGGAGAAAGTGGTTACAAAAGCAGTCCCTATACTGGGCACAGCGTGGTGTGGCGTGGGGGTCCCTCCACCCTGTGCCCAGCCATCCCGCTGCCCCTGTGGAGACTGTCCTGGGTGCCCGGGGCTGTGGTTCCCTTCCCCCTGCTGAGAGCCGGCCTTGGAAGGGGGTGATGAAGCTCTAGTAACTATAGGCAGGTGTAGTTTTCCAAGGATCTTTTTTTGGAAAAAGACTGTGGTTTGACATTCTCGTTATTTGGTTACAAAAGGGAACTGATGGGTGAGCCATTTTGTTTCGAACTTCCGTGTACGCTGTGACTTTGAAAGCTTTGCTTGTGTTCCCGGGTTTCTGCTGTATTCTGCTCAGGAGAGGCCGTGAAATAAATGAAGCAAAAAAAAAAAAACAAACCAAAAACTTAAAAGAAAAATTTACTGTCACTGGGAGCAGAGTTGGGAGTGTAGGAGGCACATGTAGGGACTTTGGGAAGGGTGCAGGGAGAAAAATAAAGGATATCGTATATGCTGTGTATAGGAACGCAAGTTTATTAGCTTAGTTAGTGAGGGATCTTTTGGCCATCCTTTTCTTCCAAAGCGGCTCTTTTTAGGTTTAAAAAAAAAAAAAAGGCAACTTCTAAAATCAGATGGGGAAAGATAAATATTGATTTGAATCATAGACGCAAATGCTAAGATATAAAACTGAAGTTGCTTTTTGAACTCCTTCTGCCTCTACCAAATTCCTTGAAGCCCCCAGGTTCAGGAGCACTCACTTCCCTAGAGTCGGCTCGCTGTGCCCAGCGAGAAGGGTTGTGCCTTTGCGTGGCACTCGGGATGAAGCACGTGCTGAGAGACCGATCGAAAGGGAATGAGCTTTCTTTGTGTTTAACTTCTTGAAAATAAAGCGTATCCCATACCTGCATGTGGTTCAGTTTTACAAGACAGATTGCTGGGCTAATCTGGATGAAACTTTTTTATTTAACATAACTTGATTTCTGTGGATGAAAAGGGCCTTCACTGACTTTTGTTGGAAATTCTCTCCTTTCCCTTCTCTTTCTTCTTTTTTTCCTCCTTTCCTTCCACCTTCGCAGAGCCGCCAACCAAATACCAAATCTCTCAGCCAGATGTATATTCAGCACTCCCAGGAGAACCGCTTGAGTTGCGCTGTCAATTGAAAGACGCCGTCATGATCAGTTGGACTAAGGATGGGGTCCCTTTGGGGCCCGACAATAGGACAGTGATTATTGGGGAGTACTTACAAATTAAGGATGCTACACCCAGAGATTCGGGCCTCTATGCTTGCACTGCTGTTAGGACCCTAGACAGTGATACTCTGTACTTCATTGTAAATGTTACAGGTGAGTGAGTTAAACACAGGTTTTGCATGTAGAAGCTGTAAAATGTGATATAAAGACACATTATGATATAACGTGAAACAGCCCGCTCGGGCACAGCGAGTTGAGCCGAGTTCTGTAGTTATTTCAGATATTTTTCCCCCTTGTCCTGACCCTGAAATGGACTCAGTTTGTATATACTCCTTTTCCTTCATGGGATCCATGGTGATTAACAGCTGCTGAACAGCCCTCTGTTTTATGCCACTATGACAGGATTAAATTATACAGAGTTGCTGTGATGGTGATAAAGTCACTGAAATGAATACACATTTTTTTTCCCCCCTGCATCAGAAGAGGAAAAGGGGTGTCCTGCATCCTTTAAGTTTAGAGATAAATCATTCTGGAGACACTTTGTTCTGTTCAACTGAATGTCTTTAAGAAAAATAAAAATTGTAAGTGGAAAGAGATTTTTGGAGTTAGCAAGCTCCCTTTGGAAACTTCGAAGCATTTCAGGATTATTAGTTGGTTTTGTTAGAATTTTATAAGAGTAACGCACGTTTTGTGGCTGGATTTTCTTCTTCTATAGCTTCTGCACAACTAACATAACATCTGTTCTCCTTGGTAGATAATCTAAGATGTAGCGTTTTGGTTTATTTGTCTGTAAAAATAGGCTGGTTTAAAGACTTGATTATTTTTAATGTGCAGATGCTCTTTCCTCTGGGGATGATGAAGACGACAATGATGGGTCCGAGGACTTTGTGAATGACAGCAACCAGATGAGTAAGTAGCAGCGAACTGCCAGAAGTCACTAGCAAGATCCACGTGGAAAATACTGTCCCATCTTTTGCACTCCTGCCTTCAGAGCTTCTTGATTGTTAACTGCATGGGCTGTCAAATAGTGGTGTCTTTGTCCTTCTCTGTTTTCTGTTTCACATAGTTCGTAACTTGGAAAAGAAAAAGAAAAATAAACTAATATTCTTCTAAACACGCTTTACTGGTCTGTACTTTCTTTCTCCCTTCTTGCTAGCTTTTCTGCAGTTTCCTTTCTTCCTGAATTGAAGTTCAGTCTTTGTCTGGTTTAGACTCTCACAGATGAACTAACTTTTCCTGAACCTGAGCTGAAATTTAACAGAAGAAACAAAGATCCAGCTCACTTTGTTAAAAGGTGGTATGGAAACTTTAAAAATAAAATTAAGTCGTCGTGAGGTAAATCCTGCAATCCTTAATTTCGGCAGAAATCTCGCCGGGGAGAATGAATTTGGAGACAATGAGGTTCTTTTGTCTGCAAAGGACCTCAAGGTTTGTCGCAAAGAAAGCAATCCAGCACTAAAACCACATTTTGTGTTACTTATGCATGATGAAAACGGGCTAAAAGAGTCTTAAACCTATCTGAATGTTAAACTTCAGTCCCTTTAGAGAATTTGGAAAGCTATTAATAAGCTCTAAATAGAGCAGTCACTAAGAAAAAAAATATGTAAAATTCATATTGGTTCCTTATGCCCCTATGCACTGTTGGAAAATCCCCGTGGTGACTGGTAGTTTGCTATCGCATGTGCTTTGTAAAGTCAATAACACACAGAACACAGAAATCCTTCACGGGAGATGTCAGCTAGTTACAGAACGCAGTAGCCAGGTAGTGTATTTGCTCCTCAGCCTGATTAGTAATTGGCAGCTAAACTGTACGCTTGAAACACTTGTTCAGATGATAACGCATGAGCCTGATTTCAGCTCTCCTAGTTAGTTACTGTTGTATACGGCTGCCCCTGGTCTGAAGCTGTGAAACATTAGATGCTATTTAAAATGATATAAGTTCTTAGCTGCCTGTTTGGCCCCTGCCATCTGTTAGTGTGATTAACCCGCTCTGATTCACAGGTGCAGCTTGAAGTGGCTGAGATTAAGCAGCTGGAGGCTGCTCTGACAAAGGAATGTGGTGGCAAAGATAATTGGCAAGTTTGGAAAAGGGACACTGCTTTTAAAAGAAGTTGTCTAGGCAAAACCCACAAACCCACGCAACGTTAGCGTTCCCCTGAAAAGGACTCGTGGGTAGAAGTTCCTTTTAGGAAACATCCCGTTGTCTGTTATCGCTTTAGAGTTTATTGGTGTTGGTCAGAAAAGGGCTTGCAATATTTTCAGTGTGTTAGCGAAGGCAATTGTGCTTCTAATCCGTGCTGATGGCTTTGGAGATTCACTGTGAGCACAAATGGGTTTTGGAAGTGCATATAGCGAGAAAAAAGAAAAGGACCTGATCTCAAGGCAACGGTGCTCCGTAACAACGTGGTAACGATTCCTGCCCTTTCGTGCAACAGGGAGAACTACCCAGTGGTGTCCTCTGTAACGCTAGTGATGTCCTTGTAACATGAGCTATCATTTTAAGCTACTGTTAATCAATCTTGATTCAGGAGCTGGTGAAAGGCCATTGACAATTTCCGTCTGCCAGGGATGGGGTGTGTACTTTAGCAGGGGTCAGTCACACTTTCCCTCCTCTAAATGAAAGATGCCTCTAGAGCGTGAACGTTTAAACATCGCGGATGGCGGGGAGAGCACAAACTCTTGCAGTGTAGAAGGGAGGAAACTGCAAGAAGACAGATTGCTCCCGAGAAGAGTGTTGCACAAACAAGTCCTCATGAGACTGGTCTTTACGAGGTGCCCACAAACTGTTGGGGCTTCTCGCAAGCTGCGTTCGGGCGCCGGGAGCAGCGCAGCCTTCCTCCCGGTGCCCGAGCGCTCGATGGGAAGAGCTGGAACCAGAAGAACGATCGTGGCACTGCATCGCTGCAAGCGCTCTGTTTTCAATGAAAAGTTGCATCATAGTCACTCAGTTGGATTAATACAACGTTGCTGAAAGAGGGTTGTGATTTGGCAAGATCAGAGCTGTGTGAAAGTTAGGGGTGGGACTTGGTGTGGTGCTTTTGCAAACCACTGAAGCTTGTATATGTAGTGTCTTCTAAGCGTTCCCATCAGTATCGCTTGCCATTCCCCTTCTAGATTTTATATTGTATCCAAAAGGCCGCATCTAATTTAAGAAACTGTTGCAAGACAGATTGAAAAATGAATGAGGAGTTGAGGAGTAGCCTAAGTCCTCCCTGAGCATGCCGTGTGGCAGGCAGGGGTGTATAATGGTCAAATCCCCTTTGCCACCTTCTCCTGCCTACGTTAGGCAGAGCCGAGGGAAGTCCAGGACCTCACAAGCATCCCTGGTTGCTGCTCTTTAAGAAAAAGAAGTCTTTAAGGTTTCCTGAATCATGGTTGGAGCTTTGCAGATCTAAAACAATTTAACTGATAATTTACATACAAATTACAGCTGTGATCATTAAGGATAAGCAATGGAAATTGGCCTGGTTATGCCTTTACTGATAGAAACAAAAGGCCGTAGTCTTCAAAGGTTGTTGCTTTTTGATGAAACAATTCTGATAAAGTCCAGCTGTCCTGGCATGTTAATTACGACGTGATGAGGCAGGAAACGGCCGTAGTGCCTTCCACAGGAAACCGAACCTTGGCATTCTCATTCCTGCATGTTTAAAAGTAAAGCAAACCTTTTAGAGCTCTTTTATTTACGATGGTAAGTATTCTTTTAAGCTTTTTTTATTTTCCTTGCCTCTGTCACAAATATATTTTCAGAGGCCAAGGTTTTCCAGTGCAGGCAGAGAGACTGTGGAGGAAATCTAGCCTCATTTTCAAGGCTGCCCAGAACATACAACAGCTCTTGAAGTCAACGGGGCCTTTAAGTGGCTTGGTAGCTGCGACGAGCAACTCGCTCTTGGGAGAGGAGGGCACTTGTGTGTACACCCCTGCGTTTGACCATTTGCCCTGTGTGTATTTTTAAGTAAAAGGCATGCAGAGCAGATTTCGCTCCGCGTTTGGTGTCCTTCTATCTTGACAGATATTTTAACTGTCTGAAAAAACGCTGTGGTAGATTTGTTCCAGACTGCATCCTGAATAGCTTTTTATTACTTCCAGCTTTTGTTGAAGGGATTAGTGCTTGTGGAAGGTGCAGGATTGGTTCTGCTGCAAAATAGTCCTCTCTCTCCACAAAATGGCTTTGTTGGCAACTCGGTTTTTCCCTTTGTTGCCCTAAGGAGGTGCCTCAGCTTGGTTCTGGAGGGCCACCTCCAAGGCTTTTTCTCCAGGACCTTGACCTGGCACTTCCTTTTACAAAGCTAAGGGCTGATCATCATCAGTTCCTACCGGCAGCGGTGGAATATACATTGTTGGTACTTCTTGCCTTGTCCTCGTCATGATTTTGAGAGGTAGCCCTAACTTAAGGGATATCTATAATCCTGGCTTGGTGCTGGCAAGGCAGGAGCTGTTGTGATGGTTGCACTGAGGTCCACCAACAGTAATTTATTCTGGAGGCCCCTGGGTAGCCCTGAAGATGCTGCTATTCCATCTTGAATTCTAGTCAGGCGACTGGAAGCTTTATGGCTTTTTTCCTTATCACCCTTTAAACAATTTCTTCTGGGCCAAGCAATGGTAAATTGGCACCAAGAACAAAAAGTATCTAAATGTAATCCACATGCTGTTCTTTTCATGCCTTGAAGAATTTCAGAAAGGATGAAACAAGGTTCAAATTATCAAATCCTGTAGAGTGGAAACGCACTCAAGGGAGCAGCAAAAATTGGATGTTGCCTAGAAGTGTTTTTTAATTAAAGGTCAAACACAATAGTACTGAAAACCTTGGGGGGGGTCTGATGTCTTTTCGGGTGCACTATTGCCTGCTCGAGGTGCTTGTCAGGCAGGCTTGGAGTTGACTACTTTTGTATTTCTTTGTATTAGATAAGACCAAATAAAAATCGAGGAGTCCTGAAGTGAAGTGGTCCCCTGGGCTGCCTAATTTCAATTTCAGATGCAGGAGATTTGCCTGATTAGATGTAATGTATTTGCAGCGGAGTGCAGTGTGGGTCAGCAGGATATTTTCTTCACTAATGAGAGCTCTAAAAGCAATCAGGAATTCCCACCCGTTCCCCTGCTGCTCGTTACCGCTCCGCGCCAGAGTCTGTCCTGTTGTTGCTGTGAACTTTGCACAGCGGTGCTACCTACTTCCACCTGGTCTGTTAGCGAGGATGGGATGCGATGGACACGGTCTGTAAGAGGACTCGGCACTTGGTGGTATATGCTAGTTAACTACGTTCATTATTGGTGTCAGTGAATCTGGATGTTCTTCCTCTCAAGACAAGTAGAAGCAGTAAAAGGTGCTTTTAGGTTATGATAATTTAATCTATAAAGAAAAATGCTGTGTGTTAATTGGATCAGTTGCTGTATGGAAGCACAAAATGAGGACGAGCGTTGGGGTCTGTGGATGTTGCTGCCTTTTTCTCTTTTCCCTTAAACATACCGAGGAGCTGCCAATATACGTTGCTACTTCCTAGTGAAAAGTGGTAGGATGTCTTGAAGCGTTTTCAGACGGTGTTGTCGACATGTGATGTCCGCATGTTTTTCTCCAAGCTCCCCTGTAATTCAGGAGCATTGCAGGTTATGCTGATGTGAGGGTTGGGCAAGGGGAAGCTTTCCAGGCTGAGTCCTTTCTCCCAGCGCAGAGAGTTTCCTTTCCCCCTCTCTCCGTGGCACAGAGCTGAGCCGCTTCTCTTCGTTCCTGCCTGCATCCCCCCGACCTCTTCTCTGCTCCCACCTCTTCCATAGAGAAAAAGTTTTTCCTCCCTGTGCATTTTTTGTATATGAGTCTTTCTGGAGCACTTTGCTTCCAGGGGCAGAGTTTTTTAAAGGATGAAGATTGATGGAAAAGGGGGGGTTATGCAAGAAAACCAGAGGATGAACTGCCCTGTAATGCAGTACAGGCTGGTAGCCGAGTAGAAACCTGGCTGCACGAAGCAGCCTTGTTTGGGGAACTGGTGGTGGACAGATCCTGACCAAGTCAGATGTCCTGGTCCTGGGCTACACCCTGACAGGAGCTTCTCAGAGCTTGGTCCTTTCAGCCTGTGCTTGCATGGGCGAGCTGTGGAGCCTGTGGTTCAGAGGTTGTGCTTGCCAGCAGATGCTTCCAAGCTTTTTATGCTCTATAGGTCTGAGAAGGTGGGTGTGATGGACGTGATGAGAAGAGACCGTGCTGGCTGCAAAGCTGCTGGGGTGGTGTTGCCAGTTTGGGGTCAGATCTAGGCACTGTGCTCTGTCTGAGATACCAATATAACTGGTTCGGATGGTTGATTGGCCTTGACCTGCCACAGTTGACTTTGGGGGAATTGTGGGTAGGGCCCAATATTGGTCACCTTACGTTGCCTTGTGGAAAATGTTTAGTGATCCAGAGAAAATATCCTTTTAATTTATCAGTACCAACATGTAATTCCGCCTTTGCCTGGTATACTTGTAATGTAATTTGGTGTTTGCGTGCAGTAGTTAATTCCTTTGGCTGGCTTTGTTTAAAGTCTTCTGTTATTTTAATGTGATCCTGGTTTTAGCAAATAACGTTAACAGTGATTTTCCTTGCATCCCTAATTCACTTTGGGCCGTGTAACAATTTCTTAGTGTTGCAGTTAAATTTTCAATAGTTACCTGATTTTCTATTTTGATTACATGCACAAATTTGCTTTGCTTTTCTACTTCATTAATTTTAACACTAATTGCCACTTCAGGCAAAAAAAATAATCACTTATCGTACTTAGCATCATTATAAGACTTGCTTTTGGAATGTTTTCTTTATACTGAGAGAGACGTTGTTAAAGGATTTATTCCTGTGTTTTCTATCCAGCTGTATTTTTATTTAGAGAGGGGGGGGTGGCAGGATTTCTGAGTTTGCACTGATTGTAAGAACTGCTATAAATATTTGAGGAACGGAAGAGTTTATTTATAGTGGAGCGTTAGGCTGCTAATGAAGGAAATGAAACAGGGCTGAGAGAAATAGAGTTATTTTTCTGGACCCTTTTAGTCTTAAAAATTCCACACTAATCTGATTTGCTTCAGGAAAACTCCATTGTAAAAGAAATTAATGTTTCCTACTATTAAACAGATCTTGAATCTTTAACTTTTTAAAAACTGTTATGGTGAGGCAACTGAAGTGATGCCATGAAGATGCTGTGCAACGTAGCCAAAGTGGTGCACGGATCCGGAGCATGCGATAACCTTGTATATGGATCTGTCTATCCAAATTTGCTTCTTGGAGGGTAAAAATGGATGGGTAGTTGTATGTTTTGTTCTGCTGTGTTTGCTGTACTTGTACGTGACAGCTGATTGACAACCTGGACAAGAGAGGGGTTTTCCACGTGCTCCTCGTGTGGGCACAGGCTGGGCCAGGGCATGGGAAGGGGCGAGCGAGAGCCAGGAGAGCCTTGCCAGGAGCTGGTAAGAGTGATCACTCCAGTAAATACGAGCTCAGAGAGACACTCTTGTTTTGTGCCGTGGTGCTGGGCATCGGTGAACATTTGAGCTTCAACAGGCTCACGAGACTGGGAAATCCCTGCAAAATGATCAGCGCTATTGCTGAGTTTTGCTGGTCCTCCATTTGTAAATGTATTTTAGTGCTTTCTATGACAGTAACAGCACAGCTCACATTGCCATGGTACACTAAGTTTTAGCGTGCTGCCAGGCAGGTAGGTATGTTTTTCTGCCTTCTGACAGATGGGGAAAGGTTAAGGCTGAGGCTCCCAACAGGTCTTCTGACTTGGTCTGTCTGGCTTCAGAGCCAGGGCCCGAGAATTCAAAGTTTGCTGAGCGCTCACAGTAACTCAACTTGAGGTCAAAAGCGTCCGATCATTTGAGTCTGCTGAAAACTCGGTCCCTCTGTCCTGCTCGACATATGCAAAACAAAGCATATCTGTGGTTAATTATTGGATTTTTGTCATAAATTATATAGTTAAGGCTGCAGACTGAGCCATTTGTGAAACTCTGGTCAACGCTTGTGGCATATGATTTCCAGTTGTGTACTCTTTCTAAACCACGCTGTCTCTGCTAAAACGGATACGTGCAGCACTTTGTGTCTGTGGAAGGGGCTGGAAAGGGAGCCCAGTTACCGAGTACTGATATTTCTGGATGTTTCTCTTTGAAACAGGGGCACCCTATTGGACACATACGGACAAAATGGAGAAAAGGCTACACGCGGTGCCAGCAGCGAACACCGTCAAGTTTCGTTGTCCGGCGATGGGAAACCCAACACCAACCATGCGGTGGCTGAAAAATGGGAAAGAGTTTAAACAAGAGCATCGTATTGGCGGATATAAGGTATGTCCTCATGATGTGATTTTGCAATGATTTACAGCAAGGCTGAAAAAGAAAAAAAAAACCACAAAACCCAACAAACTTACTGAAGTCAACAGAAAATCTTTTAATGGCCTTGGATCAAATGTAGAATCAAAAAAAAAAAGTAATTGTTTTCTTCTGGGGAAGGGCGGATCGTTTCTTTGGCGGTTACTGAGTGCTAATTCTATATTTTATTTTTCTCAAATTCAAGCTTGTAGCATAGCAGTGCAGCTAAGGGTTATTTATAGAGACTTACTTGGAAAACTAAAGACCGACTTTGCAAAGCAGAGTAAGACTATTTTGCTGTATTCGTTTTCAGCTGCATTGTTAAAAACATGACCATCCACTCTGGTGATTGTAGGCAGTTTAATAAAGGAAGGGTTGGAAGTCAAAAGTTATTATTTTCTATAGAGTTTATGGTCTGTGAAACTGAAATGGGAAGCAGAATTTGAGGGAAAGTAACAGCAATTACTTACAAGGGTTTGTTTGAATTTTAAACAGCTTCAGATTAGACGTTTCATTCTAAATTGGTGGTTACTGATTAAGAGAGAGTTTTTAGGGAGGCCAGCTAGCTCTGCGGGTTAGTGCATGGACCTTTAACCTCCCGGTATCTGCCTAGGTCAGGTCAGAAGTCAGGATTTGGTCATCTTATCCCGCGCCTTACGGGGGATGGGAGTGTGCGACATTGGCATCAAATTGCTGTTCAAGCGCTACCCTTGCCGTCCTGCCCCGCATTTCTGAGCTACCGTAGCCTCTTCTGCAGAACGTCTATCGGTGGCTTCCTCGCCTACCCGACACCTCAGCAACTTCTCTCCAAAGATGAGGAGTTTCTGAGTTAGTCACCTTGTGTCACGGTTGTAAGTCCCAGCCTAGAACTTGTGCCAAGGAGCTCAGAGCAATTTGTAATGGTAATTAAGACAGAAGTTAACTGACTTTTACAGACGATTAAGTAAGCTTAAGACTGAGTCCTGGGGGCAGCCTCCTCCGGTACCGTGCCACTGCCTTACCCCAGCAATTGCAGTATTTTTGGGGTGCAGTGTTTTGCGATGCCGTGATGGAGCCAGGATGTATATGGCTTCGTGTGCTGTTGACTCAGATCCTGCTTGGTACAAAAAAATATGTTTTCCAGTGCAGAGGAGGACAAGCCATAGTCTCCTTTCCTCTCTAGCTAGATTTACTGTAGAAAGTGTCAATTTTTCCAACATTTGTGTTAGCGGAAAGCGAAGCCCAGAAGTCTCCCCGCATGAACACTAATTATCTAAGTAGACTTTTCCATCTATGTTTGCTTACACCATAAATTACTGTTGCTTATGAGTGTACACCTGGCAACACCTTCTGCCTTTCATAACTCTATGGAGTGTTAATGAATTGGCTACAATTCAGTGATTTTCACCTTTCTCAGTGCTTATTTAAAAGCAAAAAAAAAGCCAATTAAAAAAAAAAACCAAAAAAAACAAAAAAAAAAAAAACCAAAAAACCCCAAACTAATCCTGTCTTGGAAAATAATAGTAACTGTTTCAGTACTAACTGAGACATTATTTGAATAGTTTACATCTCATGAAGGGGAAATGCAGATATCACTCTTGAAAACCATGAAGGAAAATGTGTGTTTTGCAAGGCAGGCTGGAGATACCTGATCTCTGGTTTGGGAGGGTGATCATTGGCGGGGTAAATCAGCCCACGTGGGGCTCCGTGCTGCCACTGCAAGCCTGTGTTAGGGATCTGGGTGAGCTCATTTAGACTTGTGCCCATTAAGTGGCACAAATTAAATTTTTGCTCATGTGTATTAAACGCATACAATTTCCTAGGTATGTATGTACTTTGGGAAGAAACCACAGATGCCTGTTTCTAAAGCCAGCTGGATAAGTGAAGTATATACCTATAATTCTAAACCATAACTTCTTACATCTTTTTGGTCTAAAGGTAAAAAAGAGGGGACACAGCTGTGGATTTTAGACTTTCTTGTTGCTCAGACATCAGATTTCAAACGACCCGGTAGCATTTACTTATCATAGTCATTCTGCTTACCAAATCTATGTATATTCCAGATTCTGTTGGTGTTTTGAATAACCATCTTTTTAAGATGGAAGCTTGCTTTCAGTGAATGGGTGTTGAAGAATGAGGCCTCCAGAGCTTCTGGAGGCTGTGCCGACTTCTTGTTAGAGGGGCAGGATGAGATCACTGCAGGCTTAGGTTAAAATTTTTCTGAAATAAAGAGAAAATCTTATTTTCTTGACACCTCTATACCAACAAATATGTAATGAAGGAATCCTCGGAAAGAACTGAAGCTTTCCATGTTGGTCTGTGTTCAGCCAGGTATCACAGCAACTCATGATAATTATTTTACGCTAATTTGTCTTGAATCTGGGCATTGCTATACGTAAAGCATTTCTGCTGGAGATCTTCATGTTCATAATGCTTTGAGCGACTAGAATAGCTGGAACCAAACGTGGCCGTATCTGCCAACACCAGTTGATGTAACACCATCCGTCCCTTTCGGAAGAGGCAATCATCCCTTGAAGACTTTAAGAACAAAGTAAAGGGAAGGAAAATGTGAAGCTTTCCAGTAATCCTCCAGCCACCTCTCTCCTGCTGCCTTGAGCTAAGATATCTCTTCTCTTTATCGCAATCAGATAGTGGCCTGTAGCACTTTGTCCCACTGACTGGGGAATGTCTTGAGTCAATTTGCACTCAGGCAGTCTAGCAGAAGGGTGTATGTGCTGGCCAAGATAGCTTCGAGAGCAAAATTCCTCCACCGTGACTAATTCTGGGTGGTGAATTTCAAAATCGAACCTTTTATGATTTGTCAAGGTATACCCAAAGTTCCTACAGCAAAGAGAGAGGGATCAGTTATTGAATGTCTAAACCCTTTTTAGTCTTTTTTTAACCTGTCTTTAAAGTGATGATAGCTCTTGCTTGTGCATTTAAAAGCATTTTATAATGTCTTTGAGTGAATAATATAAATCCTCTATCAGAGACCACAGGATCCTTTACTTTTCTGTACACCACCCGGAAAGCAAATATATTTCTGTCAGTTGTTACTGTTTAACAGGTGTGTGTTTTCACATATGCGTTTTGATAAGCTTCATCACTACAGTCGTCGTAAGACACATTTAAATTCAGCCAGGTAAATAAAGTAAAGAAAGAGTTCTGACTCTATAGGAACTGTAAAAGCCTATGGCTTTTGTATGGATGTTCTGCACTTGTTCTCTCTGCCTGAGCAGTGCCGGTATATGTCTGAACTGTGCTGATTTTGTGAGGAATCGTATTTTGGTTTCTAATCCTTCTTTCTTTTGAAATTCATTTAAAATTGACCCCTTTTTACCATTTTTTGCTAAGTGACAACTTTTCATGATGTATCTGTTCATTGAAGACACGTATTTTAAAATTAAACAGAACTGTCCGCAGTTTTTTATATGATACTCCAAAAGCAAAACATTTCTGTGAAACATTACTTGCCCTTTCCTAGATTTCTGACCAATATTTCGTGGCATTTTGATTCCAGTTTAGGTTTCTCAGCTCCAAGCTATATCTTAAGGGTACAGTTGTATGCATTTGATATTGATATTTTAGTTTCAAAATTGAATTATTTGGAGAGAGTCTTTGGAAGAATTGGTTAAAAATTTGATGGAGAAGATGGCCCAAAATAAACACCTGAGTAATTTGCCAGAAGTGTCCATACCTGGTCAGGAAAAAAATATTTTGAGATTATATTTATTATCTCAGTAAAGTATCATTTTTGGGTATGAAGCACAGATAAAACAAGAAAATAGGTATTGCAAAGCAATTAAAAAAAAGAGGGCAAAAGCAGTTATTAAACTGTGTTGACAAAGTATCTGAAGGGTCAAGCTGTGATTCGGGATACTTGGAATGCGGTTGTTGCCTGAATTTCCCTGTATCAAGAAAGGGAGTGACAAATTGGAAGGGGTACCCTGAAGACCAGGTGGTGGAGTGGGTGGGACTGTGTGGGTGTTCTCTGGGATTTTGGAAGAACTCAATATGAAGTAGGGCTTCGGGGAACAAAATAGTCGAAATAACAGGGTAATAGCTGGCAAGGAGCTAGTCAGGTTGGAGAGCTGGTAACTCCCACAACTGACAAATCTCTAGCTGTGAACACTTGTCCTTTGCTGGACCCCATGTGCCTGGTGAGGATGCTCCTGCTTTCTGCGGCTTGTTGCTGCCCTCGTGTTTTTTCCTAGTGGATTAGTTCACGTGAGCTCCCTAATACGTTCTGTCTGCCAGACGAGCTCAAGTCATCTATTTAAACAGCTTAAATGGACCCAGTTGGTATTACCCAGGGAAACTTATGTAGGGAATATTTGGAGAGCTGTAGCACTGGTGTCTTCAGTTAGAAGGGTCCTGGTGAGCAACCAGGAGGGAGCTAATGGCTTTAGCCTGTGTTACCAAAGAGACCACCTATTTGTAACTTTGGTCAGAGGGGTGGGGTTTTTTGTTTGGTTTGGTGTGGGGTTTTTTTGTTTTGTTTTGTTTTTTCTCCCCAAAAATAAATATCACTGTTGTAGTTCATCCATACGCAGAAGGCTGGTGTAAGACTTGTGTGCTGTGGAAGCACTGCTTCGAACCTCTTTTGAAACTAGCTTTTACATAAACTGGTGTGATTTTGGCATTGATTGTCAGTAATGGCACCAGTTTTGCTGCCCGAAGACAGGCTTTACTGGGACTAGGGAGTGGCGGCACCTTACTTAAAATGACCACGTTAACAAAGCCTGTACAATCAGGGTCTTGCAAGCTGCTTGGCTGCAGGGATGTGGCAGGACCGTTGCGTGTCTGAGAATGAAAGGTTCAATTTGGGAGTCTTCAGCAGGAGAAGATGCCGTCATCCCCAGCAAAGGGGAGTTTTTCTGGGCTTTGCAATGCTGCACTTGTAACCAGAAAGGAATAAGCCAACAAGCTGAATCTAGTTGAATCCAGATTGATGACATAAATCCAGTTGTGTGATGATGTGTTATAAATGCTTTGGGCCTCTATAGCAGTTGTTTAGCTTAAACTGAAGAAGCTTAAGCTATTGTTTTATTATAAAGATACTATCTCTTCTCATTGGAGTTACAAGAAGGGAAATTGCACAAATACTTTTTAATATTGCCATCCAGTATATCCACTTGTGGCTGTAAGTTAGTTATATTTTCTTATTGAATGCTAAACAAATCTCTTGTGTTTTCCTGTCAAATTAATTACTTACAGCTTGTTACCAATTTTTATTTTGTTTTAACTTCCCTGGAACAGTGATCTGGTCTTCCTGTTTTGCAGTGAAGTAGGTTAAAAACACTTGCTCTGATTCTGAGAAGTGTGATGTAACTTGTAATGGCAAAAAGTTCAGGTCGCTTTGACCAAGTCTCCCCCAAAATAGCTCATTAAGAAGTAAAATATTCAAAATATGTAGCTGTTGTAATTGTTATTTACCAGTGTTTTATGACAGTAATTCTTCCTGACCCAAACTTTGATTTTCAAGGTTGCTTAGCAGAATAACAAGACAATAAAATAACCCTGATAAACTCTTTCTAGCTTTATAAACTTATTTCTTAGCTTTTCATAGTGTGAAAAAAAAAATCAATATATGGTTTTGATGTATACTGTCAGGACAGGCGGATGGGGAAAGGAGCTGTGAGTTTGGGCTGGAAAATTTGGGGTCATGTTGTCACACATTTCTGCAACGTTTGATTAGCATCCATGCCCTTCACCTGCTGCTGAAGTCTCGTCTACATTTTGGTTGTTTTTCAAAACCCTCATGGCCAGTTGTTAGCTAATATTATTGGCCCATAACTGGACAGTAATAGTAATAACTAGCTAATGAGCTAATTACTAGCTAGGGGGACTAGGAAAGCCGGGAGCCCCTTACAGAGAAGACTCTTTTCTTCCAAGCTTTGAACTGAAGGCATTTTTGCCTCCAGCAAGTATGAGAGCTAAGCTCTTGGCACCAGGGACACAGCCCTGCGTAGCCTTTTCCTGCTGGATAAGGACCTACGCAATAGTCAGGCACGAAGCAGGATTTCAGACCTGTAGTTGTAATGATCTTTTAAGAATGTATAGTTACTGGAAGTGTCACTGAATGGTCCATAAATTTTTCTGGTGTACTGTACTGAATTACTACTTTCCATTTGGCTGATTAAAATGACTGTACCAGATTGTATTTTTATTCCATTTCTTAAAATACGTACTTTGCAGTTTAAAAGTTGTACATTACAGCTACATAACATTAAGATCTTTGAGTGCTTTGTCAAAAATGTAATGCTAAAACAAGGGATTAGTGGATAGCCAGCAAAAGGTCATGTTGGGAGCCAACTTATTATGCAGGAAATGTATATATGTACCGGATGACTCTATATCCTTCCAGTACTGGACTGGATCGTATTTTCTGCAAGATCAATGCCAACGCTCCTTTTGAGTTCAATTGGGAACAGAATCAGCACCTTTAATACATTCTGTCCAAGAAGGATTGTATGAAATAAATGTATATCCTTATGCTCTGTTGCCATGAGGATTTTCTTCAGGCATTTATCATGAGGCAGCATCTTCATTTCTTTCTTGTGGTACCCCAGAGCAGTAAGAGATGTGGTCACTCCACGTGTCTGTGGGAAGGATCCCAAACATTGCCCTTTTGTACTTTGTTTCACCAAAATGCAGGCTAATTGAGCTATTAGAGAGAGATGGAGCCTTAGATGTTAGGGGATCACATCCATCCCATATTGCTGGTGGGTAGTTAATATTATCAGATGATTGTTTGGAGACAGATGGGAAATATCCTGAGGGTGTGAATTTGCTTTAGAGCGGATTGAGAGGTAAAGCCTGGTAAGACAACTGCTGCTAATTGGTGCCATCCTCCTAAGCCTGCTAGGGACTGAGCATGCACTGATGTCTGCAGTGCTCTGATCAGGGGCGAGGTGAATTTATAGCAGAATGCGTGAAAGCTTTCACTGCTGCAGCCGTGCTGTACCTGATTAGGAGTAAATAAAGTATTTCAGTGTCCAGAACTGTCAGGCGAGCACAGAAGAGGCTTTTAAACATGGTTTACAAAAGGTTAACTATTCAGAAAACAGTTCTTTTGGAGGGGGAGAGGGTGAAACTATGCTAGGGAAGTTCCCAACCTTTCTGGTTACAACCCGCCAGGTCCGCAACCAGCACTGGAGTCTCATCATGGAGAGCGTGGTCCCGTCTGACAAAGGAAATTATACGTGCATAGTGGAAAACCAGTACGGATCCATCAATCACACCTACCATCTCGACGTTGTTGGTAAGTAAAACTCTGTCACATGTAAGACTATGTTCTTAATTAATGGAGTTTCTCTATTAAAACATTTAGAACTAAGCTGATACATTTTGCATTAGTTTTGAAGATGATTTCACAGTATTCTAAATATTTCACTATATAACCATTTGCTACATAACTTTGTATATTCGTCTGTCTCACTCGTGTCTGTAGGACTAATCTACCCCTGCCTTGGCAAAGGTGTAACATCCACATGTGCAAGTGAGTTCTTGTTGCTGTGGTACACCTACAAGATTACTGTGCTGAACAAATAATAAATACTGATGCAATTTTAGTCATTAGCATTACAATTTAATTATTAATTGTACAGTTGTACTAACACAAATTTTAATAACTGCAGTTGTGAAAACTGTCAAGTGATCCTTTAGATTGTTGTTATTATAGCTGAAATGATTTTTTTTTTTTTAATGAAAAGCTAGATATTGACTTTGGTGAAGCTAGTGCAGATCTGGAGCTTCAGGAAAGGTACTGTGCATTCACAGCAGTGTAACGGAGATCCAACTGTAGCCCATTGCGTGGGCTATGAGGAGTCCCTGAAACACAGGTGACAAAAATTGTGAAGAAATGGTTTTACTTGAGGACAAATTCTAAAAAGCTGTCTGAATTCTTGGGAGTAGCAAAGCTGTGATTCCACAGGACTACTAAGGACATGCTTAGTGATATTAACTTAATAATACCAGAATCTTGTTGACTTTAATAAGGCTTACACATATTTACTTAAGTGCTTAGCTAAATTAGGGCTTGAAATCTCAGGAACCAATTCCATTCAGCCCTACTCTTGCTGATTAGCCTGGATGGGTGTGAGCAGTTTTATTGCCTCTGAAGGCATTGCTGTCCAAAAGTAATCAGTTTGGCTGTTGTAGGAGGACCCGCTGGTAGTGCCTTTGGGGACCTGAGCTGCAGTTTCTGAAGTATGCCTTGAATGGGCTTTGCTCTCTCCAGGCTTGTGGGATGATCCGAGGGTCACAAGCTCTGTGGATAGAACTTTTGATCGATCAGTATTGAAAGCAAAAATGAATTTGATTATTGTAAGCTATTTTTGGCTGCTGACTGACCGCCCAACTTATTTTGTGGAGGATCTTACTGTGAGTTTGGGTTTATATGACCAAAACAGTGACAAAATTTTCATTTCCCTATTTCTTGGTTGTTTTTTACATGACTAAAAATGCATCTCTTGCATTGTTTTGGATGCTCTTTAAAAGTAGCGTCTTATTTTGTCTGAGACCCCCCAAATCCAAAAGAAAACAAGTGCCAGCTTCTCAGCAGCAAGAAATGAAAACATTCCTCACAAAAATCCCAGTGAGAAAATGCCTTCGTGGAGCAGAGAAGGAAAAAGATAATTTTGTGATGGGGATGCCATCAGACCGAAGCCTTGCCACCAGCCCCAATACGTTTAAGTCTTCAAAGCCAGTTTGTGAACCACCCGTCTCACCTGTACTTGGCTTTAGGTAGTTCACACTGAAAGCAGTGAGGATTTTTATAGCCTTGGCAATATTTTGTCATCCTTGGCAGAGTGAGCTGTGGGTATTGTTGAAGTGAACCGAGCGACTGGCAAAGCCATTTTTGTTTGAACACTTATTTAAGCAAAGTTTACGGAGGGTGCAGCAGCAGCGCCTGCCAGAGATGGTAGTAAATTGTGTTCTGTGTGCCGCTGTCCTCTGCTGACCACCTTCCCGGAGGGCGCGAGCTGCTCGCGTGGGCTCGCCAGGGATGAGGCTTGATTTACAGAGCCTAGCCCAGGAAGAATGTAAGGAGATGATGAGTTGTGGGATTTTTGGAGTTTTTCTTGGGTTTTGGTTTTTTTTTTTTTCTTAATCCTTTAGGGAGCCTAGATTGACTCAACTTTGGTTTTGCTTAAAACTGTTTTTTAGTAGGCTACGTGGGCAGAAAAAGCCAGTTTTGCAATATTGGGAGTTTTCCTTGCTGAAACAAAACTGGTTAAAAGTTCCCCTTCCCTTCTCTGTCCCCTGCTCCCTTTCCTCGTTGCCACCCCAGTCCCAGTCTGGCATGTCTCATGTTGCCTGTAAGTTTCTTCACCCATTTTTTCTAGCAGATGTGTTCGTGGATGATGTGGTCACTTGAGCAAATATTTGTCAGAAGCCCTCTCACCTCCTCTCCCCCTTTGAGCCTTTTGAATGTCTTCCATTGAGGAATATTATGCAGAAATTTATTTTTCCTGGCAGTAAATTATAGTGACCTGCATGAATGAATGGAATGGTAATAAGGACTATGTAATTTATTTAAATGTCTATTCCTTTCCGATAGAGAGGCAGAAAAGTAAATAATGAGATTTTTCTAAAGTGACTAGTGATTTGGGGTGCTGGGTACCCAGCTGATGGCACCCAAAGGTGCCCTGATTTTCCCTGAGCGAATATTCAGCGTTTTCTGATGCTCAGGGCCTCTGAGATAGGAAACCAGAAGTCCAAAAGTGACTTTTGCAAGTCACGACCTGCATTTTAGAGCTCTGCGTACTTAATCATTTTACTTCCTTTTTGCATTGAATTTGAGTTAAAGGGTATAATTGTTGTTTTACTTTGAAAACATATGTATGGGAATGCACGCCCTAAGATACCTGTGCTGAATTTAGTGTGAGTCTTTCAAGAGATACTGCACTGGGACTTTAACCTAAAAGGGGGATTGATATTAGAGAGCTCAGCCATTTCTGTGTTGCTAAAAGCTTGTAATAATCGTGGAGGTTGGGCATAAAGTTGCTGAAGCAGTAAATTATGACTGGCCAGAAGGGGAAACTCTGACAGTTTTTCTAGTTAAGAGAGTTCTACAGAAGTTAATGTTGTGCTTTTTTTTCTGTTCTCATATGAATTTTCAGTTCCCACAGGGTTGTGGAGAGTTATGGATGTTTGTTTAGAGGCAATTGCATATGTAGACTGCATCTTAGAAACTTCAGGTCATAATTTTAGGTCAAGTTGTGTGTGGAAAACTGTCAGTTGAAAGCCTCTGAAATTGCTTTTCCTATATGGTTTAACTGGTTCCAGAGCTGATTAAGTGTAAGTAATAGCAAATGGTATTAAACATGGTAATGTATTACACTAACATGAGCATCTGACTATATGGTGTAATGTAGAGAACCCTCTTATTATGTCACAGATTTGGGAGGTATCCCAGCAAAAATCGTGCCAAATAATGACACAATGCTAGTTAGGAATATCCAGAATTACTTGATGCCAATAACTTTCCAAACCTTGAACTCTTTTGACAATTAAAAGCCTGGAGCCAGCAGGGCTGAGTAGTTTTCAGTCAGAACGTAGGTGTGAAGTATTCTCGTTTTTACCTTGTAATTACTTGCAAGAACCCTCTTAAAATAGTCAACTCAGCTCAGATGGTCTCATTCAAATTTACAAACCTGGCAAAACCGTTGCACTGAATTTTTTACAATGGGAGTAGAAAATACTGAAGAAAAAAAGCAGCAAGTCGTTGGCAGCCTCTCTGTATTGCACAGGATACTTGTGCACATTGACAGCTTTAGTGGGGAATTGTCCAGTGGAGTTGGCCAGGATATTCTGTGTTGGACAAAATTGTTCTTTCAGTGTTTGGGATACCCCAATCGACTGCCTTTTCCTCTCTCCTCCTCCTCCGTTTCAAAACAGGGGCTTAAGCAGGCTGTATGCAGGGCTTTGCTCAGGGATACAAATGTGTTAGATGGCAGTAGCGGCAAATGGCGGCAATACAAAACTCCATTAGGATCCTGTGAAAGGGAGATGAGTTGATTTTAGCTTTTTATTGGAGCACTACCCAGAGGCTTCAGTTAATATCCGATACTTATTGTCCAAGGGAACGTGCCAGCGCACAGTAATTGCTTACAACCGAAATGCGGAGAGGACGGGAGAAGGAAATGTCACTGTCCATTTTATAGATGAAAAACCGAGCTGTGGAGCGATGCAATTTCTTGCCCTGGGTCACACAGGAAGCTGGTGGCAGAGCCAAAAAGAAAAGCTGGTACTTGAATCCTAATCCAATACCTTAATTAAAAGAATGTTCTTTCCCTTGTACAGTTTAGCCCGTCAGCTGTTTTTTATACATGCAGCTGAAGTGCCCTTCTATTCTTTTGTGTTTAACGGTAGGTAGAAACTCACATTTTTATAGAAAGCTTACTAATAGACTAACTTCGTTCTCATTAAACATATATAAAGTCACGCAGTCTTAAGGGAGGGCGATTGCAAACGATGTGGTTTTCACTTATGAGTTGTATTGTAGTGAATCCGGGTTGTAGGAAGCAACGTGGGAATGCAGCCACTGAGACTTGTGTATAATTAGATCGCTCCTGGATTGCAATTATCGCTGGAGTACAATTTCAGCAGCGGCAGTTCTGTTTAAGCATGGAAGTAACTAATTGAATTTATATTTTAATGGCAAAAAAAAAGGTTAGTCTTTGAACAATCCTAGCACAGGTAGCCATTTCTGTCCTATTTAATGTCATCATCCAGGGAAACAAAAGATGGTTTGGTTTCAGATGAAGTTTGGCGCATTACCTCATTTACTGGGTTTTATAAGCAGCTGCCATAGCACGACACCTTCCAAGAATGTGTAAGAAGACCCTGCTGTTTACTATAAAAATGAACATAACTTGTCACAAATATTTTTTTTTTTTTTTTTAAAAAAAGTCCTTTTGCAGCCAGTTTAGCTGTACTTTGCCCAGTTTCTAATTTACCTAATAGCCATGCCTTTGGTTCTTGTTACTGAGGAGTGAACTCCAGCGGTGGCAGAGTATCACGCGGTTGTCCCTTAGCAGTAATTCGTATTTTCATGTGAAAGCAGTGTGAGAATAGCTTCTCATCCAGCAAGCACTTTAAATGACTCTCAACTTAAAACTTCTGCCCCAGAAATCTCATGTTTGAGTGGTTTTACTGATGGGTGTGCAAAAAACCACTTTTATTCTGAACTCTTGGAGGGCTTTAAGGTGAATTTTATTCTCGCTTTTTACAGCACGTTATTAAAAAAAAAAATAATCTACTTTTTTGCTATTGATACTTAACTGTTTATATTTCCCTTAGTTAAGGCAGAAGAAAAACCTTTGGTTTTGTTTCTACTCAGTTTTATTTTTGGATTTTCATGTGCTCTCAGAGTCTCTAGCTGTGAACATGGCACAGACACATATATATATATATTTTTTTTTTTTTTTAAAAGGCATGTTTCCATTTTGTCATTCCCGAATTCATAAAAACATATGCATTGTTATTTGCTTTTTGCTGAGGCTTGTTTTGTGGAAACAAAGTTCAAAATTAGTTTGTCTTAACTATAGTACGTTCCTTAATTTCCAAAGAATTATTTTTACGATTCATGTTACATATGAAAAATCAACTGATACCAACTAAATACATGCCTTGGATGCTGCATCGCTAATGTCTGGCAGGAGTTAAATGTAGGTATTACAACCAAGCCTAAACTTGCATTTCTGGCAGATGTGCTTGTAGTTGTTGACTGGCTCTTTACATGGACAAGCTTTGTCTTGACGTCTTCACCCAAGTGCTTGCGGCATGGGACATGATGAGACAGGGGCTGAAAGCATGAAGGAATTCACACTGATGCTTGCCCTCGGGTATGTGGTTAGGCCGAGAGGGAAGAAGGTTTTATTTAATGTACTGATAAGCCTGAGTGTGGACTTTACACCTGGCACTAGGCTTTTGGCAAGGTGTGTGCATCTGAGAAGAAATTACACAAATTGCTTAGTGCTGGAGGCTGTGCGGTTCACTCCTGAAAAGAAAGACCACAGTGTGATGGTTCAGCTCAGGGAAAATGAAAGCTTATGGGTTTTTTTCCCCCCTCTTTCTTAATAAGGTAAAAACATTCCAACCCCCTAGTTTTATAGCGTTAAAGCTTCTGATTTTATTGGAGTAGTCTGGCTAAATTACATTTTATGGACAAATACTGGTGTCATTACTTCATCTGCTGGGTGAACAGTGAATTTGTCATGTTTGGAATGCTTCCTGCAGAGCCTGCTGGGGGAGGACTGGTCTCCCTGTCCCACTTTCTGTCTTATTACAGCCCCAAGGCAGGTATTTCTCTTTCTTTTGATGAGTGATGAACAGGATATTGTTTCAGCTCTGTTATTATCATTTTTAATCATGCCTTCTAATTCGTGCAGTATCCTACTCGTGGAAATGCAAGTAGGAATTTGCAGGAGTTGTCTGAAGATGCTGAGAAGACTGTTGCCTTGTTAAATGTGCAATTGGCACGTGTCGAAAGCCGTGTCTGTGCCTAATCAGAGCGGCTTTTTGACCCGGTCCAGTCTTTTCTCAACAATTTTGTTACTGAAAAAATCAGCAGTGTATTTGGCAGTAAATTGGTAAAGTTACATCCTCATAAAAAAAAGAGGCGGGGGGAAGCTTGAATTATCACAGATATAGAAAAATTGTAAATGAGCTGTGATACAGACTGGATGAATGAACCATATTAAAGGCAAACGCAAGGTTCTTAATCATGACTGTCTTATTAATGAGGAGTTTGCATCTGCATTTCTTCATGTTGTCCCTGAGCGTGGGAGAAAACGCAGAGGTGGAACAACCCCGTGGCTGCAATGGGATAGCTGCCCGTGGTAGGTGAGATGAATCCTAACTGGGAATACCACACTGGTGGTTTTGGGGATTAAACTAGGATTAAAAGACATGTAGCAGAGGGAGAAGTGGATGGAGATGATGGCACTCAGTGGTAGACTGGAGTGGTAGGCATTGGGGGTTGTGCATGATTGTATTTAGCTGAGGCTGGGGTTGGTGGCACTGGGAAGATACAAGAATGAAAGGGTGTGTGGGGTCTTCCCAGAGGTTTATAATGCAGGAGAGAAAAAACCTTGAGGGATGGGTACCGGGGTGAGAGTGGTAAGGGGGTGAGAGTTCTGGCAGTACCAAAGTGTGCACAAATTAGTCAAATGTGAAATTCTGTGGCTGTTAGAGAAAAGGTTGCAGTTACAACCTTCGTGTTGGTGTCCTCTCCTCTCGCTGCTCTGCAAACCACTGTGTGACTTGAAATCCGGAGGTGGCTGTGTTTCACAGGTTTTCAGGATTTTCAGTCGTTAGGTCATCTTTGGATTATTGGATCTTTGGATTATAACTGTTTGTATTACTACTGTTCTCGTGGTGCAGCTTCAATGGCAGTTGTTCCAATTAAACATAAAAATAAAGTGAAATCTAATTTAATTAACAAATCATAGTTTGTTAAGCACTTTTGAATATTGAACTGCTCTGTAAATATAAAATATTAAGATTGTTTTTCCAGCTTGCTCTTTAAAAGGTTGCATGAATATGTTGACATTTTTGACTGTCAATGGAAGAAAAACACTGATACTGTCAGAACTCAAGCTGAGTGAAGAACTCAACGTGCCATTGTGTTAGTTGGAACAAAGTTAGCCTACCATTTTTACAAGATGCTTGTGAAAGACTAAAATTATATATACTTTTAGGGATTTTTAATCACCATCACAAATAAGGTGATCAAAATAGTTGTTTTTAAGTTGTATTCTGCCTTTACAAGTGAATATGCGTGCATTGCTTAGTGTTTATATCTGCAGCATCATTTCTGCTATTAGATTGGATTATATACGTTACTGAGCAACATAATTTCATTTCAGCTGTTGGTTTTAAATATATGTTTCCTTTGATACCTCTGCTAATGCACTGTTTAGAGCATTGGTGAAAACCTCCTATGCCTACATTTGAATGAATATTCCAACAAACGACTTTCCCCCCGCTATCAGTGAAATTTTCTCAGAAAGCAGTTGTGTCACCTGCCGCTCAGCCAGAGGCGGGTGATGGTGCTCCCTGGGCTCGGGGGACAGCGCGTCCATCTGCCGATGAAGAGGTGCAGCGAGGAGTGGTGCGCAGAGGGGTTTGTAAGGGCATCCCTCTTGTTCACTATAAAGAACTGAGAGATGTTGAGGTGCGAGGAAATAGCTGGGCTGATTTTGCATGCCGCTGGCTTCGTAGGAAGCTGGCCATTTGGAGTGTATGCTGAAAGGCAGGAAAATGTGGATGCAGAAGAGAAGTGAAGAACTGTAGGAAATAACAGAGGAAAAACTTTCTTGTTTTGGAGCACAAAGTTTGCGTCCAAGTGTGGCCAGCCTAAGTGCTTGCTATGAAAGCTCTTGTATCTTCTGTCTTGCAAACTTTACCTGGATTTACCTGAATTACTTGAAATATGACAACAAATGCGCATAATCAGGGTTCTTCCCAAGAGCAGTCGTCTTCAGCATCTGGTCCAACATTTAGAACAGGTCATGGGTTCTGTGTTGCAGGAATGAGTGTGATCCTGGTGGAGGGACATCTCCCCTCCTGACATGGGACCGCATGATGGCAAACTTCATCACCAGGGGAGGCAAGCCTGAAGGCTGGGTCAGGTCCAACATAGACATGTCTTGAGGCTGAGCCAGGATGGTCCAGTACAGAGCATTGAAACTCTGGGGGCTGGAGCTCCTCTCCCACCCTGGGAGCCTGTGCACAGGTATGGTCGGTCAGCTGTGTCTAGTGGGGAGGCAGAATACCACAGACCTTTCGATAATTTCACACCTGCGTTCCTCAATAGAGCAAGTGTGCTGTGTCAGAAAAGGGGGAGAAGTGTAGAAATATAAGAGGGCTTTTAAAGGTTTACATAATCCTTTTCCATTTTACTTTAAAGGCAGAGCTGTTTTCAGGAAAGGAAATTTGGAGGATGAAAAATATGCGGTCAGGTCACAATAACAACAGCAGTAACAACTCCCACCGTGTGCTTTTTGGCATCGCTGGGTGCACTGGTGAGTTAAACCCACTGCAGCTGGGAGAGGACATCATCTCTGTGGGAGAGATGGGTTTTGCCAGGCATATGGTAAACCTTTGGCAGAGCCTACTGGAGAGCCCAGTCCAACGATGCTGGACCCCAGCATTGTCTCTGGTTATTATAAAGCAGCCGAGTGCTGCGAGCTGTGCATGGTACAAAGGATGATATATCTGTGCATAAAAATTAATGCAGTCTCTGGAAACGGCCAGAACAATAAAAATTTACCACTTGTCTGTGAGAAGTCACAAGTTGTTTTTCATATTCTCTTGTAGCCTCTTTCTTTTAGGGCACACTGAAAAGAATTTAAATTAAAATTTCAGCTCCTCATTGTTCTGTTTCCCGTGTTTTTTTCAAACTGAAATAAGGCCTCTCCCCTCTTTGTTCAGACATGTATGAAGCTTTTGCTTATGCATGCACTGCGAGAGGAACACTGCAAGCGAGCTCCAAGATTAGTATTGTACAAATCTTGCTGCTATGACTTTTTCTGCTCCACGGCGCTGATGAAACCCCTTTGCTTTAAAGACAAACCGGTCTTAAAACCCTGTTGATAATTTCACATTTTAAAACAAAAGTGTTCATGTTGCCTGCCTTAGCCCTGATCTTGCTGGATGTTCCCATCTGTTTTAACCCTCTGATATACGTGTGATTTGAGAGGATAGCTTTGAACTAGTTCTGATTGTGATTTTTTTTTTTTCATCCCCGCCTCCCTACTGTTTTCACTGACATCAACAGGCTTTGTATCACGCCAAATAAGTTGGTCTTGCTTTCTTTTCCCTGGCTTGCTGCCGTATGAGAAAGGGGTGTGCAGATGAACTTATGCTGTAAAGGTGTTACGCGAAGATGAATTTTAGCTAAAATGCACATAGGGCAGCAAGCTGAAGCTATGCTGTAGAGCTATCCAAAGAGACAGATGGGATAACATCAGTGGGAGCTTTGCCTGCTGGAGAAACTGTGCCGTTACTTCAAATCAGAGGTGAAGGTGGTGAAGCCAAGGACAAAGAGTTTGAGTACACCTGATTAGTTTCTGTAGAGATTTAAAAAAGGTACTGCCTGTTACTTGACGGACCTTGGTAAGAAGGAGGGCTTAGGTGGCCCAAGGAAGTTGGATGGGGTGGCAAAGGCTTTGCTGTGGGTAGGAGGCTGTCTGCTTCTGGTATCTGTGACAAAATTTTAATCTTTAGAACTAAAATTCTTTAATAGTCAGTGTTAAAATGTTTACTTTTACGACCAAGTATTCAGTGACAGTGGGAAATATATGGAGTCTGGTTCCCTGCTGTCTTACTTTATGCTGATTGCTGATACTGGTCCACAAACCAAAGCAGAGATGGACCTTTGGGCCTGGTAGTTACCAATGATGAAGTGTGTGACACACCAGCAGAAAGAAATGCCTCAAGTTTATATAAAAGGCTTCTAAATTTGAGGACAGAAGGAGTTTAGAAAGTGGTTGTGGAGATTAGCCCCTCACTCCCATCTGCATGAGCAGATCCCTGCGCTGCTCCGGGCCTCGCTGGGTGCAACTTTGGAGGGCCAGGAGCTCCAACTGCAGCGATACCCCTTTGAGCTCTTGGCCACCGAGATGACTTCTTTGAGTAGCGTTGGGCCAATAGGAAATGCTATACATGGAGACTCCTGCTGTACAGGAACATTGAATAGTATGAGCATTTTTTGGCTAATGCCTACTGATAAAAGATGCCAAAATTTGTAAGGCATGATTTCATCAGCACTGGTAATGCTGGTCTGATCCATAAGCTCCTCTGCTAGTCTGCCTGAAAGGCTCCTGTTCTTTATCAAGCGTTCTTGCCAGGGATGGTCTTTATCTCTTAGTGTTTAATGACACTGATCTGTTATTCCTTGTAGCCTTAAAACATCATCTGTGATTTTGCAGAGTTTGGGAAGAGAGTATTGTCCCTAACTTGCAAAGAATGCTACTTTGGCACGTATACATTACCTAGGAAGTGATGATTTGAGGGGTGTGTATGTATGTACATATAAATGGAACATGACAGTTCAGCAGCACTTCTGAATTGGCTATAAACAACATGCAGTGCTTCATATTATGCAGAAAGGAAACCAAACTGACGTGCAGCTGGTAGAAGCTGCTCAGCTCCTGGCTCACATATATATAGTGTATGACATTAATTAGCAGAGGCGTTTTGCCTACACCTGCTCAGTTGTTTCGGATCTTTTGAAAGAGCCGCCAGCACTCAACCTTACTCCTCCATGCCATGGAGCAAATAGCGGAGTTAGCAGTGTTTTCCTTCCAGCATTTCATAGAGCACAGGCCCCCATAAGCAATTGCTTATTGCTGGAGAAAGGAAGCAAAGGTTTGGCTTGGCCCATGTGTAGAAAGCTACCTTGAAGGAGGAAATTTCTGTGGGGACTCTGACATCTGTTTGGTTAGACCCCTCCTGTGCCACTCCACCTGGGGTTATGGAGAGCAAGTGTAGTTTCAAATTGGGTCCTTTGTATGAACTTGGATAATGCTGGATTTATTGAGAAATCTGAGTTGCAGTTTCTCATGTCTTGGCTGCTCCTGGAACTCTCCTCAAAAGAGCTCTCTAATTCAGAGAGCAATAATTAATCCAGCCTCTGAGTGCTTGTGAACCGAGGCCAGATTTGCAGCTCGTGTAGGTGGCATCTTTCATGAAGGACAGTGACCCTTGTGTCTCTCCTTCCATGCTGCTTCCTTTGCTGTCAGCTAGAGCAGGATAGCAACTTGAAAGGTCTTCTCTCACTGAACAGTGAGGGATTGACAAACATTTAATCTTTCTTTTAATGGTTGATATTTAGCCCAAATAGGTAGCAATCAGAGACTGATATCCTGTGGTTGGGCCCAGTGGCTTTAGTAAATGCCTTCATCCAGTGGTAGGTATCCACACCACCAAAAACATCATCAGAGCCAGCAATAATAGTATGTGTGTGTACAATCTCAACAGGGATGCCAAAAATTGAGTGTAGAGACAGTGGCTTGCACAGATAGAGTTGTTCCCTCAAACTGTGGCTGAAATGGTCATTAGTGCCACTTCGGAGAAGAGACAATTATTTCAGCTTTGAGGTGGCATGGGGTACACTGGCCCTGTGGGAAGCTGGAGCTATACCTGAGAGGTTTCACGTTCCCGTCAACTCCAGGCAGCAGTTAAGTCACCTGAGAAGTTAGCATATAACTGCATTTTCTGTTGGAGCAGTTTTGGTCATCCCATGGGTACCGTTTGGAGGAGGGCATGAGGAGGGGGCTCTGGGTGTCCCAGAGATGAGTGACACCACTGGCTTCCCACTCCACAAGGCTTGTCCATGGTTCAGTTGGTGGCGTGAGGGATGTGTTGGGCAGATGTGCATCTGTCTGTAAAGTACCTGCCAAGGAAATCCCCAGACGTGATGCGTCGTTGGATAGGAGAGGACACATGCAGTTAATTCGGGGACAGAGCCGTGTAGCAACACATTCTTCTATCAGCAGTGCTGCTCCCTGAGCTCGGTGGCCTTCAGGGACCTCCTGTGTTAGGTACATGGCTCAGTGGCAATGGTGGGAGAGTTCTGCGTGCCACGTGAAGATGAAACACGGGAGAAATATTTCAGTCCAAGTGTATGGTGAAAAGGCTGGTGGTTTGTTGTTTGTTTGGGTTTTTTTGTGTTTGTTTTGTTTTGGTTTTTCTTTGGTATTTTTAAGGCTGAAGACTCAATCTTGCAAGCTTGGGATGCTAAGCCAAAGCCAAGGAAGAGGCTGTGATTACAGACTGGCCTAAAACACTGTGGGATGCTTTTGAGACCCATAATTTACAAGATAATTAGCATTTTCCAAAGCAACAGATGTTGCACGATTGGAAGGAAGGTGGTTGGGAATGGGCAGTGTTTTTATCGAACAGGGTCCAGACTGCTGCCGAAGACTTCCCGCGCTTGGAGTCAAGGCAAAATAAGCAACTAGAGCTGAACGTGCTGTGCTGACCAGGGCAAGTGAAGAGGGCATGGCAGGTCTGTATTTTCAGTTAAGCAGAGACACAGCTGGATCTGCTTAATTTTTTATTCAGCGATGACTGAATACACAGAACCTCTACCAGGGGCTATTGATCCAGAATGGTTATTGATGCACTGAGAGGCATCATTTGAGGGAGTCCTCTGTAGCTTCACAGTGGCAGCCGTCAAGACGACTCCTTAGGAGTCAGTAACATTTCAAAACTGGTCTTAAGGACTCTGATAAATGTGTCTTGTCTAATTAAAAATTGTGGAAAAGAATTGGATAACGTTTCTTCTCCCCACCCCCCCTCAACTGAGGATCTCTCCGTTGTCCCCAGAACTCATGTTTGGTCTTCATTTGCTATTCAGCTTTTATTTTCCTAGGCTGCACTTGAATCACACACTTGCAAGGAGAGGAAACAAGCACATTCAAAAGGAGAAAATAAGAGTAGTTTTCATTTTTTTTGAAATGAATCAAATGCCTTATCCAAAGCCCATTGAATTCCATGTGAGTTTTTCCCCTGACTTCAATGGGCTTTGGTTCTGGCTTTTAGCTCCCATGAAAGGTCCTGAACTGTCTGTGCTAGGGTGTCAAGGAGGCTTGGATAGACAATTACCAGAGCTCTTCTCGGCCTCTGGCACAGCCAGGTTGCTAAGGAGACTTGGCCTCGGGATGGGCCCCAGAGCTCACCCCTTCCGGGGTTATTGTCTCCTCTCCCTGCCAAGGCACTCCAGTAGCGGCAGAGCCACTCTTTCAGTCACAATACGCTCTACTTCGGCCTCTGGCAACAGCAAATCCTGCCCTACGTCTTCCCTCCGCCGGTGTGCTCGGAAAGCAGCCTCTCTTCCCGCAGTTTTTCCATCCCTGCACCCCCTGCGCTAGGACCGGAGTGGTGGGATCGCATCTTCTGGGCTCTGTTGGCTGTGAAAATTGGGTTTTGGCCCCTATCAGCCACCTCCGTACCCCAGCGTCTTCACCTCATACGTTTGCATCATGACTTTCCTGTCTCTCACCACTCCGATTGCCCTCTGTGTTGGCTGCAGCTGGTCAGCAAAAAAAAAATTCAAGGTGATAAAGCAGAGGGTGGGAGAGAGAAGAGACCCTTTTGTAGGAACCACCTGTCCAGGGACTTACACTTCTTAAACAGTCAATTCTCAGGACTCTTTCAGGCTCCAGTGGTCATTTCCAGGGTAGTTCTTCCAGTCACTTCTCCCTCCATCAGCTGTGGCGGGATGGGCTCCCACCCATCTCCACGTGTCCTGCAGGGCTGGGAGCTTCCTGGGCAGCTCCTTCCGTTGTGCCAGTTTTTCAGAAACTTAGAATTTTCCAGCTTTCCTGGATTCTTTGCAGTTTTCTCTCTTGGAGGAAGGTATTCTAAAGTTTTAACATTAACGGGCTAAATGATAGTTTCTTCTAAGCCATTGGGCAGGTCTCTTTGTCAGTTGTCTTTTCAGATTGCGAGTCTGTTTGTCTATAGATAAGCAAGCAGAATTGCTCAAGTAATTCTGAGCAGAAATCCTCAAGCACTGGGCACTTTTATGGTGGTGTAAAATTTAGATGTTTGTAGCCTTGAATATGATATTCCTCACGTGAGCAATCATTTTCGCCCTGCCTTTTGTAGATAATTGACTCCTCAAATGGGGATGATGTTGGCTTTGTATCTAAACTGCAAGCTGGAGAAAGCACGCTGGTGTCTGTCTCTTAAGGTGGGATCCAGCATTAAGCATGCTTTCTCTTTAAAAAGTATTATAAAGTTAGACATTGGGAAGAACTAGAGTAAAAATGAAATGTAACATATGGAGATGTATATGTAATTATCAGTTTGGCTCAATTACTTTCAGATCAATATACAGAAAGTATTTTTCAATTTTAAAAATTTTTAAACATCCGTTACATTTGCTTTTAAAGCTCTATTACATTTCAGCTGAACCAGGAAGGTCTGTTTAAGCAGGCAGGGCATATCTATGAAAGACTTTGTAGATATGTATGTAGTTCACTATGTAACTAATATTTATGGTAATAAAATTAGTATCTACTACTTTTTATGGTCCTTATGATGTAGCTTTTAGTATGCTTGAAGACAGCTAATCTATGGGGTGATTTTCTGTATTATAGCATATGCTGTTGACTTGTTTTTGAAACGTGTTGTGTTAGCAGTGAGAGTGCATTACTAAAATTTCAGTGGGCAAATAGTGAAGATTTATTTCTTGAGGTTCTGGTTGAATTCAATATTAATGAGCAAGGGGAATATTGAAATCAGTAGGGCTAGAGAGCTATGAGATTGGTTGCCAACTTGTTTTGTATGAAAATACAGTTTGTCTGAGTTAAATAACTAGAGGTGTATATGGTCATTATAGTTTAGTGATGATCCTGATTATAATTATTAGGTTATGTAAGGCTCATGATAAAATTAGTTTCACCAGCCTTTAAGATTATTTTTAAAGGCAACTTTGACTCTTTTGCTAGTCTTTACTAAAAAAGAACACACCGTTTCCATCTAATAATAGTGTAGCCAGTTGTCTGAGTGATGATACCTGCTTACAAATGTAAGGCTTGTATTTTCAGCGTGAAATAGTGACGTGAGATTTATGAATATGGTTTTGACAGTACCTATGCTTAAGCAGAGTCCTTAGGCCTGTGCGGTTTGCAGAGAAATAGGAAAGACAGGATAGCGTCCTCAAATGACTATTTCCAAAAAGTGATACTGCAGAGATTTATACTTGGTCATTTGTAATTAGTGGAAGTTTCTCCATATTTAGTTATCTTCCTCAATACTGAGCGTATTTCTTGTGGTCCTTGGACTCCAGGGTTGTCATGAAACCCTGCCGAATTTGCATCATGATGGTTTCGTTCTGTGCTGTTTGCCTGTGCGGGCATAGGAATACTCCCTTCTGCTGAAGTGGGGGAGCTGGCGAGCACTAATCGTTGTTCCATGTATCGGACGGCAACTAAAGTTTGTTTTTAACGCATTTACCCTTAGAGAAGAAATTTCACAAATGTCTTAGCTATACATATGCATGCACTTTATTTATTCTTTTTTTTTTAAAGGAATTTGGGACCAAGAATGTAAGAACTTTGCTTTAACTTCTTTGCTGCGCCTCCTCTTTTTTGGTAAAGGAAACATTTGACAGTCGTCAATAAAAGATTAAATCATTGATGGCTATCAGGATAAACTAAACACATTTCGTGTGTTGATGCTGGCATAGTAGGAACTTTTCCAAGATGTTTCAGGCCTCATTCTCTGGTTTGTTTAAGGGCAGAGAATAAGGTCACAAAGGAAATCAAACCCTGATGTGGAGAAATGAAACATGAGGCCTACTGACTTCTAAAAAACATTTTAAATAACATTCTCTAAGGTTTCATTTTATACTGAAGGCAGCTGTAATAAGTTTTGGAAGATGGTGTAAGGTTTCTATTAAAGAGAGATTTTTGCTTGCTGTTTTTGTACCCAAATGAAGGAGTGAGGGAGATGGAATTAGAGCTTATTTAGTATAAGGTGAGAAGCTAAAAGTTCTCTCCAGAACTGTAAAATAGTAATTCATATGTTCTACTGTAATTTACAAATTAAAAAATATTAAAGTGTTCCTAGATCTTTGAAAATGACACACATAGCCACGGAATAATTTAATAACTGCAACACAAATGCACTTTTGCCACAAGTAAAATAAGACTGCTGCTTTGTAGTATGCTGCCAGCATAGCCTCAGTGAATAAATTCCCAGTAGATGTTTGCCGCATGCCAAATATATTGGACTGTATAAAAGATCCCATTGTTCCATGGGCATCATTATTTGCTATTACACTTGCAATGTTTGCTTGTGAAACAGTTTATTGGAAACTTGTATGTTTAAGAAGGAACGCTTGATTTGAAATTCAGTTCATTTGGCTCATAATGTCAAAGGTTTTATAGTGTACAGACTCTAAAAATAAATATTTAGGTCCTCTGTTTTTTACTTATCTCTGAAAGAATTCCTGGAGCAGGGGAGAAAGGACAGCTCGGGCTGGGGATGGGCAATGGGCTTTTCACTTCTAATACGTATGTTGAAAGTATATATAGGTCAGTATTAACTTTCCATTTTTCTAAAAAGAAACGGACAGAGTTGAGTTTGCATGAAGAAGGTGGTGAGTTCCCAGCTGGGCTGATGAAACTGCAGCTCTCTGAATGGTTTCTGGGGAGGGTGGTATTGTCCATTGCGCCCACTGGATAATAAAGAAATTTAGTAAGCAGGGTCACCATTTTTGAGGACTTTCTCTTATGCGATGTTTGAATGATTTTTATGCTTTGAATGTTTTTATACTTTGCCCGTTTGCCTTTTCCAGGGAAAAAAAAGGCTGTTGGTGGCCCTGGAGCCTGGGGAGCTGGGCTTATACCCTGCCCACCACCCAGGAGATTTTAGCAGCTTTTAGACCAGGCTTAGTGAGGGTGGTGGAAAGCTGCCTCGCTGTCAGAGCTGAGGGCGAGGCTCCCATCGATGCTTTGCCCAAAGGCTATGTATATTGCACACACAAAATTGGGCTGGGAATGCTGGCTGCAATGGCTCTCTAGATGCCCAGATGATACAGGGTGCACTGGGTATATTCAGTGATGGAAGCCTCACCAAGAACATTTGATAAACGCTTAAGCAAGTCATAGATTAAAAGCTCTATTGGCTCACGTTAAATACACTGCAGTTTTCCAGAAAACTCTGTATTTCCCTGTGTCCTGCTCAGAACTGGTATTTCTGCTGCTGTGTCTGGGTAAAGCAGAGAACAGCTATCGTGGCAGTACTGGCCAGAGTGTTTTGAAAAGTCGAGCTGTCTGGTATGTGTGTCCTGCATGGGGAGTTTCAGTGCTGAGGCTTCTGCTGCTGGTTTTGAGAAATTCTCTTTGGTTTATTTTAATACAGTAATCAGTTTTTCAATTAATCAATAATCTTTCTTCCTAATTTGTGGAGGTTTAGTCCAATTAGAATGTTTCAAAACTCAGAGATACTTATTACAATAGCTAAAAAAAAAAAAAAAAAAAAAAAAAAATTAATTCTTGCTGAGTTGAACTATGAAAAATACTTAAATTTTTGAAGCAAGGTTTCTCCCCTCCCCCCAACGAGCTAGTCTTTGTATTACAAGTGTAGTGCTCAAGTCATCTCCTTTGAACTGTAGTTTTTGTTATACGTTTTGGCTGCAGTGTTATTTCAGAGGAGTCAGCCAACAGGCTTACAGGGCTTTTTGGCTCGAGTTCACTTACAGTTTTCTTGGCAGCTCTGCTTATTTATGTGTCTTTATTTCTCTTTCTCCCTCTCTCTCTCCCCCTCCCTCCCCACCCGAACAGAGCGATCACCGCACAGGCCCATCCTCCAAGCTGGCCTTCCAGCAAATGCCTCTGCAGTCGTCGGAGGTGACGTCGAGTTTGTCTGCAAAGTCTACAGTGATGCTCAACCTCATATTCAGTGGATAAAACATGTAGAGAAGAATGGCAGTAAATATGGACCAGATGGACTGCCGTATCTTCAGGTTTTAAAGGTGAGGCTTTACAGATGCCAGTGATGGTGACGACTTCTTTAAAGCATTGAATTTATTTGATGTAAATCCAAGAATTTTGAGATCTGAACTTCTTTTGAAAATGGAAGTGTTTATGTTAAAAATGAAATAATGATTTAGATAAACATCTGATTGTGTAAATGCTAATTGTGCAACCTATAGACACTGTTTTGCTCTCTTTTTACTTCTGTGAAGTCATTTATCTCTGGATGTTTCAGGCATGACTTATTCAGAAAAAAATGAAAACCTTCTTAAAGAACATCATGGACATTTATGTATGGGTAGAACGCATCCAGAACATACCTGGGACAATCTACTCCATTTCTTTCACGTTTTTTCAGCGTCCCTATTTCAAAGTAATGTGGCACCTGCTGCCTAAAGCTTGTTGGCAGGATTGGGTTTTCTGGATGCTGAGCCTGCAGAGATGTCCATTTTTCGCCGGTGTATCGGTGGTGCCGTTCCTGCTGGCAGGCGTTTTGGGCAAGCCTGACCAAGGAGACTCCAAAGTTTTCCAAGCTGGGCGGCGTTGGCAAAACTCAGCGTGTTGGCAGGCAGGACAGCCAGCTCTATACCATCTTGTTCCATGCCAGCCCAAGTGCTTTTTTTTCCCCCCTCGCCGCTGTTTTCTACCTCCTCGTGTGATGCTTTGGATTTTAAAAAAACAAACAAACAAAAAACAACCAAACCAAACAACAACAAAAAAGCCAAACAAACCCCAAACCCTCAATGTTTTGACGCTGATACCTGTATGAAGTGGAAGGCATATTCTTATGACGTGTTGGTGGTGGGACCATAGACAGCTTGGTGTCCGTTTTGGGCAGCAGTGACATTGTTCTCCTGTGTTATTGGTCTATTCTAGCATTCGGGGATAAATAGTTCCAATGCTGAAGTGCTGACACTGTACAATGTGACAGAGGCGGACGCTGGAGAATATATTTGTAAGGTCTCCAATTATATAGGGGAGGCCAACCAGTCTGCCTGGCTCTCTGTTCTGCCAAGTATACAAGGTAACAATGTTTTTTAAAGCAAGCTGGATGTAGAAGCTGGAAAAATGGTGCTTTGGGAGACTGCAGGCAGCTTGTAGGATAACTCTTTGGCCTTGTGGTATATCTGTAATCCTCCTTTGGTGATGCAACTGGTATTACACCAGCAGCCATGGAAAAATTCCCACAATATTTTGTGTGTACCGTAAGCACTGGTTTCTGACGCTGATCTTGATTCTCTCTTGTGTTTGGTGTCTTTGTGTCTGTGTTTACGTCCAGTTTTGTTGTTAATTCTGCATACTTTGCAGTTCACATAGGGTACTTTTTGAATAAGGTAATTGCGACCTCATTAGTGTATATTTATATATACACATGTGTGTATGTATATGAAATGTTCACATAAGTACCCACTGAAGCATAAGTCAGGTCAGTTTGGTCGCTTGTAACTTCCCACGTCCCCTGCGACTGTGCAGGGTGGGAGGGTTTTCCAGTTGTGAGTCACCCATTATTAACTGGGTAATAACCGATCAATAACAATAAAGACTAGCAACAATGTGACTACAACTCACAACTAAATTTACTTTAACATGGCCTAGTAAAAATGTGTTTATTCCCTCATCATGTATTTCAAAGTAACATTTTTGAATGGAACAGAGACAAAAAGCAGCAAACAATAATTTCCTCTAACTCTCCATCACAGAGACCTTGACACTGGTGCCCTGCTGCACCTGTCTTGGGACAGCTGGAAGGTTCCAGGTCTAAGATTTACTCTATTTCTATGAGTTTGGATAATCACTGATACACTGATTGGTTTGGTCCATCATGACTTGTTGAGCCAGAGACTTAGCAAGTCTGGAGGGAGACCAGAAAAAAAACCCACCTTCCAGATTTTTTTTTTTCTGTCTCTAAGATTTAGAAAAATATATTTTATTTCCCTCTCCTGGTTCTTGAACCTTTGGGGTCCAGTTTTTCTCCACATCTCTGAGAGCCACAACTGGTCTTTTTTGAACAAGAGCTGAGATAGATACCTTCTACTGTGCTTCTAAGCAAACTGCCAAATGTTACCAGGTTTCAGATTAAAGCGAGATTTGGCAACACTGCACAACGTACAACACTTAAGTGTAGTGCAGTGGATGATGCAAGGACCATACACTGCTTAAGACAGCTACTAAGTTGTGTCTTTTGGAGCAGAATTTGCCCTTTTTTTTTAATTCATCCTTTCAGAGTATATTTTTATAGTAAATTCTTTCCTCTGAAACAGGTAACTACATGTGAAGGATCCCGCATTCTGTCCTACTTTGTTTTCTCTTCGTTTTTCTTTCAACTTTCTTTTATTAAAAAAGAAGAAGGAAAAAAAAAAAAAAGCTTTGTGGGTTAATTTTTCCATGTCATTTGATTGCATGCATGTTTAGGTGGTGAGTTTAGGTCTGGTGAAGGGTGTTGATTACTTTCTGAGGTGAGCTGGGACCTGTTGGTAAACGCCTTTTGGATGAGGGATTGTGGATGGGGAAGGAGCTTTGCACCTCTACACCTCTGCTTTTACAAAGTGCAAAGCCCTGTGGCTCCATCTCCCTATCCACAAGAATTCTCTCAATGTCTAGCTTTTTCTCTTGCTTCCCTCTTTTGTTTTTTTTTTAGGCTGCCGGTGTTAACACCACGGACAAAGAAATTGAGGTTCTCTATATACGGAATGTAACTTTTGAGGATGCTGGGGAGTATACATGCTTGGCGGGTAATTCTATTGGGATATCCTTTCACACTGCATGGTTGACAGTTCTGCCAGGTATACACTGCTCTCTTTCTGTGGTTTTTCCTCTTTTTTTTTCCCCTTGTTGATTGCTGCAGAATTAGCACGGCTTCTGTATCAGAAAAGGACTTTTACAATGATTTTTTTTTTAAACACGGTTGTCTCAAGCCAATGAATTGTTTTGTCACATATTTGCAACTCCAAAAACGTAACAACAACAACAAAGTGTGGGGGAATGGCTATTGCACTTAACTGGAATATTTTTACATCTGTTACGTGTTCATCAGAAATGCCAAGGAACTGCATTTCCTTAGCATTTCAGTGAGATAACTGAAAATCAGCACATTAATCGTTGTAAACTTTTTCAAGAGGATGAAATTCAGAGTTTCTTATGAAGCTTTGGGACTAATTTGGCCACAGTCACATACTGGTTCATTAAAATACGTGAGCTATTCAGTGTGCTTAAATTCACTTTTACCTATCATCCAAATCTCTTCTGGAAATTCTGATTTTAATACCAATGGATCGTGTACAGAAGCAGTGTCTTCCATATCTTGGGAATCGGCTCCGTGCATCTTTAAACATCGCATGCTCTAAGAAAACAAGTAGTCATTTGCTTTTGCTGCAAAGCATGTCTTGCTGTTCTGGGGTTGATGATGTTTCTGTCCTTAAAAGAAACAAACATCAATGTGCTTTATTGCCTGAAAATTGTTATCAGCTGTTAGAAGATGTAACTGTAGTTGGTTTTGACACTAGTCAAATTTTCTCGTTTATAAGTGTTGGCAGCTGCCTTAGGAGTTCCTTTGAAAAAACATGAACCACCTGAGGTTTGCTGGGTCATCTTGTGCTTACCACTTATTAATTGTTAATCCTAAGTAAAAGGTACAAAGCCTTGCATGTGCATATTGCTGAGGTTCATATTATGGGAGTGAAATGTTCCCGCTTCCTGCAGATAATTTCTTACCCTTTATTAAAATATATTGAACAAGGCAACTTAATTACATCTCACTCTTATGTGAACACCGAGCCTGCGTGGTCTGTCACCAAGCAGGCAAAGCAGTACTTGTGTAGAGCTTGCTTCTGCTAGCAGTGTTTGCATTTTGTGAGTGCTTGAACAGCATTTTTTTAACCGATTTTCTTGAATGAAATATTTTTATAAGCCTAGAATGAGGCACGAGAAAATTTCAGCTTGAACGTGCATTGCTTGCGGAGTGACCGCTGATTGCTGTGGAATGCTGTTTATCTGGGGGATGAATCCCAGATAAGGGATTAGGGACAGTGTTTGCACGTATAACTGACTTGAAGATAATTTCAAAATGGTTTCAATCAGAGTAACAGCTATGTAGAACCACTCCCACTAAAATCTAATCTCATAGACTGGTAACCACTGATGAGGTTACTTGAAATATGCAGTCCTCACAAAAGAGGACTCGTTAATTAACGTATTGCTAGCAATTCAGCTTTCGCTTCCATTATGCTTTTTAATCCGACACTGGACTCTTCAAAGGACCTCAGGGGAGTTAGGCACCCGGTGTGAACCGCAGCAAGTTAAGCAGCTGGGCAGCCGGGTCCTTGAAACACTCTTGAAATCCCTAACCTGAATTTAGAAACATGACGAGGGACCGATTCATCCTGCCTTCCCTCTGTATTTTGAGATCCCGGTGAAATTTTTGGAAAAACAGGCAATGCAGACTCAAGCCCAAATGTCTATTTGCGAATTTAGACACTTTTCTCTTAGGCTAGCTAATTCAATATTTTATCTTTAGATGTGTCTTTATGTGGTTAAAAAGAATTACAGTGCTTTTGAAGTTTGACTTTAGGAACAAAATGAACCTGAGCCTAGTTTGAACACTTCATTTTTTTCTTTTCGCCTAAAATTATGCCTGATTATCCAATATTTCAATGTATATATATATACCTATCTAGGCAGACATGTGTATATATCTATATATGTATGCATACATGCACAAGCTCCCACTCAATGGCAAACTGAGAAGTCAGAGCAGTGATCTAGAAAGAGGAATTACTCTCAGATTGCAAGATGGCCTAAGTATTCACAGTATTTTTTATGTCACACAATCACTGCGAGAATTGCTGACGTTTTACCGTTTCAAGTTGTTCCAAGCATTGTACTGAACTATGCTTGTAGTGTGTGCTAACTCTGTGGCATGATTGTTCCTTCCTAAAAACTTCTAATCCAGCTCCCGAAAAAGAAAAAGAATATCCGACATCTCCAGACTACCTGGAAATAGCGATTTACTGCATAGGGGTCTTCTTAATTGCCTGCATGGTGCTGACAGTCATCCTGTGTCGCATGAAGAACACCACCAAGAAGCCCGATTTCAGCAGCCAGCCCGCTGTCCATAAGCTGACAAAGCGAATCCCTCTGCGCAGACAGGTAACAGAAAGTAGATAAAGAGTTTAAAGAACTTTTACCAAACAACTAAGCCAGCCCATCCTTCTCATGAAAGCTTTGGAAAGGGGAATAAATAAGCATTATACCAAATGGCAGTAGGGGTGGGATTTAATCTGGCACCTAGGAGACTGGCATGGGAAGAAAGTACATCTTAACACAGCAATGCGTGTCTCCAGGCAAGGAAATCAGGGCAGGGATGTTAGAGGAGAAACGTAAAAAATGGAATATGTTCTGTATTAGCAGTCTATAGATGGAAAAAATGTATTTAAAGTATTTTGGGGCCTGATCCCAGAGCTCATTGAAGTCAATGGAAAAATTTTTACTGACTTAATGGACTTTGGAACAGAATCCTATTTAATTGTGTATTTATGTTTCTAAGGTGACTATTATTGTAGTAACTAGGTACCAGATACAGAGAGGCATTTTTCAGGAAGAATTTTGAAGACTGAGGGGAGGGAATTTCATAGCCAAGCATCCAGAAACCACCCCAAAATAGAAGAAAGACTGTAATAAAGTAAAAATAGGGGAGATACTATATCAGATCTCGGACAGTTTGATTAAGATGCAGATGCTTTTGAGCGAGGAACAAAAACAAATGTCAGATTTAAAAAGCACATAACAGCATTGCATGAAATATATTTTATGATTGCTTGTGGCTGGCAATGAGCATTTCTGGAGCGGGCAATACCACGAGCAACAAACCAGTTGAACAAGTAACAGGACTTTGGCTTTGTCACAGGCCACCACTTGCCAAAAGAGCCTCCGTTCTGACATACTATCCTCTCCTGAAAGACTTGTTTCTTTTGAAGCTGGAGTTTAATGTGTTTTGATTTTCTTGCAGTAGGTCTTCGGGATAGACCTCTGAACCCACCACATCCACCCCCAGGTTTCAGCCCTGCGAGGTGGAGGGGTGTTGGCATCTGAGGCTGTGGTTCACCTCGTTGTTCAAAACAGGGACCATCTGGGGGGGTTGGATCCAGGCTCTGGTCAGGGGGTTTGGATCTGAGGGTTTAGTTCAGGTCCATCTGCACCATGAATAGGTTGTGCAGAATTTCTGCAGATTGTTTCTACAGCCTGTCCAGAATATTATCACTGTCGGAGTAATACATGTACCTTAAGAATAGTTCCTCAGTGTGGGTAAGTGTTTGAAATGCACGATCGCACAGAGTTAGGGTGGAGCTTGGTTTGGGGATTTTGGACAGTATTACTTTTTTCTGAACCCCTGTTTCACCTTGGTTAAAAATACTACAGATTAGTAATGCTTTAGTCATCTTTCTCTAAAGCGCAATATTTTACAAAATCTTGAGGTGGGAGACATGGACTTTGATCTGAAAAATATTTGGTTTGTTTTATGAACGAAAATGTTAATTCTTATTATTTCTGACGTTCTGTGCCACTTTTTGATTTTTTTCGTAATTTTATGATTTTACTCATTTGCTTGGCAATCACTGGGAAGAGGAGGGACTTGTGACTCTGAGTGTATCAGAAAGCTGATGAGAAGCCCTCAGCTCAATTCACACATCTCTACGGCTAAAAATCTGCGTAGCTTTCTGGACAAAGAAGGCTTTTCAAATGTTGTATACTTAACCAGAGAGAGATACATATCAGCTGCTTAGATAAAAGACATTTATTAGATTTTTGCCTGAATATGAAAGCATCATAATGACTCAGAGAGAAGTTGACGGCATAAAAAATACCTACGGTTTGGTGTTAGCTCAGTTGTGTCAGTTGGAAATGGTTCCTCGGGGGGGAGAGTGTTATTTCATTGCGTGTGACAGCAGTGCCAACCACTGCCCTCAGTTTAGTTATTTATCATTATGTGATGCAATATGGACCTTCTCCAAAGCTATTGTTTTCACAGAGGAAAAAATCTCTGTCTTACAACATGCTTGTCAGATAGGGTTTTATCGGATTATTTTGGTTTTCTGTATTTTCTTAGCAAAACCGGCATTTTGCTTTTAAAAGCGGGAATAATTTTTTGAAAAACAGGATATGTTTGAAAGCGCAAATCCTATTTCAACGCCCAAGCAAAAATTCCACGATTCTCAATTCTCCTGAGTACATTTTTATTAACAAGAGTTTCTCATTGAAGGGCTCTCTGCTTTCATATCTTCACAGAGGAAAATATAACTACTGTAAGTGTTAAAAGAAATCTGTATTTCTGTTTTGAGGATTTCACTGGTCATTTCACTGATTGTTTGTATTAGCTTGTAGAGACAGAATGAGACGAGCGGTCCCTGAAGACTTGCTCATCAACAGTGAAGATTCCTTAATTTTTCAGCGAGCATCTCCTTGGTCTCTGAGGCCGCAGCAGTTGTTCAGTTTCTGCATCTTTTAAAGCTGGTTTTGGATTTCAGGATTGAATCAAATCAAGAATTAAAAACAATAATCCAGGAGATGTTTTATTTAATGGGTGTTTCTGGATTATTCAACTCTGTTTGTTTTGTTGTACTGCCAGGCTTACTTTTTTGTTTCAGTTTATTTGTATTTCAGAGGATTGTATTTCGAGCCTGGTAGGGTTTTGTCGTCACTAAACCTGTATTTATCTGTTGGTCACAGAAGGTTCTCCCTTGCCTTTGTGCTGTGCTGGGTGGAGAAGGAATAGAGAAAGTGGCCGAGTTGCTGAGAGCGAGCAGGGGAGATGCTCGTGGCAGGTAGCCTGTGGGAGCTGGGCAGAGATCCGGGGCTGGGTGATGGGATTGGTTGGAATTCCAGAGAAATGAGGCCATAGACTGGGGAATTCTTGATGTTGTTTTCAAAGCTCTCTGCTGCTGGGCCAAGCTCCCTAAGGATCTGGATATGAAAATAATCCTGGTTCACAAAGAGGCATTTGCATGACTCTGATGCCATCTTGTCTAAGCAGGATAAGAGTCTTGCTGAGTAACGTATGGTTCGGTTTGCAGGCCTGGATTCTCGTACACTATTTAGTCTGAGCTACTACAGGATTTTATCATTCCCCACGTGCAGGCATTTTTTCCCTGCCAAAATGCGTTTTTTTTCACATTCATAGGAAGGGTCATGATGAAGTCAGGAATTATCAGTTCCCTCCCCCTACAATCCTTAGCCTCACTAGGATCTGGTTGAAATAGAAACTGCTTGCAGGGAAATCAGCAAGCAATTCCTCTCCTTTACAGAAAAGCGGAGAGCTGCAGTGCTCTGTTGGTATTAGCCATGCTCTGTATAGAAGTACCAGCTTGCGAGGGAGTGGGAAGAAGTATTTGTAGGATTGAACATCACAAGCCAGTTTGCAGTATAGGCTTTAGGTGACAGGTCCACTGAACCAAAAGGTAAAGAGTAGCTTTCAATAGGATATACATCTGTTTTGTAGAACTTTTTGTTTGCTTGTTTAACAAATAAATTATAATAAAAGCAGACAAAAAGACAGTGCTGCTCTAGTGCTTATAGAAGTCATCTCTTGTGACTTGCCCAGTCAAAGTCAAGTGCAAGTGTTTGTCATCACTAGAGCATTTCATTAGTGCTATCACAGTTAAGTTGTCAAATTTGGACACCCTCAGCTTGAGCATATATGTGTCTTAAATAGGGAGGAGTGACTTCTTATGCTCAGTATTTTACATACATTCCCATTAATTTATATCTACTGTGGTTGTTAATTTTAATCCTTCATAAAGATGTAGTGAGCACATTTGTGATAAGCAAAAACTGATTGGTTTAAAGTAAGGCTTAAGGTGACCAAGTAAAATGGGTAATTCAAAATGATGATGGCAGCTGGAACCTGAAAAAAACCAAAAGTAATCTGGAACAAGTAAAATAACATAGTATTTCATGTAGTGTTGAGCTGTAAAAATACCATTAATTTTAAGGATAGACCCTGAAATACAAAGATTAATACACAACTGTCAGTAGGATATGTTGCAAGGAATTTACCTTAATACCTATTTTAGTTTCTTGCTTTATCCTCTCATTTCTCTATATGGAAACCATTGATTTGCCTAGTAGTACTCCTTTGTTATTTTGTTGTTGTGTAAGTGTTTCAAAAGGAGTGCTTTTCATGAAGGGGTGCTACATGGGTTTTAAATGTCAGTACTTAACATTAGGAATCCTCAATTTCATGTAGTGCTTTTAACCTTTTATTTTCCTAGATCCAGTCACTCAGATGGACCGTTTCTATCAACAGCTAATAGCATTACTTACTAATTGTATTTATATACATATATGCATATGACTTCAAATTAACTTTATAGCAGAGCCTTCAAAAAGACTGACAATTATAGGAAATCACTGTGTGGCTGCTAAAATCTCACAGCATGAGTGCCAGAACTGACAGATCTAGGCTTTGGGATATGGTATAAATCATCAGTGGAGGAAAACACCCTTCATAATCAATTACAGACAATTACACACTGCTCCACAGCTGATTTTGCCACATGGCATTAAAAGATTCCAGCAAAGATTCGTTTGTTTTAAATGCTCCGCTGCTTAGAAATGCTTGTAAAGCATTATCTCAGAGCTGATTAAATGCAGTGTGTTGGCCGAAGGACAAGTATGTTGTTAAAATGGGGATATGATAATGCATCGGTGCATGACATTTGGACACAGTGGGCTTTTCTCCTTCTGAAGTGCAGATATGGAGCTGAAGAGCTGTCTGAGGCTGGTATTTTTCTTGGTTTTGGCCTCCTAAAAGCAGAAAGAAAGCACACACAGAATATTTTGTGGTGGAGGTCTACCTTCCTGTCGAGGTTAACATATACCACAATAGTCCTTTCAGCGATCTGCTCAAGTCAAGCTGACTTCTGCCTTCCTCGCTTTAATTAAGCACTCAAAATACCTCCTTAGTGTAGTGTCATCCCTGAAAACAGGCATCACCAACACAGTGAGTAGACCTTTAAGATGTCTAATTCACCTACATCAGATGCCCTTCCTTGCTTCTCTGCCCTGGCTCTGTTTTGTTCCTTTATCTCCTAGAAGCCCGTGTTGGTGAGCTGGGTGATTGTCCAAGAAGTTCATGCATTTTGACTAGATGCCCAGCTGCTGTTTCTTCGCACCTGGTAGACCCACAGTGGCCCTGAAGTCTGTATATTGGCCATCTACAATTACAAGCTTGCTGCAAAAGCTCAGTATGGGCTCTGTGATGCCTGTGTCCCACGTACCTTGAATCTTTGCATAACTGAAAGCAAAAAGAGCATCCACATACTTGAAAGCAACTCCACACGCTGAAATGTGGGGTTCATGGCAGGACTGTCACTGGTTCTTGAACCTGCATGGAAAGGGGTTGGAGAGCAGTGCTGCATATGAAAAGGGGAAAGTAGCAAGCTGGAAAAAAGCTTTTTATATGCTGTTACTTAAATGTATACATGTAGATTAAAGTTGACCATCTCTGCTGACCTTGGAGTAGGTAGGGTTTTCCTTGTTGTTTTATAGTGCGCTCTAAGGCAATGAAAAAAGATGCTAAAGGGATGAGTTCAAAGGTTAATTCTTTACTATTGCAGAAAAGGTGAAGGGCCATTTTGAAACAGAAAATCTCCTCCAACCGCAGGCCAGCCTGGGTTGGCTTCGTCTTTTCTGGAGCAGATTTTTATAGCCCTTGAGCTCCTGTAACTGTACTGCTCCAGCTAATCAATCAAAAGAATATTCCCTGGGAGTGCAGTCCATTTTTCTTCTCCTAGACACTGAGTAGTTCCTCTGGATTTCTCATCATTCCTATCCACATTAATGCACTTTGGTTACCTACAGCATCTCTGGCCAATCATCCAGTTACTGTGTGAAGTAAACGTGCAATTGTGTTAAAAGGGAAATTGGCAGAGGCTTTCATCTGTTTTTTCTATACGTTATTACTATTTAACTTCTGTGTTTGAAATGCATCACCAGAGTATTTCAGTTTATTGTAAGTTTACATTTATAGGTTTTAACCGTGCTAAGACTGCTGAATTGTGAGTGTAAGAGCTAGTGAAAAGATGAAACTCTGGCAGAGATCTGAACAGTGTCTAATACAAATATTGTATTAATGGAAAAAAAAAAAAAGACCCCAGAACATTTTGGGCCATTTTTGATACATAAGGGATATAATCTAAATTTTGCAGCTTCCCTTCCATGCCTTCCTGATGCCCCATGAAAAAAAAGGCTATAATGACAAAGAAAGTCAAGAAAGTAAAGGCAATGTTAATAAATAAATAAGTAAGAATCAAGACTTGTATAAAGGTCTTGGTAGAATGGCTGGAGAACAGTGGGTGGATTCTGGAAATATGGAGGAAGTGGCCATAGAGCATTAGTAGGTTTGCAGTGAGAGATGAAAAAATGGAAACCAGAAATAACAGAAAAATGAAATTCAGGGGAAGGTGTGGAGGACAGAGGAGTTGCCACATTGTTCATGGAGATTTGCACATTTCTTAGTGCTCAGGTGGTTCATTTCATGAAGCACCATTTTTAAACTGTAACGAAATAATGAAAATGAGCATAAAATAAGGAAAAGTCTAATTCTAGCCCCGGTTCTCATGCTGGCTTGCCATGCGTCTCCAGCAGGTGTGTTCCCCTCTGTAGACTGGGCATGGCAGCATCTCTCTCGAAGGACTCTGGTATTCACTTACTGATTTATTTAGAGCTACATAGTCTGCCTTAATAATAGTTTTCTGTTTGTATCCCAAGTGGTCACCGTATTTATTATCCTAGAGGAATGTGTCAGGTACTTATATTTGCTGAAAGTAAATATTAACATAAATGATGGTGGGATTAATGAGGGGGAAAGTGGTCCACCTTTCTTTTTTGAATGGTAGCCTTATTTGTGCAGTTATACTCTCTTGTTCCATAGGCGCCACATCTTGCATGCAGAAGCTGGAACTTATGAAACCTCTTTCCAGTCTTAATCTCTGGTCTTACAAAAATGTGTCAAGAAGCCAAACCCATTTGATGAGATGGGTTTGAGGCTGTCTACCTGCAAAAAGACCTCTCAAACAAAACAGGTGGTCAGAGTCGTGATGAGAAATTTGTTTGAGAGCCTTAGCCTTGTCTTGTCAAAACACATTGTGTAAGAGCATGATTTGCAGAAGCCTTTCAGCCCCATTCCGAGGAGCTCGAGTAATTCTGTGGGCTGAGACACTGTAATTAATTGAACTTAATATAAGGGAGCACTAAGTTGGACTTATCAGGTATCATAGAGACAAGAGGATTTTGTGTTCATCTCACTGCATGTCACTGATTTGCACTTTAATGCGATTAGGATCTGTTTGCTTATAATTGCTTTGTTTTATCTAGTTATAAGACCTGCGGAACAAAATCGTAGCCTGGTGACATTTTACATAAGCAAACCTGGTGTCAAAGTTGACTCCAGGTGATGAGGACGAAGGTCGAGAGTGGTAGTTATTCTAATGCTGCAGGCTTCCAGTTTGGGCAGGGTCCCAACAATGCTGGCTGAGAAGCACCTCCTGCCGCCTGATGTGAGGACGGGTACCAGTGACAGCATTGTGAAACAACCTTCATCCCACCTTGCCAACCAGATTTGGGCTTGGCCAAGACTGTCATGGCCTGAAGAGAGAAGGAGGATTCACACGTAAAGGAGGGGAAGACTGGCGATACAAGCATTTTTGTTTTGTGTTCATATTCACTTGAAACTCTGAGGTCAGCAGACAGCAGGCTGCTGCTTGCAGGTTTGAGGGAAGAGTCTCATAGAAGATACACCATTCACACCAAAACAAGTTTTGTTACCTGGATGGAACAGCTGCCTCCTTTTCCGAAGCAGTTATCATTAAGTACCTTTGATGCTCTGAGGAGAATGTTGTTGAGGTCAATGAGAAATCATACTCCAAAGTGAATTACATTTCAAAGTATTGGACATAAAATTATTTTTAGGTGCTCTTCTCCACATTGCCTGCAGAATATTTAATTAGGAATGTAAAACTTAAATGAAAGAATGAAAACTTAAGTATCCCCCAATTATTGTGATAGCTTTTTGATGCTTTCAATATTGAATGCTTAGAAAATATAGAATCATAAAGTCATTTAAGTCGGAAAAGACCTTTAAGATCATCAAATCCAAATGTAAACAGTACTTCCAAGTCCACCACTAAAACATGTCCCTAAGCACCACATCTACACTCCAGGGATGGCAGCTCAACCACATCCCTGGGCAGCCTGTTCCAATGCTTGACAATACTTTCGGTGAAGAAATTTTTCCTAATATCCAACCTAAACCTCTTCTGGCGCAACTTGAGGCCATTTCCTCTTGTCCTATCGCTTGTTACTTGGGAGAAGAGACCGACCCCCACCTGGCTCCAGCCTCCTTTCAGGCAGTTATAGAGAGCAATAAGGTCTCCCCTCAGCCTCCTCTTCTCCAGACCAAACAACCCCAGCTCCCTCAGCCCCTCCTCATAGGACTTGTGCTCCAGACCCTTCACCAGCTCTGTTGCCCTTCTCTGGCCAAGCTCCAGCACCTCGATGTCCTTCTTGGAGTGAGGGGCCCAACACTGAACACAGGATTCGAGGTGCGACCTCACCAGTGCCGAGTACAGGGGCACTCTCACCTCCCTGGTCCTGCTGGCCACACTATTCCTGATACAAGCCGTGATGCCATTGGCCCTCTTGGCCACCTGGGCACACTGCTGGCTCATGTTCAGTTGGCTGTCAACCAACACCCCCAGGTCCTTTTCAGCCAGCAGCTCTCCAGCCGCTCCTCCCCACGCCTGCAGCGTTGCCTGGGGTTGTTGTGACCCAAGTGCAGGACCCAGCGTGAGAGAGTCCAGTATTTCCTACAGAGTAACATGCATGTAACCTTGATCATTGGCGCTGCAGGGGCCTTTGCAAAAATACCATTTTTCAATTAAAATTCAAAATTTCAATTTAACAGTAACACCATAAAATAGTAAAATGTGTGCTGATTTGGGAAAAGAAATGGTGACACGGACAACTAGAAGTGAGTGGAAGAAGAGAGCTTATTGGTAACCTCTGCTCACAGTATAAGCTGCCCACTGAGGTAACTGGGTGGTGATGTAAATACTCTGAGTTGATTAAAATATATTAATTTGATAAACAAAAAGAGAGAAAAGATTTTTTAATTTGTCTTCTGAGTGAATGTATTAAAAACTTACAGGGTTTTCAACCTATGGGACCGACTCAGAGCCTTGGCAAGGCAAGGGAGGGTAAACGTGTGAGAATAGTGCACTAGAAACAAGACTGTAGGTTCAGTCCCTTTTTCCTAATACCACTGTTCTGAGCTGGCTTGGTTATCAGGTACTGCTGTTTTTTAGATATTGGGTCAAGATTACATCTCCGCCTTTTTTTCTCTTTTTGCATCTTGTATTGCAACAACAGGTGTCAGCCGACTCGAGCTCCTCCATGAATTCCAACACACCTCTGGTGAGGATAACTACTCGCCTCTCCTCTACTGCCGATGCCCCCATGCTGGCAGGAGTCTCGGAATATGAATTGCCAGAAGACCCAAAATGGGAGTTTCCAAGAGATAAGTATGTAGCCTGTTTCTCTTAACACTACCTACACATGTCTGAAAAACATGACACAGTATGAGAGGAAACATCTTTCCCAATGTATCCCAGGGTTTCTTTAGTTATAAGAAAATCTCAATTACCTGAACTTCCTCTGAAGATGAAGATCCAATTCAATTATCTGAAATCAGTCTTTTTTTTTTTAAACAGAAGCTGAATTTTCTCTGCCTGTCATTCTGACTTTATTTTCAGATTTCTGGTAGGTTTTCAGATACCCTGCTGAAATGTAACTCCTCTGTTAGGAAAGGATTGAATCTGAAATGTTATTTCAAAATATATATGATTTAGACTGGGAGGGATGTCCACATACAAGCATTGTTGAAGGGCAGTTGAGAGTTCCCCAAGCAATACCTCTGTACATTAAACCGTGTGTCTTAGTTGAAATATTAAACTTAATTGTTTAATATTTATAAAATAGGTAATAAAATACCATGTGGGAGATAGAGAAAGTCTAGAATATGATATTAGACAATCTTTTCTTTCTGTCAGGACCTTCTGGGTAGGATTTCGTGTTGGTTTTGTAGTAGCCTGTATTAATGGAGATGATGGTTTTTGATTTAGTGGGACATTTTGCATGTTGTGTACACATTTATACAACTTCTGTGGCTTAAAAATATTAGGTTTCAAAGAAGAGCATACTGAATCTTGATATATGCAAATTCATTTAGCTACATAATATTTTCTTCAAAGTCTGTTGACTAACATGCAAAATAGGCTGCTGCATAATCTAATTAAAGCTGTAACCATATTTCTTAATATAAAAAAGACATGTAAAAGAGAGATAATATTAACACAGGTAGAACTATGATTATATATTAAAATTACTACTAACTTTATTAAGTCTTTAGGTGACTTTGAGAAAATAACACCTTTTATTATGATCAGTTCTCTTTCAAAGTCCAGCGTTGTAAGTTTTGGATAGAAGAGCTGTAATTTTGAACCCTCTGACAACTGTTCTGGAAATTATTTTAATGATGTAGCTGAAAACTAGTGCAAAATGCTGTAATTGCCACCTGCAGTATGCTAGTCAACAGTGGGGGCCTGTATATGTACTTCTGTCAGCCCATACCCTGGGGGGATACACTAAATGCGGAAAATTTTAGAGTGCTAAACATTTAAAACCAGCATTCAGCACAAATGTAGGTGGAGCAGATTTGCAATGAAAGGAGGCTATTTAGAGGCAGTTTATTAGGTTGGGGGACAGGAGGCACACAATGAGGGGTTTGTTACTTTAGTCCTAGCAGGGCAATAGCACATAAATTAACCAGTTTCCAATGCAAATGTTTGTTCTCTGCCAAGATCCTAAATTCAATTTTAGTTCTGGAGAAAATGCAGGATGACCTCAGCATAGCATACGTTGCCCTTCAGTCTTTGCACCTTTTTAAACTCGCGTTTGCTTTAGAAACCAATCCAAAACAGCTTGAGGAATTCTCACCAAGGCAAAGACCACATTTGACAAGGAGTCTGCGGGCTGCCCTCGGGAGGAACCGCCTCTCACTGCTGTCTTGTGCCTGAGCAGATAAGCGGGGTTTTCAAACCACTTAGCCCTGGTCTAACACTCTTCTGGTGATGGTATGACAACCTCTCCCTGTATTTCCCGGGGGAAGACAGAAGTCCATGCTTTTAAGAACGAGTCCCTACGTGTATTATATCTGTGAATCTTGCTTTTGACCATGGAAAGCCAAGACCTTAAGAACTCGGTTATGAAAACGCTTATCTGAATCTGGCCCCTACAATGGATAACGTTAGCAGCATCAAACCCGCCGAGCACCCTCCCTGATTTCTGCCGTGGCACTGCTTCTGGAGTTAGATGATAATTTCTGCGAATTACGGAGCCTGAATGCGGCCCTTGGGCACTTAACACTGGAACCAAAAAGATTTTGCCCAGAGGCTTTGAAGTTTCTATTTTATTTTACCTCTTTATCCTCCTAAAGTTGAGATCGACATCTCTGTGTCTGCATGTTACAGCTGAGCAGGTCTTGCAATCAGGTATATGCTCTACTAAATGCATTTTGCGTAGCCCAGTTAATGACTGCTCTTTTTAAAAGGTTTCTTACGTTGATACTGTGATTATAATTGAGTTTCAGTTTCCCCCAGTCTCTGCTTCCAGCTCTCTGAGCAGAGCCCGGGTGCTGCAGACGGGACGTGTCTTCTGTTACCCTCACACATGACATTTGTGGCAGCAAAGAGTGCGCAGCCAAGAAACAGCCTCTGTGCTAGACCCAGCTGTGGGTAAATAAAGCGTCCCGTCTCGCCCCTTAAAGGATCAAAGCGCTGGGGGAATGCGCGAGGATGTCAGAAGAGTGATCTTGCTGTGGGTGGGGAGGCTGCGGAGAAGACGGCTTGTAGGGGATGCTGGGATCTGCCAAGTGCTTTGTCCCGCGGAGGTGCTGCCTTTGTGCCGCCGCTCGTGCGGCCGGGCAGGGAGAGCGTGGCCTCTGCGTGAGCCGCACCGGGGCTTGCAGCAGAAGAGCGGAGCCGGAGGCAGCGGTGGCCGAGGCGGCTCCTGGCAGCCGTTCAAGGCGCGTGAGCGTCGCGGGCGCCTTTACCCGGGCTCTCGCAGCGGTTACCCCTCCCGAGCCTTCGCCGCGCGCTTGTCGCCGGCCTCTTTGCCCTTCCCCTTCTCTCGCCTTCGTCCTCCCTCCTCTCTCCCACAAGAAGGCGGCCGTCTGGCCACCTCATCAGCCACAAGAAAGAGAAATGGGTGTGATAATTACCCGCAGCTGCGCCCAAACATGGTGACTACTGACTTGCTGTCTCTGTCCTGTCTAATCCCTTTGGCACAAGAGATCATTAGGCAAATGTTCACGGCCTGCATCCCCAAACAGAAAGCAAGAACATGAATTTTGAGCTAAAATTAAGCTGCCTGAGAGCATATTTGATTTTTCTTTCTGTTTGAACTGTGCTGTTATATCACAGGAGTTAATAACATTTAAAACATCCCCCTGCTCTCTCAATACCACCCTTTACCACACAAATTAGCAGCTGCCTGAAAGCGACCACATGGCAACACGCACAAAGAAACTTTTCTTTCATCTCCTTGCGGTCAACGTGAAAAAGAAGACGACCGGCCGTGTTACAGCGACAGCAAAAGCTTGCGCGTTGCTGGCTGCTCCTGAATTTCAGCCATGGTCTGATGCTTCTTGAAAGCTCTGCCCCTCCATGCTGTGTCTCACCCCTAGCCATTGAGTACAGCCTCTTATTACAAGGAGAGGGAGAGTTTAAAAGCTGGGTTTAGCAACTAGTCTGGCCGTATGAGATACTCGCTGTATCGAAGAAAACATACTGCAGTGCGCAAGAAAACCGATGCGCACCCAGTCTCATTAGTTCCATGTGATACATGCTTCATGCTACAGCAAGTTGTTGAAAGCTTTTTATATTTAGCCCTGGAATTTCACTGGCTGCATCCCTTCACCAGATGCTGTGTGTTAATCTCCTGTTTACGCCCCTAGGCTGACGCTGGGTAAACCCCTGGGAGAAGGTTGCTTTGGGCAAGTTGTCATGGCCGAAGCGGTGGGGATTGACAAAGACAGGCCAAAAGAAGCAGTGACTGTGGCAGTGAAGATGTTGAAAGGTAAGAAAATTGGGTGATTAGGGATCAGAATGGGTGATATGGCAGTTCTCATCCACAAAAAGTTTCTTTTGTGGCATCTGAACTCTGTCATCATGGGGGGGTCAAAGAGCACATAGCTGACCTCAGCCTTCAGCAGTTTGGGGTGTAAATCTGCGCCCTTGACAGCCTGTTTATCTTCAGCAGTGAGTATTTGGGAGCCAGGAGATGTATTAGCATCGTGTGGGTCTCTCTGCTTTTAGTTTAGTTCATGTCAGAGGCTGTCCACACGTAGATCCTAGCCCATTCAGTCCAGGTGGTTGGTGCCTATTTATTGTGAATTTAATTGTAAGGTTAGTTTGCAGGAGAGCCACAGTTATTGGAGGTTTGACAGCTAAGGACAGCATTTTTATGTCTGATATTACTGTGTTGCCTCCTAACATATAACACTGAAGAGATGGTCAGTCCATCAAAGAGGCTGAGACTATATTTTGTTAGGACGTAACATACGACTTTGTATAACGTACAGTGTATACTGGAAAACAAATCATATATTCTGCATTTTGAAGCACACGTTTTACACCAACTGGTGAGCCTTAGTGACGTTCAGGCTGGCACGCTAGAAAATATGAACTGAACCTGTGTCTCGTACAGATGATGCTACAGAAAAAGATCTGTCTGACCTGGTGTCAGAGATGGAGATGATGAAGATGATTGGGAAGCATAAAAATATCATCAATCTTCTTGGAGCCTGTACCCAGGACGGTGAGTAAAGAAAAGAAAGTAAACCAGGACTTTCCAGCAGGTCTGCAAAAGTCTCATTAATCATAATTTTTCAAGAGTTTTTAAGGAAGCAGTCATGCCGTGATGGGATTTTTAGATATTTCCCTAGCTTAGCAGCAATATTTTAACTTCTGCGTCTCATTATACTTGCAGCTTTAATATGAGAAAGGGTACTGTATCATATGAAAACTCTCTAATCCCTAGCTGTAGGGGAAAAAAATGACATTTTACAGGGGCTTTACCCACGTCTGTTGTTCTGAATTGTCAGTCCTGCTTTAGTGGAACTTGTATCCCATGAATCTGAAATGAGCACTTTTACTCTGTAAAGACCACAGTGTTTTTATGAAAAGCTAATTATGTCATGTAAAGTGATGCAGAATGGCACAAAACTCTGGAAATTAAAAAATCCTGAGAAGCACTTTCCTCTTGTTTGAGATCTCTCAGCATTTTTTGATTGAAAATGTTTGCTTTTCGGTACATGGCATGGTCTGGAAGGAATAGGCACTGGGTCAGGGTTTCGGTACTTTCAGCCACTAATTGTAGCTCTGCCACTATCCTGCTATGAAGCTTCGGACCAGTCACTTTGCCAGGTCCGGACCTCCTTTTCCTTCAAGTTGTGCTTACTGATTTCACAGTTGAACATTTATTAATTTAGCTCATTTATTATAGAACAGTAAAAGCTTCCATTTTACCCTTCAACCTTACTCCACTTTTCACACGGTTCTGTTTATCCAAAGGTCCATTGTACGTGATAGTAGAATATGCTTCCAAAGGAAACCTGCGTGAGTACCTGCGAGCACGCCGCCCCCCGGGGATGGAGTATTCGTTTGATATTAACAGGGTACCAGAAGAGCAGATGACATTCAAGGACTTAGTGTCATGCACATACCAGTTGGCAAGAGGCATGGAGTACCTGGCTTCACAAAAAGTAGGTAGAACTCGGCAAACACTGCACAAAGCGCATGGTGTGTATTTGTTTGGCACTTTTTTTAGTTTAGTTTTGTTCTCATCTCGTTTGCATTCAGGAATTTGCTGGGAAAAGGACCTTTCTCAAACAAGTTGCATAATCCATACTCTTGAAAATCAGTGGGAAAATTCATACACTTAAAGTTTTTAATCTCTGTTTAATGACGTTGCTAAAATGAGGCCAAGAATGGATCGTTTAAAGTAAATATTGCGTACATATCTGCACTTTGAATTCATAAGCACAGGTGGTCGCTTGATTACACAAGTCACACTACTCCACCCATGAGACGGCAGGCACCATTTGCCTTCTGTTTCCAGTCAAATTGACCAAATCAGCTCATGTAGTAATGTAAAATAAATTAATTCAGTTAGTGAAAGGATTTACAGAATGATAACAGGCAGAGTTGAGAAGACCACAAGATACCAGGGCAAAAATTGTGAACAGAAGAGGCCAAAATAAATGGAGTGAATTAGTCACTTAAATTAGGCACTTTACTTAAAACTGGTGTTTGTCAGGAGAGCAAGCTCGTTGAAAGAATTTATTTATTCTGTCGTGTCCCTAGACACTTATTTCTTCAACTTTTCTTCAAACATTTTTTTTTAACCAGTAATTTGATTAAATTATAGTTATGAGACCTTAAATAGCCCTGTATAACTAGCTCTGTAAACATATTGTGGCTTGGTGGACAAGCAATCATGAATACTCTGGGTGGTGTTTGGAGCGAATGGCTAAACCAGAGCACCAGATCCTGATGATAAGCACTTCCTGCAAGTTGTGGAGTGGTTAGTGGGATTTGTACCGATTTCCAGTCATGTCCACTCCCAAGTATGGAGCTGTTTTTAGCCAAGGACCAGAGCTGAATGTAAACCTCCATTCCTGTTGTGTAGAGTCATGATTTTTTTTTATTGCTTTTCTGTACTGGTAGATGTTAGGGAGAGGGGGAATCAAGGAGTAATTTTGCTTTTATCCTTTTGTTTTGAAATAGTAATTCTCAATGCAGTATGGTAGACAGGGAGACATGCATGACACCAAGACAAAATCTTCTAATGAAGTAAGCATGAGTATTGTATTAGGTAAAACACCTTAGGATATCTCTTTCTAAGATTAATGAAACATTTGACTGGCAATGAGCCATGTCCCAAGAAAACAGAACTGTTGTGAAAGGAAAAAAAAAAAATCTTTTGATTGGCAAATCTTGAGAACAAGCGTCCACCTGAGAAGCTCTGAAGTGCTGTTGTAGGACGCTGCCAAGAAGGCGTGCGCTCACACAGATGCACACGGCAGAACCATTTCATCCTCGATCCAGTTCCTTTGCAAAAACACTTGATCGGCGCTGCGCTGAACTTGACAGAATGTGAGGCATTGCACAACGCAGAGAGAAAACAAAGGCAGCACATAGTAAAACTGTGCATTCCAGTTCTTCAGATATCCCACCATTTCTGTTTGTATTTCACTAGTTCTTTTCCCCTTAGGGATCCATTTACTGAGCTGGAATAAGAAGAGAGCTGGTCTTCTCACGGTATTTCCATCATGCAGGAGCTGTGAGAAGGCCAGTATTCTTGTTATTTCAATCCAATAAATGGCTCACTGAGACCAAAAAAGAAAAAAAAAAAGGGGGGGGGGGGGAGAGGAATAAAGAAAAAATTTTTGCCTTACAAGCAATTGTACATTGGAAATGGGATGTTGTTCCTAAGTTGGATGGATGCTTTTTAAAATTCTGTTGACGCGTCCTCTCCATTGTTCCAGTACTGCGCAAGAACGACAGGGGAGCTCCAGATACAGGGACTGGCCCAGATGATTGCAGAGACAGCAAATCATTAGTGCCAGAGGGTCAGCTATGAAACCTGTCAGATACGGAAATCAGTAATGGCACCATTTTGAAGATAGGAAGAGTCTCAGTTGTAAAACTGTACGGTATGAAAAAGCAGAAATGTACTGACAGAAGGTGATAGGGTTTGAATAATTTGGTGTATTCACTCAGAGGTGTTGCATGCTATTTGAGATGCTCTGTGGTACCCCCAGCCTGCCGCCCTGGAAAGGCACGGGTCTGCTGTAGATCCTGTGTTGTCCCTGGTAGTCTCATCAAGATACCTCGGATGTCACAGGGCATCTCAGATGACAATGTGTACCTCTATTTGGGCAACTGAGTTGAGTTCCTAGAGTCTCAGAGGATGCTCTTGTAGGGTCTGAGAACAGGGACAGGCAAGTAGGATGGCCTATGTTGTTTCTGCTACTGTAGCATTACTGATGCTGAATTAGAAGACTGATTTGATGCTGAAAACATGTACTGTTGTCTGGTCCTGCACACATGGAGGCATTGCTGGAGCAGGTTTTTCCTGGCAGTTCCCCATGACTAACCCGGTGAGGAGCAGAAGCTTTGTAGGCTCATTTTACCCATGCAGGATAAGAGATCTCAGAAAGTTGCTGGGGCAAGTTATAATGCAAGAGAAAAATTGGGTGTTGTACAGTTTTTTTGTAGTGGTTCAGTCCAGCATGTCTATACACATGCTGAAATAAAGAGGACAACATAAAGAGTAATCCAAAATTGAGGAGGGAAAAAAAAAAAAAAGGATATTTAACTTGAAAAGAAGTAGAATATCCTGGGGGGATTCCAAATGCAGTGTTTCTTACCATGCCACTGCTGCCATCAACCCTAAGAAGGCTGCTTAAACGCAGGAGTAATATCCAGAGCAGTCACAACGTACTCTCACTGTCAAGAATGACTTGCAAGTTTTCAGGATAATGCTGACATGAAGGAAAAATCTCTGAGGAGATAACATTTCTAGTGTCGGTATCAAAGCTGTTTAAAAAGCAAAGAGCCCAGCTCAGATTGTGTTTTCGTGGGGGGGGGTGGGGTGTTGGATTTTGGTTTGGGTTTTTTTTTTGTTTTTTGTTTTTGTGCTTTGGTTTGGTTGTTTTTTTTTTTAATTAAATTCTTATAGTCTCATGGTTGAAGTAAATACACACAACCTAGACATCTAGTTTAAAATTATATACTGTGGATATATCTCATATTAAGATCTTTTATGTTAAAAGTGGTTGCACTGATCCAGACTGTCAGGTTTTAGCTCTGGTGAGAAGATATAATTTAAGAGAAGCGACTTAATAAAACGCTCATTAACAGGATTTGTAATGAAAGTGCTGCAATACCTGTACCTGGGCACGTGTAACGGAGGGTGAATCACAAACAGCGTGGCACAGTTTGAGTCACCACCCAAGCTTTCAGCCTTAGCAAAATATAAGTCTTAAATAAACCAGGCTTTTCTAAGAGGCTGCTTAGGGCCGTCCTTCAACCTGGAAACACCAGCTGAGGGGATGGATTGCAGTAATTAAGACAATCATATTTCACAGGCTTGTAGTAAATGTGTGACTTTCCCACCTAGTGATTTAAGTTAAAATCTGTAAAGGAGACTTAGTTATCACATAGAAGTAATTTCACTTTACAGCAGTTTATTTCAGTGGGCCTTTTTTTTTTCCTTTTCTTTCCAGTGTATCCATCGAGACTTGGCTGCAAGAAATGTTTTGGTAACTGAAAATAATGTCATGAAAATAGCAGACTTTGGTTTAGCCAGAGACATCAACAATATAGATTATTATAAAAAGACTACTAATGTAAGTGGATGGTTTTCTTATCTCTGGAAACAAGTGTGTGTTTCAATGATTCACTTCAAAACTATGGTTATAAACTTAATGGGCTTCTTGTACAGCAGCCTCACTTTTCATCACAGACAGAAAACAGGGATCAAGGACATAAGCGTTTCTGTCCCCTCTTACAGTGACAGTTAGTTAAAAAGATAACCAAAGAAGCTGTATATTGTATGATTTATTAGAAATGCTAAAATACAAGAATTGTTTCTTGTGTGTCCCTGACTCCAATTACTTGAAATAAGCGGAAATATTCCTGTTGATTCCAGCTCATTTTCTGCCACGCCTAGGATCTTGAAAAGCACTGTACAAACAGTGCTAGCAATAACCATAATAAAAATCCTGTTTATGTGTGGTAATGCCCCATACAGCTTTATGCCTTTTGCCTGTACTTAGCTTGTTATGTACAAGTTATGGCAGTAGTAACAAAGTGGGGCTAGAGGCTGAGAAAACTGATTTTTTTACTCCTCATTCTGTCACTGTTTTGCTGTACCAAATCAAGAAGATAAAGCATTTCAGGTGTAGTTATTGCTGCCTGGTTTGAACAGCTTACACCTCCTTCTCAGGGCATCTCTTAAGATCCTGGTGAACTACACTTGGGTTCTTATGGGAACTTTGCAGAACTCATTCAGTTCTACAGACTTTAATATTTTGTATAAATATTAATTATTATTAATAGTCATGTTAAGTGGCTTATCTATGAAAATAAAGCACTAAGTGATTAATGGCATTTTAATGGTAATACCTGCCTACTTCCAAAAGACAGAGCGACCAGGTATGGGTACGTCAGTAGTGGAGGGAATCGAACCTTCTTCGTATCACCTTTAGGGCGATTCCTGGGCTCCGAGCAGAGCAGACTGTGTGTGCAAAGCCATAGGCAGTTGTGACTGAGCTTTGGGTCACTGCAAAAGGTGGGACAGGAAAACAAAATTCTTGGATTTAGCGATCAACTTATTTTTGCAGGCAAGCCTATTTTTTGGAGGATTGTTGACTTTGACTTTTTTTTTTTTTTTTTGTCTTTAAAGAGCCATAGTGGAATGATCTTTTTAATTTTGATCTGCTTATCCTATTGTTCTCCTAGCAAGCAGTCTGGGAACTTTTTGGGAGCCCTCAATGCTTTTAATTTTATCTTCGATGTTTATGTCCATTTTTCTTAACAGCCTCCCTACATTAGCCCATTTTACTATTTTTTTCCCTGAAAATTTTAAAGGTAGATTATGTGCTGGTTTGCTTTAGCAGACTGTTCTCTGAGAATCAATTAATCTTTTTTAAAAATTGGTGTTGGAATCATCCTGTAAATTGCTACCATTTAAATTTTTCTTCCCTTCCCCCCTCCAAACATACAGGGACGGCTTCCAGTAAAGTGGATGGCTCCAGAAGCTCTGTTTGACAGAGTTTACACGCATCAAAGTGATGTGTAAGTGGCTTTATTTGAATTGGGCTTTGGGGGTGGGAAGGAGGGTTGTTTCGGTTTGTATTTGTTGAAGTTTGGGCTATTTTAAATTTTATTGGGCTATTTTATTTTCCTGTTGTCCTTTACCTTTAAGCGTTTTCATTCTGTTTCACCTATTAATAAATGGAAGAGGACTTGCCCTTAGAAAGTGAGGATTTTATGGTAGACTGCTAACCAGTGCTCTGTTACTAATCTGCCCAGCTTCAAAGCACATGAAAGGTGGAAAATGCTAACCTCCTTCTGTCAGTGCGGAAGTTTCCCCCCTTGAACTTATTTACGGATGTGCGGCTACAAAGAGTCTATCTAATTTGCTTGGCTTTTGACATACTCTGGACTTCCTTCAGGTTTAAAAAAAAAAAAAAAAAAGAGAAAGAAAAAAGAAGAGATAAAAGATTAAGAAAGAAAAGAATGTTCCTAAAAATTCCTTATAAAAATTTGTGCTAAGATTAAGTATAAGAAAACATAGGCTGGATATACCAGAAAAACATTCTCTGATTTTTAGAAGTGGTGTTGCTTCCCAGCCGTACTTCACATGTAGTAGGAAATCACTGGACTCTGACACTTCAAAATCTTTTAATGTGTGCACAGAGTCACTGGCTGATGCAACCGCTCAGGATTTATTCTGCTTCCTATTGCAGTTCCCTAGGCCCATCTACAGTACTCGTGTGCGTTCTGCTTGAAGTAGACGTGTATTTTTTTTTATGCAATGCAGATGAATATCTTACGGGTTTTATTTCTCCGAGAGGAGCTATTAACCGTAAAGGTCTGGATGCTTCCCAGCACAGGTGTAAAAGGTTATGCATGTCAGTGGAGGGTTAAGAAGAAAAAGGTCAGGGTGGAGAAAATAAGCGGTATCTCCTCTTTCTTTAGCTTGGGTGCACTTCCCGAGCTGCTCTGTCCTTAAGGAAAGCATTTACTGAGACTTTTTCTTGCAATCTTTACATTATTTACAAAGGAAACTATATAAGCAGGTTAAGGGTGGATCAAGCTTTTGTTTTAAAATAACATCTTGGCAAAATATTTAAGTGAATATGAAGTAAACTACTTCGCTGGTTCAGGACTGAAAGTCAGTCTGAGCTCCTCAGCAGCCACGGAGCACGAGGATTTCAGTGCTGGAACTTGGAGGCTCTTGGCCCCATGGTGGCTTTGAAGACGGCTAAAGATAATATTATTGTAAGTTTGTGCAAACAGTTTACTAAAATACCCTGCTGCAAAGCTAGGAGGGCTGCAGAGAAGCGCGGGAGCCAGTGCAAGCTGTGTGCTGTTGCTCACCTGGCAAAGCCGCCTGCCAAGGAGCCCCAGGTTGCCAGCAAGGCGTGATGAGGCAGGCTCTGGAGGAGGTGGCAAGCAGGCAGGAAAGCTGGCTTGAAACGATCCTACTTCATTTGCTAACAAAAATGAATTAAAAAAAGAAAAAGAGCAGAACGATGCAAAATATTTTTGTTTTGGACAACCTGCTTTTTCCACAATATCCCACCACATAATTGCCAGCCAGCTCAGCTGTGAGTGTTCTGTAAATAATTAAGCTGTGAAGACGCAGTTCTTTGCAGTAGCCTTGGAAACTCAGGTGCTCAGAGCACACCAGACAAAGGCGAAGAGTGGGTTTGAGAACATGCTCGGGTCAGTGCCCGTTGCTGCCCGTGCACCCGATGCACTTCACAGATCGGTGTCCCGCTCAGGGCGGTCAGAGTTGGGCAGATGCTGATTTAAGCATCTCCTGAGAGGGACTGGCAGTCGTTGCATCTGCTGTAGACACATCTCTGTTTTCAGCAGTAAGGCAGATCTTCTAATGCAGTTTTCTCTTTGATTTGTAGTTGGTCATTTGGTGTGTTAATGTGGGAGATCTTCACGTTAGGAGGATCGCCCTATCCTGGAATCCCAGTGGAGGAACTTTTTAAGCTGCTTAAAGAAGGGCACCGAATGGATAAACCTGCGAACTGCACCAACGAACTGTAAGGACCCTTGTTTGCTGTACGAGGATGGAAGGGCACAAACTGTACTGAATTCGTATGGTTAATGCTACCCCTGGCAGAATCAAACATTTTCAGAATTGCTTGACTCTAAAATTGTGGATATATGTGTGTGTATAGATACGTAAAGAAAAGGTCTTCAGGAAATGTTTGACAGGATGTTTTACGTACTCTGCTGTGATCCCATTGAAAAAAAGAAGAGATCATCTACAAGCCAGTCTTCATCAGTGTTTTTACACTCATATTTCCTTTATTTTAATCTCATTAACGTGAAAATTCCTGAATGGCACACATACCACTAATCATGTGTAAGGTACATCAGGCTGGTTTTGTACACAACAAAATACATCTGGGAACTTCTGCACTAACACAGCATTATCTCCTGGTGATGAGGGGAGAGTGTTTTCCCTTTCTGATATTTCAGTATAGCCCTTAACTATTTTCAATTTTTTTTCCCATTTTAATTTCTTCGCTTCACAAAGACGACAATCCCTAACATGCAAAAATATTTAAGCATGCATAATTTAATACCATTGAAATTCCTGGGACAGAAGGCTACAGAATCAGGTCCACAAAAAGGTAATTTAGACACTGGGCAAGAGGGAGACAGGAGTAGCAATGCACCTTTGAGGGAAGGGAGAGTATTGTGCAATTTTGGGAAAGTCAGTGGTCCATGTGTAGGGCTGTGGGTGCTTGCTGCTTTACTTGTGAAGAAGAACATGGACTGTATATGAGAAGGTTTACAAGAAGGACGCGTGATTTTAATTAAGCCAAGAAAATGTGTAATTCTTACAGCTATATGATGATGAGAGATTGCTGGCATGCTGTGCCTTCACAGAGACCGACTTTTAAACAGTTGGTAGAAGACTTGGATCGGATTCTCACTCTCACAACTAATGAGGTAGGTAAATTGTTTCCCTCCATAAGCTGCTGATCAGGACAAATGGTTCAGGAGACAGATGGAATTCATTCAATTATGAAATCCTGCTCAAGTTCTCTTCTTGTTCTGTTTGTCGTTGTCCTCTGAGGTTACACGCAGCTAAACTGTGTATCCTATGAAATCCTTGGTTTCTTGCCATTATGCCTTGATTTATGTAACTAAACAGAAACACATCTTTAAAGTGTTTTTGTTTATTTCTCATAGCATCTTTTGATGTTTTTAGCGTAGCAGTACTGAGGGACTACATGTGGCAGGTTGAGAGGCAATGTTTGTGTTTCAACATGAGTTTCATGTGAAGGAGAGATGTAGAGTTCACGGTGTTTTTCATTTACCGACTCACTTTGATTCCCAGGCATGATATCTAGGTCAGAAGAGGAGAAATCGTCAATGGTAGGTTTCAGATTATATGTCTGAGAGTGAATTAGGTTCAGTGAAATGTCTCTCTGTGGAGGGAACGAGGACCCACGGGGAATGTGTGAACAGCCATCCAATTATCCAAAGGTCCTGGCTAACACTGCTTCAGGTTGGGATAGATGAATGCAAAAAGGCTTTATTTGAAGAGCATTCTTTCAGAGGTCTGAGATATTATTAGTTCTAGCAAGGAACACACTGATTAGGGTATTCACGCAGGAATCAGTTCTCTTATTGCTAAATCACATGCACCTTTGAGAAAGATCACAAGGAAATGTTGATTCTTTTGGTGGAAACTTCTTTTGAGAGAAAATGCTTGGTGGCCCAGAAACATTTTACAAATTCCTATAATTTCTGAGAAATTATATGTATAATGGGAGGGAAAAAAAGAACAAAACCCTTACAGAGGAAAGTTGCAACAATATGTTTTGACCATTTCAAAATAAATTTTTCAGGTTTGCTATGATTATAGCACTGCCTTATGGGGGTGGGAGAGAAAATATTTGAATATTTGAATCGCTTTATATTGGTCCTCAACATTACTTTCTGATTTTTCAGAATTGTTAGAGAAATAAAAAAACGGATTATTAAGCAGCATTAGGAAAGGCTATATGCAATAGAGATGACAGGAGAACCTGAGTAAAAAGATGCCATTTTTTATGATCATCGTTTGCCCAGTAGATCCGGTTGAAAAAGATTTTGGCTTCAGTAGCAGCTATAAATTTATCTGGATTCTGCTTTGTAAGGCTTAGTCTAAGAAGTGGCACCTTCGGGGATGGCTCAGAGATGACGCAGGAATATGCCTACGGAGTCGGTAACACAGCTCTGCATACCGTTACCATTTTCCCCTCATCCAGTACTGACTGCATCTTTTCCTGCCTAATTTATATATGATTTCACAAGACCGGTTGGAGTTGGGCTGGCTGCCACTGCGGAGTGCTGGGTGGCTTGGACTGGATATGCATTTGCAAATTCAAGAGGGAGGTTCTGGGCTTCAGTTCTGAGCCTGGGAAAGGATATCGCTTTCTTTTTTGTGTGTGTTTAACCATCTTGCCTTCCCAGTTCTGTACTGCTCATGGACCTGGAATGATCTCAAAGGTAACCTGAAAAGGCCTTTAGGGTTATGTAAATTACTTTAGACTAGAATCATAGGAAAAACGGCTGGAAAAAGCTAAGGAACACATCCAGTCCATCTGATCGGCCTACGGCAGGGTCCACTATACATTTGTCATTCCTGACAGATGTTTATGTAACTTGTCCTTAAAGATGTCCACTGCTGTATTTCCACATCACCCCTTGACAGTCTGTTGCTTTGTTTCATTAGCCTTACTTCTTGAAAGTTTTTCCTGATCTCTAATCTTTCAACGTAAGATATTGCTTTTGTCCTATTTACCCTGGACAAAGCAAGCAAATTGTTTCACTTGTCTTTGCAGCACATTTTATGTTCCTGAAAACTCATCATGTTCTCACTCTGTCTCCTGAGAACTCTGTTGTGTCCCATTTTCCTCCATAGCTTGTGCTTTTCAGACCTCTGATTTTGTGTAATCTGCACAGGTTTCCTGAAGTGCAGGTCCTTCAGGCATCAGTCTGACAATACTTCTCCGTATCCACTCCACACTGGCACTTTCCCTTTCCCCCAAACATGACACTGTTGGTACAGGGTCAGCCTGGTTTGTCCAACAACTCAAAAAATTGCTAGGACAGCCAATAGTATCTTTTTCTGCATTTGTGCAAGTAATTATTTCTGCTTAAATGGTAATGTTTTGCTCCTTTCCATGCCAAATCATCACCTGTTGGTTTTTTTGTTGGTCTTTTGGTTTTTTTGGGAGGGGTTGTTGGGTTTTTGTCATTTTTTTTCCCCAGAAGACGCTATTCCCCATGTTTCCCAGAGTAGCGTGCAATGTTTCCCCGATCCACATGAGCAGAAGACACCAAGAGTCAGCCTCATAGCTGTGTCGTTCTATCAACCCCAGGAACCATCCTGATACTGGAAACTTCTTATGCCCCTTTATGTGACTCTGGCCCTTGATATTGGATAAGGAGGCTGGAGAGGGGATAAGAATCCCACCTTAATACTGAATTCATAACTCCATAGTATCAAGCCTTTTGATATGATGAGCCATGCCTGATAACCCATGAGAAAGCCCTGTTTCTTCAAATACTGGAATACTTTCTTCTTCTGTCTGTTTCGAAAGCGGTTGGTTATTTCTGGTCATGTAGAACTCACTTGCTAATATATAAATAAGGGTCAAGATTGTCCTCGTGGGTCTTTTAAAAGCCTAGGCAATGAGGTAGGCAAGAATCATAGATTCATAGATCATATGAATCATAGAATCATAGATCATATGAACTGCCTTCTCTTGCTGCCTACTGAATTTGTCGGCATTTAAAAACTTACGTTCCCCTCCCCCTTTTAAAATGGTGACCATTTTGTAACTATAATGTGGTAATGATTGGATTTCTGACTTAAAATATGTTAACCAAAGAACTAAATTACCCCAAACCTAAGCACAGCAGCATAAAATACTGACTGAGGTGGAAGACTTGTCTCGTAAGTACGATCATAACTTGTGGTTTAGCAAATGAAGAGATTGCATTTAAATGAATGCAGCTGCCTTTAGAAGTTGAAAGAGAAGGAACATTTCAAGGGGGAAAATAACTTTATTCTCCAGCCAAAACTGTTGTTTCTAGCAAAAGAGCCTTAACCCAAAACTTGGATTCAGCAGATATTATTTCCTTTTTTAATGACTGCTTTGGTCATGGCTACTCTGGGACACACACACATGCACATACACATGAATATGTAGTGTAAAAAACCCAAATCTAGTGTATTTAATTTTGTTTTGCTTTCAGTTCTTTTTTTGCACATATGCCACTGCATGTTTAAACACAAATTTAATATCACAGAATATAAAACAGATATTCAAACTGACCAAAGGAATATAAAGTTGGAAGTATCTTTCCCTCTCCAAATCATTACCATGTGCTAAAGAAAAATGGTTCTATTTAGGATGAAATTTCATTTTTATCATTGCGAGTGAAAAGTCCTCTTTTGATGTGGTTGGCATGTTTATTTCCACTGACGTGGCTAATGCTGGTGATGTTGGACTTCAGAAAAGTACCATGTTATTGGTTTGGTTTTTCTTTCTCTATTCAAGCTCCTTGTTTTATGAGATATTTAAGCAACAGGCAGTTTTGAATGCAATTGTGTTACAGAAAGGAGTGTAATTTTTAAACTGTTCTTTTACCCACTATATATAATCAAGCCAAATCAGAGCAGTGGTAATGTGTTATTGTCAGTTGCTCCCTGTCTAAAAACGCAATTTATTTCTTTTGTCATAGGAGTATCTGGACCTCAGTGGACCTCTCGAGCAATATTCACCTAGTTACCCTGACACGAGGAGTTCGTGTTCTTCAGGTGATGACTCTGTTTTTTCCCCCGATCCAATGCCTTATGAACCATGTCTTCCCAAGTACCAACACATGAATGGAAGTGTGAAAACATGAAAAGAAATCATACAGAGGAATAAAGAAACATCAAGCTACCTACCATATACAAAACAAAATCTTTTCTCCAGGACCTTAATGTTTCTGCTTGTACATATGAAATATGGAAGAAAAAAAAATAAAAAAGGAAAAAAAAAACCCCAATGGCTTGGAGGAAAGCAGTCAGAACCTACATAAAGAATCTCATAATTTGCAACTTTGCAATATTCCCAACCAAGAAGAATGTTTATGAGCTGTGTCTAGATACCCATCACTATCAATTCTGTGGCTTCCTGTAAGCTGCAACAGACTTTGTTTGTACAATGGACCAGTTGGACTTGAGGCAAACTCTGGGTCTGCCTTTCTTGTTTATTTTGTAATATTTGGAGAAAATATATGTTGGCACACACTTACAGAGCACAAATGCAGTATATAGGTGCTGGATGTATGTAAATATATTCAAAATATGTATAAATATATATTATATATATTTACAATGAATTATTTTTTGTATTGATTTAAAAATGGATGTCCCAATCCACCTAGCAAATTAGTCTCTTTTTTAACAGCTATTTGCTAAATGCTGTTCTTACACAGAATTTCTTAATTTTCACCATCCAAAGGTGGAAAATACTTTGCTTTCAGGGAAAATGGTATATCATTAATTTATTAACTAATTGGTAATGTACAAAACAGTTAATCGTTTATAGGGTTGTTGTGTTTTTGTAATTTAAATGGCATTTCTATGCAGGCAGCACAGAGAACTAGTAGATGTATTGCTCAGACTTTACTAGTTTTCAGATCTTTAAAAAAAGAAATATTTACAGTATATAACTAATTTGGGGGAATTAAACTTTTGATTTATTTGTGTTTGTTTAAAAACTGCAGTGTCAGATGATTATTCTTATCAAAACCAAATCCTTTAACAAGAAAGTCTATTATTCTCAAAACCTGTCACTTTAACAATGTAACTCTTTAGCAATGTTTCCCATGGCTAAAAATCAGAATCATTACACACACACAAAATATGAAGAAAATATTAAAGAGGGTTCCTAAAGTAAGGAAAGACATTAATTTGTCTATAACCATAGCAGAATGTACTGCTCTAAAAGGAGCTGAGCTTCTACCCGGAGTTGCACATGCATCAAATTAACCACAGTTCTCTTCCCTGAGTTGGATAATAGGTTCCAGATCTTCTGGCCTGGATCTTTTGCCTTTTAGACTATCCCTCTATTGTAACTTAAGTTAAAAAGAGAGAAGTTGTTTATAATGACAATTTGCCATAGGAATATCAGCATCTTTTTAAGGGAGTAATTCATGCTGACTCCAGTATTTCCTTCTGATCCATTCCATAACAGTAGGTATAGCACTGGCCTCTGCTAAAATATCACTGTTGTTTGTATCTTTTGATGGAAGTCTTGTGTTTTTCCTTTCAGAACACTCACACTGATATGGCCATGCAATATGAATGCAAATTACACTGTTTTATGTGGTGGTGTTTTGTTTTGTTTTGTTTTTAAATTGGGTAAAAGAAGTATTAAAATCTGTTAACTTTTGTACTGACAATAAAATGTTTCTACAGATATTAATGTTAAAATTACAAAATAAATGTCATGCAGCTTATTTTTCCTAATCCTTTGTGTCATACAAAATGGTTTTCTGAACATCAAGTGATGGAACACATCCAGAAATGCTTTCTTTTGACCTTATCATAGATTCTATATTACAAAGCAATTCTTTTGGGAATAATACTTTTGCCTCTGTCTTATAAAATGTCTGCTCATGAATAACATGGGTTATTCGAGTAAGCATACATACAATCTTTGGTGTTTGTGGGGTGGATGCTATTTGCTGGAAAATGGTTTGAAGTGTTCAGTGTAGACATAAAATATTTTCTCTTTTTATTTAGTCAGGCTGTATCCTTTAATTGGTGAGGTTTCTTGTTCATATTAGAGAGGTTGAAGGCCCATTTGTGTAGGATTTAAAAAAAACATAACAGATGGAAAGACACAGTCATCATGGAAACAGTATAAAAGGTTTTGGTTTGTTTGTTTTGTTTGTTTGTTTTGGTTTGGTTTGGTTTGGTTTTTTTACTTGAAAACAGAAGGAAGACACACCAAAATAGCTAGTGCTTGAGACAGAAATGGGAATTTTATGGTCACATTACTGTTGCAGGTTAGCCAGAAAAACATTGTTGAACCTGGTCTTCGCCACATGCTGTAAAAGTGCTCCAGACACCAAACTATTCTTTGGTTTCTTTTCGTCTCTTTCTACTTTGACCAGAAATCCCATACCAGTCCCAAGAAACTTTCTAAAAAAGTGCCTGTTAAAAACTCGTGTTTTCCAACTAAGAATTATCTGATTGAAAAAATTCCTACTGGCTTTACTGAAAAAGGACGTTTCCCTTTCCCCACAACATCTATTCCTATTAGCAGCAATGGTAGCTACTGTCTGCGGAAACCACAATTTTCTTAATGACACACGTCTGGTTTTAAGATTCTCTTAAAGGGTATCAGAAGATCTTGAGTCTTGCTCTGCTCGTATTGAAATGAATTTAAAAGCGTTTTTACAACTTTGATAACTTTTTAAAATAAAAGTAGGTAAACACTCAGAAACGTGATGGAAAAGAGCTACTTAATAATGTAAACTTACTTGGTTACCCTGATTTTGTTCTAAACGGTTTATTTGCTTTTCCTTGGTTCATTTTTGGTTTAGCTCTCAAAAGATTTAGATTTGCACCTTGGAGATAGACCACAATTTCACAAACGTTGGCTGAAGTATATTCTGCCGTTTTCCTAATTTTATAGTGTAATCCCCGGATTAAGCTTTGGTCCTTTCCTGCTATCTGAAGACTTTCTTCTCCATTGCCTGCTGACTGATGTCCTGCTGTGAAGGCACGGGCTCTAGGGCAGGGCACAGAAGCCCTCCGTTTCTGGGGGAGCAGCAGAACAGCCTCCGTGCGTGGAGTTGCAAGAAGAAATTAGGCAGCAGAAAATAAAACCCATCATTGAAATTTGTGCGAAGGGGACATATTCTTTATTGCCCTGCCTACCTTTGGGTCTTTCACAAGAAGGGGTTAGGAATTTGGATTGCTATCTCATCTAGAAATAAAGTTGTCATCAATAGCAGGAGCAATAATGAAGAGTGGCATTACATCAGGAAATGAATTTATATTGATGTGGATAATGAGGATTAAGTTCTGTGTATAATCAGTTTCCTGCAGCATCTAATTGTTTCTTGTTTAAGTATTGATTCAAATCAACTCTGTGTAGTATATGAGAAAATATGGAAATAGAACCCAAATTTATTACAGCTCAAGTCCATAAAGAAGTTCATGTTGCCTGTTTTGGTTTTGTTTCATTTTTTACTGTAATATAACGAGTAGCATGGGCTATATACATCGGATAAGAAGATAGATTCTATTCTGTCACTTTTTCTGTCGCTTTGGTGTCATTCAGTGTCTGTTTTGTTATGCTGCTACTAAAGCAAGAGTTGAACTGTGTTCTGAGTTTCAAATTTGTCAAAAGACAAGTAAGTTTATGGTTTTATTTCTGGAAGTAACATGAGCAAATCTGTGTAGAAAATTAGTAATTTTCATGTCTATCCATTGAAAGGAGATTGAGAAAGCACTACAAAAGCCTGAGGTCTGGAGATGATGTTTTTAGTGAAAGATTCGGTGATCTCAATATAATTAATTAATCCCAGAGAAGGTTAAGAGTTGCCTTGATCAGGGTATATAAACTGCTGTTAGAGTAAAATACTTTTTAGTAATAAAGGTCTCTTCCATAAAAGCTCCAGATCCAGTGCCTGAAAGGTGGAGCAAGACCCATCCAGGCTAGGTGGCTAGGTGGAAGGCACACGTTTTGGATGGGAGAAGCAATCGGTGGTAGGAGCAGCGTACGGATGGGTGGCATTGGCCTTCCCCAAGTTGGAGCAAACGTGATCTCCTGTGGCTCAAGAGTGAGCAAAATCCCGCAGTCGAGTGAGCTGGTGGTAACGTTTCCTCCTGTCCTCTAAGCCTGTGGTGGGAAAGCTGGTGTCATGCAGAATGGCAAGTTTTGGAGACTTTCCGTAGTCCAGGAAATTTCAAGTATGTGCAGAAAGTGGCTGCTCAAATCAGTATGTGATTGGTATCGTTGAGGAAAGGTAAAGAACTGTTAGAGGACAAGCCCTTTAGCAAACCTTCTAGAAGCCTTCATATGCTTTAGTTTCATTTGGATGTTTTTAAGTAGCTTAGCATACTCGAGGGAAAAACTGAGGCAAAAATGTTACTATTCGTAGAAGGAAAAAAAAAGCCATAGAAGGGAAAAAAGCCATAGAAGGGAAGAAAAGCCAACCAACACCTGTATTTGAAAGGTCATCTGTCTGTTCTGTAATCAGGAAGTTCTGTATCTGCATAATTTGATCTAATTATTATAAAAATATTTCATTGATTTTTCCACAGTAAATGTAATAAATTTGTTGTGAGGAAGCGTAAGTTACCTCCAACAATTTGTGCTTGGAAAGATCGTCAGTCCTTCCGCGCCTGTAAATATGTCTGTGTACTTCTGAGCTTTCATCGCCATGAGTCCTGAACGTTACAAGCAGCTTAAATGCAATGGACTTTGTGAAGCAAGTCATCTTTTTTATCCCCTTTTACCTACGCAAAACTCCTGTTAACCAGATTTTCCATAAAACTTCTAAAGGAGAGAGAAGATGGAGGCAGTCATTCTCTTCACAAGGAAGCATGGAGACAGAACGAGGGGCAAGAGGCAGCAGTTGCTTCTCAGGGTATTTCTATCTGGATTTTAGAAGCAATTTCTTCGCTGTGAGACCACTTCAACACTGGGATAAGCTGCCTAGAGAAGCAGTGGAATCTGCCTGGCTGTAGATATTCAAGACCTGGCTTGACAGGGCCGTGGATAACCTAACCTAAGGCCCTGCTTTCAACGCAAGGTTGGCCAAGATGATCTCTGGCGTCCCTTCCAGCTGAGACTATTCTGTGATTTTGCAAATCTGTGTTACTGGCCAAAGGTAATCCAGGTCTGCAGAGGACTTCTGGAGAGCTGCACTGGCTCGTGTCGAGGTTGTCAGTGGGATGTATTGTTCAGTAAATTCAATTTAGTGATGCATTTGACAAGAGAGCGATCCCCCTCTATTAAGGCATTTGGATTTTAAAAGTCGGGTCCTGGCTTGCTTTTGATTATCACAGCTGGCCAAAAATTTTCTGATTGAATTCCTATGCAGTGGAAAACACTGTTCGGTCAAAAGCTTTCTAAAACAAGAGTGCCCTGCAGAAGATAAAGTACTTTGACCTTATGAGAATGACATGACCCTATCAGAGTAATCTTGTCAGGAGGAAATGAAGTCATTTTATGTTGCAATTATTTAATAGTAGATAGTAATATGTAAAGTCAAAGTACGAATGGAGTTTTTTGATTTTATCAAAACAGAATGGTTAGGCTGACTCAAAGTGACACCCAAGTACTGCAAATAATTGCACTTTTAAAATGTTTTATTTCTAGTCCAGGCTGATGAACAGTTTTTTTCCAAGTAATAGAATTTCTTGAGGAATACACTTCTAAGTATCAATGATGTTTCTATTTCTCAGAGCTCCTATCAGTATTTTGACAGGCTTTTTCCTAATGCACCAGCTATTGTCCCCTACAAGCAGATGGCTGTGAGTGATGCCAGGAGCCAGCATCTCTCAGGAGGGTTTGGAAGGAGCCTGGTACCATTTCCACTGACCAGCACTGTGCGCTGGAACCAGGCTGCCTCCCCTGAAACACTGAATTACTGGGCAAGCTTTTCCAAAGCCTCAAAGGATTTCCAGGCAGGACTAATATTTCCTTGGGGCAGAGGAGCAGCACATCTCTTCTGCTATGGCATCGTGCCTTTGAATTGTCTGAGGCAACAAGGAGAGAGCGGAGAAGCAGGACAGCAAATGAGAGCCCCGGTGTCACTGCTGTCTGGAGAAATCTATGGCCCATTATCCTGGAACCAAAGTGAATTACAATTTATGGAAAAAAAATCAATACTGCCAAGGACTGTTGTAAAGACATCTCAGAGAAGGTAGCCAAGGTGCAATATTTTGTCTAGACGTGTTTCCCTGGCACAGCTATAATTTTTTTTTAGGGCTATTCAGCAACATACAATACTTTCTTTTCCAAAAGTTTGTTGCCACAGAGATGCACAAACTGAAAGCTGAATACTGCTGTATTGTTAAATTCAGTAAGTGAGGGATCTGCCGTGGGAATGGTGCTTTGCGTATTCAGAAAAGCAGGCTACATCCAGGTCTGCAAAGAGCGGGTCTGACGCCACTGGGGAAAAGAGACTTGCATCTTCTTACATCATGCCTGAATTTCAAGCGTTACGTGTTAAGTCCTAGTTGCCAAGGGCACTTGAGAACAGTTTGCCACCACAAAAGGTTAGTGCCAGTGCTCCTGAGGAAACTTTGACCATGCATACCTGCAGCTGGCCTGCGATGAGGTTTCCTGAGGAGAGCAATTAAGCACCATGGCAGAAGGATGTCTTTGCTCTTTGCTCAACCAGCTGGTTTTGGAGAGGATAGGACAGAGCCCATAGCGTGCAGTTTCTGCTGGCGCAAAATTAGTTCGGAGATGAGGGGCCTTTTTGGTGCAACCTTTGTACTGGTGGTGCAGAAGATGCATGCAGAGGCCTTCAGCTGAAGGGAGAGCGATGGTCTGCCACAAGCCAGCAATATGCTGCAAGAAAAGAGGTGAGAGAAGAAACGTTGCGCAGTTGGCACTGGCTGCTAATTCCAAGTGTTGCCTTATGAAACTGTTCATTTTCTCCTCATCAGCTCCAGGAAGCCGCCAACCCAAATGCCTGTGTGCTCATCTCCTGTGGAGCTGCCAATGGGTCTGAAATGAAACGGCCAGCCTCCGACTTGCCTGGTCCATCCAACTTTTCTGAAACATTTTGTTTCATGAATACTCCCTCTTCTTACCAGTTTTCTTGACTGTATTTCATTTAATTTGAAATAAGATTTTTTAAAAAATGTATTTGCATTTTTCAGGTCACAGATTTGGGAAAAAAAACCCCAAGGGTTTCTGCTAGGGAATTGTAAGTAATAAAAATTTGCCTATATATTTTTCCAAATTCATATTTTCCCTCTCATTTAAAATTTCCAAGACTTGTTCCCTGACAGCTGTTATAACAAATGGTGGACTTCTTCAGCTGATGTAATCCAAGACTTCATTCATGTCAGAGGAGATGTAATATTTATTTATCAGCTGGTCAATGAAGTATGATCCATTGGTTTGTTTTTTAATGTTCAGTAGCCCTTTTCCGGTATTTTTCAGTAAAAATAGAATATTTATCTCTAATTATCTATATAGACTAGGTCTGTACAAGAATTCTTATAGGTCTAGCCCTACAGGATGTTAAATCATCAGGCTAATGCCTTTTAAATGTTCAGTAGTCACAGAATAGATGTAATCATGACAGAGTTCTGGAAGATTCAATAAAAATGTTACTAACCAGAAAAAGTTCTGAAGGAGAAATGTTTTTATTGTGCTTTAAAAGTGCTTGCTTTTTTTTTCCCCTTAGTATTTGGCAGCGCTTTGCTTGCTCCTCATTTGACTTTTTGCTTCATTGTTCACAAATACTCTGTGGATCCTCATCTGGTTTAATAATGGGGAAAAACAATTACATTCAGGGTGGTTCCAGCAAGTCTTAAAATCACCCCAGAATTTCATGCCTGGTCTCTCTTTCGATACCGACCGCCCTAAATATGAAGGATGTCACTTGGATCCAGACTTGGATCTTGTAATCTCTATTTTTCCACGTATGTAACTTGGCTTCACGGTTACGTAGTACGTGCGCTGGGCTCCCTTTATTCTTGGTGTTGCAATAAACAAGGAGGAAAAATCTGCTGTGGTTTTCTGTACGCTTTGTTTCACTCATTGCAGGCAGATGAGAAGGGAAGAGGCAGCAGCCCTTTGCTTTTCGTAGCGCCGCGTTCGTTGTCTTTCTTGCTGGAGCCTCTTCCACCTCCTGCGCTCGTGCTCGCAGCCCAGAGCACACGCCACATCAGTAGTTAAAAAAAATATATCCTCAAAGACTTTCATATTTTGTTGAGATTTCTTTGTAACTTGACTACAGACAGCCGTTGCTCCATTAATCAACTCCCTCTGTTTGACAAGCGGTAGATTTATGGTACTGCGTTGATGAAACCAAAATGCAATTAAACACAATCAATCAGTTCAGCTGAAGTTTCCAGATATTGCTCGCCGAAATCCTTTTCAAACATCGTTAGAGTTGGGGCTTCAAGAAGTGTGGAGTGAAAACAAAGAAAAGATGGCAGTTTTTCCAGGTTATTTTCAGTCTCTCGAAATACTCGCCGAAGTTCTAAATGTACTTTTTAAGAAAATAGAGCCAAGGGGAAGACAAGAATCTGGGGATTTGCTTTCAGTCCTGGGGTACGAGTGGGGGTAAAAGGAGCATCACATGACGAAGTGGTAAGGCACTAAATTTTTATGGTTTCTGCAGGCACAATGTCTGCTTTCACTCTGAATGGCACAGCAGTCATGAACGGTATGTTCCTCTTTGGGGGGAACATTCCCACTTCATTAATTAACAGCAAAGATACGACACGAACATGATGAAGTTGCATGCTGAATTTGTAAATACTTTCTTAAATAGCTTTGGAGTTCTTGATTTCCACAGTGTTTCTATGTACACCCATAGCCCAGCAACTGACTTCCAGAAAACTACCGTCAAGCAGAAGTAGCTCAATTCTATTTGTTTATTTATTTGCTGTTGAATGCAATTCTTTTTCCTCAAAGCAGCTGCGATATTCATGTAGCGAGTTCAAAATATTTGGAGGTTTTATTCTTCCATCCCTTGCATATCCTTTGGGTTGAAATACTTAGTATTCCTTGAGGTTACACACATTAACAAATGCAGTGTCGATATTGTTGGCATATCTGTTGCAACTAGAAGCATGTGTAAATTAGTGTGTGCTCCTCATATAGTATGAAAAGGGAAAGATACTCAGATACTAGTGCCTGTACTCCTCATGTAGTTCACATATTGAATTGATTCTTGTATAGGAGATCAAGAACATATTCCTATACACACTGGGGGAGGGATGTCCGAAGAGCTTTTTAACCCAATGGAAAAAATCTGACAGTTTTCTGACAATGAACGGAGATGGGACTCAACTTTCACAGCAATAAACAAACAAAGTTAAAAAAAAAAATAATAAGCCTTTGTCTTTTTGCTTGATCTATGTGTTAGGCCACTTAATAAATCTTTTGGTGTTTCTAGCACCTAATTCTGTGTTTGATAGTCAAGAAAGGCCAGTAGTCATTCTCGTATATTTATTTTTCATTACAATCCCATCTTTATCTGAACTTCTTCTGTTTTGAATGGAGCCAGTACCCAAGACTCACCATAAAAAAGTAACAAGGATCTCTCTCAGCAAAATCTATGTACAGTTGATGCCATTAAAAGTAGGCCTTTTGCCAGTAGCCACATGATTAACTTATGGTGCCAGAGTAACGCGGTGAGGAAGTTGTCTCCATCTCTAAATCCCCGCTTTATGCCGTTCTTCAAAAGGCAAAGAATATTTGAAGGGTGCCATGCTTGGCTTTTAGCGCACCGTTTTGAAAAATGAGCATCATGCATCAGTAACCTTCTTCTGAAGGTGGAATGGCCGTGGACATCTAGATAGCTGTGAACATTTCAAATGCTGGGACCGTGAGTCTGTAAGAAATTGCCACTGTGTGTTTCTCCCTTGTGTACTTGGCTATTTGTCGTGGTTTAACCCCAGCCAGCAACTATGCACTACACAGCCGCTTGCTCAGTGCCCTCCGGTGGGGTGGGGGACAGAGTTGGAAGGGTGAAAGTCAGAAAAACTCGTGGGTTGAGATAAGAACAGTTTAATAATTGAAGTAAAATGAAATAGAATGGTAGTGGTAGTAGTAGTAGTAGTAATAATAATAATAATATACAAAGCAAGTGATACACGACACAATTGCTCACCACACACCGACTGATGCCCAGCCCGCTCCCGAGCGGCGATCGCTACCCCCCAGCCAACTCCCCCAGTTTCTATACTGGGTATGACACCATACGGTATGGAATAGCCCTATGGCCAGTCTGGGCCAGCTGTCCTGGCTGTGCTCCCTCCCAGCTTCTTGTGCACCTGGCAGAGCATGGGAAGCTGGAAAGTCCTTGACTGGTGTAAGCACTACTTAATAACAACTAAAACATCAGTGTGTTATCAACATTATTCTCATCCTAAATCCAAAACACAGCACCATACCAGCTACGAAGAAGAAAATTGACTCTATCCCAGCTGAAACCAGGACACCATTTCATGATAATAATTAGTTACAGAGAAGCTCCACATGAAAGAAACGTGTTGACCGCTTTTAAACATGCAGCCACCCCTACAGGAACACGACGCCCCAGCTGTGCAGAAGGCAGCTCCAGAGGTGGCAGGCGGGCTGTGTCCTAGCTCGTACGGCTGTGGGCGCTGCAGTCAGGACTTGCAGAAAGGAGCTGCCTCGCTGCAGTGATTTTTGTTTCCCATAATTAACAGAAAAATGTTGGATTCTCTGGAATCTTGTGGTAACTGGTGTGATATGATAAGCATTCGCATATGATGTATCCTAAGCTTAGTGTGATAGGAGGTTTACTGGTTGCAATTCTGGATCAGATTCTTGGACCACCGACTCCGACAGCTTGCTGCTACCGGTGCTCAGGACCCGGAGCAGTTTGCTGCTGTTTGCTGTCTCCAGAAGGGCTGCTGGGAGTCTTTGGAGAAAGGCACTACAACTCCAAAGCCAAGTCCTTGAGAGGAACATTGCTCGTAAGGTTCATCTTCTCTCTGTGAACCCCTTCTCTGCTCCCTGTTGCAGTACCAGCCACCCACAGCTTCTCTGCCTACAGCAGCAGTATCAGGGGAAGAAGCAGCTGATGGGGGTAAAAGTGTGCTCTCCCACATTTGTTTTTTCCCCCAAAAGGGACCCCCATCCCTGTTAAAGCTCCCCAAGTCACGTGTGCCTGACCCACAGCAACGCTGCTGGCTGCAGGACCGAGCAGCTTTCATCCTGGCCTTACTGGCTGCCACTTTACCTCCCAAAAAATGAATCTCAGTTTTATTTTTGAACAAAAAAACCCACTTCCAGTGCCTCTGCAGTATGATCTTCTAAAGACAGCTACTGCATTGACCATATAGCCTGGACACTGCACGCACTCTGCTGGATTTTGGATTTGTTTTAACTTTTCCAATTGTTAAGTTTATAATGTGTCCCTCAGGTCCCTTATTAATGGACAGCTTACAGAGGAGGTCTGGGTTACTGTTTACCACAGCCCTCAATACTTTGGCATCCCTTGAGTCAAATTGAGCTCTCAGGCTTCTGCTTGCCAAGTTAAATCCTTTTAGCGTTTTTTATAATCTCCAAACACACGTTTCTTCATCTCTCGGACTCGGTCTCTGCAATTCAGTAAGCATTTGTTGTTTGAAATCAGATCATGATGAAATCTCTTAATAGTCGCTCTATGAAAATATTTTGTTTAAAAAACACTCAAAACTTAATTGGAATGAAAATACCAGCAGCTGGATTGTAGTTTGAAGTCATAAGTCTGAGAAGCAGCTGGAACAGTGGGATTCAGAGAGACACTTCTAAATCTTCCTCTTCCTACAGGAACGTTTCAAGGCTGCTCTATTTTGGCAGGCAATGAAAAGGACCCACTTGAGTTGAGCCTTCTCTGACCAGTATCGTATGCTGCTGTTACATCTGTCAGGTAGCTTTGCAGATAGCCAGAGAGCCCAAAACCTCTCTGTCCTTTTCTAAGTTTCACAAAGGGTTCTGATGAGCTCGGTGCATTGCCAAAACATCATTGCCATTACTGCCATATCCGACTAATGACTTGCTCTAGTAGAGGAATTAATTTCTTCTCAGCTCCTCTAATGAGACTTACTGAAAAATATGCTGTAAAGAAAGATTTTGGATGACTTTTTCATTGGATGGGGGCATACTCCTCCATCTGTATTGAGTCTGGCTCTTAACTTGTCCTAAACCAGAGATCTAATTAAACTAATAGAAGCATTCATGAACTTGCTAGACAATGTTCGTTGTGTTTTATTTATACTTGGTCAGAGAAGTTGTTAAGATTCAAATAGTTTGAGGCCTTGGATATGCACAGTAGTGTCCCTATTATGAGTCAGTTGGCAAAATGTTGTAAGTTTTCAGACCAGTTCTCTGTCCAATTTCTACTAGATAAAATTCCTTCCATCACAAGAGCTAATTGATAAGGGTGGAATTAATTGCCTGAAGAAATTGCCTTCTCGGGGTAGAGGTAATCTTTCCACACAGCATAGCAGCTTCTTGTTTGTATCTGAAAAGACTGGCTCTTCAATTTGATCAGTGTAGAACATTTTGTTTTAGATAAAGAGGAAAATGAATGTATAAAAAAAATGTAATTTTGACATTGGGGCTGTAAAAGATACGTGCAAAAAAACCCCAAATTAATGTAAACTTATTGGAGCAGCCTTTAGATAAATTCTTCTCATTGGATGTTTACATTCAAATTACACTTACGACAGCAGGATATCTGGATGCCTAAAACATTTTTTAGAATTACAGATATAATAATACAAACTTGGCACATAATGCAACGAGAATGTCAGCAACCTCAGAAGTCTAAAAGGAGCCGGTGCACTTGCCTGGATGAGGCATCCCACTCTCTGTCAGCAGCAACACAGTAACTCGGGTGACAACTTTGGAAGTTTAAAAAGGCATCCAAAGTGATTTAGCCATGACTGCAATCTTAACAATACTGACAGGCTTTTTGCTTTGTTTTATTTTTTTTTTGATAATCCGGCATGCAAACTGAGATCAGGAGGCATTAACAGCCAAGTGTAGTTGCAAAACGAAATGGTTAAGGATATAAACCAGACTTCCAGCTTGAAGGAGTTGTCCTTGTTCCGACTCCTACTGAACAATCTAATTATCCTAAGGTAATCACAGCTGTGAGAATGAGGAGAGAGGGAGCAAGCATGTTTTGATGCAGAAGGGGAACGATTATCTCCTGTTACTCTAAGTCACTCCAGCCTGACCATACTGTAAATAATTTATTAAAGGATAAAGTATGCTCCGTATGCATATTTTGCTTATTCTTTCTCAGCAGTATTATTTCAGTGGCTGTAAGCAACTTGTTTTGTGCTTCAGGTATTTGAGACAAAACTAATTTTTGCTGGCTTTTTAATTCCTCCATCAAGTGTTTGATTAAGTGCATGGACACTGTATGCCTGCAGATAAGGCTGAAACTCATTAGTGCAGTCAGAACTGCGGTCTCCACTTTTTCCTGAGAATAAAACTTGGGAGGTGTGACTGGAGAGACATCTGCCTTGTTCATTTAAATGGGCTCTTTCTGAAACTCCTACATGGAGAGGTTCCCTCTCCCTCACATAACTGCTGTAAAACCCTGGCATTAACTCAACAAACTGCTTGAATACTTGCTTCATGGACATCCTTTATTACGACTGAAATCACGCTGAATGTAAATCATGTGCTCAAACATGGGCTTCTGTGTGAATGAGGTGGAGGTGGCCTGTGGGAAAGGGTTTTTAGGTGCCTTGACTGCCCCATGTCAAGCAAGACCTGGATAGAGGCCCATGGAGCAGGGATCCCCTTGGGAACAGGAGCACGTTCAGCGTAAGCAGGATGTACCGCAGTTCGGGATTACCTTCCCGGGCCCACCTCCATGTTGATGCAAGCAGTGCTCAAGCCAAAGTTGTCCTGAGGAGGAGAAGGTCCGTAACGAATAGAAACAAATAACTTCTGGCAGTTGACAACTAATCCTGGAGGGTTTTTTTGTTTGTTTAATCACCTTCCAAATCCTGTATTATGAGGATGCCTTTCTGGACAACACTGTAGACAGGAGGAGTGTGTCATCAGTTTGGCAATGTGAAATGGTCACAGATTAAAAATGTGATGCGGACTAGACCTGGTGAATATTTGCCAAAGTATTCTGTGAATATTTATTTGGCTTTTGAACTGAATTCACTTTGGCCTTCTTCCCCCTTCTTTGGAGCTGATACACTAAGAGCATTACAGTCTTACCATCCCTGACCATGTATAAAAACAACCTTTAAAATCATGTGCTTCAGTAGAAGTTAAGTTTTTTATTTGCCAGGCTTGCATCACAGATACTTGCCCAACTCTCCAAAAAGAAGGGAGAAAAAAGTGAGTGCAGCACTTCTGGCTGATTGCAACAGCCGCTGAAGCGATAACCAGGAAGGGATTAATGTTGATAATTTTGCCTTGTGAGCATAGCAGCAGATTAATTTTGTGGGGAAAAAGCAGCAGAGGAAAATATATTTATTCCTGCCCTTTGCCGAAGGTTACATCTCACCCACAGAATAGTCACATCAATTCTTAAATCAGTAGGTGGTACCAAAGGAGAGGGAGAGGCCAGGTGAAGGCATGCGAGTAGAAAAGGGGACCTGAGACTCTACAGCGCTTTTGCTGCCACCGAAGAAAGTTTCTGTTTCTCTTGCTGACCTTTGTGTGCTTGTGTTCAAGCTGTGTTGAGGGTTTGTCCCCCAGATTGTCTTACATATGGCAGTAAATGTTGGTAAATTGGTCTAACAGAGTGGGGCAGAACAAAGTGGTAGCAGTGGCTGGAAAACACAGCTGGGGGTGGGTCATTATCAGATAAAATGGCTTTTGCACAGAGCGCTTAGCAGCTCTATGAACAATTGATGAAAGAAGGGAAATAAAGAAATATAAGAAAATAAATTCTGGTGCAATTTTAATAATGAGAATATCAAAACAGTTTGAATCTGTTCATGAAGTCTCTGCATTCAGGGAAGTTAAATCTGTCAAATACTTTATTGCCTTGAACATTCATTTGAGCAATCAAGGAGTTCATTCGACTCCTAAATAAGCATATAAACCAGCAGATAACATGGGTTTCAAGAATAAGCCCATAGTCATAAGGCCCAAATCTGAGATTCCCAGTTGCGGTCTGGTAAATCTGTTTTCTTTTTTTCCTTCCAGAGTAGCCAGAATCCCAAATTGCTAGATTAGGTTTACCTTTCAGAAGAGAGTGATTTTATAAAAAGTATTTTATCACACACATCCCAGAGCTAAACACAAGCCCTCAGTTGTACTCTGCTGAAATTCACGTGAAGGCCATCATCGTATTGATCAGTTGACTGTCACTGCAGATGTTTGAGGGTTATGGATTCTTTCCTGAGATCATATTAAATCTTAAATTAAGTTTCTGAATTACCAAAGTAAATGAGAGCATCGGCAAGTATAAATGAATAAAAGAATATAAATTAATAACCAAGGAAGTTGCATCAATTTACGCAGCCTGAGTTTATGAGCTGTACTTTATTTTGTGCCAACTGTGTGCTCCTGCGTCATTAAGTTATTGTCATGGTATCCGGTTGTGGCCATTTGATTACAAAATAATTTTGTTGTTAAAAAAAAAAGCTGTCTTCTAATGCAAATCATATATTTAGTGTTCAGGATTTTCATGTGCTGTGAAGATATCAAGTAATAAGCGAACCTTTTCTTCAGGATTTTGAATATACCCTTGAGCATAATGGATTTAAAAATCCGCTCTAACCTTTTGCTATTGGAACACAGCCTAGAAGGAGGCTGTACGTTGCGCAATAGTTCAGAGGAGGTGAGATTATTGTTTTTAGAGTCATTTTTAAACTAGCTTTTAAAAGTACAGGGCTTGAGGAACAGTTCAACACCTACTGATGCTGGCCTATGTGTAAAGTCTTTTTTGTATCCACGATCCTATGAGCAAAATTATGTTGATGTCCTTCCAGGAATTGCCTAAATAGGGGGGAAAAAAAAAAAAAAGAAGAAAAGAAACCCACAACTGCCAATCTACTGATGTCTTCCAGGTGGTGTCATCAGGCCCTAGTACCAGTCTGAGCCAATGCTCTCAGAAGCAATCTGTATATTCAGGGATCATAGCTGCCCTGTGGTAGTGTATGATAATATTTCCCATATGAGTTTTAAACCACTGTTACAAGCAATTTTGTGAACTCCTTGCCACACCCCTTTATTTCACCTCGTTATTAGATTTTTCTCCCATTTGCGCATGTCTTTCCCATGCTAAAGCTGTTGTTACCTTAATTACTATTAGCCAAATGAGAAACACCTGACCAGCATGCTGCTCCAAAGCAAGGTAAAAACTAAAAGCATTTGCTGAAAGCAGAATGGTGTGCCTTTGAGAACGAATGCTTGTTAACAATATCTTTAGCATTATCTATTGTGAAATCAGGGATATTTAGGTGTTAGGGAGTCTTTCATTTTTCTGGGTCACTTTGCTGATACTTTACTGTTGTCCTGAAAGACAAATTTGAAATGACAGAAAGCAGCAGAGAAATCTACTCTTTTAATTCATTTATTATTCAGAAAAAGGACTTTGCTGCTTTCTTATAAATTATAAAATAAAGAATAAATAAAAACTATTTTAAATTTTGTTGCAATATATTATTATAACTGTCACAGTGATTACTGTAATTCTAGGATAACTAGCAGTCAGTAGATCTCACACTCCATCTAACGCTATGGTAACCCCAATGATTTGATATTTCACATCCCAAAGATGCCCAAAGCAGGACTTTGAGGCTGAGGTGCTCCAGCAGAATCGCAGTTGTGTGGTTGCGTGCACCTCCCTGGGGCGGTCTGGCTGTAACCCTGAGCAGGTGGAAGGAGTTGTGTGCTGGGGCACTTGCATAAATGCTGCAGCTGGTGCCTCCTTGCTCAGGAGTGCCTCTCTGGTGGGACTGCCTTGCGGGGAGCTGGGCTGACCTGTCTGTGGGTTGGGGTGGGTGCATGGCTGTGTCCCCCATCCTGAGGAGGACATGGCAGTGTGTGGGGGAGTCTCTCCACCTGCCTGATGAGGCTATGTTGCTCTGGGGAAAATGAAATATAGGGCAACTGAGCAAAAGGTATGACCTGCTGTGGCCTATCCTGTGGGTCCTCTGCTAGCAGCAAAGACCTCCATTTACTGGGGGTTACTCCAGGCTCTGTGCTGGGTCCCCTGCGCTCGCTCCTTGAGCTGATCTGTCTTGTTTGTTTGTTTTCTTCCCTTTAGCGGTGGGACAGCTTTGGACTGTGGGCTGGAAGAGCAGGGCAGCTGTTGCCCTTTTCTGGCATGCGCTGGCCGCTGAGCAGCAGGGATGCAAGCAGAGCCCCAGGCTGGAGGGGTTACCCGGAGGAGAGACCTGCGGGGCTGTAGACCCTTCTCCCCAGCTCACGTCTGCCCTGGGAAGGGCTCTTCTCCGCACCATGGCCATGTCCAGCCTTCTCCCAAGGTAAGTGCACCCTCGCGTGAGCGTGCTGCTCGTCTCTGTGCCCTCGGGAAGGTTGTTTTGGCTCTCTGGAACTTGGCTCTGTTTGTGTAGGGTGCCTCTATCCCATGTCGCTTTGTTGGTGCTTTAGTAGGTGCTTGGCCAAGAGTTTGTTCTGGGTAACAAGTAGCTGGGCATCGTGGTGCCTTTTTGGAAAGGACCCTTGAAGCATTGCGGGGAAGTATTTATTTCTGTGAAGTGTGAGATGTTACTGAGACCCAAGGTTGGAAAGTATGTACTCTGGGATATGAATGGTAAAAACCATGATGTCTGATAACTTTAGGTATTTGTATTGAAGTGACAAAACCCTCTCCTCCCAAGTCTTTCTCTTTAACAAAACCTTAAGCAAGCTATGTAAATATGTGTTTTCTTAAGAAAGCTGTGTAAATATAGGTGGTCTCTTCTTCTTATGTAGCAATATTATTATGTTTCTAAGCTCCTATTGGTTTATTCCTTTAATATCTGCTGATGAAAAAATGAATGTTAAATTGTGATAGTCCCTGATGGCTGGCTTCTGTGGCAGTTCATATACATCTGCAACAGCAATAGTTATAGTTTAGTCACCAAGTTGTTCTGTGAAACCATGATGTACAGGTAGCAAATTATCTTGGAGAACAGTTCATCTGATCTGTTTCTAAGGGGTACGTTTGTAGGTGTTGGTGTCGACATGCATCATTCAAGCTATTCAGAATTTACTGTGAATCAGGCGTTGTTTGGACCTGTTTCTTTGCTACGTCAGATTTTATCACTGTCTCTTAAATTTTTGCCTGCATTTTGTTATAAGGTTCCACCTAATGCTGTGACCTGCTTTCTAGCAATACATACAAATATTTGTTTTCACAAGTTAAGGTGCCTAGAGCTCAACAAGCCATCCAAAGGTGAGCTGTCATGCAATTATAAATGGTAGCCAATATTTAATTTCAAGAGTCGTGTTATGTTTTACTTCTGTGGCGTATATCCTGCCAGCCTGATCTTGACTTGAATGGCTCATTATATTCCAATGAAATTACTATTGATTTACACTGGGAAGAGCGAGAGCAGAGTCAAACCCTTTGTATTGAATGTTCCCATTTACGCAGCATCTGGGGGGGGGAAATTCAGCGTTCACTGCACCAGTGCGATGAACTGGCCCTGCCGCTGCATTGCCATGGCTCTCTGCAGCGCTGGGTCAAGGCTGGCCCTGCTGGGACAGAGTGCAAGGGCTCAGCTCAGCTTTTTACAGCCACGGTCATGCAGCTTTGTGTATGAGCAGAGTGCTTCATTCTGGGCCTGAAAGTAGCTGAATTTTTTTCTACTTATGTTCTTTTGGGTGATTGTTACAGCTCCTATACTGTGCAGTGCTGGCTAGGGAGGAGGCACGGGGATAGGAAGGGTTGGGGACGTACTGGTATAGCACATATCTGCAAACGACTTTGTTGGCCGTGCTTTTATGAAGTGTCTAAGGAGCCTGCCCTGTGCCAGGGCCGGTGGCTGCCAGAGGGCTGGCTGAGCTGGAGCAGGAGTCAGCCCTTCCTTGGCAGCCGTCTCCCGCTGGCTCTGAGCATGGCTGCTTACTCATTGCAAAGAAAACTTGTCCAGGCCAGACCGGAGCCTCCGCTGCTGGAAACAGCCAGCCATGGCACGTGGCCTGTGGTGGAAGTGCTCTGCTGCTCCGCAGGTCCCCTTCCATCGGTGACCAGGGAAGACAAGTTGTTTTCGGACTTGTTACCTTGTGAGGAGCTAATGGGAGATCAAAACAGCATTCAGTCCTGTATCCCAGGATGGGGCACTTTGCCAAAAATGAGCTCACACAGGGCCTTAAAAGATCCTCGCTGCTTACTTGTGAAGATCTCTGGTAATCGTAATTAAACGCAATAAGCATTGCTGCTGTTCTGACGGAAGATTAAGGATGCACAAACCTCCCCTGAGCCTCAGGACTCCTGGGGAGGCAGAAGCAAAGCATGTCTCTGGTCCTGTAACGCACCCCGTGTTTTTAGTACCTCTTTCAAATGCTCTCTCAGCCCTTCCTGGCTGCAAGGTACATTCCTCATTAGAAATCCAAATTAGATGATGTCCTGAACAAGCCTGGTTTTGATCCTGTGCTATGTTACATTTGGTTACTGATTTTTTTTTTTTTTTTTTTGGTGTGTTCTGCTGCTTTATGAAACACAGGCTAAGTTAAGGGAAACTTCCTATTAAATAGGATGGTAAACTGTAACTACCTGCTTTGTGGTGGATCTTTCTCCCAAACTATGTATTTTTTAAGTGTTCAGAAAATTAAACAAATGCTTCCAAATTTATTGTAGCTACCCCAGTCAGACCAGGTGATTTTGAACGGCCCTGGGAGGAATGAGCATTCATTCTTTGCTGTGACAAATGGATAGGGAAACAGGAATGGCAAACTTATGTTCCCTGGAGGACTGGGCATTTCTGCTGCAGGCAGCAAAGCCCATGCAGTATGTCATCCGCTTGCCCAAACCCCATCCCATAGGTTAGAGGTATGTGCACCCCACAAGCATGTTAAGCAAGTCTCTGAGCTTCTCATCGTATCCTTAGAGTTGAGCAAACCTATTAAAGCCAACAATTCTGGTGAAATGCTCAACTGACAATTATAAAGCTATCGTGTGTGTTCCTCTCAGTGTGTAATTTGCTAATGATATTTCAATATATAGCTGGGGAAGTGAGAGGGAGCATGTGTCTGACCTCCTGACCCCACAGCTGTATTCAGGGAATTGTATACTTCAACGATTTCTTTTATGCAAACCTGTGTTTGGTTAATTTTAAAAATAATTATTCTGAGTGCTCATAGAAATGAGTCAGAGATGCAGCATGTTCTAGAACACAAAAAAAGCTAGCGATACTACTGAAAGAACCTTATTTAAGAACCTTCTTTTTACCAGGACATAAGTATTATTTATGACTGCCTCTCCTTATCGTTGTGACTATGGTTAAATATGTTACTCTTAACTACAGCTTTGCTGCTGCTGCTCTTTAAGAGTAGTATCCCATGAAATAGAGCTTCAGTGTGTTGTTACATACTGATGTTGATTCTCAAATACTTTAAGGCTGAGAGGCTCAGATAAATTATTCTGAAATACAAGGGTTGGTTTTTTTTTATGCTGTAGTGAGGCATCAGATCAGCTGATGAACAGTTCCCTTTACATTGAGTGGTGTGCCTAATTCCTTGCTAGGGCTCTCTGAGAATCCCATTCTACAAGAATCGGTCCGTACAATGGTTGCACCTACTCTTTTGCTTTCAAGACTGATGTTGTTACATCCTGATTGCCAGACTAAAGCTACAGATGAAAATAGAATTATTTCAGAACATTGAATATAAAGATGTAAATATACATACACAAACACACGTATAACTGAAGTACTACTATTGGTCATCTGGAAATAGATACATTTTTTTTTTTTTTGAAATTTGAAGGTATGACAGGACCTCTAATGAGAGGTTTAAACATAGGAAAGTTAGAGTAATATTCTAAGTTTCACTTTTACCTACATCTCTGCTTATTCCTTTGTGCCTAGCACTGCTTTAAACAAAGCAGGCCAGGTCTGTGTTTTCTATGTCAGCCTTCTCATTCCTTTCTGACTTTACAGAATGAAACTTACTGTTCCCATCTGTCATCTCTTTCTCTGTCCTTAAAAAATGCCCATGGACTGAGGCCTCAGCCTGCAGGCAGCGTCGGGCAGGCAGGTCCTCGTTCCCATGTGGGCTCCCACTCCATCCTGCTCGCAACAGTGTGTGCTCCAGAGCTCAAATTTGTCTCCTCTGAGGTATCTTGGTTGAATCCTCTGCCAATCTGATCTGCAAGGTGAAGTGTGTGCTTTTTCCAACTATCAGGGCATTCACAGGTTATTTTTTGGGAGAAACAAATTAAGAAAAAACCCAACAACCCTATTCATCTTCAGTATTGCTATGTGCTTGACATGTTGCTTCATACAGTACCTAGTAAAATGAGACTGTACAAATTGTATGGGCAAAAAAATTAGTGTTACATAGTCAATAAATCATGCAAGGAATTCGGTATCTGTGTACTTAATCTAAATTTGTTAACACTGGCAAGATAAAGGTCATTTTGACTTCATGCCGACTCTTGAAACTGGGACACTGCTCAGAAATTTGAGGTTTCTTCATCCAGCTGTGTACATGTGCCTTGTTATCTAATACTTTAATTGCTAACAAAACAGTGGGTAGTAGAGAATATACTGTTCTGTGTCAATATTTAAGCAGGACTTTACTTATAGCTTAAGTTTATTCACCTTGGAGAGAGAGAGAGAGAGACTTTTTACCTCACCTGAATAACTGGGCAAAGAAAAAGCAGGATTTCAACTTGCTCCTGTGGTCTGTACTTACTGTAGGCAAATAGAAAAATATGCAAGCTATTTTTGAAACCCATGTCTTTCAGGGTTTTTTTTGTTGGTTTTTTTTGTTTGTTTGTTTTGTTCAGGAACAGTTGAGACCTTGCTTCCCCCTCTTCCAAATGGATGAGGCAAGTTAAACTCTCTGGTTTGTTTTTGATGAATATTTGCCGAAATTCTTAAAATTCTTCCGCAAAGGGGATTTGCAATTGTCTCTAGTTTCCTTCTCATCACTCGTTGAAAAGCTGAGCATGGGGATGGGGACTTCCATGGCCATGCATGTGAGGAAAGCTGAGAACAGAAAGCATAAGCTGCTCAGGTTTATGTACAGAGATCACCGCTGCTGTCTGTCTCCACTCCATTCTCATTATTCTTTTCCCAGAACATGTTGTTGCTTGAAGACTAATACTTGCTGTTTTCCATGTCCAAAAGCCCGATCCTTGCTGTGGAGGAAGTTAAAATAAGAGGTCCCATCATCCTCCCATAAAGCCTTAAAACATTTGGAATGACAGTTAAGGAGAAGGTTATAAAGATAGGCGGGCGTTGCCCACGTGGGAGAAGCAGCACCATGGAGCTGTGAAGCCTGCCGTGTGCGGAGGCTGCATCATTTTGCCTGGAATCGGTTCACATGCCTAAAGGATCTGTTTGTTTTTAATACCTCGTGTTCACCAACCCGTGATAACATTAACAAACCAAGTCTTGAGGAAGTTACAGACTTTGATCGTTCCTTTATGCTTCCTGAAAGTCTCTCCTGAGTTGAGCTTGCTTCAAACTTCCCCTTCCATACTGTGAGTTTAATCCTTGTGTCTACTTTTCACCTTTTCTGTGCTACACTGGGATGTGAAATAAGTAGGTAGCAAAATGAAATCCTTGTATCAAGACACAGAAGGTATATTCAGTCTTTGTCCCAGGAAATAAGACAATAGTGCGAACCAAATGTAGCTTATGGCTATACTATGCACCACAGCACCCTAGAAACCAGGAATCTAGGTACCAGACTGCTGCATTTAATACAAGTCTCATTATTAGTTTAAGACCTGGCTTATGGACATAAAAGTGGTCGTTTTGTTGGGTGTGGGTTTTTTGCGGGGTTTATGGCTTTTTGGTTTTTGTGTTTTTTTTTTTTTTTAAATCGGAGGAAATGTGCAGAGAGCACATATACCATGAGTTAAAGCCATGTCAAGATAACTGGAGAGAGGAAGAAGAGGTAGCAAGCTTTGAACAAAGAGCCTTTTCTTCACAGACGATGTGCATGTATGCCATGCCTTTAAAAAAATCTCTGCCAAATCTGACCAGGCTTATAAGGGGAACTGACTGGAACTTGTCCATGTATCTCCTGGAGTAGATGGGGCTCTAACTATCCCCCCAGGGGCAATTGAGAAGGCTCAGAACGGTGTTTCTGGGGTCTAGACTGACACTTGTGCATGAAAATATAAAGGGAAGCAGAGTGAGAGTTGGATGAGCTGCATTTGGCAAGCTGACCAACAATTTTCAGCCTTTTTCTATGACAGACAGTTCTCCATTGTCTTTCAAGGTGAGTTTTGGACATTTTTCTTAGCTAGTTTCGAGCTGTGGCGAATCCCAGCGAATCCCAGTGTGGCTTTTGTTTGCAAACCAGGACTTTCTTCCATGTCCTATCTTTAATCAAGATTTTTCAGTAACTCAGAGCAATTCTAACTGATACAAGTCCAATGCCAAAACAATCCCGGAACACTAGATCTAAATATTTAATTGCTTTATAAAAATTTCCATTCTTATTCATATATATTTCGGTAGGAGTACTTATTGAAAGGGCACTACTTATTTTGCAAGGGCACTACATTATGGCATGATGAGGATCTAAAGTGTGCGAAGTGAAAGCTAAAATGTTATCTACTCCGAGAATAAAAATTAAGTCTGCAGCTCAATATTGCTAAACTTGCATATATAAAATATCTTGTCTGTCCTCCCTCTCTCTAATATTTAGCCAGGTGCTAGACAAGCTAAACTCTGAGATTTTTTTTTTTTTTTTATTAAACTTCTGGGGTTCGGACATTTCGAGTTTATGCTTACAAGGCTTCTTGTAACAATAAGCAGTAACCTTTTCTTCTAATGAAGCCTGAAGTTCTCATATGATCACTCTAAACATGGATGCTTTAAGAAAAAAATACCGAAAACTTTTTAGAATGAGGAGTGTGGGAGGTGATCTAAAAGGATGAAATTGGAAAGGTTTCCAGATGTGAAAGAACCAAGTTAGTTATCTCATAAGAAGCTCAAAATCCAACGAAATCTGAATGCTGAGTTTTACATAGTTGTATTTTCTTTAGGATTTCCTGCTAAAAATGATAGATCCAACATCCTTTATCATGTCGGTGATTTTGACTTTGTAGGGGAATTGGTGTATGGTGGCAAGAAAGGTTCTCCCTGCGTTGCCCATGATAAATGTCTGGACACAGACCATTTTTTGTAGAGTTAGGAAAAAGTGGTTTGCTTCTAATCCTGGTACTTTCCTTCCTGTATTCTCTGATATCTTGCTTCTGAAAGTCAGTTTTTGTCTCAGTCTCGCAGACCTTTGAAACATAGGTTATAAGTAATGTTGTTCCTTCTAATGCAGTTAAATCCATGCCATTTTAGATTTCCTAGGCCATTAATTTTAAATGTGCATTTTTGGGTCTTTTCCCCACTTTTGGGTATTGGCAGGCTGCAAAGAGCTGTGTATTACACAGTGCTGGTTGTTCTCAATCATTCTTGTGACAATATTATCCCTGTAACATGGCCAAAGCAGAGTCTATGTGGATTATCAGATGCTTAATTGCCTGAATTACAAGATATAAAATGTACTTTGGGCACTCGTATGTAACCAAGTTATTTGACTGCTTTTGTGTTCTTCCCCACTTTGTCCTTCCTAATGGTTTGCAATTCTGAACTGTTATTAAAAAACAAAACAAAAACCAAAACCACAAAAAACAAACCAGGAGACTTATGTTTCTATGCTGGTTTGGATTAAGGTAGTGCATAACATAAATAAAGAGTCAGTTTGTGAGCTAGCTTTGCTTCTCATCCTTTCCCACATTGTGTTTGAACCCAGGGCAGCACAGTTGCTCTGTAGCATACGACTATGAGGTTTTTGTATCTTGTGCCTGCTAATATATGTGAATTTTTTTAAAGCAATGGCTCATGAATGACTTCCATGCCTTTTTTTGTACTTTCTTATACCTGGTTCATGCAGAGATGTTCATGGTCTTATTGCTCCTGATCTATGGAGGTGTGTGGATCTAAATTTACAAAGGAGCTCTGAGCTCCCAGAGGAGATGTAACTCAAGTGTGGACCCAGAGGCCCTAAAAACTCTGGAGGTGTTAGTTGCTAGATGAGTGCTTCAGGGGAAGTATTTTTGTAGTAATTCTAGAAATCCCTACATCTAGCCTTGCTTGATTTGTTGCTGTCACTAGACAAATGCTACATCATTTGCAGTGCTAACATTGGCTTGGGGATAGCTTTGACAGAATCTCTCCAGAGGTCAGTTCTGGTGTTTTCACCTTGACAAGCCAGTAGATAGTTCAGAGTGGCAGCTCTAGCATTGTCTAAACTTTTATATTGGGGGGAAAAATAATGTGGTAAAACCCTACCCTTTCTGTTAGGGCTAGTATGCTTGCTCCGTGCCAAATAGCCCCATGGAGCCATACTGCCCTTAATTTCTATGCTGTCTCAACAAGCAGGTATTTAGCTGATGACAAGTTATTTTACATGTCCTCAAAGTAAGGTTCTGCAAACTTCTTTATGATATTTTCTTCTTCCTTTTTCAAAAAAAAAAAACAACCCACATCTGAAGGTAGTCTTCGTAGGTGCACAGTTATCTTCTCTTCCCAACCACTGCTCTTAATCCACCCTGTGTGTTACAAGCTGTTCTTAGGTAGTATGTTCCAGATAATGGAATTTAAAAGAAATTATTTAACTTGCAGAGTCTATCACTTAAGGATAAGATCATGCCAAACTTCGTGTTGCTTTGAGACTTAAATCAGCCACCTTTTGGATTTAATTGCTATTTTGGCAGGCTACAGAAAGGAAATGGAGATTTTTAACAATTTCATATCAACATGAACTGAAAAGAATTTGATGAGACAAAGAAAAGGTCTTTTTCTAACTCAAAGATGCTCTGCTTGCCAAGTGTCAAAGATTTTTGCAAACATCAGAGGTGGGAGAGAGTTTTTTGAGAAAAGCTTGTTAAGCTCCTTATAATGGAAGACTTTATCATGCATTTACCTATGTTGTATATGCTCCCATTTAGAGCATGTCCTGCCTAACACATCTCACCTACCTAATGTTCCACTCCATCGGACCAGCTTCTTGGAAGGCTTTGTGGAGCTTTGATACGCATTGAAAAGTAACAAACCTGGTATCCCATTTACCTAGGTAAATTTACCTGTATATCTGCAGCTAGGTTGTATTTCTTACAGTAGACGTGCACTACAGTATTACTGACTTTCACCTCACTGCTTAACATCACAAGCATAGCCTTGGCCAAATGCGTAAGGTCTGTCCTCACCCGATTCATCTAGTAAAAAGCAGTGGTACATTTGTTAATCAAGGAAATGGCCGTTTGTCATTAATATCCACTTTACTTAAACTTATTTAAGTGTTGGAAACCTCAGAAGCTGCTATTCCAGTTGCTTATAACGTGCTCTTTGTTTTCTGTTTGGCTTATCTTTAGGCACAATGCAATCTTGAGGAAGCACACCCACTCCCTAATGTTTTCCTTGGGAGCCAGAAATGCGCGCTGCAGCGCACTCGGGCAGTCGCGAGGAAAAGCGGAGCATGTGTTATGGGAGGTGCGGGGGACGGTAGCGGTGGGCTGCAGGAAATTATACGCAACTTTAAAGGTTGCAGATCCATGCTAAAACCAGAGTTATGACGCTTTCTGATTCGAAACTGTGCAGCCGAAGTCAAAAAGCTCAACTAGCGACTGCAAAAACATTGAGCTTGCCTTGCTTGATGGATGGCTTTTTAAGGCTGGTACACCTTGTGTTATGAGTACACCCAGTCTTTTAAAAGTTCAGCAGCTAAACTGAAACTAACCATTGTTCAAATACTTTTGTAATGAGAGAATCTTGTTTACTTTAACGGTTTCCCTTCCTAACAGGCATGCTGCTTTTTCCCAGCCTGCAATGTTTCTTCTCTCTTTATAGTGTTTCCAAAAGTGACATTATCCTTGGCTCCTTGGATAATTAATTCTGATTTCTTTGCAAAATTTTTTTTTTAAATACTGTCTTTCTTAAAAGTCCTAGATTTTATTTTGGTTGATGCTAAATCTATTAATATAGCAGGCTTAACTTTATACACGGCTGGCTTGGGAGGCTACCTAGGTAGTCCAGATCTAGTGTGTGTGTGTGTGTATATATATATGTATGTATGTATATGGGGTATGGGGGAGAGGTAAGAGCAAAATATGGTGTGTAAGGATTCTGATCTTGCAGGCGTGAGACACAGCACCATTGCGTGTATCGTTAGCCACCCCAGTGTACGGGCAATGGTACCACAGCCAAAAGCCTGATCTGGATGTGGATCCAAACTCATGCATATTTGTGCGTGCCCCCTCTAAGGGCTCATCTTTGAGAGGATAGCAGCCTACTGCTAAATTACTTACTAGAGTTGCTCTTTTTTCAAGATGCTGGATCTCCGTTCTGAACATCTCGCTGCTCTTCAAAGCCCTGTGGGATTATCCATACCTGCAATCTCAGCCTCTACTTGTTTTTGGCATATGTCTTTTCATTTTCTGCTGCATTCTGAATATAGTTCCAAGGTATCAAAGAAAACATGATAAAAATGATTGAATTCAAAATAATATCATACGTATGTTTTGTGTCCCCTTGTTGTTTCTTTTTAAAAAAAAAAACAAACAACTAAGACCAAATTGCATATAGACAGCAGGTATGAGACCTCATTTTAGAATTCCTTTACGTTTCACAAGGATTGAATCTTGAATGCTGAAATTGCAAAGTCATTTGTAATTTTGGTTCAGCGCCACAGGTAAAAATCATTGGAGTCCTATTTGGAGGCTGCTGAAAACTCAATTTAAAAGCTGATCTTGGAAGAGCTCTGATTTAACAGAACTGTCTTACAAAAAATTTAAGGAGTTTTTTCTTTCTCGGAGTAAAACTCAAGCCTTGGTTTAGATTTAAATTTTAACTCTGAGTTTTTAATTTAAATGCAGTTTGTGAGCCATTACTGACATCTTGCTCTATCTTGAGCAAAGCAAATTTGAGACAAGGCTGTTTTTCTATTAAATAGATAAGCATAACTATTTCATTGATACTTCTTAACTGAAAAGGTCAGCCCCATTGTTTCTAAAGCAGTAGTATATGAATCTGAAACATAAATCATTAGTATCAACAATGAAATCCATGATGTAGTTAAGCATTTGTCACAATGAATGGAAAAATAAACAAGTTGTTCCCCCAAGACCTCTGTGCTATTTAGAGCTGAATGAAAACTTCATTAAATAAAATAATCAGTTTGAATACTTTTTTGATTGTTCTGTGAATGCTATTTGAGAGATTAGATCTTCCTCAAAGGTATCTACACACTAAGTACTTGACTTTTAAAAATACTCTAAAATAGAGATTAAGCATTAAAAGCAGGTCTCTTCAATCCCACTTTTACATCATCTTAATATTTGTAATTTTTGTAACTAAAAAAAATCTTACAGAAATAAAAAAATGGACTTCTTTGTATTTCTAGTATTTCATACTACTTCATCCTTTCTGGAGAAGGAAAGTAATAACACAAGAGAGGAGAAAAAACTGAAAGTAGAAAAAGGAAAACTGACTTTTTTTCAGTTTTTAGAAGCCAAGCTGAAATATTTTGAAGTAAAATTGAAGCATTTTTATTTAGTGAAAAATGAAAGGAGGAAAAAAACCCCAAAGCAGATCTGTAGGTATTGGCCAACTTTGCCCTTTTGCACTCCTGTCTGCTATGGGTACAGCAGCACTTTTTTCTTTTCTTTCTCTCCTAGTACAGAAATGATTTTGCAAGACATGGAACTTTCATTTGACCAAATCTCCCTCTGACATTCCTGCTGCGTGTCTTCAGAAAAAAAAATGAAGAAAGAGAAAATATTCTACTATTTGAAATCTGTGGTGCAACAAGTCTTTGCATCATAGGTTTTTTTTAAATCTATATCCTTTGGTCATACACCTTCAGAAGAACAATTTGCTGTAGAATAGCATTCTTAACTCTCAATGTTGCAGGGAGGAAGAGGAAGGCTGCAGGGCAGACCTGTGTGTGCAATATCACATACACCCTCATTAGGGCAACTGCTGTTCCAGTGCAGGGCTTCCGTGAAGTTCGATGGACTGGTGTCTAGAAAATCTTCAAAAACAAGGTTTCAAAGTGGTATTCTTGTTTTTCTGGGTTTGATAAATTTCCTTGGTTGGTTTTTAAGTGATATAGTTGGTAGAGGTTGCCTCCTGCCTTTTGTCCTTCCATCATCATAGCTACAGCACTTACATTAACTTTTCAGAGTTTCTTTTGTATAACTTTTTTTTTTCAAGTCTGTTCTTGCTAAGTCTTATTTTGGCTACTAGAAAAAAAGCATATTGATCTAGGAAAGCAAAAGAGAAATGATGGACATACTGGATTGTGTTTAAATATTGGTCCCATTCCGTTAGTCACTTACTGGCTTTTGTTGGTCTCTGTGAAAATGTGCTCACTACAAAGTTTGCCTGTATGGCAGAAGGGTCTGTACCTGCTGGTGTTTGCTTGTAAGCTTGTGTTTGAACAGTAGTTAAATACCTCCTGTAACATGTTGATTCTCGCTATATCTCATCAAATAGGGAGGCAGAGTATCATGAAAAATGTGACTCTTCAAAACAATCCAACAGACGGCAAACACACATCTTAAGCAAATGTTCTTCAGTTACTCGATTGCTTTGAGATGTCAGTGACAGTCAAACTAGCCCTGTATTTGCAGCCACTGCAAAATGCAGATTTAATGAACAGCCTTGCAGCTGGATGCAGCTGGTGCAGTCCCAGCGGCTGGAGAAGGGAAAGGAATCTGGTCCGCACCGAGCAGCGGGTGCTCAGAGCAGCCTTCTGCGGCAAAAGCTTTGGGACCTGCCACAGGAGAAGACCTAGCTATGTGGGAGAGAGAGTTAAGGTTTTCCCAACCTGCTTGGCAAATCCAAGGCTGAGGAGAGACAAGTGGGATGTCCTGAGCACGTTCCCCTCCTCCGGTGACTGTGACCTTGGAGACCGGCACAGTCGCTCCTGGTGCCCTGCTCAGGGAATCCAGTGTTTCTATTGGCAAAGAGCCTGAGGAGTAGACCATGAGAGATGTGGGTTGTGGGATGACTTCTTCAGATGAAGAACTGTGCGTAGATTGACTTCAGGAACATCCCAATGGTTGTAGGCATAGGTTTAAAAAATTTTGGTTTGTGAGACCAGCTGGGTTAGATCCATTTACTCACATAGATTTTATTTATCTTTACACCTGTTCCTCTAAAAGTGGTGGTTGCATTTCCTTTGATGTTGTCTTCTACTTAAGTCAGTACAGAAACAATTATTTTTCCTGTACTATTTTCATAAAGTAAGTGAATTATTAAATGAGAGAGTCTTGTAATATTTCCATAATTAAATTTCTGACCAATGAAGGCAATGCACTTGAAATTACATATCTTCTGAAGTACCTTAGTGCATCAGAGTCTCGCTTTGCCTTCATTTTTCAGGCTGTTTCACAAGCAGAAACTAGCTGGCCTAAAGCTTATAAGCAGCTTTGAGTATCAGCTATGTGCCTGGTTAGAACAGCATCCATCACGACAATGTCAGGGAGGCAGCAGGGTATTTTGTCTTATCTTCTCTCTCTCGGCAGTTGTGTGTTCTCATACCTAGACGGTTGGCTCATTAAAACAAGTGTGTTATTGCTGAGCACAAAAAAAAAAGAAGACAGACACGCTGGTTTTTTTTTTTTAAGACTTGGATTTATAGCTCCATGTTGTAATCAGACATCACAAATTCTTTCACAAGAACTATAAAACAAGTTTTCTCATGAGAAGGAAAAAAAAAAGCAAAGGCGACTACGCTGTCCTCCATTAAACAATTGTGAATTTCTAGTTTAGTGCAAGCTTGAGGGGGAAAAAGGGGACCTAGCAGTAAATCATCTGTGCAGCTCTCAGCCATAAAGTTTCTTGAGCAGTCAAAACTGCCAGGGCTTGTTTGGATGACTTATTCCTAGGCAGGGGGGATGGAGGAAAGTTTATAATACAGCTGCAAACTTTTGCTGTCTCTAGTGTCATTGTTGTTTACATTACACGATAATGTGCTACAGAAACCTCCTTCCATTTCAAAGGTGACATTTTCCTCTCTGACCTTGTTTTGCGATGATTTCACCCAGCCAATGGAGCAGAGATCTGAAATTGTCTCGGCACTGGTGCGTGTTGGTTAGGTCCTTGCAGAGAAGAGGGGGTTCAGTAAGGGGTGCAGCAGCCAAGCCTGGTCAGGCAGGGCTGGAGCTGGGGAGGCCTGTGGGTCTGGCTGGGGTTTGGCTCAGGCCATTGAATGCTTTGCCAGGAGAGGTGGTGTGGGCCATTATCCACATTGAGTGACTGACTGACTGATTGCTTTGTGTTGAGTTTAGAAGGGAGAAGGGTGCCAGCTGGCTTGGGTGACTGGTAGCTCTTGGATAACCTACCTGTTGCTCCAAAAAGGCTGCCAGCCTTTTACACTAAATCATTAGATCCTCTCCATTAGGCTAAGGCTAAAATGTTTATTGCTTATCTTGATCAACAAAATTTGATCAAAGAATGTCATCACTGTATGATGTTTCAAATTGTTACTACTGCAAACTGTGTACTGTAGTTGGACAGACTATTTTCTGTAGGAGGCAACACTTCTGTTCGACAGTGCAGTGATTTATCTGATATCAGAGCATGCCTTGGGGAGCAGTCGCAGTAAGGTATGCATGCAGGGGCGCAGTTACCTGCGCAGACTGTCGCTGCCTGCATGAGCTATGCAAACGCTGAAGCAGTGTAAAATACCCCTGCAGACCAGCAGAACTTGCCCAGAGGGGCGTTACATAGTGCACCTCGATAAAAGTCAACTGATAAATTAGGGGAGGATAGATATATCTTAAATATGTCTTCTAGATGAGCAACTTGCAAATTTGTGAGAATAATGCTAGAATTGACTCTTAAAGTGTGTTTTTGGGGAGAAATGGAGGAAACTAGGCCTGAACCAGGACTGTATTCCTCTTTTGTCTCCCGAAATTCTTTCTTCTCACCCTTTCCTGTGTGCACTATTGTGAGAAAGACGTCCAGTATCCTGAGACCTCTGACTAATGCTTGAGATGAGTATCTTTTAAATTAAACAGCATTCAGCCTGACCTGTCTCTGTCTTAAATTTCTTAATAGTATGAAATATACCCTTTAAACAATCTTAGACCTGTGGTTCCCCTTCTCCCCTTAATCTAAGGTATGATTAGTGCTTAATGGACCTTGAAAAGCACCTTGATTTATAATGGCCACAGGTTGCTCTTGTCTAGATATGATCTCCAGTTTTCTGTTTTCTCTTGAAATGAAACACAAAATAGTGGGACATGTACTCGGTTTCTATGTTCATATATGCTACTTTTTTTTTCTCTCAGAACCACCACCTTTGGTGAATGATTTAATATATGTAATTTTTTACAGCAAAAACAATGGACTTCTTTATGCTGGGCAGTACTGATAACACAGTATCTATTACACAGATACACCAGGGTATCAGGTGCCAAGAAGCGCTTTTCGTGAAGGAGGACGTCTGAGTCCAGGACATCTATTCTGCGTTTGCGGAGGTGCAGTGAGAGCAGGAGAGAGCACTCTCATACTCACTACTCGCTATGTTTTGCTGCACGAAGAGCTCAGAAGCCCTCAAAATGTCAGCCTGTGTGAGTCAAAACTGCTTATCTGCCATGTGCTGGTTGCTGAAATCCAGGGGTAAAAGCACCTAGGACCCAGTACTTAAATCAATCCAAGCAGGCAAAGACCCAAACTATGATTCCAGCAACATTTCTTCTGTTGAATAAAAAAAACCTTGTCAGACTTCAGATAAAAACTGTATCACTTATGCCTGTGCATCTGTTTACTGAGCATAGTTACAAAATTTTTCTGAGGAGCAATCTTCCAAATCGCACAGCCTCTCTCATACCTGCCTAACTCAACTCAGACTAGAAAATGAGAGAAGTGAAGCTCGTGGAGCTGGTAGATGATCTTGTGGGACGAGACAAACAGTCATTAACTTTGCTAATGATGTTGAATCCCTGTGATGTGCTAATCTCGAAGTAACAGCGCCCACATCAAACTACTCTAGTTAAATTTCTTAGGAATAGGTTACAGCGGGATTACTGGTTTTCTCCACACTGGCATCAGATCCTAATACAACTAGTCAAATTTCAGATACGTTCACATTGCTAATATAGCTGGGAGTGATTTCTTTTCTATTGACAGTAATGTTATAGTAATGGCTAGAGGTTCTGGCTGAGACGGGGGCTGCACTGCTCTTGGTTGCGTACGGGAGAGTTAAGCAAGCCCAGCGATACGGGGTGCCTCTATCAAATCTGGAAAGAACAGTAATGATCTCCAGAGTCTCTGTCTAGTTACTTAATCAGAAGACAATCCTTTTCAATGTATTGTTTATTATTTTGAATAATACTCGAACTTTAACATACAATAGCTGCTCACCTGGATTATGTCATTTTCAGCTATGCTAATTTTCTAGTAGTTAGAACCCCCGGGGCTGGATACCATCTGTTCTCCAGAGTTCCTATCATCTTAATTTAAAGATGATTTAAAAAAAAATTTAAAAAAATTTAAAAAAAATATATAAAAAAAAAAAGCTCTAATGGGATTTGAGTGTCTATAAAGCATGGATTTTTCATACTCATCTTACTATTAACACATTCAAGGTGGTTGCTTTTTTTTTTTTTTTTTTCCCAACCTCTTTCAAAATATAGCTAGTGTGCTCCCTGGTCCATGCCAAATCCTGAAAGGTGACTTAATCTGTTGAGAGTCCCTCTCAATCCTTATGCTTTAGGCTTCAATACATGACTCAACAGATAAATATTCAAAAACAAAGCAATTTCTCAGTGTTTTTTTCACTAAGTTAAGTGGGGTGACAAGGCCAGTGAAGTTTTGATTTCAGAAGATCAAAATGGAATGTGGCTAGTCTGTGCAAAATGAAGGTGGTGAAAAATTACTAAGACTGACTGTTCGACGTATCCATAATTTACTTAAATATATTTCCAAATTAGAATAATTTGGATTCTCCATAACTGAAAGCTCTTTCAAGTGTTCTCTATTTTTAGTTTTACAGATCATTAGAGCTATTTTAGAATGTTCTAATATTACATGATTTAAGTCTATGAAGCAATTACATTGGTAGGCAAAAATTGCATGGAAGAATGAGGCAATTTAAAATGTGTCATTTGATAAGAATGAATGGAGAAATAGAAAACATTTAAACATATATAATATCTTCTCCTCAAAGTACAACTAGAGAAGCAACTTGGGAAATCTAAAAGTCAAATAACTAATGGCTACAGTAGATTGCAAGGTGAACTAATGATTAAGAAATGAGAACCACAAACAGTAAGACAGTGAGAGAAATATGATGCAAAGCCGTGGAGAATAAGGCCCTTTCACTCTCTGGATTCGTTCTTACATTCCTAGAGCCCCTTATACTTGATAAGATGCTCTCGTATTCTAAAGTCTCCTCTTCTAAACACTCTCCTTATAATGATCTCTGGTTTTTCGCTTGAAACTTTTAGCTAAAATATTTGGAGAATAATCATATAGATCTCTCTGATGCTTGGTGGTATTTGAAACGATAGTAGCTCAGTACTATATTGTATAGGCACGCGTATGTTCATTCCTCAGAAGATGGGATGCTTATGCAGGCATGACTGTTGCTGATTACACCACATTAGATATTTCAGAAGCAGCAGCAGATCCTAATAATTTCTTTTGCCTAGTCCTACTTAAGAGCTAAAAGCTCAGTACAAGGATATGGAGGTGTTACCCAAGCATGAACCTTTTTCAGATCAGATTCAGGGGATGGAGCCTGAAAAGATGCACGCATGAGGCTCTGAAAAATCGTAGTTACTGGAAACGATGCTGTGAAATATGTCTGTGAAGACTTCTGGTTTTGTATCATAAAATCTAGTGATATCCTTTAACAACCCATTGGCTGGGTGTTTATATGTGTATCTTTGCGTATAGGTATTTATAGTCCAACTTATATGGTAAAGAAAAATGGTTCTTTTTATTGTTGGTTGCTGATATTTGAGGTATTTGAAGTTGCACTACTATTTTTAAAATAATCCTCAAATTGTTTACACATAAATTACTGATAAGGCCAAGGATTTTATTTTCACTGCTCACTGAAAAATGTAAAAAAATATGAATTTATGAATCTAACTATTAGGACTACCCACATTATCTGGTAAGAGATTTTTTTCTTTTTTTTAAAAAAAAATCCTCTCCCATCTTCCCCAATCACATATGAGAAAGATGAAAGATGCTGTGATACATGTTACCAGGCTGTGGACAGAGATTTGGATGGATAGGTGCTGTACCTGTATTGTACCTCCTTGACCCTGAGTGCTAGCTGTGGCTTTAATAATTTTAATTTTTATTACCCATAAAAAAAATAACACAATGGCATTAACTTAAACAGGGTTTTAACTTTGGTATTACTGAACTATGCAGAGGCCCCTATGCAAGCAACTTAATTCTCCAACTGGGAAATAGTTAAAACAGAATGAATCCTGCAAGCCTTGAAGGAGAATAGGGCAGGGGTGTTTAAAGAGGATCTGCTCCTGAACACCCAATGCTATTTCTCTAGAGATGAGCACTGAGCTGCAGTAGGTGTGTTTGAAATGCTCAACCTGAATTGTTTTGCCCATTTAAGAAGAAAATCTAGTTCTGAAGGAATCATAGCCTGGGTGTGTAGTAGAAAGGTTGGAAGAGCTTCACTGTCGTCATTTTTGTTCCTACGCCCAAAGACTGTACCAAATAAATCAGGAATTTTTGTCTGTTGCACTCTTAACTTTCTGGATCGAGACTGTATTCAGCTCAGGTTGCAGACAGAAATGCTCGCAATGGGGTTGCTGAGACTCGTAAGCATGACTTGTATTCGGGATGGGATGATTTCAGCGTTAACCCGCTTGGACATTGCGCATTTCTCACTAGTTGCTAATTACTGTGATTAGTGTTTATAAATATTAGCTTCTTGACTTTATATTTTAATTTCTTTATATCTTTGTTACTCTGAGCTGTCTCAATGACTTCAGGAGGCAAAGTACTAATTTTTAAGGGTAAAAGTTTCATGGACTGAAATGGAGTTGCAACCACTTCTTGTTTTAGTAACTTGGGTTTTGTGACTCAAAACTGTCCGTTGTTTGATATTTATCATGGCAGTGACTTCAGTTAACACAGAAATAACTTATTCTTTGTCATGAGTCTGTCAGTGATGAATAAACATGGCACAACACAAATTAGGAGCTCCACATCTCACGTGGTGCTTTATTTTGCAAAATAGCTATGGGGATAGAGGAGTTTTTGTTTGGTGGAGTGGCACCTTTTTTGCGCTTTTGCATTTTATCTGGTGCTAGTTCCTTTCCCACATCGTATATATATACAAGATGAAGACTAATGTTGTCTAAGAGATGGTTAACACCTGATGTACTGTGGTCTGTAGTTTTTTTCCGCACACCCTTCTGTTGGTCCGACCAACTGCCTCCAGATATTTATTTGTGGATTTGTAAATAATCCAGGGATACTGTGCAAGGCTGTAGAGTCCCTCGCACCTTATATGGATGGCATTGCAGCATCAGTATTAGCGCGACGCCTCGCTGACAGATTTCTGCTCTGATGATGGCAAGAGGTCACACTCCTAATTTGCTTTTCTCAGATTGTTCTCTCTTTGAGGACAATTTCCTAAACAATCTTGCTGCTCTTAATGAGAAAAGCCAAAGTGTTTATTGTAACCTGCTTTGAACTGTTAGCAGCTCCAGAGGAGGGAGGTCTTCGAACAGAGCCCGTCTTGTGCCAAAAAGAGAGCGCTCGGCAGATTGGGGTTGAGGTACAGAAGCAGGGCAGCGAGAGAGCAGCGTTAATAAAAACACTGCAAATGAAACGTTAGCGCGGGGTGGTGAAAGAGCTCAATTTTATTTTGTTTTCACACATTAGGTTTTGCTTAAAGCAGACAAGTACCAGGGAGAGTGTTCTGAAAAGAGGCTTTGTATAGGAGCTGGGGCTCTATCCATCAGATTTGTCATTTCAGGAATGCAGCCAGATGTATTGACTTACTAGCAATTGCATTGGTGCCATCTGGCCTGCTGGAGGCTGTATTAAAGATGGAAAAAACTGAACAGAAAGAAATGAAATTTGTTCATCATGCTGCTTATTTAAAGGGGGGGGGGGAATGTAACTTCTTGGCAGGGGGTATGCTGTTTGAAAATAAAATATAAGGTTTTAAGGACCACAAGTTTCAAAACCAAGCACTGATGTTTATATGTAGACTTGAAAGCTGGGCCTCACTGTTGTCATTTTGTGTATTTTTTTTTAAGTGGAAAAAATGCTTTCAAATCCTACTGTTCAGAGTTGGAGAGCAAAAAGCACCCCGAGACCCCTGCCTGGTCCACTGCAGTATTTATACTTATTCTTCCTCAGTTCTCCCCAATACTAGTTTAGCTGGCTGAATTGCTGCCTCCTCTCAGGATCTGAGGTTTGTAGGTGGTGTACTTTCTATTGCTGACCTAGGAATGTCTTCGTAACTTTTGGATCGTAACTTTTCAAACTGATTGACATTGCTCTCTAATCAGAACTGCTGTTCCTGGTACATCAGTGGCAATAATACATTCCCTATTTTAATGCTGACACTCTAAATGTACTTATTTTAATGAATAAATGCCAGGTCTTGAGTATTTCCACACATTTCATTTAGCAAGATGTTTTTTTAATATTAGTAGGATCAGGGTTAGTGTTAGCATTTATTGACAGAATAAGAAAAAAGCTTTTTCAGCGTAATAAAGCACTACGGCTATAGGGTGAGAAGTGCTCCCCAGCCTTATTGAGGTATGATTTTAAACATGCTTATACTCCATATTTAATTCTGCAATTAGTCTTCCCGAATCACAGGCTGGAGGCTGCCGTCTTTCTGGGAAGTGGTTCCACTTGTTTCACAGGATGAAACTATGGGTCTGAACCACCTTCCACTAGAGCTAATGAAAGTTGGGCTGGCTCCTGTATGAGGCCATAAAGCAATTCCTAGGCATTTTTAATATTTATTGAAGGTCAGAAAAAAAGACATAAGTACTGAAAAGTAAGACAATGTAGGTGCTAAATTAGATCATTATATATAGTTCTTCAGTACTCTTTCATAGACACACTAGTTAATTTACTGTCACAATAAAAGCTGTTTACAATCACTGACAAAACTGATGAAGCAAAGGACCAGAGTCCTTTAAAAATATTTTTCAGTTCTGATCTGTTCTTCTTTCTTCTTTTGTTTTTGCCGTTTAAGATAGAAAGCTTTTGAGGGCAGGGGAGTGGAACTTTGTAAAATGCTGAACTACTTGTGGGTGAAGCTGGTGTTTTAACACTCCTGAACACGTGTGTTAGAAGAATACACGATAGTTTTAGGATTTCTACAACCATGAAACCTGCATTCTAGCACTGCCAGGGTCTTCACTGTGGGTTTTTTCCAACAAGATGAGAAATGCTGGCACCAATACTGGAAAAGTCAACAGTGACTAAATGCTCTTAAAAGAAGATGTAATGTTCTTACTCATAGCAAGTCATTGAACTGTGTGAAAAAAGATCTAGTTCAGTCCTCATTAAGGGACAGGAGAAAGACTTCTGTCTGCTATAGAGAAAGCTGGTTTGTGCCTTTTGAGGAAACACTGAGCAGGAGCGTTAGCTGGTACTGCACTGTGCTAACATCTCCATAGCCACGGAGAGCACTGAGCTCGTTCAAGAGTGTGCCTAAATGGGATCGCACTGTGAAATATCCCCAGTGCTTGAATCATCTCAGATAACATACCTTCTCCTTCTGCATTTGGGAGGGTGCTTGTTGTATCTGTGACAGCCCCTGTTTATTTTTTGCGGTGACACAGTCCATCTTCCTACATCAGGACAGAACAGCATGACCTGAGCCGATAAGATGGCTTTGGGGTTGTTCTGAGCAGCTGATGCTTCTGAAGGCCCCGATAGCTCTGCTGAAGAGCACTGTGGGGTTTTTGTTGCCACTCAGTTTTTAGCCACTTGCAATATTCTGGAAATTAATTTAAATGAAGTTTTCCCCCCCCCTCCCCCAATAAAAATCAGTATCTCTGGTAGCAATGTCTGGATTATCCCTTCAATGGATTAATTAAAGGATTTAATCTCTGTGCTTTTTGTTTTGTAAATTCAGAATGTTGACATTATTACTGTTAACAGTAATCTTATGATTACAAGCAGGAAGACGGGAGGGCTCAAGCATATGACACATAGGACAAAACGCTCTTCTGGCCAGGAACTGCACACTGAGCGGAACAGTAAGGGTACAAAATATTCTGGGAAAAGAGAAACATTGCCATTTCTCGGCAGGGAACTTCTGCCCATGCAGAAGTTGCCACCAGATATTGGCAGCCTTGCAGGAACAAAAACATTTCCAAAACCCTGTGGATAAGTTCTGAGGGAAAGAAGGCAAGCCGTAGGTTTGGAAGTTTAAAGAAAAAATGAAAGCGTGACAGGAGGAGTTGTCAGCTTTACGTTATGGTAGAGATTGCAAAATTGATTTGGGAATAATAATTTTCTCATTCTTACCCAGGTAAACTAGGAAGTAGTCCAGCTTGCTTGAAATTAGAAAGATCTTCAGAAGTACGTTATGTTTTCGTATTTAATCTGTAAGAGTGCATGAGTATTATGTGCATGAGATGTGGGCATACATACATAGCATGTGTGTATTTATGTATTTTTTTTTAATTGTGGGATTACAGATGTTGCAGTTTTAAAGCATTTGAGTAACAGTAGCGACTCACTGGCTCGTCAGTAATGCTAATGTGAATAATAGAACTACATAAGTAAGAAGAATAAACAAATCAATAAGCAATACTAAATAAATATAGGTATTCCAATATATTGTTTGGAACAATGTAAAGTAGTAAATTTTCCACCATTTTTATCATTCATTTAACATATGTATATACCTGCACAAATGGAAACACGTACCTTCTCTGTGGGTTTTTTTAGCAATATAGCATCCGTAAGATAAAACAAGTGTAGTAAAGGGAGGTGGGTGAAGGCAGGAAAACTTATTTTCGTCACTGTCTAGAGTGGTTTATTGTTTGATTTCTTTTTTTTTTTTTTTTTTTTTACTGCACTTGTAGCACCCAGTAACAGAGAGTGACATTTCCTAGTACCCAGAAGGCATAGGTACTGTCTTATTTGGTGAGTTAGATGGCTTTTTCAATATGAGTTTGGAAAACTTCATTGTACACCAGAAAACTTAAGAGAAGACCACATGGAAAAATGCCTTTTAAAAGTTTCTAGAAAACCTGGAGCAGCACAGCATGTGTATATGTAAATATTTAAACCAAACACAGCATTTTAGTAGCCTTGGACAACTCTGAAATCAGTGGATGTTTTCTTCGTGAACATGGGAACAGTATTTTGTCAGCCTGTTTTTTATTAACATGAACAGGCTAGTGGTAGTGACATAGGTAGTGGCGTAAGGTGTATTTATGATAAATAATGGACTGCCAAAGGGGAGAACTGTGCAAGGGACAACTTCCATGTGTTCTTTTTGGTAATGCATGACCTACCCTTACTCCACAGGCCTTTTATCATCTCTACGTGAAAGAAACATGTTTTAGCCAAGTTCATGTGGACTTGATAGCTCTATCTTTGTAGCCTTTTATATAGTACTCCCCAATGGGCTGATAACAATATGTAGTCAACCACCTTTAGGCCATTGTCAGGTCAAATTGGACAAAATATAGTAGTTTCCAAAACTTAAAACCCCTGTATAGGTGACGAGAAATAAAAGCAAGTATAAGTCCAGGCAAAATAGCTAGAGATAAGCAGCAGTTTCGGTGGCAATCTGAGGGGGATCGAATGCCTCTTTCAAATATGGTGTCCACAGAGACTTGTTGACAGCTTGCACTTTTTCTGCTCTTGTTGTTGGTATTCTGCGCTCTCAGAGAGAATCCTGCTGCCCAGGAAGGTATGTCCAAGTCAGAAACTATAAGACTTTATGTATAAAAGAGTATATAAAACTCTGCTAGTTTAATTCTGAAACTGGCCTAGAGATGAATCCCATGAGGTCAATGAGGACAAGGTCCTGGTGCCACTCTGCTCTCTGCAAAAATTACACCATGACTTCAGCTGCACCAAGACTTTGGCCCTTCTACTTGGAGGAATGAAACTTCAGTTCTTTGACAATATGTTGTTTTTCAACTCCAAATTTCCAATGCAAAATATCAACTTTGTGTATTAGGGTTCAATTTAAAAATACACAGCCTCATGAGAAATGGATTCAAGATCTGTCGCTTCTGTTGCACTGCCAAAAGCAGGTCCTGATTACTGCAACCATTTCAGTTATCTTTCTCCTTGCAGAAGTTCAAGTTCCTATGTTAGTAAATGGTTTATTATGCTTAGGTGATGCACTCAATGTATTTTTTTTTTTTTTTTTTTTAAAAGGACTGCTTGCTTTTTTTCCAATTAATTGACCACTCTAAGCATGTTTAACAGTCACTGACAGTAGTACTTTGAATTTCAGGAGATCTAGTTACTCTTATGCTGTTCTTTATCCCCACAGCAGTGATAGCTCCAGAATGCCTGTATTAAGCACAAAGCCAACCTTAATTTTGCAATTAAAAGGAAAGTAATTTGATGATGTGCACACAGAGCAATGGGGCACGTGTGCACACATATAAACATCAGAGTATCATATGGGAGCTCTTAATGAAACCCTTATGATATGAATAATGCTCAAGTTACAAATGCTACAGCTTATCTGTTATGTGTGGTAGGTGGTAATAACTCTGCAATTCAGTCAAGGTAGGAAAGCAATTTTAGTAAACATAATACCTGAAAACAATTTTCAAATTAATCCCTGAGTTCTAATGTATAGTAATCTCCAAAACAGTTGGGTTATTTTTTCAAACTGAATTTCCAGTTTGTGTAGGTGGTTTTTAAGCATTAGTTACCATACTGCTTCCAACCTCAAATCCCTTGGTTTCAGCATGTGATATTTAGGTGTGTTGCAGTGACAAGGTTATAATTTTCTGAGCAAGCTGTCAGAATGCACCTTACGCTGGAAATAGAAACATGACATGGAAAACAGGGATATGACAGATTCATATATTCATATATTCATGCGAAGTATAAGACTGGGATATGACAGCGGTCTGTTTATAGATCTGCATGTGGTGCAGAGGAGATGACTAGGGAAGCGTTATTAACTGTATCTTGCACTAAGAGAAGGGAGGGGTACTTAAGCAAATTGCTGCCTAGCAGGCTTACAACAAACATGACAACAAACTTCATACATACACGGGATATTGTGAAGCCAGAAGCACCCAGGATTTTAAAAACACCGTGTCTCCCCAGAGACGTGCATTGGTGTCTATTAAACACTATGTTTAGCGGTCTCCAGCACAGAAACTGCATCAACCATTGACTGCTAAAAGGAGACAAGAAACACTCCATCTTTGGTTCTTACTTTTCTGTTAGCCAATGCTTCTGGCTGCTGTTTCAGATTAAATGAGCTTCACTGGTCTGAAAGCCTTTAAGGCTTTTCTTCATGGCAAGAGAACTTCTGAATGTGCAAATGGACAGGTCTTGAGTTCAGTGCAAAACTTGGCCATTCCTATTTGGCCTTTCCTACTAAAATTCAGAGCTCCCTGGAAGGTGCAGAAATTGTATCTTTCCTACCAACCATGCTGCAGGTTTCCCCCCACCTGCACTCTTACCTTCTCCAAAGGTTGATATGTAGTTGAGGAGAAAAATCATGCTCCTGCATCGCTTTACTTTTCTCTGTCTCCTTTTGTACCATTTGCCTATGGACAGGGAACAATTGCCCTTAATCTCTGTGTATGGTGGGGAATGCTGCTCAGCTCCTCCCTTCCCACTAAGTACCCACAGGGACAATCCAGCCTTTCACTATTGCGATTACTGCTTCAGACAGCAACAGAACAGTATCAATATCATTCTAAAAGACACAGTTTTACTATCCTGACATAAAGGCCTTACACTATCAAAATTCTTCTTTAACCATGCCAGGAAAATAATTGAAAGCATATTTAGCTGTATGGATGTAGAAACCTAGAGGAATTTTGTTGGTCTTGTGGTTAGCTAAGGAAAGATGTGGAGAGACGTTTAAACCAGGAGTGTGTACAAGCCATATATTCATGTTCCTGAAATTTGAGAGAATATATTTGACAATAGCACTCACTTTAAAAACTGGATACAAGATTCTTTAGGATTGTTCTTGAGTGCCTTTGGCTGCCTCAGTAATATTTTTGGAGAGAGAATTTTGGTCGTTGTTCAGGATGTGTTCAGGGAAGGCAACTTGGACCTTTTTGAAGTTGATGCACTTCTATTTTGACCACAATTAAATGCTGTTCAGGTAATGTTTCAGCTTAGCTGAGATTTCCCCCCCCCCCCCCCCCCCCCCCAGGCAGAATCTCTCTCCGAATGTTGCAGTCAATGCAAACTTTCCATTCAGATCAAAGCATATAGGCTGGCTCTGTGTTATCACCTGACAACATTATCATTGGGAATATTAAGCTGTCAACAGCAGATCTGAAGGAATCATTTTCCCAATCTGCAGTGAATTACAGAGGATAGGAGTCTATCACACATAAAAGTCTTTCCATTTTCTAAGTCTGTATCTAATTCTAATAGTTTCAATCTGACCTCAGACTGGATTTCCCCCTTGTTTTAAATCATGCTCGAGACACGTTCTAATGGCTTCGTTACAAGTCTTGTAACAGTTCAACACGTTTGTGTATGTATTTATGTTATTTTTTTAGATGTATTTAAACCTGTATGTGCCAGCCCTGTGTTTGGAGAGAGTAGTGTCTTTTTGCTGAAATGCTCCCTGCTGCTCTGTTATATATCTCTCACTTTCATGTTGCATTCCTGATTAATATGTTGTTCGCATGGCTTTATGCTAACACACACATCATTTGGGACTGAGTGTGGGTCAGTGTCAAGTGGGACAGGATTAAGATGTGGGAGGTTGCTAGCATTAATGCTTAGCTAGTAGGATTAGGATAAAGCTATAATTGAACAGTTCAACTAACCTGGGATTCATCAAGAGATTTGCAAAAGTACCTTACAGTGGTCAATGAAAGGAACTTTTAAACTATCAAGGCAACGTCATATTGCAAAGCTCTAATTGCAAAGGGGCAGGGTTAAGCACTTATCTCATCCTGCCTGTATAAATGTAAGATTCTTTGCTGGTTTTGGCAATGCAGTCTGTGTTTCTGAATGTTTAGAGATAGTACGACAACAAGAAATGAAAAAGTGTTTTGTCTAAAAGTTTTAAAAATGGCAGAGACACAATAGTATTTAATGAAATCCCATTAGAGACATACTATCTGGTGGAATTTGAAGGGACTCGGAAGTGATAAAAAATAAAAAAAAAAATAATCTCAAGGGACATTTAAAAAAAGGTATTTTAAATGAATGACAGCTCCAGCAATTTACTATTTGCAGAGACAAAATTTCACATATTTCACTAATCCTGCCAGTTTGTGGGCTGGAGAGGTAATGCTGGCTAGAGAAAATACATTAGAGTATATAAATGGTACATAGGCTTTGTGGTGGTCCTCTGTACAGGGATGATATGTGATAATACACCATAAAGATGGTCCCTCTAGCCTTGACAGGTCACCCTGAAACTATAATGGGTGATACTATTGAAAGGCCCACAATGTTGATAAATTCCTAAAAATTGCATCCTGTTTTTACCTAAATCTGCATTCTGGCTACCGTGTAATTGGCATATGTTAGTGTAGAGAAAGCAATCTCATTGTGCAATTTGTCTTGGCTGTGCTCATTTTTTTGGGGAAAAAATAGGAATGAAATAATAGCTTTTGATGACATCATAGCTATGGCTAAGATTAAAACTGCTCCCCTGTGGGGTGTTGGTGGGATTTTTGTTCTATCAGCTTCGTGGACATGTATATTTGTACTGTACTGGCAGTAGGCCAGTTTCTATGATTGTTTTATTGGGTGTCCAGTGTTATTAAGCCTTTCTGTGTTTTTTTTCCCCTTTCACTTTTTACTTCTGGACTGCATTTCTGTAACCAATTTGCATTACTTTATGTTAAGTTTCACGTGCCATGCGTCAGCTGAATTACACATCGGATCTAAAGATTCAAAGCCCTTTGAATTCTTCTTGGTGACTATGCTACATTTACTACTAACTTGCTTGTATGCAGTCGAGGAATTTAACAAGTTTTCAACTGTTTTCCATGTCTGAGGACATCTATGCACAGAATAGATTAAAAAAACTGTAAAGATCCAAAAGGGAACATTTAGGGATGACTAATAATACAATTTATACCCTGCTGTATAACAATCCTCTTGTGTTCTGGCTTTTATGTGCATTCAGCAATTGCATTATTCTGTTGATTTATGAGGACAAAAAAGTCCATTCTTTATGTCTGTGAAATGCATAGCACAGATAAGTCTTGATGTTGTCTCAGGAGAACCAGAGGGGTTATGAAATATACAAATCATTAATAAATTATCATCGTAATAACGTCAAGTTGCTACACGCTAGTCTCCATGAAATCCATAATAGGCTTGAGGTTGTAAAAATATGTATCTTTTCTTAAAGCCTTAAAATACTTTTACTGCAGTTTATATTTTAATTTAGCCACATTGATGTATTTCTAAGGTTCAATAAAAATAATGTAACGATGTGGGCTGTATCTCCTTCCCAGAAAGAATGAATTTCTAAAGATTCAGCAATATCACCAGATCTGACATGTTACTTTTCATCAGTTCTCTTGGTTCCTGCGTGGGCCACCCATGAAGTTACCCAAATGTTGTGCAGAATTTTGTCTGAGGTTTTCCTCAGTTGCTTTTTGTTGGGAATAGAATAGGTGTATCAAGTATGATTACCTTCTTTTTTTTTTTTCTTTGTTTTTGCAAATCACAAAGAACAGAGATAGCTGTGAATGACATAATTCTGATCTTCTATCCAGCTGAAGTCAGCAGAGTAAAAATGGTGCAAATAGGGACAGAGTCAGGCTCTTAGTTGCGATAAATTTCCCTACGCTAGTGGCAGTATGTTCAGAATGCTTTGAAGTGCTGGTTTGTCAGAGTTCACAACCGTTCATTTCAGCTCCAAATAAAATATTATCTGACTTTGCTGGCTTTCCAGCACCAGTCGATGTAACAGTAGAGCTGTTCTAATTCACTTTATGAATCCAGTTTTCTTACACTAGTTTCTTTATTGGAATTCGTACAGAGCTTTCTTTAAACACATCTTTTCACTGAAGAAAAACAAGAGTGTTTATATAAGACAATAGGGCAGACGACATTTACTGTATAGGGTTGATTTTGAGTTTATGCTACTAAGACAAAGGGAAATGAACACCCCCATGTGGTATAACCTCTGCAAGAGTGTAGCTTTGTTATTTTAAGGCTTGAAATGCCATACCTTTTAAAGTTTGAATTATTGAAGAATATACTCTACAACATGTACTTTGTTCTACAGAATGCAAGCACAATATTTTCCTTATGTTTTTTAATTTAGAATACATTAAAAGCAAGACAACTTCCACCTTTTCTGAAGCAATTTGCAACGTAGCATAAATGTTGTTTATCCTAGTTCTGAGACTTAAAGAACTTTCAGCAGTTGTTGGGTTTTTTTTTCTTTGTAGGTCTCACAATGCCTGTACTAAGGCTTAAAATAAGCCCAGCTGCTGACCAGAATTCCTTAAACATTCAGTGTTTAATTCTGATGTCTCTATCTTCTTTCCTTCTCATAGTCTGCTGTGTGAAATTCTGAGCAAAATAGCCCCTTGGGGTTCTTTCAAAGATTATGAAGCTGTGTGCAGAAATGGCAAGGACAATGAAGAATTTCAGGACCTATGTACGCAGGGGGATCCGATGGACTGCGACTTTTCCACTTTTATCTTCCAACTGCTTCTAGTTTTTGGATTAAGAAATATTGTCCTAAGATAATTGGTTAAAGCATAGAAAATCATAAACTAACCTGTTTATTAATAGGACAAAAAAGAAATTTTCCCTTTATACATTAGTGGCTGCAAAATATAATATCTGACTGCAAAGAATATATCTATTATATATTAGAGCTGGTAATCATGCAGCCCCACAGGACTGACCTCTCTATAACACTACTATGAAGCTAGAGTAAACCCAAAGAAATTAGTGAACAGTGTCTGCAAGATTAAGAATTTGTTTTCCATATTTTAGTTTGTGCTAAGATCTAAGTTAAAAAAATATGAAAAGAGCTAATTTTGGGGAGGGGAAGAATAGTTATAGTTACGTGGCATAATGATGACTTGGTTTTGATGCAGAACAGACTGCCTGTACCTTCCAGAGTCAAGTCCATGGAGTTATTCAAGTGTGATCATTCTGATATAAGAAAGGAGGGATGAGGTGGGAAGGAGGCACTTAGTCTCTTCTCTTACAAAGAGTCCTCTGAGCTACTTCCCTTCCTTTTGGTCTGAATGAATCAGGGTCTTCTGTCCTGCAGGTCATTAATTTATCTCGAACACCTTTCAGTACAGAGGTTAGGGTATGTCTTTATGGATTGCTCAGGAAGTAAGATCCAGGTATGAGACTGTTGGCCTAGTCTGAGTTCAGTACCAACTACATAAATCATATTTGAATTAGCAATGCTGTACCTACCTATATAAGTAACAGATTTTTCCGGTGTGAAAATTCGTAGAATCTTAATAGGGTAAGTGGATACCTGGAGAGGTCATCTAGTCCCAAAGCAGTCAGCTACTGCAAACTTCCTGACAGAGTTTTGCCTAACTTTTTTTTTTTTTTTTTTTTTAAAAAAGGGGAGGGTGAGGAAAAGGGATATTTAATATTCTCTCCTGTTCAAGCTGGAGTCAGACTTCACACCCCACGCTGTATTTCTCGTGCATGGATATGACAGCCCCTGTTTGTGCTTCCCAGTAAGTTGTGATGGATCTTGCCCCTCCTTTGAGACAAGCGTAGGTGAGAAAGGTGGAAAGGCATTGGCTGACTAGCAACAGTCAATAACGTAGCCTGCAGCCATCCTGCTAACAGATTACCTGTTAAAACATCATTTTGGTGAATAGAGGGGATAGATCACCTGGTTTTACCTGCCCTTCCTCGCAAGCAGGAGGTGTCTATATGAATGATGGTGAAGTAACAACCCAAGGAAACGGCAGTGAAGCCATGACTTATTGAGCTTTCTCGCAACTTACATTTTAAATTTAAAGAAGAGATGTTTATAGGGAATGTTTTATTATAAAGGATGCAGAGCATCTATCAGTGCTTCACCTGTTAATAGGTAACTAGAGAGATATGAACTGAAACGTATGTAGAGCGTATGCATTTTTCCACTAATAATGTTGAGTTTTCTCAGAAAATGGGCAGGTTCTGCAAATCTACTTCACAAATCAGCTTCAGCTGGACTATTTATTACTAAGAATTTGCAGACTTGAATCTTAAGTATATAGAAGTCATGCTTGCTTTCTACGGAACGAAAGAGCAATCCCTCAATTGTTCTTCTCATATGGGCTGAATGCTCAAACTTTGCCTGCGTCAGCTGCCTCCTAACCAGCTACGGCAAGGTTATTTTTAGCGAGCGAGACTGAAAGTTTCATTTTGAGAACTTCAAACAAAGTATAAATCAAGATAGTTTAGTGATAAAAAATCTTGGCTGGGGACTTCTATTGGCTTTTCCATATGAAATACAACATGAGGGTTTGGGGGTTTTTTATGGGCACAAATGTTATTTTTCACTGGCTGTCAGAAATGGCCTGTTTCAGCTTCTAGTACAATTGACCATTGTGATAAGTCAGTGAGTTTGTTCTTTTTATCCATTAGACTGAATAAACACTGGGATTTTGTTCATCTTTTAAATCCATTATATGGCATTTCCCAGAGGAGGTAACTTTGTGTTTACTTGTGTGGCAACTCTTTGAAATATGGTATTTTGAATCCTCTCCTTTTTCCCAAAAAAGCATTTCCAACAAACCAAGAGTTTGGCTTTACATGTAGGTTTCAAGGGCTAAAAAAATTCCTTAATGTGAAGACACACTAAAGTTTAATTAAACACAGGGCTACTACAAGATTAGATCAGTAGATTGTTTATATCGGCAATGCTTTCCAGAAAAAGTTTTGACAACCAACTGCTGAAAATAGCTGCAGAAAGCTCCCAATGAAAACCATCAGTAAAAAAAAATCCCCAAGACTAATTCACAGAAAAGTAAAGAAGGAATAGCTGAAGACCCTATCTCAGCTTAGGTTAATGCTGGTCTCTTTGTGGAATAATTCCTTTTGATGATCTAAGGGAGCTGTCTTGATGCTTTATATACTTGCTATTTTATATCTATTTAAAGCTACAACAGAGATTTGAGTATGAAATACTGTTTCAATTTGAAACAAACCCTGGATGAGGACTGTACAAAGAAGAGAATTCAGAGAGACACAAATATAGTATTTCCATGTGTGACAGGTATTTCTTTGGTAAAGTCTTTGAAAAGTTTAAACACGACAAAAAGAGAAAGGAGGCGCCACAAAAGACAAATATTTCATCAGGAGCTATCAAAGGTGGCATTAGATCCAGTGATGCTGTCCTTGATGTTTATGAAGGTTATTTGACCAATAGCTATTAAAAAATAAAAATTTTGGGACATGTTTCCATCTTGGTATTCTGTCAGACTGAGTGGAGATTCACTTGCTTAACATAGATGTATTCTGCCCTTTGAGATACAGCTTGAAGCCAGAATACCCTAAAAAGCCTTGTATCCCAGAGGTCTTATGTATTATTCCTGTGAAGGAAGGTTCCTATGAAGGTGTCTCAGATGTTCTGGAACATCTTAAATAGCATGGGGTGCTTACATTTAGGCAACTGACTGCTGTGGTAAGTTATGGACTGAACTTTCAGATTTTTTTTTTTCTGGAAAAGAGCCATAATCAGGAAGAGAATTTTCACTTGACTGTCAGACGTATTTGAGTTAGACTGCTTTCAAGAAGCTGCTGAGGTTGCTTCTAGGAATATAGTCAAAATAGTTAGTGTGGCACCAGCTAAAGCTCAAATATTTGTTCAATTTCTTGGGAGGATTGAACATTTCCTTGGTGAGTCCTCTGCTGCAATGGTTAGAATTCTGGAGAAAACTGGTTAGCCGAAAGTTGTCTTGAATATGCGCTCTCACCACAATAAATATCCATCTACTGCAGTCTAGATGTACATCCTGAGGGTACGGCCAAGTTCTTAACAGCAGCCTAGGAGCTCGTGCCTCTTCTGGGTAGTGGTACAGCAACAGTACTTTGGGCTCGTTTGAGAGTTGATGAGTGAGAGCAACAGACTACCTGGAAAAACAAAGCTGTCAGATGCTTGTTCAAGAAAAAAAGATATTCAGGTTGACAAACACTACAATTATAAACCTGTGGTGAATCTACTTTTTATGGCAAGGATTAAAGCTGTAGCAAGCAACACTGGTAACACTTAGAGACTTGGATCTCTTTGACACCAGGCAATTTGTTTTCAGGGCTGTGTTAATAGCACAGAGCCCTTGGTAATTGGGTTAGTGAAGTACTCTGCAATGGGTGGAGAAAAGGTGTTGCACTGATCCATGTGGATCTGACAGCTGCCTTTGGCATATGAGGGATAGCTGACATCCCATGGGCCCTGGCAAGAGAGACAGAGCCACGTTTGAGTGTCTGTGTGTGTTTCATTGTAAGGCTTGGACTACGTCTCGCTGACTGGGGGCACTTGAGGGATTTATCTTGAATAGATCTGTGGAATGAGGTGTACCCAGCTGAGCTTGGCAGTGGTATTAGCTCCTGTGAGCAAGAATTTTTCCTGGCTCTTATTATGCAGTTTCACAGGGGCTTCTGTGTTCTGAGTAGAAGTGGCTTGTGAGGCAGCAAAGAGGTAGCAAACACTGTTGCCACCCATTTGCCTGTGACCAGATATCTCTATACATATATTCCACATATACTCTAACTCATATGATAGCCTATGCTTTTATCAGCTTGGTCATTGCTGAGCATGAACACACAGTCCATTTAACTTTTTCAGAACTGAATGTGAGTACAGAGATCAGCTCACTGGTGGGGTGGGCCTTAGCTTGTAAAACAGAAAGAAAGGAGTGATTAATTTTAAGATCAAATTTCAAGTTATGTCTCTGCAATGACAGAAGGACTTTAAAGATTTCTTCTGCTTAGTAGGGTCATCAGAATTATTTATGTTACTAGAAATTCTTCATCCAAACATTGATGGTGCTCATTTGGAAACCAGTAATGACAAGTTCTGCAACAGATTTTTGACATCTAGTTGGAATAAAGTGCTAAAATACCATTGAGTACTAGAGCCTCATTTGCTTTGGAAATATTAATTTCAGCCATTACTAAACTTTGCACGCTTGTACTTTAACCAGTTTTAATACTACATGTGTCCAAAATAAAATACATGAAATTCCACTTGAAACCTAAGTTTGTGTTTCATCTGAGGTGAAATGAATCTTTGCATTTGACCACAAACAACTTTCTTCTTACACCTTTGATTCATTAGAAAAGCGTCATGCGGGACTAGTTTTTTTTCCCAATAACTCAAAAAATATCGGTTGTGCACATAGCTCTATGAGGGATCCCAATCTAGTCCTAAAAGCAATCAAACCCCCAAATATCCTATCTCTCTCCAAACTAAACACTCTTGCATCTTTCTTAAGTATGCCTAGATCCATGCCACTGATTTCACACAGGGAAAGAAAATAAACAACAAAGAACTGAAGTGATATGTGTAGTTACATCATGAAAAGATGCTGCAAAGGGTGGGACTTACAAAAGTACATAAGCATGGCAGGTGTCTGCGTGCTTTAGTAAATCATGGACACTCAAGAGGATGTCCACAGATCCCAGGGCAACGAGGTGCAGATAACTTTGAGCTGTCCCCAGGTGAACTTGCGAAAGAACAGAAAAGGCTATAGCTGTACTGAGACTGCACTGCTAGTAAGTTTTAAGTACCCTTAATGAGATGCTTAAGCCTTCATTTAAGCACTTGATAGGTGCATTGCACTACCATGTTACATGCCTGGAGACCTAAGATCAAATTCATTGGGAGTTAGGATACTTCTGAGGAGCTGAGCCACCTAAGTCAGATGTTTCTGATAATTTAACTCTAAAAGATTAAGGCTTTTCACTTAACTCATTCTTCCAGTCATCAACAGCTGCTAGAAAGCTGTGTTTGAGCTTCCAAAATATGAAGTAGGCGTATACTGTAAGCTGACATACAAATTCTTCTGCATTATTGGTTCCATCAGTGCCCGAGTCATATATTTGCCATCAATTAAGTTAGTCTTTCCCATTCTGATTTTATGTTTTAATGTGCTGGCATGAGAACTTAATCAGCCATTACTTGGGCAAACAAATATGATAGCTATTGAGATAGAAGAAAGAATTCAGCCTAGGCCAGTGCATTTCTAGTTCAAATATTATCTGTATTTAACCTTTCTCTGCATAGGTTAGAATCTCATATTATTCTCTCAAGACCTTGATTCTTGTTTTCCTAAATAATTATCTGGACTACCTGACTTTGTGCTTGGCTATCAAACTTGCTGAGTTAGGAACACTGAGGAAAGGTTAATGTGTTCTCCTGCTGATGATTATGTCAGAATGGGCTAAGTCTGTGAAATATAAATATCCAGGATGCCAAAGCAAATATTCTGATTCCCTTGAACTCATTAGCAAAAGTTTATTTTAGATGTGATGGGATGAGAGCTATTACTCCAGAATAGAATAGATGGATAGATTAGGATGGATGGAATTCATGCATAAAGCAGGTCAGTATCTATTGGAACTTAATACTTCCTTACTGAAAGCTCAAAAATGGCTTAGTTTATGAACACATTCTTAGAAACAAATATTTTATTTGATATTTCATCACTTATAGGTAAAATTTTTTTCTCTTTCAGTCCTTTCTGAGTTTCTATCTTGAATGGAAATAAGGTAAATCCATTAGCTGGCTCATATTTCATGCTAAAAGGGGAATGACAGCAATAATTCAGCATAAGCAGCATATAGGAGCGTGAACAACATGTAGAAAGTCATGTAGCTTATGGAGCTTAAAGTTAAAACATGAGCAGTGCACCAGAATCCAAGGAAATATCTGGTGCATTTTTGTTTCTTTCCAAACTGTAAGTCTGATATCGTACTTTGTTAACGGAGTGAGCTGCCATTCAGTCTCAATTAAACTGCCAGAGCTGTGAGATAATAACAGCAGGAAATTCTTGAAAGATAAATTCAAGATGGTAGCTGCAATTGGACTTCTCTGAACTGATTACAGTTATAATTATATTGTGAAACATACTTCTAGTAAAGCTGAAACGTATTTAATGTTTTAATAAAAGAAGTAGTAGAAGAAAACATCTTATCTCACTTCGGTTCCATGCCATACCCAATGCATTCACTCTTGAACTTACTCTGTTTATAGCTTGCAAGGGACAAGGTTTATTTGAACTGGTTATGTTTTGAGTTCATGTGGGTTTCTGCCTTCAACTGCAGAATGTACTCCACAAGTTCTCGTGTCACTCTGCCTGGCTATTCTTTTTGTTGCGGTGCCAGGGTTTATCACCACTCACTTCTGGATAGTGTTAATGATGCAGTCACTTCCTCTCTGCCAAACAACCGTTACATTCACCAGACTTCCCCGCATGTTACGGAGCAAGTCAAGTATCATTACCTGAAATGGTAAAAAAAATTAAAAAATAAAAAAAGTTAAGCCTGTTTATAGAAGGAATTTTGATAGATGCTGAACACCCTTTTGAAAGATTAATGCAAGGAAAAGTAGTCATTTTGGATATCTTAGCAGAATTTCAGCTGAGTGATGCTTCATAATACTCAGTTTTTTCAAAAAATTTGTTATGGAAGCAAGCTCCTTGTTTTTATCTTTTACTGCAACAAACTCGGTATTTTTAAAGGGAAATGAAGACCAAGCTACCAAATGATGGAGGGGTGAAATCAGTGATGTGTCACTGTCCAGTGCTATGTCAGTGAATAATGTGGTATGGCTGAGATGGACAATTCTCAACCACAATTCCCAAGTCCTCTCTTCTCCTTTGTAACACACAAAATGTATTTTATTCGGGGGCCACATGGGAAGAGGTGGGAACTATAAAACTTTACCGTGAATGCCAAGGTAGGCAGAAGAAAAGTGTGTGTACACATGCAATTGAAATTCTGAAAAAAAGGTATTTGGGGGGGAATCCTGAGAAACAGAAATAGCTGTAGAACTTTTGTTGAAGGTAGACAGTTCTACCACAACAAATTTCTTAGCAATTGGTTAAAAGATAGTGACGTTTACCTTTGGAAAGCTACCACTGTGCTGCCAACTACACCAGTCAGAGCAACTTCCCAAATATTACATCTTATTCACTTAGGCTTGACTCCATGCAAGAAAATAGCTCCCATTCCTCGCAGCTGAAAGGCGAGGTTGTAAGTCAGAGCCTCCCAGTCTTCCATGATACTGAATCAAGCCAATTCAATGCACTGGCCCAGAGAATTCCCTTCTTTTCTTTTGATATCAGATGGAATATCGATGCCTGAGGATGTCTGTTGGGTAAAGTAACCTTGTTGCAGAGCGACCTCCAATATGTGCAATAGAGAGCAATAGAGGCTAAAATCCTAAATGGGAGGTCAATAACTCTTCTGTAACGTTCACATCTTTTCCAAGACAGATTGAAATGGAATTTAGGTCTATAGGTATGCTCAGAGAGGAACATTATTCTAATGAAGCTTTTTGAGAGTGGATTCTTTCTTCTGAGTTTGGACTGGAAAACCCATCTTAGACCGAAGAAAGCTTCATAATGGAAGTTTTGTGAAAACCAACCTTCCTCATAAAAATGTTCTGTCTGAGCAAATCTGCATCTCGTACATTTCTGCAGCTCTATTTTGGAAAGCCCATTACCTACAAGGTCCTTCCTTCATGCGTTCAGCAGTTATTATGTCTGAGGGTATGAGAAGAAAGAAAAGGTTTCTATATCTCTGGAATTCATAGCAGCTCCTGCGTAATTGTAAAGTAGACATCAGTCAGAGCTTGTAAAACCGAAGGATTCTATCTGCAAGTTGAAACTTAGACACGTACAGCTTGCAAAAGCAGTTCTGAAGTATGGGGAGAAAAAAAAAAAAACAAACCTATTTTGCATCTCCCAACCTTCAGTACTCCTGTTCTGTCACCTCCTTGGCAATTTTGGCTCATTTCTAACAATGCACTGGCATCTTTTTCCCAGTCAACCAGTCCTTGCCAGCCCCCTGGGGATGAAGGAGCCTGGTCTGTAAAGAGCTTACATAGACAGGAGAACCCAGCTCAGGAGGTCTTGGTTCAGCACCAAATCTGAACTAACAAAGAGAGTGTGTTTTAGGCAACCCAGGGGTTTAAACTGCTCTGATCTTTAGCCAAAATGGGGACTTCTGACTCTGTAGAGTCAGGAACAAGGATTATCAAAAGAAATTAAGAAATGTCTCCAGAACATGTTAATGCTTACAGTAAAATGTCAGAGAAATGGAAATTCAGTGTTCATTAGACGCTGAATTTTCTTTAGCTCCTGTGGAAAAGCTCTCAGCTTTAAAGAATAAAAAGAGCTAAATTTACTGTTCTTCACTACACAGTAGCATCTGGGTGGTGTGACTTACAACCAATTGTCAGTTTATTTGTTTGTGTTTCCTTTTTTGGTGAATTAAATGGGAGTTTAACCTGTTAAACAGCTGTCGCCCAATGTACCTACTGAGTTCATTGAAATATTTGAGGGTCTAAAACCCTATAAAATGACAGTGTTTCCAAGGAATTACAGTTAATTATTTCTGAATATTTCATGTAAAATTGAGCAATGGGGCAATTGTTTTTACAAAGTTGCAACCTCAAGGTAATGTGGCATTTTTAGTAGCTAGGTCTTAAATGTTATAAGCTTCAACTATTCTGGCACTTGTCTTAGAAACAGAACTATGTTTTGACAGTGAGATTTTTATGGAGGGCTGTATGCAATGAAGAATTAAATGCATGATGTTAAGATGTCTTTATATCCTTTCTTCAAATGAAGGATATTTCTGAAACAGAAAAACTGACCCATGTCTTAAGGGGAGTGCAGACATCATTTCAGATAAATGCATTATAAATTCAGTCTATTCACGTGCTTCAGTGTCACACTGCCTGCAGTAGCAACTCCAGAAGGAATGGGTGAAACTTCATGGTCACTAAAAGCCTTGTAAAGACTCTGCACAGCTTGGGTGTGAGTCCCATTGGATTTGAGTAAAGCCTACTGAATTACAGATCAAAAGGCACTATTGACTCTCAGAACTGAAATTAAGCCTTATTTCACTAGGGAGCTGGGAAAAGGGAGGAAAATCAGAAGCTGAAGTGATATTTCTTTAGTATTATTCTTGTAGTAGATCAATATCATCTGCAGAATGAGCTGGGTGTGGATGGAATGACCTGCTAAGCCAAGTCTCCCTCCTCTTTCCGAAGCCTGGGAAACTAACCCAAAACAATCTTTTAAAATGCAGTTTTATGACCAGGCAAAAATTAAAGTGTAGAAAATATATCAGTGCAGGCACATCTACTCGCTTGCCTTTTGCTGCAGTGGCTGATGATAGCCTAATCTCCCTTCCCAAAAAAGTAAAAAAAAAAAAAAAAAAAAAAACCAACAAAAAAACCAAAAACCAAAACAAAAAAACGCCAAACAACCCCCCCAAAACAAAAACAAATCAAAAAAAACCCCAAACAACCCCCCCAAAACAAAAACAAAACAAAAAAAACCCCAAACAACCCCCCCAAAACAAAAACAAAACAAAAAAAACCCCAAACAACCCCCCCAAAACAAAAACAAAACAAAAAAAACCCCAAACAACCCCCCAAAACAAAAACAAAACAAAAAAAACCCCCAACAACCCCCCCAAAACAAAAACAAAACAAAAAAAAACCCCAACAACCCCCCCAAAACAAAAACAAAACAAAAAAAAACCCCAACAACCCCCCCAAAACAAAAACAAAACAAAAAAAAACCCCAACAACCCCCCCAAAACAAAAACAAAACAAAAAAAAACCCCAACAACCCCCCCAAAACAAAAACAAAACAAAAAAAAACCCCAACAACCCCCCCCAAAACAAAAACAAAACAAAAAAAAACCCCAACAACCCCCCCAAAACAAAAACAAAACAAAAAAAAACCCCAACAACCCCCCCAAAACAAAAACAAAACAAAAAAAAACCCCAACAACCCCCCCAAAACAAAAACAAAACAAAAAAAAACCCAACAACCCCCCCAAAACAAAAACAAAACAAAAAAAAACCCAACAACCCCCCCAAAACAAAAACAAAACAAAAAAAAACCCCAACAACCCCCCCAAAACAAAAACAAAACAAAAAAAACCCCCAACAACCCCCCCAAAACAAAAACAAAACAAAAAAAAACCCCAACAACCCCCCCAAAACAAAAACAAAACAAAAAAAAACCCCAACCCTAAACAAGGAAGGAAGAAAAAAAAAAAACACAAACAAAACAAACAAAAACCAACAAAAAAAAGTTCAACCAAAGGAAAAAATGTCTGATGAAATGTTTTTCGCTTTGTGCAAGGAGTCTGCAGGACTGAGTTTGAGTTTAGTAAGAGTAATGCCACTTGAATTTAGTGCTGCTTATTCACTAACTGTAAGCTACAGAGGTGGTAGGAAACTCCAGGCGCTCTGTGCATAATCCTAAATGAAATCTAGGCCCTTTGCCTGTTTCACCTCAGCTCTTGGGATCAGGTTTGAAGTTTTCCATAATACCACTCTGGTCTTTGAGTTTTTTCTTTACCATGCAAATAATATAGTTCATGATGAGATCTGAAAATATTGCATGCAGCAGAGGTAAGATGGATACCTTGGTTTCTCTCTTGTTTATTTCCCCATAGATATTTTTTTTTTCTTGGTGACCCTTTGCCTCTTTGTTACATATTTGTTTTAGTACCATGAGATATCGTGGTCTCGTGGGGGACTTCAACTTACCAGATGCCTGATGGAAATACCATACAGCAGAGGGGAAACAGTCTAGGAGGTTCTTGGAGTGTGTGGAAAAGAACCTTCTGACACAGTGGGTGAGGGAACCAACTAGGGAAGGTGCCCGCTGGACCATTTTTTTTGTGAACAGAGAAGGATTGCTGGGTGATGTGATGGTTGGAGGCTGTCTTGGGCATAGTGATCACAAAACTATAGTTTTCAATTCATGGAGAAGTAAGGAGTGGGGCCAGCAGAACTGCTACCTTGGACTGCGATAGGACATGAGGAAATGGCCTCAGGTTGTGCCAGGGGAAGTTTAGATTGGATATTAGGAAAAATTTCTTCACCGAAAGTATTGTCAAGCTTTGGAACAGGCTGCCCAGTGATGTGGTTGAGCCACCATCCCTGGAGTGTAGATGTGGTGCTTAGGGACATGGTTTAGTGGTGGACTTGGCAGCGATAGGTTAACGGTTGGACTTGATGATCTTAAAGGTCTTTCCCAACCTAATGAATTCTATGGTTCTATGATTCTATCATAGCATTTTACTTTATTCTTCATTGTTTCAGTAAGCTTGCTGTGAACATAATTTTTTTTTGTGATACTGTGAACAACTAGGCATCTGTTTAGAGGGGGTGATTAGTAATAACCTTTATTAGGTGCTTCTCCTGCTACTCAGAGGCCTGAAGTGGACTAAAATTGAATAGTGGCGTGAAATATGTTCACAGAATTATTGTCATCAATTAGGTGAAACTCACATCCTTGCTGAAAATGTTATTTGAATGAGTCACCAGGTAGTAGCACATTTCCTGCTAGTGATAGATACATTTTCATAGTTGAGCCTTTTATTCATACCAAAGGCATGTGTTGGCAGAGTTTGGCAGGGTTTAAAGGAAGTCTGTGAAAAGTACATAAAAAACCTCTTACCTGAAAATGTCAGTGAGACCTCTCCCTTCTCTCAGATGTGTGCCTGTGCATGACCCAGAACCCACTGATGTGTGCTTTGAACTTCACCTGCAGTACTTCCTAACAAAATGTGTTTTAGAGCAAACTGTTGCAAGTTGCGGCTTGAATGTGATGGATGTCACCTTGCAAGAAAAGATAAAAATCCCTTAATGTATGTTCTTCTCACGTGTTCTGGCTTAATGTTGAATGGTAGCACCCATATAACTCAACACTTAGTAGCGTTAAGGTTTGAGAGAAGCTGTGTTTTTATCTGAGGAGCTATTTCTTTGTGTCTTGCTTAACTTTCTCTTGAGTTTTTTATTTGAGTGGAAAAAGCAAATTGTATCAAGGAGCTAATAGTTTAGTAGTTAATCATTGATTTCTGACTAAGGTCATGCCAGTTTTTAGTACATTCAGTCTGATAATCACAGTCTCAACCCTTAACCTTTTTTACATGTATCATTGCATGCAAGTAGAGGTTGTAGTTTTCAGCAGTTCATGTCACAAGGAGAGCCGCTTCTCTTGTAGCAGTTTAAGAGCTTTTGTTTCTTTGTAAGCTATTGCTGAAAGCTTTCAAGGAATGATATTTAGACAATGGGTTGTTTTCAGGATGACGTTACTTTCATAAGATTGTGCTTTTGCCAAGCATAAGTTCCTGGCTAGGTACAAAAATTGTGCTCGTGTGTGATATACAGGAGCCAAGCAGTGGGGAGGGCAGCTTGGGTACTCTGAGGGATGCCTGGGAGAAGTACTGGAGTGAAAAAGATGTGCTAAAATCTCATCAGTGGAGACTGCTATTTCACATTAGGTACCTTTCTGCCACTCCCTCAGAATAAACCTTGTGTCATAGCCTCAAAGATGGTGGCTGGCCCTTGCTAGATCGGTGCTTGGTGTGGTCTCGTGCTATGCATGGGGTGCCTACCTGCACTTCCTTCACCCTGGATGCAGGGGGGAAGCACTGCCTTCTCCTCCCTCCTCTCTCCCCTGTGAACTGTGTGAGCGAGGAGGAGAAGGCTCACAGCTGCATCAGAGCTGAGTCGTCATCTTTTGAGTGTAAATGTTGAAACACCCAGGGCAGTGGTGCTAAAAAGGGAGATGTTGTCTTGGCACTGACACCCCTCACTCCAGCTCTGCAGACATGGCCAGACTTCTTTAATTTGAAGTCTCTGACTGTGATCATACAGGAGCTATTACTGATGTAATATCGCTGTTCCCTGGCTGGGTGGCTTTGAGGCCTTGGGCAGCAGAAGAGTGCCCATTATCCCAGGGAAGCTTCCATTAGAAGCTTTGCAGAGTTGTGTGTGGTGAATTATTTTCTTGAATGTTGAGACCCTAAGGGTTAGGACCGAAAGAATTGGTTAGGTTTGGCATTGCAATACTGTAATGATAATTTCCTGAAATACATAGCATCAAGCTAGGAGCCTGGGCTCCCTACGTCCTTGGTCTCCCCTCTGGGCAGGGCACCACGTCCTGGGTTGGAGAAGGTGCAGGATCAAATACTCTCAGGCAAAGAAAGCATCTGAAACCAGCTGCTCGTTGAGTCTGTTGGTTAGTAGCTGAATGGTAGGTGTTCCTCCGGTCTTGTTAGGAAGTGGGGTGATGAGCTGTGAGGATCCCTCACCAATGCAATAGATAGGGGCTCATCCAGTTTTCAGTCACAGGAAGCTGATACATGAGACAGAAGTCAAGGTTTATTGTGATTTTGGTTGTGGTGGTGTTTGGTGGTGTGTTTTTTTTTTTTTTTTTTTTCTTCCCCATGTCTGGCAGCAGATATGTAGGTAGCTATATGATTTTCTTAATGGGAACCATGGGATCTGTCTTTCCAGTTGTGTCCAGACAACCAGAGCTCCTCTGGACTAGAAACGAGGCAGATGCCTTGGTCCCAGCCATACACCTTCTCAATTGGGTTATAGTGGGCCTATCTGACCCATGGGCAGCACAAGCCTCTTCTCTGTCACTTGTCATTGTAGATGTACCTTAGGTCTCCCAGGGTTTTATTTACCTGTGAAGTTCAGCGTTATTTCAGGCAATGAAGTTCTGTAGGTGTCACTTTGGGGAAAAACTTCTCCAAAGACAACAGAGTCTTCTTATGCTGGTCCCTTGTATGGCTTTCCACTGCATTTATTTCCATCTATTCAGATTAAAAAAAAAAAAAGCTGTCCCAATCTTGGCAAAAATCACTCTGTTTGCCTTGATTTTTTTTTTTACTTTCTCAGCAGGAAGGCTTTGGAGCTGTTCAGAATTTTATAGGAAAGACGCCAGAACAAGGGACCAACTAATGGTGTGTGAACTTGCATTAAACAAGAAGAAAAGTAATGCCCAAACTTCTTTCCTCCTGGAAGGTCTGTTATATAATTCATGGTCTCACTAGGGTTTCTTGCAAAAACAGGATATAGCAAAATCCTTTAAGATATACAAAACTGCTATTTTGGTGCTGAAAATATGGGAAAACTAAGATTATATACTCCATGGTGAATGTCATAGATGGAAAAAAAAAAAAAAAAAAAGATGTATTAAATGCCTGAGTCCCTTTAGGGAGAATATGACAGATTCAAGACAGATGCATGCGAATAAATCTTCTTTTAATGAATGACACTTAGCTCTGCTGGGCTGTATCAAAAATATTGCCATGGTGTCTGTGCAGCTTCAGCAGCAGGAAGCTGAATTGCCAAAGAGGTAATATCCTGAGTCTGATCAGTGTATCATAATCAAACAGACTCTAAGCAAGAAGGATAGAGTGTCTCACAAACCATATTGGATTAAACAAGCTTGCGAACTCTGTAATTTCTGTGGGCTCCAATAACTGTCTTAAAGGGCTAGACAGAAGCAGGATCATGGAGTGCATTATTTTGGAATATCACCATCTCCCTGAACATTGCCCTTACTGTAATATAGTGATGAATGCATCACTATAGTTAATATTCCATTATAGACCTCATTTTCCCAGGGTCTATAACTCACCCATAATAATTTGCTGAAGGTTGAAACTTGGCAGACAGGGCTGCAGACCGGGAATTAATTTTGGTAACACTATAATAAGTGTTCTTTAATTAATGTTAAATGAAAATGGAATTCCTAAGAAATTACACACAGCAGTCATGCAACATGCTGAATGAATTCATCATGATTAATGTTACTAAAATGAATATCAAAAGTGGTAAGTGGGATTTGCCTGTTATTAAAAAGTGTTGCCAGCGTCCTTTTACTGATATGTGGCACCAAATTGCTTTTAAAGGGACAGCATGAGGAAAGCACCACCTGTTTAAAAAGGAAAAGGAAAGTGAGCAGGCGGGTCTTGCGTTAGTAAGCATGTAAGTACGGTTTAATCCTGTGAGCCCTGGTTACTCGTGCAGTCTGGAGTCATTCAGGGTAGCCACCTCCAACCTGAGCTACTGCTGGTGACAGCTCTGCTGCAAGGGGGAAGACTGGACTAAGGACCTTCATCAGTGCCTTCCCGCCAACATACCTATGATCGCGTGAATAATAGTAAAATTTAGGGTCTGGATTACATGGAATTATATGTGGAGATAACTGTGCAAAAATATTTCAGGGATGGAGGCATTAGCTTTTTCAAGGCATTCTTCTCTCACAAAGTAAGGTGATAATTATCCCCACGTTGCAATCAGGGAAAGAAAAAAGCAGAAAGGAAAAACCAAAAGGTACTATCCAAGGAAGCCAGAAAATAGAAGGTGAACCTATTTATTTGCTTTATTTCCTATGTTTGTGAATGTCCCATCCATGCTCTTTACCTGATAACACCTTTGACTACCACAACTGAATAGCTTTCTAAAATTCGGAGACTTTTAAATTAGTTTTCACTGCTCAGAGATAAGGATTTATTTATTAATTTTAGTGTTAATTTTATTCATCTTGGACAATGGCACTATAAAGCCTAAGAAAATAGGCTTGGAAACTCTTTATTGAGATGCATTGATGAACATTGGATGGATCATAACTGGTTTGATGAATGCTGCTGCAGTTGCTGTATAAGAATGCTGGGGGATTATTCGGGCTGCCAGATTTCCCGTTACTAAGGGTTTAGTGAAACTCTGCTAATAGACTGCTCTGGAATGGAGGGAAGAGACCACCTGGGAAACAGCAAAGTTCATTAGCAGGGGACATAGGAATAAATACCCCCCAGCTGCCGAATAATCTCTTGTGATGGTCTACAGAGAATCAGTATTCCCAGCACAGTAGATGTCAGAGTACCTCATGCAAGAAGTCCCTGTGAGCTAGACCACGGCTTCAATGAGGTAATAATATGACTCATCTGCTCCATCATATGGCTCTGCCAGCGTATCATGGTCTACCCAAGACAGGACCTCCTTCTAGAGAGAGCCATAAATCACCTGAACTGCATGTTCCGTGAAGCAGCATGGCAGATACAGTTTGCTAATGAGCTGTCTTGAAAAAAATTTATCATGCAGTTCACAAAGTGAAATATTTTTATTTTGGTTGAATTTACCTAGAAAGAAATAATCCAGTTATGTTAATAAGAAATTGAAAAAAAAAAAAAAATTGAAATGATCTTCATTTCAAGAGACAAAATGTTAATTTGGCAAAAAAAACATATATAGACACACTTCCTAGAAAATTTCTGACCAGCCAGATTACTGTTGCTCAGATAAATGGTGGAACTTATTCCTAAATTGTCTGTTTCCTTAAGAGTAAATAAATGACAATGTTTTTGTCAGTTAAGCTGTTAGATGAATTAGTTGCTTCTGTGGCATTGATGGCAGACACAGCAGCCAGCTTCTTCCTAGGCCATCACAAAAGTTTCAGTTGATTGCACTCATTTTAGTAGTGAATAGTTTTTCAGCAGCTCTGTGAACCTCTGTCTGTCTTTCTCTTTTCTACTACTTTTTAAATTTTATATGATACACAAAACTGCCATGTGATTATCCTTACCAATATATTCTGTTCTGTCTCTTGTGATGTTAATGTTATCACTCCAAAAGTCCCTGATCTGGCAGGAGGACATCCCACTAAACACAGACACGCTGGTGCCAAAGAAAACATAACAAATGATAATGTCTCAAAACTGTCTCTCTTTGAATATACATTGTGTCTTTTCTTGTAAGGATAATCAAGAATAGTGATAAATGAAGAACAAGATAGGCTGTGTTTTTTGTGGCAGGTATAGGTGTGCAAGAGTCCGGATAAATTCTGGTGTTCATAGAGGATCTTTTTCTGAGCCAGAGGATTTGAAATCCAGAAAGATTTGAAAGGAAGCGAATCGCATCACCAACACCACTGTGTCAAGGAAAGAAAACACACCGGAAAAATGAATAAAACTAAAAGTCTTTTGACAATTACTGCTGACATACAACATCACCAGCTGTAACAAAACAACACAGTTATCTGGAATTCTCTGTCTGCTTTATAAATCAAAACAGAGAATATATCTTTACTTCAGATCTTCCATATTTCACTCAGCCTAGGGGAAGGGAAACTCTATGCCTGTCTCTTCGATTTGCATTCAACTTAATTGCCCCAAATCCTCTGTTATCGTGATCCCCTGCCTTCCTCCTTGCTTCTCCCTCTGCAGCAGGGACCCTTTTGTGCTGGGCGGTGGAGCAGAGTGATACGGTGATGTGGCAGGGTGCGTGACTCCGTGCTGCTCCGCTCGCCTCTGCCCTCGCACCCAGCCTGGCCTCCCCATGGGTCAGCACCCGGCTTACTCTGGTTGGTCACCCGAAGTTGTGGTCGGGCTTTGAACTTGTTCCTCCCGTACCCCAGTGGGGAAATTTTAAGAGTTTTGGCATTGATCAGGGAGAGAGAGAAGTGGCAGCAAAATATTGGCCGAGATCAGACAGCGGTGACACCGACAGACTGACAGGGTACTAAGACATGACAGCACTGCAGTGTGACTCCTTATGGATAGCAGCACGTCTCTGGTATCAGAAGTGACTTTCTGTTGTGGACGATGTTGTCCTTGTTCCTCCTGTTTTGTTTTCTGCAATGGTTCCAACACACCAAACCTTAGTATTTTCCTAATTAATGTCTTCCCTAATTTTTTTTTTCTAATTTTACAGTCTATTATTCACAGTATATTATTAACAGTATATTTCATAGTGAGCTAACAGTGTATTAAAAACTGTATTAAAACATACCTACATCATCATTATATTGTTAAAAGGAAATAAAAAGGAACTCAAATTGGCTGTTTCAGTAGCCTTTAGGCAAGAAGATGTCTTCAGATAAACAGCCTATCTCTTAGGATTTTTGGAATTATTCTGCTATTGGAATGAACTGTGTATTAATAGACCAGAAGAAATCAAACAAAAAAGACCAGACTTCAACAGATGGCTTTCGGGTCCCGCATGTACACCTCTGTCCAACAATCTGTTTACAGTTCAGGTTTATTTTTCTAGTGATCATTTATTTGGACAGAGATAACAGCATTGCTTTCCCCAAAGAATGAGTGATGTGCTCTATGGGGTGAAGGAGAAGGCTGAGTAATTAGGCTGTGTAATGTTAATTTTGATGTGCACAGAACTGTACATTCTCTGAATTTTGTGAAAATCTGAATAGGGTTTGTAGAAAATGTAAAGGTAAAGTTGCTCTGCACAATGCATTCTGTGAAGATATGATTCAGAAAACCTCTGCAAAACTATCAAAATGGGCAAATAGAGTCAGACCAGAGGTTTGTCCGTTGGTCACTTTCCCCTCGCTGACAATGGCTTGCAGGAGAGGCCTTAAGAGTTTAGGACTACAAAAAATATATAGGAACAAGATCGTAGGCATCCAAATTTTACTAGCAAGAAGGAATTAAAAAAAGGAAAAAGAGTACCCTGAATTAATGCTGAATTGCTTATGTCTTGTGTGCCTTCAATGGCACACAGTTAAAAAATAATCCCTTCAAAGAAAAGACAAAAAAGAATTTTCTATTCAAATAGTGAAGGTCTCTGAGATGCAGCCTGCCTTGCACACAATCAGAATTAGTGGGAAATGCCATGGTAATTTTTTTGTGGAAACATCCAACCACATTTACTTTCCAATGTCTTCCATCAGATCACCACGTTTTTGTATCTAAAGTTGTATGGTCTGGAAATGGAAGTGAATCATCATATATGCCATGAATGAATGAATGAAAAGTAAACAAAGACTAATATCCAATTTTAGCTTAAAAAAATAAGCTTATACCAGACTGCCTTTTTTTTTCCCTTGCTCTGAGAGTATCCTACATGTCCAGAGAAATGACATATTTAATAAAAATAACCTTAATTCCTTGTGGGTACTTGAGCTTATTCCACTTTAAAATTTGCAAGAAAACGGGGGGGGGAAGCAGGCCTTTGTGTCTCAATGTGCATTGGAAGCTGAGGGAAAGTTTGCTGGTTTCTGTGTGCTGTGTCTGAGAGACGTGGGACAAGACCAGACCTTAGGAAAGCTTCAAGTACTTTGCAATGCACAAGAAGGTGCGTTACACAATAAAAAATATTTTCCTGTTGAGTGGAATAGCTCAGGGGTACAGATCTTACCGAGGGTGGAGTTCCCAAAAAGCAAGACTGGAAAAGACTGGGCTGGCTGGTTACCCAAGGGGCTCTGTCTGTCACAAATGAATAAGTAGGAGAATGTAATCTGAAGGTTGAACATAGCTGGAAAAGATCCAACAATTTTAAACTCATCAGTGTGGAAAATAATTACATACTGACAGGTCTCCAGGGCAAAAAAAGAGAGAGAGAGAGACAGGGGCTTATATTAACTCTTCATGGTTTCAACAACCAATCAATTGTTATTTAATTGAACAGTATTTCTAGGCACTTCCATATTGTGTACAAGTAATGACACATATTTATTTTATTATTATACAGGAGGTAGAAGTGTTTAATGGATAGCAGGAGGAATTAAAACACAATGTTTGTGGAAACAACAAACTTCCCAGTACCACAAATTTTAAAAAGTACCTTGATTTGGGTTGATCTTTTAAGCTAGTTATCAAGTGTGGTGTATAAAGCTTTGAGCAGAGGGAGCAAGGGAAAGGGAAGTGAGCACAGTGTGAATCGGTTTATTTGGGAACTTATTCCAAGTGACAAAATTCAGCTGTTCATTTGCCTGCAAGGTTCAGTGGATGGGCTAAATTGTTGCTAAATTTGAGGGTCCCGGATCAGGTTATAAAAGGTTTCTCTCTTGTTCTGCTATAAGCTGAACTGAAGAAAATACACAGAGTGCTCTGTTAAAATTCAGGTGTTGCTGAGAAAGATATATGCAAATGAGACCTCAGTTCCTCTTATTGCCAGGTATCTGGATCCTTTTTTTATTTTTTTATTTTTTTAATAACGATGTTGGGAACAACAATATCTAGTGAAACAAGATGCAAACCTACTTCAAGGCAAAGTGGAGCACGTTGCCATTAATCTTATTTCAGTGCTGGTGCCAAAAGCTCTGAATTCTGTGAGCACTGTTCAGAGGGTTATCTGATTGTCCTCCTCAGCACACGGCGTGCTGCAACCTATAGCAAGCAAATTAAATATAATCATATCAGTGCACTGAAATTACACTCCTTTTCCATACGGGGCCTGTGGGCAATAATCATGTTGTTATCTATTTATCTGTTTCCCTCTAGGAAGTTTTCAGACTAACTAGCCAGAACAAATTCGAAGGCTCTGTCATAATTTCAGGAATTGTGGTGCCAGAGGGCTTCTAACACCTCTGGTATTTCTCACTTTCCTGCCAGGGAAGGAGGGGCTTCTAGGATTGGTTGGATTTTTTGTTTTTTTTTCTTCCCATGTAATATTTTCTTGTATTCCATTCTCATGGTGGAGAAAAATAAGGTTGCAGTGTTTAGCCTATGCCCATGGTCACACTAACAAATGTATTTCCTCTAAATGCTGATGTTATACAAGGTTGAATGACATCACGTTGCTGCTTCCAGTTCATTCTTCCCTTACAAGGGCAATATTGTATGGCGAGTAATTTGTCAGAGATACTAAAAACGGCTTGGGAGCAACAATAATTGTGAATAGGGTGAGTGGGTTCATTGTTCTGACTTGTTTCAGGGGCTTAAATTTTGGAAAACAGCCTAAAAAAATATCAGTTTAAAGGAGAAAAAAATTTGAACCTGGGGCATTTGCTAGGGCCAGACATTAGTTCCATTTAGACCCTAAACCATCCCACACTTAATTGTAGGTCTGCTGCATTAGCTTGTAGGAGTAGTAAAAGCATGTAATTTGATCTAATCAGATGGGCAGAGGAACTGGTGCTTTGTGCCAAGTGAGCCCCTGGAAGAAAAGGACAAATGTGACTGCAGAAAAGTACTTTACAGCACCGTAGGAAATTCTTGCAGGACTAGTTGATCTGTACAGAAAGTGGTGTAAGAACCAAAAATACCTAAGAAAACGCTGGTGTCTAAGCTGCTCTTGTCCTGTCTCAGGAGGGCACCTCCTGAAGTCCTCACAGAGCTCTCGCTGAATGAACCTGCGTGGACCAGCACTGCTGGGTTTTCCATCTTACCCAGGTTTGATTGCCAAAAAGCTGGGTGCCCTCTGTGCATTCAGTAGCAGGGTCTCCAGGAGGCAACTCATTCCCTGCTAAACTTGGTGTAAAAGAGGTATTAGGAGTTGTCCTCTGTAATTATCAGTCATTCTTGATTCACTGAAAGGAACCTTGAGGATGAGTGTAGGCTGGATGCCTTATGGGGACTCGCACCCTGAGTTGTCCCTCTGGGACAAAGTCACGCCCACTTTATTAGGAATTAACTTTCTCAGGCAAATGATCTGTAGATGTGCCCTCATTGTGAAAGCAGAATACTGTGTAATTCATGTAAATTGTTCCTAGGAAAAGACATTGCTGGGAAATTATCTCGGACTGAAAAAAGGACATGTGCCATGCTAGCTTTCCTGCCGTCCCTTAAGGATGTAATACAGTCTGCATGATAATTTCTTGAAGCGATAAATACTTGTCTGAAACTTTTCTTGAGGAAGTTCTTTATGTATGTAGAAATTTTAGCCTCTATTGATCTTTCTGCTCTCTCTGGTTTCCATAATAATGTTCTGTCCTTGCCGAGATATGAGGTTTTATGTTGTCAGTGAAGATTAATACATGTGGTTTATCAAGACTCTCAGTTACAGTGTTGCTTTAGATGTTCTGTATCTACATTGGTTTGTTGAATATCAGTAATCCTTCCTTTTTTCCCAATCTAGTTTAAACATTTACAGAAAATAAACACCAAATGAATGGGTGGGAATGGGACTTATCCTCTAGAATTTTTTTAGTCAACTTAGTGTTACAGTGGTACCGTTCCAGTGGTCGTGGTAGATTGCTCATGTTTGCATTTAAATCAAAGTTTCAAAGGGAGAGTTGAGAAAAAGTAATTTTTCTCCCCCGAAAGAAATGTGGACAAAAGAGGAACAATAATTAGGCAAAACTTAGTGAAATAATTCAATTAAAAAAAAAAAAAAAAGAGGAAGTTGTTTGGCTTTAAGCTGAGATGTCAGCTAAAAAAAGCAAACAAACAACCAGAACCTAAAAATGTCCTTAATTCATAATGGAATCTTCCAACCAGAAATCAGGAAAATTTGAGAAAAGCAAGCACAGTTCATTAAAATCCCATATTTCTTTTAGGGTAAAGATAAATGAGCATTTCTTTGCCACTATTCACCGATAAATTTATTTGAAGGTCGGAAGACCGCTCTACTTGTAGGTCCCTTTATTGAAACAGAAAATCAAATCAGAGTTCAGTGAGTTACTAGAACAGAAAATCACTTCAAATGGGAGCAAGCTCTGTTGGATGGCAAAGGCTGGCTTGGCCAGGGTCCCAGTCCTTTCACCAGTAACCCCTCAGGAGGTCAGCCCCACCAGCCTCCTGGATGCCTCTCCCCGACCCGCCGACGGCTGCAGACTGTCGTATCCTGGCTGCTTCTCCCCTGGCAATAGAGGGAGATTTCTCCTACGTCTCTGCTACTTCTTTCTCTTTTCAGCATGCCCTCATTGGAACAATTACAACATGGCCTTTACATTACAACATCACAAAAACTGACACTGGAATTATTTAGGAATAGAAAGTGTGAACAGATTAAGTGGAGCATTAAAAAAGAGAACAATCTGATCTGTCACAGTAAAATGACAAATCCTATGTTTAGGAACAATGAGCATATTATAGATGTGCTACACATTTGTTTGAGTGTGCGTGGTTTGTATAAACATTCTTAGCTCATTTAAATAGAGGTTCTGGCTTTGTCTGCATGACACTTTTGTTTCTTACATCCTAAGAAGAGGCCATTAAATAAAGCATTGAATAAAGTAAAGGGGAAAACTATGACTTTGATTGTGATATAATTTGGTAGACAGTTAATGGGTAATTAAAGACTGGGTTTGCCTTAGTCGGAGCTTCTTATTTCTCAATATTTATATGATATTAGGTATGAGACCAACACTTAAGGAAGTAGGAAGATTTTCAACAGTACTGAGCACCCTTTGAGGCAGAGCTGAGAATAAAATAGAGCTGTTGTATTCTGATATTTCAACCTTCGTTTTATTTCAGTTTGTGAGAAAATATCCTCAAATGAAAATGCTCTATTATGAAAACAAATAGCTTACATCATATATTAAAAAAGCATAGTTTTGAGATCAGAATAGTATCTCTAGACAGCGAGTGTCTGCTGGGACATATAATTGAGAGCCTGCATTTCCCTGTAACTTTTCTATCCAGCTGCACTATACGTACTTGATATACTGTGTGGTCTTTACTTATAGTCGAATCACTGTAGCACCTCATTAAAAATGATTTAATTGAAACTTCTTTCTCTTCAGTTTTTTTGGCCTGGTCTTACTATACTGTCAATTAATTCAGAAATCTTGCAGATTCTCCTATAAAAAAATCGGTCGCTTGTCTTATTTGCCCAGGTAACATATGCTGTCATTTCAACTTAAATTCATGACATATTTCTGAACTGCTATAACTTTATAAACCTTCCTGTAGAGATGGAAAAGCAGGAACGAAATGCTATTATGGAACCACCTCTGTGCATTTTAAGCCCTTAATATTTATGCATACCTCTGGTTAGCCTTGGTGATAAATTACCATTGTCCTAGCAGTTGAAAATATCATGACTTAGTAGGCAGGTTAGGGAGAGCATCACTGAGGGAGGAAAGAGATGCTTGGACACGTATGGTGATTTCCAGACACGTTCCTAGTCTGAGGGAGGAGCCCCTGGTCCCCTGGGGATCCAAGCCCTGCCAGCCTGCAAAGGATGTGGCTTGTGTCCCGCTCCGTGTTCAGCCAGCTGCTGCGGACAGAAAGGTGGAACCAGTAGGTCCTTCCCTCCCGCCGCAGGATCTCATCCTGCACCAAGTCAAGAGCAAGGCTTCCACTCTCTGCAGCGGGTGCGGAGCCAAGCGGTGTCTGTGCTGTTAAACCATGCTGTCTTTTACCCCTGGACACCCAAGATTTTTTAATTTCTAGCTTTTTATATCCTCTGAGTCCTACTTTTGTTCTGCTCTTGTTTTGGCAAGGAAAAACATCGCTCTGTAAGGGTGCTACTCAGTGGCTGGAGAAATCTTTACGGGTCACTTTACACATTAACTTTGACTTAAGTTGCTGTGAGTTAGACAGTTTTTATATTTAACAAAGTGCAAGTCCTGATGCCTGACTACTCACCAGGATGGAAAACTTGTTGCTGCGGAAATGTCACTCTGCCTTTTATTGATATTTTTATTACTCTCTCTCTGCAGAGATTTTTTTTTTTTCTTTCAAAATAATAAACATTTACTTATTTACCCTTTGTTCTGACTAGGGGATAGAAAGAGTGACATTGTAGTCAAGTCTAAACGGGATAGATATCAGTGATATCCACAGGTTACAGAGAAAGTCATCAAAATGGAGCCAGAGGAAAAACAAATTTAGGCTATACTGGTACGGAGAGGCGTTTGTGTTGTAGCTAATGGGACACGACATGTTTGAGGTGCCATTCTGCGTTTGAAACTTTCTGTTTTCCTGAAAGTATTTTCTTTTCTTCTGTAACATATTCACAACAGCACAAGTTAAAAAACGTACAAAACAACTGCAGAAATTGCTGCTGGGCTGTGAACAAAGACCTTGGGGTCTTCAAAATATGGAGGCACAAATGTACTTCTGAATCTACACCTTTGGTCTTCGTTTGGCAGTGTGGTTTTGACACACCGTGCGATAAACTGAACCCAATCTGATTAGAGGAAGGTTGGTCACCACGCTGGGTTTGAGCCGTTCCATGTACTTCTGGGCTGAGATTCACATTTGGAGCTGGTCCAAGCAAAGTCTTCATGCTTCAGTGAATCTGTAGACGTCACCAGACTGCCTGTATATCAAGAACCTGTTCTTTTAAAGACATTGGACTTGTTAGATAAAATTTTGATGCATAGTTAACTTCTTGTTGTAGAGCTACTGGAAAATATGCTACCTCATGTGAATAAAGAGGAGCAGGATCAGACCTTTGGTCACGGCCTGTGCAGCACTAGTGTTAGGGTAGGAGTAGATGGGGTAGTGCTACCTGTTGGATTTGTGAAATTTGATAACGCATTGAAAAACAGGCTCCTACTGTGCTTTTACCCTTTAATTTTAGTGATACAGCGGTGCCAGGTAGTTAAGAATAGAAATGTTGTATAGAAGCAAAAATTTACATACAGCTGGAATGTGGGTTTATGAAAAAATAAGTTGTTTCAGAACTAAATTCAGTTTGGTGTATACAATACACATATGGTATCTGTTCATTTGAGAGTACCAAGTTCCCTGTCATTCTGTCTTTGGCTGCTCTTTTTATTGTTTCTTGTAATGATAAGGAAATGGATCGTCTCAGAATAAATGAATGCCATATGTACCGAATGTACATGAAAACGTCAGCTTTTGTGTTGTGTATCACTAAAACCCCACTATGAATCCATGTTAAAGAAGTTCATAGAATTTCTTCATATTAGCCAGCAGCTACTCTCCAGCTTCTGTATAAACAGTAGTCAAACCTCTTTTGCTGAAGCAAAAGTTGCTGATGACTCAGTGACAGAACCTACGCTGCATGTGCGCTGCTCTTTTATTGCTTACAGAAAAATAAGTGAATGGGTCATTAAGTTTCCAAGGTATGCTATTTCTGTTTGGACTGAAACAGCTTGGATGTGCTTTAAAGCAAGTAACGGAGCGTTAATCTTTCCATTTCTTGTATATTTTTTCAGGGAAATTTGTTGCTAAGTAACATTAAAATTCTGCATGAAATCACAACAGTTCTGCAGCAAATCCTTTATTTTCCTCATGCTTCCATGTTGATGTGATGTAGTTTTTTTGGAGTTTGTTGGAGTGTAAGATACGGTTCTATTCTTTTTTCAAATGTTGTCAGCACAGGAGTTGGATGAAATCAACTACAGTTAATAACATGAAATAAAAAAAATTCCGAAAATTTTAAATTTTTATAAATATATAATTTAAAATGTAAATTGTTGTCACTTTGCTGTTTCCAATCAGGGATCCAAAAAAAAAAAGGTACAGCAACAGTTTAATTAAACAATGCAACGTGGATGTCATTTTCATCACTTCAGATAGTGACAAAGAAGAGATTCCAGATGATCTACAAACTTCAGAAAAATTGTTGTAATTTTGAATAATGAATAAATATAAAAGAATTTTTAAGACCAACTGCAAAGATTGAACAGGGAAATTATTATCTTACCTTATGTGAAAATCCCTGTCTTAGGTTTCCAAGCTGTAAAATGGGGTAATGATTAAAAATTTCGAAGGGATTTTTAAAGAGATTTAGATGCTCAACTACAAATAAATTTCACCAGGTGTTTCTTTAGGATTTAAAAAATCTCTAGACTCTGAATTTAGTCACTTAGCTCCAGTCCTAAGTGTATACCTTTTTGTATTCCAATAGTACTTGCTGATTTTAGTTCTCCATCTTGTATCATGAATTGCATTTTATTCCTTGGTTGAGTATAAAAGATACCACACTGCAATAATGAACTAGAAGTTGTTGAAAAATTGTGACTGAAAAAAAAAAAAAAAGGGAGACTTTAACTCCTGTAGCAATGTCTGCTGCTACTTTAAAGCTCTTATTTATTTTATATTTAGTGGGTTTATATTAGTGTCTCAACCTCATTGTGCTAGATGCTAAACAAGCATAGCCAGGGGTGGCAGCTCCCCAAAGAGATTATCTTCTACACAGTGGGGTAACAGTGTCCTTCAGACTTCTCACCTGTGTCAGGAGACAGCTATGGTAGACCTTTAACCTCAGCTCTGCCGCAGCACCGCAAAGCCGGGAGCACATGGCTGTCCCATCCTGCTCCTGCCCCTTCGCAAATTCCTCCTTCTCCATCTGATCCTTACGTGGAGTCTTTGTGTTAGAAGTTGGTCAGGAAGGGAAATTTGGACTCTGGGGCTGTAGCAATACTTCTGTGCTTCACCAGGCTTTCAGGGCAGTCCTTCCCTGGGCAAAAATCTGTGGAATTGTCCAAGTCTGCTGATAAATGAGGTGCAAGAGAGGGTGGCAAGCGCCTGCACCTGGGTAGCAGCCACCAGCGTGCACCCAAGACCGGTGGCACCACCAGAGCAGGCTGCTCTCAGTTCTTGCATCATCCACACAGTGGAGTCCACTGTGACGCTCTGGCTGGGGAAGGATTTCCTACATGACCGCAACCGGAGCCAGATCCCCCACGACCTGTACCACTACAAGTGGAGAGCTCTCCCGTGGACTTGATACAGGAACGTCTGCGATGTTTTAGAAATGGAAGAAAAGTTTCCGGAGAGGGCAGGCTGAGATGTTGCAATGTCTGTATTAGCCCAAATGGCATGCTTCAGGTTTACATGCAGGTTGAGCTCAAATGGAAAATTCTTAATGAATGTAGCATACATTAAATCAAGAAGACTATACAGATATTTAATAAGGTTGTGTGTAAATTGCTCTCTAGGCCCCCAGGATTTATCAGAGAGGGATCGTCTTTTCAGTAGAAGTTTAGAACTGTGCACTAGGATAACATTTCCTCTTGCAGGGCTGTGCAAAATTATTGAAATTTTGGTATTTATTATGAAATGCCTTAGGATTTTTCTGTGCAGGAAGAACAGTTGAATAAACTGCCTCTCTGTACATCTGCCAAAATCTTCTCTGAAACAACAAACACTCGCTAGGATTTGTATCTGTTGTTTGAGAAAGTATACCTATGCTTTTGAGAGAGAGCACCAGGGCTTTGTGTGTATACGAATACTTTGCCAGGTTGTTTACTAGAAAGGTTATAGCAACAGATGCTGTAAACAGACATACGTTTTCCAGAGCAGGAAGAAGAAACCCAGAAGGAAATCAAGATTTCACCAGAATACTGTCAGTAATTTTAGTAAGTTGAATAAATGTCCGAAGGCTGACAAGCATTAGGCCTTCATTTTCACAAAGCTTTTAAGCACAGGCTTAATTGTAAACACATGCTTATGAATGTCGCTAACCAGCAAAGTACTTGCACAAAAGATTAATTTAACAATAATATAATAGCTTAACAATAATAATTTTTTGTGCTTTTCCACTTAGAAATCTGTAGCTAATGTAAAAATAAATAGCACAAAGGAAACATATATGACTTTGCCTTTCCATGGCAAAGAGAGTCATAAAACAGGAGAGGTCATGTGGTAAATGTGATTTACCTGAACTTTAAGTACTTTGAAAATGAAACACCAGGAACAGCATAATCGGTCAGGAGAGCAATTAGGGACTCCATTACCACTCAAGAGAAGCAACAGAGACCATAATCACTTGCCTGAGGAAACGGTTTTCACATACATGCCGAATTCAGCGTGTTTTCTCTGCGTATCAGCAGTGTGTAAGCGAGGGAGTGTCTTAAGTTCTTGACAGGAGTAAGAATAATACATAGGGAATGGGGTGGTTATTTAGGGAATCTGTCCATTGTAATTTATTTGTTCTGCTTCATATCTCAAAGTAGTTGCTAAAAATGTTCAAAGCCTGGACTTGCTGAAGGTATGGAATGCTTCATTTGCTGACAAGGTTTGTGATGTGTCCAGCAGACCGGGGAAACCAAGAAACCTTTAACTCTGTTGTACAAGAGGAGTTGCTATGATGGCTTGCTAGACAGGCCGCTTCTCTCCCATCTTTCTCTCTTTAAGAGTAAGCAGAAAGCCTAAAAGGACAAAGATGACAAACCGTGGTTTTTAAAAACATTTCTGTGATGGACATTTGGGGTGGGAAAAGGCTGATGAGTCATATGTGGTTTATACATACCCTCATATACACAGGGGAGATGATGAGTATAGGGTCTAGTTTAACTCCAGGCTAAGTGTATTGCTCTATGGCACAAAGATGAAAGAAATTACTTGAGTTGGAGGAGGATTGTGGACTACGCCGATCTTTGTTTGTTATGCATCTTTTGTGTTGACGCGTAGAGTGCAATAGTATTTTAGACTTCCATACAAAGTCTGTTCTGTTCAAATGAAGCATCCCAATAGCTGAGGTAGGAGGAAGGGATTAACAGATATGACAAGGACTAACCAGTTAGGCTGGTGGGTGCCTCCCAAGAAGAAGGGCTAGATAGGTTTCCTCCTTGGCTGTAATGCTAAAGGACTCAGAGCAGTATATAGACGGAGAGGATTCCAACTAGTTCAGGATTGTAAAACCAACAGTTCATGGGAATTGTCCAGATGGCTAAATTTTAAGACAGGCTTCATGTGACTGAAGGCGATGTCTACTTGCAACTGTTGGCTGAATTTTGTGTTTCTGTTTAAAAAATTAATATTAGAGGAAAATTCAGATGTGGCATAGTGATGCAATGCTTTTAATAAACAGCAGCAAAAGACTTTGAAAGTATTGGAAAAGGGTCTGTAGCAGGAAAACACAGCCAAATGCCTACACATCCATAGAGAGTAAAAAGAGAATGACTTTGGTATCTCAAGCCTAGGAGGCTTGAACACTTTCTTTTTCCTACCCTTTTTTCATTTTGATAAGACAAATGAATTATTTTTTTAATGGCCATGAAAGGCCAATAAATGACTCCATGGTTGCGCTCTAGGATGATGACAGGTAGTAGTCAATATTTATAGAGGATTTATACAGTAAACAGACTGAGAGCAACTACAGGTCCATAATTCTCTTAGCAAGCCCTTCTTTTCACTTTGACATTTTTCTTTCAGTGTGGGTTTTGTGCATTCATCAAAGATACTGAGACATCTAGTAGCCCTACTGCTCTGACAGGGTTGCTGGACATCTGGAAATCTGGACGTGCCAAGGGCATTAGCATATATGCGCTCTATAGTTCATGCACAGTCAATCTGGAACATCCAGGACATCTCTCCTCAGGTCCCATGCGCTGAGCTGTGTGCGTGCCCAACAGCTGTTGGCACACCAGTGGCTTCCTGGCAGCTTCCTGGAAACCTCTTGGAGAAATAGGAGAAAACTGCATAGATCTCACTGCAACTGGGGTATAAGAAACTCATTTTGCTGTAGCACATGTCTGTAAGACTAGTGTATGGCGATTTTCAGGACTGGGTTTATAGCGAAGGAGAGTTACTTAATCGTATATTTTTTTTATTTCTTTGCAACAATGGTTAGAGGAGATTTCAAAGGCAAACTAGAGCTGCATGTGTAGAAATTTTGACCGTGAGTCAATCTAACGGTTCAACTCAGCACAGGCTCAACTTCAAGCTCATAAGTTGTTTTCTTGCTGAAGGTAAGCACGCATCAGGGCGTTCAACAGCAGGCCAGATTAAGCTAATAAGACTAATCGCATGTGAGCACACAGTAAAAAGAAAAAAAAAAAAAAAAGGATTCTGGGAGCACCAGTGATGTTATCAATTGCTCCCTGAAAAATACACTCTAGCTTGTTTGGGCTGGTGATAACTAATGACTTTTAGCTCTGTTGCTTGGTTTTTTTTTTTCATAACACTTCCCAAATGCATTCATGTTCTTCCAAAATAACTTTGTGTTATGATGGAAGGCATATTCCTTTACTGCCATATTCTTCCAGCGTGGTTTCTGTTTAGCAGTCTTCCCTTGAACACTAGGAGAAAGAGTAATGCATGCTAAAGATTGATCTCATCCTGGTGGGAATTACAGTTTTGTTGTAACTGCAATACAGTAGAGTGTGTCAGGATGCCCAAATTTAACACTTAGATTAATAATTAAGGCAGTGGGAGTGGTGGGGTGTTTGCTTTATCACCGGCCTTGACCTATCATAAACTAAGCTTCTTCATGTTGCTCTTCCTGACTGGAGTAGGCTTTATCCTTGAAGTGACTGGGGCCTTTATTTGGCCTTTCATTGTGAGTAAGTTTGGCCAAAAGGTCCAATTCTAATGTACACGTATTCTTGTTAGTTCAATGTACTTATTCTTTTAATACATTCCTTGGGTCATTTTTTCCTTTTGTGTTTAGCATGATCTTACTGTATCAATTTTCGTAACTGGCTCTCAGCAGATTCAGTGCTCTGCAGCTTGAAGTGTCAGATTGTGGGTGGTCCATTTCATTTGAGGTATTTTGAGCCAAATGTGAATAGAAAACAGCTTTTGTTCTGCAATTTTGGACTTTACCCTTAAATACCTACCAGACTGTAATCATCCACGCATCACCCACTGCCAATAAATAACCTATTTTATTATCCAAATCTCTAGATGGAGAAGAACATTTTTGCTGAATTCAGTTAGAGGCAGCAATATACTGCATCGTCTTTCTTTTTTTTTCTATATGAAAGAGAGTTAGAAATTTTATTAGAGTGGCAGCAGTGTGATTATTTATTTTGTTATACAAGAATACTGATGCTGAAGTTAAAAAACATAAAGTGGAATTTAAATGTTTGTGTTATATACTGGTATAAAGGAGAGCAGAATCTGGCCAACACAGCTTTTCACATGTATGGGGCCAGAATATATGTGCAGCATAGAGACTAGGAAAGCACAGAGTTTGATAGCCATGATGATATAATTTTACAGGAGCACTGAGGAATCTTAGTGAAATCCTAGGCTGCATGGGCAAGGCATAGTAGAGGTGCTTAAAACAGAAATGCTCTCCAGCTCTCTGAAAGCTCGTAATCTAGGTGTCAGGTAAAGTCAAACAGGTGGATGAAAGAGGTAAGCAGTGCAGAGAAAGCTGGCAGATGAATTAATGCTGTAACATACAGACTTTAACAGAAAAGCAGATGCTTGGGCTAGCTCTTCTCCTAAGCAAAGTTCAACAGGAGCAATACATAGCCATCCAGCAGAGCTAAGTTTAAAGAAAGAGTTTAAAAGAGTATAAATGTGAATTTAACCTTCAAGTTTTCTTCCCTCCCTGTTCAAATATTTAGAAAGTGCTTGTTTTCCTATCTTCTCGAATTCCCACAAGGGTACTGACCAGGGCAGCGTGCAGTAGCTTGGCCACGCTGCTACAGCAGCTCCTGGTTTGAAAGGGTTCCATTGGATTCTGTCAAAAGTTTTCATTCCCAAGGGGCTTTTCTATTATTTTTATGATACATCCGAGTTATACTTGTGATGCTGCTCCCCTTCACATAATCTCACAGCTCCGATTTGTGGCTCCCAAGAGAGTCCTTAAAGCACAGATGAAGGGCATTGGGTTAAATCTCATTTTACTAGGCAACCTGCTTTGTATCATTTTCGGTATTTTTCATGGATCAAGAATGTATTTTTGGAATATTGCACACAAACAAATGCTGTTCTGGGTTGAAGCCTATCTGGTAGTTAAAGCAACAGATTGTGACTCAATGAGTGATTGAGTCAAGCCTCTGGATTTCTAGTTGAGCATTTTCTATTGATTTATTGTGTGGCCTTAGACAACTAGCTAATATCTTTCTGTCTCCCTCTATTCTCTCTCATTACTTTTGTGTGGGTATAATTATACCCACAGAGCTTTTCTCGTCCCTTTTTAAGCAGACTCTTTTAGATAAGGTGGGAGACTTGAATGGGAGCGTCCATGACCTCAGACTGCCTTTCCCCTGGCCCAGGCAGGGTTTCTGCCGTGCAGGTGCTGTTGGCAGACTATGGCAAGGGACCCCTTTGCAAGCATGAGTACAGGGTGCAAGCGCGTGTTCGTGTCTTCATTGCAGGGCAGGAGTATGATCCGTTCCTGGGTCCTCGCTGTTTACTTTGGGCAGGTCCCAGCCTCGTGTTACTTCAGCCACATTTGGAAGGCAACAAAATTGGCTGTGGTCTCTTGGCAAATGTTCCTTGGGGGATATCGGAGAAGTTTAATGAATCAGATGATCGTGGGTGGTTTTGAAACTGTAACGGGGCAGTGGGAGACTGGGAGGCAAGGTCATAGTCCCCTATCCCTATTCCTAATAAACTGTAAGTCTGTGACATCATCTTAAAGACACAGCACTAACTCTGCCCTGCAAAGCATGCTTACAAATTGCTTTGAAAGCCTCTTCCCAAATAACTACTCTTCCTAAAGAAAAATCCCAGGAACAACAATTTAAAGGAAATTTCCTGGTTGTGTTAAAGGAGGTTGAAGTCAAGAGTCACTGGACTTGCTGTGTGCACGGCACAAAGCTGATCCGTGCATGTGCAGAGGTTACAATGTCATGCGTTCAGGGTATCCAGGTGGCAGGTACATGCAGGGCTCAGAACCTCAGACACATAAGACAGCTCTAAGGTGATGCTTCTCTGGGTCTTCACACCTCCTGGCTACCTCTCACAGACATACAGATATATGCTAGGTCACTTGTTGCATAGCTGATGGATGACAGATAAACATGTAACTTGGGGACTGCTATTGGAAAACCAGGTTTAACATTTGCTACAAACATTTTTATAAAAGAAAACAAAAAGGCCCTTGAATTGCAATACAAAAACATTGCCTTTTGATAGCTTCTGTAAACCGATGTGGTCTCAAACAAAAGCCTTTGTAGGCTAAACGCAGGTGTGATTGCTTACCTCAGACTTGTATATGCTGTTTACAGCAATAGTACTTCTCTTGACATGTAAGAACATTGATTGACTGGAATTTGAATTAATCTTGCCCTTCTTGGGACATGGAGGGCATTGAATTGTGGGAAACTGAAGGGTGTCTTAGAGGCGTCAGCAAGTCTTACACATGCTGAAGTTGCTGCCTGCTGCAAATCGAGCTCCTGTTCATCAAGTCCAAGTGGCTGTTCTTAAGATGTGATATGAAGAGCTGTGTCCCAGCTTTTCAGTCAGAAGCTAGAAAGTATATCCAGCTCAAAGCAGTTTTGGCCTGATGGAGCTGGGCAAGGGAGGTGCTTCATAATGAGAGAAGCCAGATCACTGGGGCAGCAAAAAAAGTCACCTGCGTCATGTTGTCTCTCAAAGCTGTTCAGTGCCGTGTGCCTATGAGCCCCTCAAAGTCAACAGCAGAACGCTCAGTGACCAGCAGGCTTTGTATAAAGTCTGTGAGTTATTGTAAAAGTAGTGGAAACATTCCATCATGGCAGCCTTTGCTGTTAAAAATAAATTACTTTTTTTTTCTTTTTTCTCCCTGGTTTCATTAAAGTGGTTACATGGTGGTAGGCACTGACAAAGTCCAAGCATTTTGGGACTTGTATCAAATAATACTTTCATGTTCAGATTTCATTTGCATGTTTTGAGGCTCTGCATCTTTCAAAACCATAAGCTTCCCATCCATCTCTTCAACCTGAATTCTGCTAAAATGGCAAAATCAACCAGTCACTAGCAGGGCTCTGCCTCAGAAACTACTAGGCTTGCAATTAGAAGTTAATTTCTAAAGCAAAGAGCCTAAAACTGTAGATCGTATATTTAGCTTTTACCTATTCCATTGCATAGTATATCCCATGCATAGTGCTAGATAGTTTCTTCTGCAGCCATAAAAATAAGTGTGCAATAACTGGTCTCCCACTCAGCCTAAGAAAACTCTTTCCTATTTTTTTGGAAAATGCTATAGAAATACGGTAAATAAATCAAACACAATTCTTATCATTTAATTCAGCGTTATCATTAAAAAAATAATCTGGACAGTGTAAGAGCTACAAATTGCTGACTGTGTTAAGAGGTTGGTGTTCACACTTAATGCCTTAGTTATAGAACTTGAAAAAACAACTTTGAGATGAGAGGACTACCTTATACCATGTACCAAAATCAGCTTTTTTTGAGACTTACTTAGCTTTGATTTGAGAATTTTCTATCTTTCCTAAGTCCTAGTTGTTGATACCCTGAAAATATCAGTTAAATTATACAGGTACAGAGGAGAAGAGATAATATTTTTAAGGAATATCCTAGTAAATAGAAAACCGCTCACATAAAAATGTTGCCTGCTTTGGGCCTTTCAAAACAGAAATCTGTAGGACTGTTCAGAGTTATGCAACTTCACAGTTTATTATCATAGTGATTTGCTAACTTTAAAAGTTCACAGCTGTTTTCCTGTGCAGTAAAGACACTGCCCATTCTGATTCATAAAAACATTTGCCTATTCACTTTAAAGCCATACCTCAGCCCTGCTAAAATCAATATGATTTAAACAAGTACTTAAGCATTTGATCAATAATGTTTAAAGCCAGAAGGAAGTTTTATTACGTATAGTCTGACCTTCTGTACAGGACAGATTTCCCCACAAGACAATAAATTCATCTTTGGCTAAAGAACGTCTATGAGAAGGCTATTTGATATTGATTTGAACATTTGAAGGCTTCCTTCACTAACATGCTCCAACTGTTAGTTATCCTCACCATTTTAAATATGCTACTCTCTGCCATTTTGCCTTTGTTAGGCTTCATCGTCCTCTCATCACTTTTTATTTTTTCTTTCCCAAAAGAATATTTTCTCTTTCTTGTATAAACATACACTGTAATCAAACTAGTCTTGTTTTTATTTTTGGTAAGCTTAAGAGTGAGTCTCATTTTAAGTACTTCAGTGTGCTGTACAGCTCTATTTCTCTTACTATTTAGAAGTAAAGGGGAGAGAGGCCTGAGCTTCGGCATATATACATAGGGGCTTGGAGCATGGCTTTGAACATCTAGTTTTGCTGAATGGAGGTAAATCCCCACCTTATATCCACGGAAATGGTTGTGGGTGACAAAAGGACTGCACCACTGGACCTGGTTAGAGAAAAGGAATTATACATGTTATGGGCACTAATGCAGCCATTTGACATTGATTAAGGGCTTTTTGACATCTAAGAAGTTTGGGGGGGGGAACAAACAAACAAACAAAACCTGCCAAAAACCAAAAGAGCCCCCATAATTTAATTCTTCTGTGTCTGTGTGTACTTTCTCCCTTAAAATCCATTTCAGTCCCATGAATTCTCCAGTAATTGCCAGTACAGCATCTCCAGGTGACTCTGCAGCCCTGCCCAATCTTCTTAAACCTCCCACTTCTGCTGCAGATACACAGCGTAGCACAGGGCTGTCCTTCAGTGCTGAGCTGAGTTTCCCAACCATCTCCAGCAGTGGTGGGTTTTTTTATGTTGTAAAGACAAACTTTAGGTCTGTGAAGAGAATTTGCTTACATGTAATGGACTCTGACTTTGTTATTAATATTACTTTTCTTTTTTTTTTTTAAGTTGGGAGTGTACACAGAGGAGCAGGCAGGCTTTGTGATCTGCTGTCAGGCAAAGTGCGTCAGGATGGATCGGATAGACCCCTCGGTGTTTTGCTGGCACACAAAATAGCCCTGTCTGCGGCGTGTTTCTTTTGTCATCTGTGATGTGTTGGTTTGAAAGGGCTGCAGGAGGAATAGTGATGTATAAGAGTATTTCGAGAGTACCATTACGTGGTACTCCCAAACGTCAGAACATTATGTAGTGGCTGATGTCTTGATTAGCTTTGTAGAAAAGCTTTCCCCTTCTCTCCCCAAGCAGTTCTCCCTCTGTGAGGAGAAGGAAGAAAACTAAACATAAACACTTAAGCAGAAAAGTAAATCCAGCTCCATGTCAGGTAATCGGCTTTAATTATGAAAACTGTACATCAATAATATGCTGAAAGATATTTGAAATACTTCTAATGGTGATATATGTGTTCACCTCATCTGTCCAGAAAAGAAGTTATAGCAGATACAGCCAGACTGCCTGTCTAATCAAAGGAAAGCTGTCTTTGGATATCAGAAAAGCAAATATTTTTAGAATGGTGCTTCAGCCTATTCTTCAAAACAAGTATGGAGCAATGTGAGGGTTTCTGCCTTGATCAGCTTGCAATAAGAGTGAGATATTACTCCACAAATCATTTAGCAGAGCTGTATGTGAATAACTCAAGGATCGGTGTGGAGGAGGCATGAGGTGAAAATGAATTCACAAGCAGTTACTAAGCACTCTAATATCACAAAAATATTTATTAGGAGTATTGGACTGGAAAAAAAGTAATGGTCGTGCCTAAATTGTGGTTCTGGAAGTTGTCCAAAGTGACCTGACTCCATTGGAAAGCTGGTATGCTTGTGTATGTTTTCAGCTTTCTGTGCCTAGTCTGGGTCGAGGTTTGCATCTAGTTTTCTGTTCCTCTGGTGATGTACCGGTTTTATGCAGCATCCTCTGGGATCACTCTGCCAGTTATCCCAAATGCTGCTGAGCAGAAAGGCATGTGAATGTCCCATGGGGTCTTGTTATGAATATTAATATCATTAATATCATCACAAATTTATTGAAAAGCTCACTGAAGTTCACTAAAGTTTTAAGTGAAACTGCCCGGTTTTGAGCTTAGATAGGCTAAGAAATGTTTTGGTATTCTGTTCAGTCTCAATTTAATGCAAAACGCAGTGCAGGGCATGCCCAGAAACACCTCCTAGCAAACACTGCATTGAAAAAGGAAAGCACTTCTGGAGGTCATATTCCTCCAAGATCAGCTGATTACAGGATTATAGGTTTGGATTAAGAGCCTGCATTCTGTGTAAATTTAGTGGTGAGTCCCATTTTGGAGATGTCCAAAGTCCAAATCAATCCACAGATTTGTGGTAACTTTCTGGAGGGTTCAGATGCATAATTTCTCTGCTAGAAATTACTCTCTCTGTTTAATGTTACTCATTTTAGCTCACATTTAACTAAAGCCTTTATAAATTTGTTGATCTCACGTATATGCTTAATGTCACAATATGTCCTCTGCCTTTGAGGTACTGCGTCCGTTTTACTGATGTCTTTCTGTTCCACACCATTAAACACTATTGCTGTAAGTGATAAGCAGAAAGCAAATTGCATGGAAAGGTCATCAAATGTGATTATAGTACACCACGTATGATGTGACAATTCAGCATTGCCATAAAATCCCAATTGTATCTCAGTGTTGTCACCCTCAAGCATTCAAAAATCCTGAATTAGGCCTGAAAAAATCATGAGCAATTTAAAACTTTTGAGATTTTTTAAAAATTATGTATTTTGAGCTCTCTTACTTTGCCTCTTTTTGAACTTGCTGCATATGCTTCACGTTGTTGAGTTTCCTGCCAGTGAGTAGTGTCAAGGCTTACTTTTATAATAAAAGTTATAAATGGAAATTGCCCGAGTTATTATTCAGGCAATCTCTTGATTGCAGAAACCTGCAAGTATCACAAGAGCTGCGGTGGGCAGTGGTTGATAATGGACAGTATCTGCTGAATGGTGACGTGATTGGCAGAGAATATTTTCTCTGAACTCAGCATTTTTGTGTCTTCTTTTCCCAATTTAGAAGGAACCAAGTGAGGAGCAAGCTGAGGCTGTGCCTCCTCCTCCTCCTCAGATATGCAAGAAAACAGGAGACGACGGTCAGGAATCCTTAATCGGCCTTTTATTCCCTCTCTGTCTTTCAGCTAGTAGGAGGCCAGGAGGAGGGTGCTTTTTCCCCACCCATCTCTCAGCTGGCTGGGGAAAAGCAGGCAGGCAGCAGAGATGTCTCCTCCCTACCCAGAAGCTAACACACTAACCGAGGCTCTGGGGGAAACGAGCCCCACTCCAGACCTGGGGCCAGAAAGGTGACTTCTACTTTTAACAATGGTTGAAACAAAGTCCTGATTATCTCTCTGTCTCTAAAACCAGACAAATAAAGCTCCTTTCTGCTACAACTTGCAAAAAAAGCCATCTCCAAAAGTTTGGCATCTGGCTTGAGAAATGTCCACAGGGCAACACTAAGATGAAAAGAATTAACTGAACACCCATGTACGTGTTCTTCCCTTTGGTCTGTGCTATCCACTCACCCCTTCCACTGACCAAATAGGTCTTCACCAAAACAAACAAAAAGAAAAACCCTCACCATGATATACAAAAAGCTAGAACACCGTGAGAGAGGCCCAAGAGTGATGAGGGGCAAAAGCAAAATGCTCATCAGAATGACTCTTGTGTGGACTGTGTGAATTCAAAAGGTTAAAACCTAATCCCTAAAAAACTGGTCACTTCTAGCAGTTAATGACCTGCTAGTCTGCTAACCATCAGGAGAGGAAGCCAGGAGCAGTTAACACTTTCAGAAGCACAGTTGTTGCTAACAATAGTAATGAACCATATCTGGGACTTGTTATTGTGCACAATGCAGGGGAAACATAATAAAGTGCTTCAGAATGACATTGAATAATTGAAATATTAAAGCATAGAGGCGAGGAGCGCTATAGATGCGATCCAGGAATAGGAGCAGAGCGTTACGAATAGAGTGGGCAAGCAGAATACTGCTGGTGTGACCCAGAGTTTATTTTAAAGCTGGGGACTGAACACTTCCTTCCTGCAGTAAACACGCAGGAAGAGAAGGAAGGAGGAAAGGGGAATGCAAATAAGTGCTGGCAGTCACTTTATGGGCTTACTATTTGATTATCCTTCCGGCTGCCAAAGCAAAAGATCTTACAAGACTGTGGTGCCCCAGAGAGTCCAAAGTTTCCCAGGGAAAGCTGATCATGAAAACGTATCCCTCCTGAAAGCCTCCACCCAGCAGCTCATGTTTCTCTGCTTCCCAACTCATAGGAACCTCTACAGGTGCCTCTCTAGGTTACTTCCCCAAAAGAAAGAGGTGTGCAGGATTTCCTTTTCCTGGTGCCAAACCCAAGGCCATGCTCCAGACAGCACTTGCCTGAACAGAACGATGCTTCAGAGCTATTCTTGCTCTGTTTTCAGCCTCCTATTTATTTTCTTATTTTATGGAAACAGCCGTAGGATGCAATGGAAGTATCAAAGGATATCTTTGGGGTTTCTGCGGTGGCCGGTGAAGTTTCAAGGACAGACTCTTCCTATTTGTCTACACTTTTTTGGTCTTCTGTATGTAGCAATCTGACCTCTCGTTGCTCAGTATTTGTAAGACTGCAAGCTGAATGCTTTCAAACTCTTTAAAAATAGACTTCTCTGATGACTAAAGTAGGACCTTGAATGTCCTTACTTACATTTACCTTTTCTTTCAAGAAGTCAATTCAATTATATTTAAAAACTTACAATGCAATATTTTTGAAACCTTGGCATATAAACTCCTCCATTTTGCTCCTCCCTGACAGCATGGCTATCAACACAAGCCCTATCATTGCTTTGTAATAACTTATTATTTATGTATATCAAACAGCAGGAGTCAAACACATTTTTTGACAGCAGCACTGTTCATGCAAACTTGTCAGGTTCTGTGCAGGCACTGTTTGAGATTAATGGTATAGATGGCTGTTTTGTTCCTGGGACACTTTTCTTTCTCTTTCTGCCAGATACCAATATCTGCACAAAAGACAGACTACTTATGATTTCAGGTTACATCAATTGTATTAACTGACATAGGGCAGCAGAAGCAAGGGGAATCCACTCTGGAGTTGGTATGGAGTCAAATCTGGGTTCATATAAGTTTCTTCTATACTGAAGCTTCAGAAATTAGGAGTGGTGATTTATAAGTTTTTGACAAATTTCCATCTGCTCTCATTCCATGTAGGTTTTTTTTTTCCCCCTCAGAGTTCAAAGGCTGTCTACTGCAGAGCTGCTCTGCCTTTGTGATATATAGCTGTCTCTGAGGCTGGCATACATTCTAATTTTAACACTGATGGAGCTCTATGCCTTAATTCAAGAACCACCCCAAATAGCTCCAACAAGCAGGAAATCTATTCTGCTAAAACCCAGCCAACTGATTATTTTATGAACTCTCATGCAAAACAGCATTTGTGAAAATAAACCGAACAACATTCAGAAAAAGTTGAGCAATGAGTGGTTTTGGGTCTTGGAGATAAATTAATGCTGATGTCATTTTGTATAATTTTTTTTCTGACTGCTACCTTCTGCTGCAAAAGTGATTTCATTTTTTTTGAATGTGTAGCAATCAGCATTTAGCAAAGAACAAAGCACGTTTTTTTTCCTGACTTTGCATTTTTGAGGTTTGTGTAACTACGTATTCCTCAATTTTTCACTCTTTTATTGTGGAAAGTTACAAATCCAGACATGGAAAAAGTAACAGTATTTAGTAACTTGTTCCACCTTTATTGGTTGAACGTTCATTATAGTAGGGATTATGTAACACACACACACAAAAGTAGTAGATTCTAAAAATCTAATAACAGGACATATTATTTAACTAACACTACTAATGCTGAGTCCAGTTCCTCCCTCAATTACAAATATGCAATTCCCAGTGTGACAATAAGGGGCAAATATAGGAAAAATTCATCATAGTCAGTCATTAGCCTCAGTTTCACAGCTCTAACATTTAACAAACCTCACCCTGTATTCTAATATTTCTGGGAAGAAATTCATATGCATCATTCTATTAATCCTGCAAACATATCAAAATCAACTTTTAGATTTTCTCAACATTTTCAAATAAGATCCTTTTCCATGGTAAGTACTTTGTTTTCAAAACACAGATGTGTATCAGATATTTACCTTCTTTATTCAAATTTAGTTATTTTAAAAATTAAACTTTTATTCTCTATATCTAGAGGTAAAAAAGGAAAATAAAGGGAAAAAAAAACAATGCAAGCAATAAATAAAGGAACATTATTTCTCTCTTCTCTTCCTCCTCCTTTGCCCTCCAGTCCCAAGATGAATTTTTCTAGAGTCCTGCACAGGGAAAGCAACTTCCAAATTGTTGAACAAAAAAGCTTTTCCAAGTTTTGGCCAGATTTCACTGGTCTTCAGTCTCACAGGACCGCCAGTTATAATTTCCTTTCCCCCTCTGTTTCTGATGCATGCTGAGAAAGTCGTTAGTGGCGTGTTCTCTTTTAGGTGCAAAATGCAGAAACAATCTCAAACGTATTGACGCGTTGTGCAGCCCTGATTTCCAAGAGGATTGCTCCTACCTTCCTCATCCTGCCAAGGGATGAATGAAGCCGGGAAAATAATGTTTAGAAACTGGAAAAAGGGCCAATCACGAGGTGCAAGAAGTGAGAATTTGCAGTTAAACTGAATTACTCAGAGGGAAGGCAGTGATGGGGAAGCAGAGCTTTTTGTGAGATAAGTCCCATTAGACAGAAGACAGAGGAGTACTTTGAACTTGGGCTGGATGTAAAACGGATGAGGGCTACCAGGGCTGACCTTTTTTGAATTATGATGATCCTAACAGAGAGAGTTAAGTGAAAACTGATGGAGGGAAAACAGGACTGCAGTTAACTGAAAAAAGAACGCATTTGGTTGTTTGAAGGTCCATATGTAAAAGCAGAAAATTTCAGTGGATATCCACAAATAATGAGAGGCATAATTTATCCAAGAAACCAGCCTTTCAGTTGACAGCCACAAGCGTAGTATCGTGGTCTTTCTTTTCCCTAAGTAGTTCCTGGGCTTAGGTTTTCTTATTTCTTACGATGACACAAAAATCTTTTCAATCACAGCTTCTTTGTAATGTCAGGGCTTCAAACAGCTATTAGAAAAATTCGTAAACAAAAAAATTAACTCTCTTTTATACTCTGTTTGCATGGCTTCACATTTCATTTCCAGAAAGCGCAACAGAATTTACTGCTACACTCCCAAATACTACTGGTGATGTTATTAGTATGTGTATTGTGATAGCAGTGCTTAATAATTATAGTATCAGAGAGTCTCAGTTATAATCCTTTTATTATAAATTCCTTATGAATAAAACCAGTTTTTATTATTGAAGAATAATACCGTAAGCAGCAGTTGCTTTGAAGGGCAACATAGAGGCCAAAGGTAAAAAAAAGGCCAGTGAGATTCCTAGAAGGTTCTAAACAGTAATTGAAATTATTTTACGTTTTAACACTTGTTTGTTACCTGAAACAGCAGGAGTCAGCTTTAAATTGAAAGCTGCTTAATACTTTTTAATTGCCTATTAAACTGTGCAGGTTTTTACTAACATGACTCTAAATGTTTCATGAAATCATATTCTGACCATCTGAAATACTTTGTTTAATAAGGTTCCGCTGATTGTCTCTTTTATATGCTGCAAACAAAGTGCTCTGCTGCTAAGCTGGACAGAATTAGGCACAAGCTATATAGGATTCCAGAATTAGTTCCACTGCACGACATATGTTTTCAGAAATGGAAAAGCACAGCATGCAGCAACATGCATGTGATTTCTAGGAAACTCAGAAAAGACTTGAGAAAGTTTGGATTGCAGTCATTATACACACGGTTCTCCTACTTTCTGCTGGAGAGAAAGCTTTTGTGAAAGAATTTTTATGTGCAGCTTGTCAGTGTTAGTACATCTAAATAATTTATAAAACTCTAGGAGGTAATCTCTGACCAGGCTTAGCCATTAGAGCGATCATAATATTATGTAGTGGGTCAGGTTTCCATATTGTAAAGGGAGATCTGATTTGTCAGGCTGTGTCACAGAAGTTAGGACTTCAAGTCCAGACTTTGCCTGTGAACTTCAAGTGTGTTGTAATTTATTACTTGCCTGATGCAGCTAATGTAGGTTTTCTCTATTTTGAATCAAGGTTGATATTGGACTAACGAGCAAGGCTTTTGCCCATCTGCCCTTGTGCTTATGTATATTAACTTCCTTATCCTTGCAAGCGTTCAAGAAGTTTTATTGGGAAAAGGCAAATGTCAAAAGTGTAAAGTTACTTTAATAAAACTGACCGAGATCAAGTTTCCTTGTTGGCTGCCTGCCATTGAAAATCCCTTTGTTAGCTTTTTAAAATTTCCTGTGACAAATAGAACTCTCTTCATTTCTTTATATGAGACTGAACATGTTTAATTAAAATGTGAAAAATTTGACTAAAAATTTCATAGCATAGAAACCTTGGGGGCACCTTCCATTTGAACCTGCCTGATTTTGAGGTGACTGTTATTTTAAGGACAGTTCTAACCCTCATGGTTATAGAAAGTATGAAAGATCAAGAAAAAAAGATTAATTATATTACCAAATTTTAGAGTGATTGTATCCTCCCATTTTCCAGGGGTGCTGATAAAAATTTCATAAAAAACAAAAAGCATGAGCTGCTGGGGAGGGTGGGGGCATGGCGGGGAGAAGGAGAAATATGGTAAATGTGAACACAATGAAACGATTAAAGTAAATGAAAGCATTACTGTGCAGCTGGAACAAACGATTGATATACTGTGCACTGGACTGATAGTTGTAGGAAACACTCGTCGTCCCCATAGCTGCTTTGACTGGCAATATTGAAGTTAGCATAAGGAGCTAGCAAGACCAAATGCAGTGTCCAAGTAAACATTCTGTATTTGACTAGAAAAAATAGTGGTTATGGTTTTGGACATCCGCTGTTTATATTGCACTGGGTTACTGTGACAGGTAAAGTACTTGGCATTTTTTACCGAAACAATTAGACTCCATTAGAATGGAGTCTTTCAAAATGCTTGGCACGTCTTAATGTTTCTTTTCATACACAAAATATTATCAGGAGAGTAAATACAATTTTGGTATCATATACATATTAGAAATGTAATAAAATATTAAAAAAATGGTTAAGCACAAATTAAATTTCACAACAAAACTACCTTCTTTATGGTAACAAGGCAGAGTGTTTAATTTCACTTAATAATGTAGTGCATAGAAAGGCAGGTTGTGGAAAGCCCAAGAGGTTTGACAGTCTGTCTCCTTTGTCCATATCCTGCATTTTTCTGTTTAGTTGATGTGTATTGCAAAGTCGTGTTTCAGAAGGGGCACAACTGCCAGATGAAAGTTGTTCTGGCATCCCTGGCGTCTTGATAATGGCCAGCATTCTCATGTGTTCTTCATTTTGGACTAGTTGGACCTATTCACAGTGGCTCTGTGTGCTCAGGAAGAATACATTAGTAGTGAAAATGATGCCTGGTCTCAGTGCTGTCTTATGTCAGATAACAAAACCTGAGTCCCCGGAGAGATAAGGTACTTTACAAATAGTACCTCAAGAAGTAAGAGATAGACAAGCCTAACACAAGCAAGCGTGGACTCATTCCAAACATACTTTCTTTTTATCCTCTAATCACCCTTATTTGATTCTCTTTGTTCCCCTCCCCTCCAAAGAAACAAAATGTCCGTGTGGTCCTTTCCAAATGAGGAATAAATAGGGTTCAATAGAAGATTTTGCCAAAACCAATAAACAGAAGCGGCAGTAGCTGTGTTAAAATCCTATTGTTTTTAAAAACACAAAAGGAGAATTAGTATGGCCTAGCCTTGGGCCAAATCTGCTAATTGTCTGCAGTATGGTGTCATTACAAATTTAAGAAGGATCTCAGGAGTTGATACAAACCATCTGAGCTCAGAGCTGTAGAATTACAAAGGCATTCCCGTGTCTCTGATGAAAGGAATTAACAGGGAGGCCAAGACAGAAGTGGGAAGCCCAAGAGATGTGGGAGGCCCAGACCAGAGGTGGATGCTGAGAAAGGTGTGGGAGGCACAAAAGGTGTGGGAAGCCAAATAGGTGTGGGAAGCCCTGATAGAGGTAGAGCTTAAAAAGATGTGGGAGGCCATAAAAGTGGGGGAGGACCAAACAAAGGTAGAGGCCAAAAAGGTGTGGGAGGTCCACACAAAGGTGGAGGCTAAAAAACTTTGGGAGGCTCTGACAGAGGTGGGAGGCCCAGACAGAGGTGGAGACCAAAAAGGTATGAGAGGCCAAAAAAGTGTGGGAGACGAAACGATGTGGGAGGCCCAGACAGAGGTGGAAGCTCAGAAGGATTTAGAGGTTGTATAAACATGGGGAGTCCCCACCTCCCAGATGAAAAGGTATGGGAGGCCCAGACAGAGGTGGAGGCCAAAAGATGTGGGAGGTCCAAACAGAGGGGGAGGCCAAGACTGAGGTGGAGGCCCAAAAGGTGTAGGTAGGCCCTGGCAGAGGTGGAGGTCAAAAATGTAATGGAGGCCCAGGCAGAGGTGGAGGTCAAAAAGGTGTGGGAGGACAAAAATTTGTGGGACGCCAAGAGAGAGGTGGAGGCTGAAAGCTGTGGGAGGTTCAGACAGACAAATTGTATGTTCCCAACAATTAATCAATATGTTTATTTTTTAACCTTTCCAACCACTGCTTAGTTTTTGCGTGCATTGAAATGAAGTTATCTCAAAAACATAACGCTGGTTCCAAGACCACTCGGAGCTCTGGAAATAGATCGAGAATCAGAAATTGTGTACATTGAGTTTCCTCCATATTGGATTATAACATAGAATAGGTGAGATATAGCAAAATTTAGAATTGGGTCAAAATACAGATTTCTTTGGCTCAAATTTAATTTAAAGACCAGCAGCTTATATTGCCTCCTGGGCATCTTTAACTATCAACTCGTTTCTTTGGGTCATCGTTCAAGGTACTGTTCACTGTGTTTTGTGGAAGTTAAAAAAAGGAAGTCCTACCTTTAGCTACATTAAATGAGAGACTGAAAACATATGTCCAAGAATACCACTACATTCTTCGTCTTTAGATATCTAAAACCTAAAAGTATACATATAGAGAGTTCAGAAATGTATTCCTGGGTAGGATATTGCTGCTACATTTACAACAGTTTAATTCACTGGCTAATTTTTTTAAAAAACACCTCTATTCTTTTATTGAAGATGAAAGTCATAAAAGTAGGCTAGGTGGAGGATATTTTTTTCCCTGTTACATTCAGGAAAGGGAGAGAGAACTATGTGCAAATAATACCGTGTGTTTAATTTTAGCTAAGTGTGGGCAAGCTTCACCATGTCAGTTAAAACTAAGAATAAAATTCCCTATGTGTATAAAGTCTTTCACCTTCAGGAATCTCAGAGCAGTGTAAATATACCAAAAACTCTTCACCCCATGTAGTCACAGTGCTGCTCAAAGGTACAATGAAGCTGTTGTTCAGCTGCATGTAGAAATGCTACATACCAATGGAGGGTAGGAAGTTAAGAATAATACAGTATATTCAAATATAACTTTTAGGAGTATTTAGGTAGGCTGAATGTAGCTACCTGGAATTTGGCCACAAGACTCAGCTTAACAGCCCTGCTCTTGTGAAAAGTGGAATAAGATCTTTAATTTTTCCATTCCATTTCTATTAATCACCACAAGTGGTCATGAGGTTTTCCACCCCAGCCAACAGTCAAACTTTCCAACAGCATGCTTCCTTTTAGCAATACGTTACCAGGGCACTAGACCAATGCTGCTTCAGAGTTTAGAGTACCTCCTACTGATCGCTAACCCAATTTCCCTTCACGTCACGCCTTCCTGTCTAAAAATTGACCAGCTATCCTGACCGTCTAGGTGATGATCTAATGGTCTAAGATACAATGATAACACAAGTTGAGAGCCTGTGTCTTTTTAGAGAGGCCTTTAATCCATCTTCAGGGAATTTCTTAGGAAGATTTCATTTCTCTGGCAGGCTAGGTTTAATATAAAACAGCAATTGCTCTAATCTATAGTAATTTGCTATATAAAACATGAAGGGAATTTGGATAATAAAGAAGATATAAAAGAGAGCTGAAACTATAAAGGGTGATTTTTTTTTTTTTACCAAATGACCCTAGGTTCTTGAGGGTCGTCTTTGGGTTCTAAATCCAATTAGTGTCCGTATGTAAAGAAAAAAACGCAAAGCAAAAAGACAAAATTGTCTAATTATATAGCCAAAAATATCTAGTGTACAGTACAAAGAGACAGGAAGGAAACAACTGATGGTATGTAGAATGATAGGGAAGGACAGTTCTGTAGCTGAAGAAGGCACAAAGAATTATTGACAGGAACATTTTGCTGTGAAATTCAGTCTATGTAAATAATTTCCTTGCCAGATGCTGCATTTAATTAAGACAGCTTTAACAAAAACTGTCTCCCCCCCCAATTAGAGGATAGTATTTACATTTCTGGTGAGAGAGACTGATGTTCTGTAACATTCAGAATAGTTGCCGATGCCTGATTTAAGGGATGTTCCTAACTGAACAGTTCTGTACTTTAAGTTTAAAATTATCTCTTGTATCTTGCATTTATTCCAGTCGCAGAACATTATGGTCACTGTGTATCCTAGCAGGACCGTCAGCTGTTTCAGTGTCATCTCTTCAGGCTGATTTACTTTCTAGCAACACGCGTAACTGAAATGCCATACCTACAAACCCATGCTTTGCATTTGAACTAGAAAAATGTACTGAGAGAACTGTGGAAATACAGCTTTTTGCAGATAAAGATTCATTTTTACACAATTTGTAATAGCTTCTGCTTGTAAAGAAGGTTTCTATTTTATATTCAGTAATTCCAAACATTTTTACTGTTGGTCTTTAGATTATTTGGAAAAGAAAAAGAAAAAATTTAACATTTAATTTCTGGAAAAGACTTATTCAGATGTCTCTCTTCCCTGTCTGTATTTGTATTTTAATAGTATTTTAACATCTATCATAAGAACAGGTCTTTGTTCACTAGCTACTGCACATACCCAAACTCAGGAAGACTTTAATTACCTCAGAATTGTATAACTCAGCTAAGCTTGGTAAAATGTCAGTTTGATACACATATACTGCTTTGAGATCCAGGTTATATCTGCTTGGTGCTGAGCTTGGGCGTTTGAACACACTGGCCTGTGCTGAGCCACAAGCTTTTTTGTCTCCTGTGGACAAGGTGTGGTGATCAAGATCCTGGGCGTTCATAGCGGGAGACAACATTTCATAAAGAGCCTCAAACTTGAGTCTGCCCAAGCTTTTCCTGAGTTGGGAAAAACTTCCCAGATGGTGGCTGTAATAGAGGCGTCAGCAGTAGCTGGTAAAGGTCCTTCCAGATACTGTGAACCATGACTGTGCCCTTGCCGTGTATTTTTTCTGAGCACCAGGTCACTACTGCTGTCCCCACCCAGAGCAGCTCTTGGTCATGAGGGGATGCAGCACTTATTGGGAGTCTCTTCACTCATCTTCTGAAGTTCCTTTTTTTTTTTTTTTTTTTTTTTTTCCCTGAGTATCTCAAGAGAGATGAAAGAATAGCAGCAATTTACCTTTTTGAGGGCCAACCTCAACCCTTAGATTTATAGGTGCTTGGTATGGTGTTGACTTTGATAGGTATTTACCTCCAACATCCCAGAATGCTTGGCTTTAGGATATGAGAAATCCAAGACAAACATTAAAAGTGATGGGTAAGCCTGCCTGACATTCTCTCTTTTCTAAAGGCACTTCAATAATAAAGTTTATTGGTAAACAGTGTTAGTAATGCAGTTTTCTAAGGCAAAGTCCACATTTATTTCATTCTGTAAAAATAATATGAAACAAGCCAATAGGAAACAAAGAACATTAATGTTGCTTTTTCTGGAAACTTGCTAACAAACCCCAGAAAGATGGATTTACTAAGGACGGACAGAATTGAGGCCTTTTAACCACTGGAAAAAGTGACTGCTCACCTCGCTGTTACGTGATCCCTTTACGTAGTTTGTCTAATTCTCCTGTATTTGTGTACAGATGAGCAGACATTCGCTCTGATGAAGGCTGTTTATGTATGTATTTAAATGATTAAGACCAACCTAAGGTGCCAGGGGCGCAGCTCAGTACATCCTGTGAGGGATCAGCACACTTCCTCAGGGCCTGGCACTTCCGAAGATGAAACACTTGTACTGAATATGGATCATGAACAACTGTGGTTGGGAAGTTCAAAAACGTATGCGTGAAATGTTGTTTCTAGTATGTGTTTCTTTGGGACTCCTAGTCTATTTGCCATCAGGTGCTGCCTCTTGGAGGCCAGTGGAAGTGTTTTTCTTGACCTTTGTGGGCACACTTGTGTTACGTACCATGCAATCATGTAAAACACATCTAAAAACATTCTGCTTCATCTCATGTTGTTTCAAAATAATTTCTACTTCATGAATTATGGTTTGCAAGCTCTTCTTTCATGGGGCCACTTTAATGTTGCTGAGTCATACTGTTCAAGGTTTCCTCTTTATGGTTGCGTTTCCTTAAAGCAAAACCTTGGTGCTATTTGTGCCAAGAGGCAAATGGCACTGTGACAGGATTTGCCCTTATGTAAATACCCTGAAGAGCCACTTCCCTCAAGGCAAATACTGAAGTCCACTTAAATAAGATTTCTTTTAAAAGACGTTTTCCATCTGATGTAGCTCAACACGGGTATTCAGCGACAGCTAACTGCAATCCAAGCTTAGACAAAATATTTATGTAGACCTATAGCTCATATCTTGTAATCTCATGTCCCTTTAGCTGTCACCCTGATGTACATGTCTTTGAACTGCTTCACAGGAAGAAAAGCATTCAAACAGATGTGGCCAGGAAAGCAACTGTTAGTAAAGGTATGGGTAGAGACCAGCACCTACCTCTACTTCTGCTACATCTTCCCCACCAGCGGGAGGGAAGATGGGATAGCTTAACCCCAACAGGGATGAGGGGTGGTGGAAAAGTGCTTGCACAGTCAGACACTGGTTGCGGCTGTGCTGTTAGAGATCACTTTCAGGTGGAGACTAGTGCTGATTTTATGGGCACTTCTCCATTCCAGCTCAATGTGTAACAGGTTAACTTAAACTGTGTGTGACTTTATACCTGCCTACTTGAATATAGATTGGAGCAGAATTTAGGAGAAGCCTTAAGTAGCTGTCAGGGATCTTGTCTGTCAGAGATCTGTCGATTAAACTAAGACGTGACTCCAGTGTTTGCCATCTCCCAGCTGAGACATACATCTGCCTGCATCCTAATTTGGGCATAACTGTGGGGAGTCAGGAGGCTGTACTGGGCTAATGCCAGTGCTCATGCTTGGGTAACACACAGTATAGGTGGAGGCTGGGACAGCTGCTATGCCTCTGGCCTGCAGAATCAGGCCCTGCGTATTATTCTACTGTAACCTTGACATTTTCCCAGTCTGATAGTTTTGCAGTAATCAAGTATGGTAAAGCAATTGCTTTACTTCCTCCTGTAAGGACAGGAAGCGAGAGGTTGCAACCTTTTAATTTTCAGCCAAGGGTTAATTCACCGATGAGCCCCTTGTAAAATACTTGCACAAGATTGGGGGAAAAAAAAGATCCCCCAGTAATGGTATAGAAGGGGGTTACATGCTCAAGGGCACTCTTCATCAAATCCGTCTGTTTGCATTGTTCACACTGAAATGAGCTTGGACTCGTACCTCATGCACTCCGAGGTAACATGTGCCTCTTATAAAATCATGTATTTTGTCATTAAATTGTTAAAATTTGCTTTTCTCTGTTTCAAGGACACCAGTGGGAAGAAATCAAAACCTTGCACAAATGTGTTTTCCCAGTTTGCTATTATTCCCAGAAGTTACTGTCTTCTGTTGTGTCTAATTCAAAAAAGCAGGTTGATTCCTTCACAAGCATCGACCTGTTTTGTAACATGCAAAAGAGTCAGTGCAATCATTTATCTCCCACATTATCTTGGAGCAAGCTGCTCTCCAAGGGTAGCCAGCTTGAACGGCTCGCTTTGTTGTCCACAGAGGAGAATCACTCTTCATTCCACTGTCTCTATGCCAAGATGTGGCTTCCAATGAGGTAATTGTTTTGACAGTTTGACAAAAAAACCAAAAACCATTAAAAAGTAAACAGTCATACGTTGCTGATGACTTGGGGCATTTGTAAAAGGAAGATGAAATGTATCCAAAACTTTCCTTAAAACATCAAGACACTACTGAATATTCTGATTTTATAAAAAGGCAACATGTTACAAACCTGTTATTATTAGTTGATGATTTATACTCCAGTGACTATTTCATAGCTGTTGTTCTTAACTGCTGTGCTGTTTGGGTGTTTTGAATCTCCATTGCTGCACTAATTCTATGTTTAAGGGAAATAAAATAATTTCAAACCTCGATAATATTTAGTTCTATTTAAGACACATTTGGCAAAGCGTAAATTGCTTTTCTTAGAGCTCTGCAGACTTTTTAAACTGAATCCAAGGTTCTGCCTGTATTGGGTCATTTATGTGGCTGTGTGAGGCATTCGCAGTGAACCCTGAACCAGCTCAGGCTTAGCTTGGGTTCAGCGCTCACTGCTAATGTGAACGTCAGCCTGGGCTGGCAGGGTCCCTGAATGCAAGCAGGCGTTTGTGTTCAAGTTTATGCAGTGGCTTTTTGCCCTGAAGTTAGTCGCTAAGCATGTCCGGCAGGTTCTGTTTGTCTGGGGGGATTGGAGGCTTTGACATCTTGGGGGCTTTGCTATTTTCAAGGCAAAGTATACTTTTCTGTATGTTATCCGAGAAAAACATTGTTAATGCCAGAGAGGGAGAAAGAAGGTATCCTTAACAACTTCTTTGTTGATGAAGAGCTTGGATATCAATATGGAGTTTCAGAGGTAGACATGTGGGAATATATACACATTTAGAATATGCATATATGCTATTTTCATTTACAATCTTGTCTGACTACAGTGACTTCTGGAGTTTCACATCTTAGTGTGTGAGGGTGTGAGAAATGTGGTGAGAGACACCACAGAGACTTAAAGTGTTGAAGACCAAACCTGAGCTCAGATTTTCATTTCTCCAATTCCTCTAGCCTGGAAACTGCTTATGCTGTTTTTAGACGCAAAACTGTCCTGGCTGATCCTTAGTGCAACTCCATTGGTTTTAATAATCAAGGTGATCATAAATACTGCTACAAAGTTCCTGATATCATCTACTGCCTCTGCCAGTACTGACAACACACAAGTTATTTGAGTTTACTCTCAGGTTCATCACAACTTAAGGTTTTATCATGTCTTCTCAAACCCTGCCTGTGTATCTGGTAACAGTAATCGTGCAGAGTTCATGAAAATTTTATCACGGGCTAATCTGCAGGTTGTTTGGATACGCATCACCATATTTATTCTTATTACGGGAATCTAAGGCTGGGGAGCATGGTGAATGTTCTGGGAGCACAGGATTTGCTGGGTTCCTGGCAGGCGCTTTCATCTCTCCAGGCTTGAAGCCAGCTTGGTTCTTTGAGGCTCTGCCTCTGCTTGTTCCTTGTCCTAGACAAGGTAGGATCTGGATCACATTACATGCACCAAAATCTGACTTCTGCTTGCCTTGGGCTTGGGCAGCCGTGTACTGCTGTTAGCTGGGGCTTTGTGGCTGGCCTGGGAGCTGCCTGCCTGTGCACGGAGGTCTGGCTGCTCCTGGCTGGGCTTCAGCGCCCTTCAGCAGTAAGCTCTGCTTGGGGCATGGCTCAGCACCACTGCGATGGCTGCTGAAAGCTGTGGCAATGCTAGAGACAGTTCCATCTGGGTCTCTGCCTTCAGGCAGGATTAACCCCCAGCCCTACAGCAGCCCTACCATACAGACAAAACTTTTGGGGCCTTATTGCTTGATTGTAGGCATCTAAGCTGATGGTCTACATGGAACCACCAGCTTCGGTGATCAGGAAATTTTAGGTGTTCAATGGGAGGGGACTGCAGGCTTAGGCCACAAAATGAACTTGTCTTCCCCCCAGTCTTCCAAGGGTAGACTCTCTGTCAGAGCATGGCAACATGGAAAGATGATGTTCATCCTCTGGACAAAATGAGATCTATGCATGTGAGACCTCCCAGTGTTCATAGCTCGGTGTACCTCAAAATAATGGACAGCTGTCCTCTCTGTATGTCCTCCACATGTGGTGTCTTTCTGCCAAGCGTTCTTGCCCCCCAAATCCCTGTTTCTCTCTGTAGAAAACCCATGATCAGCTTTGATTGTTCAGCTTTATGGAACTTACAAGTTAACCTCCTCTTTCCTTCACGTCTCTACCCAAGTTATTCCTATTCCTTATCTCCAAATGGGACCACACCCCTTAGCGGCAATTCTCATGATAAAAGAGTTGATGCTGGATATTTTTAGAAGGAATTGAGCAAGATATACTGGAAAAGGCAGGACAAATAGCTATTACTTTTTCTAAGTCTTCCTAGGACTGATTGCACTTATTTCAGGGAAAGGGCTATACATATTTGCCCTGCTGACTTTGCCAAGAGCAAGCATATCTTTCTAAAGAAAGCTGGCAAAGTACATACAGGCATTGAGAGAGGAACAAGCAGACCCAGGGTGTTTGGCTCTCATCTCACACGTCACCAATGATTTCTCACCCCTCTGCATAGATTTCAATGTGAATGTTCCGGTATAGCCAATGAAAGAACAAAGCAGGGAATTAATATGGGGGATTATACGTGCTGGACCTACACTGCAGGCTTTGTGGCACTGCAAGATGGTACCAGGTACTGCCAAGCCAAATTGTACTTTTCATACCTTTTAATATTTTACTTTCGAAAGGTCTTTTGAAAAATGCATTGACTTTAAAGCCTTGGTGCAGATGGTGGAAAACAGCAGAGGTTTTTTCTGCAAATGGACTTGTCTTGAGGAGCGCTGGGCTCTAGCAGGTAGTGTCTGTCTCGGCCACAAGCTTGGATGCCAAACAAGCCAGAAGGAAGGTTACCCTGGCTGTTAGGTGTGCCACTCACCTAGACATACCTCAGTCACCACTAAGTCTGGAAGACTTAAGCCAATGCTATGTAAAATATGTCTGGTACCTTGCCACAGACACTGGAACTAATTTTCAGTCTTGCTGGCAGTCTTGCAAGTACACAAGTACATCGGTAGCTGAAGGGGTATGGAGATTAAGCGGACTGAAATGTTCTCAATACACAAGGTAAAAGCTTGGGGGCTGGCTGTGCAGCTCTGACTCCAAACCCGTGTTTTCTGCCAGCGGATACCCAGTGAACAGATTAGTTTTTTGAGTCATGACTCAACTAATAATTGGATGGTGCTGTGTTTCTGGCTGTGCTCAATGTACAACTACTGGTCTGCTACAACTGCTTGTGGTCATAAAAAGACCCCACAAGCACGTTTTGCAAGAGTTTGGGTGTTGGTCCCTGTGTTCTGGCTGGATTCCCCAGTGCCTTTGCTTAACTTCCTACTGCATTTTCAACTGGATACGTTATTTCTTACTCTGCTCTTTACAAACACAGTGCTGCAGTTACTAAGGGCTGTGGTAGCACCCGTTGGATCAGCATGTACCAGTGCTGGGTGAGGTCATCCTCTTAAGTGCAATTTTTAAAGTGCATTAAGATCCTCTAAGATGTAAGTAAGATGTAATGTAAGGAGGTCTTATTATTTTCATCTACCCTTTGCCATTTTAAAGACTCAAAATGCCCTCTACAATAACAATGCTATATCTTCCCTTCACTTAACACATTTAATGTAGCACACTTAACTTTAGAAAACCATAACACACTAGGCTTAGCACTGCCAAAGCCTGGCATGGTTTATTTTCTTCTCTTATGTTTCAGATAGACCCAATACAGCATATGTAAAACAAGGGAGGTTAAAATAAACAATCGGATTCATTTTACTTGCTTTTAAAAATATTTAAAGACTTTTCTGGATTTATAACTGTAGCAGTAACAGTTTCTGCCTTCTGTCATACAGGGTAAAGTTATAGCTTCATTTGAAACTCAGCCCTGCACAAGAAGCATCACTGAAAGAGATGCTTGGGTCAGGCATTGCCATTAGCCGGTGCTTTTTCATTGAAACCTGCCACTGAGTTGATCTAGGCCAAGAAGTCTAAAGAGTGGTATATGTTTAATGTAATTACGTGATTTAGGGGAGGAGTTTTCACTAGTTTTTCTGTGGGATGTGTCCTCCTAAATGACTTGTGAGGTTTTGATAGGCATTAACCCCCTAGAAAGTCAGAAATTTCTAAAAGGCTATGTGCCCAGTAGTTTTCCAATACTTGTCTGATAAGCAGCTTTGGAAAACATCTCCCTTTTTTTTAGGAATCTAGACCTGCTTTGGGGAAAATCAGTCTCAGTTTCTGTTTTTCATAACTATGACCCTAACTTTAATCTTCAAAATTTACTGTGATGCATGCTCTTTTTTCTTCATAGTGGCATGGGTCAGGATGAAAAGGCGAATAATCAAAGAGAAGCAGAATCTCAACTTGCATTGGTGAAATTTTATCCTGTTTATTAACTCTGCTCTGTGAGCCACAGTATATTGTGCTTGGATCTTGTAACACTCAATTTTAGAAAATAATAGTCAAAGTGAGTGTTTTAACCGGAGTATGCAGGTTTTAATATAAAATGTGCCTTTCCTTTAAATTGATTGCAAATGTACTTTCAAATATTTTACTTTGTAAAAAGAATTCTTGGAGGAAGTCCAGTGACTGGTACTTTCCAGCTAGCTAAATGCAGATAATTCCCCTTTTAAATATGCCTTGAAAGGTTTTGCAAATCCTGGCTGTATCGTTTGGAGCAATGGCCTGTATGAAAAAGCGCGAGTTAATCCTTGCATCTCTCACTCCTGTGCGAAAGGTGAGGTTCCCATGTTGAAGGTGAGACAGAGGATCTGGCCTTGGCGTTGACTGCAGGGAACACACACGTGCTGCAGACACGTAGTGTGAACAGCGGTGGTTACAGCTATGCAGTCCCTCCCTTAAGACTGAGGCTGCTCCTTGTCCTAGCTAATCCTATGGAAAAGCTGCAGATGATAATAATAATAAAAATAACAACAGAGAACTCAGAATCTTTTATTATGTATATGACACAACTCTTCCCGGACTGTAATGCTTCTGTAGGTGTCCACTAACCCCAGGGTTTTGGTTGGTATAGACAGAAGAGTTCAAGTGATTTGTTAAAGCTCATTCAGAAATGCAGGGGAAGAGAGGAACCTGGATTTCAACCTCCAGCTCAAAGGACAAATGGACCCTCTTTGTGGTATAGGCATTTCATGAGGTGAACTGAAAGCTGCGTTTCTTTCATCCTATATTATTTGAATCTAATGAGAAAATGGGGGATAGTAATCCATTAAAGTAATTTTCTGTAGCACCTGCTTTTGACTAAGTCTCTCTCTAATGGTGTTGAAAGAAGCCAATTTCTCCTTTCTGAAATATTCAGCAAAGCCTTCATCAAACAGATGGGTGAATATAGGCATGATTTCCATCTTCATTAAATTAACGTCAGCTATTTAAAAAATCAGTCCTTTAGTAACGTATAAATATTTTCTTCTTGAAGTAACAGCTTGATTTTCCCCACAAAGACTGGTTTCTACTTTTTGTAGTACGAGCAACTTCTGATGGAAGAGCTGCCAGTGCATGTATACTTGCAGATGTGCTCTTCGATAAGACTTAATTAACCATCTTAGTAATTTTCTACTTAATGTGTTTTTAACATTCTTCAGAGCTTGAAGTGAGATATATCTGGGTTAAAGAATACAGGCTAGCTATTGGTAATCTTGCCTTGATGATCATTTAGTTTGAGTTTGGCTAAATGCAATACAGAACATAATTTTCCCAAACCTGCCTATTCTTAGTCCTGCAAAAGAAAGTGTATTCCTTAGTTTTCACTCTATCAGCTCTAGCAAATATGTGTTTATTTTAAAAAATATATATTATTGAGTCTGCAGTTTTAAAATAAGTTTTACTTTATTTAAAACAATTTTTAAACCTCTCACTTAAAATGGTGGTAAAATTTTTTTGATGGGATGGGCATTCTGAAACAGATACATCAACAAAAAATATTTTCTTCTGACTTCATGTAGAGGCTCAGGCACTGTGCCACTGCTTACAGCAAGTCAAGAAAAGCAGTTTTCTGTCTGACTGCCCAGTTCTATAACCATGCACAAGTCCCAGCCAGCAGCTGCTTCAGACTGCGGTTGTGCAGAAGGGGAAGAGTTGTCAACATCAGTGACTGCACAGAGCCTGGGAATTTCACACATTCACCCTTGCAGGATGTTATGTGACATGTTGGCTCTATACATCTTTTTGCTGCTGGGAGAAATGGAAGAGAAGAGGATAAAAGCAAGAACAACAAAACCAAACAAGCACTGGGAACCATTAGACCTGTGTGCTGGGGCTGTGTGCCTGGCCCCTGCCGACTTCTCCCCTCAACCAAATCATTATGTTTCATTAAGGCTTTCCAGTTAACACTTGTTTGTGGTTCATGCAGCAGAAAACAATGTCTGGTTACAAACACAAGATATTAATTCTCATGAAGGTTCTGCATTTACTTTGGGTATGGGTGGGTAGGTTTATACAACAAATTCATTTGTACCAGAGAATATACTTTTAATGTTCCATTTTAGAGACAGAACACAAGCCTATGTTTTCATATTGTTCAAAGACTTCCCTGCCCGTTTTGCTAACAAACCTGGGAACAGGTTCATCAGAAGGGACAGGTTGTCAGTGGTGGGAAACAGACATCAGTTTTGAGGGTCTCATGCAAACCTTGGAGGTAGTGCCTTGTATGCATGTGCTGGCGTCCTTCTATCCCCGCTCATCCTCTTCATGTCCATTTGATGGAGGTGGAAAAGATAATGAGTCTGATGGGCTCTTCCTCCTGAGTGGATTGGTGGTCATTGCCCACCAGGCAGATGCTTTCAGCTGGGTTCTGTCTGCCATCCTACTGTCCAACTTGGCAAGCTTCAGCAGCACATGGAGCTATCAGCTTTATTAAAGTATATTAAAGTACATCTTATGATAATCAAATCAGTTATCTAGGAAACTTCTTCTCTAATTGCTTGAATTGTTTTTAGATTGTAAGGCTGCACTGGTAGTACTTATCTTGTTAAAGCTCTTAATAGGGATGACTGAGGTAGATCATAGAGAAAATGCCTGCTGCCCTTCATGTTGCTTCTTCAGAATAACAGCCGTGATATACTCCATGTCCTTCACCCACCTGTGTCAGTAGGAGCCAGGGCTCTGATGAAAAACATGGATTGCTTTTGAACTTACTGCCTGAAAGGTGATGATTGCTCAAGAGGTCTGTGGCAAGGTATGAAGTATCAGTATATCTGCATTTCTATACAGCTCCTTAAATGTGCCATACCGTCACGTTAATGGATCCTGAAAAGACAGCTTTGCATATTCCCTCTCAGGTTTCCAATCTGGTAGGCCTGTGTAGCACAGATAGTTGCTTTCTTTGACCAGAAGTCAATCCTCTTTTGCCATGGTTCTACCTTCAGCCCATTTCTCCAGCACAGCCTATCTCCCTGTAAGCTTCATTTGCACAAGGATACAACAGGAATCACTGATTTCTATTTTTCTCTGTCTGTGATAGATGCAGACACTAAAATTCCCTGAAAGGGGCTCAGAGGCAGCAGGAAAATCTTGGGGGAGGCAGTTCTGTCTTCAGAGCCCCAGGATGATATTCGTGATCTGCTCTCCAAATCAGATCAGACTGATCTTTTAGTGCCCACCCCTGAACTGGAAAGAACTCATGAAGAAAAGTGTTAAAATGTTCTCATTGAGAGCAGTGGTAGGTGGAAATAGGTAATGATTGCTTACATATACGCAGTAAAAACTTTTACAGTATTTTTACCATGAGAAATTTAAATAGGTCTCTTTCTCCTTTCTTCAAATGATAAATGAGAATAATTTCAGGTTAACAGCTGCAGGGTCTGTTCTGCTGTAGATATTCCTGCAAAGCCTCCATTAGCTACCTCGATAGGAGCAGCGTGTGTATATCAAAGACAATAAAACCTTTAAAGCCTGCCATAATTTGCCTTTTTCCCCTCATTATGCACACACATGCACCATCAGTACTACTGGAAATTGTGCGTATTATTGAAACAAGGGAACCTTCTGTATGGGTATGTGTGATTATAAATAGGAAGGGGAAAAAAACAAAATCTCATTCCAGGGAAAAAATGCTGATTTTAAATAGGAAACAACTGCCAAATCTCTTCTGATGTAATCTCTAGTATTAATAATACACTTATAAAAATGGTAAATTGGGGTCTGTATAAATTAAAATACTTTAAGCTGATTTTTTTCAGGTTTTCTTGAAAGATGTTGTATTAGATAGAGGAGAACCTGACCATAGAAAATAGAGCCTCTTTCTCAATATGTTTTATATCTTTTTCAAATATCCAAAAGAATGACTTTTTTTGTCATTTCAGCTTCTAATATAAAGTCACAGAAATACTCTGTAACAAGTCTGATTTGTTGGCCAAACAAGAGCTCAACAGATTATTAGACAAGTAATATAAGTTTTCAATAGCTGTTGAACTAAAAATGGGATGTTCCAAAATGACAAATCATCATTGGAGACAAAACTAAACAAGTAATACTGCTTATCAGAGCACTGTGATTCTGCCTATTGTAATATTTTTAAGTGATGAATTTCACAAATAGTTGGAAAAATCTTTAAACACAGCCTTATGATATATTTCATAGACAAAGAAATGTTATGTTAATTTATAGGAGATGTAAAAATACGTAAAGAAGAAAATATAACAATAGGTGATATGTTTGCCCTTTTAACTCCATAAAATTAACTTTTCAGTGCAAAATTATGGCATAGTATTCTTGGAAGCTAGGGTGATGGTAATACAGGTAGGAAAAATTCTTTCAAACGGAAGCATCATCTATTATGACTGAATATACTTTATTTCCCTTTTTGTCTTCTGGTCTGGTCTCTTGTCATGCATATTACAAAACCTGTCAAAATTAACTGGGAGATGTTCTGCAAATTTGCCTAAAACTGCCGGATTGTTGCTAGAAAAATCAATAGTCCTGCCAGATTGTATCCGCATGTGCATGTGGATGGTCCTTGTCTCTTGTGAAGGAGACTCCTAATTAAACCAACCAAATTTAAAAAAAGTGGCTCTCCAGGTAGCACAGCCACCGATCAGGAGCCAGTGGTGTCCAACAGCTCTGTGTGCCCCAGCTGAGCGACTCCGCGGATTTTCAGAGAACTCACAGCGAAACTCCCGCTATACACGTGCACATCCACGTACCTTACTTATTATCCTCAAAGGGATCCCCACTAGGGGATGTCGCTCTTGAATTATATACCTTTACACTTTATTCTGGCCCCTTCCCTGTTGGAGACTTTAATGCAATCTTTTTTTTTCTTTTCCCCCAGCCTAGACATCTGTTTTCATAAATTTTGAGAACATATGCCACTTGTCAGATTTGATTGACATTGTTCAAGAGGTGTAAAGAACATTAGGTGAGGATGGACATGGAAAGTTGTGTGGTCAGTATAATTCTGAATATTAGAAGGAAATCATATGGGGTAAAAATGGGAACTCCAAACTATTAGGATTTTTATTGCTTCTAATGCTGGCAAAACATCAGTCCAAGGGTGGCTGCAGAGGTTGCCGATTGCTGCTCTTGGTTGTGAGCGAGCATTTCATTCATCTGAGGAACGGGTCTTTTGGGCCTTTTCCATGTCTCCCCAACACCTTGCTAGGCATTGTTGCTGGAGGATGGAAAGGACAGCCTGCCCTCTTTCCACGAAAGCCCATCCTGTTATGCCTTCAATGTGTGAAAACCACATGGTATATTATAATGAACTTATAAGGTGACAAACATTTTGAAGAACCCAAGTGCAGAACCACATATTTAATTACACAGTGCAGTGAGCCCTTGTCTGCGTCACATGCAGCTCTCAGCTGTTCTTGAAATCCAAAATAACCCATGGAGATATGGCATAAGAGACAACCCTGGCTTATGCAAGATGATTATATTAGACTTATTTCTAAACTCTGCTAGGTAGGGGAAAGGGAGCCAAGCTGATGTTTGAGAGTTGTTATATTTTTGGGGGGAACTTTAGGAGGCAAGGAGAAAATATGGGAAGGACTCGAGATGGCTGTGAGACTGCTCTAACTTTCACTAGGAGGTTTGTAGTTTTCCACCTGCCCCAGAGACAGCGGGATGGCAGGTAATGTAAACCTACTTCTGGTCCTACACAGAGTCCTAACCCACCCACAAGTAAAAGTCACCATAAACAGGAACCAGTAAATACATCATGTAAAATTAATGTTCAAACTGTGTGAGGCATAACAACATTTGAAACAAAATATTGCCGGTGCCTATAGGGAAAATGAAGTAGTTTGCTTGGATTCAACATGCATTCGAGTTCGTTATATTTCTTCTATTTAGTGCACAGTCTGCCAGTGGATGTTTTTGTGTTGTTAGACCCAGAGAGAAGTGTTTGCTCAGCAGTGTTTCAGCCCCTACTACACCTGCTGTGTAATGGGGCATGGTCTTTGTTGTCTCAGGCAAGCCTTTTCCACAACAAAACTGTATGATTGGGTTTGTTTTCATTGCCAGCAAGGAAGCAGACTGTTTTCTTCTCATTGGTAATACCACTGTTAGTGTTTCTCACTGCAGACCCAAGGCACCTTCCATAGCTTTCTTAGCAGAGAAGATGGGAAATGTAGAATCTCATTCATAGATCAGGATAAATTGCAAGGTAGTGTATTACTTTTTTTTTTTTTTTTTCTTCTTTTATTTCAGTGGGTTTTTTGTATGAGCACTACTTAAGCCACCTTCTCTTCATTTTGAATGCCATTATCTATATTCTGTTGTATTTTCACTTCTTCTGGAATAACAGAGTACACCCAGCCAGGGACTGGTAATGTGTGTCTGGGCTATTTCCTAAGAATAATGTTTTCTGGAGAGTAACAAAAGAATGACCAGTGAGCCCATAAAGTGCCCTTCCACCCTTGTGTCCCTTCACAATTAGGAGCTGCAGTTCAGCAGGACAGATTGAAGCAGGTGCTTGAATCTTTTCCTGTTGGGCATCACATATATTTAAATCTTATTGGAACTAAAATTAAGCTCTTTGCTCTATTAAGGCTTATAAATACAAGCTTAATTACCCAAAGAGTACATTTAGCAAGAGGCAGAAGAAACTCAGCAGACAAAAGGCAAAATTAGGGCTATAAGTAAGCTTATCGGAATGGTAGCAGTATTGCACACACACTGCTTTTTTCATAGGCTCTTCAGAGCAATAGATAAAACACAGAGAAGCTGTCATGTAAAGGAGCTGGTAATTGAATCAGACCACACGTGTAATATCTGAGACAAAAGGTTTATTTTTAGGAGAAATAGGGCAGTTTGGTGGTATTTTGGGAAACCATCCGTATAAGAGTTCATGGAAGATGTGTGCAGAACGATTTAAAGATGAAAAAGGTCCAGCAGTGACACCGATAGCACCATTGCAGCACTCGGGGCTGTCCTCTCCCCTGGGAAGCTCTGTGCTGTCCGACCCTTTCCTTTCCTTGTGCCTCCCCAAGCCTCAGGCTCCTTTTATCCTGCCTGTGGTGGGGATCCAGGTTTATATTTTCCAAGCCACTTTTTCTTGCAAATAACCTCCCTTTTCTCCACATTCCCTCAGTCCTTTTTCTACCCAGCTTCTCTGCTCGACACACTTGGACTTCTCCGGTGGCACCATCCTTTCTTCTTTTCTAAATGCAGCCTTCTACTCTACTGCTCTTTCATAGATCTTTGCCACTTCCTACTCCTTTCTTACCCTATCACAGTGTGCTGCTGGCTGTATTATTTCTGAGGCTTGCAAATCCCTGTGAGGTGGCTTTGATTTTAAAATACAGCCATAAACACTTTACTTGGATGTTTCATTCAGCTCCAGCTGGAGAAAGGCATGATGATCTGCTGTCACAATGTCTCTCCAGGATGCCCTTAAGGGCTGGTTTGCTAATTTTCCTCTGTTTTACAGCAGTCATGTCATTCACAGGTATGTAAAACCATCATTTATAGCTGATATTAAGGCATACCTGAACATGGGGCAGTTATAGCAGGACGATTTGAGTCCGTCACTACTGGAGTTCACTGAAGATGTAAATTTTGGATCTGGGCTCTGTAAATTCCCAAACCTTCGTGCCCCGTTGCCGCTTCCCTTTGGTGGTTTCTGGTCGTTGTGACTAAAGCCTTCCCTCAAGCACACGCATACAGGTCCTGCTGCTTCCAAGTGCATCTGGAGGAAGAATTAGTCCCATATCCACAGAGAGTTCGGTTTCAGCACAACTCAAACACATTTTGCTTGCATGTGTCCCTTATTACCTCCATCACGTTGGCACGTGTCCTTTATTTCTTCCTGCCTTCCTCCAACCTTAGGCTGAATAGTGCAAGATGAATCACCGATAAAATGGTATTTTAGGAAAGAATATGAGAAGCAAACTTAAGTTCATTGTATAAAGAGAACAGATTCTGCCTCCTGACAGGACCAATATGGAACTGCTTTCTTTCTAACAGGTAATCTAATCAGTAATGTCACAAAACGGGTAGTAACACATCAGAAAACATCTTCTAGAAAGGAAACACATTGCTTGGAGGTGTTGCACCCAGGTATTAAGGGCAGATCATAATTTTTAAGTACATTTCAGTAATCTGGAAGGTACTGTTTAATGAGCTGATGATAGGGCATTCATACACATGCTCATCCATTAAACTTACACTACAGAGAAAGCAAGGACAGCTGCTGAAACACATCTGTACCATTTAGGGGTTGAGGAAGGGTTATTTAGTAAAAATAAAAAGAGAAAAAATATGCATAAATTTGAGGAGATGGTGTTGTGTTCATAACTTAGCACTTCAAAACGCCAGCAATACAAGTTGTTTATTTAACACTAATGTATTGTGTGAGGAATACACACACACGCATATATATAAATTCTAACACAATTGACTTTGTTTTTAAAGGAATTATTTTCTTATTCATGGTTTGTTTTACTTTACTTGCTTGTAAATTATTTTGGCAGGATCTGGTGAAATGTAATAAGGGAAACTGTGCATTTCCATGCATGTAAAACAGGAAAATAGTGTGATTGTGGACAAACAATGTCTTCCATGATAAGTAGTTTGTTTTTCTCACTGTTACTAAACCCTTTGTAACTACAACAGGCATTGTGATCTGAGAGAAATTTGGTGCCAGTGGTGCATTTTAACGTTAGAAGCAAATCTTGATAGCTTGCCTCTACCACAAAACAGATTTGAGGCTGTCAAACAGGAGAGCTGAAGATTTCCCTTGCCTGAAAATCCTTGGATAGACCACCTTTTGTTGAGAACTTCAAGAAAAGAGGGAATATCAGTGGTGGAAGGGGCTGATCAAGCACATGGCACGTCTCTGATCTCTGGTCTTACTGAAACTGTTGTTGCCAACATAAATTACAGCTTCCTGAGGCTGCTCGAAGTTATACTGGGATGGTGGGAGCGTGTTTATAGCATCACGTTGGTTTGGCTCTTCCTTCCCACTGTGCTTTTCTCAGCTGCCAGACCTTAATTACAGACAACAATTAGTGTGGCTACCGCTGCAATGAAATGTTGTTCACATGAATTGACTAACAAATGATACTGTTTAAAATCAGATTTTAATATTTTGCTATGGGTTTCAAAAGATTTTTATTATCTGGGCAAGTGCAAATAGCCCAATTGCAATAATACAGTGCCTTTGTATGTGCTCAGGAACTTGCCTGCTCAAATGGTTGGGTAAATATAGACAAAATGAAATGCCTTGTCCACAGACACACAGAGAGTAATATATCTTTCTTTATAATGTATATATTTATAGAGTGTGATACACAGATAGATGAGCGTTTTTGTGCAGATGTATATCTCCCTTGCTCTCATCCCCCCCTTTTATCTATAAATATCATTTTAAGAGGAAATAGACTTTGAAAGAGGCAAGAGGCTCTAGTAAAGGATTTAAATATGTTGAACTCTCTTTCTTCCACTTTGAAAGGAGTAGTCAGTCATAGCTCTCATTTAAAGTTAAGCTAAGAAATATCTCTGAGGAGAATTTCGAACTCTCTTTCCAAACACCACTGAGCCAAGTATGGTTATTATCTGAATTTAATTCAAGTCATACGAACCTTCATAGTTTTTGCCGTACTAAAGATTTTTTTCCTTTTCAATCTGGCAATACATTCATCAAGTTATGGGCAGACCCCACTCTCATAAAGGAGTAGTTTTGTGAACTTTATAGCTTACAGGGTTTTCCAGGTTCAACACGCATTTATGATTTATTTTTTTTAAAAAGACACACTAAACAGTCCCATAACTGTATAATAACAGAACATCACCATGCAATTAGCCTTGTGTGAGTCATAAATGAGAGAAAAAAGAAAACAGAAGTTTGAAGAATTATCCTTAAATTGCTTTATCTAGAAAAATATTTCAGCCCTTGCAGCAGAGCTCACACTCTCCGCAGCCCCTCTCCTTCCCTGTCTCCTTCTCAGTCCAAGAGCTGGTTTGCCTGGATGAACACAGGTGGTCCTCTACATCCCTGAGTTCTCATTCTGGCTTGGATACTCTCCGAGGACATTTCTCCTCAATTCTCCAGTATTTTGCAAGAGGATAAGAGTAATAATTACCCACCTACTTCACTGCGGTCCTGTCAGGCTGAATCAATGTCTTCTCAGTGCCTGAGACATGTAAAATGCCATATAAAAATGTGAAATAATATTACTTCCCAACCATACAGCCAGAATTTACACTATTTGGAGGAAAGAGGATGAGGGATAATTACAGCCTGAACTTTTAAAATGTACTCAGGAAGGGCATAGTCAGCAGAACAGCAACCACATCCAGGGTCTCCAAAGACCTCTGTGTTTATGGGCACTCCATGGTTAGAGGTCCTGGAAATTTTCCAGACTCCACCTCTACAAGTATGTAGAATATTTTCAATTAATACTGCTTGCAGGAAAGTATGTTGAAAATGCTTTCTCAGCACACTGTGTATCCACAGCCTATTCTATGGATTTTCCTATTTCTCCTCTCCACAAGACCGTGGCTGTATCTGCTGGGCTTTCTGGGCTTTGGCATCGCAGCTGGGTGCTCTTCCGGCACTTTGTTCTGCCCACTGCCCTTTTCAGTGCTCCTGTGAGCCTACTTAGTTTTGATTGTTGTCATATGTATTGGTCTGGATTCATACCCTTTCATTAATTCTCAGTTTAGCGTGTTTATACTGCTCTTCCAGTGGAGCCAGGGTTATCCAATTTCTAAGAAACAGCTATTATTTATCCCTTTGGATACTCCCTGTATTGCCATATTTCAGAATAATTTTCATCTGTATTATATTTCACTGAGTGAATGTTTTAATAAAAATAATTTAGAAGTTATTGTTGCATCATAGCAACACCCACAGCAACACAACAATTTACACGGTTAGCTTGTATGTACCAGAGAGTTGCAAAACGTGCACAAATTGCAATATATTGACAGTAAGGGTAACTAAATGCAAAAAGAACCTATATAAGGACTGAAGCGGAAACCTTGGAACTGAGATTGAACAACAGACTTCAGAGAAGCTAAGATCACAGCAGGCTGCTCAAACCTCTCCCTGCTACACGCCGTGTCCTAGTCCGATCTCTGCAGAGTTCTGGCTTCAGGTTTTTTAAAGCCAGGTTGGGAGTTTAGGCACCGAAATACCATTCAAACGAATAGTCATTCTGTGTGCTTTGGCCTCACCGTTCCATCCTGATGTGGTTTACGATAATGTAATAATCTTCTGTTTGGAGGTATTCCTCCTCGTGTCATACAGCAATGACTTACACATCTATCTATAGTCCAGTGTGATGTTTCTCTAATAAAAGAACAGTGATACAATGAAAATAGTTATGATACACATTTGATAAATAATTTACATTAACCTTTTCTCAATAAATGGCCTAAATACCAGCAAGACGTGCCCAAGGAGGATTTTAAGAGGCAATAATTTTTTTGCATTAGTCCCATAAGAAAATCATCTGGGATCCAGCAGTACATCACTGTTCAAAATGTTTCTTATTAAATTTGCCTAACTTAGATTTAGCACAAACTAAAATTTGGCTTTATAGGTATTTTATAAACTTCTCAGTGGAAAGCCTGAAAGCTGACCTTTGATAATGGTTAAATTCCTGTTTAAAAAGGGGCTGAAGGCTCATAACATGGGCAATTATCTAAGAGCTGGCAGTACTTCTTTTCATCTTTCATAGAGGTGTAGTTGGAAAGAAAGGTATGTTTAACACTTTTATACAATGAGCCTTCTTATTTCATTAAAGTCAAGGGATATAAAGAGCGGATCTCATGGGCTAAGGTGAGGTTGCCTGCTCCAGGGATACAACAGGCTGAGTGTTTTATAAAAAGCGGCCATTCTGCATCTTTCCATACATCCTTGGAGAAGATTAGTACTGTAGGATATATGTGCATATAGTCAGCCCAGGGCTAAGGCTGCCCGGGTGGTCAGATCCTTGCCACGGGCCAGTGGGAACACTGGTGGGTTCACCAGTTCATTAAGCCTCTGATACCAGAACTAAATGAAAATTGCTGTTGCCCTGCACAATTTCCCTGTGCTTAATACGTTCTGTTGAAGAAGGAAAGCAATGAGACATTCTTTCAACAAAGAACCAAAAGCCAACCAATTTTTTTTAACATACTGGAAATGGATTTCAATGCACATGAAGGATAATTGTACCAAAAAACTGAGGAGATGTTACAGATTATCTCCTGGAAACAACCTTTGGGATAAGATCCAGCAGATATGATCAAACATTTTATCATATTGCGATCTCCCCATTAGTTTAGGTTCTGCATTGCTTGAGGATGTCTGTGAATATTTATACCACCACTTTGTTTAAAGCAAGTTTCAGTTCAGGGAAAATCTGAATTTGCTTTTGATTTTGTTTCTCAGGCCCCCAGAATTTGGTAAATCGTTGTGAAACAGAATTTTGGCAGTACAGCTAGAACTTGACTATATAATGAACAGAGGTCTTGTACTCTGGAGACATTTCCAATACTTCACTAGTGCAAACACTGTACGCACACGTGGCACCGTAACAATGCAACCATTGTGTACCTTCAATGCACACTTCATCTGGGGAAAAAAAAAAGATAATTTTTCATAAATAATTTCTTATTTATCAGATTTCTTCATGTGTATGACCCCCCCACCCATATGAATTCTAGTTATACAGGTAGAAATGTTCATATAAGTCCTTTTGTTGTTCCTCTTGCTGTAGTATCTGAGTGTTTCACCATCTTTAACATATTTATCATGAGAGCACCCATGGGAAATAAAGCAGTTAGAAACCTTTATCCCATTTGGGCAGCAACAAAGGATAAATTAAAATGTATGCAAAACCTTTCAGCTAGTTCTGAATTAGGTACCTGTGCTTCTCAGAGCAGGTGTGGGAAGAGCGAGGAAGGCAACCCCTGATGCCACCCGAGCAGGCAGTTCCCACAGCAAGACTGGCACGGACTGGAAAGAGAGAAACCAAGAGCAGGGTTTCCCCGTGCATTTCGTGTTCATGGTCATCACAGATGAACAGAGTGGCTGAGTCGTGCCAGCCCAGTTAGTTCCTGCCCCTGAACAGAGATGAAGTAGGAGAGGGGGAGAGATGAAGGACTCCATCACTACACATCTCCTCACCTCTTTATCATCCTTTGTAGAGATACTCTGGCTTGGGGAGGGGCTTGGATTATCTTAAGAGCAAGAGAGTGTAGAAGGTTAGAATAATTATATACTAGTCATATTCAGGAGAAATTAATGGAAGGTAATGAAAGAGGTATTAATCCTGGCATTATCTTTAGCTATTTACATTTCTTTTCAAATGTACCCTTCTAATTGGTAATTTTTTAATAGGAAATATTTGAATACAGAGTTATTATTGTAATGGAGTTTGCTAGAATTCTTATGGCAATTAGTGTTTCCTGCACCTTGATTTTTGAATACCGATCCCACCATTCTAAGGGAAGAAACCCTGCAAAACGCCCATTGTTAAAAATCAACAGGCTGATTCAGTCTGTTGGAACTGCAGTAGGTTATATTTAACTAAGGCCAGTTAAGTTAATGCACTTTATGTAGTAGAACAAAAAAAACAGGAAGAAGTTGTTTGCTCATTGGCTCATTTTCTTTTCCCCAAATTCCAGCTTTGGAAATAATATATTAAAGCAATCATTGTGCTTTTTGGGTTTATTTTGGCACAGCCTGTACTGAATACAAGTTATTGAAAAGGAAAAAAAAAATGGGTCAAAGCTGATGTGACCTACACCAATAAAAAAACCTTGATATTCAGTCAAATTCTGGTAATATTGAGATCAATATAAAACCTCTCCATTACTTCAGGCTTTATTCTGAACTTCTGTTGCCTAGTTTAATGCAAAATCTTTGTTGCAGAGTGATCATAAGGGTGTCACAATGATCTATACTGATAGAATAGATATTCACTTGCAAATTTATATGTGTCTATAAAACATACAGTGTGTGTATATATAGGTAAGGACATTATACAGAAGTCGCAAGGTATGTAGTGCTTCACGAGAAACTGGGGAAAGAGTAACACAGAAAGTGCTACCTAGCGAGGTGTCTCGAGATATAAATAGCTCTTACTGAAAATATAACAAAGACTGTGTTGTGCTATCATGTGCTTGGATCAATCAGGATATGAGCAAGAGAGCAACCCCATTACATACATTTCTCAAATGCTGAAATACATATTTCAAAATCTCTCTGTATGTATAAAAATAATATTTTATTTGTATACTTATGCTAAAAATAGCTTTTGCCACTTTTTTATGATTAGAAACAGTACAAGAGAACACACTGAATTGCTGTTATGTGTCACTAGTAATATTTTTGTTCCTTCAGCAAAATGTAAAACTTATTATCATACCTAGTATTTTTAAGCACTTTGATTACATATGTTAATTATTAAACACTAGTATTTCATATAATTTTGAACTTGAAATATGAATGCTTTTTAGAGCAGAATGTGTTCTATCAATCTGGGCAATTTTACTTAAAGACTGAAAAATTATACATTTTGTTTTCCTTGGGACTGTATTTCAGTATAATCACTTGAGATTGTGGTGTTAGGTCCAGGTCTGAGCAAAATCCCAAGAACGTCCTACTGTAGAAAATCTCATCTCATTTCATCTTGTTTTGGATCCTGTAATTGCAGAACACTGCAGCAGCTCTTCCACCAGCTCGGATGTGCTTCCTAGCAGACTGTAAGGCAGAACTAAACTTCCACTCAGCTTCTACTTAGATCTCTCCCACCTCCAACATAATGCCTTGTGCAGGGGTGAGAGAAGCTTTAGGGAGTAGAGAGAGATTTTTCATTCTGATCCTCAGTCAACTAGTAGACATGATTCATAATTGACCCTATGTATAATAAATAGAATTTTTTCACAAGCTGTAAAAATTAGAATTTAATTTATCTTCACTCCTAATTAGGTGCATTAAAATTAGTTGGGAGTGGGGTGTTCTCAATCTGCATTCAGGGCTTGCATTTTGGGGCTTGGATCTGAAATTTCAGTTTGAGCTGTCTACAGGTCTCCTGCAGCCTTCCAGGAGAGCTTATGCTTTTCTTTTCCTGCAAAAGCAGCCACGTGGCCCTGAGCCAAGTTTTCCTTGCTAAGGGCTGAATGAACCTTTCAGACACTCTTGGCGGACCTCACATTAATACACACGTGTACCAAGAGGAAAAAATAATCATGAGGACGTGGGGCAGATGAATGGAGCTGTGGGCCAGTTTTAGTCCCCAGCTTCACAAGTTCCTTGATCGTTTCCTAAGCAATTAAGTGGGTGTAAGATCTGACCACTGATTTTCCTCCCTTCTCTTTGACCAAGGCTATTTTCTCTGTTGTCTTACTATTCCTTGCTGAAGTTACTTGCAATCCTACCGTTCCACAGGCTGTTTTTGTAGCAGTCTGCCTGCCCAGAGTCCCTTGCCATAGCAGCCCCAGGCTCCCTGGGAACAAAGTCCTTAAAATCTTATCCCATCCTTTCCTGTTATTCAGAGCCCGCTTTGTTGGGTCCCTCTTCCAAACTGAGCCTTTTTAGGTAGTCCCACAATTCATGCCAAGCAGCATCTCTTAAAAGAAAAGTGGATGCTTAAAAATAGGTCCTCATTACTGTACCCTTAGCTGTCTTTCAGTCCTGCTGGATGTCTGTGTAACAGAACCATTATGTTAAACAAATACATGCTCCACATATTCAAGGTCATGTTGGTTAGCTCTCTTCTAATCACCTAGTCTGTTGCTGGATAGGGCTTGTATCTGCAACAGAGGAAAAGCATCTTGATTTGTAAATACGTAAATAATTTAATGTGGTCGTGGAAAGAAAAGGAATTTAACCAAGTACAGCTCTCATAATGTTAACTAAATGCCCATGAGAACAATCTGGAGCTGTAAAAAAATTCTGACTTTTTTGTTGCTTAGCTAGCAGTGTTTGGGAATATATTTTTGATTAAACTTTACTGTGTCAGCAATATACCTATGGTGGATGTTTGCTGATGACAGCTCAGGACCTACCTGAGTCCTGGACCTGGAAAACATTTCCAAAACTTGGACCTTCGGAGAAAAGAGGAGAATTTGAAAATGCATGCAAGGACAAGAGATTTCAATGCAATTGTATCTCTGTTCCTGTCAGATTAGACATGCATGAAGTCGCTTTAGCGTTTAGTACACACCTCAGTACATCTGCAAAGTGCGCTTTATCGGTGAGCAAGGGCGTTGGGGTTGCTGCAGTATGCCCATCTCATGCAACGCAGGGTTCAGCTGTGCAACTGTCATTTCTAGAAAGACATTGTTGGTGGTTACTCAGCAATCTCTGTGCCGTGCAAATACTATCTGGAGACATAAACACATTCGCCAGTTGAGATCCCAGTAGGAAAAGCTACATGACCAAATCTAAGTCCCAGCCTGAACTGCACATTCAGCCCATTAACTGCATCAGCAGCAATCTGTGGTGCAGGTCTATAAAGCATACGGCAACCCTCCAGCCAAGACCTCATCTGGAAAAGTACCCAGACTTTTCTCTCTATCCCAAACACCGCCATTTATTTTCCCAATATGTAATTATATTTTGTGTATCAAGTCTTATTATGCTATTGTTTTAAACATAACCAGTGGCATAATGGGACTTTTGATTCCCATTTCTTACTTCTTTTTTCTGCGGTTCTTGAACGTGCATAGGTGGCTGCTTATGTGACACAGCCAGCCAGCCACTACTTTAAAAGCTGGTGTTTTGCTTTCATTTGTGTACTTAAATTCTTTTAACACTAGAGAGTTTTCTTACAATAAGATACACCTGAATATCTTTAAGAAACATCTTAAATGTCTATGCAGTGAATTTAACCAAAAGCTCTCTTGCTTCCTCCTAGGTTTTTATGGCTATCAATTAAATTTATTATACGGTAATGAACCATGCAGGATCTAAAGTGACCCAGGATTTACTTTAATGGATCATTAACTTGTCAAGTTCCCCCTTCTTCTGTCTCCCTCCTGATATTTTCTGGTCTTGCCAGAATTTTCATTATCCTAGCTATTAATCCATTTATTAACTTTGGACAAGGATATATTTCATTAATGAACACTTAAAAATTAATGATCACACAAATTACAAGTCTGCTGTAAAAGAATAGAATACAAATAGGCTCTTTGGGATGTGAATTTTATTTACACTCCAAATGAATGGCACATGGACAGTGGCTAAAACTGGTGGCAAAATCATAGTCATTCAAAAGTCAGTTCAAACTATTTAAAGTTTTCTCCTGACTTTAGTCGCAGATTTACAGAACTCAGTCTTACAGACAATTATTAAAATTATTATCTCTCCATAATGTTACTTTAGAAATAATATTGTAGATCAACCACAAAAGTAACTTCCATAAAAATGTCAGCTGTGCCTTTCATTCTTGTAGGCTTCAAAGGAAGAGATTTGAATTGCAGTTTGGTCGGAATAAAACACTGAAGCCGGTGTAGCTACCGGCTACAAAACCTCCCATTTTGTCCCTGGTTTTCCTAGAAAGTATGACCAAATGTTTAGGACCTAGTACTGCTGAATGTTTGGAAAATATATGTAATAGGAATCACACTGGTACTGCCTGCTCAGATACCAACCCACAGTATGCGTGCAAAACAGGGGAAAATCATTAAACCAGATGATGAGTGAAATAATTTGTGGTTTTATCAAATAACTTATTTATAATCTGTAAATAATCAATTTATTTTCCTTTTTTGTAAACATTTCCCAGAAGATACTACTGGGAAAATAGCTGAATTGACACACACACACTCATTACTTTCTTATGGCTGTGCTATTCATCGTGCCTCCTTTGAGACAGCAGTGTCCCAGAACAGCTACCCGAGAGTCAACGGTTCTGTGTTAGCCGCATTTCAGGAGAATCAGGCAGACTATTTTTTTTTTTTTTCCTCTTTTCTATTTTGATCCATTCATAAATGTGTTACTGTTATGGATTTGGGGGTTTGCACATATGTTAGCATTCATATCAGTTTACATCACAAATTATTATCACTTTTGCTCATACAATATCAGCCCTGTACAAGTTATAAATATCTAATAGGAGTAAATGATGTATTTTGTTATTTCGCATTCATGACAGATGTCATAGTATCTGTGTTATACTGCAAATGAATACAAAGTGACTTAGTTTTGTGCTTGTCTGATGAGACTTGGAAAGAGCAATGGAAATTTGGATGGTTTCTGGTTTCATGGAGCTTGAGTACCGAACACTGTGGAAATGTCAGTGAACTAGTATCTACATGTTGGCGTGCACGTTCCAGTCTAAGAAATTGTTTTGTCATCTAATTTGCTAATTTGATTGATTTTGGAATTTATTAATTAATTTAGTTTGCTGTGGATTTGATCTCTTCTTGAGTAGAAGGATTTTTTTCTGGCTGCTAAGATCAGTAGACCTACAGCATCCTGATGTGTCCTGACTTCATGCCAGAGGGAAATCTGGGTACAGACCAAGTTTTTCACAATATGTTGTGTTCCATGAAAAGGAAGCCCCAACATGTTCCTTATAAGTCAGCCACAGCATGACCTGGCCAAGTCCCCAGTCTGACCTATAGGAGAACAAGTCTCCACGCAGAGGACGCGGGAGAGTATCCTGAATACTTAGCATAGACGAAGTCTATATCATGCAATGTTGACAGCAATACTTATAACACATTATAAAGTATGGACTGTGCATGAAGGACTGTTATACCAGCCACAGCAAGAGGAAGTTATATAAAACGTGCATAGTTTATCTCCCCTTGAGCAGAATGGCTTTAATCTAGCAGATGTTCCCCACCTTTCTGACCAATAATAAATAGCTGGAAAGTGTGTCTTCGTCTAGAGTATTCTAGTGCATCTTCTGAATCACTCGCGTCTACACTGTGGCTACTTTTCTTTTACCTTATGTGGATATTCACTCAATCACACACGGATTTTTATATTTCTAGCAGGGCATATTAATCTTAGCAACATCTGAACTTGCTGGATCCAGGAGCGCTACCCTTGGTACTGGTTTTATGTGAATGCCTCTAATAAATTCCATCTATAAGCTTCACTCTATTCTTATAGTATCTATATCTGTGAGTTAGCCTTCTAATGAACATGAAACTACCTCAGCAAGTCCATGACCTAAAAATGACCTGCAGTCATCTCATAAGCATTTGTGCTCAACCACATCAGAAGTTATTCTCCCTTTCCAACAACTTATAGACCAGTGGGAATAAGGAAAGCACTTTTCCCCATAATCCCTCGCATACAGGCTGGAGGCAAGCAGTCTCAAAAGGGTCCAAGGTTTCAATGCTTTCATCTTGGGGCAACACAGAACTACTTAAGAGCTGCATTTCTGTCTTGCTCATTTTATTCATTTCAGGGATTTAATGCAAATTCCTGGCATCATTTCAAAGCATGTTCTTTAAGTTAATAAAATTATAATATTAAAAGGAAAATAATAATGTATTCTCAGTGCTATAGCTCCATTGTGCAGATTGGTGGGTGGACCTTCTGCCAGGTCACCTTTGTTACATTTAATAGCAACCGTAGATCTCAAAAGCTCATGCAAACTGTAGAAAATTAATAGCAATAAGACTAGTAAATTCTAGTTTGATGGTATTTATTATTTTTTGTTTTCTTTGAAGATATTTGCTCCCTCTTGGAATAAACAGAAGGAACAAATAAGAAGAATGTTGTAACATGTTTACCGAAGTTAGGAGGCCTGAGTGTGGGATTCAAAGGTGGCAGTCTGTAAAACAGTGTTGTTTTTCTCATCTGATGCTCTAGCGAACTCTACTGCATTTCTGAGCAAGGTAGTGGCACCATGTACATTGTGGATAGCAGCAGTACCAGCTCCTGACTGACAGCAGTTCCCAAATGCCTGTAGTGTTAACGCAGGTGATGTTATGATGCTCAGACCTCTGGTTGTTGACGTTATGACGTAGTGTAATAGCTAAATGCTTCTCTAGACGTCTGAATCGGATGAGAAAGTTCACTGTTTTTCTTTAGTCCTTGATCTTTGCTACTACTTTTCTGATGGATTTGAAACGCCTATTTACAGAGCCTGCCTTAGAGCACCTGAAACAGAAAGGGATGTTTGTTACTGCTTCTCGACGGTAGGCCCTTCCAGAAAGGATTCCTCTGCATGAGAAAACAGCTAAAGACCTTTTAGAAGCATTTCAAAAAACCCAGAGAAATATGGGATTATTAGACAACTGCATTTTATTCTCTCCTTGATGTGTTTTCAGAGATTAGCTCATCATTTCTTAATTCTTTGTTCTCACTCTCCTCAGGTTCAGAAGTCCTCGATGCCCATATGAGAGCAACTAAGGATGCTAATTTTGTTTTTTGTCTAGTAATAACCTTGTTTCTACCAAGCTTTTAAGACCCTGTAATTTGCATAATCTTTCTTCAACAGCAGACAAAAACAGAATAAAGCCCAAATTTGAGAGTCAACCTTTCTAAGATTAAAGGAAAGAGAAACTGTATGCTTAAATTGTCAAAATGTTTCTGCAGAATGGGTAACTATTGAAATACTTCAAGTTAAAACTTAATCTTCTTTCATCTTTCTCCATATCATCACCTGTGCTACTGCCAGGGCGGAAATTTTTCTCTGAGTGTTTGGATTGTTGTACCAGAAATGGTTTTATTTATTTACTAGATAAAATATCCCTAAAGGTCACTTGTCATCATGAATATAATTTGCAGAAATCTGACGGCTTCTTCCCTAGAAGTTTATCTCTCTTTATTGCCCTACTGGTGATCAAATAATTTTAGGAATAGAAAAAGCTGAAAAACTAGAGTGAATCTGAAAATTCTAGCCGTTGGGGGTACCTTTAACACTTCAGGTGCTAAGTAATAAGAAAAAAAGACGCTAAAAATTTTAGCTGATGTAGCACTTAGGATATCATACATACTAGAACAATAGAACATCCATGTCTTACCTCAACAAAGTCATGCTGCATTGTAGATATGCAGAGGTGCTTGCAAATAATTTAGTTTCTGCAATTTACGTAAGTTAAATAAGATTTTCCTCTAATAGATGGAACACCTGTTACTATTGCCTAAGATACAGATTAGTACTCCTTTCATTTAATTTGTGTTTCAATAGTTATTTAATCTGTGTAAATTAATTTATAATCCCCTAAGCCTTATTTGTATTACATTATTCTTTATTTATTGATTGATCCATGTGGTTAGGATGTAGGTAAAGTTCTTTTCAACATATTGTTGTGAACACTTGCTTTTCCTGGGATGCTCCTGGTCCCAGCTTACGTGAGCGGTACGCCAATTTGTGTTTCTAAGGGGCCAGTGGCTAGAAAAGACACCAGAACCCTCTAAAATGATCTGGAGGAAGGATTTGCCTCCTGTCAGTCAGGTTCTTTTAAAGACTATTTTTACAGTAGTTTCTATACATAAAGCAAGAAAAAAAAATGCTTTTTGCTTTAACTTCAAAGGGAGTCTTTCTGCCCTCAACTTCTTTTTGTAACAATGAAGTGCCTAAAATGCAAATTATTTGGGGGCTAGAAAGTGCCTCTCCAGCCACAGTACTGAAGAAATTCCAGTAGCAATAATTAAGTAATAATCTCATCAATTGTGCTGATTTCTCAAGCACTAACATACAAAGGGATCTGAATTGGTCATGGGTCCCCACAGCTGTAACAAGAAAAATATTCGAAATATTATATTGTTAGCATAATTTCCACAGCAATAAAGGAAAATATCTTGTTCCTGGCCCCCACATGATGGAAATCTGCTTTGCACTATAGAAATCTCTGAAGTTTCATGGAACTGAGACCTTAGACGTTCCCAACAAGTGTGGCTGTGAGGGTCTCCATGTCCCACAGCCACATGGCAAACTTACTGGAAGTGGGACATTTCGTATACTGTAGGACTGAGCAGCAGACACGAGGACATGCTCACATGGCACACTGTGAGCAGACATGCACTCACTTTACCCACGGTCTGAGCTGACCGAGTGCCACGTTGCTGTGGTTAGTGTGGCACTGAGCCCGTGCTGACACCGTGGGGAGAGGCAAAGCATGCCACCTCTGCTTGGCACTGTGCAAGCACCTTCACGCCTTTGGGCAGCTTGCAGCATGGGCACAACGAAGTGGTGGTTTTAAGGTCTCACGGAGGTAAGACATAAGACCTCAACATAACACTTTACTTGCTGGTGTTATCCTTCCAAAGATTTACATCCTCAGCTTAGCTCTGCACAAGTTTGTTGCAGGAGGGAGGAACGAGGGGACTCTCCTACCTCACAAGCCAACACACGTGCAACATGGAGACATCCCACCGCACCCAGGTTAAACCTACTCCTGGCCGTGCAAGAGCCTCACGCAAGGGTTGAGTTGAGGTAAAGGCTTTGCATTTCCCCTCCGTGCAGTTTGACTCGGGCACGCTCCAAGCTCCATTGTGCCAACGGTCCCAGAGCAACAAAGCATTTGAGCTCAGAAGTAAGGGTGAAATTTCAGGGCTGCTAATCATTTTTAGAGCACCTGGGTGTCAAAATTCCTCTGAAAATTGTAGCTCAAATTTTTGTATTGCCTAGAAATTCCAAAACTACTTTTGTAATATCAATGACTTATTCTGTAGGGAAAAAGAGCTGACTCCCTTAGAGATGTGTATTCTAATATTCTTTAATAATGACATCTAGAGAGTTGAACCTTCAAATATGGCAATATTAGTGTGTTAGTGTATGTGAAAAGCCAATGGCTCTTTTCTCACCTATGTGTATTATCAGGACTGTTTCTACAAGGAAGAGAATATGCTTTCAATTATTGCTGTAATCTCCCATGTGGGCAGGGGAGTGGGAGAAGTCTCTCTTACACATAAAATGTTGAACTTGTAGTCTCATAACATTCAATATTTACAGAATTCATCCTGTAAATCAAAGCAATTTTTTCAGTTCTGTGCTGTACATTGTTACATTTGCAATAGTTCATTTCTTCCTTCTATATATTTTCATATAGTCCCATGCTCCTTTGGGGAAGCTTGAACCTGAAAAAATGTACAGGGGAATATAAATGATCTGCCCTTTTCCAACTGACTAACGTGAGCCATAAAACACTTTAAAATACAAAGGAGACTTAACATCTGGTCAAGTTTACTCATCATAAACACACCTGAATGAAAAGTACTTCTTGTTCTGTGGAGCAGAGCCAAATGAATGATAGACTAAGACAGACGTTTCATGTTGTTATATGCAAGAGCTCTCTTCTTGCATTTCAATGGCTAAATTAGAAGTAACTCGATAGTAAAATATGCAGGTAGCCTCAGGACACATCATATATTCTTTTATTCTGAAAACTTTCTATAATTAAAAAATGAAACCTAATTGCAAACTGCCTATTCTTTTTCTAAAATATCAAAGAATTGATGTTTTTCAATGTCATTGTCAAGTCAGCCACTGGAGCAGTGATGCAAAATTTGTTTTCTTAACAAAATTTACGCTTCAGCAACTTTCTATTTGGGAAGGAAAAAAAAAAGGCAATATTAGAGACGGCTAAATCTGACGTATTAGCCTTAGTATCTTAACGGCTTTCATTGTGGCTTTCCTGGTGGTGTTAGTTGTCCCACTACAAAAATACAGAGCTAGATGACAAACTTTTCTCCTTTTCCTAAATCTTTTCCCCGGGCAGGCGGCTGACAGCTCGCCAGCACCGCCCTCTGTGCTCCGAGCAAGCAAACAGCCTCAGCCAGCGGCAGCAGCTCGGCGGGAGCAGCAGAAAGCTTGGAGGGACCAGGCGAGCGCAGGCCGAAGCGGTGACTGTGCCCAGGAGGGAAGGATCCCTTCGTGTAGGGTTTTGTAGCCCCTCTGAGCAAAGAGCTGGAGATGCTCTCCATGGGGGGAGAGGGCTGCCGAGGGGATGCTCAGAGCTCGCTGCCGTGGTTCGCGTTCCCCCGCGGTCATTTTCTGGCATTCAGGGATTTGATCTTGTAAAGCTGCTGGGTGAAATGCGTCCTTGTACTTCAGCAAAACCCAGTTTCTGTAATTGGTATGGCCATATCAAGTGGTGATTATGTCTGGGGAGAAAGAAAAAGAAAGAGAAATCACTTTTTCCAGTTAGATCTCTCAGATATCCTGCTGGAGTCAGGTTCTCCTGGCATAATTCATGCTGTTCACGAGCAGCCCTGCTGAATTCATTGGGACTGTTTGCAAACTGATGTGCTACTCAACATGAGTAAACATGCCTGTGTCTGGCCTTATATAAATACAAATCAGCCTGGAGACTGTAAAGTAACTACAAACAAGATCCCTTTACTCCAGCCCAGGAGCAAAAAGAGAAATGGAGAATGGTTCAACTGCTTTCTTTCCTCCCTCTTGGCATAGGAGATGGCAAATATATAAGTACCTCTCTGGAGATTGCAGTGTATTATATAGTACCTATTTCTACTAAACCCTGAGTCTATACTAGCAAGAAAGACCTTATCATTCTTTAAAGAAAGGTTACACGTCTGCTGCTATAACCTGCATTTCTTCCTGCCCGTCTTGAGAATTGCTGCTGGCATTTAAATCCCCTGTGCAGGCAACTGTGTTGCTGATGCCTCTTTACTGCAACAACACCGTTAGGTCTGGTTCTCCCCATCCTGCTTTCATCAGCTGCCTTTTGTCATTCTGATCATAAACTCTAGGGACAGGGGCTTTAGTCTGTGTTTTGCAACCCAGCATCATGCAGATTTGGTCTGTGACTGAAACTTAGAGTTATACAAGTAACACATCTAAAATTCAAACCCCTAATAGGAATAATAAAAAAAAGAGCAGAATGTTTCAACTTGTGTGTATTTTGTAAAACCTTAACAAAACAACCTTATATGGCCCCAACCAAGTTGAACAGTATTCTTTAAAAAAGAAAACAGTCCTAAATTAAGAGTGGAATTTTAGCCTCAGCTTTGAATTTCCTGGCTTTTGTTGGTTTGTTATATACCCTCTTTATTTCAGCAGTGTGTTGTTTTTGGTCTGACTAATATTTAGAAATTGTTCCATCCAACCTTTAGATGTCTACTGTTTGAGAATGATTCATTTCACTTTGACTTCATGAACAAAATTTGTACAGTGGGTCTTTTTCCTGCCGTTGGTGTGTCTCTCCCTGCTCCAGACTCCATTTCGTTCTGTCGTAACAACCTGTGCGGTTGCCTTGCAGCTTCAGAGCAGTGTGCATTTCAGACTGGGAGCTGTACCTTTGCAGGGATGTGGTTTAGGGAGACAGACAGTCATTTTGCTGGCCCGGGATGAACAGTCTGAATGAAATACAGTGGTACAAGTTGGTACTCAGATGGGATGCTGGCAGCAATTCTCAACTCAAGTACTGAGCTGTTCCAGCGGGGTTTGAATAAATACTTGTGAGAATAAATGAAAAAAATTGTGGAAATATAATTAAAAAACCCCTTTACAATACATTTATTTTAAAATTATTAAATAATTTGTCAAAGGTGAATACCATAGGTTTGCACAATGGTAATTGTGCAATAGCAGCAGTGATTTGGGCTCCCTGGCCCACTGGGTAGAGTGCTGTCAGTGTTAGAAAAACACTGGTAGATCGCTTCCTGGTATAATTGTCCTGAACCGGCATGAAGTGCTCTCTTCTTTGGTAGTAAATTATGGATAATCCTCTAATTTAAGTTTATGAATGCCAGGGATCCTGTAGTATCCAGAAGCAGCAATTTTAGAGAGCGCCAAGAGGTCCAGTGTCTTCCTGATATGCATAACCAAGGCAAGGATAAAAGCATGTGGCACGCCTGAACCTAGCCTTCCTTAGCCCGTCCTGCTTGTCGTAAAGGGGTCTGTGCAGCAGTTCACATCCCGGGAAAGAGAGGAAGGATTGCCAGGGCACAGAGTGGCCAGTGCAACCCGCGCTGCCAGTGCCTTATATCCATCTCCCTCTCCTGCAAGGAACTGCAGGGCACATATACCCTCTGCCATACCCCACTCTTGTAGTGACAGTCAGGATGTCAGTCCCATGTTCTGTTCAGCAAACTGTACCATGCCCCTTTTTTCAGAATTTGTTTGGAAGCTGAGGACAACTAAAAGACAAGTTAGGCGACCAACAACTTAATTGTCACAGTTAGAAGGAGTATCTGTAATGTGTTACACCAGAAATTAATTAAATCTGTTACAAAAGCCTCCATTAAAGAGATGCTGCTTGCAAAGAGTGATGTAGAACAGAGTGGGACATGGGAAAAAACAGAAAAGAAATAAAAGCAATGAAATATGACTATTGCTGATGCAAAGATTTCCCTGTTTTTTATTTGAAAAGATCCATTTATAAGGTTCTTACAAAGGCAGAGGAACAATTTTTTTTTTTTGGTGCAATTTGTTTTGCAGAGATATATTTCCAAAATCTTTCAGTATGCTTGATATTAGTTTCTAAGCCACAATCTTCAGAGTAAATGTCACATGGAAAAAAAATTTCTTGCTGGTTAGGCATGGGATTTCTCCTGGCATTGCATAATATCAAGTCTTGTGATCTATTTACATTTAAACCTTGTAAAATGAATGAATGAGCCAACACAGAGGGCCCTTGTCTGTTTGCAGAATTTCTGAATTACACTGATTTTCTTATTTAATTTTTAACGACTGTAAGGGTTCGGTTTTAACCAAGATTTAGTTTTCAGCAATGCAAATTTTTCTTAATACTAACAACAGATGTTAGCAATATACCCACATTCAAGAACACATTTTGTATGTGACCAAACTCAATGTAATTGCCACATCATTTGGTAAATTGGCATTACAAACAAGTCTCGGGGGAAGTAACATGACTCCTTCTGTATGTCATCACTTTTTGAAATTCCTATGGTAAAGAATCAGTGCTTAAAGCTCTTCTTTCTATACTGACATCTCAGATGAAAAAGCTTATAGTTGGGACTTGCTATTTCCCAAGAACCTGGTATAGCCTTGTTTTACTACTACAAGTACACTTTCACATGGGACAAGCATTTGTGTCGGGTTGCCTTGCCAACAAGCCTCGGTATCTGCCTCTTATAGAGCTAAGTGTGCTATATCATGTATTTAAATAGTGGCAGATTGTGGAGAAGTAACAGAAGAGAACTTAACCTTTTTGTCACTTAATTAGTCCCAGTATACAAGTTGTGTAGTTTCATGGTAGCTGTTAGAGCTCTCCTATCACTGTGGTTATTGCCCATGCCACTCCAGACTGAAAATATTAAACAGAAACAGTACTTTTAGTTTCTCTGGCTAACATAACCCATCAAATTACCTCTATCTGCCACTGATGCTATTCCAACTTTATTATATTACAAGTAAATGTGTTTGGAATGATGTCTGGTTATCAGCATTTTGTCATTAGAGGAGAGAAAAGAAGACCAATGGTAGAGAGATATTACTATCTAGACTGTAATGAGTCCCTCAGGAAAGTTTAAGGGGTAATTGTAACAAGCCTCTGGATGGACCAAAAAAATATTAGTCAAATTTTGCCTGTTCTCCAACTTCCTTCTTTCTTTAAACTGTCAACGCTTTCCATGTTTTTTGGCTCCAAATGCCTGTCTTCATCTCAGCTAAGCTCCGTATAGCTTTTTACTTCCTTACAAAGTTTTCAAAAAGCTTAAGAGGCTTCTTAAAGTGTCATTTTGTATGTGGTAGTAAATCCAGCTGAACTGGATGCACTAATGAATTTGTCAGAGTATTTATATGGAAGAGATGCGGGGAAAAAGTTCACGCTGTAATCTGTGTATCTCTAATGTGGAAGTATCTGCCAAAACCTAGAGCTTGGTGTCTCTACCTGACTAATGCCTTTCTACAGAAAACATCTGACTGCTAACACTAGAAATGGACCCTTTGTTTAAGGCCATGGATATTGAACACCACCTAGAAAAAGGGATCAAATGTATGATTTCATCATGGACAGTTTTACTTTTTATTTTGCTACAGGAAAATTGAAGTCTTCATTTTCATGACTATTTAAATAACTCTGCCTCCAGTCCCAAAATATTTTCCAGTTCAAATAGTCAGTGAAATAAAGAACGCTCCCTTTGATGGAATAAAGATGGTTTCCTGTTCTAGCTGTGTTCTTTTAGGTGCCTGCTAGGACACCTAAGCCCGTTTCTAGAGCTGACTTGGGAAAAGGGCAATTGCAACAGCCAAACGCCCATTTACTTTTTCCATGTTGTTTGGTGTCCTTGTATTACTCTCAGCACTTAAATCAAGACAAAGAGAGACAAGATAGTATTAGGAACATACAGAATATTGAATATTAAGATGTGATACCAAACAAGGAAATAAATATTCTCTGAAGTAGTGATAGGAGGCTTATAGTGGGGAACACTGCGATGAAATTCAGAGAAGTTATGGCGATAACTATTAGGCACAGCATAGTGTCCTGGCAGATTGCTAGAATACTCTGTTCTTGGTGTGTTTAAAGATGGTCTGGGGGATCTATTATAAGGCTGTCTTGTCTAAGCTCCTTGATTAATTTGTTAAGTTTTTTAATGTGGAAATAATGTGCTGAATGTGAGCTACCAGGTGCTACTTGGTACCCACTACCTATGGTGCTTGTCCAAGGTGGACATTAGCTCTATGTGACTATTGGAGTTCACGACCAATGTTTATTCCTTACATGACACAGAAGAAATGAATTCCCAGAGAATTACTGGATCCTGCTCCATTTTTCCTAGAGCAGCTCAGACCTGCTGAATGCTGCTGAGCAAACCCACCTGTAGGATAGGGTGGAAAAGCTTGCAAACTCCTTGCCATTTCAGGCCAGTAGAGAAAGAAGCCAGAGAGCTGTCAATATTTATATTTAGACCTAGAGGTGCCTATTTTTCTTTTTTTTTTTCGCTTTTCTTTTATGAGGGGGGACCAGACTGGGCGAGTCAAAAACTTGTTGAGCTTAGGACAAAAATAACACATTTCCCTGCATTTTCTTTTTCTTCTCTCACAGTTTCTGCCATCGACTTTGGTTCAGCTCTCACTGGACCAACAAGCTCTGAGAGCTCCTATAAAACTCTAAAGTAAAAAAGAGTGTGCCTGCCAGGTGGGATTTTTTTTTCCCAAGTGCTCACAGCTCTAATTTTCACCACATGTGAACAAGTGTTTGCAGTTTTAAAGATGTGTTGAGTAATTGCACATGCGAGACATCTTCTCTTTAATGTTCCCAGTGTGTTCAAAGCTTTTCTGTGAGAACACCCCTGTTAACAATGGAGTTGTGGCCTTTAGCTTATGCTTAAGTGGGTACTGCTTTGTGTTGAAGTATAATTGGTAGCACTTGCCTATTCTTATTCCCTTAGCTTAGCTAATGAAAGACACTGCTATAATCTACTTCTCTCAGGATCAGGGTCTGAGCCTGGAAAATCTCTCTCTACAAGGTGGTGGAAAGTCTTCTGCAACCACCATTACTGTAGGTACCATTTCTTTTTGTATCAAAATAGGAAACAAGGAGGCTTGTAACCTCCTCTGTTGGGTGAGGCTGTAAGATGATGTGCTGCTTTTACACACCAATAAAAGGGAAGACCTCGCTATGAAAAAGGGGTTTGTGATCTGTCAGACAGATAAAAAGTGCAGAATACCTGGTCACCTTCCATTTGACACCACAGAAATGCTGCGCCACAGCTTCGGTGGCGACTGAACTGTTTTCAACACAGCTGAGGAGGAGGGAGAGATTTATCATCAGCCCTGATCACCCTCTTTCCATGCACTGATAACAGGGAGAGGGATGACTTAGGTGATGTTATTTCAGTGCATGACCACCCAAAAAACGTGTCTTAGGGGAATATCTCATAGGCTGCTTGAATGTCCTGTAGGACTGAGTCCGGCCACCATCTGCAAGAGAGTAAACCAAAGAGGAATGGGTTTGGAGGGCTGATAGAACTGTGGGACAGAAACGAAGTACAAATGGTAGAAAATGAGATTTGAAAGCAGGTGAGGGAAAAAATGTAATTGCTGTGAGATAGGACTCAGATACCAACCATGTTTTCTTGGTTTCTGTAGGTTGCTATTCTCCTACGCAGTAATTCTGTGCCGAAGTGGTACTGAAATGTGTATTACCTCCAAAATTGGCTGCCTTTAATCATTACTAGAAGTGGAATTAAAAACAATGTATTGTTGAACCTCATGGTGAGAAAACTGTAACTATTCTGTTTTCCTCCATTGGTCTGAAAATGTTGTATAGTCTAGGGTTTTATTTGAAATAACACATGGTAAATAGCCTGGTAAATGTTTTGTAAATTTTAGGAACTATAATTAAAAGTCATTTACTCCTAGTTATTTCTGGAAAGTGGCTGACGATAGCCTGTTCTGCACTGCCCGCTGTGTGGGGGAGTACTGAGCCACCCATCTCTCCTTTCTGTGCTTGGAGGAACATCAAAAGTGCCTACAACAAAGATATGGTTTTTAAATCCAAGCAAATGAGCTGCAAGCACCACTTACATTTATGTTTTTGTAGTGATCGATAGTTTCGGTCAAGACCACCACCCTACTGGACTATGTGCCGTACAAGGAAGGCACAGTCCTTGTCTCACAAAATGTCACTGACTTGAATCAGACACAAAATAGAAGTTGCACAACTGTGGCCGAGCAGCCATGTCTCGGAGCAGCCCTCACCAACAAATTTGCAGGCTGAACCCCTCCAGCAGGTCACATATACAGAAGCGTGTGAGTGCGTTCCCCCTTTGAGCTAACACAGCTGCTCTGTAAGCTGCAAATGGAAATGCTCATGCTTTTCGGATCCAGAGGTCTCTGGTTCAATCTCTATAGATAAACTCTCTGGAGATGTGCTTACGGTTACAGTGTAACTCAAGGCAGGAAAAAGAAGTGAGCACTTTTAGATTATCAACACCCTCAGAAAGAAATCTGTTCATTAGAGTTATGACAGGCCCAGTGATTCATTCGTTGGAAAGAGGTTAATATGCATTTGTAGATATAAAACAGAGCTGATCAGAACAGACTGAGTTCCCTCAGTAGTAGCTTATTACCAAAGAATTAAAGGTTGCAGCGGGATCTGCATCTAAAATTGGAGGAAACTGCTTGGCCAGAAACACTTTGGTGCTATTATTGTTTTTAACTTGAATTGCTCTTTTCCCTTGTTGGTATTTGCTCTATGATATATGTGTGGAGAGCAACTGTAACACTTCTCCAGAACGGTATAAACTTGTCATATTAAATTTCACTTGGAAATTAAAAGGTTTCTAATCAGCAGAGCAGTGAAGTTCTGGAACAACCTTCCAGGAAAAATGGAGGCCAATAAATTTAACCATAATGAAGCCTGAACAGTTTATAAAAGGGATTATATGACATAGTCCTTAGGATATTAGGGGACCGAAATTGATGATCTATGCTTCTCATTTTCCGAACTGTATTCCTATGTCTGGATATTACAGCCTTTCTCTCACAACACATTTTTGCAGATAATTCTGTGATCATTGCTGCATGAAGAATACCAGACAGTAAATCCCAGACTGCCTTTTTACGGTGCCCATATTTACAGGTGCTAAATTTCGGTTTAAAAATATATGCCATGTCAAATTATTTTAATGTTACTTCTTTATGCAGGCAATTGAGGTTGTTGTTACAGGACTGAAGGGAATCTAACATAACACAAGACCAGCTGTAGCAGGTTAGAGGCCCAGTTAACCCAGTACCTTGTCTCCAACTACGGCTGAAAGAAAAGACTTAATGAGCAGAGCAAGGCACTGGTAGTAGTTCTTAGAAGTACTTTCGTAACTTTCAACAATTTGATGCTTAGGGGCTTCCCAGAAATCAGATGTAGTTCCTCTGGGCTTCCTAAGCCCTCCTCTGATTTTTCTTCTCCGCATTCAAGCAGCCACTTTTTTAACACCTGAAGACTTTTGACACCCTGGTGCAAGGGCTTCCAAAGCAGAGCTGCGCACTGCATGGAGAAGCATCTCCTTTTGATGCTGCCTGCTTGCTTAATTTCATGAACAGAGCACAACAGTGAGTATCCAGCCTACTGCAGATGTACTCTCTCATACTGCCATTCAGCCATCTCTTCTCCAGGTTGAACCATCCTGATCTGCCTGCGCAGAATCCGGCCTTACCTTGATTATCCTTGCTATACGTATAAGGACCTTTTTCTTTTCTGTTATATCCTTTCTGAGACAGGGAGGCACAAAAGCTACAAATAGCATTCAAGATTCACGCACACCACAAATTGATAAGTTGTCATAAAGATGTTCTTTCTTTGTTTTGTTCTCTATTCCTTTCCTAACATCCTAACGTTCATTTTTCTTTTTTCAATAGCTGCTGAGTACTGAGCTATTTTCACAGAACTTTCTATTCTGATCTCCAAATCTCATGCTTGAATGGCTTCAAGCCCATTGCTTAAGACTTTTTTTTTTTATGTAGTCTAGGTTATATTTTAGTAGAAAATATTTCCAATGTCCCTTACCATTAATGGAAGCTGCTCTTGAGCACGAATATACACTTTCCCCTCCATTAAGAGAGAGACTCGGTCCTAATTCAGCGTCCAAACCCCTAGCTGAAATTACCTATCTTGGCTTCTAGTTTATGTCTATGTCTGTTTTCCATTATAAAACAAGATATAATCTCTATCTGTCTACAGTTTCTGATTGCCTCTGCACAGCACAGCTGCGTAAGGGTTACAGGTCTTGTTACTTGTTGGAGATCCAGCTAATCGCTCTAGCTATGGAGAGTATCATCTTAGTAGCATGTGAAACCTGGGACGTTATCAGGACTTTGTTTAGAAACCAGCTCTGAAATTAACCATCCAATTAAGAAAAATTTTTCAAAACTTTTTTTTCCCCCAAAAGTGAAGTTAAATAATTCACAGTCTTTGTAAAAGGAAGAAAAAAACCAGGCACATTTGGGGCCTTTTCTTAGATGTTTTGATCCTCATAGAAACAATGGATTTCAATGTTTACTGTCTGTGTTATTTAGGTTACTGGAGAGTGCATTTATAAGCAAATGCAGGAGTTTCCCACCAACAGTGGAGTCTATGGGAAATAATAGTAGTAGTCCAGAATGTCAGCACATTTTCTTCTTCTTACTTAGATTTATTTAGTCTTTACTACTAATTGCCATCCATTTTTGGCTGCTAATGTTAATTTGTGGCTGTCTCTTTTCTCTAATCTCCTAATTCCCTGAGAGATTGTTTCATATAGTTGGGTCAGTAGTTTACATATTTTATCTAGAAACTCATGGTGTTCTTTTCTTATTCTAAACAGCTAGTGAAGTAAAATGGGAACTGGAGCAGACACACATGACCTTCCACAAAAAGCAAGCTCCACTGATTTTCTGCATTGCTAGCAAGTAAATCAGAGTGAGCTGGCTAGCTGAAACTCTCGAGTTTTTATCCTTATTTGTTTTATGACCTTACAAAATTCATATGACCAGTGCTGACCATCCACAGAAGGAGCTAATTAATAGGGTGTCATAAGGCTTAACCAGTGCTTGTTACAGCCTCTTTAGCCCTTGTTGGAAAACTGTTGTTCAATACAATTGTGGTCACTGACTGACATTTCTGTATGCATTTCTCCACCTAAGACAATAGTGGCATTTTTTTCAGGGATTTTTCCAACTATGGCTATGAAGATTAAGTATTCCTGAGTGAATACAGCTTAATGTTATTAATTACAAAAGACAATATAAAAAAAAGGTAGCTTTTTTCACTGCTCTGGAAAACATGACCCTATGTGCTGCCTATGGAGAATTTACACTTACAGAGTTTCTTTGAGTAAGAAAACCTAATGGTATGAAACACATAGGAGTACGGTTGCAACACCCAGCTAATATTTTAGTTTATCTAATAGTTGCTGGTGAAGTTTACCTTTTAGATACCTCTATCACCTGTGGATATTCAGTCTTTCCCTTCTGTATTTAAAATGACATGCAGAATACCAGACACAGGCAAAAGCATTAGTCCTTGTGCAAAATGCCCAGCTCCAAATTGGTCAAAGGAAATCATTGTGCATGAAGGCAGGTATCAGCAAACAGTTTAAACAGTGTTATTGATATAAAATTATAACAGAATGCAAGATTTTTTAAAAAATTGTAAAGCTTGTGGACTGTTTTGTAATCTTTATAGCCATCTAAGTCTGCTAGTGTAGCAGCAAGTGTAAAATGCTTTCTACTTTGCTGTCAATAGTGACACAAACTGCAAAGCCTCTCAGATTCAAGCTTTCTATATTTAAGACTTCCCATGTCATTGATGTAGAGCAATGTTTGGCTGTTGGTATTCATTTGTAAGTAGCACTAACAAAAGATCATGTTTAATTCAGTCTTATAAGCTTATACTCTCTTCCACATTGGTTTGTATTCTCCTGCTGAAGTGGGTGTAGATTACCATGTAAATGTGTGTGTCTAATATTGTCAAAGAGGAGAATATATCAACCCCATATTTATTCAAAGAGAACATTAAAGTTACTGTTTTCTTCACTGGAGGACATGTCCTGAGGGCTTTGAAATAATAATTTTTATATAATGAATCGTTCTGTTTTCACAAGGAAAGAAATTTTCAGTTACAGTTCATTTTTCCCCATAAAAAAACCCAAAAGCAACCCCAAAACAACAGCATGTACACAAGTTTGTAATTGCATTTACTCTCATAAACAAACCAGCACTGCACTTCCTGCGGGAGGTAGACCACCCAAATGAATATTCGAGAGACACGTTTGCAAATTCCTTTTGTAAAGCCAAAATTTTGACTGAACTTTTAGGAACTTGACTTTTTGTGCTGCTGGAAAAAACAGTGCAGCTCTTTGTTTGGTGCGTGCTGAGGGAGAGAAGCACAGATGCTCTTTCCTGAAGGATTTTCTTAGTTGTCAGTGCTGTTATTTAACAGCAAAAATAAATGATAACATTTTGCACTTCTGCAGTCACTTTAATCCAAAGAGCCCCAAATGTGCTCAAAGAGACTCCTCTAGAAGAAACTGTGGGTAAAACTGCAAAGGGCAGGTTTTCCCCAGCTAGGATGAGCTGGACTAAGTCCATTGGCCTCAGCAGCGAGGATGTGCTTCTGTGCAAATGTCTTGACTTAAATCAACACAGACCCAAACCTGAGGAAAAGCAGTGGCAGGAATGTGGCCTTAGTGATGGGATTACTGACAGAGCTGATAGAAATATATAAGGAAAGTACAGCGTTATCTTGAAGTCTATTTATCATATTTATTATTGGATAAATGTTCAAAAGGGAGAAGGCTTTGAAATTTGGTAGGCAGTAGCCTATCTAGAAGTTTGGAAAATTGCCATGTTTTTTTCATTTCTGCAGGTTAATGTAAAGGAAAGGTGAATCTTTCAACGCAAATGAGAAATCAGCTTGTTAACTGTTTGGGACAGAACTGATGTTTTTGTATCTTGGTCAGCTATATTAGGACAATTGTGTTCTGTTTTGAGGTCTCTCGGCATCACTCCATGAAATAAATAACAGCAATAATCAAGGAGAAAGGATAAATGGTTTGCTTTTGATTTTTACTGCTGGAAAAAATATGAGTGCAAGTCTAAAAAGGCCCTGCACTCAAAGGGACCTTGTAAGAAAACATTCAAAGTGTTGCACAGTGCTACAACTCCTCTCTACCATCAGACGTGACCCTCCATTCACGGTAGGACCTGAAGTGATAGCAGCTCTTGTGCTGGGCAAGCAGTTACTGAAAGATCTAGGACTCTAAGATGGGGAAGAGCAACTGTGGGGAAATTCATAGAGCCATTTTCCTTGCTCTTTGGTTTAGGTTTACCATGAGCATTCATGTGTCTGACTACTCCTTATTACAGAGAGATTTTAGGGAGGGGACTGTAAGTGTGGGAATGTGGGTATTTAGTGCATGAGACTGCACTTTGGTAAGCCATTTACAGTATTTATACCAGAATTATTCATAAAGCTTCTTGATCTGGATTATCAGTTTTCTTTGTGAGACAGGTAGAACCAGAAAGAGAGTGAGAGGTTCAGGTTTTCTCTTTTTATTGCTTTGATTTTAGCAATTGCTGTTCTACACAGTGTAGATGTTGAAAAGACAGGCGAGTAAAGCAGGCATGCACCAGCATGACATTATCTGATTCAGAGACGTAGTAAAAGAATTAGACACCACCCTGGTGTGAACTGGGACACTGGGACGGCCTCAGGCTGCAAGCCAGGAGTGCACAGTGCACGACAGCTGCTCCGTGCTCCGGGGTCTCTCCTGCATCCGAAACCTTTGTGCATTTGGGCATTTCTGCTTGCCAGGCTACTCGTCTGTCTGCAGTGCCAGTGCCATACTGAAAAATGCACGAGTTCTCCATGTCAGGGTGAAGGAGCAGAGATCAAGGGCAGCCTAAAGCTGCCTCTATTTACCCAGAAATTCTGTGCCACCTTCAGGGCCAGACAAGTGCAAGGAGGTAGTGCAAACCTGGCTCATACTTTCAGAAACTGCTGTGCTTGAAACCTGGTGAGAAAACCATCCAAGTCCATTACTTCTGTCAGGTCCTACTTAGCGAAGCACAGGGATGAGCTTCCAGATGAGGATATTTTCTTTATGAGGTCCTTGGCGCAGCTTTGGTTTTAAATATTCCTTTTGATTATAGAGTAACCCACTGGTTCTGAGTAAATTTATTTGTTTTTCACTTTTCATTCCTTTTTCTTCAAAGGCTGGTTCACATTGACATTACCTGTAGAAGAAATTGAAATAGTTGATGTACATTGAGGGTTACGCAGAATCATATCAAGTTTTCTGGCTATAGCAGTCTTGATTAAAATAAAAATAAATATACAGGTGAAAAATGTGATGTAAGAGTTTGCATTATTCAAATGGCTTCTTTTTTTTTTTTTTTTTCAAATGAGCTTTAACAGGATTATATATGTATGTTCTATAATATTGAAACTGGCACACTATTCAAACCTAAAAAAACTTTTCATATTTGTAGCTAATTACTTCTACTTCTTTGAAGCTTAAAATATTTTCACCATATGGCAAGAATCTAATTTTTCCTATTTTTCTAGTGGAGATTGAATTAAAATGGTTATTTGGTTTAGCAAAAACCTTCAACCTATCTGTGCTGCAAGTCAAGGGTTCTGTAAGCTTGTTCTTTGCTATCATCTCGTATTTTTCTTAACAGCTTGCTCCAAAAGCTGGTGAAGTCAAGAAAGCTATTCTCATCATCTTCACTAGGCTTTGGATCAAGCTCTGTGAGAACAAGACAGTTCTCCATTCCTGCTGCGAAGCCAGTGACAGAACCACAATACATCGATATTATCATAGCTTCCACAAATATAGTGGCCATGTGCCACATGGTGGGTGGTCTTTTATACCAGCCAGAGAGAAATTAAGCCAGCAGGCACATAAAATGACAGTGAGACAAGAGGTCTTTTATACCCTAGTTCTCGGAGGAGACTGACTTGTTGCCTAGATTGTCTTGTTTAATCCATGCTGTGAAATAGGCATACCACTTATCCCTCCACGGAGCCTGCTCGCTTAAGCTTGGATTAAATATGTCTTCTAGGCTGGCATCTTAAACTGGATTGAAGACTTTGAAACATTTTTAATCACTGGATCTTTGCAGTGGTAGGCTGCTCCCACTACTGAAATATTCACCTAACACAGTTTGCAAACTGTAGGGGAAAAGGGACTTTTTGCGCCTGCTTGGAAAGCACTAAAAATATATTCAGGTTAGTGATGATAGCATTGTGCAGCACCTCTCTGTGAAACAGTCAAATTTTCAGAAACAACTAGCAACTTTTATATCACAAAACTGATCAAAAATCAAAGAAAAACCTGAAACATTCTGAATGCATCATCTGCTGTTTATTTACATGAGATCAGCATTCCTGTAGAAGGAAGTTATGCCAAGAAAACAAGTAAATTCCATATCTTGCCGCTAAACAAATCAGCCTAACTCCTAACTAAAACCTAATCAAGGTTATCTAGAGGAAAAGGTTGTAATATGCGAAAAAGTCGTCACTCCACAAGACAGATGATGCCTCCTAGATACATTAAAGAACACCTGGGAACAAGATAAAATTCAGTGTTTCTAAGTCCCTTATAGCTATTTACAATGCAATTCTTTCTACAAAACAAATTATTGTCACCAATCCCTTACACCATTTCATTTAGACACAAAGTCATACTTCTCTTTTAAGAAAACATTCTTATTGTTAAATTTAAAGATTCTAGTTCCTAAAGCTCATTCCTCATTGGAAGCAGGTAAGCAATCTATGGAACTTAACTAGACCTGCTCATGTGCTCTTATTCAACCACATGCTTTAACTGTCATGCAGAAGTTGGGCCAAAAAAAGCAGGTTTATATGGAAACGAGAGAACCTTAAAAAGTTCTCATCTAATTCACCTTTCATTGTAGAGTTGTTTTGTAGCTCCATGTCTTGGCTTCATGCAAGAAGTCTTGGTACTTTTCAAGTGGGGTTCAAACCTGCTACCTACACCACAATTTTATGCTGAGACTAAAATTAGGAGGCACTATTTCTTTTTATGCATCGGAGTGTCCTGAATTGTGTAACCCTGCCATGAATACAACATAAACTGTGATGTTTGTAGATTCCAGATTCATGCCTGGAAAAAAAAATATTTGCTACAGGCAAAGAACCACTCGGTAGGGAGAGAGGAGCTTTGGATTCCAGTCTCTGGAGGAATGTTTGTTTAAGGAAATTTAACCTAGTTCCCTAAAAATCAGTTTTTACAGTCCTGTGTCTATATGTCTCTTCATCCATCAATCTACCCAATAATTTTGAAACCATTGCCCTATCATCACAAAACTTGACAAGAGACTAGAAATCCCCAAGGTAGAAAATTTCCATATAGCATGAAATATGACTGGTTTGATAGAGGAGAGAAAGTCACTGCAATACCTCCACAAGGAGAAAGGCAAAAGCTGAAGCTTACCTGGCTGGCAGCTAAAGCAGACCAAGTAGAAAACTGGAGCCCAACGCCTCTACTGAAGTCTGAAAAAATTACGGCATGAATTTGGCATTTAGAATAAATCCCTATTCTTTCTAAAGAAATATTTCCTTTTTTTTTAGATATTTTGAACTGATAATAAATATTTTTGTTACTACAGTATGAAAGCTTAGATTGCGCTTGACATAGTGAGTGAAATTGTGTTTCCATTTAATGCAGTGGGAGTTTTAGCATTGACTAGCCAGCATTTCTTGCCATGCTATCTTCTTGAATACAGAGTGCAGCTGTGAATACATCTGTTGCTTTGTTGTGTTTTGTTTTGTCTCACATGTTGCATTGCTTGGCTTGGCTGTCAAGCAGAGGGGGAACTTGGGGTAGGAAGTTTTTGCTGTATCTGTCATCTCACCTGAAGCAGTTCTCAAGATTTCTATAAACTGTATATTCTTTGGCTCTTCTACAAAAATGTGAGAATATTCAGATAGAGCTGTAACTGATGCTACATCCGCTTCTTGGAAAAAAAGGTTTAATGTAAAGATTAGTCCAAAGAACAAAAGACCTTTCTTCACTTCCACTTATTCATTGCATATTCAGTTTACTTTTTATCACTCTTTTAGCAAAAAAACCCTACGCAAAACTACGCCTCTGTAAGAATACACCCTTCCATTTCAGTCATGTTTCAGGAATTAACTGTGCAGGAATCCAACCATTTGTTTGAGACACGGAGAACTAATCCATGTTAAAATGTAAAATGATGCAGTTAGCTCTCATTTTGAAAATCATAACATCCAAGCAAACACTGTTTGTCTTCCAGGAAATCACATACTTTTAAGTTTTGGGGTTTTTTTAATTTCCATGGTTCTTTTACTTAAAGAAGGTTTATTTCCTCTTTCCCTCTGTCTTGTATGATAAATGATTTCTCATTATAATGTAGTTTTCATTCTTCCTTGGGCTATTAGATGTCACTGACTTGAATAAAAGAATCTTCTCATAAGTCATTATACTTTCAGTCTTTCGTTTTTCTATCAAATCCTAAGGCTACAGTTGTAAGGGCATGAATCCCAATCTTGAAAGACACAGATCTTCCTTAATCCTATTAATGTTAATCACATCTTATGGCACTATGGACCTTGCAGGGTGAAGCTCTTCACTGTACTTAAATAGTGATATTACTGCTCTGATATTACTGCAGCAAGGTGGCATTAACCAGTCTCCATCCCTTAAAGTCTCAGGGAATCAAATCTGATCTATAGGGGGAGGAAAGCAAAAGAGGCAGAGAGGGAGGGAAAGAAGGAGGGAGTAAGGGAGGGAGGAGAGAAAAAGAAAGAAATAAAAAGTAAGCAGGAAGGAAATGAAGAAAGGAAGGGAAGGAAGGAAGGAAGGAAGAAAAAGGAGTAATTTGGGTAAAGAGAAAAAACAGAATGCATGAATGAGGAAGGTGCAAATTGTTGTGGTTTTTTTCCCCCCACGGTGCTTACCAGCAGCAGGAGGATTGTGCATACTCACAGGAGAGATCCTGGTGTGGGATGTGAGGTGTGTATAGACATGCCCTTAGTGACCCAACACCATTTAACTGCTGCCCATAAAACAAAAGTAGTTTGCAGAGAAAACCCGTGTATCTCCATGGTGATCCAGCAGAACAGCAGGCTTCCACAACACAAACAGGGTACAGACACATGGAACCCGCTCTAAAAATCTGCGGAGGTATCTCCTCTCACTGTCTTTAGGAGGCTTTCACTCAGGTCCGTAATGGCTATGCAAAAGGCACCAGACCTCATTTCCTCTGCCCCGTTTTCTTTGTCTCACGATTTTTTGTGGAGTGAGCCAGTAAATGCTTAGATAGCAAGGACACGGCGTTCATGTTCTGAGGAGCAAATGACCCATAACGCCATTCAGCTTAGCATGAACACCTTCCTATTCACTGCAGCTCCCCTTGGAACCGTCACCTAGGTCTGATACACCATGAAGATACACCATGAAATTCATGACTTACTAAGAGAGTTTTCTTACCCTTCTGGTGGACATTATTCTTCAGTATTTTGCAAACTATGTATTTGGACATTGTAGACGTTATTCTTCAGTATATTGCAAACTATGTACTTAACAGCAAACACGATTTTCCTCTGCTCTCTCCTACACACATTCTACCATCTAATCTCTAATGGTGGTGCTTGCAGAATGAATTAGTACTGTGCACATGGATTGCATGTATTTCCCCTTTAAAATGTTATTTTCATTTTCCGGGTACTGTTGGCTGGGTGCCCGTGTACAGTACATCCAGTTTTTTTTTCCACCAGCCACCACTGCTGTGGGAGCTTGCTCAGAGATAGAGAAGACAAACCTCTGAGCTTGCTCCTAAATCCAGGAAGAATGAGCACATAAGCTCGGGCAATATTTGCAGGAGTTTCAGCTAGAAACATGAGTGCCAAATGCAGACTATTTTGTTTTCATGTTTTGCCTCTGTATTGCTCAGTCAAAACAGGATAAGTTTAAACTGAATGTTTTAATTTTGGAAAAAGAAGGAAAAACAGAATAGCTCTTTGTGAGGTGTTATTTTTAGTTTCACCAATCCAAAATGACTGACAGAGGAGTTCTGATTTCTGTTGTCTATAAACCCTTTAGGTTTAGAACTTGCAGTGTTATTTATTATCGAATAAACTTTTGCATTACTTTTTAGACCTTAGTCAAGGGTTTACTCCTGGATGAACACTCAGGATCACCACCTAATATAGCACAGTAGAAGCCAGTGCAGACAGTACCACATTGCTGAAGCATGAAAAGACCTCTGTTAGGCAGAAGTCCCATTAGATTTCATCCCATTGGATTTCTTCTTTTCTCGCTGGGTTTTTGTTCTGTCTCACTGCCTTATTATTTTTCTTGCCCTATGCAGCATGGAAAACTGAAATGACATATGCTAATATTTCCTGATAAAAGATATGACACTCATTCTTACCCTCAACTGCTATGAAAGGACAAGAAAACTTACCTTTGTATGTATTTGGGCAGACTTTCTTCCCAGTGTTCATCTCAGATAGCATGCTGTCATCTTCGTCCCTGACCTGAGGGAATGGTCAGCTAGGCTCAGTGCATCAGCAGTGTCTGTAAAAGGTCCTGCAGAGAGATCAGGGCATGCAATGACCTGATGCCCTCTCTTCATTGCCCAAGCAGTTCTGCTTCAATAGCGCTTCCAAATTGCTAGGTCTGATTCTCAATAAGCAAGAAGCAGCTCTGTGTTATTAGTAAGTGCTCAGCTAAAGTACCCAGCATTACGCAGCTAGAACATGACTTCTCCTAAACCTCTTATTTTTTATTCAGGAAAAGCAATTGTATTTTTATCTGCTGATCACAAGTATTTCACTTCAGAAGCCATTAACTGAGCAGTCTAATTAGTTCAGCATAAGGTGCTTTGTTCTGCTATCAGACGTTCCTGTGTCCACTTCTGACCCTGTTCTCGACGTTCTGTGGCCACCGCTGAGCCATAGGTTTTATTAACTCCACATTCAGGTTTCTGTACCCGCTGTTTGCTCAGATGAATGGGCCCTGCCTTGCTGAGCAGAGCTATTTGACAGGCTGACTAGAATCTTTCTTCACACAGCCTGGGAAGGGCACAGCATCGTTTTAAATTTATGAGTGCCATCAGGATGCTTTCAAGCTTCACAGCAACTGTTGCTCCCCCCAAGAAGTGTGTGTATGAAGGGAGAGGCAACGGAGACTGCTCCTGAATTGCTGGCCTAAAGAAAATGCCATTCTGAACAGCGGGTGAGACTGTCCCAGGAGAGAGGTGGTCAGTGTAAAAAATTATATTTATTTTACCATCTTAAAATTAATTCTGGCAGGATGTGGCTAGACTGGGTAGTTTAGTGCAGAGGTACTTGAGGGAACTCCTTTCCTACCAACCTGTATATGAAAAATATCTTAACCATAGAGACATGCACCTTCACCTTGAATAGTTGGTCCAGGTACACTTATTTGTAAGAATGTACAGGTGCTTGTATAGATAAGGAAACACTCCCAAGACACAGATGCTAGTAATTTGAAAACAAAAAAACTGTATATTTCTGCTTATGTTGTTTCTTTTCATGTTTACCAGGCTGAGTATATTCTAAGGTGATGAAAACCATGATGGACTTACAGGGATGGGTTATCCTACAGAGCTCTGAGAACTAACCCAACCTTTTTATCTGTGTGATTCTAAAGCAGCACATACTATGACAGCGTAAACTGGGCTAAGCTCCCCATGTGAGCTTTAAACCAGCTAACTGAGGTATTGCTAGCATGGACACAGGAGTAGGCAACCACTGAACTGGTTACACGCTGTAACACCAGGACTTCAGGTGAATTCATGTGTCTTAATGAGCGAACTAAAAATTCTTTTGATTTTGCTTCAGAACAATGTGAAACTCATAGTCTGATTTGAGTTCAATATGAACACAGGTGAGACTTGATGGATTTGACTGAATTTTGCCTTGAAAGCTGGTGTGTTTTTTTTTTTTTTTTTTCCCTAAGCCAAGTAAAGGCATAGTAGAAACGTGCAAAATATTTGTTTCTGTGACTGTAAATATTAAATCTTGGGCTCTGGCCTTTGCAAACTGAACTGTGGGTTTGCAGTTTGGTGCATTTGCAAACCTCAGGCCATGCTAAGGAAAATTCAGCAAACACAGGCTGAGATTGTTGGCATTACTGGGAAGTCATAAGATCTCCCTCATCTCAGCTGGCCGCTTTCCTTTCTCCCTCGCAAGGCCTAAGTCTCCTGAAGGTATGCATGCATGGGAGCTGTTGTAAGTGCAGGGAAGCTTCAAATATAAGGAAGTTTTTATTTGGGAGTCGATGGTTTAATTTGAGAACAGAGGGTTAAACTCGCACACTCGTGTTCTTCTATAACAGGGGTCAAAATACTAGTGAAAAAACAACTTGCTTTTAGCAGAAAAACTAATCGCTAAAATATTTCTTTTTTACTTCCACGACGTGTGTCACACGGATGGAGCCAAGAGGCAGAGTGCAACCTTCCTCTGCCCGTGGGGATTGTCCCCATCTAAGAAAGGCACTTTTCCTGCAAAGCATCTTATCAGCTCATCTACAGAGCACTTCTTCCCACTGACAGGGGCTGTAAACCACTGCAAACTGGGGACCAGATCAGGGTGAGCGGAGAGCTAAAGCTTCAGCGGGCCAGGTAACAAAAAGCAAGTGCATGATCAGTAGAGAAGTCCCTGCATTGCTCTCACCCGTGCCAAAACCCAGAATTCAGACAAATGCAGTGTAAAAATTGGAGAGGGGGATGACTAACGTGTTTCCTGAAATTTCCCTCATCCATCTACATGAGGAAAGAATGAGAGCTGCTAAAAGCAAATCTGCTGAAAAGTTGTTTTGTGCTTTCCTGCTTAGATAGAACTGAGGGGGTACAAACTTGTATTTTCAGATATGTAAATTAAAATATCCCTTTAAAAGTACTGGCACACAAAAATAATCCTACAATGATTCAAGTCCTCAAATAATTCATACCTTCAGATAGTCAACACAAATTCAGAAAAGAGGCAAAGGGAAAAATAAAAAGCGGAAAACTAAGGTGGAAGGTCATGAAGGGAAAGGAAACAACTGTGAGGAATTAAAAGTAGAGAAGAGGTCTGAGAAATAAGGGGTGCTGAGATAAAGCTCTTCCTCCTGTCCCCATCCAGGAGTATATGGCTGAATCACAAGACTCCTGTAGCAAATAAGTGTTGGATGCACAAAAATACCTTCCCATGACTGCAAGCTTGGTTTGGTTCTGTTATTACTGTCTGTGAAGTAAACATGACCATAAAAAGGGAAAAGTTTATTTTGTTTCATTTCTTTTATTTCCACCCAAAGTAATTTTATTCTTTATACAGTTCTTCACATGCCAGTGGCCTTGCTTCCAACATTTTAACTTTGGCAAGAATCAGCATAAGTCAACAAAAAAGAACTCCAAGTGTCATGCACAATGAAGACTTGAGTACAGTTTTCCAAATGACTGTAAAGTAAAATTTACTGAAAAGCAGGCAAAGAACTCGTATCTAGAAATCGAGTCTCTGCTTGTAAAAGTCAGAGGTTAAATTCTTTTTTAAAAAAAGCTTTCCTATGCATCTCTCAGGCATGTCCTATCCTTGCTTAAATATTTGAGAGGGAGAAAGTAACTGGGATAGGCAAGAACATTTCCATAGACATGTGTTAGAAATCTACAGCACAAAATTAAATTACTTCACTCTTTTAAATGACACTTCTGATTTTCACTTATCAAGTATTATGAGCTATAATGCAACTTTTTAAAGGTAAAAGGAAGAGTAAAATAACAGGAACAAGAAACACATCCTAGCGTGTATTTATTTTACTTTGTAATTCAAATCAGACCAATTGTGCTGCAGGGTACTTAGTTTATGCAATACTAAAGTTTGAAAAATACACCCAAAATTATTTTTGGATCATATTTACTGAGATATATAACACAGGAATGATTGATTTATTTGCATGTTTTGAGGTTTTGTATTTTGCTGAGCTTGTACCTAAACTCTGATGCAGGCATGCTTTAAAAAATCATATTCATAACAAAGCAAGACAAACATCTTTATCTAACTTCCATTTTCTAATGTGAAGACTAAATTTTAAAAGTAGGCATTGACTTTTATTTGGTCAAAATACAAATTTCTCTATTGACTTCTACAGGTTGAGGGAAAAGATCTGTAACTGCTTTCCTAATTGCCTAATGCACATCTGTAAAATGGCTGCTCCTGTCAGGCAATGGCTGGTTTCACAGTCCCGTTAATTTTACTGTGTGAAGTACTGGTCTTCAGAGAGATGGAGTTCATTACTTAATATTTAGTGGCCAGTTTAATGGATATGCTTAATTATATAGCTTCTGGTCTGAAAGAATGACGTATGAGGACGTTCTCATACCATCTTCCTTCTCTGGGAATTGGGAACGAGCATCCACCATCTCTCCCAGCAGCACGGTGAATATTGGCCATACTGCAGAGCTGGGAATTTGATGAACAGCCTGAAGGCAGCAGAATTTTCCTGGCGTGTCCCGGTACAATGAATAGCATGGTTTAGGGTTGCCTGTCAGATGTACCCTACCAGGGCTTATTCTGGTGCTGGCCAATGGCAATCATGCTCCTGGCTCCCTTCGGAGCTTTTCAAAAGCCTCCTCTAGCCCAGAATAGAAATTACTTCCCCAGAGCTGTGCAAATGCAGGGGTCGCTTGCCTTTTATCTCCTGCTCAGCCTGTGGAGTAAATATCAAAATCACCCACTCTTGGTTGGCAGCCCAGAGATTTGCAGATCTGGTTTGTTTCCCGCTCAGGAACCCTGATGGTATCACGGTTCAGAGGTAAAGCAGTTGGGGAATCAGCCATGCCAGGTGAGCATGGGGGGCTGAGGGCTCCGCACCCCACTGCAGGCAGGGGACAGGACACAGACTTTCTCCCTGAGCAGCTCCCCCAGGCCTTTCAGGTCACAGTCCCAAGGAGAAGTGGTGGAAATGAGGCTGCTTGAACACCTCTGCACCTTGTGTGCTAGCAAGGAGGAGGGTCCCGCTGCCCACCAGCAGTAGAAGCCCCGGGGCTGTGGTCTCCAATGGGCAGCAAACCCTTCAGCTGCATCTCATGGCAAGAAGCAGCTGTGGAGGGCACAGGCTCTTCCAGACCAGCTACCACCCAATGCGAAGTTGCGTTAAGAGGTCCCTCATACTTCGATGAAGCTCTGGCTCCATTTCACGCTGGGGGCTAGAGAAGGGGCTGTGTGATAAAGGGGAGCAGTGGAGCACACCTGTAAATGCCAAGCAGGCTGGGACTTGCCTGACTGCCATGAGACCTTCCAGCCGTACAAACTAAACCTGAGCACTGTGCATGTTTTGAAGTGGGAAAACTATATCCCTGTTTCTTGGTTTTAGGCAATTCGCTGTCTGTGCCACCTGTCATTTGGACAAGGGGATATTCTCGTGACACCTAGCCCCACTGCTGCAGGGAGCAGAGGCTTGTCCATTCATTTTGAGGAATATAGAAGCAAATACTTCCACAGCCAGCACTCCTCAAAAACATAAGACTGACTTCTTTGTCCCTTTCCCAGTTAAACTTCCCTTTAGGGTTAATTCACAATGAAATGAGATCTACCCTTCATCGCTAACGGGGCTCATTTTGCTCCACTGTGGTTGAATATCTCCAAGGGCTGGCATGCTTATTGTTGGGTTTTTTTTTCACGGTAAGACAGAGAAGATATTTCCATAGTATCATTTCTCTAGATCAGATTTCATGTCACTGAAAATATATAACTTCACTAAATGGATAACTAAGGATACATATAGGTATATATCTGCATATAGGTAGCTGAATTGAGGTGTTACATTAAGCATTCTGCTTTAATAGAAGGAGAAGAGAAATACCACAGAATAAGACAAAGAAAATTATAAGAAAGCACCAGCCTAGTCATGAAATATCTCCTGTAGGATTTATTTACATAATGAACACGTCCCAGATTTTGCACTCACGCAGTGGAGTATGACCATTTTCCAGTTGTGGTTTAAAATCCTGACAATTTGTTGCTTCCCACCTGCATAAACGCAGGTTATCTGATATGGAAATGTAGGACCTAATTCATACTTCCATCTTTTTTTTCCTGTAAAATAAGACTTAAGAAACCCCCTAAATGGTGCAAGGGAAGGCCACCTATGGACATTAGCTTTCACCTCCCATAATCCAAAGAAACGGAAATATATGGAGTAGGATCTGACCCAAGAAAGCGCGTTTCTTCCTGAACTACCAAAATGTGTCATTTAACAAAATCCATACTCTTAGTCTGGTCCATCTAGATGGTGGTCCTGCAGCTCTTGTCAATGGCAAAATATTTTATTTATCTTTCCAACACTTGTATTAGCATGTTTAGTGGAATCTCTGGAAAGAAAGAAATGTCTTTTAAACTACTTCGGAAAGTATGGGTATGAAATAGATCATCATAAAGAATGAAATCTTTGAAATCAGAGCTTCACTTTGGCCGTAATACTAATATAAGAAATGGCCACTTAAGAGCCAGGCGTTTGACACCATCATAAATAAACCCAGGGCTGAGGAACACTACTGAGTTGCAGACAGAGCTAGAAAAAATATGGAATCTAGCCCTGTTTGCATCTTGCTAATTTTGTACGGATCTATCTGGTGGCAGAATGATTGATGTCATTTGGTTTTGACTCATGCCATTTTAGCTCCAGGAATAACAAAATAGAAATGCTTCTATGTTTTAGAGAGATTTGCTTGGTTATGCTATCAGCACTGTTTCCCTAATGGCAAAAGAAATGTCAACATTAAAAATAATTACAAGTGTAAAAGAAACTCCATGACCTAAATTAGTGGATGTACTGTTATCTACAGAAGGAAGAACTGGGTGTGTTATGTACCGTGCTCAAGGCTAACTAAATTCCTTAGCTTTAGAGAGTTTGGCATTAATTACCTGTAATTATTTTCGTCCTTTCATTGAGATTTATGTTGGTCTGAATCATCCTTTAAAACCTAATTAAACCAGCTATTTCCTTTTCTCTTAGTCCTGTTCAATGCTGAATTTGTTCTCATTTTTTCATGTTTGGATATTAATCTTTTAAATGTTTGTGAAAATCTCTGGAGGAGAGGGATTTGTGTGAAACAAAGTGACGTGAATGAATGCACCTCACTCGTTTCTGAGAGATTTTATGCACTCAAGTGACTAGATTTTCCAGAGTATTGAGAGATCTTGTTTGATGCCTTTTGAAAATCTGGTTCTGGGCTCATTGTGATACTGTCCCACTGCTTATGTGTAAAAGTTCCCCAAGAGCTAACCCTGTGGTCATAGATTTCAGGTCTTGCCATACCCCTCCCTTGCTCAGTCAGCAAGTGATGTGACTCTTCACAGCTCCAGGTACTGAGCTTTAGGTCTAACAAGAGAAGCCCAAGCTTACAGCTCCATAGTATCCTCAGATCAATCCTAATGTGAGAGCAAAAGTGATGGCTACTGTAATTGCAGGATTAATACTAATTAATAGGCTGTCATGGTTGTAAAGGGAATTTTGACTACACAACAAAGGATCCTCTTTCTTTCTGTCTTTTTTTCATATGTGCATACTATATATATAAAAATACATTTTGAATTCATCTCTATGCTTTGCTTTTAATAAGGAGAGAAGACTTGCTCTCTGTGAATTCCTTCTGTAGCTGTATTTTCAAGCTGCAGTGTATTTATTCACTTCTTCTGACAATGAATCTGTAGAAACTCCACCAAAACTGAAGGAGTTGTGCCTGTATAAGACTGGTTTCAACATTGCATCTCCTGTGTAGTTAGAAGTAAAATGTACACATTTTCAGAATCCCACGGAACCCAAACATTTGCTTTAAATGTATGCAGCGAGGTCACAGCAACGTTTGTGAGATCCTAGGCCTGAGTTTATCACTGCTCTTTTTAATTCCTCTTATATAATCCACAAAAATTAGGAAGTAACAAGGAATCTTTAAGCCACAAGCAGAGAAGAAGACCTTGTCAAACAAGACTAAACATTGATGTTTGGAATCCAGAACTTGGTCTTATTAAAAAGCAGAATAAGGACACACGTAGACAGAAAATTGTAATGCCTTCAGGTTCTCAATATGCAGGAATGTGAGAATATGAGTAATTGTCTCCTAAATTAAAGTCCTCCTCATAATCATGAAATGCTTCAGTAATTTTAAGGCATTCTCCTCAAACTTTTTAATTTGCTCTTAAATTGAAACACCTCTTCCACCATAATTGTATAGTGTACACTAATTACTGATCCTGGTTTACAGCTTCAGTGCTTTCGTGTGCCTTGTTCCCATGTAATTGCGTCTACTTCCACATAACCATGCCCTTTTCCACCCCTGTTCTATGCATATGCAAAGTGTGTTTTAATTCCAAGCAGCCCCTCAGCATATGTAATTTTAGTTCTGAACTCTACCCAACAGGACAAGGGGATGTGCTCTGCGGAGCTGTGTGAAGGCATGGCTAAACACAAATCCCCCGGTGCTACTGCAGCATCATCAGGCACGTGGAATCCAACAGGAATATGCATGGAATAGATATGGTTTTTTTTTCATCCAAGCAGTGGAGCAAAAGTGAATTATTTAACAGAAAAAAATCCCACAATACTGTTTTGTGGAAGAAAGCAGGTAGTCTTCAATTTAAATGCATTTGCAATTCTGGTAGCTGGCTTATATATGTAGGTGGTGGAGCTTAACACATTTAATGGAACTTTCTGATAGTTTTCCCAGCTAATATCTGAGGAGAAGTGAATTGTAGAATCTTATGCTGTGTTTTTTAAAGCTCTTCACAGATGTGTTTTTTAACAGTATGAATATACATTATTAATTCTCATAATTGCTTGAAATGTCTGTTAACGTCGTTGGGGAGTAAATTGTTTTAGCTGGAAGTCAGTGTCATGCAGCCAAACCACCAGATTCTAGAGGCAAGTAACAAAATTCAATTCAAAGATCAATGGCTTGTGTCACACAAAATCACATTCGCATAAGCAGGAATAAGAGTTTTTATGCTGCTCGTGTATTTTGTATTATAAGAAACTACCTGATCATGCACAAGAAGGGAGTGTGGATTTACAGAGGATGATAAGAAGACGTCTGGTCTAGCCCCAATCCTCCATATATTCTAAAGTCTGAACTTGTTCCAAATTTCCAGTCCTGTTTAATTTATCTCTTGCTGCTCAGTAGATGAGAGTTGTCATGGGGTAATTCCACAGGGGTCACTGGAGTTACACCAGGGATCGCTTTCTCCCGTTAAGTGTCAGCATTGTTGACTACCAGACACAGGAAATTAATACAGCGGTGCACACTACAAAGCTGAGACATCATCTTCTCTCCAACGCACGTTTATGTCTGGCAAGCTGTGATACAGCCCTGAACTACGCGTATTTCATGCATACAAATGGAACGGTGAACATTCATAAGGGCATAGGCAATAGTGTCTTTTCTGCTAGAACTATCCCCTAAAATTCCTTGTGTTTTCTTTAAAAAAAACAAACAAACTGCATTAGAGCTGTTTTCGGTGGTAGTTAACAGTATACCTCACATTAAATAGAAAGGGATGAGAACTCTGTATTGTGAGCCAAAACCAGAACTAATGGAAATCAATATTCAGCAGATCAACATCTGTCTACATCAGCTGAGAACTGAGAGCAACACTGTAAACTGAACAGTGCGTACTGATAGGAAATGAGTTTTCTGCAGGTATTGGGGTGGGGGGGAATACATAGCTGGTTTTCCCGTGTTAACTGCAGTTTTTCTTCTCAACAGATTGGGTTGACTGGGACAGTAGGGTGACCCGAGTCCCCTGTTAGAATCTTGTAATACAATTTCTTGTGTAACTGCCAACATATAATCTTATGGGTAATTATAGTTTGGGAGCATTTTACGTATAAGGAAACTATAATTAGTGCTGTGATGGTTAGAATAAGGTTTGAAGGCTTTATTCACAGCTAGTAACTGATGATGGGTGCAAACTCTAGAAATCATAGGGATCTGAAGCATGAATAGATTCACTTTTCCTGGTGCATGTCCAAACAAGAAAAAGAAAGACAATATAATTCATGCTTTGACACTGATTTGCAAGGAGGGGAGGGAGAGAATTACAAATATACCTCGGTAAAGCGTCCCACTGTTGGGCTGCCTAGAGGACCAACAAAAGCTCATTCATGTGCGGTGAAGTCTTCCTTTAATTGGCCCAGACCCTGAACTACAAGAAGGGCCATCTTCCAAAACAAGGTGTGTACATCCACAGTTTTAGCACTCATTAGAAATGTTCCCTTTCGCAGCCTACTTTCTATATTTTAAAAAGTGAAGGTATGTTATTATCTTAGACTACACTATCAGCTAGACATCAAAAAATCTCCTTTCCAACGAAACATTAGATACATAAGATGTGATTCATCGCACCAACTTTCAATTAGCTTAAAGTTAAGCTAAGCCAATCTAAGCCTGTGCCAATCCCTTAGCTTCTTTGTGTAACAGATAAAAGGGCAAAGGCATTTCCAGAGGGCAATTGTCTCCATTCATCTTTGAACTCTGTGACTGCAATCACTAGGTTATTTTGGAGGCCTACCTGTTATATAGCAAAAATGAGATTTTAGTCTAAAAGTACTTTTGATGAATGCAAGTGGGAATATTAGGGGAAAATGATAAGCAACAGAGTTGAGGGCAAGGGCAAAGGGGAAGACTTACTAAACATAGCTCCAAAGCTCAGATGATGGTCGGAGTTAGATTTCTTTTACCCTGACACCCTCACAAGACATAAGCTATTTACTTCACCCTGTTAGAAGGATACTATACATGTGTATTGTGTGTCCGTATTAACAAGACAAGTAACTGCTTTTTCAAAACAAAGTCACTGAAAAAGTGATTTTACCTTCCTTCCTACATGCCAACACACGAGCTGAAGGATTTGGGTTTTGTTTTTCCTGTCACAAGTGAAGATGTCGCTAAAGAAAGCAAGTAATTTCTTCTGCCTTGGGATTTAGCAATTTTTATCTTACAAAGCAAGAAAGCTGAATCTGGGTCTTGGGTGGGTGAAAAGTTCCCATAAAAAAGACATTCACGGAGATATCGGGCTAGATGGGGGCTTTATTGATTTTATCATACTGTTCCTGCAGAAGCATACCAGCTGCTTCAGAGAAAAGTACAGGAAGCCTTAGAGAAGGCAATTATGAAGTAACTTGCTGACAGGAAAAAATTCTTACTAGCCCCCATTAATTAGAGGTTATCTTATGTCCTGGAAGCATGAAGACTTACATCCTTTCCAGAAAGATTGTCATGCTATTTATCATTTCTGATCTTCACTAGCTGTCAAACTGCATCATAAGACACATATTTCTTGGTTCAGCTTTCAAGACTTAATGGCACAAACTGAACAATGTTTATTTACAACAAAGACATAAACTCTTTTGTATAAATCATACCAAATTCTTCATTATATCAAAAATTGTTGCTAAGGATAACAAAATTGAGTCATCTGGCACAAAAAAATAAGCAGAGCTTTGAGGATTTCCCTCATAAATTCAGCAGAACATAATCACATTTTGTAACAATGAATTATAACAAACAAGATGAGCTTCCTACTTTAAAAATCTGCTATTAATTATTAACTGGATCAAGCTTCTCTCTACTTATTTGACCTTATGACAAATGTGTTTGGGAAATTTCCATCTCTGTATTTATGCCTGTCCCTCTCTGGCATATGATGCTAGGGCACAAACTCAGGCTTATGTCTGATGAGAAGAAATATAAACTAGATGATTGTAGCCCTGAAGCTGGAGACTGCAGACATGTAACAGTGGTGAGAACCACCCAGCCAGACTCCCTTACAATGTAAATGTAAATACAACTGTATGTCACCCTAGGCAATTAAAACTGGCTTGCTCTTTCCCCCAATGCTAGACACTACTAACACTTCTACTGTTTTTACAACTGATCTTTAAAACAGCACTGCAGCGTACAAGACTGATCATGGCGTAGCCCAAGAATTAGGCCATGCAGCAGGCTTTCAGACACCAGCACCCCCAGTTCGATTTTGTACTTGCCTTTGGCTATCCTGCTTTCAGGCAAAGGGGTTTTGGGTGAGAAAAAGGGCCCAGAGGCTGACCATGGTCCTCTTAATCTACTTTCATCTCTCCCTGTTTCCAAGTGGGTTGTGTTTTAGTTGGTTTATTCTCAATTTTTGGCTGGTGATATTCAGTATTGTCCTTGCTGCTGTAAGCCATCCTTGTGCAATACTAGCATGCAGCCAGATGATTCAGCTGGGACTGGGGAAGTCCCAACCTGCCTCTGCAGCCGCCGGCTGGGGTGGAAGGACCCCCTCGACTCCCTCTGCCTGGAGCACGCCTTGGCTAAGATGCCACAAACTAGATTTGTTTTCACTTACGAGACCCCTTATATCAAGAAGTGTCTGATCCAGTCTTGTATTCTTTGAAACCTGTCAAGTTTTCTGTGGCTCAAATCAAAGAACTATTTTACATTTCTTGTCATGTATGTCAACGGTTGCCCTTTCATAGCATACAAATATAGCCTTTGTTTCTGTGACAGACACCGTCCTGCCCACACCTCTCAACGCTCCTGGTATGGTTTCTGTGATTTTTTTATTCTCCTGGAACTTTCTGCCACATCTGTGACTAAACAGAAACCCAAAAGGAAATCAGCTTTCACCTGTCAGCTGCCGTGTGCATATGACCTCCCCTTTTCCATCACTTTCCATTAGTGTCTTTCATCATTTCAAGGGCTTTTTCGCATTTACTTTTTTTTCTATCTGCTCCTTTGGGAAGTTCCATTTGCCTTTTTAGCTACAGCCCCTTTGTCATGTTTACTGCATCAACCCTACACATAATGCTGGCCCCTCTTTGTCCTTGGGCAGTTCAGCCTATGGCTTCAGGAAGAGGTCTCCCCATCTGTGTTCCAGTGGTGGCCTTCCTACAAGAAGGGTTACCTTTGGCGTCCACCGCTGCTTACCAGCCTGGCTCTGCAGCACTGTCTTTTGTGCAACAGAGCTGTTTTCTCCACCCTACTGACCCAGTGCTGCAAAACAGCACTGACTTGCAAAAAAACAGATGGATGGAGTAGAGAGATGGGAGCTTTTTTTTATGTGACCCCAAAGACCCACAATTCAGGCAGTTTTGGCAGATATTGTGTACTCCACAGCAAGAAAAATCCCTAAATGCATAGGCAGAGGATTTCAGATGGAAGAAGCTTAAGCACAAATTAAGTGCACACTCGACACAACAGTTGCACAACAGTTGTTCCACATTACGCAGCTTAGATTTACATACTCCTCAAAACTTCCCAGTGTAAATAAACTGTAAGTCTATATTACTTATGAGCATAAAAACACACAACACTTAAAAACAGCCAATCCAACTACCATAAATACGCAACGAATTAAGCAACAGCACATGACCAGAGGCCAACTGCTAATGTGAAGATCGATATTGCTTGAAGCTATGAATGATTCAAGTTTGATTCTTCTCAAACTTACATCATATTGCTATTATTATTACCAGAACTCAATGAAGTAATTTCTAATTTCATCTGTGCAATGTATTTTTATATATCTAAAAGTACACGAAGAAATCTTGCCCCACATAACTCAATCCAAGATTGGCCATTGACTTCCATAGAACTAAATGTTCACCCACAGGATTTTCTTTCCTCTTCTAGCCTCCACTGCAGTTCAGGGCTTAGTAAAATACAGAGAAGCTCAGAAAATAGCCACTTTATTCCAAGCATCAGTAAGGGGTCAGTCTCATGGGAATTTGGAAGCTTAAGATTACTGGGGACAGAGTTTTCAGGGGGCTGCCCTCAAACTGCTCACTGCATCATTGGACTACTTTTGCAGAAACTCTCTTTCTTTCTTTGGAGGTTTTTGAAAGCATGTCTTCATAGTAAATGCACTGTTAGGTACTTTCCAGAGGAATCTTTATGTTCATGACCTGACTTGGAAAACATTTCTTAGACGCAGTGTTGGTTTCCAGCGAGGTTCTGCCTGGCTCATTTTGGTTTCCATGAAATACAAAGAGCTCGTGACTGGCCCAGGGTGATTCAGATCTTCATCTGGTGTTAGATGCTGACGGCCTCCTGGCACGCCATCCTCCCATCTGACCACATAACCACATAGCCTCCTAAGTTTAAAACTCTGAATTTTTCTGCTTTGTTCAATTTTTTGCATGCACAGGCCGTGGTTGTTATGCCTTACATGTTACGTTATGATAACGCACATAACCTGTGTGTTGTTTCAGCTCTGCTTCTTTCTTTGCTGTTTTCTCTTTGGATGAAACCTGCACCTCTTTAAATTCAACTAAATGTTTTTCTTCATGCAAATAGCATCAAGATTTGGCCCAATTCATGTTCTTTGTTTTATCTAGCAGTTAAAGTACCTGGTATAATTTTCTACATATTCATACCCTAGTTACATGTTCTAACATTGACATTTAACAGTGTCAGTGAGGCACTATTTTGTGAGGACACAAAAAGGACTTTTTATTATTTTAGCAATCATTTCAGTGGTTACTTTCATCTGATCCTTATCAGTCTCCATCCAGAAATTTTGCTCCTGTGTACTTAAATATATAAACATGCACCCACACGCTTATCTCCATGTTCAGACGCATCCACACAAATAAATGTTTCCAAACATTTCTGGGTGGTGATGAACTGCTGTCTCTGAGAAACAGGTGTATGGACAATATGGACCTCCACATGCTCATCAGAGGAAGTGGGAGCCAGCAAAAGCAATGACATTAACTATTGGACACTTGGTACCAGAAATTGTCTTGAGGAAAACAGGAATCTAGAGTTGAGAGAATCTGCAGGATAGTATTACAGGTCTGCCTGTGGACCCTCAGCTATGACCATATTCCTGGCTTAGTTTTTGACATGCAGAAAGATGTACTTCTGAGAATTACTTTTGGTTTAAGTTAATAACAAATGAGTGGCATTTCTTATTTTGAAATGATGTGATCCACAAAACGTGTCTCAGAGAATAATGACCAGGAAGTTCAAGTGTTAATAAGCTTTCAGTTTAACATTTTACAAATGTAAAACTTACCTGTGGTAGGTCTTGTTTCATTTTTCAACATGTTGTTTGTCCAGTGCACAGCAATAGATGAACTGGAATGCTCAGGGTCTGTTTTCTATGGATACTTCACTCCCAAGACAAAGTGAGCTGCTAGATACTGAGCACTGTTAAAGATCTTGCAGTAGTATTTAGCAGTGATGTGAAGTGATAGAGCTTGGTTGTGACTTAGAACGAGGAGATATGGTCTAAGTCTCATCTACCAGGAGCAGAAGAGCTCTAATGCTCTATTTTTTTAAATAACAATCTGACTTTTTTTTTCTGATTAATTTTTGAGAGTGGCAGCCTCCATGCTTTTTTATACCAGACTAATGTATCAATGTGTGCTAGACATAATTTGGGAACGTTTCCCTCCTGGAGGCCTCATGGGATGAGGTGGGGATTGTCTACCTTTGGGGACTCAGTGGAGCAGATGACGCGCCAGGCTGCTTGGCAGGGTCAGGGCTGAGGCAATTCTAGGTTTGCAGAAGGGCTCAAAACCACGGGAAACTTTAAAGCCAGAAAGTGACAGCCACGTGTAGTTGAGAGGCCTCTGAGGTGAGGCAATAAATGATTAGTGGTTTCCATGATCTCACCTTTCGACCTAGCTGCCCTATTTAGCCTCTGTGACTGTTTACATGGAGCTAGCCCTTAGAAACCTGCTCAATATGAGGCAAGAAGAGTGCGCCCTGACTAAGAACTGGTATTTCACATCTTTTTTTAATGTTTTTGGGGCTCTTAATGAACTTCCTCTCCTCTGTTTTATCCAGTAGACTATACCTGCAAAAGGTAAAGCCACCAGCCTGACACCTAAAAAGGGAAGGATATTTATCCTTCACGAGCTCACACCATGGTTTTAAGAGATGTCACTTTACTGGCTATAGACAGCAGCTTGCTCATTAGGAAGGGTTTCCCTAAGCAGGGAACAAGAAGGATGAATATTTTTTTCTATTTTTGCTAAAACTCCCAAGTACATATTTTGAATAGCACATACTCAAAAGGTTTGTGGAATAAACTCTGAATCTGGATTTGTCAAATTTCACGTAGGTGCATTTACCAAATTCACAGCAGGGACTTACTGATTTACATATCCAAAGTCTGGACCCTCAAAACCCAAGTAAGATTTTCAGTTGTCTAATTTTTCTAGGTATTTTGTTTCTGCCAGTGAAGTTTTCAAAGCACCTATGTCCCTGCTTCTGCACAGAAACTGAGACTTAGCATCATTGAGAAGGCTGGTACCTATCTCAGCCTTAAGCCATATTGGGCTTCATAGGATTCCCTGCCTGTCAGTCCCAGGTAGATTTGCTCAAAACTTATCAATTTTTACAGAAGAAAAAACACTTCCTTTCATGTGCTATCAGATGTAAAAATAGGCCAGTTGAAAGCAGTTGAAAGTCACGCTGTCATTTCAAGTGAAAACGCTGGCACTTTCCTCAGGAATGTAATGACTCAAGTCCCTAAATAAGACAAAACCAAATAAATAATAACAATAACAAACCCAGGACACCTAAATTCCAAAGCGGTGCTTCAAAACTTGTATTTAAGTCATTGCCCATAGACCACTGATTAAAGTACTCACCTGTAATGTAAAACTCCAGGAATATTTTTTTTTGCCTTTGGTTGAGGTGACTCAACCCTTACCTCCCACAGATGTGCTCTAGCCCTAACCGCTAAAATGTATGGTTTTCTGAAGTGGGAGATTTCTCATGTTAAAGGTATTTCACTTTACATGGAACAACTCAATAGTCCTTGGGCAACTGGAATATTTGAAAATTATGCTTTAGCCTGTGTTTAAGGATATTAATCTTTCTCAGAGGGAGGTTGGCTGTCCCGTCCAGCATAGACTAGCAGGAAGGTTGCAAGTGTTGCCAACAGAGGAAGGTGCTTTTCTATTTCTTGACCAGGTATTTGAGCCACAAGCCCCATATTGGGCTTTTTAATTGGTTGATTAAGAAAGCCCACTTGGAGAAAAATTGGGAGTAAGTGAGCTGCCCCAGCCAGCCTGTGTGAAGAAGAGAGTTTGCTCTGGCTTCAGACAGCTGTGAGGGAATTGAGCCCAGCCCTCTTGCTGTATGATGCTGCTCTCCAGCCCGCAGTCCTGATGTCTGAGTGGTTCCCTCCAACCACCTGGATAATTTTGTCTCTTTGGTTTCAGTGGCCACCAGCAGCATCTCATTCCCATTGCAGCCCATGCCCTGGTTCCACCCTGTTGTGTGCTCCCTCTGTTGGTACTCTGTCCATCTCTGATACCATCCTGGCATGAAAACATCCCACAATTGTACATCCCAATCAACTGTTGACCCAGGTCTCATCTGTACTCGTGTGATAACAGTATCGCCTTGTACGTGGGAGAGTCTATGACACTTTATAGCCCCCTTAGTTATCCTTTGGGAGCTACATATTCTCTGTGGGCTGAAGAGCCCTCCCTGTGTGGCAATGCAAATGATGACCTCTTCTTTTTGGAAATAAAGTTGCCATGACTGCTAAACTGAGGTCTTCATATGTATCGGGCACAGCTTGAGCACATCTAACTAACTAGTCACCTTACAGTACTAGATTGGTAGATGTCTTAGTTTCTGAACCTCAAATGGATTGAAGGATATAGACATGCCCTGTTTGCTCTGTTCAGGCCTTAGGGCATGTTCAGGAGCAGAGCACTGAATGCCAGGCAAAATCAATTGCCTCAGACCTCAGTGGTGCCAATATGGATTGCATCGCACCCTCTCCTTCTTTTTTTTTTTTTCTTTTTTCCCCTGGATGATTCTTGAACTTTCATGACTAATGCCTCCCAAGTTTGCTTTCAGGCTCTTTAGTCAAATGTTGATTCTGCTCTCATGCCTGACTTTGGCTGTGATTTCAAGTGAATGCCACGGGAATGTTAAAGGTCGACCTAAAAATCAGATGTTAGAATAAGGAGCTCGAGTCTTCCCAAGAACATTTGTGCTGTGCCCACCAACCTGTCTGATAATACCTGTCAAAGATTTTGACCCACTCAGCTCTTTGATTTCCTATTTTCCTCCAGGCTTTTAGACCATCCTTGTTCTTAATACACTTTGTTCATAAAGCCCCCTGGGAACCCTACAATATCACTGCCCTGGGCAGGACTGCTAACAGCAGAGCTAATCTAAAGGTTCTCTTTTTAACATGACTTTTCTGGCCCAAGCTCATACATACAGTTGCCCACACATTTGCTAATGTGAACAGATGCTTTGCAAATATCTGTGAGAAGAAGGTCAGTTCTGTATTTCAAAAGTTCACAAGTCAAGCTGCACTGAAAGGCCTCTTTAACCTCAACCTTAAGCATCCTCAGCATATCATTAGGAAGATTAGCAAAGTCTTTAGCACCCCACTGGATTTCCTTATGTATGGAAAGGCCTGGCAGATCAAAGGAAACATTACTTCAAATAGCTTGTGACTTATCTTGTTCTTACCCTAGCACCACTGACCTCTCAATCATATTTTCTTCCAGTAGGAATTGCTTTTAAGGACAACAGTTTATCCTCCAAGATCCTTGTTTTGACCTTTCCAGCTTTCCCAATATTCCTTACTAAAATGTGTAATTAAAAAAAGTGACAAACCAAATACTTGGTAAATAAAATATGTTCAAAATAAGAAAAAAGTTGAAAGCCATAGTTTCTACTTGGTTCTGCTAATGAAGTGACTAAGAATATGAGTAAAGTCATGTTTATTGTTTATAGATTTGTCTTGTACTTGGCAGAAAATCTTCACAAACACTGAGGTCAATGATATTTGACCTTCTCTGGCATTTTCCGACTAGGATGCGAATGACTAAACAGGGCTAAAATGTTAGTCCCTGTTCTGCACTTGCATCGCTATGTGAGTGTGTATGGACCTTTACACCCACAGAGACCTAGAGACGTCAGCTAAGTGTTTTCCAGCTGCAAGGCCCACCCACATGGATTGATTGCAAGCATAGGTGCCTGATTCATGAGCATGCTTTTTATAAAACTATGTTATTCATCAGCTTAGGGTATTAATCAGTACTCTATATTTAAATTTCCTTCAGGGGCTTGTTATTTATTCTGTAGGTGTGTTTTAGCATGTTTTAATATGAAATTCACTTTAATTTAATCAGCCCTAAAATATTTTCAGGTTTATTGCTTATACTTAAAGCTGAATTGAGATATATATGCAATAACCAAGGAACGTGGTTTTGTAAATAGGATATTTGACCTTTACCTTTTTCAAAATTACAGTGCTGGCAACACCTGCCTAAATGAATCATCTGAAGAATTAAAAATCGGGTACCTAATTGTTACTCCAACATATCTATTTCAGTTGAGCGTCAGCTGCCATTCCCATTTTAAGTCCCATTTTCATGGCTATATAATTTGATGTTTTCAATTATATGGGGCTTAAACTTTACTTAGTACTATTAACTTAACAAATAAGCATGGCAATTCAAAGTTAAACCACCATGTAGTCAGGGCTGGTTCAAAAAGTGTCATTTAACAATAAAAGGATAAGATTTGTGTTCTAAGGTTTTCATACAGATGGTGAAAAGAAACATGATAAAACTATGGTTTAGATTGGTTCAGTTTGAATTTAATGACTGTGACATTTTAACAGAATTTTAAACTAAGTATTTTGTTACTTTTATTTCTTTTTTAATTAGCTTTCAAACACTGCACTATTCCAACAGCTGGGATATGTATCATCTACCAGATATCATCAGTCTCTCATTCTTAGACAGATGGAGTATGTAAACCATCTAATTCTAATTAGCTGCAATTAAAATCAGTAGCAGACAAAGAAGATATACAGTTTTTATACAGAGGTCCAGAATCTTTTGAGTCAGAACCAGAGAAATTTTTTAAAAATGTGAGCAACGTAATCCCAAATTCTGTCTCATTTAACTCAGTGATAGTTGTCTTCTAACCTTGACTTTGACAGAGAAATGTACCCTTCATCCTCTGCTGTCATGTAGATGTTAAATCTGTCAAAACTCCAGTGACATACAAAAACCTAGAAAGAAAGTCATTAAACCCTATTGTTTTCAAGAATATAAATTCTAGCTATTAGAGCTTATTGGTCTAAGAGTATTTGTGCATAATAAAGGAAAAATTAGTTACCATATGAGAATTTTATGTATTTGTCACTGTTGCTGTCAGAGGCACAAATCAGAATTCAAGTTGATGTACCCGTGAGGCCAGTGCATATAAAAGCAGATGAGATGATTATCAGACCATCTGAAAACAGAACCTCTTATTTTTGCCGCATGCTTTAACAGGGAATGTCACACCACGTATCAGTCCTGCTGCTTGCTGTCACAGCAGCACGTCCTGCATTTGGGACAGGATTCATCATGTGGGAGCCCCGGGCGACCAGTGGGAGAGCTTAGAAATGTCTTCTGACCACAAGCATATACATATGTATAATGTGAAGCAATATTTATCCTCTCACTTTACATGTGTAGTGGTGATAGGAAGGCAAAGATGGACTGCAGAACTGATCTTCTTTTGATGATTAAAGGACTTGTCACAACTAGGCCAGAGGATCAGAGAATCACACCATCACTGGTCTGAAAGCAAGTGTAAAGCCATCAATCAAAAGATGCTACACAGAAGTAACGAAAAGTCAAACTAGCTAGGAACAAAAAAGTGAACATTGGAGCGAAATGTAACATCTCTGAGCTGATGCTAGTCCTCTCCCTCAGACTTTCTCTCCAAAACAAAAAACCTCTTCTCTTCATCTCGTTCGGCAGGAATGATGCTTTCCTCTTCTCCGCATTTCAGTGATGGGTCTGTCACCAGTTGTTGGTGCATGCAACAGAGCCAGTCTCATACAGGCTAGGGTAAGGATTAGCTTTGTGAAGGTGTATATAGCTCTGCTGGCTTAAATGCAAAGAGAATTGGGCTCCTATGACCTGATGGGACCACTTGATGTCACTACCTAATGTGTGGGTATTTGCAGCCTGTGTGAGACACATTTTGGGAAAAGTTGTCCACAAAAGAGATACAGATACTCCTAAAATCCAATCAACCAATTCAGCGTTTTGTATAACAATATTGTGGAAAAGACTAGGAGTCTTTAAGGGGTATCTCTGCTCCCCTCTGAAGGAGACACCACTGTGCATCATCAAGTAAACCAAGAGGGGCTTAGTGCAGCAACAATCCAGAGTTTTCTGTCTTATTTTACTGCTGAGGAATGCCTTCACATTTTTTCCATGAGGACTTTTTAAAAGGAATGATGCTCTTTTGCTGGCTGCTTGTACTCTAACAGCAGGGAGGGAAGAAGTCCTTTCACTCCATGCACTGACCTGGGAGTCAGGGCACGCAGGGTGCCGTTATCAGTTTTGTCACAGACTCCTGACTGCTCAGATGAGTTATTTAGGCTCTTTGTGCATCCTTTATTCTACATGATAAAAGGGCAGGCATAATATTTATCTACTTGACTATTTATTATTAATTGTGACGTGCCAGAAAGTGTACCAGACACCTTGCAGTGCTAGGGGAGATCTGTGTGCTCAGCTGGGCACGCCAAGCTGTGCTGTGCTGTGTAGTCCCTGTGGGATGCTGGCTGGGTGCCACCACTGATACCTCACATCTCAGGGCGAGGAGGAGAGATATTCTGGGCAGAGGTACCTGGGATGTGCCATGCTTTGGAGATTCACTTAATGCTTTCAGGTATTGTCACGAGTGACCAGGGAAGTTGAGAGATTGCTATATACTGCCTTCGGGACAGGCTTTCAGCCCTGAGGATCGGGGAGTGCAGGATGTAGCACAAACCCCCCTTCATCTGTCCGTGCTGAAGACTACATGACACGCTTGCCCTTCTAACACTATGGCACCCTAATTTCTGATCTTCCCGCACCAGTGCATCAGGCGTGGTGTTTGTGCCACTGATTAATCTGGCCCACTAGTCCGCAAACCCAATCGCAAGATCACCAGACTGAATCTTAATGACCCCTGAGATCATCTGCAGAGGTGATTTGGTCCAACATGAATCGTTTTTCCCACGAGTACTTCCTGAGGCTGAACCCTGTTTTAATAATTTAGTAAAAAAAAAAAAAAAAGGAAGGGAAAGAAAAATAGATATCTCTTTTCTCTTTATATCCAGGACTTAATAAATACACAGTCAAAACCTAGGTAAACTTTGTAAGATAAGGATAATAGGTATATGACATATTTATGAAAAATCAATAGCATTAGACTGAATACAGCTTTATCCAAAGGATGCTGCCAGGGTTTGATTTTTTTTTTTTTTCCTACATTTCCCTCTTTCTTGGCTCAATTCACAAGTGCTGCTTTTTTTTTTTTTTTTTTCCCCTGAGGGTGCACTCACAAGTGCCTGGGCACGGCAGATGACAGCTGATCCCAGCCAAAGGCAACATCACTGGCATCTAGGGTCAAGGTCTTCCTATCATAATCCCAGGTTTTTCACCTGTTCACCTGGGATATATTTGTAGTCTGCTGGCATCATTTTGGCTGTAGATAAGAGGCTCTGGGGTGGAAAACTAGACAAATTTTGTGTCATAGTACTTTCACTTGAATCCAATACCCATCCTTTTTCAGGTAGGATCTTAATGGTCAGGGTTCTCTGTATATCGTGGCAGGTTTTCTGCTTGGGGTGGAAGCAGAGATGATTACATACCCTTTACTCAACTTTATTTGCTGCTGAGCACCTCTCCTAAGGTTTGACTTAGCAGCCCAGGCTTCTCCTGGCCACAGGTGAGCAGCAGAGCACCTTGCATCTGTGTGGTGTTAATACAAGATTGCTCCTGCATTCATGCCTGTCTGTCTGCAACGGCTGTCCTGGGAGACATGAGGAGACTTCCAGCAGCATTGCTCACTGCCATCATGCTTTCCTACAAAGGAGAACCACAAACCCAGGTTGGCTGCCCCCTCCTTCCCTCCTGATGCCTTCATTCACCTTGCTGCTGCAAAGGGAAACCCGCTGGGAGCAGCCGAGACCCTATTGTGCTGATGTATTTGGGGTGGAGGGGGAATTTCTGTCCCAGAAGGCTCCACAAATTGCTGCTCCCAAGGCTAATCTTACACAGGCACTGGGACTTTCTCCAAAACCTGTGGTGCGGAGCGGGGAAGGAGACGTGCAATGCTGGCATGGCGCTGATGAACCTTCTTCTCAGTGGAGGGAAAAGAGCTGTGTGGTGGGCTCCAATCGTATATCATTAGCATTCATAAAACTCATTTCCTGCCAGGAACAGCCACTCAGCACTGAAAAAATCATAATTTCACAGTAGATTACCATGCAAGTTGAAATAAATCCCAGGGCACTGCACCACACACTCTATCCTGAAGCAAAGAATGCAACCCCCAGGAAACCCACTAAAGGAGATACTGAACACTCTGTCTTAAAAGGTCTTTTCTATATACATAAATGCTTTTTTATATATATATATATATGTAAATGTGTGTATATAAGAAGTAGATAAGTACCCTAGGAAATATAATTCCCTACGAATGATAGCTATTATTAGAAAGAAATATGAGACTCTATTCCACCTCTGTACCATCTGTGTTAAAAAGCAGCTTTAAGGATCTAGCATCACTAAAAAAGCTGGCAGTGCATTTTTCTTCTCTCTGCTGCCTCCAAACAGAAAATTAGTAAAGTTTCCCTGATACTGAGCAATCATATGTATTTACCAAAACAGACCATCAGCTATACACAATTATGCTTTTGATTCTGTAAAAAGATGATCTAAATGTGTTCCGTATTGTACAGCTTTCCCATGCACTTATTTTTTATATTATTTTAAAATATCCAGCATGGTCTTGCCACTGTATTTTTAATAGTATTTTGAGTAGATAAGCTATTTCCTTACTGACCTCTATATTTTGCTGAGTCAGGTCTTTGCGCTCAATTGCAGTGAACAGGGTAACAATTCCTCCTAGTACTAAGCATTTGGCTCTTTAAAAATAATTATGAAAACTTGAAATTTTTACGTTTTCAGTTTTCTGTCAGATTCAGAAAACAAGAAGTAGTTTTCCCAAATAAACCTTTTCTACAAGGCTTCTTTGCTCAGAGAGCTTTGTAAACACAGCTTGTAGGGAGAAGCAGCGCTATAGGACTGAGTTTGGTTAAGACATCAAAACCCACAATAAAATTAAATAATTAACTGGGAAGATGGATGCATTTCAGAAGATGTAAGAGCGAGGAATGCCTTCTGCCTGCACTGAAACTGGTAACACAACAAGTTATTGCTTATTTAACTCTGCGCAGAACCAAACAGAATGAAATACTCTCACAAAATAATCTGGTATTAGAAGGCTAGATTCTGATTGTTATTAATGGACCTGGGACCAGCCTCTGGTACGACTGCATATTCCTCTTCTAAACCAGCATTAAATCACATATTCAGAGTCAAAGACCTTTCACTTAGGCAGCTCTTTATCTGGTATGATTTGTTTCAACTCTATAGATTGTTCACGGATTTAAATTGAGTTATAACGTTGCAGAGTTGATCTCACCAAACTTGGTGTGTCTTAATTCATGTTTGCAGTGAATGTCTGCTTTAAATCTTGGCGAATAGCACATCTTTGAACATAACCGTGACTGAAAGTCAAGGTCGAATATGAAACTTTAACTTTTTATGTTTTTGGTAGTAACAGCTATGAACTCTTCAATGTATGCTACTCTTTGTCAAAGACACGGTGTTTTATTTTTTTTCAGCTTTTAAATAGACCTGATTTTTGCTTGTACAAGGTGCCTTTTTCAATCTACTTCTCCATGATGCAATTCATTAAAATAATATTAAGGGGCAAATCTGGATGCTTGTTTCTTTGACTATGCAACCTGTAACCACAATGAGGGCATGCAGATAGATTAGCAACGTGAAAACAGAGGTGTGAGTTTGTGCTGTAAAAGTGGCAGGTGCATTGCATGACTACAAAGGGAAACTGCTCTGTTTGGGGAGTCTGCCATAAACACAACGGCCTAAGCAGTAAGGGTTACAGTGAGCTCATATTTATTTTAATATTGTTTGCTTTTTTGCTCAAATAACTCCCTGGATTATTTTGACCTCAAATGTTCATTTCAAAAAGGTGCTTATCTGTAAACACCACCTGCGTGGTAGAGCACATCATGAGCCACCGCTGCCACTGTATTGCTTTCTTATCATTCATAATGTGAAAATTTGATTGCCCATGCAGCCAGCCTGCGGGCTGCCAGGCCCTGCAGATGGCAGACACATGTGTGCACAACATTTGCATTTTATAGCTCTGATGAGAACAGTCACTAAAATGAAGGCTTTTCCACCGCTGTCCCTATCTTGGTACAAATTGTCTCTTTTTAGTAGTTGTTTTATCTCTGTCCCTGTAATTTCCAGATGATACTGTTTTTAAATATTTGTGCTTAATTTTGGCATTGATAAGCAGTTGGCCCACCCATTGGATTTTCCCAGAGCCAACATTTTCTTGGTGTTATCTAGTGGTTTAATTCATTTTCTTCCCTCTCTAGAGAAGGATTAACTTTTGTTTTGTCTTATCTGTTATTGTCTTTGTGGTGAAAGTAACTTCTCCAATGTAATTCCTTATTTTGTGTTATTTTAGGTTTGTGTGGGTAGATGGTCGAGTCAGAGGTTAAAATCAACTCTCCTTCTCATGCCTGTGGTGCCTTAGGGATATGCAGTCACCTCACCCTTGTCAAGGCACAGAGACAGTGAAGCGCACCTCTGAAGATGGGTGAGAGCTGGAGCAAACCTACATTTCATACCATGTAACTGTGTCTGCTTTGGTTTGGGTATCACTATGCAGTGTTTCTAGAGTGAGGGTTTCCAGTGGTTTATCATCCGGACATTCAAGCACCTCCAATGACTTGTCCAAAGATATTTAGAACTGGTAAGGACATAACTGGATTAACACAAAACCAGCTTTTTCCATTGTCCTAGTTCTGAATAGGCAAATGGTTGAAACTCTTTGGGTACCAAAGGAGGAGGGATATGAAACTCTTCAGACAGCAAAATATGCAAAGCTCAGCCCGTTTTCATTTAAGCAGACTAACTCACTGAAATATTTTCTATCTCTTTTGGCTCTTGAAAAACAGTTCCAATAAAATCGCAACTTTGGTCATTAAAAATAAAAGCTTTGCCTATTTACGTATTTGTTCAAATACCCTTTCAGGTATGACATATCAAACACACAAGAAGGGTCTTTCTTTATATTACTTTCTGTACAGAGGAGTCATACCAGTCATGTAGACTTGAAGAGACAGCAGTTTCCACAGGTTCTGTTACATAAAAATATAAGGAGAGTGATCACACCAAAGGTCTGCCTACCTCAGTCCACTCTCTCTGACAGCATCCATAGGCAAAGAGCAAGAACAGAACAAGCACAGATCATTTCCCCACTCCAGCTCTCTTAGCTTCTGTCCGCTCTCAGCTTCAGATGTGGTTTCCATGATTTAATAACCCTCCGTGGATTTTGATTCCATGAACTTGTCTAATTTCCTCTTAAACCAGTGTAAACCTTTAGCATCTACAATATCATCATTCATGATTTTATAGACCTTGTCACTACCCTTGTCGGCTGCCTCTCTTCTGGAAGAGTCCGAGCTCATTTGATGGTTTCCCATGTGGGAGCTGAGAATGATTGCCACTTTGTCATTCTTCAGATCATTTCCAGTTACAGAAAGAAGAAATGTCACAGGTGACAGAATAGATCATCTAGCAATTTTCCCATGTGAATTATTCTATCCTGGGAAATGGGAGATGTATGATTATCTTACATGGATCTGATCAACTCATAAAAATCCTGAAACAACTTTTTATCCAGCTTTCTAGCTCCTTCATGATATAATGATTAGACTATGGGTATTGGACTTTAAATTGTTGTTACATGAATGTCTCAGCCATCAGAGGAATAGTACAGTTTTGTATGTACAGTGTTTACAGGATTGAGAAAATTATCTTTTACAGTGCATTTTATGGGTTTTCTTGTTATTGGGTCAAATAGAGAGATCATTCTCAGAGAATAATATCTAATTCTTACTATAGTTCTGACGAGATTGTAAGGAGTACTGCTAGCATAACTGTATTCAGGAACAAACGGATTAAACAAAGTATGAGTTGCCAGAGCAGATAATGGTTCTGTCCCCTTGACCACATTCTGTTCTGTAGAGATACAGGGAATCTAACCACCCAAGTGTTCTTTTATACTTCAAGTGACCATTATTTACACACCTAAATAATATTTTAATCATCTCACTGAGGACTTTGAATATCATAATTATACCCCCAGGTTTAAATCTGGGTTTAAAGTTTATTTTAATTGCTAGCACTATAGAAGTTAAATAAACGCCTGTCCTTAAAGCAGTGTGTACAGTCTTACATATTTGGTATAGAACTTGCTATTGTGTTCCTTCTCCTTTGAAAAGAATAAAAACAATTTTAAATTAGTACAAGGGTATGAAGAAACCAAAGGCTGTAAAACTGATGGCACCACGAATAATAGCTCCCATCAATATGTTCTGTTAGAAGTGAGTCTACACAAACTGATGCAGACAGTTATGGTCTGGCCTATCTTCTGGCCTAGCCAGCCATAAACCACATCTTCTTTGGAAACAATGTAGATGCACTAATATAAACCCAAGGAAAAGTGGTGGCTTTAATGTGGCTACCCGGGTTTTGGTCTAAAGCAGGCTTATGTCTAGTCAGGTTCGTCTCAGGGTGGAACAAACATGATTGTCTGCACTTGTTGTTTAGATGTGTCAACATGTTGTCAAGAGATCACAAAGTAAAGGGTATGACTGGGTCAGAACCAGCACTCTAGCTTTTTGTATCCACAAGCCTTTAGGGTAACTAAAATCAAACTAGCATTTTGTGATCGGGTGCATTTACACGAAAAAAAAGTAGAAAATGGCTAAGTTGAGGTGCCTGACCACGGTTAATTCTTTTACTCTTAGTCCTTTTCTTTTTTGCTATCTGCAAGTGACTTTTTTTTTTTTTTTTAAATAAACACAGTAGAGAAAATAAAGTCAGGAGGAAGGAAATACGCATATCTGTCAACAACTTTGCATTGCTGTAGTAAATGCAACGTGATAGTTCTAGCATCCACTAGAAGGGCATCACATTTGCTGCTGAGAGTATGATCACTCATTTTTATGGGAGAAAACAGGAGCTTTTCCCTATGTTAAGTTCTCATTTTCTTAATCTCATTCACTGGCTGGTACCAGTCTTCACAAATTGGACAATTTTCTTTTCAAGTCATGCATGGATGTACATTCTGATTCTACCATTAAATTTAACGGAAAAAAATTTGACCCAACCATGTCAGCACCTTTTTATGAGTAAAACCCCAGAGTCTCTTATTCAAATCTTGGTAGCTTATGAGTTTATATGCAGCTTTGGTAAGGGCTTTCAAATAAGTGAATGTATTTTAAAACAGTATTTGTCAGAATTCTGTATTATTACATTTTTCCAATTCTGTTGATTTTTATGTAATCTTCTCATTTCCTCCCTCTGGCCTGTAAAAATGATCCTCGCTGCTATGCTTCTCATATAGCAAAAACTGGCCAACTTTAGTTCAAATAAGCTATTTGACTGACTCTATCCTGAGAGTGTCCCCATGCCAAAAATTCACTCAATAATTATTTGTGTCTCCTAAATCTTCTTTCCCTCATTTTTTCCACTCAATTGAAACCCTTTCTTGACCTAGATATGTGCCTTAATTTAACACAGTTTCCTTGTACGCTGTAGTTGCCCTCGACCTTGTATACATTTTCTTTTCTTCTGTATAACATGTAGACAGTCTATACACAGCATGCTAAGAAGGATCCTTATGGCTTGCCTTTCTACAAAATAAACACAAATTACAATACAAGCCCCTAATTAAGTCCCGTAGCATAAAAATGCCCCCAGCCCTCATCTGGAGAGCTTTGCCTTGTGCTTTTCTAGGGGTGGGTAAAGGCTAAAGCTTAAGGAAGCAGAGCTCATCAATGGGTAACACCATCTCTCTGACATGTAAATGCAGACCAACATCACTCAAATGCTTTTGGGCTTTGAGTAGTCGTCCCACATGTATATTCCCATTAAAAAAAAACCCAAAAACCACAGATGGAGTAAGCCCTCTGAGAATTTGCAGGTAACAAATACACAGAGTTGTTAAATTTACTCTAGCGCTACGAACCATACTGCCAACCCTCATTCAGTTTTCCTGCTTCTCCCAGCATGAGCAGTAACAGCCATGGGTCAAACGTGTGTTAATATTATACACACAGACTAAAATCAGAGTGGGTACAGCTTCTTTTCTACTGAAAAAAACCTCTAAAATACAGTTCTCTGATCCTTTAGGATCCTTTGTGGGAGAATTCAGAGGTCTCCATCCCCTAGGAAATAATTGCCTATCATATTGCCCTAAATCTGTTGCATAGATTGAACCCATGAAACTAAGTTGCTGCAATTAATTTAATAAACTTAAATAACCTTGCATATGATATACAAGTTATTAATAATATTTTGTAATAAATGTGCATTTTCAGGTTCAAATGAAAAAATTACAGGTTTTTTTAAGCCCTTTTTTTTGAAGTTACTTTTTTTCCAAAGTTTAACCCCAGAAGTTACAAACTCTTTGGGTGATAAATTTCTTTATTTAAATGTATTTATTTATTTTAGTAAAGAATTGTAGTTTCATTGCATTTGTTGAGTTTTTATATTTCAAAACACAAAATCTTTACTGAAGCAGTTCCCCCAAAAAAGTAGCGAGTTAGTTACTTAACAGAACTCCTCTAAGCATGGTAAAACATTAAGATTAATTTTTAAAATAATTGGCTTTTTTCTGCAGCTCTGTTTATTACATTTATTGCCGTAAATTACATTTATTGTATTTTCATACATTTCCAGTTCCCTTATTTAGTTGAATACTTTCCTTCTGTTTCCTTTTCAGGAGCGGATACCTACAGTCCCCAGAGAGCATGTGGGCCCCATAAGTAGTAAGTACTCACTGTGTAAGTCCTTAGGTCACTATGGCCCCTGCCCCAAAGTGCTCAAAGTGAATAATAGTGCAATATTAAACAGTGGCACCCTAGAGCTATATATTTTTGTGCTTCACATGATCCTAAATGAGTGACCCCATGGACTTAGATGACTTCTATTAGCTGAGGGACATCTTTCAAGGAGCAGATGACTCCCTGTTCATTGAACAGTAGTTTGGCAGCTCACCTATGGGCAATGTCTTAATCTCTCCAGTTAACTTGCATCTGGGTCCGTGGAGAACACAGCTTTATTCACACAGCCATAAGACTCTCTGACTTACAATCTGCTCCTGCAAGATAACCTTTTCTTAATTGGGTGTGTTGTGGGCTTTTCTTTGGCCAATGACTCTAGCTATCACTTTGCAGCCTGCCTGAAAAAGGGCCTAGAACCTCTTAATGAACACTTTGTCTAGTCTTCCTGTCTCCTCTGTCACTGAATGACTAATTACTAATTTCCAGCTATGAATAATTTACATTACATCCTACTTCTTAACCCCAAGGGTATTTCCTAGAATTTATGTGCCTTAGATTTCTGCAGACGTCTTCATGCTCCTGTGAAGGCTGCACTGAACACCTGCCTGAAATAAACAGCAATTTTCCAAACAACTATTTTTAAATAGTTGACATCAGTCATAGAAATTAAGAAATTCATCTCTGAGTGCTCTGCTAAGTCTAATGTGTCAGACTGTTCTTTTTTCTTAGATAGGATTCTTTCAAAATTTCTGGTTTCCCAAACAGCTAAGTACCTGCACTTCCCCACACACTAGTTCTTCACTAATCCTCTAGTCTTCCCCCGAAACCTCTCTGCAGAGCCTGGATTGTGGTTATTGCAATAGATGTTCTGGCTGCTACCAGCCAACCTGGTTATTGCATTATGCTTTTTATCATAATAATTTCTAGTGATCTAGGCTGACTATGAACGCCCAAGGGGATGTTTTTCCAAACATGTAATTATTCTCAGTTTGCCACTTCAATTGCCAGGACTAAACCCCTGGCCGGTCTCTTGATTAGTTAGAATTAGAGCCTGTGGCTCTGTGCTGTTGATCCCTCTTGCCTGCCTGACCTAAATTCCATTGTACACCTGCCATTATGCATTTGCTTAAATCTGGAACAAATTCTGGTACTTGATGTACTGCCAGTCTCAGTTTTTAATTTGGGGAGCTGACTGGGTAAGGTAATTTGTCTCTGCTTCAACTTGTGGACCTGCCACAGAACCACTGTTCACATGCTTCTGAGTCAACAAAGCTCACCGGGATGGAGGGCAGGTCGGAGGGTGCAGCCTTTGCCCAGCACTGCTCACTCCTCACGTGTGCAACAGCACACGACTGCTTCAGATACGGCTGCTCGTGATGCTGCTCCTGCTTTCGGCTGGCACTCTGTACACAGGAAAGTCTGAACACGTAAAGTGAGCACAACACTCAGAGAGACGTTGTGGATTAAAAAAAAAATACCATGGAACAAATACCTTCTGTAGAAGTCATATTTTAAAAAGACCAGTGTAGTTCAAAGTAAAAAGAAGTTTCTTGGAGAAATATGCTCACTGATTCTAAGTAGTTGTGCTTAGTTAGAAAGGATTTGTAGCCTTATTGCAATTTTTTTCTGATACATGATATAATCAATGTTTTGCTCTTACAAATAATAACATCATAAACATTATCCAGCCAAAGCCTTGGAACAAACTGTGCCTCAGAGGCAGGAGCAGCTAATGTACTTTCAACAGCTGGCAACAGCTCTGGGGCTATGAAGTAGGGAGGTGCAGTTCTTGCCACCTTCAGGTGAAGCTGTAGAATAGTTTTTTTTTTTACTTCTGTAACTCAAAGTGATATATCTTTAGGGCAATTGGTCAGAAATCTGACACAGCCCAAAATTAGTGAACACTAGAACATTTTGGCCCAAAGAAGTTGGTCAGAGCCATAACTATAGTTTGACTGGAAAACCCCAGAGTATACACCAGTCCTATCCAGCACAGCATTTGACACTGCTGCCCTCTAAAATAGGATCTTTTGGGATGTTCTTGCAGCTCTATCACAGCCGATGAAGCATCTCTGCTTCCAAGCAGGGCAGAGCTCTACTCTTCATTTTCACAAGACAACAACATGGACAAAATGATGGGCCAGTTACTGAAGTGTAAATAATTCTGGACACCTGGAGATCCACGCAAGATGTGGAGCAACTTATTCTTGGAATTAGGCACATGAACTCTGCCAAAATCCCATTTGGGTGTCTAAATCCTTGAGTCGATCTGAGCAAGGTGATACGATGATCTGAGATGTCTAGAATTTAAAGACTTCCTCTATTCTTGGAATACCTAAAAACCATCAGATTCTCCTTTTCTGGTAAGAAAAAGATTATCTCCAATATGAGATTTTATTTTAATAAAATCTATGGAAATGTACAAACTGGAGTAGTTTAATTAAAATCAGGACAACGGGAAGAGTTTCCATGTCGCCAGAAATTTTCATGGCTCAAACTGAATGAAACACATATTAATTAATCACTGCAACATATAAGTTCAAACAATGATGCAACCATTGACAGAAAAAATTAAGAAAAGTTATCAGGACAGATAATAAAATGAATTATCGGTGTCAATGTGCCATCAGTAGTTTTTCGGGTAACTATAAATCTAAAATGTTTCCTTGTGTTCCAAGAATGTGAAATTATACAGAAAAGTACATCTCAATATTGTAGGTAGCACTGGAGACTGGAATTAAATCTTCAATGGCTCCATTTGAAATGTTCATCATCAAAAATAAAGAGACAAGGAAATAAATACTTTTCAATTGTTTGCTATTTGGGTAGGGACTTCGTCTTTCTACATGTGTGTACAGTTCAAAGCTCATTTTGGGTGTGACTATCCTTTTAAAGGTACCATTAATAATAAGATAAATGAGTTGTTGGTTAAGTTCTTAAGTAATTCTGCGCTAAATTCTAGTTTTGGTCTCTTTACGCTTCAAAGGCAATATATTGATAAGACATTTTTAATGGTCTCCTCATTTAGCTTATTTCATCTGGCCTATTAACATGTGAAGCATTAGAAGTGTCTGGGTCCCATCTCCACTGTGCTCAGTGTAGGATTGCCATAAAGATGCAGTCACTGGCATAATGCACATCTGCAGGAACAGAGGAGCTTCTGGGATTAAACTGAGATAGTTTAACAGTTGAAATTATCAAACAGGGATGATGATTGCTCCATGGTTAGATTATTCTTGTAAATAAGAGATGGGTTCAAGTCCTTTGACTACTATTTTGCTACTCAACCATTAGATTATTGGGTTGGTACTTTCTCCTTTTGGATCTGTTCTACTTTCTATAAATAATTACTTATGCAACAAATTCTGGGTCCTCATGACCTAGCCAGGAGCGGTATTGGTTAGTCTGGCCTCTTTTGCTACTAGTAAAATCTCCACCCTGAACTGAACACTTTTTCCTCAGCAAAGGTTTTCAAAACCTTAGTTTTCATTCCCAAAATTTTGATTTAAACCTAGAAATGAGAAAATTTCAAAGCAGCTTTGAAATCCAGAAACAATCATCAGCTAAATTACTATAACATTTGTAAACTGCACCTATGGCACAAAGAGTCTAGATTGGATAAAACATCTGGTCTATTTTTTTGTTTAATTCTAGTATAATTTAAATAATAACAATTCTTCTATTTGAGACTACATTTCCCAGAGCAACATTTCACATTCCTGCTGATGGCTGTTCAAAGAGATTGGCAACACGAAGTGTCCCTGGTCCCACAGCTCATGAGCACAGCAGGACTAGTGAGCAGCATCCTGTCTTATGAGCAAAGCTCTAGCACAAGCTGGTTTTTAGACCTTTATAGCTAGTCATGAAGTACTTATGGGAAAATCTACATGAGATGAATGCATGCGTTAGGGTTTTCAAAGGAGATGAAGGGATTAGAGATAGCTCGTAGGAAGCTGGTGCCTACGGCCCTGTAGTTTCCCTTGAAAATCCCAGCAAAACGTATTTCTGCTAACTTTCTAAGAGGAGTATGGCCTTCACATTGCTGGTGTCTTTCCAGTCAAGTACCCAATTCCTCTGGGGCCTTTTAGCATTGTAGCCTTGGAGACAACTAAAAAAAAAATTACTGAATCCATGCCAAGTGGAAAACAGGACAAACAGCCTTCCAAGAGCACAGAAAACAAAGATGAGACAGGAAAAAATAAACAAGGAGAATGAGAGTCCTATTTCATTCTGAAGCGGGGCTTACATAAAATAAATGGTGATGAGATTGCTTTCCAAGTGGAACATGAGAGAAAAAGAGACTGCGAAAGAAAGAGCATTTATACATTAAATACCTGGAGTTAGCACTTTCAGTTATGCTGGAAACTCCAAAGTTTCCAAGGCATCTTGCGGTAGACTGTACGAATGCCTAAGAAAGAGTAAAGGTGTCTTGGATCAGGCAGCACCCAATATGTTTATGCAGCCTTGATGGGAAGGGATGTGTTTATTCAAGTTGCTAGCCAAAATTATATGTGCTAGAGGCTATTAAGGAAGGGAAAGAATTTATTATTTGTAACAGCGCAATGTTATATATATATATAAAAAAACCACCTAAGAAAAATGGATTATAAGAAATTTCAAGCCAGGCTTTCACAAACTGGAGAAGCAATAGGGGAGAAGAAAAACAGGGGGGGTAGGAAAATACTTAGCATCGGACTCTTACTTCACAGAAAGTCAACAGTGATTCGGTGTGACCCGGCAATCAGGCACTGCAGTGAGGTGGGCTCCCGTGGAGCCTATGCTGCAGTCTCACCCTCCCTCTCTTTCCAGCACTACGGGCTCCTCCGTCCTTGCACGCCTGCGGTCATGCTCTGCAACAAGGATCAGAGAGCCAACCTAGCTAAACGCCAAATATTTTTTCTTATGGATTAGATTTCACGCAGGTGAATTCCGTGAATCAATAGACAGTAAGTTTGTAGGTGTTTTGGAAAATAATATCTATATATTCCTCTAAGAATGTGGCATCTCATCGTTAACGCCAAAAAATATATAACTGAAAACTCCATGATCTTGTGTGTTTGAAAAGTTGCAGAGTAATACTGTTAGATTCTGCAGTGACTCGGAAAAGCACATTTTCTAGCCAGAGCCTACTCACTCTAAACTGTTGGAGCTGTATCTCCTTGCTAGACTGAGTTGCATTTTGCTATTGAAGTGTAACTCATGTGTAAGGGGCTCATATAATCTGCCTTAAGGAATTATTACCGTACTTAAAGCAAATTAGTTTGCAGGCACTGGGTTTTTAGTTTCGTAATAAATCTAAAGTTCTTTGTCTTGCTTTATTTTGTTTCAGTGCATAACATCCAGTCACTGGTTTTTCTTCCCCAGATATTTGAATATTTAATATTTTCAAAGCAAGAGGTTTGGTTTGTTAAATATAAATATACTTGTATAAATTTGCATACCTCAAAACACACATAGAGAAAGACAGGGAGATGAGAGAGAGAGAGAGCTAGGAGAAAATGAGGGGAGCAGACTAAAAGGATTAAAAAACAGAAAAGACAAGCTTTCCTTATTTGAGTCACTACTGCTCTTTGACTCACATTTGTGATGTTTTCAAGGGAGCTTGAGATCAAGGTCGTCAAATAGTACTTGGGAAGATCCAACTACCCAGCAGATGATTGTGTGGACATCGTGGTCCAGTCCCACACAGCCTGCCTCCTTCTGTCTCCTGCACCCAGTCACAGCCAGTGGCAAGCATAGAGGTAGGGTCTTGCAGAGTGTAGGTCGGCTGAGTCTGGGGTTTTTTTATGGTAAATAAGTATCGAAATTCCCTTGGATGTTGTTTCAACGTAAAGGAAAAATCAAGTTTTTTAACAAGAGTATTTCTGTCACTTTCTTGTCAAGCCAAACAAGGAAGGGAGGGATACTTTTCTGTTGCCCTTTTTCTAGAAATTCTCTCACAGGGTGGTCCTAAACTGTTTGCCCAAATCCCAAGGACTGTATCCTTACCAGGCCCATCCAGTCTCATGGGAAGGTAACAGTCATGCAGGCAAAGAGTTTTGGTTGATCTTACTTTGATGGAGACTATGGTTACCATAAGGAACTAAATGGCTATTCAGCAGATACCAGCAATGTGAAGAAGAAAGGGTTTTGATGCAGGCTATGTTTAGACGTTTAGCTGCAGTGGGGGGAATACGTTGCTTCACACAGCAGTTTGCACTTTATCATGTGGAAGCTGAATTTTTTGTTTTTTTTTCTTAGGCAAACAAAATCTTGCTGTACTATTCTTAAGACAGCGGTTCCTCCCACTGGAAAAGCCCAGACACCTCAGCTTTAATTCTTGTGATCTAACCACTTGGCTTCCCTGCTCAAGCAATTTATTTGTTTGATATCATAACTCAGGAAAAACAGAAATTACAATAAAATCTTCAAAACATTTAGAGTGGATTTTGAAGTTTCATAGACAAGATCTTGGGAGCCCTTTACCCTGTAGCTTCAGTGAAGTACTTTGCATCTGAACAAATTTAAAAACGAATCTATGAAAGGATTTTATTTTCCATGAGTTAAGCATAGTTTTAAAGAACACTTAGCACCGACTAGCTTTTGTGCTTTGTGTAAATGTATCAGCTGTTGCCAATATTGTTTAATCTGTATCTGTATTACATTGTATTTACCATCTGTTCCTTGAATGGAACCTCTGTAATAGATTATGTTTACCATTAATTTAATGAAGAAAAATGGACCTGTAATTATGTTTCCTAGTAAACTGTTGTCTCAGCTCTATCTTTAGTGTCATTTACAGCAGGTGGGAAATGGCAAGGGATTTTGTGATGGTGCCTCAGCAGCCAAAGTGGGTCATGGTTAGGCCCTCTGGAAGGTCACTCTCTGGACCTGTCAGGATTATCTGCTGCACTGCTGGGGTAAGCTGGTCCTATTTCCAATGCAGGGAAAAATTCAGTAGAATAGGGCATGTTGGAATTCCTGAATGATGCCATATAAATAATGAATTGCTAATAGTTCAGTTAAATAGGATATGCTTATAATGAACACATCTTTTAATCTGGAGAATTCTACTTGATAAGTTCAAAAAGTCATACATGAGTGATTTAAACCTGTTCACAGCCCAGTGAGTATACAGAAACTCAGTCTCTGTTCCTCAAGCTAGATCAGATGGTGAGCTGAGACTGGTTTTGTTTGTATCTGACTCTACCATGCTGTTACACACACCTTAAAAAGCTGCTCAGCCCTATTTGCTTGGTAGATAGCAGTATCAGGGAAAACAGGAGGTCACATTATACCTGGAACCAAATGTCACAAACCAGGATGCTGTGTCTGTGGTCCACCATGGTAGGCTCTTGTGCTTTCATCTTCCTGAATACTTGTAGACTCCAGCACTCTTTCTCTTCCATTTCTCTGGCACACGCTTGCAGTCATACTCCTTTGCAATGACCCTCCTCTGTTCAGCACCCTTTCCTCAGAGATCTCACCCCGATGTTGTAGGACTTCAGAACTGCAGGGAGAAAAAAAAAAAAAAAAGAATAACCAATACCAAGATGCCACTATTACATCAAAGAACCTTCTCCCATATTTCTACCTATTGGGTTATCCTGCTTAACAGCTCTAGTTAAGCCCTTCAGAGACACCAGCTGTGAGAAGGCTCCACAGCCAATTGCATTCTACATCAACATAAGGGATATAGGGATATAGCAAACCAGTAGTCAAGTTCCTTCTGCCCAAATTCCTCTTTTCCCTTTGAGGCTGTGTCCTTCCAGGATCCTTCTTCTTCATCACCTTTCTAGTGTACAGTACCCTTCCATTTTACCACCTAAGAGGTTTTTTTTTTTTAAAAAAAAAAAACCAAAACATTAAGAGATAGCCACCCCCTTTTTTCACAAATAATTTCTAGTTTCCTTTGTCAGCTGAACACCTTTAATTAGCAAGTCTGTGTGGAATAAAATGGAACAGAAATCCCTGTTACACTGTCAGAATGACATAGGTCCTAAGCACAGCATTAGGCTACAGATTAAGAACAACCATTTTTCTAGACTGAATAAAAATCTTGCTATTCTGCTGCTACTTCTGCCAAAAAGCCAGACTGAATTCGGTCTCTGAAACCTAGCAAAAGGTTTTCTTTGAGCTCTGCTCTCTGGCTGATATTATTTCCAGGAATTAACAAGGCCTATCCATGCAGTTGAGAAGTGTGCAGCGAGTCTTAAGGTAATGCTCAGATGAGACATGAAGCCTCAGATGCCAGACGAAGGAGCTATCTGACTAGTGTCAGCTCAGGTATTTGTGCACCAAAGTCGCTGGCTCTGGGTTGTAAAATTATATCTCTATCTGTAGGGATACCTGATGTGATACAAAGCTAGAGCAGGACTCTCCTGAAGTATTCCTGTTTGCTCACAAATCAGGATTTATTATTACTAGAACCTCCTTCGTTAAGCCCTGGATGATCATCAGTCACACTGATGGATGATTCCATTACACACAGGCATAATGCTGGAAAAGTTGAATTGACTGTTATTTCATAAAAGAGGAATCCTCTTTCAGAAAATTAAACTGGGTTAAATGTCATGGATCTTAATGGGCTTCCAAAGTTTTAATATGTTACATTCTACTTGGTATGGCATATGTTATAACTTATAAGGATTAGCTCATCTAATTCCTGTCCAAAATCTTAATTTAAAAAAGAATTTGGGGAGAGCATTTACATCCATAGTCAAAGTTGAAATGCTTTACAAAACCCTGCAGTGGCTGCCTGTGATAAAGGATCTAAATCTCTTCCATACCACTGTAAGACACATAGATGAGCTGGGAGCCTTGGGAAAAACTTTCTTATATCACATGCATATCCCATGCACTGCTATGAAATGCTGTATTTGTATCATCATATTCAAGAACGAATAGAGCAATCACTAGGAACTCCCTTGCCAGACTTTTTTTCTGAATGTTTGGGAAAGCTTCTGTTAGTTTTACACTGTAAGTCCTCACTAGAATATAAAAATACAGAACTGCCATGAGAATATGTCAAAATAAGTAATAAATCAGCTACTCACTTTTGAGACAATATAGCATATTGCAGCTGGGAAGGACAAAACTATACTGGTAAGTCTGTATTTCCAAGGGATGCTTTTATTAAGACTTTTCAATTTGAAATAGTCATCTTCAGAAGGTTTTAGCAAAGAAAATGCTAAGGACATGAATAGTTGCTGTATCTTCTGATAATCCAACCCATTTGTATCAAATGAGACACTGCAAAACTTGGGAACCCTGAATCTGCCGCCGCTTCCGAAGAATTCCAGCTTAACAGTACAGTCCCAAGTGCACATACATGAGAGTCCTCTGAAGATTAGCATGTCACATTGAGGAGGAAAAGCCTGGTTCATACATTGTTTTGAAATTTTTTCCGTGCCTCATAGAGAACATACAAACAAAAAGAAAGTAAAAATATACAAATGAATCTTCCAGGAAAATGTTGCAATGAAAGATAATGGCAAAGAATTTCCTTTGTTTGGAATAGTAAATACAAAGAAAATCTCTACAAACAAACTTCTTTCAGTGATGATACGAGTTAAGTTCACAATGTAGGTCATGAGATACTGAACCATTACTCCATTCCAGGAGGAATTACTGGAAGAAATTCCTCATAACCCTGATGCAGTCTGTTGTGTTTGACAGTATGGCAAGGTCTGCAGCTGACTATAGGATTTAAACAAACCACCATTGTATCGGCTTATTGTAGTGCCTTCAGGAGCAAACAAGCTCGAGATAGAAAGCTGTAACTCTTCACAGATAAATAGGAAGTCTCTGTTATTTTAGATATTGGTCATGCAACATGGAGACTGCCATCTTCAGGTCACTAGTTAAACTATAACACAAGAACTTCAGCTGGATCTGATGGCTGTTGTGAAATCAACTGAGGGTCATTGCCCCATTTCTAATGTATCCAGCACCCTGCCTCAGCAGGAGGTTCAGCACACAGCTGTGAAGGTCAAGTCCATCTGGAAGCTTGCTTTATGCCCACGGTATTTTTTCCTATGCTTCAATATCCTCTAGTTCACTGATATAATCTCGGTGCTTTTTCCAAGAGTTAATAATTATGGAACATTGTACTTTTGAATTTGTCCTAGCAGGATCTAGCAAAAAACTTTTAAAAATCTGAGTTGGATAGTTTTCTATCAAGCTTTTATCTGTGATAAGTAGACTTGATATGTCTACAAATGATGTATGTGAAAAGGAACTCCGAGAAGATGCCAGTCACTGCCGCAGTGCCAGTGCCAACATCGTAGGCTGCATGCTGTGTGAATGCAGCACATCTATTAAAATGCAGAGGATGTTTTTCCCCTGAAATACCTGCAGAGAAAGAATGTCTTCGCTTTTATTCTGTATTTATTGTTTAGCTGCAAAATGCAAAAAAGGCATTTAAAACCTGACTTTAAAAAGGACACGATCAGCATCTTTCAGTGCCTTCTGTGTAAACCTCTGGACATTTTCTATACAAATATTATCTAAGCAATTATTTGTTTTCTTCACATATTTAATTGAAAGTGCTTTGCTTTTTCTAGCCATTTCAAGTCACACAGCTGTGACCACACTAATGTCCTATTTCTTCTGCATAGCTGGGATTTGACTAGAGCACTCTGAAATGGTAGACTGCAAATCCAGGGAGTACACAGCAAATGTCAAAAGAGGGGATTAAACTGTTAAAAATAGCCCAAACTGCTTCCTTTCTTTTTCTTTCTCTCCTTTTTTTTTTTTTAGTCAACTAGGGAATATCCAAAAAGTGGGCAGAGCCAGTAAAAAACCCCAACACTATTAAAGGGAACATGCAAAGGGCCCCTTAAACATGGAGCTTTTAAAATCTTCATATTTTATTATATAAAATGAAATGTTTGAATGTTACTTTCTTACCTGTTTTTTTTTTGTTTTGGTTTGATGGGTTGTTTTTGGTTTGTTTTTTTTTTTTTTACTTTATTTAAAATCACAGTTGTCACTGTGTTCTTTCCCTTGATTTTCCATGTGGGGTCCTGATACCACAGGCATTGTGAACACTTGCTCCTGAACAGAAGAGATGGGAATAGTAAACTGTATAAAAAGTTGTTTTAGAAACAGTTTCTAATGGTTAGCTTCAAATTCTGGGCCTGCTAGCCAAGAACATGGATGCTTTTTGAATACAGTGGAAATATCTAATTTTAACAGATGAAATAAATGGAACTAAGCATGTAATAAGGGTACTATTCAGTATAAATACAGCAGAGATGGTCCAATAAAGATTACCTAATGAGCATTAGCTTGCCTCCTCTAGTTACAAAGTAAAAACAAATAGCTCCTAACATCGTGCATTAGTAACAGGCCCTCAGGAAATGCCCAAACCCAAACTTTAAAACATCAATCTCCAGTGTAGAAAATGTAATCTGTTATTTACTAGCAATGATGCTACTAGGTACTCCTTGTATGAATATCAAGAAATCATACAGCCTGGTTTTTCACTGTCTTGAAAGCAAGTGAAGACAGCCATGAGAGTACTTCCAGATGTTAAATGAACCCGCCACATCTCACAGATTCAGGGTTTTCTTTTTAAGACCATTTATAGAACTTTGGAAAGAGTATAGAGTATCATGTTATTAAAAGGTAGGGAGAAGCATTTTATTTTTATAACAAATTAAAGACATGACTTAGTTTTTTTGCAATCACTATTAACATCTGTAGTCCAAAAAGGAAATAGCTCTAGGTACCTCTAACTAAATAAGTTCCTACCATTACATTAATGGATTTGCACCAAAGAACATGTCCTAAACTTGGATGTAGCAAGTTGTAAGGCATCCAGACATTCAACTGGGTCTGATGTTATTGTGAAGTTCACAAAATTTATAACTATTTAGGCTGCCATGTTCAGTGCAATGAACTTTGTGATCCTTTAAGTGTTCCCGAAAAACAACAAGAATTAGAGAATGACTTCTCAGAAGTATTGCAGAAAAGGGATGCTTCTGTGCAGTTGTAGAGAAACATGCTAAAAGCACACAACCAGTCTAGAGCAAAGCAGGAGCAGTAACCAGTGTGTTCTGTTATGACGCTTCATACAGCATTTACTGTCTCAAGAAGAAAGGAAGAATATACACAAATGATAAGAAGGGAGAAAGGAAGATTAGGAATATCCACACATTAAAACAGGAGTATTGCCATTCAAGATGAAGTTGAATTAATTCCTTTACTGTAAAGTTGGATTTAGTTTGATGAGAACTGGAAAGAATGATCAGGATATTTAACAATTAACATGGTCTGCATTTTACATTAACAGCCTGTCAATAAGCCAAGTCAGTTTGGTAGCCTTGAGCTTGCCTAGCTCTGATTAACTTACATCTTTTATGCAAATATTAACTTACTCCTGCCACGTACTGTCCTTGGAAATACTAATCATGGCATAGATGAGATGAACATGAAATACGTTTAGCGTATCAAGTTCTACTAAAGATTGAAGGTGTGCAGTCAACAGCAATGTGCTTGCCAAAGGAAACAAAACAGGGAAAATAACAGAGAAAACAAACCCTTGTCTGCTCAGTTACACAGCACCATAGTCCTACTGTGTGACAAAGAACTTTTATGGCAACTGGCAAGCGACCAGGAGTTTTAATGATCACTCTGTGAGATGTCTCCATGGAATGATCATGGTTATTCAAAGCAGGTTCTACTTCATGAAGCTGGTGACTGTATAATAAAGTCATCTACAGGTCCTAATCGATAAATTATTCCTGTTAGATGATGAAAGTAGCTGCATCGTTTATGCACACATTAGTTCTGCTATACAGGAGCAAAAGTTAGTGCTGATTCTTACAATGAGATCAGTAAATCATACTTTTCAAAGCTTCATACGCAGCAGGTTGAAGATGCATCTGAAGCTGAGCTTTAGTTCTCTTCCTTTCCTCTCCTTTACCCATGACAATGTTAAAAAAAATAGCCATCTGGCATCCCATCTGGCTACAAGGCCAATCTTACAGTTTCTGGAGTTGCTTTTATATGTCTCCAGCACTGCCTTCATGGAAGAGGCAAGAGTCCCTCCTGAAACTTTACATAATTTGGGACTTTTTGGAAGCTCTGAAACAAACCAGAGCACAAGGATGGAAATCTACCATTCTAGTTATTAATAACTCTGAAAAAATTAAATTGTGCTGAAGAAAAATGACAACACCTGTTCTTGCCTTCCAGGTGCTTGAAACAACATTGCGGCTGAGCTTCGGGGATTAAGGGAAGAAATTGTATTCGCCTGCTGCAGTTAGATACAGAGTCTTTAGGGATGCCAAAAACTGCATGAAAACATGGAGGAGAGAGGAAATAAATAACTTTTATGGAAAGAAAATCAGTCAGACCATCTTTATAGTTTTCCACTCAAAAAAGAGAGCATACATGTAAGGCTAGTTGTTTTTCTACAAAGAATATTATTAACAGAGGTGATTTTTCAACCAAGTATTAAGCTTGTTTTAGGAGACAGAAATCAACATGATTTACAAGATAGAGCCCATGGACCTTTACTGTATAGCTTCTTACATACAGAAGGGCAGCTGGTGCTGGGAAGGGCGCTACAGAACTCACAGGAATCTATCATTCCTTCTCCAAAGTTGCAAAGTAAAACCATTTCTCCCATATTGATTTTAATGAAAAGAATTTTATCACCTATTTTTTTCCTGTTCACCTGTGAGAGTGGCATCTGATCAGTAACCATGGCCTGTAAATATGTTAACAGTCTCTATAGTGCAAAGTTTTTAGGTAGTGTGAGTGAAATCCTTCAACTGAGACACAAGAACCCTTTTGAATGGGAAAGGTTACTTTCTCATCAGCGTGGTGGGAATTTGGCATCCGACTCCCTTAAACAATATGAAAAATATCAACCTGAAATGAACTCGGATATAAATCTAACAGCACCCAAGTATATCACATGATGGAAAGCCTTTAAGATCACAGCATGAACAGTAGTAGATGAAGCAGATGGACCAACAGCATAACCAGTCAATGACGTGGGTACAAAAGTCTTGCATTTATACAGTGCTTCAATCAATAGAATTTTACACCGCAAAGTGGTGCACAAAGAAAGGCTGTGTGCTTTCCTTTTGCAAAAAGGGAAAATAGCTCTGGAATTAAATAGATGGGTTTAGGCTTGTTGCCACAGTAAATCTCTCCTGAATCCTTTCACCCCACTCCAAGGGTGGGAGTGGGAGGTTCAGGACACGGTAGGGTTAGCCAAGACTTCCATTTCTCCCAAGAGGACTGGGATTGCTTCAGCTGCTAGGACAAGGAGCATGGATTTATGCAGCATGTTTGGAATAGCACTTGTGTTAAGTAATATATATTACTTAAATTATAAATATTTTTTTTCTCTAGCATATGTGACATAGCTATACCATTTCTAGAGTAAGAAAAAAACCCCACACTTTGAGTTGTCTAAGATGATAAATTCACACAAAATTTCTGCATAATGTGTATGATGCTTCCCCACTGAAGATACAGGGAGTTAGTTGTGTCTGAAGATCCTGGCTGATCTCTCCGTGTTTACCCTTTCGATAATGATGCCACGCACTTTTTAAAGTTACATTGCATCCAGAAAGGAGTTAATGGAAATTTGCTAATTTACAGCAGCTGTGAATTCATGCAGGCATTTAGTGGAAATATCACATGCTTCTCATAGTGGAAAAAATAAACTTAGCATTTAAATTGATCTCTGTATTATTCAGATAGTCTGTGTGTATATAGAGTAACATGGTGGCCTGTTGCTCTTTACAGTTTTAAGAAATTAAGAGGTGACTTCAAGGACCAAAAGTCCCTTCTGTCCCTCCAAGAAAAATCATGGACAGTCAGCTAGTATGTTTTCCCTATAAATGTTTTTAGAATAACAGATGAAGTGATACAGAATCTGTAGATGAATTCAAGTTATAAAGTTATAGCTGTCTTTATGTAAGTCAGGTTATTTATATCAAGTTTAATATAGCCGCAGTTTCAATCCCTGTTATTTTAACTAACTTATTTAAAAATTAAAGAATGCCTTAGGTTGCCTGCCAGCTGTATCACAGCCACACAGGCTATCGTGCAAGAGATCAGTCATTTAAAATCAGTGCATGACAAAGTGTAGGAAAAAGAAATATTCCCACAAATGCAAACATTATGAGGGAAGTGCTTTATACATTGTAAGCCACATAGTCAGCTGGCTGTTTTAACTAAGAGATTCACTTCTCTCTCCATGTTTATAAATAGCATTATGAAGGGTGCGTTATATGCTCTAAACTACCCCAAGAACATAATTTTAATATTCCACAATTCATATGTTCATTTACACATGGTGAGTGAATATAATGTTAACATTCAGATTTGGAAGCATCTAAAACCCATATTGTCCTGATGGAAATAATTATGATGAAAGCAAAGCAACAGCAAAAGTGACTTCCAAAATGCTGGGTGACACAAGAAGTCGCTGAGCTCCACCATGCACCAAAGCACAAACTTTCACCTCATTTGCTTAACTTGTTCAGGAAGGTCTCTAGTGTAAAAAATGAACTCATGCCTTGGTTTCTGTGACAGGCCAATTTAGTTTTAGTTTAATACTGCTGGGGAGTTACCTCTCAGGCTGATCAGAATAGCCAGGAAAAAAAAAAAGAGAGAATAACTAGACACAATCCAATTAGTCGGTCGGGAGGTGATGTCAAAGGCAAATTTCAATTACACCATGATTATTAACTGTGGTCATGTTAGCCTAAGATAAATACGTTCATTCTAACACTAGACATGCTAATTTAAGCCTTCATTGAGGACTTGCTATAACAAAGTGTTAGGCACAAAATGCCCAGAGGAAGCAATCATTGCTGTTAGCTGCAGCTGAGATGCTCACAGTGAAGATCACAGTGAAGCCAACAGAGTTTTGGGCTGTTTCAGTAGCCCTGGGGGGATCACACCAGGGATGAGCCAGGAGCCAACCAGACCCTTTGGCCCTGGCAATGGTTTCTGTATGTAAAACAGGGGAAGAGTGGACACAAGGTCATGGTCTGCCTAGAAATATCGTTATACCAAGGTGACCAGGCCTGCAGACACCAGCTCAGCAGGGGTTTCTGGAACCAACCAGCAGAAGAAGCTTGCTCTGATGTGTTTTCTCCATCCCTAGCATAAATTTCTGCTTGGAAGCACAGGTACTGGTTCCTCATGTAAGAGGCAGCAACGCAGTGCCCAGGTAAGAGGTCCCAAGCTTTGAGCAAATTCAAATGCAAAGGGCAATTTACAGAGGGAGACATGGCTGTGAGAAAACATGGATGAGGTGGGAAAGTTTTGGGAATGACAGCTCATTTTTAGTGGTAGGAGCGGAAAGAAGGTCTTACTGTGCTCTGGTTATTGAATGTGGAAAGCTGATAAGGAGAATGCAAGAGAAAACCTACTGAGATCACAGGAAAGGGAAGACTCTTCCAAACAAATGAAGCTGAGTTAATGGGCACGATGGCTTATGCTACATGAGTACAGACCTGAGCCTCTGACTTCCAAAAGAGTGGCCCCTTTGAAGAACAAAGCCAAGCACATAATCTATGCATGAGCAAATTAACATCCAAATAACTGCAAAACTTAGCAGATTTCAAGACAGTTGAGGACCTACGTTTCCAAGTGCATCAATGGGACCACAGAAGCTCAGCATTTTGAGAGTCAGGTGCTCTTCTGTTGTGATCTGAGTAGCTCCAGTGGGGGAGGAATCTGGTACCACTCTCAGAGGAGCCAAAACGGGCTGATTACTGCTAGTCGTTCCACTTCCCACCATATTATCTCCATATGTTTTTGACAGAAGGCTGAGGGGCTTTTCCACTTGGAGTGTGCAATAGACCTGAAACAGCTGAATCACAGTCCTGGATTATTTCAATGTGACTTAGAGCATAGAACATTTTAATTTTTTTCCTAGGAAAATGGAAGGTAACTAAGCATCCGAAGAAACTTCAGTGCCTGCTTTCATGTGTAATCAGTCACACGAGAACACACGCAAAGTTTGGACTAGAGGAATACAGAAAGCTGAAAATGCCAGCCCAATAAACTGGATCCTCTGAGATAAATGATGGGCATCTCTTTTTCTAATTACTCTTTGAAATTTATTTCTCCTATATTTGATGAAATTTAATCTCAGTAAATCACCACCAACCAGCCATCTAATTATTTTTTGTAGACCCCATGTTTCTTCCTTTTTGCTGATCTCTAAGAATTCCATTTCTGCCACACAGGACTTGAACCTAGAAGTCTGTAATTCTCGGTGTTTTCCAGAACTAATTATTGCAAAGAAGAATGGTTATTTGAGAAATACAGAGCGTTAGAGGATTATTTGAGAAATGTCGAGTATTTGAAAGTCACAAAGACTTACTTTGAGGAATAAGGTTCTTCTTGTATTTTATGCTGCTATTGTTTTACAAAATTATATATAAAAGCAACTGAACATCTAATGCACTTACAAAACCAGCTTTGGTAAATTGGTGTTGAAGAGGACACTTGTGCGATTGAGATATACACAAAAAATTTTGAGATCATTCAACTGGAATATGTCATTTACATTCTGTCTAAAACCTAAAAATTTTGCTGGCATAATTTTATTGCTTAGGAAGACAGAAAAAAAATCCCTGCTTAACCAGCAAAGCTCAGTGGACTAACAAGCTAAAATCAATGTAATCATTGCAACAAAACCCACACTTTTGGCAGTTTAATTTATTTCCTTTGAGCATCCTGTATAAAGGGATATTATTTTGCCATTTGAGGTTCCATCTCTCCCAGCAATGCTGCTGATAAACTTAATTGATATAGCCTTTCTCATTTATTGTTATGTGAAGGCACCACAGTGAACAATCCTTCCAATCAAAAAAACTCATAAACTGTTAATCTAAATAACATCTCCTTAATCTGAACAGTTACAACAAATTTAGTTGGCAATCATGGTCTAGAAGAGATGGAATGATTAGCCAGCTTTACTGGGATAGAGTTTTATAACTCCCATAAAATGACCTTGTTCAGCCTGAGGTTTCTTAGCCATTCAAATGAGAAAGCCCAGCTGAGAAATGGCAAATGATAAATCTTACTCACAGCTTCTCCACCAGACTGACTGTAAACTCAGCTGCAGCGAGGCTAGGTGGGTGACAAAATGGCTCCTTTGGTCTTATTAAATGAGCAAAGGTATATAAACAGGCACTGAGTAAGCAAAAAGGAATGAATCTCAGGAATGCAGGCATGTTGCTATATAATGCACAGGGATAGCAAGACAAACAGCAACTGGTGCAAACAACAACTTCTGTATGGCTGAGGGGATCATTTAAATCAGAAGACTAAGCTGGAAGTTCTTACACACCAGGAGGAATCTATTTCATGGTCAAGGTCAACCCTGTTACACCGTTTTCTTCCATTGTCACCATTCTGTAACGTTATACTTAAATTAGGTTCTAGAGAAGTCCTGCTGGGTCTGTCATAAACTTGGATTACAGTACCTGCTATGCAGATGAGTGTTTTAGCCCGATCAGCAATGAGAGTTGACAGGATTGACCTTTGCATGGGTTGTCAATGTATCTTCTGCCACCATCTTCTCAAAAATGGATACAGCTGCCCATCCTAAGGTTTGTCAGGTTGCAGGAAAATAAAGAAAAAATTTTTAAGTATTTTTAAGTGATAACTTTAATTCAGTTAATGTTTTTATGGGCTAGAGAGTTAAAATTGATAGATGATTTTGTCTTGTGTGGTCAATAAATGATGCATCTTTTGCTTCTGAAAACATGGTCTTTTCCATTAAAACAATAATGAATGAAATCTAATAGTACAAAGATGTTCTAAATCGTGTCATCTCTTATGCTCTGTATTTGTGATGTAATACCAAAAAAAGATAGCAAAAATCTGTTCCTGGGTTCTATTTTCTCTTTAAAAAACAATCTGTCACAAAAAGAACCCTTTCCTCTTTACACAGTTTCTTTTCATGAATGTGATCTCTTTAGAGAAGACAGAAAGAAGATTACTTTCCAGTTCTTATTAACTGAGGTTCTCTTTGTTTCAGTGATGTCTCCATTTTACTATTTATATCTATTTTAGAGTTCTAAACAAATATCAGCACATCACATAAATTAAGAAGATTAAATAGGGGCAGCACTAAAAAAAGCAAGCCAGGCTTAACCCTGGTGTAAAGGATGAATTAAGCACAATGACATCAAACAGGAACAGGCAACTTTGAAAAGCAGTAGGTGATTGTTGTCTCTTAATTTATGAGACGGATTAGAGAGTAAATGCTTGAAGAGAGCACACAGAAGAGAATAAGTGCTTTTCACTACAGGATAATTATGCCATGCAAGACAAGGGCATCCTCTGCCTACTCGTCTTACTGCAAAGCACTCCTCTCTAGCCATAGAAAGCCTAAAACCTTCTGGTGTTTTAAAAACTTTTTCTTCATTACATAGTGATGAGAAATTCAGCCCTCCCAATAAATCACTCCAACCTGCCCTTTTTGTTCAACATTGTATTCCCTTGTTCCTCTCTTTATTATTAACTTCCACTCCACGGGGCATTACCATATTTAACATCAAGGACTTACAACCTGTACTCCATCACCCACAGAGCTGACAAAGGTACGATGAAAGCTGTGCATTGCCAATATTGTGCCTTGGTGATTTTCCTCTATATGGTTAAAGCTGTAACTAGTGATCGATGTGATCCAGCCTGACCTCTTTCCAACCTGTCTTAGCAGCTCCCCTCTTTGTATGGCCTCTCTGACATTTCTTGATTTAAATACATAATGTACCACTAGACTGTTTTCTCTTTCCTCTTCCAAAAAGATTAAAGCGTGAACAAGGGGAGCATGATCATTCAAAGGTAGGGGCATATCTGTGATATTTCGAGACACACCAGAACATTAGAAAATCACCAGGAATTCGAGATTATCATTATAGAGCTTGCTACATTCAGGAATTTCAAAAGAACCCACCGCAAGAGCTGTTGCAAGAAGCAGCCACAGCTATATCACTGAGAAGACATACATGCATCTTTTTTACCCCTTTTTTCTTTTTTTTGAGTAAATAAATATATATATCCACCTTTCAGACACGAGCCATCTCCTGAAACTGTCCAAAGGATCTTGTAGGTCCTGAACTAAGCTTTCTTGTAACTGCTAACACAAACTTCTAACGGCAGAAAGTACCATGTCTTGACATCTCTGTGGCTGTAGTTGGCTCCAAACTAAAAATAAGATTTTATATGAGAAAATGAAAAGCGTCACAAAAATTCTTTGCCTTGACCAAAAATGAAGATGATAGCTGCTTTACTATTATTCTGGCAATGATGTATTACATTGTATTAAAAACACATTTCTATCTATTAATTGCAAAGTGACATTCTTATTTTCTTTTTTGGATTGTCCTTATTGAGGCTTCTGGGAGCATTTCAAGAAGCAAAGGAAAATTGGTTTTTCCATTTTTTCATATAATCCTTCAGTTTTCAACAACACATTCAGATCACTATCTGAAATGGTTTTTTTGACCACATCAAATTAATGCATTCTGATAAACTACTGCAAATATCTTACTCTTGTCTCAGCATGCCTGAAACAGTATATATAAAAATGTCCTTAAAAGAGGGGAAAATCACAGCAAGAGAAGAAAAAAAAAAAAAAGAGTGAAGATAGAAATGACATATTAGCAATGAAAAAAATGCTACTAAGAAGAAATATATTTTTGCTTGGCACAAATAAGAGGCTTCCTTTTCATTGCCAAAGTAAAGTCAGATTACTTTTCAGAGTTATGCAAACCTCAAAGTTTTGCCTGGAGGAGATCCTAAAAGAGAATTTGAGGAAGGTTCATTCCAATTCCTGCTATTTGATCCACAAAGGAGAAATACTGCTGGCAGCAGCTCAGCACGCCCTGGGATGCTATTGGCCTGTCATCCTTGAAAGAAGAGAAGTATTGCTGGTAGGGAAAAAGGCAAGTGGTCTCCATGCGTGACTTCCAATGAGACCCAGACACGGGTTATTAGAAAACTAGTCCTCCACCAAACAGGACTCAAAATCCAGTGTGAAGTTAGTTGGCTATTTTACATCCGTGCTGCTGTCATGTCAGTATTTTTTTGTATTTCGGCTCCAGTTACGGATCAGGATCCTTTCATGTATTTGGTAAACATAACAAAAACATTAGTTTCTGTGCAAAGGGATAGAAATGACCTTTCCTTTTATAGTTCTAGTTTTTAGTACCAGCATGACAGGCTTTTGACAGCAACGGGACGTGTTTTGTTTGTTTGGCATTCCAGTACTTTACTGTGTGACACCAAGAAAAGACGGGTTTGGCACTTGCATACTTGTATCATGCTTTAACTTGCCAGTAGGAAAGGAGCAGGACCTGACCCTGCAGGGACAACCTGTATTAATGATCCATTAATCCAAAAAGAGTAATCAGTCACCCGCCAGACAAAAAGAATTTAGAAAACATTTTAAGTAGCTTCTCTGCTTATCAATAGCGTAATGAGCACAAATCTGCCATTTCCTGCAGTCTTCTAAACCAAAGTCCACTGCACTTAATGCATGAGAACAGCCATTAAACTTTCGGGACTGTGTTAATACAACATTAGCACTCCTTGAGCAAAGCAACATTTCCCCCGAGCAGTGTTCCCTGTAATTCTTTTCCTCCCTGACAGAGTGGATCTTTATCATGTCACTGACTACAATTTGAGAACAGTCTGGTGAACGTAAGGAGACAAAGAAATTGTTTAATCCTCTTATTTCCTTTTCATCGTGCTCTTAGAACTATTATTCTTCTCTGATTTGCCTTTGTTGTGGTGCATAGCACCGACTGTAACATTGCCTATAGTCGCATCATCCCAGGAGCGAGAGCAAGAAGGGAGCAATGTCCCGTTACTGCTGGGACATTTAATTCACCTCCAACATCTGAGAGATTAGTCTTTGGACTGCAAATTCAGTAGCGTTTTACAGGACACAGGTGCATAGCACTGCACACCTCTTCTTTCTGCAATATAACAGAAGTGGGAAGGCTACCTGAGACGGCAAACTTTGAGAAGAAAAATTCTCTGATTCCTGTAGGACAGTGAAAATATTTGAACAAATCACAATATATGACTTGGACCTGTGTCCTAGAATGGGAGACAGACATGCACCCTGTCTTCTCTCCTCTTTCTTACAATGAAATATCAATGTAGAACCATATGTGACTTTTCACTACGAAAACAACCCATGGAAGAAAACTTCAAATGGTTAGATATTTGATCTTCATTTTTTTAAACCTATCAAAATCCCAGGGTTTGTAAGCATCCCCTCAGCCTCAGATGGTCTCTCATTAGGTTTTTCACTTCTGTATTTTTCATATTATTCCAATAAAGGGAGGAGATCTTTCTTCTGCTGAGAAAACAAATGTAAAACATTAGAAGCTCAATAACTTGTTACACACTTGTGGTACAGTGTGCTTCTGTGAAAAGCAAACTTGTAAAAATTGCATCCTGGGATTCCCTATTTATTACCTTGCAATTGTTTCTCGATCAAACCTATCCAGTTTAACACTGAAAGGACGGGTTTGCTACTGCCTGCCACTGAGAGCTCAACAAAGGTAAAGCCTGATGTTTTCTGGGTCATGCTCTCTGAAAAGATCTTATAATGAGACTGGTGAAAAATCTCACTCACAGTATGTGAGCCAGAACCCCAGTTACCTTCCACTTCTACAGGACTGAGAAAACCCCCTAAAGAGTAGCAATAGGTTATTTAAAGACCAAAGTACATAGATCTGAGTCTAAGTAGATGCAGGAAACAGATCAGTGTCTCATGGTGGCGAAATCTGTACAGTAAGTTTTTGAGAAGAGCCCCAAGCTGGGTCTCATCCAACAAGAGTCTTTCTACTGGGGGTTCATTTAAGCCTATAATGATACAGATTAGCTTCAGCCAACATAAGGCAGTGATGTATTTTTGTATATCCTAGATTTTTTTTATTGCTGGGGGGATATGACTACATAGTGGTTTTGTAGACAAATATAACTCAGTTCCACTCCTATCCCCGTCTCTCTGCAGTTTTTTTTCCCTTAGAATCACTCCCATACCAATCATGGCTACATGACCTCCAGTTTGCTTGGATCAGTGGGAGAGAGAGGCCATGTATGCTAGTAAAATATGATGCAAATACAGGCTAGAGCCTGCAGCTAGAGTCCAGGAAAAGGCTTTTGACAAAATAAACACACTATGTGGTCCAAGACCTCTACAGCTCCAAGCTGTATTACTGCCACGACTTCAGACCACTGCTGTGATGGCTTTTATAGGGATGCAATGACATTAACTAGGATTGTACGTAACTGTGGTATTTTCCTAAGTTGTTACAGATGTAGATGAGTTAAGTCAATCCTTCTCATAGCACCAGACCCACTTTGTGGGGATGGGGTTCCTTCAGTGAGATCCCATTTATTCTAATTTACCGTATTTTTGGCAGTGTTCATGAGGATCAGGACACCCAGGGACCCAAGAAGAAGTGGCTGCCCTGTTTTCCTTTTTCTCCTTGAGCCTGGGGCTGGAGCAGAAGCTGCCCTGCCTTGCCAGGCATGCTGCTCCTCGTGGCAGCTCATCAGCTGGGAAAGGTGTCAACCATGTTATAACCAAGGGGTAAGTTTATAAAGAAATGTAGAGGGAATAAGAAATAAAAAGACCTAATCTGGAAGAATTGTGCGTACTCTTTCTGTTATTGAAACACTGGAGACAGGCCAAAATACAGATGAAAGAATAATATGACCTCTGGAAAATTGGGAATAATTTTAGAAGCTAGACCTATTTAAACTTCCAAAGGTGACCTGCCGCTATCTAGACCCCAGTCTAGAGTGAAATGGATAAAAAAAATATATATTATATTAGAGGGGTTTTTTTAAAACATGTCAGACAAAGCAATAGTAAGATTGAGAGACTGGAAGCTGAAGTGGCAGAAATTCAAACTGGAAAAAGGTGATGACTTTTATGTGATAGCAGTCAATCACTGCAAGAACTTCTCATGGATGGATTCCCCATCACTTAAATTTTTTTAAACAAAAGTGGATGTCTTTCTAAAATACATCCTTTTGTGCAGTAATGCAGCCTGCCCTGTACTATGTAGGACATCAAATATTCCCTTCTGGCCTTAATCTACGAATGATTATAAACTCGTTAGATATAAAGTCACGTGTTCCTATAGAGATGCTTGTCTCCTCCTTATTCAAGGTGATGATATTTTCAAGACATCAAATGAAACTATCCAAGACAAGGTGTGTTTGACAAAAATGGGCCATTAACTTGACATCCATGAATCACAGCTGTACCCGTGGGGATGTCAGTAAGTAAAACTTGAGCCTGAGATCTCAAAAGACATTAGGTAAACAGCCGGTGCTGTGTCACACAGCTGGGTGCAGATGTGCCATCCTGGGCTGTTCTGGAGGGGCCACCACCCCTCTGGCCCTTTCTCTACCCCACCCTCTCCCACTAATAATGGGGAGGCAATTACATTCACATTTACAGTGACTATTGTGTACACCCGTGCTCATTTTCACAAACAAAACATGCCCGATCAATAGGTGCATTTTTTCCCTGCCTTGCAGATGTTGTTTCAACAGCTTTGCAGAGAAGTTACAGATGGGCTTTGCACTCCCATTGGGTCCCACTGTAGAGTCCCATACAACAAAGGCTTGCAGGTGTTTCCCATATCTTTGTGGTTATTCCTTTTGAAACACATCTGTTGAAATGCATCTTGCCTACTGCTTAAAAAAATATTGCTTGGCAATGCAGGTTGTTTACCTTAGCTTTAACTGCCCACCCACACCGAACCAAGGTGCGTTTTATGTTATTTAGAAAGACCATGGGTACAATGCGAGCCTTTGAACAGGGAGGCTTCCCTCCAGAGTGGGAGGCTCAGAGGGGAAAGGTGACCCAGAGATGTGGTAACATTTTTCACCTCGACTTAACTTTCCAGAAGGGCAGCGCTGTAATAGTTGGCACCGACTGCTTTACCACCTGCCGTCTCCTCAACATCCCAGCAGAAAACTGCACAAAAACCAGCTTGTCTTTAGGTAATTGCACTTGTAAAGTAGAAGCAGGTCACTTCAGCATTACACATGGCATCTTATTAAGCACCTCATGATACATAAAATTAAGACAAATGAAAGAAAATTTCCTAAAACACTTCTGCGGTTACAGACTGTATAACCGACTTGAATCTGGTAAGGTTTCCTGGGCTGTGAGTCCATACTTCCCATAACCTTCAGGAGAAACTTTGATTTAATGTCATTTTGCTTCCGTAATAATTACTGATATCCTGTGAAGCAATCAAAATAAAACAAGTAATCAAAGTAGGACATAGGAAAACAGATCCAAAATACATCTAGCCTAATGTAGATGGAGGCTGTACACAATTTGCTTCTGTATTCGTAACATGAGCTAATAATGAAGCAAGTTGGACTTGCAAAGTGGTCTGGAAGGGACCTGGAAGTCAGAGGATTGTACTGAACAGTACTAACCTACTATGCTCTGTTAATTTTATTATAGAAGCAGCATAAGGGTTGTTTTTTTTTTTTTTTCAAGATACAGTTTAGAAACCACTGGGAGTTATTTGGATGCTGCCTTCCAAATTTAATGCTTTTATTTTTTAATATCGTCATTCACTGGATAGGCCAGCACTTGCCAAATTCTAGCCAGTTCCTTCAGAAGCAGTGCCCAAAACAGGCAAGACCTCACTAGCACCTAATTGCTTTTGGAAAATAAACATTTTACCTCATATTTCCAATGCTCTGCCTAACACCATGGTAGGTCCTCTGCTTCTCATGGATGAAGAGAGATTAATGAGGACTTTAGTACCCACTCCCTCATCAGACAGCCATCTACAAACAGGTGGGAAGAGTTGCTACCTGGTGTCTACCTCTTTCCTTTCCCTAAAATAGACAGTTATTTTGGTATAGGATCCTAACTTTTAAACAGTTAATGGCTAGTGCAATAAATCCCATCTCTACTGTGAAGTTTAAAAAGTTTTTTCATGGAAAAGTTTTGCACAGAAAACAGCACTGGTAACTGTAGAAGCCTACCAGCGTGCTCCTGACCTTGAAGAGCAATTCTCTAAAGTTTCCACAGCACAGTAATCTACACATTTTTTTTTTCCTCATTGCCTGCTAAAAAAAGGGAACCCTTTATATTTTTGTACAATAGATTCCTTGAAGTGTACATCTTTGTAGCCAAATGCTCTGTAGAGCACATTCCTGCTATTCTGTGCAAAAATTATATTTCATTTGCTTCCAGTTCGGTTAGTTCTAAGCTGCAGTAAGACATAAGAATGGTGATTTTTAATGTACTGGTATGTTGTTCATAGGAGTCCTAAATTCCCTAAGTCTTTCATGATTTCCAGTATTGTAGTGGTAATAACAGAAGTTTCAGAAGAGTTGCATATGAGCAATTCTAAGCAGACAAAATTCCTCCAGTTGTGTTAAATTGGTGTAGGCAGCTACCGCAGACTAGTGGATCTCATCCATATTCCTGAAACTGGGCTACTAACTAAATGTATTTACTTAATTATATTATGTGCCTGAAACATAAACTTTCTTATGTATTTTTTGTATCCTCAGATAACAACCTATGTAATTTCTCTTAAGAAAGCTTGATGTATGGTGATAGATTAATGAATGACACTCTACTTTCCAATCTCTTACTCATCTTTCTTTTCCCCTAGATACCTTGGTCTTCATGCCACAGGTACCCAAGCAGTTTCCATTTTCTTCTGTTTTCTTACCTCAGTCATAGTAAGTGTTTTTATGATAAGATACACTGCCCAAGTCCCATATTTAGAAGCTTATTTAAATGTACTTTTACCCACAAACTACAGGTCAACTGCATTTGAAATAATTGCTCTTAAACAAATCCAGCATGTTCTACTTCCTTAACAAAGTTGTTCTGTACCATCATTAATGAAATTTTGGTTGGGCAGGGAGAAATAATGCACTGCATAAAAATTTGAGCTACAGAACCACACACTTGATGCCTCCATCCATAAACAAGTTACCTCATTTCTAACAACCGGTGACACAAGGCTGTACCAAACGTTATGCAGGGCCGTGTGATTACCTATTCAAGCAAGTGAAAGGTAGCGTTCATAACCAAGGCTCTTGACCTGATGATGACCCACTTGCTCCCTTTCTTAAGAGACTTCTGTAAAGGAAAAAAAAAACACTAGAGTGCTTGTTTGGGCAGTTTTCTGAGGAGAGGCAGAAGGAATCTCGTTAACCTTGAAAGAGATTTTCCTGAATCTAAGAAAGGCTCCTTCACATTTTCATATTCATTATACTGGTCTAGTTAAATTAACCAGAATAGCTTTCAGATGCCTGTGCAGTCATTTATGAACAATACTGGTCATTCTGTCCTAAGATGCACTAAAAATGTGGAATGGCTCTTTCTATAGCATGAAAGCAAACGTAATGCTGAAGTGGTCTAGATGAACAGAGAAACACGTGGAACAATATAACCCAGGCGTTACCTCAGTCGTCTTAAATACTGCAAAATCTCTTTTGGATGTCTGTAATTGGAAGAAGAGCAGAAGACAAAGTAAAGCACTATCGATGGGGAAGCTAACCCAGGTAAAAACAAATCTAATAATAGGAAAACATGGAACTGACTTCACTGTAAAGCCAGATGATTTAAATCTTCTGCTTTAAACTCCACATATCTAACTGGTGGAACAACAAATAAAAGACATGAAAAAAATGAATGGGAAGTTATGCTCTTTGAATACAAAGTGAAATCAGGCATCCAAAGGTGGTGGTGTCATTGAAAAGGGCATTTTTACATGTGTCACCTCAGAGGACATCCTATTGTTATTTCTGAGTGAGTCACCCAGGACTTGTTTCACAGAGTGAGCACGCACCTTACAGAAACCCTTCCCAGTGAAATGTCATGAAAAGAGAGCAAAGTGCTCCACCACAGGAGCGTTGATGGACACCAGCTGAGATCCACCCCGCACAAGGCAGCTTCAGCTCCGGGCTGCTGCCACCCAGCTCCACCTGCACCCAGGAGCCACCCACACTGATTATTTTTGTCTGGGATTTTTGATGGATGGGCACTAGGAACAGGAGGTCTGTATTAAGGAAACTGGGAGACAGAAAAGGAATGAAGCAAAAATGTAAGAACATTAGAAGCTTACAGTAAAGATTTAGTAGATAAGAGGGAAAAAAACCACAGAAAGACAAGAAAACTCTTCAATATGTTAAAACATATCAAAAGATCTACATAAAAAAGACATAGAGCCATCAGATGGTTCAAGTCGGCACCTTTGTTCAAACTTTGGTAAGAAGTATATCACTTGAATAATATAGAAAGTATATTCTCTAATGTTATTGAAATCAATCCAGCTGAAACCTCATGCTCAGGGTTGAGAAACTGTAAATATAGATTTTGACAAAGACTATACTTTTATATATACTATATATATTACTATATATACTAATTACCTATTATCTAGAAAGAAAAACAAAACTGAAATCTGGGTTGATGTTTATCATTACTAGAGAGTAACATCACTTGGAGGTCATCGGCATGAAATAAAAATAGTCCATGTAGTGTTACCTCAGACAACTTAGTTAATTTATAACTGGGCTTAAATTTCACCTGTCTTTGGTATAGACACCAAATTCTCCCCAAATGCCAAAATCATAAGTGAAATATTTTCAAAGCAATTTTTGAAACTGTTGGGACACCAGAACATGATCTGTAATCAGATAGTACAAAAATAATTAGAATTGTCTTCACAGGTAGCATCACCCCCCTTTTCTCAAAGAGTTTTTAATTTGTCCTCACTATAGCATTATTGCCTTGTCACCCAACCACCAGCCTTGAAAACCAAGTAATTAATAAACCAAAGTCCATTGGTCTTCCAAAGCCCTTTAACTTTGTGAAGCATACATTTCACATTAAGTCCTCTGCAGAATGATGTTATGCTTATGTTCTATTGGAACTAGAGCAGCATTTTGTTTTTTCCCCATTTCTGAGCTTTATGAAAATAATGGCTGGATCTGCAGACTCTTACCCTCCCACAAGTGCTGGCCTCTTCAGCAAATTCTTGTTGCTCTCTTGTCTTCAGGGAAAGCCTTAGATGTACAGGCTTATCTTAGTGATTTAAACACAGCTACCTAAGGATGTGATGGATTTCCTTTATTTGCAGTCTCCCAGTCAAGACTAGATGGATATCTAAGAGACATGTTATAGCTCAAACAGAGAGAGAGGTGCCTGATGCAGAAATTACAGGGTCAGATTCAAAGGCCTGTGTAATGGGGGAGGTCAGGCAAGGTGAGCTAGTACTTCAAACCAGTGCATCTACATTATAAATTTCAAAGATGTCTGTAAAAGTACGAAATGCACAAGGAATTTAATGCAGAGCATTTACCTTTTTCTTTTATCTGAGCTGTAACCCAAGGTTTTGCCTTTCCACCACATCATTTTGAAAGGAAATTAATTTCCCTGCTCACTAGTTTTACTGAAATTATTTAAAGCAAATTCTCAGCTACCACTTACTTGAGCATAGAAACTTTCTTAACACCAAAGCTCTCTCATTTCAACACTTGCCTCCAACAAGAGCTCCACCTGAAACAAAAATAATTTCTCTTCCTAACCTTTCAACCCAGAACTACCTATTCAACTTTAAATGTAACCCTAGGGAAGAGGATTTCCCTCTCCTTTTTTTTTTTATATTAGATATTTACTCATGTAGATGTTTTCATCTAGTCTTTCCTCGGACCCTGATTGTGAAAGGAGCTGGTTCACAGGACAGTCACAGAGCATCACTGAAAATGAAGAGGGTCTACCTGCGGGGCCGGTCCTTGAAGGGTAGGTCTACAATTCGGAAATCTTCAGAGAAAGGATGGAGTGGATACACACACATATAGCACATTGGCGTTATGGAGCTTCTGCCTGTCCAGGACCTCTTGCTGCTACAGGAATACAGAATTGAAAACTTGTTATATGGTGTTTACTACATGGCTGCGGGGCAGAAGTCCTCAGTAACTGCTCAGGCTCCCCTAACCTTTTCAGTTCTCTATAACTTTGTGGCTTTTTCTGCCTCTTTGGGGAGGGGTTGTAGAGAAGATAAGGGGGCAACAGAAAGTGGGTCCACTCCATCAGACTAGACATCTTCAAAGCTCGTAACCAAAGGCTGAATGAACTTGGCTGTTACTGTCCCCACCTAGAGCCAGAAGCTGCATTTGGTTACTACTTTCCGCACCTAGAACCAGTCTTCGCTCTATAGCCAAGAATGTCAGCTCAGGGGAGACACTGACAGTGTCCTATTAGTACATTAGTTGCTTAGGTCCTAACAGCTTACGAAGATCAGGCGAGGGGAATGTGTGCCACGTTTAACTTCTGTACATCTGTGAAGGAAGACTAAGCATGCAGCAAGCTCGGTCTAATTGCAGGGCCATTTCTGGAACCTGCGGAAGCTCAAAAAGAGAAGGAAATAACACTAAAAAAACAAGTCTCCTGCTTTGTAACTGAACAAGCTGAGGAAGTGCCAGGTTATCGTGAAACAGAAGCAGCTGAAAAATAGTAAAAGAACTGATACTTGCAGTATCTAGAAAAGAGCTCATTCAAAACACAGTGTTGGGGGGACAACTGGAAACTGAAGTCATATAACTCTAAATAGAAATGTGATCATGTTGGCTCCCTACAAAAAGTACAACTGTAATGCAAATCTCGGAAAGTGAGAGCTGCGAGCTGAGCAAGCCTCAGTGGGGGTGCCAGCGGCTGCCCAGATTTCTTAGCACTGGGCCTTTATGAGCTGAGCACTTTACTGAGCATGTTTTCTTTAATATTTATTTTCACAGAATCAGCCTGATCTCATGTTTCAAGAATGAAACCCTGGCATGGAAGTGGCATATCTGCTAGTTAATGTCAACATTTGCTGTGCAATCAGAGAACAAACAGGATTTCATATTGTGGTAAAAACTGACTTACTATTTGCTTTAATTCTGTTTTCTTTGTGTCAGATGCATTAAGAGTCTCATAAAATAGTAAAAGAATTTCATTCTTACTTCAAAAAAATAAAAAAGAAAAAAAGTACCTACTTCTACAAGTTCAAGCAAATTGTGGTAATATCTAGCAAGTAATGAAACATAGAATCATACAATTGTTAAGGTTGGAAAAGAGCTTTAAGGTCAACAAGTCCAACCGTTAACCTAGCACTGCCAAGTCCACTGTTAAACCATGTCCTCAAGCACCATGTCTACCCGTCTTTTAAATACTTCCAGGGATGGAGACTCAACCACTTCCCTGGGCAGCCTGGTCTAATGCCTGACCACCCTTTCGGTGAAGAATTTTTTCCTAATATCCAACCCTGGCACAACTTGAGGCCATTTCCTCTTGTCCTATCGCTTGTTACTTGGGAGAAGAGACCGACCCCCACCTGGCTCCAGCCTCCTTTCAGGTAGTTGTAGAGAGCAATAAGGTCTCCCCTCAGCCTCCTCTTCTCCGAACTAAACAACCCCAGTTCCCTCAGCCACTCCTCATAAGACTTGTGCTCTAGACCCTGCGTCAACTTCATTGCCCTTCTTTGGACATGCTCTAGTACCTCGATGTCCTTCGTGTAGTGAGGGGCCCAAAACTGAGCACAGTACTCGAGGTGCGGCCTCACCAGTGCCTCACCAGTGCCAGGGCACTATCACCTCCCTGGTCCTGCTGGCCACACACACTATTCCTGATACAAGCCAGGATGCCATTGACCTTCTTGGCCACCTGGGCACACTGCTGGCTCATGTTCAGGTGGCTGTCAACCAACACCCCCAGGTCCTTTTCAGCCAGGCAGCTCTCCAGCCACTCCTCCCCCAGCCTGTAGCGTTGCAGGGGCTTGTTGTGACCGAAGTGCAGGACCTGGCATGTAGCCTTGTTGAACCTCACACAGTTGGCCCCGGCCCAATGATCCAGCCTGTCCAGATCCCTCTGTAGGGCCTTCCTACCCTCCAGCAGATCGACACTTCCACCCAACTTGGTGTCATCTGCAAACTTACTGAGGGCGCACTCAATCCCCTCATCCAGATCATCAATGAAAATATTGAACAGGACTGGCCCCAGTACTGAGCCCTGGGGAACACCACTCGTGACCGGCCGCAAACTGGATTTGACTCCATTCACCACAACTCTCTGGGCTCGGTCGTCCAGCCAGTGTTTGACCCAGCACAGAGTGCCCTTACCCAAGCCGTGAGCAGCCAGCTTCTCCAAGAGAATGCTGTGGGAGACAGTGTCAAAGGCCTTACTAAAGCCCAAGCAGCCAATATCCACAGCCTTCCCCTCATCCACTAAGCAGGTCACCTTGTCATAGAAGGAGACCAGGTTAGTGAAGCAGGACCTCCCTTTCATAAAGCCATGCTGGCTGAGCCTGATCACCTGGTTGTCCCGGATGTGCTGTGTAATGGCACTCGGGATGATCTGCTCCATGACCTTCCCCAGCACCGAGGTCAAGCTGACAGGCCTGTAGTTCCCCAGATCCTCCTGCCGACCCTTTTTGTAGATGGGTGTCACATTTGCTAACTTTCAGTTAGCAAATAGCTTGAAACATCCTGTGCAGAAAATGCTGTAATAAAAGACCCCAGTGATTTACACAGTACTAAACTATTAAGGAGGGAAAGAGCACACTTAACCATGAATGAACTACCCTGTAGCAAAAGGAAATTCCTCCCTGACTCAAAAATAGGCAAGGCCAGACTAAGTTATCATACTGAGTGGGTACAGCTAACTGTCTAAATCTCACCAGCTATAGAAATTATGATGTCCTCTGTGAATAACCCAGTTCATCCATGTGCTTTATTGTCCTCTACTCTTCTGGACAAAAGATGACAGGAGATCATGTTTCAAACCATGATGTCCCAAGTTTGGGAAGAACTGAGATATTGGGACTCCCACTGCTGTATGAAGGTGGTGCTCAGAACCACCAGGATTTAGTCTTAGGCTCACAAATACAGTAATTAATGACAACCACCACTGGCACAGCACTTCTGTGAGTCTTAGAGCAGAAACACCTGTGGCATATCCCACCCTGGCAGGGAAATGGAGTTGGTGACCTAACAGTCTTTTCCACCTCTAACTTCTGGGGTTTTATGAATTGTCAGTCACACCTAAGTGAGATATCCCTATAAAATCCCAGCCATGTAAGAAAGCTGGCAGAAGTCTTTGGCTGTGCAACTCTGTGGTTTTATGCTTAGCTGTGTCCGAAAGACTGAAACGAGGTAGAAGGCTTTTAAGGATCAGTGTTGACAGTTGCCTTCAGATATATTCAAAGACACAAAATCCAGTTACACAGACAGCAAACTCACCTGCAGTTTGGACTGTAGGACAGACGCAACTTTGAAAAAACAATAAAGGGAAGAGAAAAATAAAGCAAACTCCCTCTCAACACCACCTGTATGGAGGAGAGACTGATAGGGCTTTGGTGTTCAAAAGGTTGGCAAGGACTTCTCCGTGTTGCAGGAAGACCCTAGAGCAAGGCGAGGGAGATAACGCAGACACCGTACCCACTGCTGGCTCTCTGCTGACCCACCTAAGTCAATGGAAGTGATTGAACATGGGTTATCCATGACACCTACCTGGCCACCCCTACCCTAACACTGGGGCAGATCTCACTCGTTAGTACATTTTTCTGCATAATATGCCGCAATAGGAAAGTTTCTTTGTTTCAAGCACGATAATAGTTTAACAAAGCAATAAAAATATGTATGAAACAGAAAGGCAGAACTGTTTTCTTCTCCCCCTCAAAATCCTGCAATGGGAAAACAAAATGCTGGAAACCAGGTCTTCAAATCATACACCAGTACTCTAAATCTGGGACTGTCCTTCATCTCACTGTATAATCATCAGATTTAGTTGTATATTGTATATATGTACAGGGCACTTGTATTTTTCTGGAATTTGGAAGCGGTTGTTCTATACCATGGTTTAAATCATGCTGTAGAAAAGGGCTGCTCAAAACATAGAGCTGGAAAGCAGAACTGCTGAGCTGTCTGAGGTATTTTAAACAAGATTTCGGTCCAGGTCCCTCTCCACCATGTCCTCATGTTGGGAAAGTATATTCAGAGCTGACATGACTTTCCCAGGTGTTTTCTACTGGGACAGAGTGCAGAGTGTGCAGTTAATCATGAGTGCATTCAAGTGTCCTAAGGTCTTTGGGTGAAAGCTGTTACAGACATTGAAAAAGTGTTTAATAATCAGAGCCCCATGTCCTGAGTGCAGGCTAGGTTCACGAAAGTTCACACACCTCTTACGAGGTTTAGGCCAAAATGTAAGCAGGCCAGAGTCAAGCTGCAATTTCAAACGGCAGCAAGGACTGTGCATTGCTGGGACTCCCTCCCAGGAAAATCATGGCAAATATATCCAAACTGCCCTTTGGGGTGACCCATGCAATGCACTCGAGACGTGAACAGATCTCAGAAGGTGCACAATGCCCTCTACCCAGAGAAATACCCATTCAAATCATCACTAAGTGATCTCTAGCCAGGGGCACTCAGCTTGAGGTTTTCATTTTGTTTTGAAAGGAGAGTGCATACTGAATTTCCAGGATCATGACTACATCGTAAGGTGTGTGCTGAATATTGCTGCTACTATAAACTGCAGGCACAAAGTTACTGTGTGCAGCTGCTTACAGTTGACCAAAAAAATACTTTTTATCACAACTACCTCACTTAAATAATTTCTGTTGAAAATACATATAATGACCATCCTCATAAAAAAATCAGCATAGGGTCTTTCAACTAACTGGAAATACATTAGCAAGTCAAAACACCCTGTTCTTCCTCATTTGCAGTATGCTCTCGTAAAAAGAAACTGGACATATGAAGATATTTTTCCTCTGGAGGAGGAGAAGGAGTGAGGATGAGAACTTTGCCTCTCTTTCTTTTAAGCTGAGGGCAAAACAGATTCAGGAGGTTCTTCTCATACATACAGACAAACGCAGTGCTCTAGTCCAGTGGGATGGTAATGAAATGGACACTGTATTCCATGCCATTACACTGTATGGACTGTTATGGCATAGCAATCAAGAAAAAAGAAAAAGAAAGAAAGAATTTTTGACAAAAGAAAGGAAAAGGTAATTTCTATTTTATGTAAATAGAGGCAATGGCAGACCTGCCTTGTGTAAACTTTTATTCTTAGGAGAAGAAAAGGATAAAATCACCATAAATGAAAAAGGTCACACCCACTGTAACAATTTCCTAGGGTTTTTTCCCTAGTTTTGTCTGATGTACTTTGAGACTACAATTGCAAAATGTTTTTTTATCATTTAAAAACCCTGGACAGGATTTTTTTTCCTCTTATGAGATAGGAATTACCCAAACCAACCTTACATGGCTGAAGGTGAGTTTATCTGCAACTTCGGTAGCAGTTAGAGAGAAGATAAATAAACTTCTCAGTTCTCCAGGAAGCAGGTGTGGAAAGGAAAGAGACTGTTACCCTGTACAAATCAACGTATATGCAAGGCAGTATCTGCAATAAGGCTGGCTTAGAGAGTCATGCTGAAAAAGTATTACATTCCCAAGGTAGAGGTTCCCCACACGGGTAGTGCCTCATGCCACCAAGATGGGGGTAAAAGCAGTCCTTTTCCTTTCACAAACTGCTGGCAGCTGCCTGACTGTCCCTGCTCTGCGAAGCGGGATCTCTCCTGCAGGTCTGCAGCAGGGCTGGGACAAGCAGGACACTGGCCTTGAGACAGAGGGACTGGGGGCCAGGGATATGGCACAGCCTGATGCAAACATCTCAGGTGCACAAGGATGTCATGGTCTGCATCCATGGCTGCCTCCTGCAGCATGGGGGCTTGCTACTGCCCTCTTCATCCTCCTGGTTTAAATGCTTTAGAGTATTTCTTACATGTATTTTTTTGAAGTGTATCATATACTCATACACCAGCTGTATACAGTTTTTGTATCACCTTAGACAGTGCAGCAAACTCCTTAACACAATGCTGAACCATACCGTGGCACTGTTTTTTTTTTTTTTTCTACCATAAACCTATTAAGTATTAAGAGAAGTTAATCATTAGACGGCTAGTTGTACATTAAGACAGACTTCTTTCTTTGCCTTTCAGCGTTATTAAATGTCTTCTTCTTTGAAATGCCATATAAAAGTGATAGATGCCCTTTCTTTAGAAGTCAGGCATCTAGTCAAGTTATTTTTTATATTAGTTCAGTGACAAAGAGCCCTCCTTGTTTAAATATAGAAGTGTAAAGCAGATAAGGTTAAGTAAGCTGGCTGCTGTGAGAGCGCCAGGTCTGCTCTCTGTTCAGATAAGCAGCTGGAGGGGCAGGGGAGTATTCGCTCTGCGAGATTGCAGCGTATGAGTTACAGCGTGGAGACAAGGGTACGAGGCAAAAACAAATTAAGCTGATGCCAAAGATGCAAATGGTCAAATATATTTGTGATAACATGATGGAAAGCTGTTGGCATTTCCTAAGGACATTTAATGGATTTTTGAAAGATAGTTTGGTGTGGAAGTTGCTTCTTAAAACAACTTCAGAAAGAGAGCAAACTCTCCCCATGACCACTGGAAAGGGTGTGTGCGTGTGTGTACATGTGTCCCTGAGTGTGCTTGCTTGCACGTGTGTGGGGGTTTATCTTTCTAGTTAACATTTGTGTTTAGAGAGCTTCAGGACTGCTTTCAGAAGTAATGCCATCTCCTCAAAAACACACACACATGTACAATCCTAAACAAGAGATGAATGAACAAGGAGGCAGAAAGGCAGAACTGAGCAAGAGAGCAAGCAAATCCCCTTTCCAAATCACTAGAAAAAAAGTTTCTTGCCAGGGGAATGATAATTTATGTTTTTGCTTACCAGCTTTTACAAGGCAAAACTGTTGCTCAGGAGAATAAACGCCTGCTTTGTGTGCCCCCCGTGGAACCAGGAGGCAGTCAAGTCAGGGCTCAGCTAAGGTATAATCTATATTTACATGTCAAAACCCCCCTTATTTAGGTTCTTGATTTACAATCCCTAGTTTTCATAAAAGTCAGTCATTCCCAGTGAAAGAATGCAGGGTAGATTTATAGGATCCACATTATGCCTTAAATCTTCATAGCATTTTTAAAGTGCTTTTATGAGTCATCCTAAGCAATGTTTTCCCTCTTTTTTGAGTACATTACTGTGTAAAACCAGATCCAGCTCTTCACCTTAAAAACAAGATCATTTTAACCAACCATGCTGGCACCCACTCTGCTGTGATGGTAAACATTGTCAGTAATGTCCTTATAAGCCTCTGTTTTCAAGGATTCATAGCTTGGATGTAAAATGTGCTTTGTACTAAAGTTTGTCTGATAAGATCTCAACCTGCATGAGCAGCGAATTTGTTTTCACCATCATAGTCAAAACAAAATCAATCTCTGGAGGCTTCTGTAAGTTAGATGAAGGTAAAGGGCCTGATTCTGTGCTTTCTCCCCTACACCAGCCTCCTCTTTTCTTTGGGAAGTACGCTTGAAATATATGTCAGCTCAGGATCAGTCCAGTTAAGAGCAGAAATATCCCATGTACATTAATCACATGCATACATACAAAAATACTGGCTGGGCACATAAGCTTGCATCCATGCATGGACATAGCAATGTAATGCTGGTTGTTAAGCAGCTCTTTCAAGAACTGATGTCCTTTAGATAGAAATTTAAATATTATTGAAGAAGTAAATAGTTAAGTGTCCTAAAATGGCTTTGTAGAGAATGAGTTTCTTAAACGTTTTTTTAGGAAACCAAGCAGCAAGTAGGCTGTGCTAATATGCTATCAGAAAATATAAATATATATGCTATACTCACTAGTAAGATCTTTCAGTGAGACTACTCCTGACAGCAAGCACAACATTTAGGAGATATAGTTGCAGAAATTAGGTCCTTAGTTAATGATGGATTGCATAGCACCGAGATCTCCGTATCTTACCTAAACCGTCATTGCCAAAATCGCTTAGCTCACAATGGTTGCATCTTTTGGAAGAGTCCTAAGAGTGTTAACTCCACCTGACAGAAACAGCAGTGATGGGGACCAAACGAGTATCCCCAAATTCTCCTTGGCAGAAGCCTAACTGCCTCCCCCTTTCCCTTTAGCTCTATGAGGCTTTTGTTCCTGGCTGCACAATAATTCAGCTTCAACAAGAGAGATGGACAATACCTCAGCACACAATAGTCAAGAGCTTGGAGTGATCTGCACAATTTTAGGAGAACTAGGAGCTATGGAGGCAAGAAAGACCAGTTCACTTACCTCTCAGCTGATGCAGTAGTCACAAGTCAGCCATGGAAAAGGCGAGCATTAGTGATGCTGTCCCCAGCTATAGCAGACGTGGTGCCATCCCAGGAGGAGGCAAGAGCTCCATGGAGAGAGCCTGGCCAGGTGCTGGGCACTTAAGTTTCAAAGCCTGGGCAAGACACAAGACACAAAACCAAACTATCCAGATCACTTTCCTGGTATAGGTGTCTAAATTCCAGCAAAATACCGTTTTAAGCATGTAAACTTCCCCTAGATTTTGCTATGAGGGTCTTCAAAATTACTTTCTGGAAACACAGATGTAAACATATCAGAATACATTTCATGGCTCAGACTAAACTATAGTATTTTTATTTTGTTTTTATCTCGAGATCTTAGCCTTTTCTTTATGATGAAAGAAATTGAAAAGGTTTGGGTTTTGTTTTGATTTTTTTTTTAAAAAGAGTATGTTCCAACCTATAGTTACTTAACCCAAAAGTGTTCAAAACAAGTGGAACATTTCTGTTATACAGTGGGCTATTACAAGCTAGAATAAGTATACATCAAATACTACCAGTAGAGAAAGAAAAATAACTTGGGAACAGCAAACATTTCCAGTAAATTATAAATATGATTTAGAGCATCCTGAATAACATTTCAAAGCACTCAGAATATTACCCACTAAATCAAGTATTTACTCTGGATCCAGTCTTGCAAGCTTCAGTCATGTAAGTCTCATCCATAGTAACAGGATTGTAAAGGTAAAGACCACTCTCTTGAGTACACATTTTTAGAGCCTGCTGATATTCCCTTAAATGCTTTAAACTTAAAATTTTCCATTTACAATAGCCTTTGATATGAAAAATAGTTTTTTAAAACATCAGTCTCTATTCCAAGCTTGTCAAGCTTTACAGCTAAAATTAGTCATAAACATAGCTATTAACTTTGGTAAACATTTAGATTTTTCAACAGTCTTTCTTCAAGTGTCAGAAAACAAAGCAATTAATTTTATTTTTATGTGTAAACAATAATAAAAATCTATGCACAGAAAAGAGCATCAAAACATTCCATGACATTGTGACACTTTATATTAAAAAAACCTCCTCCTCAAAGAATTTATTAATCAATAACCATAAAGCCTAATGACTGGTAGGTGTTAAAAAGCACATCATATTTTGCATTACATACATGCCATTTCTAAAGCCACAAAAGAGGTCAGTATCAACAAGAAAATAATCTCAAAATTCCTACCTCCTACATTCCCACCAACAAATAGACACTGATATTTTTATACAATCTATTAAATTGAAATCTAAAAGAAGAATAAATAAAGAAAGAAAAAAGAAAACCATGGGGACTTATCAACAGAGCTCAAATTACTTCCAGACATCCAGTATCGATGATGTATACATACTTTAACAGGTATCAACGTGAGATGTGATTATACAATATTCAAAGTTCTTGGCTTTAGTCAGCCAAATAGTTAAACTGGAGTGTGTGAGGAGTCGTACTAAACCACCACGTAACTGCATGCCAAACAAGCTCTATAGACTGCTACTCCGGAGCATGTTTTTGCTGTTCTTCAGCTGTTTTCAGTGTTTAAAGTTGAAACTTGAGTGCCGTTTCTGTCCTTTGCTGCATCTTTGCAGCACGTGAGGTGAAACAAATAACAAAACTCTCCTTTGCTGTGCCTCGTGCAGACCAGACAGTGAGGTCTACAACCCAGCCTGAAAACTTGTGGCTGGTAGCCCACGGAAAGCACAGGCTTAAAGCCTCTGAAAGCTTAATCAGCTGTTCTGCAACGGTGAAGGCACCTGAAGCCCCTAGGAAAGCTCCTTGAGTCTAGACAGGGACTAGACTGCAAAAGCTCCATCTGGCACTATGAATCAGCTACTTTCTTCTTCCTACCCTACCTGATGGAATTCATCTAACAGGTAGTAGCAGAGCACCCCTGCCAGGTAAGACTGCACATGAAATATTGCAAAGCAAAACACCAGCAAGAGTTCCTATCTGCTCTCTTCAACAAGGGTCCAACCAACAGAGTCCTACTCACTTTACCTCCCAGAAATATCTTATATTAGTTGGAATAGCTCCATCAGGACAGATTGGACAAATACTCTCCCAAAACAGAGTGGTCTAGTGACAAAGCTCTTCCTCCAAAGACCAGTGAGGTACATTCCCATCTTCTCACAGAAAGAGAAGTGTCTCAAAGGCCACTAGTGGTCACAATTGTCTCATGGTTGCAAATATCTAGAGTCAAGTGGCTTCACGCGGTGATAGAAAAGCTTTCCCTCATGAGGCCGGTGGAGCAGGTTGTCCCAAGAGGCTGTGAGGTCTCCATCCTTAGAGGTTTCCATGACCAGACTGTAGGACGCCCCGCACAACCTGGTGTGATCCCAGAGCTGGCTCTTCTCAGAGCAGGAGGTTGGACTAGAACTCTGCTGAGGTCCCTTCCAGCCTGAATTACCCTGGAGTGCTAAGAATGCATTCTCATTCCCTCTCTTCCTCATCCTCCCTGGGACCCCAAAATTAAGCTTTCTCTGGGAATATTTACAATTGTGTGTAAATATTTTCTTCAGAAAACCTGCTGACCCCAAAGGAAAGCTCAATTTATGACAGAATTACACCTTTATGAATACTGTTAGCTATCTCATACATACACTGTTTGCTACTGTCAAAGCCACAACCATTTTCCCCCCCCAAAGTGATAGCTGCCAGCTGCAGCTTCCAAATGACCGTTGTAATGAAACGCTTTATTTTCAAACGTGTCATTTATAGAAGCAGGAAATGTTTTTCACCTCCTGAACTTTCCAATAGCTCAGGAACATACTTTTTCCCTCTTAACAAAAGCTTTTAATAGCTCAGATGTGTAATCTGTGTGGAGGAGTTTATGGCTGAACACACTGGAATACCTGGATGCCAATTGAAACTTAAAAGGCAACGTTTTATAAGTTAAACTTGAGAATATATTTTATACAGACAGTGAAAATATTTTATGCAGACAGAAAACTAGAGTGTAAGAGACCATGAGAAGCCAGTCACTTAATCTTCTGCCCTTGGACAATCAACCCGTGCTGTTCCTAGCATATGTGTACCTTGGTTTCCTTAAAAACAAACCTTCTCTAGTATAGATTTCAGAATCTCCCCTAGCAATTTTTACTTCAAGATGCTAAATGACAAGGATAGTGTCACATGCTGTGATGTTTTTGGCTCTCGTTGCTATTTGAAACGTGTCTTGTTTACAGTCTGATTTTTTTCTTTGTCATGGATATACCATCCAACTAGAGCTTGTACACCAACTGACCTTGTGCTAAATAGACGTGTTTACATGCTACCTCACTAACCCACACATGTGAAGAAACCTATTCTCTGACAGCTTAGGAGTTGTTCATTTAAGCACTCAATCTCTTGACGACTAAGAGCTGAACATTCATTTAGCGGGAGATAATTAGCATTGACAAGTAGGGGCAAGTTACCAGCCACAAACACAAAAACGCATATAACTTGTTGAAGCATGAGCTACTCCTGCTCTAGGATTGCATTAGCTCATACATTCCTCTCTTGAAAGCTTCCTTTTATTAAGTATGCACTGCGTATGCCTTAAAGCTAGTGCTCGCTTTTTGGCTGCGCCCAATTTGGAGTACGGATAAACCACTTCAGAGAAAACCTTTCTGGGGATGATGAGAATAGTATTGGCTAATGCCTTGTACTCTCTACCTTAACTTCATGTCCCAATGCTGGCACAAAGTCTGTTGATCTGGTTACCTTATTGCATGATCATAAGCAGACATTGCAAAGGTCTTTTGTGAGATACTGAGTCAGCAAAGATGTAACAGGGTTTAAGCCCGAGTCTCCATCCCAGCTACAGAGAGACTGTTGGAGGAAATGGGAGTGGGGGGAGAGAGGTCAGGGAGGGGATTTTGAATCAGGAGTGACAAGACAACAGGAATTCATTTTGCAATAGTTTGGAAAAACAAAGGTTACCTGTGGATTTTTGCCCCCCAAAATGCAATGGGAAAGCAAATACTTCTGGAGATTTACTAGCTTGGTGGGCAGCTACTCACTTGATGGTCAGGTGCTCACAGGTACGTGTGACCTCCAGGCTGCTGACTTGCCTCTGATGTCCTCATTTGACCAAGTTCCATCCTAGCCATGACAATCTTAGCTGTAAGATCTGTTTTTGGAATCAAATGCATTGCTATGAAAATTTCAATCCAAACAAATTGCATTTTCTAGTGAAAATGAAACCTTTTATTCAGCTTTCACCTTCTGACCAGCTCCAGGTGAAGTCTGGTTACAGGAAAGATGACTTCTTTATCTGGGCCACAGGATCAAACAAACATCTGTCAACAGAAATGCAGGCTTATGGACTGATCAAAAGTTCTGACTACTTTCCAGGGCATAGCCTAAGAGGTAATAACTTGGTTTTAGAAGATGGTAAAGCAATATGTGGGACTTCAGCAAACCGAAATGGAAGAGTCACTTTTTGAGCAAATAGACCTCTACAAAACTTGTACTGTGTGTGGACCAGAAGCTGTCTGAAGGTCATGCAACTTCTACCTAAACGTAGAAGATGATAAAGTATAAAACAATACTGTAACTCAAACACCTGTGGATGGCAAACATCGTTCCTCAATATTGCAGCTACCATAATAAATGGGAAACCTGACAGTACATTATGGACACCCCTGACAGGGGAGATTATTTCTGTTTCCTCGTGCGACAGGGTAAAATTCTGGACTGAAAGCTTGGTAAAGAACAGCTTTTATGATTTCTTTCCCTGCTAGCATACAACAAAGTCTCGTTGACTTCAGATGACCAGAAATGAGATTACCAAATACTTCAATAAGGACTAATTCATCTTTTTGTGCCTGTTAATTTTGTGATACTGCTGTATATCTGAATGGATTTATAAGGGAAAAATAGGAGCATGGCTTCTTTTTTTTTTTTTCCTTTTGTTTTTTTTTTTTTTTTTTATTGAGATTCTGATTTGTTACCTTTTTAGAAAAAAAATCAAAATGTATGAACAAATTCTTTAAACCAGACCTGGGTCTGCAGAGTGATCAAAGGGAATCTAAAGCAGTCATCACCTTAAGTAGTTTATGGTTTTGTTTTGTTTAGAGGATTTTAAATTTGGGCTTAAAATGGTACCAGAGAAAAAGTATAAGCAGCAACCCCCAATAAGCTTGAATCTATAAAGGTAATCCACGACAACTGTAATATAGTCCATTCACAATTTTTTTGTATGAATACAATTTCACAAAGAGTGGGAAAAAAAATGGAAGTTAACAGAGGAAACCAGACCTGGTTTAGGATAAGGTGTTTTACTGGATAAGATGTTTATAATGAATGCAAATTTTGCATTTCATCAATATTAAACTAAGTATTGCTAACCTGTTGTGTATTTGTGTACACCTGAATTAGTGATGATGAACACAGTTTAACTGCCTGCATTTAAACAAAAGCCTCAAAGGCTTGAGAGGGGTACTTAATCTCTGAACAGCAAATTCTGACAGTATTTACTGTGATTCAAAATCACGTGCACTAAAATATCATAGAATCGTTAAGGTTGGAAAGGCCCTTAAGACCATCGAGTCCAACCGTTAACCTAGCACTGCCAAATCCACTGTTAAACCATGTCCTCAAGCACCACGTCTACCCATCTTTTAAATACTTCCAGGGATGGAGACTCAACCACTTCCCTGGGCAGCCTGGTCTAATGCCTGACCACCCTTTCGGTGAAGAATTTTTTCCTAGTACCTAACCTAAGCCTCCCCTGGCGCAGCTTGAGGCCATTTCCTCTCGTCCTATCGCTTGTTACTTGGGAGAAGAGACCGACCCCCACCTGGCTCCAGCCTCCTTTCAGGCAGCTGTAGAGAGTGATAAGGTCTCCCTTCAGCCTCCTCTTCTCCAGACTAAACAGCCCCAGTTCTCTCAGCCTCTCCTAATAAGACTTGTGCTCTAGACCCTTCGCCAACTTCATTGCCCTTCTCTGGCCACGCGCCAGCACCTCGATGTCCTTCTTGGAGTGAGGGGCCCAACACTGAACACAGGATTCGAGGTGCGGCCTCACCAGTGCCGAGTACAGGGGCACTCTCACCTCCCTGGTCCTGCTGGCCACACTATTCCTGATACAAGCCAGGATGCCATTGGCCCTCTTGGCCACCTGGGCACACTGCTGGCTCATGTTCAGGTGGCTGTCAACCAACACCCCCAGGTCCTTTTCCACCAGGCAGCTCTCGAGCCGCTCCTCCTCAAAGGCCCAGGACACAGAAGAGGGGCGACAGAGCCCCGAGGGCCTGGCACTCACCACAGCTCTCGTTCGCAGCGCTGCCAGGAGAATTGGCCAGTTCAGCTGCTTCTTTATCCTTCTCTCCTCCTCTTCTGTAACTCCGGTCACTTAGCTGTCCTCCACCTAAGAGCACCAGGCCCCACTGACCCATCTACCTGAAAGTTTTCACAGGAAAATTGTCTTGCTGCTTTTAATGCACAGTCAATTTTGGTGAATTTTGTGTATTTTTTTCGTCAAAGTTGAGCCAGACAACACTGGAAGAGTCAGGACAAGGACAGTTTTATGGGTACAAGTTCTTCCAACTACTTAATTTGCCTTGCCCTAAGATGATCCCTGTTGCTTATTTTTAGTGAAATTGTCCTGTTTTTCAGGAAGCCAAACTCCTTTATGACTGTTTGGAAGAGTCTGACCAGTCTTCTCAGAAGATCTGTCCTGCTTTGGAAAGCTCATCCGAGCAGCTTTGGGCGTTTCAGTCACAAGAAATCTCTGCCACTAACGGATCTGAAACAGCTCATATATTTGGAGGCTGTTGACATTGCTTTCTTGTGTTACTAGTTTGTTATGGAACCTTAATTTCTTCACCTTGGTATGTTTTAGGTAGCATTTAGTCTTCTGCGTTGGAACCTGTGTGTGAATCAATGGTGACAAACAAATCATGTTCACAAGAGATGCCCATCACAGGATACAGTAAAAGTTCAGTAAATACAACCATGGCAGTATTTTCTCATCTCATGATTTTGCAATAGTAACAACCCATTATACAATAAAGTACATTATATGGTTTTTCCAACTACCTCGTTTGTCTTTTCAGTGCTGAATCTACCACTAGGATCCTGTAAACTCCTCGTCTGTTATATAGCATTTTTTAACCTACGGATTTCAGAGAATTTGCTATAGGAACACAGAAATCACCCTCACTTTACTGACAGGTAAGCACAGGAGAAAAAAGGAAGTGACTTGCCCACACAGCAGCTCAGGGGCTGAGCAAGGTATAGAAACCAAACCTCCTGCCTCCTCCTGCCAGGAAAGGCTGGGCATTGCTTTTGAGATTATGCAGTCAACAGTCCTGAGGAGAAACCTTCCTATGGTAAGTTGTTTATTGACATCTGCTCAACTTTACCTCCTATCCTGTTATACGCAACCTAGATAAGTTAGTTCAACCTTTCAGATGAAATTGCACTGTGCTGTAGGCAGAAACTAAGCACCGCACCAGGAGCGCTCCTCCAGCCCCTTTCATTAGCTTCATGTCTGACTGACTTAAAACATTTGTAACAATTTTCCTGGAATCTTAAAGTTTAATTTGGAAGACAGTCACGGTAAAAACATTCTGCTGGGTACATAATGTGAAAATATGATCGCTAATAAAAGATGCTGATTTACGAGCAAGAAGAGATGACAGCTTCTGCTTTAAAAACAAACGAACAAACAAATCCATCAACAAACACTAATGATTCTACAATGTTTCCACTCAATTTGAATTCATGCTCTGGACTTCACTTGATAGCATGGGACAAAGTGAGTCCTTGCGGCATCATGCCAAATGCGCTTTAAACTCTCCATTAAGTGGTCTGTAAACAATATTTAAAGTTAACCGTATTCCTTATAGATATCAGTCACAACTGCCACTGGAAAGTTTGTTTTATTCTGGGACCAGCAGTGTTGAACACAGAAGTAATTTGCTGCCTCATAGAAGGGAGCGGTGAAGGTTGCCTGGTTCTGAACATCTTGCTAGGAGACCATGCAGAAATGGAGAACGTTATAGACATGAATTTAGCTTTCTTTGTAACTACCGATATCCATTAAAAAAATAACAGATCAAGCTATTATTTATGTCTAGAAATGTCACCAGAATGTGTGACTAAGGACACATTAGAGCGATCACTCTCTATCAATTAGCAGCACGGGAAATATTTTTAGTGTATCCATGTCTGCATTTTTCTGCTTTGGGTAGATAACTTGCCTGATATTACAAAAGACTGCTTGATGAAAGTCTTTACTGAAGGAATCACTAGTGCTGGGAAGTTCAGAAATGATTTTCAGAAACTGAAATCTGATCACAATAAAATCTGCGTTCAGCTCTCAGACAGACAGCGGTAAAATGATGTTTTCATGAAAGCGCTTCTAAGTGGGAAGGAGATCAGGAAGCCATTTGGCAAAACTCACATGCAGGGTTTCAGCAGGGGTCTTCGAAAGAAATAACTCTGTTAAACAAAAGGACCAGAAATGCTGAATTTCACTGTGTGCATTGTCTTAGAAAACAGCCCTTTGTACTTTGAAAAGAACTGCAGTGGACAATGATTAAACTGTGTAACCAGGGGGAGATAGCAGTGAAAACCTTGGGGCATGTATACACCCCGCTGTGCCCACACGATATGACGGCAGAAAGCAAGTCCGCTCTGAGTTGGGAGCTGGGTGACCCTGATAGTGCAACACCACGTCTGAAGCAACCAGCCTTGCGCGGGGGTCAGAGCTGGCTGGCGTCCAGCAGCTCTCCAGCTTCGACACACAGAAACGCCCCCAGCTTGACTTCATGATGAATGGCTAGAAGCTGAAGCTAGACTAATTCAATCTGGAAATACAGCACACGGGTTTTTAGCAGAAGCTGTAATTTTAAATGTGACTCTTAGTCTGGAGAGGGCATCTAAGAGATGACCTCCTGCCTAACCAGCAACCATGGGGCAGATGCAGAATCACGTGGCCTCTTGGAAGACAAGCTGGCTTTTCTACCTTAAGAATTCATGTATATCAAATATGAACTTCATTTTTATCCTTTCACACTGTCCAGAGATGTCAGAAAACAGTTTAATTGCGTAGACTGTCAAGACTCCCTGGGAATTATGTCTATTTTCTCTTTCTCTCTCTCATACAGAATCCATCTTTGCTCTGAATAATTACTGCCAGAGCTGAATCAGAACCTGCCAAAGTTGCAGAAAAGAATCCAACCCTTTTCTGCAAACTTTCAAAGCAAATATGAATTTGCTTTGCTGGGTTTTTTTGGTTGTGTTTTTTTCTTTTTTTTTTTTTTTTTTACATGCACTGTCATTTGATTCTCTTTGAATAACAGCATGAATAAATTCAGTGAAGGCGTGGTACGTAAGAAATCTTTGGGCAGATCCTCATCTAGTATACAACCGGCTTCAGAAAAGCTATGCTCAGTTATATCCTGAAGATGCATCACTGTGAATTTGAAAAGCTCTCTTGGAGATTATTCACCTCATGTGGATGCAACTTTCCCCATCAGCTATCTCATTTTAAGGATTTTGGCTATTGAGTCAGAGGGCAGACAATAGTATGGGATTGAGCCCAAGCTATTAACTCTTCAGTCAGTTTTATTACCGAATCCTGAACTGGACTCCCACAGAGAACCTGTAACACTGTTAGTCAAAGAAAACAGAGCAAAATTTTAAATAATTAGAAATTTGGAAGACAAAATTAAACAGCAGCCCATGATTTGCACATAGAACATTTTTAAAAAACACAAAACCAAAAGGACATTAATTGAAACCTTTAATCCCAACAAAGTGTTCATTCTGAGATAATTACTGCCATAAAATCCTCTGCCACAGAGAGACTGACAAGAAAACCATCTTCAAAAGTTACAGACGTAAGCAGCATGGAACTTGAGAAAAGAGTTGGCAAGGATGAAACCCTACAGAGACGTGAAGAGAAGGAAAGATTTTGGAGGGTATTGAGCGTTTCAGCATAAGTCATCCCTCTGTGAAAACGCGTTAACGCTTAGAAGACTCTGAACCGGGAAAAGGGTAAGGAAGATTTGCTAGCAGAAAGCCAGTTCCTCTTATAAATAAGAAACCAGTGGGTAAAAAAAATGAATAGCAACAAACTGGATCTTGAAAAACAGTTGAGTCAACTGTCAGCAATACAGGTGATTACAACTGAAATCATACAGTTTCTTACTCATGGTGCATGAAGTGCTATAATCTAAACAAAAAAAAAAAAAAAAAAAAGGAAGGTCGTCTGCTGCTGGGATTCCTCCGTTCTTTCCAGCTACAGCAGTTTCTGAGATGCACAACATTAAAACTGTCACTGTCCTTTGCTGCAGTCATGCTTATTTTGGCACTTAGCCAAGGATGATAGCAACTCTTGGAGCAAAGCAACGATGTTCAGTCCTTGCCATAGCCATGCTTCATAAATGTTGGGTTTGGTTTGTATTAGTGGGGAAACGACACGTGCTTTTTAATATGAACAAGGTTGGCCAATATCTTAAATCACTTTCTCACTCTCTATGTGCTGGCTAAGAAGCTTTAGACTGACAAATAAATACACTGGCAAAGATCTCTGAAGTGCTCTTTTCCTCAATAGCAATATTGCTACAAGCCCCCAAGGAGCCGTGTCCATCGGTACAGTATGTTGTGCCAACCGCTGTCCCAGGAAAACGCTCCAGTCCATGCACTATGGTTCTTTCCTACTGCTTACTCCTATATATGTTCAGATAAATATGTCCTTGATCTAAGTTTTTACTGAAAATTCTGTATGGCAAAGGGATATACTCATCATGGATAATTTTGTTGATATATTTTTAAATGTTTTTAACAGTTGCATAGCTAGTCAAACATCTCTATAAACAAATGTAATTGTTGACATTTCGAAACAAAACAATTTGGGCTTTTTTCCCTTTTTTCTCATCGAGTCTAACTTTATACTTTGGAAGACAGATATGTGGTCCTCTAAAAGTTACATTTAGTTGCTGTGAAAAATATTCTTACTCTAGTAAGGCCAAAAATACATACAATATAGAAAATGTTAGCAGATTTTTTTTTCTTTTTTTCATTTTGCTGACTCTCAGTATTCTGAATATTATGCCAAGGTACATGGGTAGGTCCAGAATTTGGTAGTCATTCCCATGAATTTAATGCAAACCACCACACAGCTGCACTGCACATTATAACAAATAATTGCATACATCTTACATACATGGACCCTTTCAGAAGCCTACCTAAAGAGGCAAGGTGTTCAACTACCAGCATTGCTCTGAACATCCATCATGAGGAGGGCTAGGGAACAAAGACAAAAGTTACTTTAAGCCCTAAAGAAAATTCCTTCAGCTTCCTCTGCCACAGGCTTAGAGACATGGAGACTGAGCAGGTAAAATCAGGAGGTAAAACCATTCCCTAGCTTTCATTTCTTACTACTGCTGATGCTGGGGAACTGCCCTGGTTCCCTATCTGCAGACAGTCCTGCTTCTGCTACCCACAGCTCCCCGGGTGTTTCACTGTCCGGGCTGTTCTGCAGAGACAAGGGTTGCAGTCCCAGTCAATATGTGCGTGCATTAGACACAGTGTTCAAGCAGTGTTCAAGTGTCCATGCATCAAGCATTAGATACAGTGTTCAAGCTTGGTTTAATTAGTTTTGTGGAAGTCTCAGTAAACTGGTTTTTAATCAGGCTGCTTGTCTTCATGACCATCCCAGCCTTCCCAGCAGTCAAGGATGAATTGTGACTTTTATACTTAACCTGTGAATAAATCTGCTGAAAGGCCTCTTTGGAAGTTCTCACCAACAGAGCAAGAAGCCATCAGAAATATATATTTTAAAAAGAAAATGAAACGGACTCTTTCAGAGCAGATATTCCTGATTCATATAAGAGTAAATGACAAAACCCCAGAAACAGCCAGACCTATAAGCACAGATCAGAGGAATCGATGTCGCCCTGCCAGCAGTGCCCCAACTTTGCTGCTGGGCTGAGAGAGGGGAAATTCATTTCTCAGATCCCTTGTAACAGGAGAGCTAAGCACAGACTGCATCAGTGAACCCAGAATTGCTTTTGGGAGGCAGTTTCCCTGACATCACCAGTGTTTACATCATCTTTATTTATGTAAGCAATTTATCACTCTCCTGGGGTGCAACTGCTGTCAGTCTGAGCTGGCTTCCAACTAGACCTGCAAGTGAAAGATTCAGTAATGCTCATTACTCAGAGCATCTTACTACCTCCTCAAACTCCTGGGCAAACAAGTCCAAAGTGAGCACAGCTCCCAAGAGTCGAGAGAAAGCAGCCCCCAAACCTGTGGCGAAGGGGACACCTTTCCTTCCTCCCCACGCTGACAAACCAGCCTCCCGCGGACAAGTGATGCTCGCACACACTGCCATCCCCCGGTCCCTCGGGCAGACACCAAACAGGACCCCAGCGTGAATTAAAAGCTGCGAGGAGGCCAATTCAATAAGGACTACGAGCTCTGTGTATATATAATAATTATTTCTTAACTCCTTAGATTCAGGGTGTGAGCATGAGCAGGTCCATGCTTTAAAATAGAATTACTTGCTTCATAAAATAAATCATTTGTATTCAAAGAAGGCATTAGCCAGTACTTACCTTCATGTTCATCACGAACACTTCTTGTATAAGGACACAGCACAGGATGTGTCTTCAGGCTTTTTGGTGCATTTTCTTCCTGGTAAGTTACGCTCTTTTCTGAGAAACGGTGTGAACGACATGCAAGGTACAAATATCCTTCCTTGGTCCCCAACCCGTATAATTCATGAGTCTGCAATATGAAAAGAGCAAGGAAATGAAAGGGTTCTGAAGAGGTCAGAAGATGGCACAAGCTCCTTGGAGATGCTGCCAGGGTAAAGGTGAGAGTCCTTTCAATATCAGATTCATCACTGCCCTTGTTCTGCTACTGCTTTTGACCACGTTAGCTGAAGAACTGTATCTAGCAAGCGAGACGCTTTGCTTTAAGCACAAGAGCAAGCCTCCCCGTACCTGCCATCCACTTAAAGCTCCATGGGGATACGCACACAGTTCGAACAAGACCATGGCCTTTGCAGAGCTGGGCCTCAAGAATCAGCACCATTATGGACTCTCATCACTAGTTATGACTATTAGATGCTTCTACCAAATAATAAACCTGTTTCTGTGTTGGTTTTCCAGCTGAAAATGCAGGGGTTACTTCCTGCTGAACTAAAACTGCTCTGGCCTCAGAATTATCTCATGCAGGGCTTTAAGCACCGTTACAAGTCGGCACATTGAAAGAGCAATAGTTCAGTTCGGTTTCCCTTCAAAGGGGATGCTGTGAAGCCCATAGGAGTGTTCAGTGTGTGATGCAAGAGTTAATAAGCTTTAATAACAATAATAAAAGATTATTTCAGCATATCTGTTGTCCAAAACACACTGGTGCCTCTGGTCGGTTGAGCTTCCAGTACTTTTTAGTTTACTTAAATATGCTAAAATCATCCTAAAATTCACAGACAACAATTCGCTGCTCACCAGAAACACCCACACCAGCAAGTGCTGAGGTATATCTCTTCGAAAACCATCAGAGAGAACTTTTCCTGTCGTAAATTTTCTCTGCTCCTTTCTTCTTCCTACATATACACACAAAAAAGAAGCTACCGTGATCTCTGCTGGTACGCAGGCATGCTGCCAGCAATTTACTGTGGGTTATTGGCACAAGCATCCTCTGATCCTCCAGGTAAATGCAGAAACACTTTACTTTTGTCACTTGAACAGAGGCTACACTTGTTGCAATTTCTGTGCGCATCAAATCTGCTCTCACTGTTTTCTAGAAAGCAAATCTCCCCTTTATTGTAAATAATTAAGAGGCAATCCTTCAACATGGAAATAGACTGAGCTAGACTTGACCACAACCAGCCACCAAGTTTTAAAGCAAACCCTACCTTTCCTGCATTAGATGCAAAATAATGTTTTAAATCGTACTTATTCATGCATTTTTCAAGCATTTCTTACTTGCCAAATCAACACAGATTTCAAATGAGGTGTGGCCTCGTGTTTAATAACAACCCTAGCTCCCACTTCTTATTGCCTTATAAGAAAACTGGATACTCTCGATGTCCTCCTTTCCTTTCCAAATAGCCTGCAGCCATTTCTAAATGACACTAAAAGCCATAACCGAGATTGCTCCTGCTTGGCTGGTGCCTTGGAGCTGCCACTCTTTAAAACCGAATATAAGGAAGGAAAAACCCCAACCCCTTTGGTTCCCGTTGTTTCACTGTGCGAGTGACTGTCCCCCCGGCCTCTGCATTTGCTGATCTCTGCTGCCCTCTCCTGCAGGAGCTGGAAACTCTCCGTCGAGGATTTTAATGAAATAACACGTTATTAAGGCTGTTAATGGTGACTTGGTTTAACCCAGAGGGGATGGGGCAGGAGTTTTAGGATTAGGGAAAACTGAAGGTGAAACGGGAAAGCGCTCATGATACCTTACTGAATGGATTAAGGGACAAAATAATAATAAAAAAATAATAATAATAAATGAAATAATAAGAAATATATCCAGATACTGATGTGTATTTGAAGTCTCTGCTAGGGAGATATCCAGCAAGAGAACAGAAAACTTAAAAGTGGTAAACTTTTTATGTGTATATAAGGAGGTAAACGCTCTGTTGCTCACATGAGAAGCAGAGTAGCTGGTTTTCTGCTTTGACTTTCTACGGTAGCCACAGAGTCAGGCCGAGCGCAGCCCAGCGCCGTGCCCTGGCCTGCCAAGGCAGCCCGGTGCTTGGGGAGCAGGGTGCTCCGCTGTGCTGAGCTCCCCGTCGGGCAGCCACCGCCTCAGAGATTCTCCAGCTACGGCTCAGAAATGAAGCAGCCCGGTCTTCACGCTGCCTTCAGGTGGTGGAAGATGAGTTCTGTAGCTCCTTCGGTTTACAGAAAAAAACATCCATCTTATTCTGCATACAGAATCTGTGGACATCTCTCTCCTCTCCTGCAGAGTCTGAGCTTCTCCTTTCTTTCTCCCCTCCAGTCTCCGCATTTCATCATTCACTGACTTGCACTGTACATGTGGTGCTAAGGGACATGGTTTAGAGGTGGACCAGGCAGTTAGGTTAACGGTTAGCCTTGATGATCTCAGAGGTCCTTTCCAACCTTAATGATTCTATGATTCTACATATTGTGGTTTGGTTTGTTTGGTTTTTTCATTCTGTCTACCTTTTCTGTTATTATTTAACTCATTCAGCATTTCTTTGAGTACAACCTGAGGAATACTAAGAACTAGATTGCCTATGGGATCTTCTTGGGATAATAATTTGTAAGAAAGACTGATTTCACACTCTCTCTTGGGTTTTAAAGCTGAAGTCACATAAGCTACTATCACAAAGCACTGGAATTTCACAGAAACACAAACATTTTAAGAGTTCATCAAAAATGAAAATGTGGTGGAACAGGAAAGAGAAAAATGTACTTTGCAAATAATTTTGTGGCTGAGGAATTTGCCTGCAAAGCAGTCAGAAAGGACAGATTATTTCGGTTCGGTTCAAAGAATGTGTCTTGGCTTTTTGATGAGATGGTTGTGGCATAAAACAATAATAAAACCCCCTGCACATTGGCTTAGTCCTACTGGGAGAAAAAACTGCTACCAGAAAACATCACATCCAGGACCAGGCAATCACTGACAAATTACCTTCCTGCTCTCTTTTCATATTAGCAAGGCTGCTTTTTCTTGCAATGCATTAATCTGCCTTTCAGCTTGCTTTTAATCAAAAACAGGCTTAACTTTGGAGAGTGGAAAAAGAAATCAGATGCTGAGGTAAACCACAGGATAGAACTGGGAGAAACAGTCAGAAAGAAAAGTCTCTTTGGCTTGATAAGTATTTAAGAACTATTTTTCTAGAGGGAAGGGAGAAAGAAAATACTCCATTTTGTTCCAGGTTGGAAAAATGGCTATGCCTGCCTTTTTTTCCCAAATGTAGGAAGAATGAGCTGGTTTGTCCAGTATTTTGCACACGACTGCTCCTATGTAGTTGTGTAACACACAAAAAGCAAAAAAGTCATGTTGATAATTTGCAAAACAGTCCTCTCAGATTGTGGAAATAAAATTTTTGGGTTGTCAGGAATTAAAAACCAAGCAAACAAGTGCTCCAAATTAATCGGTTATTCAATGGGCTAGAGAGGGATTGTGTGCAAGCAACCAGAAGTCAAGATACAGTACTTCAGTTACTGTAGATACCACTTAGAATGTCAGATGCAAGAAATAACTGAAATAAAAACATGGTAAGGTAGAAAAGACTTCAATATTTACAGCTTCATACCTTTTGTTTGTTTGTGTTTTGGGTTCTTTTCCTTTTAATGATTTCCAGCTACTGATGGTACCCACCATGAACATCTGATGTATGCTACCTCCAATGCAAACAATTGCATTGGTAACTTCAAATGCAGGTGTCATAAGTCAATTTTGTAATTCAAAACAAAAACCAAACCCCTCACATATTTCTCTCTCCCCAGAGGTTTCAAATCAAGAGCGCAGTTTCACGTCTGCACAGGCAACCTGAAACCAGACTGCCCAAACTCCAAACCCTCCCATCTGCATTCACCTCTCTGTGCCTTAGTAAGCGTATGGTGAACCAGGCCAGGGAACTGATCCAGCAAAACGTTAATCTAAAAAAACCCCACAAAGACCTTAAAACAAACAAAACCCATTATTTTCCAGCCAGTTCAGCTTCCAGACTTCTTGTGACTCTGCCACATAAGCATCAGCGCAAAGTGAGCGAGAAAACGAGGAGAGGCGCGTGGGTGCAAGGGAGGTGAACACAGGCACGAGAGCACATCATTTACGGATCCAGCTCACCGGGGTCTGACTTGGCCCTGTGCTTGCACGACTACATAGCTCCTGGCTGAGAAGATGGACAGTGCACGCTCCTTTATTCCTGAAAAAGACATTGGACATATAAATTAAGATCAGAACAGAAGATGCATTTGGGGGAGTTCTCCTATCAGTCAAGGGAAAAAGACTAATTAATACTATTTATATTCAAGAGAACTGGCTTATCTGAATTTGTTCAGGAGAAACTGCAGAGTAATGACAGGGTGTTCTTGGCTCAGCGGAGATGTGGATGCTCAGAGAAAGCTTTCTACAGCACGTGGCTTTGGCTTTAGGTTGAAATGCTTCCAGCCAGGGCGGTTCTTGCCAAGTCTCCTCTCTCCAGCCAAAAAGCATGTGCTAACACCACAGCTCACAGCTCAGCCCTGTTTGTCTTCGGCCCCAAACTAGGGAGCAGAGCAACAGATACGTAGCAAGAGAAGCATCAAAAGCCACTGACCTCTTTAATTAGAAAAACCCTGCCTTGTCCTGAGAGGCCCAGAAAAGACTTTCTGATTTTGTTTTCAGTCCGCAAAGGCCAAAAACAATTCAGAAGTTGTAAGGGTGCTTCTGATTATGAGGAAAGATCAAATTATTCTTAAAACATGAACTTATGTCCATCTGACTCTCGACATGCATAATTCTCTGGTTTCAAAGATACTTCCTCTGGCAGGACAAGGAGTGGAAACCCTGGGCAAAAAGGAGTATAAAGCTGCTGTGTTCATAGCTGTGTACTGGTGCCCAGGACGCCTTTATCACCCAGAAATTAATTTGAAACAGCTTCTTCGCAAGTATTTTCTCAGGCAAATGGAATTCTGTTAAAGTGGACAAATAACTTATTATTTATTAAACCATATTTTCCACCCCCAAAGATTCCCAGTTGTTCTCCAAACATTAGGGCCATTGCTTTAATACGTGTCCTCTTGTTCCCAGGGCCATTTTCTTCTGCAACAGAAAGGTGGCTGGTTACCAGACCACCAAGTAGTACACAAGGAAAAAGTTCATCTAGGTGCCACAGGAGAAGAAAACTCATCAAGAAGATTGCATAAAATCTGTTCTGATAAAAAAGGATCAGAAGAGTTTCTTTTAGCCCAGATTATGAGTTTAGGAAAACTTGCGAATCTACAGTGCAACGGCCAGTGTGGAACTTGACTGATGGTCTAAGTCAATGTGCTTTAAGAAGTCTTGTATTTTATAGCTGGAGGTTACGAGTGCTGAACCACCCTCTCTTCTATGTACAAAACGAACCACCACGGTAATGGCAGAGCAGCGTCCTCAGCAGAAACAGAGCATGCCCAGGTGGGGAGAAAGACAAAGAAGCCCATGGTGCTCCCAGGCAGAGCCAGGTTTGCATCGCCTCCTCCTCCTCCTCCTCATCTCCACAGCATAAGACTGGAGCTTTTATTGTCATAGCACCATGCTACAGGTCCAACTTGGCTTAGGAGGCAGTTGCTTTGCTTTATTTACTGCTGCCATTTCTGGGCTTCTGTATCACGGCTTAGTAGTAGGAAGGAAAGGAAAAATGGGAGGGTAGCACAGAGGCTGAGCTAAGACAGAACAGCCTGTTCCCAGGGTCATTTTGCTGCCATTCATCTGTCCATAACTTCGTACTTTGCTCTTCATCTGAAAAACAGCTTCTTTGTAAAAAAAGGAAAAAAAAAGAAAAGAGTACTTTCTCCCAAACATAAGAAAACAACATCAAAAACCACAAAAAACAAAACAACTGTTCAGAGGTGGAGTCCTGGGAACTGGGACTGGAAGATAAGACCAACTTTTTGACATGGTGAATAAGGAGCGCAAGAGCAGAGTGATGTGATCAAAGCTGTGGTCTTGGAAAATGACACCTGCAGCAGCAATCTCGCTAGTTTTCTGTAACACAAGATAATGCTAGGGCTGAAACAAGGGAAAAGAATTACACAGTAAATCCAGACAAGAGATACAGAGCCTGGAGAAGATGCATTATATGGAAACCATCAACAAAACTTCCTGACATAGCTTGGATGTAAAGACTAGATAGTAGTCCTGCAAGTAATATAAAACACCAGATTAATTTCCTGCTTATATAAAGCATTACTAAAGACAGAAACCAAAAAGGGTAAAATAAGATGTGCCTAAATAAGTGGCAGATGTAGAAACTTAGAAAACACAGGTACTTAACAATCACTGTTACCTGGCATACTAAAAAAAAAAAAAAAATCTGTCTCAGCAGCAGAATACCCTGAGTATTTGGAAATGCGCTGAAATGAGTCAATATTTTATTTCTATTTAAGTATTATGCCTCCAAACCTGCATGTGTTATACTGCACTTTGCAGTGAAAATATGTTTAAAACTTGCTCTAACTCCCAGATGATGCAGCGACCATGTTATACAGATTCTCCGCGAGATCCAGGCGACATGCTGCAGAGACATCTCACACCTTCTGTACAGACTGAAATTTGAGATGCCATACCAGAATGAAGAAGACAACCCGAAAGGCTAGCAGTTTCACCAAGAGGGGATTATGAATATTGGAATCATAGAATTGTTTAGGTTGGAAAAGACCCTTAAGATTATCAGGTCCAACCGTTAACCCAGCACTGCCAAGGCCACCACTAAACCATGTCCCTAAGCACCACATCTACGTGGCTTTTAAATACCTCCAGGGGCGGGGACTCCACCGCTTCCCTGGGCAGCCCGTGCCAGTGCCTGACTTTATGCTTTATATTATTATTCATTATACTACCAAGGAACAGCGATCTGTGAAGACATACACTGTACATTTTTTTGAGTCAAGATCCGTGACTGCTTGTTACAGGCTACTGTAAAATTTCATTCACAAACAACAGTGCAAAAACTATTTTCAAAGGGACAACAAAACAATATGATTCATGAGTCCATGGTCGGATTCAAAAAGCAGGCCTCAGAGCAATGAAAGATTGACTCACTAGGGCCATAACTATGAAACAAGTGTCTGAAAAAAATGACCACTCACAAAAAAAAAAAAGCACAAAGACAACCTTTTTGCAAGTGAAATATGTTGCCTGTCATTTTTTATTAGTTACAGCAAGTGAAATAGGAGCCAGACAAGTCTAATATAACTGTATTATCTCCTGCTACTGTAAGGTGAAAAGGAATGACAAAACACTGCTTTTTTTTTATTTTTTAAAAGTACCTCTTGGCATCTGGTTTGAACAATACATAATGCTATCACTCAGTAACCCTCTGGAAAGCAGCCACTGAAATGGAGTTTGTCAGTGGGAACCACACTGAACTACAGTCCTTATTTGCCAAATGAAGTAGCTGTGACAACGACGTGGAAAATAAAGTATTTTCAACTTATGGACCTGAATCCCAGAAAGAAAACCATTAAACTGGGCCAATAGAGTCACTTAGAGGAAGTATTCATATGCTCATGCCTTTACCACCTGCCGAGTTTGGAGTCTAACAGACACCCCTCGCTTCAGCCCCAGCATCTGCTGCCCTGCTCACGAGCCACTCCGTAACGCGGGTGATTGCAATCCCTTCCCATCATCCACGATTCCTCCTTCCGCTGCTGCATTAATAGGGAAGGAGGGGAAAATAGGAAAGTGAAGGGGGAAGTTTAATATGTGAAAGGGGACTGACAATTTCAATGAATACCATGGAAATAAAGCTAGTATCATATAATTGATTATCTCAGGTTTTCAAGCCTGAAATCAAACTCCAATTTTCCTTCCTCCAGCAGGCATCGGGGGGCACCACTTACCTTCTGTAATTGCATTTTTAATATGTTAGCTGGTTCCCTTCTCTGGGTAAATATATTTTTCCTTTTCTTCGAGAATTATTGTGTCCAAGCTGGAAAGCCATCTAACACAAACAAAACAAACAAATAGCAAGTTAAACAACACAAATAAATCTAGAATATTCAAAGAATTAAAAATAAAATCTAGATGTTCTATTTCAGATATATTTACATGTTTTCTATTGTTATTCTGCCAGAGCAGATGGAATCAGAAGGATGAAGTACCAGTTGTAATCCCCCATAAGGTGTACCTACAGCCTACGCCACGATGTTTGTTACATTTTACCCTTTTTAGTATTTCACATTTTAGTTGCCCGGTCATTCCATTCCCAGCTCATTACAACTTCATTTGTTCAGGCGGACTGAGGAGACAGCAAAATAACAGAGAGCTCTGAAAAGTCAATGTTTTCTATTACAGAAGGTTGGAAGCCGCCTGGTAGTTGATTCTTTAAAACAGACTGTATCTATGCATTTCCAGGCTCTCCGCAATGTTTGTTATTGTTAAAATTTGCAGGAAGTAAATCAGTGTCTTCCATTTAAATTGTCAGTATGTCCTTTCCTAGGATCTTTTAATTCCCTACACATAATAAGTACTTGCCAGAAGCAAGGCATTTTTAAAAAGGTAGACCTTGTCTTTTGATCAAAGGAGAAAAATAAAATACTTTACACATGGACAGCAAAGTTTAACCGTATGTATTGCCAACACCTGCCCATCCTTTAGCAGAGCTAGGTTTCAGATCTGCAAAGAAAGTTTGTACACGGGTTCCAGCGAAAATAACTTCAGTGTGCCCAAATCTACCAGCCTGCTTCAAAGAAAATTAATTTCGGATCTTATTAAGGTCCCTCTTCTCCCTTTGAATCAACAGGTATGGACAAAAGGCATTCTGCCTCGGGGGGTAGCTTCCTATTTCTACGAGATCCCACCTACACAAAGCAATGTAGGACATGCCAGCAACTCATGCAAGTAGGTATGAAGGTGGGAACGACTCTGAGTTATTTTTGTAGCTTCTCTTTGGGAAATGAACACATACTGACTTTGCTATTTCATTTTTTACTACAACCTTTGGAGTTCAGTTCCGCTGAACCTCTTTATGAATATACCTGTATTAAATCTGTCACTTTTAAGCAAGATGTTTATGCCTTGAGGATCTGCAAATACAGCATCAGCATCCATCCCTTGATTTTGTTTTGCCATTCTCCCATTCCTACGCTTTAACAAAAGCCTTTTAAATCACTCTTTTCCCCAGACATTAAGAAAAAGGACTTTCAAAGACTTTTCCTCTCCAGTTCGATTTAAGAATTGTCAAGTTCTCCTCCTTTCCCCAATTTCTGTTAGTTTTTCTCATTCTTCTTGGAAACTTATGCTGAGCTTTGATAGCTGTCTTTATTGAGTAAGGAGGCAGAGACTGCTCTTTCTACAGCATCGTCTCTGCGCAGTAAATTGCTGCCGTATCCTCTCACTTATGAATATAGCTCCATGTGCGAAAAATCTTGATAAGGCCTAAGCACACCCAGTTCCAGCCTGTATGTTTTCCTCCTCTCTGATTTTTCTCGCTTAATACAGGAATTTGCGGTGCCCATTTTTACTAGTCCTCATATAGTGGAATGACGAAACAACATGTCATCTTCAGGAAACTATGTTACATGCCAACGCCTTCTAATCTTGGCTCTTTCCTTTTTAATTCTGCTTAACGTTGCTGCCTTGCAGCAAAACCAGAGAAGATATTGAGAAACTATCACAGCTGTGGCTCATATCTTCAGTGTTTAAGTAGGAACCGACCAACTTACTGTCACAAAGTCCCAATTCAAAAATACTAATGCGTCAGTATCAGCATCGTTAAAGAATTTTATGCCACTACTTAGATTGATGGATACGAAATTCTTACCCTGAACTCATTAATGAATTCTCTTACCGGGTTCACATTAATATCAAACTTGTGCTGAATTCTTCTCAGAAAGTAAAAAATAAAATAATTATTAAAAAAAAAAAATAGCCCTTACTCTTTGCCAAGCTGTTATTATTTTACTGCTTACCAGCAACTACATTTTTAGTTGAGCTTTTAGAATAAAATTTTGGGCAGCTAGTGATCATCCAAACCAAGCCTTTTCCCGCTAAAGGATCTGTGATCATCCTTGTTTTCTCTCTCTAGGATCAACTGCTGCAAAACATCATCTCCTAGATTATTTACTCAGACACTGAACACATCGACATTCCAGACCAGGTTTCCTTGATGTATAATATATGCCTCTATAAGGCTGCAAAGTCTCTAAATTGGCAGACTGTTTGCATTTTAATGAAAGTAAATTATAAATAAGTTACAATATAGTGCTAATCATTTTTACACTGCAATACACCAATTTTGTCACTTTCCACAGATTATTCCCCCTGAATCAAATATATGTATATGTGTGTGTATCTATACACACACACACACACACACAATGTAACTACAATTTTGGAGAAGTACATCAGAAACTGACCCAAGTTCGGCAATTTTAGACGCTGATAATCAATATGATTGATTCACAGAGACTGCCTTTATTGTGAGGCACACCATGCTCTAATTAAACTCTAATTAGGGCTTGGTTATACTGAAACTAAGTTGCTAGACTATTTTCTAGACTTTTTATTTACAGCTAGAACAAGTACATCCATTACGATAAAACCAAAATAATTTGGGACTTTAAGAATCACATCAGGAATTGAATAAAAAAAAAACCAACCCCATTTTGATAATTAAGTAGTACCACAAAAGTCCCATGATAATATTTACCATAAGCTTCTCTCAGGTTGTAAAACCAGTAGTTGAATGCGAGCACACAGATCTAGAAAAAAAAAGTCTGCAGGACTGAAGGAGCTTCACACAGCAGGTGTACAAATTTCAGAATGCTTCGCTGAAATGAAGACAGCTTATGCATCCCTGTAGACTCAATCGTATGCATGGGTTTTGTTGGTCATACAAGTCCAAAATGATTCATATAATACAACGAAAGGGGTAACCATCACTAGTTATGCTATAGATGTTCTCCATCTGGAAGTTCTCCATCTAGACAACCCAAATGTCCAAAAAACCTCCTTATTTAGGGACGAAGGACCTGGCCTTTTGCAAATGAATCTCAAAATATCTACCGAGTAATCTGCTCTGATAATCAAACATCATGCTTAATTAATAGAAGACTCGTGTTCAAAGACAGAACGAATAATGAATCTCTATACACTGGCTTGCGAACCCAAGTTCTCTTACCACTTCTTCATTGCCAAGAACGGCCAAACGCAGGCTCCAGAGCTATGGCTGCGTTACAGACTTCGCTGTTGACAGAAGCTTCAAAATGCAAAACCTAGCACATACAGATTCTAAACTTCAGCTGCTACTTGAACTAGTCACAGTGGTTTGAGGAAGGAATTCTCAAAGGGATTGAAGGGGTTAGAATTATATTTATTGGAAACTTTTTAAAATTCATTCAGTTCACTTTCTATGTTCCAAACTCTCAGGTTTGTCCTTCAAACGCACAAGCGAGAAGCTTCTCACATTTCATTCTGTACAAGCCAATTACATGTCAGATATTGATCTGTATTTTTTTAAACAATGTCTAAGCCAAAGTGACAAAAGCACCCTAAGAGCCAAGAGGAAAGTTACGTGAACTAGGAAGGAGAAAAAGACGACTTCACTGACATGGACTTCAGCATTGCTGAATGCATGTCATATTTTTGAGAAGCTGATTATCTACATTGACGTTAAGTGTACCTGCCTGCTAGACAAAACCGAGATGTGCAATGCTTGCTGGCATCAGCTGAGAAGCAAGAAAGTCTTGCATTATTGTCTGCGGGGTAGCGTGAAAACAGAAAGGATGTGTTTTACTTTCATCGCTTATTTCCGTGCTTTTAAAAATCAGAAAGCACAGGCAATGTCCTGCTCTAATTTAACCTGTACAAATTTTATGTTTGCTACTAAAGGTTGGGAATTAATACTGCTCAAACTCAACATTTCATTAGTACTAATATGGAAAATGTGACTAATATGTATAAAGGGTAATCACTTCCTCTACTAAAACCAGCCCTGAGCGTTGTGCCAGTCCAGAAGGAAAAATGACAACAATTACACAATCAGCACTCAATCCCAGTGCAACAGATGACATTTTAAATAAAGACACACAGAGATTTTAGAAGTTTGGTTTTATTATTGTAGTGTGACCACATTATTATCTAAATAAACTTTTCAGTCACTTTTACACTCTATTTTCATCATAAAGGTTTCAATAGGGAATGCCACACAGTAGTCTGCAACCTTCACATTTAAAAGTATATAGAAACATTCAGTATTAAAAGGCCTTTGCAATGTGTTTCTTTTAAAAGAACATTAGATTTATAAATCCAAGTGTATATTAAAGCAGTTTTTTTTCCAGAGACCCATTGACAAACAATTCTACGTGATCTGTCAAAGAACAAGTTTGCGCGTGCTTACGTTAACTCTGCAGTAACCTTGTCTGTGAGTACTGCTACCAAAACCAAGAGCAGGAGTGGCGGAGTGTTGCAGTAGTCAATGTGAGCCAGAATTTAGCCCGTTGTTAATGACAGTTAATTTTGCTCAACTCTGTTGCTCACCAGTTAAAGCTTAAGGCGTATTTCATTGTGTACTTATTTTCCCATGCTAAAGTAACTATATAAGCATTGTTCGTAATACATCGAACAGAAAATATTTTATGGTGTGTGTAAGATGTGGCAAGAAGAAATAAGATACATTGCAGTTAAAACATTTACTTTTCCATTTAGAGCAACGAAACTCACATTTCACAATTTGTATAAAAAACTTCATTATTGAAAAGCCTAACCTTTCAAATTTTATCAGAAATGCTACTTTAGATTTGAATTAAAAGTTTTATGGAATTAAAGAGATATCCCAAAGCTGGTGCTCCTCTAGGAAGGAGCATAGAATACGTATCCACAAATACTTGAACATAAGGGGAATCCAATGGACTATTACTTTAAGTAGACAAGCCCTGAATTACATTCAAATGAGAGATCTTTTATACGATATGATTCTTTTCACTACTGCGTACTAAACTTCGGTAGCTCCAACAAACTGGTAAAAAGAATAATTTTGTTTTTTAGCCAAGACTAATTTTCACATGCCGCAGTCTTCAATTTGCAAGGGCAATTTAACATCAGCATCCACTCCTCGGTTGTAAAATCTCTCAGTCAACCAGTAATAAATAGAAAAGATATATCTGACATAAGAAACAATAATGAAAACAAGTACTTATATACTCAAATACTGGCACAAAAATGAGAAAAGATGTTACTGGTGGCATCCTTAAGTATCTGGCCGATAAGCTGTGTTAGCATAAAAAGTATCTTATTAAAAAGCCAACATTTTGGCTTTCTCTACCTATTGTTAATCACACATTCAAATAACAAACAAGACAATAACTGAGGAGACAGCGTTAGCAGTCTCCTGAATATTCTGCAGGAGCCTACCTTGCTGCTTTTGAGGTAGGATCTTCTCCCATCCTTTGATCCCATGAACCAGTCAACACAAGACAGAATTTAGTCCCTAAGGTGTGCGGGGAGTGCACACTTAAGAATAACACGGAATATAACAATACTTTAATTGAAAAAAAGGACGTTTCATTGATTTTTGGAATGTTAGGAAACTTTCATAAGTAAACATGTTAAAGATTCCATTCCAGACAGTTATGAAAATGATGATACAGTGAACTGATTTAAAATAACAGTAATTTTAAACAGAAATATTGGACTGAGAAAACACAATGTTCCAGGAAAGAACTGTGTGTTTTGTGATCTATATTTATTCTTTAAATATATTTATATTTTTATAGTACAGATTGAATCATTTATACATATAAATACAACAGTAGTGAAGAACTACAAAGATTTGATTATTAGAAGTAAATGGAGTAGACTTTTACACAGGTATAGAACTTCTTCTCCACATTTTAAAATTTGATTTCTGCTACAGTTGAAAAAGTTGGAAATGTTCTTGTATAATTTTATGATAGGCTTCGTTCCCCTCTTGTGAAAGTGAAGACAATGTTAACATAAAAATAAACATAAAACAGTTCTTAATCTTGCCTCCACACACATTTAACAATATTTGCTCAAATCACACATATCAGCTATTACAGTGATTCAAGAGAAAAAATGTATTTTCACACAGTGGAATCTCAGTCTCACAGACAAGCCAAATCTCCTCATAAACATAAAGTTCTTACTCTTGTGTCACCTCATCTTTAGGCTGTTTGAGCTCCATCAGTAACTCTTTACCAGTTTCTCCTGCTTTTGAGGCAAAGAGAATAGCTCCCTGTTTAAAGCCCAGGAGCTTCAAGCTTCTGGCATAATCTGCATACACAGCATGGATCAATTTATGTAAATGAAGCATTAAGGAAAACACAAATAAATAGCAAAATGAAAAAACTCAGAATCTTTTTTCTTTCTCCTCACTCCTTAGCCCTCCCAAGCTGAAAATGCTGAACACTGCTGCCAATTGTGCTAATCCAATATTTTTCAGCGCAAATAAAGACAAAAAAGTTGCTTTAAATTCTACTATTGAATGCATATTAGCATTTATCAGGCAACATGCAGAGTGCTATAAACTAAAACATACATTTCAGATACACATAAGTACCTACCATAATACCATGTCATAACTTGCAAAAGAAATTAAGAAATTGTAAGGTCATACTACAAGATTTGTTCGTTAATTCGAACTGGAGTTATCTACGTAACTTATTAACCTTTAATTTCCTTTGTTTTCACTGTCTCAAAACTGACTCCTTCATAAAGGTCTTCAACCACTAACACAGTATGCTGGTGCATAGAGGGGTTCAACGCAGGATTTTTTCCCTGAGATACAGTGCTTAAAAGATAACTGAACCACTGATTTCACTAGACAGTCTGCAGTAATAATTTCCAAGTTCTGCTAAGACCATTTTATCATTTGTTCTTTTCTCTCCTATGTTTATTTTTTTTCACTTTTAGTTTGTTTTCCAGTTCCACTGGCCTCGCAGAGCATCAGGAGGAGGTAATGTTATAGATTTATGCAAATGACTCCTTTTCACTTGTTTCCTCATACTTCCTTCAAATTACACAACCTGAAAAATAAAAATAGGAACTCCTGTTCCTGTGCAGACTAGTTCATTTAACATTGGCTCACACATACTCACTGTCTATGAGTACACAGATGCAAAAACAGGATTTCGGAAAAAGGATATTTGTATCATCATTAACTTCAAATACCCCGTACTTCAGACAAGCTTCAACAAATAAAGCCGCTCTATCGAAGTACCTCATACTGTTAAATGGAAAAAAAAAAAAAGAATAATCCGTTAGGACAGGAAAATAGAAAAGTATTCCAAGACATTGCATCAAAACACTTGCACACAGGCTTTCTAAAATTTTGTACCTAGGTCTGGAGTGGTAAATCTCTTCTGCACTGAGGGCTGAACAAGGCTTTCAAACACCACCAAGGTTAAACAGTATCACCATTTAGCTGCCACATATTCACACTCTCACATCACACACTGCTCTCAGTTTCCAATGTTGCTCTCCCTTGCTCTCTGCACCTTCATGCTTCGTAGGCCTTGAGTGTTCGCTACATCACAACAGCGCTGAGTGCTTTCCTCATGGCAGTGAATGCTGCTACCCTGCTCCCAGGCGGTACGTAGGAATAAGTCATACTGCTCCCACGTGCTGCCTCCTGCTCCTCTTGCACCCTTTACTCTGGCACTGCCCTCTCCCCAAGCTGCTTACGTCCCCCCCTTCCTCCTTGCACTCAAGGAACTGACATTTGATGCAAAATTTTTGGAAGATGAAGGCTTAACTTACTCAGAAATAATCATAGGTACTATAAATTGTTACTGCTTGGTCAATGGCTTCTAAGAATCTTAAAGCCTGCAGTAAATTTAAGTTCCAGTATATTTCCTAAAATTGCAACAAAAACATCAGTTCCAGCACGCAGAAATGACGCACTCCTGAGGATAAAGTTAATTAAAGAAAAACATGCTAAAAAAGAAACAAATGTCAGAAATCAAACTGCAGACCTCCTCCTTCCCCCTTGACTTCTGTGTCACAAGTGCTTAAATAACAATTTTGGACAAGACAAAATACAGATTGTGCTGTTTCAGCTTTACCTGTGCAACATCTCTGCAACTTTCGTAAAGCATCCAAGTGACAAGAGGACAAGAATGGCTTTAGACTTCTGGTTGACTTGTGGAGAGCAAAGGTGATCTACCCAACGCTTTAACACATCAGCACACTCCTCTGAGTTCAAACGAACCTTTAAGAGATGGGAAAGCCAGTTACAAATTCTTGGCTGCTAATTAAAGAGAGCATTCTGCTTTGGCTTCACTTTTTTCAGTGAGAAACTTTGGACAGCAGTAAAAGCATTTGAAGTTACCAATTTTGTTATAGAAAGTACACTACTAATCCTTTGAACGAATACAATATAAAGAAAAAGAGAAATACACAGATACAAAAAACCTCCACTCTGGTCACTCCACATTTACATGTCATTAACATTATTTTTACCACACGGCTTTACTAAAACCTCAAGTATCAAGACGTTAGAAATCTTTATCCTTTGCTGAAAACTTAAGGACATAGCATCTTTATTTTTCTTACGAGTGGGATTCATCCATTTAGAAAATCTGAGTGTGACTTTTTCCATACTTTCTGCAGGAAACATAACAGAAACTTTACTTGGAGACACTGAAAGATCATCCTTACTGACTCCTGTCCATTACAATATGGAGAATTAATGCCATGTCTTGGTGCTTTTACTGTAATAACGTCTGCATACCGAAACAGAAGTTGGTGCAAATTTATGTGGTTGGTGCTAACTTTAAAATCCACACAGAAGCTACATGAAGCTCAGCACAAAGTCACTTAATTGCCTAATTACTTATCCACTTCCAAGAGTGGTTTTTTGTAGTTTATTATGAGCTCTGTACTGCTGTAGCTATATGCAACTTCACAAATCACTGCTCAGAAATTAGAAAATTGAATATTCTAACCAATTTTAGGCCCCAATCCTGTCACTTGGATGACCAGGGCAGACCTTTGTAGTCAAAAGGCTGAAGAAGAACCTGTCAACACTGACTGAACGGACTGGCTTGTTATAGCTTAACACATGGAAAAGAACTGATGATGATATTTCAAACTGATTTTTCAGTTTTTTAATCTTGGAGAACTTTAGGACCCTTATCAGCCTTCGTACCTCCATAGAGTAAGGAGGTCATTTGTGTTAGCAGACTGAAAATTAAGAAATTCCCTACCTTTGCAAGCCATGCTGCACGATTCCATTCGCCGTAAGTTTGCAAGTAGCGACAGGCATCAGCAGCCTTATCGATCAGACACAGTAACTGCACACCCTCTGGAAAATAAAAAGCACACTATATAATAAGTTAAGCAAAAAAAGAGTTGCTACAGAAGTGTGAGCAGATCTTTCATCCCCAGGAAAAGGATCTCTCTTACATCCTTCTTAGCATATGAAGATGTTGAAAAACCCTAATTTCTACCACCTGGCTCTCCACATAACCGGGTGTCAGTTATCACATCTTTTTCTTGGGCTACAGAGCTTAGAAGGACCTCACAAAAGCTCTCATTTATCTTTGTCCTAAATACAAATGACAAGGAGTTCACTGGACTTCTCATCACAAAGAGATAACGATCTTTGTAAGTGAAATAAACAGATTTCATAAATAATTCTTTATTTCAATTTAATGTTGTCCATAGTGTAATTATTAACAGTGAAGCATTAATTGTCCACAGAGTGGAAAGTATTTTTTCCAGACAAGCACAGACATTTGTACTTTATCTGCACGTCTTCGAATATTTCAGTCAATCATCATATTGTGAACATCTTTTGCATTACACAAAATTAACCTGTACATGTAAGAAAACACACTTTTTGAAACAAGTTCTGAACTGGAAAGGAAACTAAGTCTGTATTTCAACTTCAGTAATAAGAAACCATTTTTTAATTAATTCTTTAATTAGGAAAGTGGAAAATACGTAGTTTTATGTGCTCAGCCTCTTTTAGTGCAAACAACTGCTAAGAGAATTACTCTAGAAATACATTTTCCAATGAAAATGAATCAGAACAAGTTGAGCTTTATAACTGAGTTACTGACCATTTTTGTGTTAACTAGTGTAGGTAGTGCATACTATCACATATGCAACACATAGGATCTATTACAATCTTCTGCTCTCTCAACTCCATCAGCAGCCTTAAGATCAGAACTACCAGCTTATAAGCAAACATAAAATTAAAGTCACATTTTACCTGCGAGCTTTCCATTGGCTATCATGTTGGTTGCTACCAGTTTAATGGTACTTTGAGATGGACCTGATGAAGTGACAGTTGTGACCAAGCAAGCTTTCAGTGAATCGCAGTAATAATGTGCATTCTCTGAACTTGTTTCTAACAATAGTTGTACTGCTCTGTCAGTCTGGCAAGACAAAAAAAAAACATATGAATTTGACCACAAGATATTCCCGTTTAACAAAAGTCTTCATATTTTTACCCTTTTTAAGACATGGAACAAACAACAATGAAAGTTATTCTAAAACAGACTACAAAAATATCTACCAGCATAGTAATAATTAAGGTTCTATTTCAGCAAAACATCCTTAGTAAGGATAGCATTTAAACATCCAACATGAACATAACGTTTATTCACAGCCTAAAATTTCTAGAAGATACCAAAGAAAAGTTTAATTCAGAACATTTATTTCCTTGTTTCCATAATCTTTTGAAGAGTTCTAAAAGAAGACAAGCATTTAAAATAAGCAGAGAAGAAATAAAATTGTAAAGATGCAGAAACTGGCCAGGATCTCAAGGACTGATTAAATACCTGATATTTTAAAACAAAGGTAGAATTCATCCATTTAAAATGTTAGATACAGCGGAGCACCTAACCAATGGGACTCATTATACCGGCGGCAGACACCTGTCTCCGAATCAAACGAATTACTGCAGGCATGTCATCTCTGCCTGTTATTAAAATGAGATGCCTAACTTTTAGAGAGGTCAGTTTGGTGAGGTCAGTCAAGCTGATGGCTTAGATAATTACAGAAATAATGAAAAGCCACATTAAATACATATTGAAATACACTGATTCAATAAACTGGTACTTTTAAACTTCCATAATCTGGCATTTTAAACAGGCTGTCTACTGACAAAATATTTCTGGCATCTTTTACTGGTAACATTTGTTGATGTGCTCAGTGGCATAGAAATCATTTAAGTTCGAGCTACTAACACCAAAGCTATTTTTGGAAATGGATGCAGCACAACCGCATTAGTAGGGAACAGCTCATGATATATACTGTACAAATGCAACAATATTCTTATCAGGGCATCAGTGAGCAGCTCTGTACAGTGTTTCACTGCTCAGTACAGATCTGCCAAAAGCTTAGACATGTCCTTTGTTACCAAAACCGAGAGTACTAAGCGCAGACTTAGTTATCCCAAAGATGTTGTTTTTAAGTTATTTCTGAGAAACTCAAAATGTGATTTTTCTTTTCTAGTCACCATATGGAAAGAAAGATTTTTATAGGGTTCCCAGAAAAATTAAACATTCTGAAGCAGATAATACCAAACATTACCATATACCATGTCATTACATTGATTCTGTAGTGTAATAATGTATTAAGACAGCAAAAACTATCCACTGGGTGAATAAAAGTATGAAATAACACCCATGAGTTAGACAAACCTTTCATTGAATAGGTTAAGTACATAAAATGGACAAGGAAGAAGAACAAAAAATTAAAATATTACCCACAAACCTGGCCCAAGAGAAGAAGCTGATCAGCACATTTCCTGGTATGATCATATGTCGATCTCTTCACCTCCTGGAGATTTACCCTTTCAAGCTGGAATTTCTGCATGAAGAAGGAAAAATATTGTAAACATAAGACTACCTTAAGAAGTAAAAATAAGCATTTAAAAAATATGGAAGTATTTTGGGAGTTCCAAAAATCTCCCTATTTTTGAAATAAGAGGGAGTCTTTTATTCCAGAGTTGTATGTTACTAGTAAAAGGGAAATATGTATGGTGAAAAGCTCTAAGATAAAAAGGTTACAATGCAGAGCTTTTAATGTTCTGATCACATTCTTATTAAATATATTTTTGAACTCTTTGAAATACCTGGAAGTAATAATTTTCACAGAGTATATCATAGCATATATCCAATGGATTAACCAACTGTTCTTGAAGGATAGCTGTGTCTGTTGGTTTTGCAGGCTTTTGCTGGGATAAGCTGTGCAAATAGTGGGCAGCAATAGTCCAGAAATGCAGCTCAGATTCATCCCCATACAGTCTGAGAAGATACAAATCAAGATGTGAAATAAGTTTGTATTTTTTCATATATCACATAAAAATACGACACATTTTAAATATCTTTTTACAAAGACCATGCATTAGTGCGGGCACCACAAGTACTTTGCATTATCAATGGGACAAACTACAAGAAAAGATTAAGGAATGACATTAAGCAAGCTAGGTAAGTAAGAGGTTGGCCAGAAGACTTACAATAGCAATTAAACTCAGTGAAGGTTCAGCATATTAACATGTGGCAATTGATATTTTATTATTATTTTACACTTAATCACTAATATCGTCTTTCTATGACAAGAAAGTTACTAAGTTTGAAAAATATCTTTGAATATAGACAGACTAAAATTAGCTACAGTTTAGGTAGAAGAACAACAGAACAAATACATTTGAAATAAAAACCAGGCCTTCCTCTGTTTGCACATAATCTATTGCGTGTTGTGTGTTCTGAAATACATTTTTGGGCATTGTACAACTAAATGCAATGTAGTTACCAGAACTGCATTTATGAAAGTACCACCAAGACTGAAGGAAGTTCTCTACATCCAGCAAGCAAATAAAACTAAGTGTTTCAGTAAGGTAACATGTCCATTCTCAGTCCTGAAAACACTCTAATACGTGGGTAACAAAGGACTTTAGGAATTGCACTGAGTTAAAGGAGAATTAGCTGAGTACTTAACTTCAGCACATTCATACGCATTAATAGGATCAAGATTTTATTAGGAAACATTTGATATAGTTATCTGAATCTCTACTACCTGGCAACTAGGAGACATCTTTGCAACAGAGTAAAATCCGGATCAAGCAGAAGTTTCTTTATGTCACTGCAAAAAGAGAAAGGCATAAATAATTTGTAAAATGCTGTCCAAGTTTGTTTGTTTTTGAATACAAATAGGATATATCACCTACAAATTGAAAAAAAATCAAACCAAAAAATACACAATTTGTTTTCTGAACTGAGAAAATGCATCTGTCAAAACAACTACACCAGGAAGTATACATCATTTGAAATATAGCTGATCTCAAGGAGCAAGTCACTCTACCAGTTTAAATACAAATAGTGAATCTGTCAGGAATCCCTTATTCTTATAATAAAAGGAACAACCACAAGGGTGTAGACAAAGCTATAAATTAGTCTGCAGTGATTCTGCAAATTACAATACTAATTTAATTACAAATAATAATTTTGCAACTATGTAGTGCCATAGCATAAGAGATCCACATGCATGAATTTAGGTTTTCTACATATGTTTCAGACTGGATAAAAATATGCTAAGTTATCTTTTACATCCTACTAAGTGAAAGGACAAAAGGAAAAGGGAAGAACTTCTGTTTACTAGCTTCAAATATTATTTTCATAGTTTAAATGGAATGTCAAAACCTGTTTTTGGTGTAAGCAGAGCAATGTGCATGAACATTACTCTGGAAGAGTATCTTCAATAAAAGATTTTTAGAATTGTTTGTCTTTTCTTCCTCAGAGCTTAAATATCTCAACTAACATTGGAGTATTTAAGTAGCAGTGTCCAATACAGTCTGGGCCAACATCAAAGAACCAAACACCACCGAGAAGTATTGCATAAAAAAATTACAAATGCTCACTGGTCAATTACAAATTATACACTAACCCTAATCAATATCTTTAAAACTCTTGTTGTCAGCCATTACTACGGTAAGTCAATGTTAAAAATTCAACACTGACTTCCATCACACTTCATATATTCAGAACGGTACATTTTGACTGTTGAGTCAGTATTTAACAAACTACTTTGAGATAGTTTGCTTATTTTAAAAAATATTTTTGAGATTGTATTATGGTTTACTAGAAAACATAGAAATAAAAATTTAAAATCTTCAATGAAATTAATAAAGCACCACCTTTAGGAGTTACATTAAAAAAATTAACCGTTTAAAATAAAAGCTGTCATTACTCAAGCTTATCTTTAGAGAGGCAAAAAGCATTTTTTCTTCATTAAATTGCCTCAAATGTCTTTTTTTTTGCCTTCTCTGAATTCATTAGCTTACTCAAATATTAATAGAAAAATTCTTACTTGGACAATGAATTCAACTGCTCTTGAAGAAGGTTTTTAATATTTTCATTCTCTGGATAATCACTGGATTAAAAAAAAAGAAAAAAGAAAAAGGTTTCCTGTATTACCAAAATGACAGAATTATCTGAAATGGAAGAGTATTACTCGTAGTAGAAAAAAACAAGAACATCTGTGAAACAGTCTTTCATAGTCTTATGGTAAGCCATTCATGCAAGATTCTTTGTCTAGTTACTAATTCCAAAATAGTAATGAACAATTGTTTTCGCTTTCTCTCAACCTCAGAGTCAGTGCCACCCATCCTTCTTTTCTCACTTTTCTTCATTAACCTTGAAAGCAATGAAAATGACAATGCCTAGCCCATCATTATGTGACCACCAACAGTACACAAACACAATGAAGGACACAGAAAGGTGCTCCTACTATGATGTGAACTATGGCTCGCTAAAAGTAAAGACATGCCTGTTAGACTACCAGAATATCACTTTCAGTTACACTTTAGGAACCAACTCTGACTATTCTTACATTAACTTCTTGAACAAAGAGAACACACAGTTGTCCTCCGAAGTAATATAACCTGTAAATGACAGCAAAATATTGCCCGTATCTTAAAGTAGAGAGCAGTTTTCAATAGCCAAGGGCTACTGGAAGTCAAAAGAAACAAAATACTTGACCCTAAAGCTGTTTCTATTTATTAGTTTTAGTAATAAAGAGTGAAGCTATCATCTTTTTGACTATCCCAAAGTGAGAAAACTTATATGTCTAACAGTTATTTGCACAGAAAGACTACTAAAAGATGTAGAATTTAGAAGATAACAATATATTATATAAAGATATATATTTCTCCTTACATGTTTATAACATCTAGAGAATATTTCTCATTCCATGGCTGATGCAACAAGAATGCTTTTAAAGCTAATGAAGCCCTTGGAACAAGCAGATAGGGACACCATGCAGGTTCTGAAACAAAAAGAAAAGATTCATTGTTGAGTGGCTAATGTGCAATAACACTGCGTTCAGTAATCATAAAATGTACCACCTTGTTTGCAAGCACCAGAAGAAAACTATAAATCGCAGGCTTTTTGTATACGCAGCATGGGTTACTAGACATAAAAGCTTATCTTTACACTCAAGCAAAAACGTTTCATAGAAGGTACAGGGTTATCAACCATGCTCAAATGAGGATTTTGGGACATTCCATATTGAATTTAGCCATAGACTCCTGGAATACATTCTACTGGCATTAAGTAGAGCTGTCTATGATGATTATTGCTACTACAAGGACGTACTGGAAAAAGTACATCACGGTACATTTTGGTATAGCTGTATGTTTTAGTTTTACTTTGCAATCGTAGTTTCTACAGTATAATACAAGGATTAATCCCCATCATCCCAAAGGGATGTTGTGAAGTTTAATACACATCTATATTAGCACAGAAATAAGATGAAAATTATAGTACTCTCTGTTGTCATACAAATTTAAAAGTCAGTATGTCTGTATTCAGTACAAGGCTTGGATGCTAAGCAGTAAATGCTACCCAGTGACCCTTGAGTAAAACAAGTACCAACCAGCTATATTACTACACATTCAGCAATTCCCTGTACTTCATATGCACTGGATGATGTAGGAATCTTGTACATGTGATTTTGTAATTAAAAGATTAGCACAGCGTAGAGGCAGGACAGCTAAATCACAGGCAACCTTAACCACGGCGTATCCGAATTTCGGTGTGCTTGGTTTTAGAACATTAATTTTTATAGCTTAATATTACAGAACATTCATTTGATAGTAAAAATAGCTGTGATAAATTATGTGTTTTCTCAAACATCCCACACCACAGCTCCTCACGTCACAATTTTGTTTATTACGTATGTCTTAGTCAGAACCCACAGGTTTTAAGGAAACTGTATGAGTAAAGGCAGGATTGACCAAAAAGACCAAAACAAAAGCAGTTATTTGGAACACCAGTAATAAAAAAATAGAAAAATGTAGCTTAGTTAACTATTTAAATAGCTAAATATTTAAATTCTTAAACATATGGCAAAAAAAGTCAAACAGCACTAATATTACTATTTTAGAGTTCAGTGGGAAAAATCTACTTTGAAAAGCAATGAATCAGTCTACAAACCATCTTAGATACCTGGAAATACCAGAAAAGACTTTTTCACACATTAACAAATGTTTCAAAATTATGTAATGAATAGCAGTCACGTAGGTACTGATACCCAACTGACGTACCAATCCTTTTTAGGTCAACTTGCTAGACATCTGTACAAAAAGGTCTTATTTTGTTAATTTATATTCCAATTAAGATATTAAAAAAGTATAGTTTATTTAGGAGATTTAACTTGTACAAAAAACCATCCACATGCCCTAAGACTAAAAAATTTATCTGCATCTATGAAAACCACTATAGGGACACCTAATCTTCTACATATGACAATTCTGTTCTAACAGAAGTCCCGAACATTTTTATAGTCCACTTTCAAAACGGAATATCTGGCAGCCAACGGCAAAAAAGAAATCAACATACCTATTAAGTCCTGCTCATCCATTCTAAAACACGACGGTTTCATGGACAAGTCTAGAACTCTAATGCACCCATCATCTGATGCCAAGACCACTTTGTCTGACGTGCACCAGTCCACATCCAGGATTCGAAAATTGACGTTTCTTCCACTTCTTAAACTGCTCACCATTTGTACCTTGAAAAGTTGAGTTATTTTTCATTTTTAGTAGGCTCTCCATCACACAGTGTAAGACTCTGTCACACACCCAAGAGGCATACCACAAAATTTCCAATAAAAGGTGAAGTTAGTCATAAATCATTTTAATGATAGTGTCTTCTGGAGCGTAGGGAATTTAGAAATCTTGGAGTAGGGCACATGGTTGCCCTGAAACAACACTTTTTCCCAATTGAGAGCCGAGAAAACATCCTTTTGAGCACAGCTATACAGCTGTCTTTTTGTTATCTTTTCTGACATAAAATTTCTATGGTCAACTGGTGGAAATTTACATTCCCTCTTTAACTCCAGTCCCTGAGCTAGCACACATGCATCAAGGCAGAAGTAAGGTTCTCATTAATTAACTCATGCTCTTCATAAACATATACTTTCTTGATAAATACTGAACTTGTCTAGAAATACATTTAGACAATCTACTAATGTAACATCATGGGAATCGGATGTTTTATTATCCACAAACAATACACAGATAAGCAAAACCTTCTAAACTGCACTTTTAACCACAGGTCAGTAGTTAGACATTTTGTAACCCAATTAACAATTACAATAGTTAATATAAGGAAATATTCATAAAGCCTCCGCTGCAATCAACATTCTGCTGCTTCCTTTCACTTGTTCTAGAGCAAAGCATAGAGTTAGAGAGGTGTAAGCTACAACAGCTCTAGAGCATGATTACTCTTAGGACTGAGAGAATTAGAGGAAAATGTGGAAATATCCGATAACTGGTTATAGGCAAAGGTGAAGTTCTAAGGAGAGGATTATACGGATAATAAGACTGAGACTATAAAATATTTCTACAGATATTCTGAAAGATTTTCAGCTGAAAATGTGAATTAATTTTAAGAATGCTTTCATGTAGGAAACTCTTTCGCTTGTCCCAGAAAAAGAGCACGAACAGCTATAGGGGGAATATCCCATGGCATCAAAACTATTCAAATGTTCTTCAAGGAGAGACTTATGGGATAGTATTCTGCTCTGCCCACAGAATTCACCGTTGTTGGTCATATCTGCTGTGCAACTCCTGTCATCAAGGGAGAGTTTAATATTGCTCAAATTAAGTGCCTGATTTCGGACTTGGTGCTCGCTACAAAGTGAACAGAAAAAAATTAAAATTCCTGTTTCATACCCTCATAACTTGAACTTACTCCTGAGGGCTAAGTTAGAACAGTACAATTATCTTTCCTTCCTCATGGTACTATAATCCCCTGAAAGACCTATGAAGCAAACCCCTGAAGAATTCTGAACATTACTACAGAATTTTTTAATAAGATGAGAAGCTAGACAACGTTAATTAACAAGTGTCTAACTTTCTGGTATTCCCTAACAAATTAAATCCATGCATTGAAGAATACATACTCTTGAATATGCACAGAAGTTAAGAAACCTGTGGTGAAAATACTCTCTTATACATAGATTAAATTCTAAGATTGAGGACCCCCCCCTTAAATTTTCAATGTCTGCCTTAAAAACACTAGAAGAGAATGACAAAGAGTATCTCAGAGACATCGTCAGCTTTATGAGTGAAAGGTACTTTTCATTGATGACAGCTTAAAAATGCTTTATAGGAACTAAAAGTCTTCTGAGAAAAGCCATACAACTTTATTATACAACTGTCAGCAAGAAATCATGACTAAGTAAAACTTAATGCCCGACTCATCCCGATTTTCAGAAGTAATATGTGCATTTTGCGAAGAAGCACATATCAAAACAACAGACGCTTACTTCTTTTGAATCCCAAATTTCTACTCCATCGTTGTACATTGCAAGAAGTTTTTGATTTCCTTTCCCTGGGGCAAAACGTATCTTTTTCACCCAGCTTCGGTGTGTAGGAATCCCCCTAAGAAAAGAATAGCACAAGATTAGTATCAATCTTTCTATACCTGATATTGTGGGTAGTTAAATCCTTTCCGTGAACGTTGCAGATCATATTGTACAGATTGAGGAGAACAATATACACACACACACACACGCACGCATACAAAGATGGCTATCCAAATTATCTTGAAAACTAAAAAGACTAAATGCTTGAAATAAATACTACAATACTTAACATTTTATCAGAAGCCATTGCAGATTTAACATAAGAAAGATATCTAGCTGTTTTAAACACTTTGATAAAAAGTTACTCCATCTGAAAACACAAAAGATGAAATTGTAACACAGTAGGCATTTTCTGAAATTTTATTTCAAAATACTTGCATTTTGCAAACACCCCAGAGGACCTCCTACAGCGAAGAACAAAAATGAAGGGGGAAAAAACATTCTAACACTCATTATCTCATGTTTATCAGACTTAATTTGCATTCATACCTGGATACTCTAGCTTTCAAATCCCAGAAGTTTAAGTTTCCGTCAACGTCTCCAAGAACAAGGATATCCCCTTTCCAGGCAATACATGTAATGCTACCCATACTTCCCTGGAAATATTTAAGCAGCAGAAGAAAATCTTGTGATTAATAGAGCCAAACATAGGAACAAACATTTCAACATTAGTATTTCATTTTCTTTAAATATTATATGACATGACAGACCAAATTCTACTCAGTTAAAACAGAAACAATTCTACTGAATACAAGCATTTATCAAGTCAGTCATATTTGCTTCAATATGCTTCAAAAGATGTTTCCTTGTAAGAAATTTTGGGTTTAAAAGCAATGGAAATCACTTCTCTGTCTCTTGTTGCAAGGAAACACCAACATGACAGACCTCATTAAACATAACACTAGCATATACTAAAGTAGGAAACAAAAATAAAAGAATTCCTATTTATAAGTTCAATTTATCAAAGTCTTCAAGAATAACTAAAAAAAGATTGTTCTTCAGAGTAACTGGGGGAGGTGGGGAATCAAACTTAAAACTCACAAAGAGTTCTCTGGCCCACTCAAGCCGTCCTCATGATGAAAGATAAAATCCCTTGACAGAGCATAGTCATGTTTCAGTAACATCCTCTTTGTTATTCAAGCTTTTTGTATATGCTTTACTAAAATTCTTAAAAATATGTCATGTAATTTATTCAGAAAGCAAGTCAGGGCCTATGAAGATTCTAAATTGTAAAAAAAAAAAAAAAAAAAAAAAAAAATCACGTATTTCAACAGGGTTTTCAACAGAAAAACTAAGATTGTGAAAACAGAATTGCTACTGTTTTTGCAGTTGGAATTTTTATTTCATATTTCAAACTACTGCATTAATGACCACTTTCCACTACAAGGCATATCCCTGATTTTTTTTCTGGCAATCATATCCAAGAAAAAAATAAAAGTATTAACAATATAGAAAATTGGAACTCACATCAGGAGGAATTCTTGCACTGTCTTTTACTGAGTTTCCTTCTACTGTGAGATGATAAACTTGCCCATCAGCACCTGTAAACACAAAGTGCTCTCTGGCAGAAATGTTCTGGCTCAGCTCCGATTTACTTTCAGCTTCCTGTAACAAGCTTTAAAGAAAAAACAGAATGAGACACAAGTATTTCTTTCTGGAAATTAGAATTGCAAGGCAAATTCTCCTCCCCCAGGCAGCACAAAAATGCATATAACCTTCAAAACAATTTATCCAGAAGCAATGGTTAACTCATTTATAAACTTGTGGAAAAGTTCAGGGGCAAGTAAGAGTTTTACTTCAAGAACCAGGTAACTAATGGACTGCTACAGACACACCTGAGAGAAACAGGTACACTGTTTCTCTCATTCAGCAGCAGATCAAAGTTCCACATCTCAAAGCTAAAGGGAGGCCCATAAAGTTGCTTTGCCTGGTACGTACTGAAGAATCAGTTCCAAAATATTCTGTTCTATAGAACAATGGCACACGATGGAAAAACAACAACTGATGCAGAACAGCATGATATCAGAATGAGAAATACCTGATCACAGAAGATTCTACGCTACTAACTTCAGTGTCTGATGCAACCGTCTGCCGGGCCATGGCCTCACGGGCTGCTAACTGCTTCTTCCTTAGGCTTTTTAAATTATGAGAAGGTGACCACTCCTGTGAAAAATTGTCCAGGAAAAATGGAAAAGACAAATGTTTACTCCCTGAATTTACTGGAGATTTTGCTGTTAATTATAATGATTTCAAGGAAAATTGCTTTCTATGGTACCTCCCTCCATCACCCAAGGAGCAGACCAGATTTTTCCACTAGCACCTCCTTTTTTCTTGCCTCTATTTGATGACAGATGAAAACGGAAGAGTGAAAGCACTTATCTGTACACTACAGATCCAGTAACATTTTGCTGCAAAACTGTTCATAGATTTTTATACTGTCTCAACATATTACATTTAATAAATAGTAAGTATCAGATTTTATTCCTTACCAAAGCAGTTGCTGTAGGGAAGTTTTTAGACATTTCTCTGAGCAGAGTGCATGTTCTGACATCCCAGATCTCCAGTGGTTTGTCTTTAAATACTACAGCTAGATACTGCCTAAAACAAGTAAGAATTTACTACATCAAAAGTAATCATTCCATTTCAATCCGAGCATTTTACTTCACACGTGTTGTTTCTATCAGCACTCTGGAAACCCTCAAAAACTAAGAGAAAGCAGAGTAAATTAATTTGTCTCAAATCCCACTCCGAAGCTTGTGATTTCCTTGATTTACTCAGGTGCAAAAGACTGTCTGAAAAAGCATCCTCCTTCAAAGCTAAAAGAATTAGAAATCTCTGTCAGGTACTGCTCAATTACTGTAAAGGAGACAAGGGAAGGAATTCAGAGAAAGCAGCAACACCTCTAATCTAGCCATATTCAGCCCAAATTGATGACTGCACCAGATATCAGAAAGACATACCAAGCCTTTAGGTTGGAGAGATTTTTTTTCTCTACTCCAGGTGCATGTCAGTTCCCTAATCCAGTGATAAATGAACATAAAATCCTCTTACACTAAACCACTTGTCAGTCATGTCTTCAGAGCTTTCATCTGTGGAGCTAGATGAGTAAAACACCTTCAATCTACCACTTTTCACATGTAACTCGAAAATACAGAGAGGCTCTGCAGCTATATGTATTCTTCTCAACTGCATTAATTTCTATTCAAATGAACTATCCTTTCTTGTTCTCACTTAACATTCTAGTCTCTTCATCTAAGCCCATGGATGTTCTTAATTTTTAATGTATTAATAAGACCATTATATGGTTGAACTCTTCCAAATTCTCTGGAACACATACATACTTCCAAAAATATTCCTATGCAAGCTGGAGAACATTAATTTTTTCCTTCCACTGTAAAGAAAAAAACTTCTAAAGTTCAGAGATAATGCCTTATTAAATTCAATGCTACTTTAATTTCATTTATACAGGAAACTAAAGCAATCTCACAGAGTAATACTGTTGTTATTTTTGACCAGGGCCTCCTGTCACAGGCCTGATCTCAAAATAAGCAGGATTTCATGGTGAAAAATCATCCCGCTTTTAATGCCAACCTTCCACTTTTAAGCAAGTCTTAAGTTAGAGAAAGAGGAACTAACTCATAACATAATCAAAGTTGACAGAAACTGTTCAGCACTTTTACTCTCCTTAATATTATCAAAATGTCTGTTCAGTGAACACAATTCTTAAAAGAACTAAAATATTAACAACTGACCTTGCAATGTGATTGGATCCTCAAGTGACAAAGTCAACCACAGAAACATTCACAGCTTTTGCACTTTGAACTAATATCCTAAAGTATTTTTCTCTTGATGCTGTTGTACATTTGTCTATACTCTCTGTGCTTTTTTCCTGGCATTTCTATTATTTTTATTAAGTCGTGAGGATCTGCATGCAGTACAGTAAAATTTATAAACTTCACAAAGCTAATCTACTTACTTCAAATGAGACACCTTTATCATTTCAATAGCTGGCTCGTCATTGCCTCGCTCCCCACGAAATGCAATGCTCCTGCCTGGAACACAACAACATGGGAGAAAACAGAAATAGTTACTAAACTATATGTAAATATAGAAATAGTTTATAAACTATTCTGTTTATAAACAGAAATAGTTTACAAACTAAACTAGAACATCTCCGAGTAACCTGCCTTATCTTACATCACTCTTGTCGTTGTCGAAGTTTTAGTGCATTTCAAAGGACTAAATATAATGTTAACTCTACTGTCCAATGTAATACCTGACTGGCTTCCAGAGCACAACGACTGAAATTGATGCATAATCAGCACTATGTACATACAGAAAGAGAGTTCAGAGAATTATTATTTTCCACTCAAAGCCAATGAGGTATACTCTTGATTCCCCAAGGAGGAAATTCATGAGTACATTTCAGGTTTTGTAACATAAATTAACTCTGCCATAAACTAACATTATATTTAGAAGTCTGAAAGTATTTCCATGCTGAAGTATTAACTCATTCTACATTTAGCAGAACTATTCTTTCTCTCCAGCTAAAAGAATGAACACTGCTGAAAAGCCATAAGAACTTCTAATCTTATCCCCAACAAAATTTTGACCCACCTGTAGGAAGTGTTGCAGAATTAAAGGCGTTACACATATCACTAAAATAAATAATGATTGACAAACACCAGGATATTGCAGCATCTCCTATGCAAGTTTCAAAGACAGTTAGCTTTCAAGGAAAATTCAAGTTTCCAAACTTCAGCCACTCCTGTGGCTACTCATAGCTAAAATACTTATGCCAATTACGTGAATAAATCTAGTTATCAACAACACTAGTTAGAGCTCTCGTGTCAGAGGCCAGCCTGCAGGAAACCTTCCAGATCTATTTCCTTCATTGGTGATCAGACACCATAGGAATTTTTTGCCTTATTGTTGTTCAGAAACATAAATGAGAATTTTGTCAAAGTGTTCATGAAGTAAATACAAATCAGCACAGCCTTCCTAGAACTGAAATAGAAAGTTGGGCTAATTAGTGATGGAAGACCCAACGATCAAACAGTTAAGTAGCTATGCCTTTCTTGTAAGTTTTAAAAGGGGAAAAGTAACATTTTTTTTAAGCAAAACATACATTAAGGTGTCAGGTATTCACATTTACTTGGAACTTGGTTGCCTGCAGAAATACTAAGCCTTTTATCAGTTATATTTATAAACGCTTCAATACTGATTTAGAAGTGAAAAATCAAAATCCCATTTTACCTGAAATTAATTTTTAAAAATGTATCTTTTCTATTTTGATTTTAAACAAATGAACAAAAGACATTATCAGGAAAAAAAATAGAATATTGTTACGTTAAAAGAATAGCCTCTTTGTGCAGCACCCTGTAAATGCAAAAATTGAGACTTTTCCATAAGCTTAATTAAAAAAAAAAATCACTTTATGCTACATAAAGCAATTCAGAATTAGCCATGAGTTACAAGACTCGGGCTCTTCAATTAGAAATTAAATCGCTCCAGGTTTTCCCGTTCAAAAATAATTTAAAAATATTGAAGTGCTTCCTATTTTGGGCTGTCTAATCTTCCAAATTATAACTCCTCATATTGTGCAAATATTGAACTCAATCACAAATATAATTGTCATCCATTATAAGGCCAGAGTGGCTGAAAAACACACACAATCTGACTGTTAGTTTTGCTATCGACTGTATCTTTTTAAAAGTTATTTATTTTTTAACCCTTCCAATTCTTCATAGAAGTATACCCACTTTACATTCAGACACACACTCAAATTCTGGCCATGCGCCTGGCCTACTTTGAAAAATTATCTGTTGCTGATACAAAGCACAATAAATGGTTGAACACTATTTCAGGTGCACATGAAACAATGGGTGTAGACTATGACAAAACACATTTGAAAATGTATGCATTTTGTGAACAAAATATACCACTAATACCCAATACTGTGTGAATGCTTCTAAACCTCCTGCTGACGCATATTCATTCTTTTAATAAATCAAACCACAGACATCTTTGTGAAGGTGTTGTTTCAAGTCTGTCTGTAGAGCAATAGATAGAACACATTACGTGGCTTCACAAGGACAGAAGAGCAGAACCAGTTAAAAATCCTCTTTATTATTTTATTTTGTTGTGACAACAGAAGGAAAAAAAAATGGTAGTAAGAACTTCTATTTGTCACTCCCCAGCAAGTCTGTTAGCCTCTTGTAGAGATTTCTCAGGAAATACTAACCTGTTGGTAGGTCCACCAGCTGCAGCTCATTCCTTACTAGCCCCATATTGTTAGGTGTTGATGTGGCAAAGGAAATAAACCCAGTCAAGCTTATCCACTCAATTCCCCTGTCATCAGAAGAGAGCACACGGAGCATGTTAGCCGAAACATGTGAATGGCTAGAATAGCCTGGACTGAAGTACAGTAATTTTTTTTCATATATGTTCTTCAATTTGAAAACAGCACAGAAGTAATTTTCTACATCCCATGGAAACACTACATTTAAGCATGAAAAGAACCTACGCATTTACAACTATGATGTAAATATAAAGTTACCAAATTAAATGAAAGAGCAGCTTTCTTTTCAGACTACACTGGTTCTTGTTTGGTTAAAGCAAAAATTTCAGTTAGAAACACTGGTAACTTCTGTGAAAATCCCTCACAGATACTCAGCACCAGAGTGGACTAAAATCAGTGGTTTACCAGATGGGAAGAACTATCAAATAACTCCAATTTGCCAGCATAAAGAAAGAGCAAAATACTCATATGGATAATAGGGTGCAGAGATGTGATTCTTTCAGGCCAGAGAGAGGAGAAACAAAGATGATAGAATAAGAGAGGCCCTGTAGAGATTTCAAAGGCTATCACAAAAGAACTGAGCAACCTGATTTTTTTTTTTTCTCTTTTAGATCATGCCAAGGCAGCCACAAACCAAATTACCTTGAAGTCTTGCAAGGATGTAAAGTTACACAGTATATAACATATTGTCAGCACATATGGATTCTAAGCAAATTCTTGAGATATACCACAGGCCACAAGAAGATAGAAAGCGGCACTAGGTGGTACTGTTCCAAATCAAGATAGTCCTCCCGTCCCCATTTCCCACACACACTTTATGCCAGCATAAATAGTTGAGTCCTTTATCTGTGAAATAAATCAAGGAACTAATCTAAAAGAAAATTTAGACTGTTCTAATACATACATATGCCTGAGTTCATTTTAACATGGATAAAAGGATTTAGGTTTTCCTCAACTCCTTCAAACACAGATTACTTAAGAACTATTTCCAGGACAACTAAGTTTTCTGTTACATCAATTGTAAAATCATAGTCTGTTTTGCAAGGATATATGCAAAATGTGAAAAAGATAAATAACAGTATTTATGATTTACTGTCAGTAAATCCAACTCACATTGTATTAAGTAGAAGTTTTCCTAAATGCAATGTAGATGGTGAAAGCAAAAAGCACTTCCATAATATTTTGCACATACAAGCTACAGCCATATTTATCTTTATTTTTTTAGTTCGAGCTTTAAAAAAAAAAAAAAAAAAAAGAAGCTTTATTCCTAAGTCCTCAAGTAAAGTTAAAAATTTAGGACCCAGTCCTTCTCCCACCAGGACCTATGAAAGTTGAACCTATAATTTCAATGGAAATGAGTAGTATCCAATTATTAATTGAAACATATATGTGTGACATTGCAAGTCTTCAAAGGGTCATAAATACAGGGAGCTTTCTGAAATGGAAGAAATATGAATTCAGACACTTTTCTAATTGTTATCTATTATTCTACTATGCTTTTTGGAAAAAGCACAGAATACTTGTAATGGATTGTTATTGCCAGTAGTTATTCACCATTCTCATTCAAAGACCTGAAGCATTTTCTGTACTTCTTTCATCAGCTCAGATTTAACAGGACAAGTCCTTTTTCTTTGCTGCCAGCTGCCCATCTGTCAATACCAATAAAATTCTACAGAAACCCAAGACACTCATAATCAAAAGGAAACCTTAGCTTAGCTAACTGCTTGCACCTGAAACAATATAATTTTTGTTATTGTCATACATGTAAATTGAGAATCTGAAGACAGTGGTTCAAGTTCTAACGAAGGAAACAAGTAATGCCTTCCCTATTGAAATATGTCCATTTGCAAAATTTCCTAATAAAGGACATCTTTGTCTACTAGAATTAAGGGTTACATTCAGCTGTAAACTATTTCTCAGACTGGATCCACTCTTTTAAAATATGAAACTCAGAGATTCTGTACATTCAACTTGTCTCAGTTAGTGCAGGGGTAAGATTCAGTTGTTTTGATTAATATTTCCAATGCAACCACATTACAGAGTGTACTGAAGCGGATAAAACCACAAATGACTCTTCCAGTTGGGAATGGATTGTTTTGACTTTATGACAAGGCAGCTGCTACTCAAATTAATTATAAGAATTTTAAGAAAAAGGTAAAATTGGAAATAAAACCATATCTTAAAGAAAACTGTATTAAAATCTCAATCATATTATCAGAAAATACTCTCAGCCTCAAATTTTATTACTTAAAAAGAATTTTCCTTGTACTTCAAAAGTATTTGTATGGTCTACATGTTCAAAAGTGAACGTCAGCAATGGAACAAATTTTTCCTTTTTAAGAGATAGGTTAAGAAAAAAAAATTACGATTAAGTGCTGAACATGGTACATCCGAGATAATTGTACATCCTGTAATGGAGACTTCTGAATTCCATTCCGAATACACAGGATTTCATTGCAACACTGCTCACGCTTGTCAGGCAATGCGTGTTTACTAACGCACAGAAATAAATCGAGCACACCAACACCCGTATGACAGAAGTGGTAGGTAGTTTTTCATTCATCTTTCTCTACGCGAGGAAAGTTTCTTTAAGGTGGTGATGAATATTTGCAAAGCAGTCTCCCAAAGGGGAGCCAGCTTCAATTCAACTGCTAAAATTTGGATGTAATGCAGTAATTTCCAAGTTTGCCTGCAGGCCGTACCCATTCTTGTTACAGTCAGTGAGATTTTAATTATAAAAATTAAAACTGTTGCAATCTTGAACTTGCTGAACTTCAGCGAAAACAAATGAGAAGCACTGCTCTGGTCATAGTTATCTATCTATCAGAATAAGCGAAAGTAGCAGTGAGAGGCATTGCAAATGCACCACTTCCACTGAGCTCGAAGCTACATTGCAGGCATTTTATTTATGTCTCAAATATATTCTCCTCTGCATTGAAGATGTACTATCATCTCCTATCTTACCACAATAGCTTAGATTGCTCCACTTAAAAGACAGAACAGGTATGAGGCTTAGTCAATTCATGGTTCTTCTAATTCCTCTTGGTAATAAGAATTAATTGCATTTCTTTGTATCCTGAAGGAAGACAGACTGACCTCCTGCTTGCAGCTTCTTTCAGCCAGCACACATGCTATAGTGACCCTTTGTTTTTTCCCCTCACGCACGCTCCTAGCAGCAGCCTGATTGCCTTTTCCTCTCTGTGTGCTCTGAAGCATTTCTGCTGCTTCTTGCCTCAGTCTCCTAATAAAAACCAAATTAAACTCAAAGGAAAAGTATTTACTCACATAATTCTAAATAGTGAAATAGCTAAGTAATAATCACAGACAAAATGAATATTGAAGGTTACTCACAAGGATGAACTATCTTAAATGGAAGAAAGAAAAACAATTCGCCCTACTCCTAACCACAATACAGAACTGCAAAGTTTAAAAATAATTTAAAAAAAAAAAAACAGTATGCGACTATATATGTAGCTTCTAACAAAGAACACTTTAATCTCAAGAAAAAGTCAATTGCTAGCACCTAGACAACTCAGAGGCCACTATTTTAGCACAGCTGATATGTAAAGGACAGTTGCCATTCCAAAGACCTCAGTTTTATTACATTCTTTTCTTAAACTTACAAGGCACTGAAAACTCTGCTGGCCTTGAGTTACAATTTCAGGGTATTATCAATTACATACTAAAATAATGATGTTCCCTAAAGGTGTATTTTCAGTTAAAACTGAAATAGAGGCGTTATCCAATCTATCTTCATTTTACAGGTAAAGTAAGAATTCCCACTGAAAGAGACACTGTTGCACTCCATGAATATTAATTAAAAAAAAAAGCTACTGTGCCTTATTCTACATTGCTTAAAGCACTCCTTTGAACTTGTAAGACTTATGCAGACAGTCACTAAGACCATTAAGAGTGGGACTGAGGAAATTAAAAAAAATATTTAAAAAACTTACCCAGGTAATAGCTTATGACTAAATAAAATTCAGAGTCATTTTAATTTTGTTCTAAAAACACTATTTGTGCAAGGACAGTTCCTAGAAAGACAACGTATTCAAAAGTTGCAAAACCTTTGCAAAGTGAAAAGCCCAAACTAACTAAACTTCCAATAAGCCTAAATAAAAGATAAAGAAATATTTTTTTCAAAAGCATATTTCCTCCTGTCTCCCCGTCTTCTTTTTTTTGTTTGTTTGTTTCTTTAATCTGTGAAATGTTAGTAGTGGTTTTAATTTTGAATTCTATAATTACCTAATGAGAAAAAAAAGCAGTATTCGCTTGTGCTGCATAACAGAACATAAAATGAAAATAATTTTGTAAGTAGTTAATGGTATGAAACAAAAACTCAAATGGTTTAGAACAGAAAGAAAAATTCTATTCTTACAGTGCCTACTAATCACACCATAAACGTAAATATACTTACGTGATTTTGGTGGTAGATTCAAAGCAGGTTTACGTAATGAATTCTTAGAGCTATCTATGCTCAGACACCTGTATTTTTCTTATCTTTTTGTAGAATGAACAGTAAAACGAAGACCTTACACTGATGAAGGCTTCATGCCACAACTCTGGTACAAACTTTTACTAATATTACTACTAAAAATAAATATTTTATTTTCCATGCTTAAATCTGTCTAGAAATATGTATCCAGCAAGCACCATCTTGAATATCTTTGCCTTTAGTTATCCAAAAAGTTATGTCATTGTGTACACAAAAACACACAGTACAACAGCGTTAAAACTTACTCTGATCCTTACTTAGGATTGATAAATACTGAGTCTTTAAAATCTTGTAACGATAAAATTATTTTTACTTCAGTTAGGACTAGAACTGTCTCAATAGTAATTTCAGCCCCAAGGTGGCAAAGTAAATAAATCCTGATGTACAAACCAGAATTATTTCAAAGGACACAACCTGTGAGTCACGACAGTTATATAAATGAGACACTGTAATAAAGTTTCTTGTCCTAAAAAGTCTTCTCTGTACTACAATGCACTAAAGAAACTGGAAGTAGCTGATATGCATCCTAGATCAGCAGGCACAGATACAATTCAAATATTTAGTTCAATGTAATTTTCACTCTAATTTTTACATACTTACTTATGTTACTGCTTATACATAACAAAGATACTGTTAAGGTAGACTACTTAACAGGCAATTTTCTTGAGCATCATTAACAAGGAAAGGAGACACGCACATTGCTGGTACAACATTAGTTAGATGTTTTAACGTTTGTCTCCCAGAAGGATTATAGTAGGAATTAAAATTAAAATTAAAATCTTACCTGACTTCACAGGAATGGATGCTTAACTCTTTGTGTAAGAGTCCACTTGTAAGATGAAACACCAGGACAGAGCCATTACTTGTACCTACAAAGAGTGATTTTAAAAAAAAAAAAAAAAAAAAAAAAAAAAAAGTAGTCTTGTTTTATTCTCCTCTTCCATACTTTAGTGAAAATGCAGGATTTACAGCTATTCATCTCTTTTTTTTTTTTTTAAACACCTGTAACGTATATTTCATAATTTTAGAAAAGGTATTTTGATTTCTAGTGCTTAAACCCCAAATATTAAACCCTGTAAGGTTGCCTGCAGCCAGTGAAATCCATTTGGATCAAGGCATTTTCCTGAACCTACATGTAGAGCCTGTAGAAAGTCTGTTCATTCTTCTTGCATTTTCACAACATACCCAGTAGCAGAAGAAAGGAATGTTTCTTTTTGTTTTGATTACTCAAGGTGAGGAAATGCTTCAAGGAGGAGTATTAACTGTTATCCACCAATAACCCCAGGGAAGAATCATGGGTAGATTTTACCAAATCATTAACGTAATTCTGTTTCCTCAACCCTGAAATAATGACCTCTTTCAAATTACACATCAATAACTTAGTAGCTATTAGCTTCAATCAGATCAAGTACCTTTTGAAACACTGAAAGTTACCATTTTCTATTAGACACTGGGAAGACTTACTTTTCCTTCTCTTTTTTCTTTATACTCATAGCAATTTTATTAAATACAACAACGCATACCTAAAGAGCCATTCAGGTACCTTAAGTCTAGAATGCTGCAGACCTTGCTCTAAATGCACTTTAAACCTACCTATTAGTTTCCTAACTTTTATATTTCACCTGTTTTAACAGCTACAGCTTATATAAAAATCAAAAGTTAAGTTTTAGTAGCATCACATCATGTAATGATAGCTTGCCTCCATTTCAGAGCACAACTATTGATGGTACTTTTAGCTTAGTAATAACAGGAGTATTACGAGAACTGCACACATACGTACATGCATTATTATGGCATTTTCATTACTGGAGTGAGATCCTCCTTGTACGCTGCTGCGTAACATTCACCTTCGCAATCCACCCCCAGCCTGGTCCAAAAACCTAAGGCTCTATAGCACAGGCAACCTTAAGCATAACAAAAAACTCCCAAGTCTGACTTGTGACAGGCACAGCCTTGCCAGGGCAGCCAAGAATCAACTGGTATCTTAGATATACCAAGAGCACATTTGAACGACCCAAATCTGGAGGTGTAATTGTACAACCTATTACAATCTTTAAATTACAGCTGACTGCAGAGAAAGACAGCAGCCTGTGTCAATACATTGTGAAATCCCTCATGTGGTCTGAAAGAGCATGCCAGAAAAATCACATTTAAATAGGATGAACTCAGAGTTAATAAATCAAATAAAGTGCTCACTGGCAACTATTGTAATATCTAGATGAGTTAACTACATTTGTAATAAGACAGAATAGATTCATTCAGGAAAAATAACATGATTTAAGTGTATTTTTAGGTACTTACATCATAACAAAAGTACAGTCTCTGTTAAGTTAATTTAGTTATACTAGGAATGCAGTGCTGCAGAAGTCCCTATTTAGTGATATTTAGAATGAAGAGAGCGCAGCATGTAAAATGCTGAGCATATCAATGGACCAATATAGTAAATGAAGGACAAATACCAGCTAATATACTGCAATTTTTCAGGTAGCAATATTGAAGCCCAATGCAGTAAAAAAAGAATCCAAAGACTATCATGGATGCAAACTAGTACAAGGGTCGCTACTTGTGGTGAGTTACACAGGATGAAAACATAGAATCTTTTTCTGTATTAGTAACTATATTTGTATTTAATCTAGAGTTTAGTATTTTCAGAGCAACCAATAAACTGTTCAAGACACTTACCAACAGCAAGGATTGGCTCATACTGTTTAATGTTTTTTGTTGTAAGAGGTGGGCACATGCGGATAGCAAATGGAGGCAAAGGAAGTCCTGAAAGAAGTCCAGTCAGCAGAAATTTGAGGTGCACTTCTTGCAGAAAAGAACTTTTTAACTGTTCTTCTCCAGCAATTGTGCCTTGCCCTGCTTAAAAACAAAAGCTCTTGTTAGTATTCAATTATAATCTTAGATGTTACAGAAAGTTATCAGACCCAAGAGTTTATAAAATAAAAATTACAAATAACCTAACATATATGTTAGCAATGTTTATTTAAAGAGGCATTCCTTCCTGTTGAACTCTGTATGATAAAACTTTTTGGAAGACTGCACTTCAGCTAATTTCTCCGATATTAGCTTTCTTTCCTAACACTAAGAAGGAAAAAAAAAAAAAAGAAAGGAAGAGGGGGGGAAAAAGTAAGTGCAACCATTTCAGTCTTCCAGAATTCAAGGGTAGTTTCTATTTTTTTTCCTCCTTTTTTTTAAAGTTAGTTACAAATTTTTAAAATTATTAGACCAATTCAAAGACTTATGGAGCTATAACGCCAAACAGTAAAAACTGAGTGCAATCCACTGCTAGAAATATAGTGAATTTGCTCAGATTCAGCAATAAAGTCGGGTACAAAAAAGATATAATTCCACTGCTGTATCCCTTCTGCAGTCAGCTGTACCAGTCCGAGTGATGTGAGGTACAAAATAACAATAGCTATGATGTCAATGACTACAAGAAATACAGATAAGAGAAAAATCATGCCCTAAATGCCATCTTTAAACACATGAGATAAAGTGCAAAAGGACCTCCCACGGTGGTAAGCTGCCTGCACCTAACAATATGGACAACTTTTACCAAACCAAATCCAAATCTGCACCTTTGTATCTCTGAGTAGCACTAGTCGCTTTTCCAATAAAAATTAGTTTTAAAACATAAAGGCAACCATCTTTATGGAACATTTCTCAATACTGAAGTGTTGGTTGCTATCTAGATTTCACAAAGATGGATGTGTCAGATAAATAATCTTCATCTGTTTAAGATTACTTTTTAAAAAAATGAAGGAGTTTTGGCCAAATTCCATTTTAAATTACTTTTTTTTCCTCAGAGAAAATGAACTTCGAACATTGGTCCTCAACATAAAATCCTCAAAAAGATTAATTTGATAATTTCTTTAGCAAACAGGAATTCTTTTCTTTCAGAATTACTACTTCAATTGCACAGAAAATAATTTTAACATATGTAGTTCTTAAGTAAGCTAAGACGTACAATGATTCAAAAATCCTAGAAATGAGTAGCAGTGATACTAGTGGGAGAAATTCTTACCAATCATGTTGTCTAATGAGAGGTCTGGAAGTTTATTTTGGAATGCTCCTACAGGAATTCCACAGAATGAGACTGGGGAATACAAAGGTGACGCACTTGAACTGCTGTAAAAGAAATGAAAACAAGTTCCTAACACAAACTGGATCACCTGTTGACTTAGGTCCTCGATTTCCTTTTTTCCCCAGGTTGTTTTTTCAGTATTCCTACCACTTACTAGTTGCAGAGTATTTTGAGAAGGTTATTCCCAACGTCAACTTCCATGAACAACTCTACCAGGAGATAATGCACACAAAAATGTACAGAATTTAAAATAACTTTCATCTTCCTTACAGAGATATTTACAAGTAACAGAAAAATGGACAGACGTATTCCTTGTTCTGAAGTGTACCTAAGCACTGAATGGAAGCTTTTAAGTATATTGTGTATTTATATATAGAGCTATGTTAATGAATACAGCTAAGGAACCATCATAAATATTTCGACATTTAATAAAAGATTCCCAAACTTGGGGAATGGCTTTTGTTAACCTATATAAACTTCTTATATAGGTTCCAGATGACAAAACCCATAACTAAAGGAATGCCTTTCACCTAACATAGGAAACACAATTGCTTTTGCATATACAAAGCTACAGCAGAAATTTACAGCATTACCTATGTTTACAGTCTTGTGAGATATCTATGCATCAGGTTTTTGTGTTATTTTTTCCCCAGTGACTGGGTTCCAGCGCAATCTCCATCTAAAAGGGACTCAAACAGCCCCTGCAGCCTTGGCAATCATATCTGGCTGGGCTGAGGACAGGTCTATATCATGAGCAAAGACCAAAGGCTACTGACTGCACCCAGCTGTATGTAAAAATGCAGTTTAAGGCATGTACAAAGCCTTTTTTTTTTAAAAAAAAAAAAATCACTTCAACAGACTTCGAATTCAAATTTTAATTAAGACCATCAAGTCCAGCAGGATCAAGAGCTAACGGAGGAAGACACCTTCAAAATCCATTAAAGACTCTGTGCCAACTAGAACTATGCTTTACTTTTCAGTACAATCCAACCACATCCAGAATCCTCTAGGCTCAGTGGTTCTTATATTATTATTACATTTTTCCTGGTTATATAATCATGACAAAAATCAGTGTTTTAGAAATGAGCCTAAGAATCCAAGAAGTAAAACCCAGCAACACATGGATCCTAAACAGCTCTCTTGGATATGCATCACAAAGAATCCATCTAACAGTATTTCTGAGAACACCAAGAATAAAAATATTAAATCATTGATGAACAACAAAAGGATCTATGCTGAAAATCTGGTACTTCTGACAGTTAAAAGTGTACTAAGAATTCTGTTTTTCTTTTATGGCAGTAAGTTATTTATTTTATTCAATAGTACTTTAAAAGTTTATTGCAGCAGAATGACCTTAATACACTGAATGTTTAAAGAACTATACTACTTCATACAGTATTTTTAGAGACTGGTCAAAATCTAAAACTCTAAAGGCTTTGTATATAAGAATATTGTTATACCACTGTATTCCAGCCACCTGCTGTGCAGCCTTATATTGCTCTGTGTCAAATTCACAGAAATTTAACAGAAAACCATTCCCCTACTAAAAATGTAGCTCTTTCCAGACTCATTTTGCAGTCCTTTCATGTGATTGAAAGCGAGGGATTCATTCCTGAAGAAAATTATAGTCTGAAGAAAGCCAAATGAGAAGAAAATGTTCCCCCAAAATAATGTGAATATTCATTCCTAACTTTTGTTTCCTTATTCCAACCACTTAGCACGGAATTATTTTTTTAAAGAAAGAAGAGTAAATACAGTTCCTTCACTTCCGCAAAGCAAGGGAACTAATCTATTTGGATGATCTATTTTGTTCCTCCGCCTTTCATCATACACATGTATAGCACAGGTCACGCTACCATACACACAAGGACATCACTGTTGCTTTTAGAATATAATTAAATACTACATATCACTTGTAAGTGTAACAGATGGAAGCTTTGATAAGAAAAATAAATGCCATTACCTGTTACGCACATTTCTGCCAGAAATACTTGATTTTAATTCCCAGATCATTACCCTGCCATCACTGACTATGAGAGCTGCAGAATTCTCATTCACTGGGCAACACACCATACTGAAGGGTCGAACTGTTTTTGTTACCCTGATTGCATCACACTGACTTCTTAAATCATAAATCAGCTCCTGAACTGGGTCTGGATCTGTAACATCAATGTCCCACAGAGGACAAACAATCAGAATGGAAAACATACTATGTGATCAATCAACAGAGGTAAATTTGCAGAATGATTGAGCTCCTTGGTTGAAATCCACATGCCTCCTGTGCAACAATTAGCAAAAATAATCAGAAACTACATACTGTTGATCTTGCTGTACATAACACAGCTTTGAGAAATTCTCCAAAATGTAACTGTGTCTTTAAAATACCTTACTCCACACGAATCTTGTAAAATCTAAAAAATTACTGTTTCATATCTGGGTAGAAAGTGCATCTGCTCTCCACAATCCAAGACTCATTTGGTTTATTGGTAAACCTGGAAGCAAGTAATGTACCTCACTAGAAATTACCAAATTGCCAAAACCAAACCAAACCAAACAAACAAACTGTAACAAAAAAAATAACTTATTTACATTTACAGAACTATGTTTTCCCTTCTTTTTTCCAGTCTCCTTCATTACATTTAAAAGGCCATTCTTACTAACATTTCCTAAAAAAGACAAAGGTTTAATAATTTAGATTTTAATCTAAATTTAAGCCCATGCCTTAGTTCTAAAATCGATTCTTCCAATTGACCAAATGACTTCCAAAACCTTGTGTTTGCCTGAAAAATATGTTTTTTCTTAACGATAAAAAGAACAAACTAATCATCCTTTATCTAAAACTTTCTTGTATATGTGGCATTCTTGTATATGTGTATATGTTAAGCCACTTCATAATTAAAGTATTATTTAGTGCTAAAAGGATTTTCAGGATATTAGTATCTCACTTTGCACTAAATTTCAGGGAAGTCAGAAACACTTATGGGAGAATGCAGCATAAATTTAAATTTAAACTTAATGTATAAGAAAAAACAAACACTAGAAGGGCTGTAATTCACTATCCCATATGAGGTGTGATGGTTAATATTGGTGTTAAAGTATTAATTAAAATGCCTCAAAGTTCATTTCTGGACATTATTGACACAAAACTTACCTGGCTCTTCATTTGGAGTTCCAGTTATACTGCAGTTAGATCTGCGAACTCTTAAAGTTATACAGCCATTTTCATGTAGGCAAAATAACCCATCACGCTGAAAACAAGGAATTACCTAGGTAAAGAGATACCACATTAAATTAGGTCATGAAAATCTTATCCTTTGCAAAGTACACTGATGTATCCTGATGTATAAGCAAGTCACTAAAAATGTTATCATTAATGTAAAACTTCAATGAATTTCTTTAGCTACAGTACTTGTGACTAAGGAAGTCAATTAATTTGAGAAGCTAATTGAAAGTTTTTGTTTGAATTGTTTGCTGGTTTGGTTTTTCTTTTTTTTTTTTTTTTAAACATTAATGTACTCATATATGTTCTTTTTAGCTTTCACTTTTTAAAAAAACAACTTTCTTTTTTAGTATCAGAATTCATGATTCCAAAAGAATAAAGATGCTTCAATAAGACCTTGGATTAGACTTAGCTGTCTAATTAAGCAAAGGCAGATGCTCAGAGAACTAGTATTAACTTGTGTGTAAGCAGCTTCACCACCAGAGAACAAAATGTCCTTTTTCCACAGCACTATTTCCACACTGGTAACTTTTGTAACACTGCAAAATGAGGTTGGTTTGCTGCAGACTTCAGCAAACTAAATTAAGCAATGCTTGGTTCAGACGACATTTTTCCCCCTGGTGAGCTAACTCCTTTTCATCCTCCAGAACTAATCAAAACACAACTGTCAGTGGGTCATGAACTTACGTATGATCTTAATGAACTATTACAATGATAGAAACCAATCAAATTTTCATTACCTGTAGGAAAGGCACACCTGTTCTTTCAATTGCAATTACACCCACTGTCTGATTCACTTCCAAGTCAAGAATCAAAATTTCTCTGGGATACAATAACAGCATGTAGTTTCTTTTGGAAGGCAAATACGACAACTGAAGACAGTCGTTGAGTGTTACAGATTCAGCACTGCAAAACATCAGATATAATCAAGTTTAGTATCAACAAATACTTCAAAAACAAAATTACCAGTATAAATCTTCCTGCAGCTGCATTTTTTCAAGTATTCCCTATTTTCATCACTAGGGAACGGTACGTTTCCATTTAATTGGTACAGCAGTGCAAAGCATCACTGACCTTTAAAAGACACACACTCTGTTGTCTTTTGTCTAAATACGATTATAGAGTAATTTTTAAAATAATATGTAATTCAAGTGGAACAAGTGTAATTCTTGCACATCTCAAATACAAAGCAATTCAATTATGAACAGTGCTAGCTGCTATGACATTTACTGGTATGCACGGGAAATTACCCTTAAACATACTGCTTACTTCGATTTTTATGTTATTATGCATATTATTTTATTTTGAAATGAACAGAACTAGCCTATCAAGAATATCAGTCTTCAAACTCAAAGAAAGTAGCAAAGAACAGGAATGTTTGTCATGTTGTTGATTGTCAATGGGAGATTGGCTGCAAGGTAAAGAAGTTCATTTGGTACCTGCAATCCAATGAACTGTATTTAAGTCACATTGAAGAAAAACATCCTCATACTGTGCTCAGGTTTGAAGGTCTCTTAACTGATTTAATGTATCATCCCTCTGAGGGGTTTTGTTTGGTTTTAATCTCCTCATTCTACCACACACTAAACCCCCTTTACACTCCTCTTGCACCTCATTCCTTGCTTCAGCAGTATTATTCACCTTTTCTCTGCAATCACTTTCCTGACAATCTCCTGCTCTTCTTCCCTCAAAAGTTTCCCTAAACTAATATAAAACCAGGTAAACCGTTGCTGCTACAATTTTTTCTTCCCCTTTTCCCATTCTACTCTTTTTCAGGGTTTCTGGATGGAAAAGGAGGGAGAAAGAAGACTTATCATATCCTTAGCAATATTCATATATAACTTAAAATGTAATCAGAAGAATGCAAAAAAGATGGTATCTCTGCTGAGTTGCTGTAATTACAGAGCATACACAAGGCTGCAGCAGCATATGTACTGCCTCAGTATTTGCAAACCAGGTGTTCTGTCCGATGCAGCACAAACTAGGCATTACAAAACACAAAATGACAAGATCATGCCCTTTAACTTCATACAAAAAAAAAAAAATCACAATTTCTTAAATGATTATCAGAGGAAGTATCATCAAGGCTTCTCCCCAGCCTGCAATTTAAACACCTTATTAAAACAGAGTATAAATTTCACATCTGCACTAAATTTTGGTGTCAAGTGTTAACTGATAATAAAGTCTGACCAGTTTGTTCTCAAATTGGCTAGACACTTGAGAAATACTTTCATTACTCAAACAGAAAGTACAAAAGGAAAAAAAGAATTACACCACACAAAAGAAAGTGGTCTACAGAATTTCTAATAAAAAAACCCAATATGCAACACCTTCAGTTTTAAAAGGTCAGAAAACAGACAAATGTATAAATTCTAATTTTATTTATACACTATTAACTTACAAAATGCCTCCTGCTGCAGTATCATGTACAATATCAGAATGACAACTCTTCTCAGGTATCAGTACTTACAGAATTTTTATTCTCTTATTATATCCCTTCTCATTCCACAATTGAAATGAATTACGTTAGCCCATTTCCATCTTTTTTTTTCCCCTAAGAAAGATGTTTCTGAATTTACACCTGCATGAAAATCTGTTAGCGAAGGGAGAACATTATGTCATTAACTTCTGTAAAATATGCTGGGATGATATGGCTGTTTTTATGAACAGAACTGGATGAATGACTGTCAGTGTTATATCCTTACATAACGTCCTCATATAGGACACCCAACCATCTGCCTACCCCAATGAATTTTCTTTTTTAAAACTAATTATCTCACAGGCTTTAATGTAATTATATCTATAAAATATACAGGTACACAAAACATTATCTAAGAAGAAATATTTGCAACCTACCTTGGTTTTTCATTACTGATTAAGATTTTTACTTTATCAAGGGCCTTTTTGGCCCCGGTAGCAGCAGCCAGCTTGTTGTGGGAAGGACTGGAATGCGGACTAGAGATGTAAACTTTCTTCCCTGAGCTGGCAGGAGCTTTGGAAGGAGAGAAGTCGGAGATGAACACTATTCCTTCACTGGTGAGCACTGTACCAAGAAAAACAATTTTTATTATAGCAAAATACAATCTGCAACTTGGTTGTGGTGTTCCATTTTAGTGAAATTTTGGTGGGGAGAAATGCTACTAACTTTAGTAATACTGTATTAGGTAGAAAACCCACAATTCTAGACAACAGGCACCTTCTACTGAAAGAGCTGCAGATGGTCCATTACAATTAATTATATCCACAAAACTCAATTTTTCAAAATTAAGTCTGTACTAAAAAAATACTGTGGGGATTACTGGGAGAAACCTCTTGTTTCTTGAGTATAAGAGTTATTCTCTCTCATCGGCTATTTTTCTTTAAGCTTCACAATGCAAACAGAAGGCAGGGTTGCCCACATTGGCTATATCACCATTTTTTGTTCTCATGCAAAGCATGGCTCAAAGAATCATTAACTCACATTATTTATGTTGCAGCATAAAGATTCAGCTAAGCTGTAAAGATGTAGCTAAGATTTTACTACATGTTTATACAAAAAAAAAAGTTCCTTTTTTTAGGTTGAATGGTATGGCAGATAAAAAAAAAAAAAAAAGACAAGCACAAAGCCTGGAAACTGTCTCATTATAGATCAGGAGCAATCAAGCTAAATTAAAGAATAAAATGGTGACTCTCTTATTTCTCTTAATTTCTTTCTGGTAAAATGTCAATAAATCTGCTTTACATCCCCCTGGACACTGGAATTGCTTCTGAAACTGATGCTCACACTCTATTCCTTTAAAAAAAATTCCTTTCTGTTGAAAATACCATTTATTCTTGGTCTACTCATCTCACTGGTTTCTCCCTCAGCACCCATCCTTTTATAGCTTTTTATGTCAGTTCAACAGTGCTCTCTACTTGGCTTCCTCCAGCTCCCTATCTACGTGCCTTCCACCTTCTTTATAAAGCCCCAAATATTTATTTGCAGATCTCTAACTTCTCTACTCATGCCTACTTTTCCCCTCCCCTCACACAATGGCATCTTATTTTAGAAGATTCCACATTGACCAAAGACTCCCCTGTCTTTGTTTTCAGACTTCTTCTTGGCATTAATGACATTATTCTCTCCAATCCATTACTTTAATCTCAATATTAACATCTTAGTTTAACTTTTTTCCTGGTCTACCCATATTCACGTCACACTATTTTATACATGCAAACTTACAAGCTAAGCGTGATGGATCAAAGGGGTCAAATGAAAAAGACAGAATATTTTCAGCGTAACTTTTCTTCCAAAGCTTGGTGCCTGTGTCTGCATTCCACAGTACAATATAGTTAGGTGGATGAACAGCAAGCAGTAAATCCCTAGAAGCATCTTGATTCCACAACCACTGCATGTCTGTGAAAAGAAATAAGGAACAACAAACAGTGAAATTAATTGTCAAAAAAAGTTTGTTCTATTTTAAAACTACTTTTCTTCTGTAATACCTCATCTTTAAAGAAATTAATAGTGACTTGTAAGTGACAAGATGTTTCTACTTCATAATTCTAAAAAATAAGTTCCTTTTACGGCCTGAATTTATGTTTTTAACAAGCAGCAATACACTGGGTTACACACGTCCACACACATGCACAAAACCCACATCAGATCTGAAGAAGCCAGATCTTTTCATCCAGTGAATTCCTACCTGAAACAACATATTGTATTGTACAGAGCCAGTGCAGAGTCAAAATGAAAAGAACCATACAACATCCCAACTAACATCTGCAATGACACCATGAACCATACACCATCCCAAATTAATGTTTGAGATTGTATCAGCATTGGACCTGGAAACAAATGCCTTCTCCACTTCAAATGCTTTTTAACAGAGAGTCTTAAGTTTAAGAGTAAAACGAAACTGACTGTAACACACAACCAAGAATACAAGTACAGTACTTAAATGCTAAGGTCAATCTGAAGAAGTATGGCTGCCAGTCATCACAGCCAGGCACCACTTAAACATTCAAGAAAAAACAGACACAAAAGACTATGTTTTCTGTCAATAAGAACAGAGAGCCACCTCAGTTACTAGAAAGGAGCTGTATTAGAGCTACCTACATGCTCCATGGGGCAGTGTTTTAGACAATAGAATGGGTCAGGCAGGCAATGAAGTCCCCCCGGTCCAGCTCCTACCACTCACTGCACGACCTCACCAAGTCACAGCTTCTCTACAGCATGTTCATACAATGTCATGTTCATAATATGTCGTAACAGCATGTTCATAAGATGTCAAAACAACTTCCTTCCTCAGCCATTCTTCTGTTTTATCAATTCAGCTTTTTCAGAGCTGATAAGTGCTTCTCACTGAGTTTCAGAGGAAAAAAAATGCAGCCATGTGTGTCCTGATCAGTTACACTGTAAGTTAACAAATGGTTAACTCCTTCCCCAGGTGAATGCAGACTTTGGATCAAATAGAGTGCCTCACATGGAAGCACCACTTTTCTCCTTATTGAAACAGTGAGGCTCCAGCTGTTATCCTACAAAGCTCTTGCAGATAACACCCAGAGAACCGGCAGGTCACTCTCTGCTCAGTCTCTGTATTTGCACCATTTTCTACAGGTTTGTACAAGACAGCCAGAAGCCTCAGAAACAGATGGAAAGGAAAAGAAACTGCTTTTGTTAGAGGTAATTGCTGAATCAAATCAGGGACTGAGGACAGAAAAGAATTAAAATTCTGTTGCTTATTAACTTTTTTTCTTGCCCAGCGGATTGGAAAGCCTTCACTAGGTCTGAAAATCTGGAGAAAACTTCAAATGGCATGGTCAAAACTCCACCAGTCAGTAAAACAGTGTCAGGAGTAAATAAAATGCAATTTATAAAACACACACAAAAAAAGAAATAAAACTAATAAAATTAACTGCAGTCAATAGAATAAATTTTCAGTGTCCCACTGTCAGACTTACAATATTGTATCTACTTTCACAGGATTTATAAGAACAGAACGATAACAAAACCCAAACAAGCTAATTTCATAAGTGGGCTTTCATATAATAGAATTCAAAATAAAAAACAGATATAACACAAGCCTCATTACAAGTTTTTAAAATAGTCCAAATAAATTATAAATTATAAATTATTCTTAGAAACTCATTATGGTAGTTTCTCGGCCGGGGAGGAGTGTTCTAAATTTTACTTCAGAAATAATTTGTAGACATATTGCTAGCGTGGACAGCAGTAGCAATAAACAGAAACGCAAAACACGCAGCAGAGCATGTAGATGCTGCTGTACTTGCAGAGCTCTCTCTCCCAGCTAATTCTGAAAGCACCCGTCGGATGCTGGAAGCAGTCCGCTCCCAGCATCAGCTCAGGTACTGGAAGCAGTCCAGCCATAGTAGCGCAGCCACAAAGCTAACCAGATTCCAGTGCTCCAGCCAGCTCCCGGTCAGCTCTGTTAGGAGTGGTTCCGATACACAGAAAAGCGCCTACTACAAGTGATTAGAATGAAAAAAACCAAGTTTTACAATAGCAGGAGAGTACTACTATCAACAACAAACCGCACCAATTAAAGCAATAGAAAAATGATATTGAGAGTGTGATGCAACAAGGAATGAAGTCTAGATCTTTTGATTCCCTTTTTTGAGTTGTAACCACTACCTTAACTTTTTCACTGATGAAGTACAAGATGCTAACTAACAAAAGGGAGCATTTGATGGATGACACCTTACTAACAGATGAGCACAAAAAGAAGGAAGGAAAAAGATGCTATTATTCCTTTCCAATACATTCTCTTAATGGTGTTATACCTGGCCAGTGGTTACATTTGCTGTTCTCTATCCTTCATCAGACCAATTAAGATAGTACTGTCCTCTATGCCAGGCTTCTAGACATTTCTGTCTCTAGCACAAGCAAGTATAAATCTTCCATAGCTTACAACATCATAAATCCATAGCTCCTTTTTCCAGGGTTTTTGTTTGTTTGTTTGGGTTCTTTCTGTGGGCTTTTGTTTGTTTGGTTGGTTTTTGCTTTTGTTTTTACTTCCCCCAGAGACCTGTGAAAGCCCTAAATGAGATAATTTTTTTTTTTTTTCCTAGTAATGGGATAAAGAATCTTCAAACATCCAGCTGCCCACAACTGTTCAGGTAGAGTTTATTGGGTATTTTTCAGACCTTCCCAGCTGTATTGGGCTACCACCCACAGAACAGAAACAAAAGTAGCAAACGCCACCGCTAAACGGTCTTCTCAAATGAAAGCCAGAACCAGTTATTTATACCATCTCAAAATTTCCTCTTTCTCTTGACTGTTTGTATTAATCCTTACCATTTACATCCACTTAGTTACACTTGAAACCTAATTCAAACATGACATACTCAGTTTCAAGACTTCCTACAGCTAACTCCAACTATGTCCGAAACCGTCCTTATGTACAACTGTCTTCTGTGCTACAATTTACACAATATCTTGTCTTTTCTTCATTTCACTTTTCACATCTTACTATTGCTATCAATGCACAGAAAAGCCTCTCTGCTCCTATGAATCAGACAACTGCATAGATGCTCAAAAAAACCTTCTCTCTAGTTACATTGCAAACATATGTTGTAGTGCTAATATATTTGACCAGAAGTAGCTATATAATGAACTATCTAAATAATTGTCAAAGTATATGTGCACAAAATTCTTAACTTACAGCAATGTAATACTGTTAACGTACTACAGCATTATGCATGACATTAACATTCAGGTGCAATGCGAACTGCACTAGATCCCCAATTCAAAAGCAGGAAGATGTACTCGACACTGTAAATACTATTATTTCAATCAATAACGTTAATTAAAATAGATGGTAACTTTTTTTCAGAAGATATTGGAAAATATTACCATAATGAATTAAATCTCACAGCATCCGTCTGGGAGAGGGTAAGTCTTATATTTACACAGAAAATGAGTAGACAAACATAGAGAAGGCTAGTAATCCCAACAGTAAAATTCAATGGCAGAACTGAGCATAGTTTGCAAAACCTCAGTGATGGATTTGTACACAATCCTCCATTAAATAACTTCCACACAAACATCATGCACTATCATTACCTTGAATTGGTTTCGCATGTTCTTGTATTTCGCAACGAGCTGTTCCTGTTGCCACATCCCATACAATTATTTTTCCAGTAACATCAGCAGAAGCTAAACGTAAAGAATACGGAGAGCCAATATTGTGATGGTAATTTTCTTTAGCCCACTTAACCTGAAGATACAGATGAAAAAAGTCAAAGGAGGCAAACATATATAACAAAGACGCCATACTTCATATTTTTCAGATGGATAAACCAGTAATAAACAACTCAACAAAAAAGCATAGTAATAGTTAACGTTAATAACATCTGCGTAAGCATAACTATAAGCTACCATCAGTTTTGCAACATACCTTAAATTTGCACCTGTGCTGCATGACTGCATGGTTGCTATTTTCAAATTACATAAATCAACAATCCTTGTTCCTGAAGGTAACTACAACAATCCATAAATATATGCTATGTATATAAAAAGTTTACTCAAATATTTAGAAGAAACTAAACGGCAACGTTTAAGGTTCTGTGGGCATCTACAAACCTATACCCACTGATTTCCAGACAAATGAAAGTTGAAAATTTACCATTCAACTTTTACACACACTCTAAAACACGTCATTTTCCTCATCTGTCAAATATATTATGGTATTGGGGAGGAAGGACAGTTAGTCTTTCATCTATATGTTTTCTCATGTCAAGCTATTGCTGACATTTGCTATCTTTTTGGTCCTTTTCAGCATGTTGCCACCACTCATTTCCACATACCACCTTCTGGTTTGGGATTTCAAGCTGCATGGGCTTGCAAGTTGGCAATACTTGCGAAAACTACGTGTCTTGAAATTTGAAACATTCTGTCTACAAGTCTTCTGAGATTATACGGAGATAACACTGACTCCTTCCTTATCTATTCAATATGGACTTGTTTTGCTATCTGCTTTAAAGGCGAACTTCTGTCCCTAAGAGAGACTGAAGACACTAACAGAATAAAGAAATCTTAATGCTAAGCTAATGGGAGTTTACGTACTACAAAAATGTTGCTGTAGCTAACTAGCTGTGTGCTGTCACAGTACCTGACAGAAAGGGTGAGGCCAAACACAACACTTTTTGCAGATACTGAAAGCATGACATTAAAAAAATAGAATTATCATTAGGCACCGCTAACTTTGTAACATGAATTAGATTTATAACAGCATTCAGATGACTGTAGCCACCTTTGTGCTACCCCTTTCAGAGGTGTGATCAGGATGCATCTCAAAAGCCTAGCTGAATAAATTAAACAAACATTACACATGCACAGCAAGCAATCTTCAAAGAGCTCCAGCTATAAACCCAAAGTGTGTTTCTACCAGAATAACAAAGAATTCTTGGGAGACTCTCCTCTACCTGCAAATTTCAGTGTCGCAATTCCTGCTTCCCTGCTGTTCAAAAAAATTACCTGCATGTAGCTATGTAGCTATTAAAAAAAAGTAATTATAGAAACCTGCAAAGCTGTTTCTTCCTCAGTTAAAAATGTAATACTTTGAAGCAAATTCCAAGTCTGGAAAGCATCGTTTCCCACGGGACGAGCTGTCACCAAGTTATGAACAACAAAAAGGAGAACTTCACACAATCAGTCTCAACCAGAGCTCATGAGGCTCTCTAACACTGTAAGCCCTCTTTTCTCATTGTAGTCGCACTCCTCCAACAAAGTCCCCACACATGACCTGATCTTCTGCTAAAAGCAATTATTTTCTTACTGTATTGGTCACTGCCTCTCTACCCTGACTTGAAAATATATCAGCGTTGGTCAGAAACAGGAATCAGAGGTGAAGTTTGGGTTTTTTTTCAATTTTCACAATTTATCTCACCTGATTTAAAGAACTTTATTATCACTGTTTATTAACATATCAGAACAGACACAAATGTAATTTCAATCCTCCTATTTTTTGACAGATCAAAAAATTGTGCCTTTAATTACATTTCCTTTCGTAAAAGTACTCTTTCAAGTACTCTTTGTAAAGGTACGAAAAAAAAGTCAGATATAATCCACTCCACACAAAGTTATCAGTCTCCCACAAACACCATATGAACGTACGGACCAATTCTCAGTGAAACCATGACCTATTCCAGACACAGTTATGACAGCCAAAGGCCAGGAAGTATTTAAAGAAAAATAGTTAAACAGACTGCAGAAGGATTATGAAACAATCACTTTTCTCTTTGCTTTTTTATTGCAGGTAGTGGTGTGTTTTGAAATTTTTCAGATCTGAAGCATAGGTTTTGGGAGAGAAGATCCCCTGTAGACTGAGTTGCTGGTGTGAACCTCTACTACAAAGAGTTTGAGTCAGGCATATACAGCAGACTTCTTACAGATCCCCTCCAGCTTATTTACGCTCTTAGCATTTACAAACAAAAAAAGTCAGTTAGGAATTGAAGAAAATTTCTTACAAATGCACATAAAGGTATCTGCAATGATCATGGCCTCATCATAATTTCTCATCTAATGTCTACTTGTTAAAGCAGAACAGAATTTCTCTTCATTCTTCCTCCTCACCAATTAGTCATTTTCTTATGGTCTATTTCTGTTAATAAAGCACTAGAGAGTGGTTTTGAAAAATTATCTCATAAATTATATAAAAACTATTTGGACTTCAGCATTTGGTTTCCTATTGAAATAACGTTACTTCTCAAAGCTAGTGAATGTAACTGAAGCACATTAAAATGCTATCACTACATGGATCAAAAACTAATTTTGCTACAACTTATTACCTAAGCTAAGTGGAAATTTTAAAGCAGTCATCATTATAGCTGCTACCTCTGTACCACTTACATTTTCTATTTTTTACACAATTATAGATATTGGAACTGATTTGTTCATTTTAAAGGGTGGCCTGAAGACAACTGAGGCTAAGTGTATGCTTACCCACACAGGCTGCCAAAAGGCAAGCAAACGTATTGATTCACAGAGTGCCACTTACTCCATGGTTGCTGTCATGTACATACCTTTGCTCTAAGATAGCTGAGAAATAACCTCTCCGTACTTAGAGTCAGGTACATTGCCTCACATTTATCACCAGAGAGATTATTCAGATCAGCAGCACACGCTCTAAGCTGACAGCAATGTTTGGGCAACCCTGACAATCCTCAAAATTCAGTGAAAGATTTGTGCAGCTATACAAACATAGAGTCATAGAATCATAGAATCGTTAAGGTTGGAAAAGACCCTTAAGATCATCAAGTCCAACCGTTAACCCAGCACTGCCAAGGCCACCACTAAACCATGTCCCTAAGCACCACGTCTACCCGGCTTTTAAATACCTCCAGGGATGGGGACTCAACCACTTCCCTGGGCAGCCTGTGCCAGGGCCTGACTGCCCTTTCGGTGAAGAAGCTTTTCCTAATATCCAACCTAAACCTCCCCTGGCGCAGCTTGAGGCCATTTTCTCTCATCCTATTGCTTGTTACTTGGGAGAAGAGACCGATATGCTGGCAGAAATCAGTTTTCGGTCCTTTGTGGCATTTTAGCATTATTTTTAAACATGTCACAGCACACAAGTCTCAAGAAATGCCATAAACTATCTATTTTGAAACCTAACCCTTCTACATTCCTTTTTGCCAGTCAGTTTCAAAATTCTCTCTAATCAAGCAAAATGAATTCCTGAACCTTACAACCATTTTTAAAAGCTACAATGTCATTATCTGTATGGCTCTTAGCCAAGATCTTGTATGGATCTGTATCAGTTTTGCCCTAGCCAGTATTTTCACCCAGGATTTGAACAGTTTATTATTATAAAAAAAAGCGCACTTAATTGGACCCTGTAGCACAGAAATACATTGTACTATACGAAGATATAGAAACACCACCACCTGTGTAACTACTGAATATACTGGAATTTCAAAACCACTCACCAAAAATTTGAAGCTCTTTAGTGTGCAGAAAGACATCATCAGAACATGATGGCTCAGGAGTCAGTAAATTATCAAACCCAAAGACAAAATAATTGTGTTTAATTTTAAAATATCAGAGCGGCCATATCAGATAGAGTATTAGTGTATCTACATGAAGATGGTCTATTTAAAGAAAATCACACACGGGAAAAAAATAGTGTGCAATTTCCAGAAGGCACATTCAAACTTTTTCTTTTACTACAGAAATCACCAAAATCCCCCTATCTAAAAATCTGTTTTTCTTCATAAATTACTGACTGCCTTCTAATACAGCATTTGAGCCAAGGACTATCAAACATTACATCTGCCAGCCAAACATTCCTCTAAACCCTGACTGAATCTGTCATTTTCCACAGTCAAAGAAATGATGTATCAAAGAAATACATCCTGTTCCACACTTGACCCAAAGTCAAACGCTCTGCAATTTCAAGTCAAGGACCTTCAAAGGAAAGTACAGGTACCCGACGCTTAAGTTTAAATTTTAGCCATTTTTTACCGCCAAAATAAATGTTCAGTTTTGTCTGTTATTGTTCCTTTTATACAAGAAAGAACAGGAGTAATAACTTAAAAGTAGCTTTCTAGTCGAATGGTGCACTGGTTACCCCCACAATGGGAAAGATCAGCAAAGGCATCAAAAAAGAGATTCATTTGATATTTTGTAACATTCATTTGAAATTCTGTCATGTTAAGAGCTTTCTTAGAAACATTTCTATGTTCTATAACACTACCAAATGTTTCTATATATTCTATACATTCTCTCTACATCTTCTTTATATTCTATACCTTTTATAAAGGTATACCATCAACCTCAGCTCAAATTTCAGCATGTATGGTTTGATTTAGCTGTAAAAGACATCATGTAAAATACGCATATTTTACAATAGATTTTATGTGAAAATTAAGTGCAATATAATGTCAAATATATACAGCAATTTAGAAAAATAATAAATACACCAGAATCAAGTAATATACCTTAAAACATGTATGTCTCACCTTGACAACACTAGCTTTGTGTCTTTCCAAAACCTGTAAAGTCTGAGCAGTATTGGCATCAACTATCAGCACAATAGAATGACATCCATATGCAATCAAACCTTGCCAGCCCCTAGGAAAGCATATATCATCATCAAACAAGCAAAAAAAACCAAACAGCACTTCACATCAAGAACGAGGCTTTTTTTTGTAAGTTGAGTGCATCCTACTAGACAAAAACATCAAACAGTAGAAACTATTTAATAACATAAAACTCAAAAGCATTATAAAATGCCACTGCCGCACTGTCTGCTGAGCCATTTGCTGCTAGAACCCTAAGCCACCGCAAAGCACTTCTTGGTGTCCATCTATAAAAATCCTCTTCTGTAAATTTAAGACATCACATAGGAACTCATGAAGAGCATTCCCAAATTTTACATATAAGCACACAGGTAAGCAATATATTGCAATTATAAAGTTAATTGCATCTTTTTTTTTTTTTGAGACAAAAAAGGAGTATGTGAACAATGATTACAGTAACAGTGAAAATCTGCTGAGGCCTGTCTGACTTCAGGAGAGGTTAATGAGGCCACCAATGACAATTATAAAGATATAGCGAACCCCAGCAAGTGGAAACAGTCAAAGGAGAAACACAAAGTTTCAAACTAAGAACTTCAATATTCATTGCTTTGCAAGCTGACAAACATAAAGGCCAAAGTTTTCAAAAATCACTTGCCTCAGCTACTTCGTTTTGTTTTCGCTCCCTAAGATTCAGCAGTATTAGGTTAATGCTTTTCAGCACAGCTGGGCGAAGTCACTGCTCAGAAAAATGAGTACAAAACCCAATATACCTACTGGCTTTGTACATCAACTCTCAAAAAAATAACAGAAATAGAAACCAGAAGAAGCTGCTCTGATCTCTACAGTTTGTCGCACCAACGAGACCTCTGCCCAAAGAAGCAAATGTCATTGCCAGAAGGGACTGGCCCATGTTCTTCTGTGACCATGGCTTTGTTCTTGCTTGAGAGCTGAACAGCGGCAACTCCACAGAGCTCCCTGCCTGCGCTCTGCCAGCCTCTCCAGCTAGGAAAGCGGAGAGGACGGGGATGTCAGCAGCTTGCACGGTGCCCAGCAGAAGGAGGCTTGCCTTGGACACAACAGCATACCATGCTCGTCTCCACAAACAAAAAAAAGGACCCGAGTATTTGCGGTGACCACCTTGGCCAAGGCGGCTGGTAACGATTCCCTCGCAGGAGGCCACAGCCAGCCTCCAAAGGGATCCCTACCACCGCTTTACTGCACACCCGGCAGCGGCCGGCGCTGGCTGAGCCTCGGCCCTGGACGCGGGACTCCATGAACGCCCCGGCTGAAAGCGCGGCCCCCAGGGCTGGCGGCGGGCGGGAGGAGGCAGACCCGGGGCGGGCAGCGTGGGGCACGGCCCGCCGCCTTCCCCAGGCACCCAGCCGCGAAGCTCAACCCGCGGCTGGGGAGAGGCGAGGGGGAGGCCCGGGCCACCTCAGCCGCCCCTCCCCGAGCCCGGCAGACCATCCCCGCTCTCCCGCGGCCCGGCCCCTCACCAGTCCGCCGCCCCCCTGTTCGGCGCGCTGAGGGCGCCCGTCAGGGTCCGCGCCGGCAGCTTGATGTTCACCGTGAAGCGCTGCATGGCGAGGCCGGGGAGCGCCGGACCCGGCGGGGCCACCCGAGCGCCGGCAGCCGCTGGCCGAGCGTCCCGCGGCCCTGCCCAGCACCGCCACGGCCGCCGCCGCGCAGGAAGCACCGCCCGGTCCGTGCCGCCGGGGTCCGCCGGGGCCCCGCGGCTCGGGAACGGCAGTTCCGGGGCCGGCCACGCCCGCCACCGCTCGGCGGTCCTGCGCTGGGCCGCGGCGGCCGGCCTGCCCCGCGCCGGGGCCCTCAGCGCGGCGGTTGCCGCCTCCCGCCATCTCCGGCCGCGGTGTCCAGGCCGCCCCGGGGTGCCTCCGGGCAGCCCCAGAACAGCCACCCCCGCCTGGGGAGGCGGGTGCTGCCTCGCCGGCTGTGAATGACACAGCCCGGACGGAAAGCAGGCCGCGGGGGTGGGAGAGGCCCGTCTGCCTGGGCTGAACGGCCCCGGGGAAACTGGGGCTTGTTGGCAGTCTGCGGCTGGGGCACCTGAAGTCACCTCAGCACGCAGAGGGCTCCTGTCAGATCTCCGGGTGCATGAATGCTGCAGGACCCGCTACTAGATCCAGCTGATTTCTTTCACCATGGTCATTTCTGCTCCAAAGTTACCTCTTAAATGGCAAAATGCAACAGTGACAGCCCTCTTGCCGTAACCACTGTGTTGCTGCTCCATCCCTCAATAGCACCATAAGGCAGCAAGTCCTGCCTAATGCAGCCTGTCCTCCAGCCTGTCCCCAAGCCGTCGCTCGTGCTTGGCAAAGCCACCCAGGCTGGCACATCCGCGTCCAAGAACACTGCATTTGCACTGGAGCACACCAGGCTGCAGAGCTTTGAGACACCCAGAGGGTTTTTCTGTGCCACAGCGTTCATAAGATGGCCAGAATCATGTAGCTCCTGGCACGTTACTTGACATGCATGCACTGTTTGGGGGTTTGTTTCTCCTCCAAATAGAGATGGCTAGTAATTGTTTATTTGTTATTTTTCATAGTGAAAAAGATGCCACTAGATGGCCAAAGTTGGCAAGATTGCAATGCCAGCCACACATTTTCGTATTGCCGCAGTGTCACTTTGTCACAGAAGGTGCAATATGTGCTGTTCCTCCTTTTTGTTTTTTTTTCCTTTTCTTTTTAATCACAGTTGAATTTGTGCAAGTGGGAACTCAAGAAACAACCTGCAGCTGATGTCTTTTCCAACTCTCTTCTAAAGAAATCTGCTCATGAAACATAGTACGTTGCTCAATACCATTTTTCGGTCACTTTAATATTGGAACTTCTCAAAACCTCCTTCTCCCAAAATCTCTCTCTTTACCCTTAAAAGCTGAAAAATCATTTTTTTCTAGAAGTAGAGGAATTTTTTGTTCCTTTTTCTTTTCTACCCTTTGAGAACAGTATGATCTACACCTCCAGAGATCAATTTTGCAGGAGCATGGGCAGCAACTAACTTCATTAATTTTAGTTATTTTTTGCTAATTCTGTTTTTTTTTCTCTGTGTCCTTGGACAGCCTGCTGCTATTCATGTCTTCAGAGGGCTTTGGTTGTTTGCTTGGTTTGTTGGATTGGGGTTTTGTGAGAAGGGTGCTTTGGAACTTTTTTTGCACAACCGAGACAGAGGCTCTTCTTGACAATTTTCCATCCATTTTTCTTGACATCAGAAAACCAAGGGGTAAATTAAATGCTTAAAAGAAATAGATACTTCAAGGTAGTTGAAGATAAGGACAAAGGTACCAGCAGAAGGGAAAAAAAGGAGGAAGTGAGGGCTGTGTCGCCAAATGACAGGTTGAAAAATTAAGAATCTAAGAGTGGTGTTCAGGGTCAGATAGCAGGCTGAAAATCAGCGTGCATCAGCCAGACGAATACATACTGACTATTTGTCAGAGGGATAGAGAGGAGATGAGGAAGAGGTGTGTGCACAATGATAAGGATTATTGGAAGAGCTGAAAGGAACAGGAATTTTCTGAGATGTTAGAGTGAAAGAAGAGCTGTGGACTGGCTGAACTACGTGTGATTCCTGGAGTCCATCTGTAGCTACTCACCAACACAGAGGCTGATGCACTGCAAATGGTTGTGAACTAACACCAGAGATGCTAACTTTGTCTTTGAGGTGGTTAACAGTATGCACTCTTTTATATCTGATTTTTCATTTAAATCATTGCTAATCAAGAACGCAAAATACTCATGTCAAGGCACTCAGTCTTGTCATTCATCTGTAAATACAATGATACACTTTTGATTGCTATACAAAATAAATGTCAAACTTTAAGCTGTTTAGCTGCATAGTCAATAATTCTAGTAGACCCACTAAAACCTCTGGGACTAGCAAACGTCCAAGATATGATGCTTAGTGGGAGAGACTTCATTCCAGACAGCTTGGGGTCCAGTTGTCCTCACAAAGTACATATGGAGAATGAGGGTGTAGGTGATCATAAAAAACAATACAGCAAAAACCTTCAGATTAAATAAATAATGAGAACTATGGTTTTACGTAGCTTTCGGCTCATGATTCTAAATAAGTTTTCTGTGACTTTGAACAAGAAAAAGTGGGACCAAGGTAGAGATATGTGCACAGTCTCCCTCTTTTAGGTTTCTCTTTTATATAATAATTACTGCAGGAATAATCCCATGAAAGCTTCCGGGACTTCTTTAATTTCCATGGCCTTAAGGTAGAGCTCCAGAAGCTCCCGGGATCCACCAGTGAGCCACCACAATTCAAGAATGTGCTGTGTTGCATTCCGTTATACAAAACCCACCTTGAAATCAGGGCATGTAACTAATTCATATATGCTATCGGGCAGAGTTATATTTGCCTTACAAATTATGTTGTTATTGCCTTAATGTTATCAGTTCTACTCCATGCATTTAAGACTTTTTAAATTCTCTCCTGGTTAAGTGTCCCTTGTTGAACGGGGGCTGACAGTGAAAACTATGCACAGAACTGACGCCATTCTCTTTATCAGGACTCATGCACAGAGCACGAGACTTGCACAGTTGTCCCTTGCCTTGTACAGCCTCACAGCTATGCGTATTCCTTACACATCCCTAGCTCCGTGCCGTGTCCTCTGCCCTCACGACTGGAACCTCCTCAGACGGCAAACAGCTCATCTGAAACAAGCTGTCCTGCATCTGCAGCTTGAGATCACTGAGTATAAAGGCAGATATGGTACAGCCATGTCCCATCACAGGCTCTGCGTTCAAGGAAGCACTACAGGAAGGCAGTTCCCTTGAGAAGACATGTTCCCCATCACTTGACCTGACATGACACTGTCTTTTCTCAAGAAGACAGCTGAGAGGTCTGCGTTCAGACTCAGCAGAGAATTACATCCTCTTTCAGCAACGCGCTCCTCTCCAACAAAGAATCGTGAGCAATCACATCCTTATTCAGCAAAGCATGCTGTGCAACAAAACGCTTCAGGTATTTCTAAAGCTGCACTAAAGAAAGGGGATGGAAACATCTCAAGGCATCCCTGAATACCGGTGGAATTCAATATGCCCTCCCTTGCTTTGAGTGTTAGTGTGGATAACTTTGTTATTTAAAATCAAGCAAAAAAAAATTTTTTTTGCAAAGGGAATACATCTGAAGTCAAGATTCATTTAATCAGCACCTAGCTCTATGACCCTAATAGGGATCTTTGTATTTCATTTTGTGTTTCCAGAAAAAAGATTAAATCAAAGGTATTGCTGAAAGAGATTCTATTTCTGGGACTTCAGAGTTCTGCTAAAATTAACATAAAAATAAAATCAATATATGAATTTCAGAGTGTGAAGTATTTGGCACCTGGAATCCTATCACCTTTATGCCAAACTAGATGTTTTTGACCAAAGGCTCAACTACTTGTCTCCCTTCCCAAATGTTTTCAGCTCAAAAGCTCAAGAATTATCAGAAATTCTCCTCCAAGTGAGCATGTGTGGTCTGATCCAGAAACTCTCCTCTGTGTGGTCTAATCCAGTTCCACTGAACTTGCTGGATGTGTAAATGTAAACTTTCAAAGGCAGTGGAGCAAACTATGAAGAGAGCTCTAATGACTGCCTGCAGTATCACTTCGTTTTGACTAAGTGTCATCAAAGGAAAAACTTATTAAGCAGCCTGCTGTTTTTCCCCAAAAATAATTTCCTTAGCCTTAAGCATTTCTTTTTTTCCCAGGGTCCAAAAAAATGATGAAATGTAGAACAAATTATTATTTTATTCACAAATTAAACTTAATTTCTATGGTGCCAGTTTTGTTCCATTTCTTTCTGATTTCATCCTAGCCTCAAGTACCCGTGACTGCTCTAATACAGGCACTGAGAGGCTCTGGCCCTTATGTTTCCTTTTGTGTCCTTTCTTTGAATACTTCTGCTGATGAACATTCACCCACCTCCCTGAAATACATTGCTATAACTGAGTTCATGGCTGGGGTAGATTTGCAATCTGCCATTGTTAAAGAGAATTTTCATTAAATTTAACTGTTTGGGTTTCAGGTGTGATTTCAGGAAATCTCATTTAGGGACAGCTATTAAGAGAACAATCCTCTGACCAGCGATGCGCCTCTTGTGTCTGGTAAGAGTGATGCTGGCAGCCTCTGTCAAGGCTTCATTTAGCCCTTTTGGGGCAGAAATCTCACCCCACCTGTGTCTGTTCTCAGTGTACAGCTCAGTATGTGTCTGAGGAGACCTGGAATGAGAGAGGGCACCTGGTCAACGTAAGAAGAGCATGTTGAGCAGAGGACAGGATGAGCTTCCTTCTGCCGTATTGCTGGTGGTTCTGTGTGACTCACACCGCCAGCGGTTGCTGGAGATACTGTGCGTAAAAGCAACGAATTGTGTCCTCTAACTCTTTTAAATGTGGACATCTGTATTTTCCTCTTCTCTCTGGCTTTAGTAGACTTTTGTGAAGGGAAACTCAAAAACTATTTAGGAGTTGGAACCATACAGTGTAATGATGCAGGACCACAATATCAGGGTGGCTTAATCCTCTGAATGAGGGATGAAATGGATCATAAAAGTTTTAAAGCTTTTGTAATAAGATTATTCTGTTACCCAGGCAACATCTCTTCCACGTATTGGTGCCATGAAATAATTAACTGGAATAATCCCGAACAGGTGAATTACTGCTGCATCAACCTTGACTGTCATAATAGTTTGTTAAATATTTTGAAACACAGCATCAGAGAAGTCATAAATAAAACAAAGAGAGGGCTAATGAATAGGACAGAGACCTCAGTCTAATTCTGCCACAAACTTGCCAATCTTTAAATCATGCCACCTTATCTAATGCCGACTGATGCAGTGCTATGCATTAGACAGTACCCAAGGAGAGAGAGTTTATCAGAATCTACATCCCTCTGTCTCGTTTCCCACCCAGTACAAGATAAAGAAGCACTTTTTTCCTTCCACTTTTCTCTCGTCTGTTCAGTTTATGAGGTCTTGAGACAGGATTTGTCTGTTACTCTGCATTTGTACAGCATCTCGTGTGCTCGGAACTCATGGAAGTTCTGAGTTAAATTGCAGCCTAAAGGCTCTACATGAAAATAGTAAGGCAAAAGAATAACAGTGTACCCATCAATCTTTGAATATCCTGTACACTGACAATGTAAAAAAATCTCCTGAGAAATACATCAGATAAACAGACACAGATCTGAAATATGGGTGTAATCACTCACAGACACAAAGAGGGAACAAGAATGCTAATCCCAGATACCCACATGCAATGCCCATTTGATTGATTTGGACTTCAAAAAATAGTTTTTTTCCTATGAACAAAAAGGAAAATTTCCACTAACATAACCCTGAGCTTTTTTAGTGGTGACTAGTGTTAGAGTTCAGACACTGGCTCTTGTGCACACATGGTAAGCATGGAAGTTTTCTGCCTGGGATGCCAGGCACTGTGCAGTAGATATCCATGCCCCTAAATGATCCAGTGAATGGGTAAAAGGAGAGAAGCTTGGAATATTTCAGAGCTTTGGAAACATCCTAGCAATCTGAGAAAGCATTTGGTTACTATTTTATTAGGTATGTACATAAAGTAATATTTTTGTAGCTAATAAGCAATTACCAGCATCGGTGCATTTTACTCTAAGATACAGGGTAAGAGTCACAGTGAAGTGGGGATTTGAAATCTATGTGAAACAGTGCAGTATACTCAAGACTGATAAATCAATCACTGTTCCTGACAACCCGATGTTCCATGACATAAATGTTTAAGGAAGAAGAAATCTCTAAGAAGACATGCTTCATGAAAAAATCATGGAAAATGATGTAAAGACTGATTTTAAGAGCCATCTGCAACTCCATGACTACAGCTAATGAAAATGTGAATGTAGTAATTTATTGAATTTGATAAAGTGTATATTGAGCAATAAAAGTGTCCTCATGTATATTGCATATTAAATGGGTGGAAAAAGTTTTAGTCCATGTTATTAATGTTTTGGATTGTGCATTTTTTTTAAAACTAAATTCAGAAATTCAAATGTCCAGAAACCGTGGTAACCATGTATATCCCATAAAGTGTTACTAATTGCTGCATGCAGTATATCCTGTGCACCAATATTTAGGTTGGATACAGCCCACAAATGATTCTTATGAGAGCATAAACCTTCAGTTATTTCATAATGTATAACATTTTCATTAAATGGTTTTCACATTCTTCAGAAAACTGTTTATTAGGACTTGTCTGATTCCAATGTCCAGTGAAGTTTGGCAGCAGATGTCAAACTATGGCCCTGCTTCAAGGGTTTAGATGGAAGACATCCATGAAAAATCTTGATATGGTGCAAAATAACTGTGTATAATTCAATATGTGACAGTGCAATCTGCATGTGGCAAGGAAACGACGAGCCTAGCATATCAACCACTTGAACCATGATGATTCCTTTACCGGTGTCTCTCCTCCACAAAATGGGATGTGAATTCTGTCATCTGGACTGGTTTATGACTAAGCAATACTGTGGAGCTTTGAGCCTCTGAACCTCTTATAAGCTCAAGGGAAACTAAGGATGCTTAAAGCTTGGTAAGGTAATACAATATAAAGAATCAAATAAAAGGCTAAGATGGCCTGTGGAAGATAAAATCCCTGTTTAAACACAAACAGCATTAGCAAGCAGACAGTGATATTACTTAAAGTAAGGTTTTGTTCACCACATTTGATGGGCCTCCAGTCCTCCTGGCAGTTACTCAGCTGTCAGTTGATACTATGAGTGACCTCTGCTATCACAGGTTATGGATGTATTCCCACCAGTTCCTCTGAGAGGTATCAGTGGCTTTAGGTCGTAGTTTCTCATAAGGCATTACATATTCAATCTCAGTAGCAACTTTGTAATGGCTCATTTTTTTTCTAATAAAATAACTTTTAAGAGTGTTACACAATGTTTTGCTATGGGGTTCAGGTTCTTTGATGAACCTTACTGCTCTTTTTTTGAAAAGCGTCCTGGAAAATGCTCTGATCTCTTTGATGTACTGATACATACTAGGTGGAGGACCAAAGTCTTGCAGGTAAACAGAAGTGAAAAATAGAAGTTCCAGGAAAATTCTGGAAATATGATGCACAAAGCTTCCTTTCCTTTTTACTCGGCACAGTGATGACCTGTGACTCCTCTCTAACTGTGCCGTGATTTCTTTTTTCCTCTGGAGTAATTACAAATTGATCACAAGCAGAAAGAAAAGATACAGTTTTTGGAACACAAGGTGTAAGTGCATCAGAGTTCCCGGTCAACTTGATTTGGGATTTGTCACTTTTCCAGTTCAAATAAAACAAAGAAGGAAACCTAGGAACCAGTCTGTAAGAATTAGAAAACCATGCAGCACTCTGGCAGAACAAAATTATAAACTACGCAATTTGTGTATTAGTAGCAGAACAAAATACCCACATTTGTGACAGTCAGAGAGACTCTAATTCTACACAGGTGCTGGAATTCAAATATTAAATAAACATGTTTAAAAAATCAGCTTCTGAAGTTGGTTCACTGATGATGCTTTACAGGCCACTTCACAGGTTGTGGCTCTTGGGCATGCATAGGAAGGACACTGCTGCGTCCTGGAGGAAGGAACAGCAAATGTCCTTTGAGGTTTGCTTAAAGGATGAAAGAAAACTCTGGAAAAGGGTCTGAAAGCAAACCGGCGTGGTGAACAGCACAGAAGCGTGTCCATGGGAAGCTGTGCCATTTGGATGGCCTCCACCTCATCAGAGGGGAATGCGTCTGTCCGTGCGGCAGACTGGCCAGAGCAGGTAGAAGGCAGCTCTGCAGAAACATCACACTTGTGAGAAGTGGAAAGAAGTGGAAGTTGATAGCAATTAGTTTAAATTAGAGTCTGGGAACCATGGGAAAGAGGGAAATATGTAATCAGTGGAGTGAAGGCAGGTCACAAGAGCTTTTCCTTCAATAAGGCTGACTCCTGCACTGGCTGTTTTTCACATTTTAAACTGCTTTCTCATGCGGCATTAAGTTACTGAAAGAAACCAAGTGATTCTTAGTAGTTTTTCTATGGTGGTGTATTACTGTTCAGATTTCAGGTTTTAAAGAGCTTATGTAAATGTTTCCCATAAGTACAGTAATTATTTGGTCTGACTTTGAAATAGTGCTGAAAAAGCAAGTTTTATGATCACTGATAAAGGTAATGTAGAGGTAAAAATCCTCACAAGACCCATCACATTTGACATATAAAGTGTCCTGTTCTTATAAATGTCTGCAGGGTAGGAAATGGCTTGACTGAAATATCGTATCTATTAATAGACAAATACCATGTATTCATATATATGAAAATCATCCTCTGAAGAGTCCATTTAAAAAAATACTAACATTGTAGTACAGATCAGAGCCCTGCCTCACCAGCTATGAATAAAATGTATTCCTTCACAGTCCTGTTTGAGCTGTATATGCTGGTTTATATTCTGTGGCATCAGCAGTATTCATCTATTTTTCCCCTTCAGTGAAAGTAGGAGAGAAAGTTGTGTCTTTGCTTTATTGGTGATTTTCCAAAATGTTCACATCCTCTTCTTTAAAGACGGTTCTTTAAAATGTAAAATTGTTCTCCCAACATGCAGTGGATGTCAGACAAATAATAATCGCTGCTGTTTTAGTTCATTCTCATATATGTAAGAGGCAGTCTGACTGGCTTCAGCCATGTGATAAATTGACTTCAAGGCCATCCATACTGTGACAACATTCCCATACTTGATTTTCTTTACCTTTCCATTTTTGATTTTTCTCTCTTCAGCACAGAAGAAAAACAAAGGCAGATAAATAAAAAAAAAAAAAACAAAACCAACCCAAAACCACAAAATACACGCATAAAAAAAAACCCAAACAAAAAACTCCAGAAATTGTTCTTAGGAGTTTTATCAGTTAAAGATGACTCATGCCTCAGAAGTATGATCTCTGTTCAAGTGGGAATTACCACAAAATGCAGGACTAAGAAATCTCTGAAATCTATGACTTCTACAAGGATACAGAGTGTTCCAGGCCTCATTAAGCTTACCTGAAATGACCCTATCAGTGTTGAAAAAGTTCAGAAAAGATAAACTACTTGAGATTTTTTTTTTTAACTTCACTCACTGTAGGGTTATAGAGCAGAGCTATAAGAAATGCATGTGGGAACTTAAATTTACAGGGCAATTTATAGAGGAATGCACAAAAGTGTAGTGTTTTTTTTCACACAAGTAATATTTGGAAGCATCTGAAAACTGCTTTTTCAGGACAAACTTATGTGGAAATAATCTTTAAAAGCAACATTGCATAAGGTAATTTAAGAAGTCAGATTTTTACAGAGTGGAATGTGGCTGGGGGATTTAAAATCTATGGCATTAAGTGGGATTTTGTTACTTGTGAAAATGTACCTCTATCTCTTTCTTGCAAAACATTTTCAGATTGTTGCCTTGAAACTCTGCCATAAAGGAGTTGCTATATTCCTGTAATGCAAATACTGGGGATGATTTCAGTTTTCCGTTGTTTCTCCTCTCAAAAGTAGGACTCCCATGAGATCAGGAAGGAAAGAATATATTCAGTGTGAAGCCAGTTCTCTCAGACCATATTTACAATAATATACTTGATGACTGGCATTCTTAATGGGACATAAATTGTGAGAGTAAGAAACTTTATTTCCAAATATTGTTATATGTAACTATTTCTTCTTTTTTTCCTATAAAACAATAAAACAAATTTCACTCTAAGCCAAATCTTCAATTCTGACAGTGCTGAGTGATAAAGAAAGTACTTCTTTCCATTAAAATTACATCTGAACTTTTGCTTCTGTATTGATAACTTCTGTATATATAATCTTAGAGAAAGTACTCATTGTGCTCCATGTTTTTGGGTTGGCACAAAGAAGGACCCCACTCTTGAGATCCCTACCACTGGAGCCTGCCCATCCAGCTTCCAGTTGGATTTCCTAAATTATGAAAGTGCTGACAGTAGGTTGAAGACAAAGCAAAACTGTTTATCTTCCTCTATGGACTAAGGGGATAATTCCCTATGTCAACAAATACACAGTTCACTTATGTCACCTTTTGTCTCACTTTGTGATGCATTTGTCTGCAAACTTTACCAGACCTGGCAAGTTTAGATAAAATATTTTGATAGTTCATTATGCTAAAACTCCCCATATTCTTTATAATGTTTTTTTCCCAGTATCTGCAATATAGAAAGCAAAAATATTCTTTTACTAGGGACATGACATGTATTCATCTTCCCTTGAGAAGGAAGTAATTGAAAATAACTACTGCCAAAATTAGTATAGTTTAAGGACTATCTGTTCCTTCATTCTTAATGGATATCATTTGATAAGTATACGTATTGGTGACCTTGTGGCATCAGTATACTTGAGGGTTTCCGTATGGGAGAAATGACTTTTCCAAGACTGTTAGTGCTCTTGGTGATTGTTGGAAGAAGAATATTTCTTGAACCCACTTCGGGAAAAGCCAGCGAGTTTCAAGGCTTGCTTGTCTGTACTAAACGCACGGTATCTGATGTCATCAAAGCTCCCATCTTCAAAACTTTAATGTGCAGCAGATATAAACAGGTGGCTGCTTGTGGTAGCAATGGAGAGAATTACACTTCTGCATGCTGCCTGTGATGTATATACTCATATACTCATATCTCATATATTTTTAACAAGCAGAAACTCATATACTCATATCTCATATACTTTTAACAAGCAGAGACTACTTCAATCACTTCTCCTCTTTGACAATGTGTACAAAGCATGAAAGAAAGGAAGTTCAATGGATTTGAGAAGCACCAAACTGCAGAGCATACAAATGAAAAAAAAACCCCATCTGTTCATATTTTATCACACATTCTGTTATCTTTTATCAACAATCGAAAAAATATTTGATAAATGAAAATAAATGACATACATATCGGAATGCTTGTGCCTCCTACATACTGTGGGAAAATGATGAGTTCTCTCCAGTCCTGGGATGATGTTTCTCCACATGATGTCATTTGGGATTCATGGAGTGCCCTAACTCTTCAAAGTCAATGGCCTGCATTTCTCTCTGAATGTACTGCTGGCCAAACAAATGGCATCAACCCTGGTTTAAGCAAAGATCAGTTGTATGAATTTTTTGACAAAGTAAAAAGCAGATTATTGCAGTATCAGAATAAGGGTATGATTCCCTAGTCCGCAGAAATGCTCGTGCTCTCTCTCTGCCAAGGAAGCTATCATTCTCATTTCAATAGGGAGCTAGTTCCCTATAGCCTAACATTTCCCTTCGATCATCATTTCTTTACCAAAAAAGACTGATGTCGTGGTCCATAGTTAGAACTTTGCACTCGGAGCTCAACAAGCCAAGCTCCACAACCCAAGGTCTGAAGAAGTTACTGAAGTATCAGACAAGAGACAGCAGGGAAATTCAAAAGATGAAGGACTACAAGAAGGCAATGAAGCAATGCTGATCAACATGACTAAGAGCTCAGCCGCTACCAAACCAGAGGAAACATGAGTCTGTGGTAAACATAACTTTTGCAGGCTAAGTCTTCAGCTACTCTTGAAAGGCTTCCTTCATTTTGTTTCCTATTCCCCTGAAAACTGTTTCTTCCAGCAAATTTGGAATTTCTGCTATGAGAAGAGAAGATCTGATATTCAGTTTTAATACAAATTAAACAGCCACTTTTTCACTGACAAGATCTAAAACTGTGAGCCCAAAGCACCTTTTCCCTGCTTATCAATTCTGTTCCATCTTCATCCGTGTATTTTCATGTTCCTTCTTTTTATCTCTCTTTGCTACATTTTGCGCATACTGGGGAATACAGATGTTTTTCATATAGTGGATTATTGTAGATGAGTTTTCCATGATAAAACAGTTCTCTAGGTCCCTATTCTCCTCAGAAGTCTAAATAAAATATCCCTGATTTGAAGACAGAATGATCAATCTGAATCACATCCCAGACATAAAAGCTTCAGAGCAAAAAATATAAAAAAAAAAATTAAATATTTAGCACGAGTTATACAATATTGAAACCAAAGGAGATTTGAAGTCAGAGTGGTGCTATTTACAAAGCATTCTTGATTTTGATTCCAAAAAATGTTTAACCTTTTAACAAATAATTTCTCAAATAAAACCACAAGTTCCTATATCTAACTTTCTAACTTTTTGTAGAATATACCTCTGAAATTTTAAAATGTACTGCTCAAAACTTCTGACTTGCATTTGGACAGGTTAAAACACATTTTACATTTAAGCTTCTTTTCTTGATAAATATGAGTATTCTGACTTTTTAGGGCTTTCTAATAATAAACCTTTTTTTAATATCAAATATAATACTGAGAGTCCTTGCAGGGTCATTTGCAGCCTAGTGGGAGCCACAGTCCTCCTGTCCCTAGCAATCAGCCTGTCGATGCTTGCTTACCCACCAGTGGGTGCTGAGGTTTCTGCCTCAGAAAGCTCAGGTGCAAAGACCATTCGCTCCATTATCTCTTCAGTAGAACGAGAATTGCTTTCTCTCTGCAAGAGGAAAGGCAGCCAAGGTAGGTTGCCTTCCATCTCCAGGAAAGGAGGAGAAACCTTGCAGAAAGACAGAACGTACTACCACAAGTTAATCCTCCTCTTATTTGGCCTGAATATTAGAACCTTTCGTGCACGCTATGCATGCAATATTGTTGAGCACACAACGTGTGCTATAGAAATTAGGCAGACATAAATCCATAAGATTTTGTATTTGTCAAAATGTTTTAAGTAAATTCCAGAATATTTTAAGTCCCCTGACTTTCCAGGGTATAGAAATGCTGATTGGCAGGTAAAAGTCAACAAATTGGATAGATGCAGATGATTTGCATGGCCAACAGTCATGATTTCTTGCACAATTTTAAGGAAGAAAGCCAGTTTTGAAACATAATCTTGTATTTTGCAGTCCTTTGTGAAGTAATTTAAACACAAGTAATCCCAAAGGCTTGGTTTTTACATGGTATCGACAAGCATGTCTAATCCATTGTGCTACAATTTACTAAGGGATAATTGCTCATTTACAGAGAAAAAAACCCACAAAAAACCTTAGCCATTTTTCCCCCTCTAAATGATATCACGTTTCTTCAATTTTGGCTTTATTTTCCATGTTTTTAAAACTTGGAAGGACTAGTTATGCAACTCAAGAAATTATTTTTGCAACAGATGAGACTAATTATGCTGGCACTGTGAACATTTATGCTGTTCTAGCCCTCGTCATATCCTTATTTATGCATTAAACATTGGACAGTAATTTAACAATTATTTTAGCAAGATTAGAAATTACACAAGGATGGTGGCAGGGAGGAATAAGAAGACAACCAAATAGAAACCCGATTATTTCAGATATTACCATTGGGATCATATAATTAAGTGCATTCCTCATTTCATTACAAAGTTCAATGAAAAGAACAACTGCATTATTCTTAACAGTCAGCAACCTTTTTTTTCCGATTTTCCTGTTGATCTCCTCAGTCCTCAAAAGGGCTACCGGGCAAAATGAGTTCTTGCATCTTTGATTAGGTTGAAAGCAATCTGATTTGCAATTTTTCAATATCTGTTCTCTTCAGTTGAGTGAGTCACTGTCTGAGACACCTTAGTGTACAACAAGATTTAGCAATAGGCAACACTGTCAGATTGCAGATAGGTCACAAAGTGCTAGTAAATATGTGGGAGGTGGAAAAGTGATGGCTTTGCTTGTAAGTAGCTCTGAAGCAGGAACAGAAAAACTGTGCTACCCCTACACTGTGTTTTCCAGTAAAGGAAGCCTTTACTGGTCAAAACTCAGCAGTACCCTAGATACCAACAAGTTTGCCTTTGGTTAATTGTGATTCCTTACATGATACAAAGTGGTAACCACAGTGGCAATTAGTCCTGTTAAGTGTTTGCTGCTGATGTCCATCGGTGTTAGTGGCCTGGTAAGGCATTCACAGGAAGGGATCAACAACAGGCATTTGCTTTAAAAAGAAAAGGTTTATCTTCTTATAATTGAAATAAGAATACTTATGTGTTATAGCGCACTTGACATTCCTCACCACACACCTTCTAAAGGAAAGAAGTATCATGATGCTTATTTTGCTGTAGGAAAAACTGTCTCACGGGAAGATGAAGAGGCTCATCCAGGTCATCAAACAAACTGATGGCACAGCTAGGAAAAATGTGAGTCTCTTATGTCCCAGTCTGATGCCCTATCCATGTTCCCTCAAATAAAAAGATTCACAAACAGCTGGAGCCTGTGTAGCAAAACCTCCTCATTAACTGATGCATTGTGGATTTCATATCAGCTCTTCTTTGAAAAAAATCACTGTTTAGCTGTAAGTAACCCAGGCATTTCCCATAAAAGTACTTGTAACACTGAAACCACTTGCAGCTACTGGGATAACAAAGTGCATCTGTCAAAAGAAAATCCTCATTAATAAAGTATGAGAATTCTGGGTCTTTTACAAAGCCTTAATGTGACACAAAACTCCTTCTCACTGCTTGTGATAATTTTGCCTTTGAAAAGAATGAAGTTTTCTAATGTGAGCTCACATCAGTGGATTTACTGCAAGGATGAATTTGATCTGTTCTTTTCTCTCCTAATAGCAATGAAGAAAGCAGGTGCAATGAGAAGAAATACTTGCAAAAGACACGTGAAAGCAAACACGCTGTTCTAGCTCTTCTGTTTTTTTGCACAGACCGTGGAAGTGGAGCCAGCGCTGTGCAGACTGGGATGTGATCTCTCTTGCCATGCACATTTGGCCAATCACTCTCTCGGTGAAAGGGATGCTGCCTGGAACCAGCATTTGATTCATTTGCTCATGGCTTACCAAAATGCAGCCTACATGTTCATATTTATCATATTAAGTAACTTCAGCCTTGATATTCTGCTGAAAAAATATGAAAGCAGCAAATTAATTTTCAGTGAAAAATTTTGCCTTTTCAACAAAGCTTCCAAATTTCCACAACAGCAACTGGTATGAAACTTGAGGCATTTACATTTTTAATTTTCCCTTGCCATAACTGGTTTTAATTAACAAAAATTACAGTGGCAGTGACTGGCACAGATAGATGCTGGAACTAATTACTAAGATGGCATGAGTTAGGATTTAAAATGCAGATTTAATTTTGGAAAAGAACAATATAAAAAAAAAATCAACCCTGCAGCCTTTATAAAGATAACAGATTGCACCAGTGAGATGACCTCTCTCTTCAACTCACTTACAGGAAAGTGGATTTTGTCAGCGTATTTTCATGCAATACTCTACCATATTTACTGTAGCCTTTCCCAAAGGCAATTGCACATACATTTGCAATTCCTATCCATCTCTTTGATTAAACAATTGAACCCCCTTGTAGCTTTTCTATTTTTACATATTTTGATCCAACTGATCACTATAGGGATATGTTTTCAAAGCTGTCTACAAGCAGGCAAAGGCTTTTGAAATTGTGATTGTACCACCTGGAGTCCTCAAATGCAATGACATCTTCTAATTAACAAATGGTTCTGAGCATATTAAAAACATATCCCCACAAGTTCATGGTTGAGAAAAAAAGACTTAGAAATTAACCTGACTTGGTTCTTGTTATGCTTTATTGCTCTCATGTTCTAATACAGTAAGTTTTTTCCAAAAGTCAAAGAATAGGGAAAAAAAAGACCAGAAATGGGATGCAAAGTGGAAATGGAAAGAAAAAGAACAGAGAAAGGATGAGAGAATGCGATTTCAGTCACATCTAATAGTGATAAATACATGGTTTCCAGAAAGCTAGGTTGAATATGTCTGTTGTTTTCCCCTGCTATATTTTACCCATACAGTCAGCAAGTGGCTGACTATTTTTCTGTGTAATCAGTGTAAATCATTTGGGTAACAGTCCTGTTTTGTGGACTAGCCATCTGTTACTATTTCTTAATACCTTAGAGTTAGAAAGTTTGGATATTAAAGTCTCTTCTTTTTGTTGAGTTTAAATATATATTCTGCTTATATATTTTGCAACACATTGCAAAATGTTAATTTTGTATTCATGATTTTTAATTCATTTTCTGTGTTCCATAGATAACTTTTTTAGTAATGTCCCTTTTAACTCAGTCTTTGAAATAGTTGCTTTTTTAAAGTGCAAGTAGCAGATTCCCCAAATTTCTTCTGTTTCTAGCTATGTTTAAGGTCCATGAGGGACGAAGGGATGTGCTTCATCACACTCTCAAGCCACGAGACTTCTTAGCCCTAAGGCTAAAGACTGGATTAAGTCACAAGTCAGAATGATGGAGACTCCAGACTTTGTTTTGAATGCAAACTAAACCTCTCTCTTCTTAGCACCTCAGAAGAGAGTTTTCTTTAAAATGATGGAAAAGTAGCCAGGATAGCCTTCAGGGCATGAACTATTTTAGAAAGTGTCATTCTAATATTGCCCAAAGCACTAAGAGTAAAGGCTCCCCTCTGGATTAAAGGGCATCTTTGATTAATTTTAACCAATATCTCCATTTCATTACACTGAAAAATATAACATTTAGATTAACACCTATCATTATCATAAGTTTCCCAAAAGTCAGAAATTATGCCAGCAATTTCAAACTTCTGACAATTAACTTTATATTTGAGATATATGTAAAAGCACTAGGTTTAATAAAAAAATTCTAGTCTAGCTGTAAAAGAAGGATGCAATCAGCATGAAGCATGACTTTATGTTCTTTTTGGCTTAGCATGATTTCACCTATTTACTGGGATGCATGAAAGATAATAACCAAAACGTCACCTACTCATTTCAGGTGGAATGTAATCAATGACCTAATGGTAGGTCTCTGGCAGTTCTCAAGTGTCTCTATGGACTTCAGGGACAGAGGAGCTCAGGCTCCTGATCCATAGTGCGGCAAATGTGCATTCGTTCGTTGACCCATTCATATATATCCTGCTATTGCCTAATACTGGGATAGTATTTCCATAAGGACCTTGTGAGAAGGAATTAATCAATGATACTGTGGGGGTGACACATGCATCTAAACTGATCAACAGTGTAAAGCTATAATTGATAGGATTAAGCAATCAAAAGGCGATCAATCTTTTAGACCATAGACAGGTTATATAGTAATGTATTGCAAATTCCAGAGGTTTTCTGAGTAGTTTGGTTCTCTGTCAGTTTGGACTAATAAAACCTACCATTTTTTAAGGAGAGTGAGGAAAATATATTACTTATTATAATACTATCTATTATGAAAAAAATACAGAACATACTTATTCTTACTGTCAGTAAAAGAAATTGCCTTAATTCTACAGACCCTAAATGAAATTGTAGGAAGAAATGACTGTCTGCTCATGAAAACCATCAGGCAGAGGAAACAACCTGCAGCTCACTGTAACAGTACCCCGCAATCTCTTTATTAATATTACTGTTGTAATAATAATGCATATAATAAGTCTTTTCAGCCAGAGAGAATTTGATGAACTGATGCTTACATAGTGTAAAATGATGATCCTCTACTGAAATGAACGCTGAGTCATAGATGAAGTATAAATTAGGTGATTATTGAGAAAGTGGGAAAAGAGAAACAACGGTGGCGTTTTGGACAGACAGAAATTGCTCAGATTTGAGGGATGCTAAGTTTAAGACTCCAGCATGTGCAAAAAGTGAAAACCAATCTTTCTTAACCACAGCCCCCCATGAACTTGACTGATGCCTCACACAAATGAAGACACTTGCTAAATCACGTTAAATCATTGCCTTGGAGCGGGAAGGAGAGTGAAGGGTGCCGCCCCAGACCTGACCCCAGCGTTAATGACAGTATATTTCCCCAGAAGTCACCCGTCACATTTTAACTTCAGAAACTGGCTGCAAATGCCTTGCTCTGCCAGGCAAATTGCACTTTTGGGGTTGAGACAGTCTTTAAGTAGGAGTGTTTATAGCCTTCTCGGTTAGGGACCACTAGGCACTACTGGAGAGCTATAAGACATAGAAGCTTAGGAAGCTCAGGATATCTTTAAAACCACATTTTTTTGCCTAGAAAGTAAATCCCTGTGAAGGATATTTGCTCAGTCAGACATCCTCTCTGCCGGCATCCTCTTCTCCTCTGCAGGCAGAGCTCACAGTGATAATGAGGACTACAGCCAACCCTCTAACTCTCTTTAGGCAAAAAACTGAATTTCCCACTGTTGTGAGATACAGCAGAAACTTGTACCATTCACCCACCCCTTGACTGGAAGAGAAGTAAATTTTCCTTTTGGTTTCCAAGTATTCCCAAACTTCTTTATTTGCCTTAAAGAATCCCCTGTGAAATGGCAGTCTGTACACTCATGTTAGTCTTTGTCATTTCTTGAACACCTGCAATGAGGATAGACATCAACTGGATTATTTTTATATATACAGATATATATTTATATCTGTGTATGGTTACAGATTATATGTTCATATAATACATGTTCATTAAAATGTCATTCCTTACTGACTCTCTTAAGGTGTACAAGTCTGTTCACCAGTGCAAACTCTGCCATTATCTTCATTTATAATTTGCAAAATATTTTAACTTTCACCACAGAGTTGAAAAACAACATCTGTCTGGCAAATTCAGTTGAAACATCCCGTTTTCCTTCCAAGAACCCAGTTCTCTCCTCAAACTGCTGAAGCTGTATTGCAGTGGGGAATAAATTATAGAAAGTGCTAAGAACAGCCAACAGACAGCACCAAAACCTTGCAAGCCCATCCTCTTACAGATGGAGATCTGAAACTCCTCCAAAACAATAAATAGAAACAGCATTCACACTGCAAATTTTAATCATCTCAGAAAACTAACTAATTTCAAGATTTTTGGAGGTGTTTTGCACTGCATTTGCATTTGTTACTATTCCTGAGGAGTAGTTGCTCCCCAGTTGCAATCCACCAATAAAAATCCACTCAGAGACATTGTTGGTAGAATACAGAATTTTGGTTAAGAAAATAAGTTGACTTAAATCAAAATACATTGCTATAGCTCATCGAGTTTGTTTTAATATGCTAATAGAAATTCAGCTGGTGCACAGTGCTTTTTTGTTGTTGTGATTTTCAAACCAAATCAAGCATAAACTTCATAACAGCATATTTAGTTCCTAGTCCGTGTAATTTGCTGAACTTAAAATTTGGGTGAAGAAACTGTACTGAGAACTGCTGCTTTTCATTTCACAAAGGCCTCCTGTAAGACCTTCATAATTTTGTACAGCTCAGGACTGTCAGCCCTGACACTGATGACAGCATGAACAAACCTTGCAAGTGAGGATGATCACGTTCCCACGGAGTGCTGTGCTGCTGCAGCGTGCACCCAGGTGATTTTGTTCCTCTTTTTATCTTTTCCTCTGCTCCTTGCTACCAACTGAAAGAGCAGCTGTTCGGGCTGGTTTGCCTAGTTAAGTGCTCGAATCCACACCTGATTCCTGAATTCAAATGACCTGATTTTCCCACACATTAAAAGATACTGTGTTTGCTTAGTGCCTTTGGAAAACAGACCATCCTGACACAGTGTGTATTTATAGGTCTTCAGTACACAAGTCTGAAAAATGTTGCCTTCCTTCCTTGGCTGAAAACTGGGTTAATTATGAGAAGTATCTGCCAGTCTTGAGAGCACAATTCTGTAGTCCTGTCCATGTGGCACACGTCATTAAAGACATAAAATCCAACAATTTAAATTAGGAAGAATATTAGGGGAAAAGTTATTTAATTAAAACAAGGATTTCAAGAAAAATCTTCTCTCTTTCTTTCTGAGATGAGCTGCTGAAGGTCTCAGGACATTATTTGCAGGACACAGAGGGTAATTCAGGTGAACTGGCTAAGATTCCCTCTCTGTGTCACTACCAGACCAGAGATTCCCAGCCAGTAGGTAGGATGAACGACAACCACCCTAGGCTGGATGCCCCTGCAGTTTGACTTCTGCCACTTCTGATGATCAAAGCAATCAGAGGCCTCACTCTCCAGGTCCCACTCCTGCACTGAGGGCACGAAATACCAAGAAAGCAATGGCACAGGAACAACGACAGCCTACGGTTTTCCTTACTCGAGGTCTGTGCAAACAGGGAACATATGAAGAAGAGATGACGCTGATAAATTAAAACTGTGAACAGTAATGCACACTCTACATAGGGGTGGGCATTTGAAGCCCCCATCTCTTTCTGTTTCCTCTCCTGCAAATTTATAGCACAGTTCAAGGGACAGCTCTCTAAACTGACAACTCCAAAACCCCAGCATTTTGTTTTATAAGGGATGAGCATCAATGTGCAAATAAGTTTTTTAAGTTCTCTAGAAATGCTTCATAACCTTTCAGCAAAAGAACAGTTGTACATCCCCAAGCAGCATGGGCTTCTTTATTAAATTGCTTGGTTGAAGTTTTGGAAAAAATCAATCTATTCCTTCTGAAAGATACTGCATTGACAATTTGGCCAATAACTTGGTGAGCTTCTCTGCTCTGTCATGTCTCAGCTTTGTGCTGGAAGCAATGGTAGAGATGGGAGAAGTCTTCTGTTTAATCTCAACAGACTGAAGACAATACGTACTCAGTGTGTATAGTGCTAGTTTTTTGCTAAACGATCACCAGTTTTAAATTCATTTTAAAAATGGTGACGCAGAATAATTTACATATAAAGAGTATGAATTTAAGATCTCCAATTTCATCCCATGATGTCCAGCAGGTCCTAAATGGTTTCTGGGAAACTTATTTTCTGAAAACATTTGCAAATGCTTTTGAAAGGTAGAATAACCTATTTGTAGGACATCATCCATAAACATGAATGCAAAATGAAAACCTTTGCAGAAGGGACAACATCAGGAAAAAGATTAACAGGTGAAAAATATCATTCAAAATATTGACTAAAACCCATTGGTGATGTACCGATATCTTGAATTTGTATCCACTGTAATTTCATCTCAGTCTGAATATTCAAGAGAAGTCCATTTTTAAAAAACCAAACAGCAGGTTTAGATTTCTGAAACAATTCAGATTCAAACTGAGTTGCAACTTTTTCATGCTTAAGCATTTTATTTTTTATTCTGCTAGCTAGGCAGGAATTCATGGGGTGGGTGGAAAGGCAGGGGTGGCAAGGGGAATTTACTACAGCTAGTATTTCTTTATACAGCCTGCCTCAGGGGACTTCATGGTGCCTGAAATGGTAGAAGACATGTAGAAGCTGCAGCTAATGTACAACATTTTCCAGGTACGCTGTAGCAGTGCCATACTGTGCTATTAACATGTAGAGTAAATGTTAACCAGTTCATTGGGATTACCCTTTCTTTAAATAATGAAAGGAGCTCTTTAATAGCTACTGAAGCAGTCCCAAGGAGCAAATATAGACAGCTCTGCTTAATTAATTCGTATCTTTTCCACTATGAGTCTTAACCTCCCTATAATAAAATGTAATAAGATTAAACTATGCCTTAATTCTTTGCTGAAACATATAGTATTGGTAGAAAGATGCTATTGGAATAAATTGTAGTCCCAAGAGGTTACAAAGTGAAAAAAACAAAACAGAACTACTAGCATGATGATTTTGCTAGAGGGCTATCATCATTTAGGTGCTTATTCCTTTTCTAACCATTTCGTTTCCTCCTTACCAGTGACATGTGTTAAACACACACCGTCCTGAAATGTGGAAGGAGGTTGGGACAGGGTGGGGGGTGGAACTGCAACAGTAAATAATTTATGACAGAAAATTTCCCAGCTTCATGCTGTGGGCAAAATTAGAGTTAGTGGGAAACAAACATCCGTATGGGTAAAATTAAAACTATTTTCCACCACCAAAAAAAACATATGCTGTTGGAGCACTGACAGACGCTGGCAAAGCTTTGTTTCAAAGATGATTATTTTGGCAGGATTTTAATTGTGCCCGTTATCTGTGGGTGTGTGTAGCCTAACAAACCGTATATGATAGCTGCATGAATGTTTCTTGAAAGTCTTCATTAACTGATGACATTAAGCTAATGATAAAATAATGGCCTGTGCAGGACTAATGTTTTTACTGTAATTTAATAACCCAAGAAGAGTATATTTTGGATCACTTTGTTATTTCCTTTAAATAATTTCTAAAACTCAGATTTTTGCTAGGCTATTTTCTTCTCCCAGAATGTCCAGTGAAAGCAAATACCATAGCATCTTGCCTTTCCAGTGTGCAATGTACTGTGCTTTGATAAATAGCTAGTTGTGATGACATTTATGGTAGTAAACCTCATCCATTTTTCAAAAGCCTGAGGCTTGAAGGGGCCTTCCCGCACCAGTTACATGTTCACTTTACAAGCTGCAGTAGAACTGGACCCTGTGAGATGCTGAGTGCCAGAAATTTCCTGAGTGTTTAGAGACAGGCACCAGGGGGACACAAAGCTTTTACAGCATCCTGAGACCATGGGTAGGTATGGAAAAATCCTAGTGCACTCCAGAAACATGAGAAATTCATCCTGCCATAATCTTTGGCTTTCCTCAGCCCTTCCAGAGGCTGTATGTGCCCCACTGATGCTGAGCCTAAGTCTTTCCTTTGAAGTCCAGGAGAGCCAAGCAACCCAAGCTGCAGGGACTGAGACAGGGCAACTTCCCCAAATGTCCACCAGGTCCATAGCTGGGCAAGAAGTAATCAACCTCATCTTCAGTGTCTGCAAGTCTCTCAGCTACCAACCTCTTCATACTCTCTGCCAATGCTTCCTTTAAGCTTTTCTGATCTTCCTAATCCAACAGTCCTCCACCTATCTCTTCCTTATCAAAACAGGCAAAACATTAGACAGACAGTGTCACTGTAACTCCCTTCCATCATTTTCTCATCCCGCTAGCTACCCACTTAGGAGAGCAGTTGGGCCCAGGCTGAATCTTTTTGCATACCCAAGTTTGCCTTGCTGCAGGCTTGGCTTGTTTCAGGGCAGTTTTCTATAAAATACTTCGTTTACAGACCTAGGTAAAGCTCCCTGCCTTGGATGCCCTGGTAGTGAGCTGTAGATAAGTCATTAGAGCTAGATAGAACAAAACAAGTAAAATATTTTCCATGATTCAAGGCATATGCAACGAATTATTCATATACCCTTCACAAGGGTCACAGGACACTGAACGTAGCAAATAATTAAGAACACTTAAAAATAGTAGCTGCGTTTTTCTGGGTAGGCTGAGTACTTTGAATGCATTCACTCTTTGAAGAGAGTCCTTAATTACACGAACTAACTTATGTTTTAAAAAGTAACTGAGTAATCCAGACGTGAAAATTCTGGGATGGTTCAAGGAGGGAATGAACATAAATATAAACGGTTTAAGACAGTCAAAGTCATTCATGCAATATAAGCCAATTTTAGCTCTTACTCAGCTTTTATTGACTCAGTGTGTTCAGTGAGCCAAAGGATGCTCTCAGCTGCCACATGGCAAAGTTGTTAGACTCCACATTTCCAACAAAGCAGAACAAGTTATTGCGATTGACTCCTGTGGGTAGTTTCTCTAATTATATGTCAGAGAAAGATGCAGTAATGACCTAGAATTTGGTAGCAGATATTTATTCCGCTTCCATATCCTGTACAAAAGCTAACTAAATTAGCAGGAAGAATTTCCATTAAGTAATAGGCTCCGTATTCAGATTTTCATATGCTCGTTATCTAAACGTACTGTTTGGAAAAATGATTTATTGCAGGTCAGCCTTTACTTATTCTTATGTATTTGCAGCATGATTTGTTACTTCCCTACTCAAGTGAAACATATGATCACGCAATGCTACAGATTTCTTACAGAAAGATTCACTTTTCTTAGCAGAGCCTGAACATATCAGAGAAGGAAACTCATTCGAATGCTATGCTTCAAATCACAGGGGTGAATGAAGAACATGAATTATTTTACATTACGTCTCAAGAGAGTTATAAATAATGAATCCTCTAACGCAGGGTCTCTGCTATTTCTGTTTTTCACTGTAGGATGATGGCAAAAAACATTTTTCTTCCTATGTATTCTCTCTCTCTCTCACACCACCATCAGAAATTCAGCTTTTGCCTAAATAACAGCAATCATCCTTCCTTATATAATTCTGCTTTTTTCACAGCGAAGATTGTTCTCCACAGTTTGGTGGTGACTGACTGGATCTTTGGTGCCTTTTCCTCAAGATTCCTTGTTAATCCCTAAAGGCATTCTCCAGTGTTCTTTCATCTTCTACCACCTCTTTGATCTTCAGGACTCTTTTCTTTATCTGTTTTGAAGCTTATAAGACAAATTTTCAGAATTAAAGCTGAAACTGCAAAGGACAGCATGGAATAAAAGATGTGTATTGTTAGCTCTGACCATGCTGGAATACAAAGTAAAAAATCTCAACCAAACAAAAATACACTACAGAACAGGACAACAGAAAATAACCTAAGTAGCTGAAATAACACATTACTCCAAACACTGGGATTTTTCTGCTGAGCCGCACTACACATGAGCACTCGCTGCCTGGATATTTTTTGTAGATAGCCCCTCTTTAATGGTATCCAGCTATGATGGGAAACTGTGTCCTTAAATGTCTTTCAACAAAAACGGATCTTAAAGATTGATATCCGTATAGTAAATAAAAGTTTCTAAGAACTTTGCTTGATGAGGAGTTTTTTAAGTTAGTTGCAGTTTGCCATATGATTCAAAGTCTGCCTTGGGAGCTGGCAACATTGATGTTGGAAATGTAAATGCTGTTGGAAGTGCGATCCAATTAATGGAAAGTTCTGTACTCCTTGTTATGGATCAGGAGACAATCAATTGCTGCTCATCAATGGTCTTTTGCTGTTCAGTTCTACAGATGACAAATAAAGTCAAGAGAAGAGGTGTGGAGGAAATAAGTACCACAAGTAAGACAGACAGAAGAGTTGCAGAAAGACTTGGAGAAGGAGGAGAACCCCCTGGAGCAACAGCAGCTACAGGAGAAGAGTTGGAGGGCTGGTAAAGTGCAGAAGACTTACACGTCTGTGAGGCGTAGAGGCAGTATTGGTTTTCCTTTTCCAGCCCAGAAGAAGCCAGAACACAGATCTGTTCATTTACTGTTGTAAGGACTCAGGGCATGGGCTATACCCAAGCTCTCCAAATTGCTAATAACATTTCTGATTATCCAGCCTGAAGCCACTTAAAAAGCCTGATTTTCAGAGGATGAATTTTCTGCATCTTCGGGCCCTCTAATGTCTCTCCGTGTGCAAAAAGCTGAGGCATCCAAACCAGCTGATACACTCTTGGTCAGTTGTCTTTCCTGTTGCTTGCAACAGAAGGGCAAGGAACTCTAAATAGGTGACAGGAGAAATGGCAGGAATTCCAGCAGCTGGGGAGAACAGAGACCTTATTAGAGCCTCACAGAGATAAGGGAGGTGGGGCTCAGCCCTTATCTCTGTCCCGGAGAGGCAAGGAGGCAGTTGGACCAGACGCATCTAAACCAGCCAAGCAAGCCAGTCTCAGAGAAGGGAGGGAACTGGGGCCATTAGGAAGCAGGGAGAGGTATTTGGACAAGAGGGAAGAAGGTGGAAGCTTTTCTGCAGTACGATCTGAAAAGGAGAGTGAATAGCTTGAAGAAAAATTGAGACAGCTTTTGGAAAAGAGGAAGCTAGTGAGCTTTGTTCACTATTTTAGTGGAAAATCCATATGCATATCTGTATGCTTTGTTAGTCTGTCCTCTCACTTTTTTCAGAAACTGGCTGGATGTCCTTTTTCCTTCCGCTGGGCAGAAGGAGAGTCATGCACAGAGGGAAACCCACTGCAGAACAGCACGGCGAAGCTGAACCTGGTGCCTGCGTGACCGCCTGGGCGCCTCTTGGTGCGTGCCCTTCGCTCCCCGCTTTTTTGAATGTTTCCAAACTGGCTGCCTTTTTATACAGTCTGAAAACCTATATTTATAGCTACTCACAGAGAAGTTGGCTACTTCCTAGACTCATAATAAATTGCCTTAGTTAATAACTTTTTTCACAAGAATTATAGCCTCCAATTTATGATAGAGTCATAAAAGCATAACTTGAACTCTGTTGCTTTCACTGTAAAGCAGAGAGATCTGGAAAGATTTAATAATTTATAAGACTTTTTGGACTGTAATAAACAAGATTTTTTTTAATCAACTTTTTATGCTTGGTAGATTAAAAGAATATATATATTCTTTTATACATATATACACACTTTTTATTCATATATGTATGAATGGACATATATGTATGCATGGACTGCAAAACAGTAATATAAAAACATTAAAAAGAATTATAAACTAGACAAAGACAGTGAAAAATATACTTATAGGTTAAGGGATTCTGATAAGCATATTATTAGATTTCGTAATATGATGAGCATCCTAAAATGAGATGTTACAGCAAAATCAATGCTCACTGCTCAGTATGCAAGTGTTTAATATGGAGAAGTAAAACTTGTGAATATCCTAACCAGTTCTCAGCAATATCCCTGTGACTATAATAAATTACACAAAGTCAGTCATGCAGGAAATTACTCAGAGATTGTTATGGATCTCAGTTCTCCAGAATGTCTCTTGTATTAACAAGTAACTATACAGAGGTATCACTAATAAAAGGCACTAGACTGTGAGTTTTGGAAGTAAGAGTTTGCTAGCCATAAGACAAGTACAAAACAGCTACTAATAATGAAACCCATCCCATTTTTCCTCTGATACACCTCAGCTGTCATGTAGAGGGACTACATAAAATGAGCAAGTAATGCAGCTTCCAGTCCTGGGTTCTCTGTGGCGATTGCTCCAGAGTGCTGCTGATTTATTTTATCTGTCTGTGCATGTGTGTAATAATGAAGGGTTGGAAGGTAAGCACATGGTCATCGGTGGCATTTCCTATTTCATAACCAGATATGATGCTCCGCAAACAAGCAGGAATCTCTCTGGAAGCTCACTGTCCCCTTGCACAGCATCTTGCTCTGGACTAGATACTTCCATGGCCACCCCCAGTTTCTCTTTAGAGCTTGGAGGTCAAGGGTGGCCTGCAGTGCGGTGGCCTTTCTGGCATGAGGACCAGAGACATGGTCTTCATGAGACATCTTTGGGAAATTCTGCAGGAGAATGAAGATCAGGCAACTGCAGGTCATGCAATGGACAAACCTACGTGTGAGCTGAATGGATCTGCACAACCTCAATTTTACAGCAGGACAAAACCTGCAGGGATAAAGCCATGATACTGGGCCAGAACTATTTTCATGGTAGGAGTCATACTAACTACTGACAGCCTATGGTAACCTGGGAGGATTAGCTACCACCTTCACTTCTACTCATTGATTTTTTCACGTAGTTTTAGTTCAAATTTAAAAACTCCCCTGATGTAAGTTACAGCCACAGCTAGTTAAAGAAAAGGAGAAAAAGAAAACATCCATGACAGTATTGGGATTTCTTGACATTACTCCCAGGCCTGTCTGTTTGGATAAAATTTGAAATTTAAAAGTAAAATGTTCAGAATATTCAAAAATATTTTCATGTTACAAGCAGACAGGGACATTTTCTGTTACCTAAGAACCTTCCCACAGCCTTCCTAGCTCAGACTTTTTCTCAAAGACGTGCTTTATTTGCTGTCATTTTTACAGGGCTAGCACCAGCACAATTCTCTATGTATCAACACTGATCTCTTTTTCTTTCTCAGTCCAATTATTCAAATCATTAACAGTTAGTACTTAATGAAATTTCTTGCTTCCAACCACATTAGAAGTCAATATCATTTGTCATCCAGGTCAACATTCCGTGCATTTTCTAATTAACAAAACTCATGCCCATAATATCTTAGGTGGAATTCTGCTTAACAGAAATATTGAATATATATTCACTGCAGAGGTAAACACTGACCAACACATTGCTTTTTCCCCAGAGAGGGAAGAAACTCTGACACTTCCAACATAATCAAACTTTGAAGACATCCACATAAAAAAAGTTTGCATTTAGGATTGCTACAGGCAGCAAGGACTGCACAAATGACATCTGAGAAGTGGCAGAAATTGAATATTGAGTTACGTAGCAGAAAGGGAGAAAGCACACACATTTCCACCACCCCTCAGTCTAACATAATATCTATTAGCGTGGTGCTTAACTGAGGCAATTAACCTTGTCCTTGCAGCTATGCCTTTTCACAAAAGCACTTTCATGTCTGCTGGGTTGGGGATGTCATAACACTATACTCATGAGTGGGCTTAAAAGTGCTCATAAAGCACGGGGTGCTCTGTGGTTCATCTGCTTCCCCACTGCAGAGCTGATTTTTTTTACACAGCTTTGACAGCACTGGCGAACTAGCAGTAGGTAGAGTTGTGCCCAATATCTAAAAGCCTACTAAGTTGCTGATGAATGAGCACTTGAGAGCCCATACTATATGTGAGAACAGCCATCATCCATGCCTGGAGTCAGCCTTGCTGGCTGTATGGACAGCAAAGATAGCCTTGTGGCTGCCCTCCTCAAGCAATGTAAGCATACGGTGTTGGACTTTCAAGTCTCAGTTGAGAGTTAAGCAATTAGTGTTTTAAATGAGGCTGATTTTTCTGAATCTGGCTTGCAGAGTAAGCCGCACTAAGAATCAAACACCCAAAAGTATTAGACTTCATCCCCAAAAGATACCAGCTGAGGACCCAGCTCAAGTGAGTCTCATCTGATGCCTACTGAACACATCCATTCACTGTAGAGTGCTTTAGATCAGCTTGTAAATATACATAAAAGAGCTGAGAAATCCTTATTTAGTAAACAGGAAAAAAAATTAAAATATGCTTCTGCATCAAGAAATCAGTACCCACGCAATAGAACACTGGCTACAAACATCCTTACTCCATCAGTCTCAAGCCAGATCCAAACACCGTGATTGTTACAATATTTTAACATGCTACAGCTCTCTTACATACAACATTTATTATAAATACCACCAGTTATTCATAAATGATGTATTTTTGTCATTTCCTCCAGGGCAATTTGCTTAAAACAATGTATTCTTTCAACCTTAAAACATTGTCTTGCTCTGCAGGCTGATGTATTACTTTGTAATTTCAGACACACGTGACCTTTACTACTATAGTTTCCTTTAATCCCTATTACTGTTATTATTTATGCAGCTCCCAATAGCACACAAGACATTTGTTAATATTCTGTGCTTTGAAGTGCTGAATGTAAAACAGGTTACCCATAGGAATTTATTACTTTAGCTTCCTATTTCATCATATCATTATGATATCTGGTATTTTTATAACACGATTCCCTGAATTACAGATTCATGGGGGATTATGTGGCTGTAAAGTAGTTTCCACATAGAATGGCTTTTTCAGGTAATAACTCTTAAAACTCCAGAACTACTGTGATGAGAACTTAAAGGTACCAACCCATGCACAGCATCAATGCCCTGTCTGAGTTGTCATTTTGGTCAGGACTGCAAAGCTGTGGCCGATTCGCAATGGCCAGCCAGCCTTCCTGGCAGCAGGGTTCAGAAACAGAATAGGCCCAGTGGGGAGATTTTTTGTAGTTTGCTGTGGAAGGGCAAGCAGATGGCCCCACCAGACCCAATATGTCAGATTAGTTTTTCAAAGGTACAGCCCAAAGTACAAATACTGATTTACAGAAGTGTCAAAATCATACTCTTTTTCAAACTGGCAACCCAAGTGGGGTCCCCCAGGGATAAATATTGGGGCCAACGCTATTCAATATCTTCCTAAGTGAAATGGATGATGGGATCAAGTGTACACTGATGAAGTTTGCTGATGACACCAAATTGAGTGAGGAAGAAGATGCTCTGGAAGGGAGAGCCACCCTGCAGGAAGATCTGGATAGGCTGGAAGAGTGGGCTAACAAGAACCTTATGAAGTTTAACAAAGACGAGTGTAAGGTCTTGTACCTGGGAAAACATAATCCAGGAGTGCAGCTCAGACTGGGATCCACCTGGCTGGAGAGCAGCTCCGTGGAAAGGGACCTGGGGGTCCTGGTGGACAGGAAGCTCAACATGAGTGAACAGTGTGCTGCTGCGGCCAAGGCGGCCAATAGGATGCTGGGTTGCATCAACAAGGTCATCACCAGCAGAGATAAAGAAGTCATTATCCCTCTCTACTCAGCGCTTGTCAGGCTACACCTGGAATACTGTGTACAGTTCTGGTCCCCGTTATACAAAAAAGATGTGGCCAGGCTGGAGGGGGTCCAGAGAAGGGCCACCAAGATGATCAAGGGTCTGGGAAGCCTGCCGTATGAGGATAGGCTGAGAGAGCTGGGTTTGTTCAGCCTTAAGAAAAGGAGGCTGAGAGGGGATCTCATCACCATGTACCAGTACTTAAAGGGGAGCTACAAAGAAGATGTAGGCTCCCTTTTTACAAGGAGTCACATGGTGAAGACAAGTGGTAACGGGTACAAGATACTCCCAGGGAGATTCCGATTGGACACAAGAGGTAAATTTTTCACAATGAGAACAGTCAATCATTGGAATAATCTTCCCAGGGAAGTGGTTGACTCCGCTATGCTGAACACATTTAAGACTCAGCTGGACATGGTGCTGGGCCATCTTGTCTAGATTGTGCTAGAAAGGTTGGACCAGATGATCCTTGAGGTCCCTTCCAACCTATGATTCTATGATACTTTCAGGCTCCTCTATTTTTGTCTTCTTTGGATCAAAATATTTCTTGCATTCCAACTTTAGTTAATGACTTCACTGGAGAGTCTTTAATAAGAGAATGTCTGCAATCACTTAAATGAAGTTTGAGCCGTTTCCTGAGCCAAATACTACTTCTTACCCACATCAGATACAGTAAGTACACAGGACAGGTCGCATGAGCCTTCGAGCTTACTAGAAGGGAAATGTTTGAGGTCTCTTGGGGCAGCACCACACTCTTTCATGCAACCTGGTCAGGCTGGATGAAGAACAGGCATGAAGCCTTGTCCCTAATTGATATCCTGAGCTGACTTCTTAAGACGGTATGGAGGCTTTAAACCCAACCTATAAGTCTTTTCAGCCACTATTTTGTACAGAAAAATGTGTTGCTCAGGAAATAGCTTCCCCTGGACACTGCTCTTTACATGACTGTCCACGCAGCCCAAGAAGCTCTGTGAGACTTTGGTCATGTTCAAATTCATATCAGACCAAACTAGGAAGCCTGAAGAACACCATTTACTTGTAAGCTCAATATCTGATTCAGGTCAGGTGCTTTCTTTTGCACAGAGTCTGTAGTTTCATTAGCAAGTAGTATCATGAAGTGGGAGACAATCACCAGAGCAGAACGTTTGGTCTGAAGATCTGATGTACTCACTCTACACTTCGCTATGTGTTTTGAACTGGTCTGGTCCAATGGCCTGGACACCCATTAGTGGTAGGAAAGCATCTTCTGATTTAGTTTCTTCATAAAGGATTCAACTGTGAACTCCAAGACCACTCCACAACACAAAAGTGGTGAGGGGGCATAAGTGAGTCGCTCCAAAAGCTCACTCCTGACCTGAACTAAAATGATGATGACCTGCCTATAGAAAAAATGAGCAGCAACTATAGAAAGTTTGCCTTTTGCTGGTAGAGATTGTTCCACTGTTACTAATTTTCTGGACTATTTACTCTACATCAAACTCTCTGAAATGGGAAACATCGATGCATTACAATCTGAGTGAGGGAGAATTGGTTTAACAAAAGGTCAGCCTCAAAGGGTAACTGTCAGCTTTCAGTGAGTGATACTATTAGTGGCCTTTTTCATAGCGGCTGAATGGCATGAGCGGTGCTGCAGATTTGTAATTTTAACAGGACAATCTAACTCCAGCTGTAGTGATTTTTTTTTTTTCTTTTTAAATCTCTTTCTTACTTCCCCCACCCCCCCTATGCTCACTTTCTCCCTGACCTTGGAGAAATCAGCACTGACTGTATCTTTATTTTCTCTCCTTTTAAGAAAGTGGTAATAATACTTATCTAACTACAGCCTTAGCTTTCTGCTGAAAGCCTTGACAAGCAGATATCATAGGGATATGAATATTAAAGAAGAATCACAAGGTAATAAATATAAAAGCTACACTTCCACCATTGACACAGAAGAGTAAGTACCAAAAGTGCTGAAATGCTTGCTATATAGCAAAGAATAATCAAAGAAGAAATTGCTGTTCAGAAGAGCTTCACAGAGCTGATTAGGATGGAGGACTTTCAGATTCCAGTACATTCCATTGACAGAACCAGACAATTTTAAAGTTCCCGCAAGTTAAATCCCTAAATATTGTCTTTGAAGATGTTTCCAGTAATTTTCACTGAAGTAGTGTAAAAAAAAAAAAAAAAAAGCAAGCACAATAGAGGATCTTCGTGTTTACCTGATTGTAAATGGACTTTTATACAAAAAATATTCTCAGTCCTTGTTTCAGCCCCCTGACATTCAGTATGACATGGAACCTCCTAGTGGGAAGTACAACTCCGCATTGTTCAGCTCTGACTAAAATCAAGAATCTTGTACTCCAGCTACGTAGTGATGAGAACTGCCATATTTGCTCTCCTTGACAAATATCCTGGTCCTGTACAGTGCACAACAAACCAACACAGACTGCCTGTCTACCCGCCAACAAGAATCCTTCTTTCTTTTCTGATAGTTAAAGCCAAAGTGTGGGTGTTGCCCTTCCCATGTGAAAAAAGTTGGAGCTGTTTCTGTTACAGCACTCCCCCAGTCTCAAACCTTTCAGAAAGGGGGGTACTTTCCATATGGGTGGTTGTTCAGTAGGGAGCAGCATAGCCAATTTACCATCATTTTTCCTTTGATCATGAAAACATTCCTGAGGAACACACTTGAAATAGGGTTTTTCTTTTTTTTTTTTTTTGGTCACCAGAAATCCCCACAGAAAACACAACCTGATGATGCTTGTGATAGTGTGGCTTAATTTGAACTTCCAGTGCAGAAGGTGTCAAGATGCTTGAGGATAAAGATTGTCATGCAGATAGCCGTAAGCTTAGGATCTCGTCAGCCTCTTTGAGATCTGGGTTTAAGATTTGGGTTCGCCTGTGGGCTACGCAGGGAATATCTGTGGCAGCTTGTCAAACACCACAATCTGACCACATTGGTAAAGACACAACCACATCACATTTCAAATAACACAGTGAAGGACAGGCTGACTGATGCCCAAATTACATACATTAAAAAGAAAGAACAAAGTGGAATGGCTTTTCGCATCACATAGGAATATCTGCAACAAGGTAACTGAGGACAATTGATCACCATAGATGTCTCACAGCCTAAGGTGACATTTATAAAGCAGGTAGAGCTCTCTAAAAGAAGAATCTGATCGACATTTTCACAGGAAAAAAAACCCCTATCACACACCACAAAATTGCTTAGTTTGATACGAGCCCTGGCTTCTACTAGAAGCCATGTATTCACATTACTGACTCATGCGATATCACAAGGAACCAATCCTGAGATGCTCCATCTTGGAAACTTGCTCAGAGACACTTTGTCATTGTTTTCAGTAAAGCCAAGATCAGAACTTTGGTCAGATTTTGAAAATCAAAATAATCACGTCATCACTTCTTCGAGATCAGACCAAAACTGTTTCTTTGATTTTAGGATATCGAGTCTGCATCTGGATCCTTAAGCTTGCTTTGCTACATATCAGACCACCCTTATTCATCAGCCGTATTTTACAGCAGCCAGGAGAAACCTGGATCTAGCTCTAAGAAAGATATACTGTTCTTTTTACAATTAAGGCTAACATATTGAATGCAAAAGATTTCTTCTCCCACACTCTGTACCTGCAACATTATGTTTCAGGCTGTTGGCTAACCAATCCTTACTGGTTTAAAAAAGACAACACAACTGTCATTTGTCCACAATTTCTACAGTTTTTTTTTCCCCTTTTTCCCCTCCTTCCAGGGTAATTTAGAGTCTCAACAGCCGTAATCTCATGAATGGCCTTAACTAGGTGCCACGCAAGTTCCTCTCCATTTGAGGAACTGCTCCTCCTGCTTTGAGGCAGAGAGAGACAGAGATGAAGCGTGCTTTAGATTATAAGGATACCAAAGTATCCTTTAGCTAGAAAATAGTTATCTTCCTTGTTAATCATAGCATAGGACAAATATAAGGACAGAAAATAGAAAAAGGAGGTGGAATTCAAAATAATTTTTAGATTATTGAATGCAGTTTCCATCTAAGATGACCACGATGCATAATGAAAGAACATGGGAGTTACCTGACTGCAAAGAAAGGAGATAAATTAGGTGTAGACAAAACAAAATTAATCACATGGCGGGGGGGCAGTGGGAGAAGAAAAGGACAGAAGGGTGATGCTAGAGTTAGGGGGTGAGAAAAATATAAGTTACATGGACAAAAGCATGCTTAGTAGAGTGCAGAGAGGAAAAGGGAGGGGATCTAGACTGGAAGCCTAAAAATGACCATAAAAAAAAAAATCTCATTAAAGAAGGAAGAGGAAATACTTGAAAGGAAAAATAGCTGCTAAAAGGAGATGAAAATCACAAGAGAAATCATATGTACTTGAAAGATTGTGAAAAGAGATGATGAAATACAGAATGTACAAAAATAGCCTGAGGGAGAAATTAGACTGAAAAAGAGAATTGGAAAGTAAAACAACAGAAAGTGTTCAAGCAGAGAAAAAAAGATCAAACACACGGACAAGGAGAACAGAGTGTGTTGTACTGTTTTATGAAGGGATGAAGCATACTTACCACTTTCAAGGTTTACCGCTTTCTCAGTCTGAAAAGATTAAACTAAACTCGATATAAGCAGTTTCCTGGAGCCTGATCATGGACTCCTGTTTTACAAGGAAGTAATTCCTCCTATTTATTTTTCTATTTCCAGATGTTACCCCTTTCCATTACCTTAATACCAGCCCCACTGAATCCCAAAGCAGCTGACTTCCCAACACCAGCTCCTATTCACAGCATCTGTCTTCATGGAAAACAGCGAAGATAAAATATTGCCCAGATAGAGTTGTTAGCAAAGCATCCATTTCTGGTCTGACTCCCAGCACCACTTGCTGCAAATCTCACTTCACTACCTTCAATTAGGTTTTTGGGCTTTAAGCATTAAAGGGTATGCATGATTTTATTTTCAAATTAATGTGTGGAGTTACTGTAATTAAGCAATAAATAAAATTTAAAAAAAAAAAAAAACAAAACCAACAAGTTTCAGCCTTCACTGGTGCTAGTAAGAACCAGGTGTAGCTGCAGTGGTGTTATTCCAATATCAGATGGCAACTGAAAGCAAGTCACATGCAATTTGTTCTTGACTACCAGACGCAGTGCCAAGGACATATGAAAATAATTGGCTTTAAGGTTTAAAAAGGTACTTTATTTACTTTTAAAGGAATATCTTTGCTTATTTCAAATATTCTTTTTCACTATTTACTTCAAGAAAATAAAAACAGCAGTCTGTTCTTTCACAGACGTGCACAATGTGCAGGGATATTAAACCTGGGGTGATCAAATAGCAGGAGAGTCATAGAAGTACCAAGACAAGGAAAAAGCTGCATTTTAATTACCAGTCATTGGTGATTATCAGTTTAACAATTGTATTTCCTGAAACAGAGATGATTTTCAGCATATCTTGAATGTAAAGAACGAGAGGAAACGGCCTCAAGCTGCACCAGGGGAGGTTTAGGTTAAACATTAGGAAAAACTTCTTCATCGAGAGGGTGGTCAAGCATAGGAACAGGCTGCCCAGGGAAGTGGTTGAGTCTCCATCCCTGGAGGTGTTTAAAGAAAGGATAGATACGGTGCTTGAAGACATGGTATAGATGGACTTGGCAGTGATAGGTTGACGGTTGGACTCGATGACCTTAAGGGTCTTTTCCAACCTTGACGATCCTATGATTCTATGATTCTAAACATGCTGAAGTCTGATGGAGGCCAAAATTGACACAAGCAGGTATAGGAATGCTCTGCCGAGGGATTTTATAATCTGGTGTACATAGATTCAGAACTGTAAATACAATTATTTCATAACTCCTTTACTTGTTAAAATTGATAGCAAAAGAATGCATGAGTTGCTTTATAGCTGCAACACGCAGTGGATCCAATAAATGATATAAAGCAGAGCCATATTTTATGTTCAAGCTTGCATAACATCCTGTATCAAAGAAGTTGTTTGGCATCTTCACAGTCCTCAGACACATGCACACACCTCTGCAAGGAGATATTTTGGACTACTAGATAAATGGAATCGTTAGCAACACACACAAAAATAACCCACAGATGGTTGTAGGCTCATTATGAATAGGGTTTCTGGTTTTTTGTTTGTTTCTTTTTTTTTTCTAAGTTTAAATCCATCAAAGCCAATAAACTGATGGATGTGTCTAAAGCGTTGTTCATAGGAAATATGATTTACTTGATTCTTTATCAGGAAAAAAATAAATAAAAGAAGGGCAGTCATAGTAGGGTTTAGTGGCAGAGTTAAAGCTTTTAGTCTCTCCTGAATCTCCTGCAGGCATCCATTTTTTTAAAAAGCATCTTTTAAGCTGTGTGATTAGGACTTTGGTTTATTTATTCTCTGGGTATCACAGATTTTCCTGTGATGGCTCATTTACTCTAGGAGAATTATTTTCTGGGCTTCAGATATTCCAACCCAGTGTCCACAGCTCATGGTGGGGGACACGGGAAGGAGTTCAATGGTAAAACGGTTTTAGCAGTGCATGGTTCTGTAATCTTAACTACTTCTACAATTTAAAATGGATAAGAAGCAACATTTCCTCTGTACTATAACCCCACTCTTCCAGGGAGGCAGAACAGATTAGTAAATATCCCCTCCCTGACTTTCGGCCATCAGTGCCCCATGGAAACATTGGAGATGGGAGCACAAGGGTTGCCTTTGCTTCACTCTGAGGTAGCCCCACGAGAAGGATGCCATCACAGACATTTTTCAAAGTTCATGTAAAAATATTTTCTCTGATTTAGCTACCAGTGTCTTACTAGCCTGCGCTCTTCATTGCCCTCCGCTGCTTCAAACAGCCACAGTTCCCCAATTTTGATGCAACACAGCAAAGTTTAATCATATCCCGTCCCTGCTGTTCCCCAGTTATTTGGCTCTGGAAAACTATAAACTCACTCTAAGTGACTTTGATATTTTAATTGCATTTGGAATATTTCCCTTCCAATGCGTTCTGACTGTGGCAGAGAAGCCATTCCCATGGCTAATTAATGCATTTACATGCCCCTTGTCATTATGCAGTAAAATATGCTTTTCAGAAAAAGACACGTTCACGGTGGATTACTGGGAATCACTGATAAAGAGCTTTTCCCTTTTTGAACAGCATTGAACAAGCCAAATTCAACATTTCGTACACAGCACTCATAACCACCTTCGAGATTTTCTGAATATTGTTTGATTGCTCCTCATCAGAGTATGTATTTCTATGGTTCATTTTCTCCAAGATATAGCTTTTGTTAATGATGATGGGCTTTCACTTTAAACAAACTGAGAGTTTCCATTCTTGGGTACCAATGCAATTCATTACAAGCTGCCTGTCACAGAAAGCAAATGCTGAGGCTGTGCATGGATGAAATCCAACAGCACACACCTATCTACAACAAAAAGAAAAATGCTCGAGACAAAAAGCCCCGTGTCATTGTCTCAGTCTGTGTTTGTTTGAATAACCATTCACATAGCACTGCCTGAGGCTCCCGTGCCATCATTTTGTAACCCTCTGACAAGGACCATTTGGATTTTTAATGTCTTCCCTATGGAAAGTAATTAAGGCGGATGAAAAACTTTGTGCTGCAATGGTTTGGGGCTTTTCTTTTGCTACTAATTATTTTGATTGAAAAGGAAACCTTTGGTGCAGCTCTTGGTACAGTCAGGTGTTTTATAGCTTTTCCTCTATAGCTGTTCTGAACATTCATATTGTCTGGACTAAGTCCCACAGCTGACGATTGCCATTATACTGCAGGAGAAGCACTTCAGCAGCAAAGGAGAGCTGCCCTGACATTCCTTTCTTTTTGTCTTGCCTGCCTACATCTCCTACCACAGCTCGTGGCTATCTTAGGCAATATTATTGGGAAAGCTAATATAAGGAACCTTTTGGCCAGTTGGAGAGGTCAAAAAATGGAACAGAAATTTTTTTCTTTTTTTAAATACTTCATTGCACTTTCCAGTCACCTGGTTGTCCTTAATATATTGATATATGAATATTAAATTTTCTAAGCAGGGCCTTTCTGTACAGCTATCAGGCTGTTGTTTCCATCCACCAGCCAATTAAAATTAGTCATTTCATCTGACAAAAAATAAAATGCTTTCCAGAAGGTACTGGAAGGAAACAATTAACAGATGATCTTCCATGACTGCTTTTGACAACAGTATACATTTCATTATTGTTTGTCATCTCTTGTCTTCAGTACATAAGCAGAGAACGATTTTCCCAGGGGTACATCTATGTCGGCATGTGGTGCTATACTGACAGGTTCAAATTAGTAGTTGACATGAATTACCATAAAACTTGGCATCTTTCCTCTTCATCACTGAAAAAGAAATTTAATTGAGGAAAGCAGCGGCAGGTGGAATTAAAGCTTGTCCATTTAGAGCTCTAGTGATAAATACTGGAGATTTAGAAAATTAATACTGAGTTTAGAGAAGAGCTAGTGTGGAAGAAGAAAAGATTGGAACAGCAATTGGAGAACCCAGATAATGGAAGAGTCCAGTGTTTTAACTATAGAGATGGGTATGAGACAACAGCAGACAAAGTGCTTGGCTGAAAGCTAAAGACGACTTTTTAGCATGGTGAAAAAGGATGGAAGAAAGACTTGACATTCAAATGGAGAAGAATAAGGTAGGGTAAAATGGTTTAGGCAAAAAATAGCTGGTGAAAAAACATTGACCAAAACTTGGCTGGCAACAGAAAGGATATGAATAGTTTGGATACAAACCATTCATTTTTATTTCAAGAGAGGAAAGATTCTCTATCTCGAAAGCAGGAGGCAAAGTGCTTGGAGATCTGTGCTCATTTCCCTCTTCTGCCATGAGCTTTTTGTGTGCCCTTGAGCCAGCCACTTGTGCCAACATTTTCAAATGCAATTGTCCTAATTAGACCATGACTTTTAGATGGTCCATTGAGCATCCGCAACATCTACAGCAATAGAGACACTTGTAGCAAGGAAAACTCATTAAACCCAGAAAAAACACTGAAGAAATCTACTTTCCTGAGCTATCTGTTAATTAAGAAGATTAGATGCAGAGCTGCAAACAAGCAAACTCTGTCTTTCTTTTTTAGGATTGTTTTAGTTTGTGTGGATGGTAAAACCCTGAAATTTTCCCAAACTTATGCATGCAAATTGAAAAATAAAACTTCAAAAGAAGTTCAAATAGGATTACCCAGGCTAAATCTCATTCTTTAATACTCAGTTCTTTCTTGATACATGTAGAACACTGCCTGTTGATAATGGCTGGGCAGACGGTACACAAACCCTTAGTCTCCAAAAAATCGTGTTAGCACAGCTTCATTTAAGAGGCTAGAAGTGTTTGGTCTGCATTTTCATACCCTAAAACTTAATCTCTTTAACATGGCTAGAAGAAAAACATTTTCCCCTCTGCATTCAGAGTAACTTTCCATGACAAACGCTGCCGAAAAGGTTTAAATAAGTCATGAAGAACTGGTGGGTTTTTTTCCCCTAGCTTGTTCCTTTTTCATATTCCACCAAGCACCTCTGCTACAGAGTTCCCAGATTAAGCTGGGCAAATCATACATGCATTTTCACTGCCCACTCCTCATTTTGTTGGTTCTCAGCTTGGGAGTGAGATTTGCAGAGATGCCACCACTTGCTCTGTACAAAGGTTCCTGGAGGAGTTGTGGGAGTCTCATCTGAGTCACAGCCAGCGCTGCTGAAACCCGCTCTATTGACAAGCAATATCTGCTGCTAAAGGAATGCGTAATGGTAAAGTTTTTCTGTTTATTTCTTGTAAAGGTATAAAATTTATCATGCAGTGAATCTACTTATTGTCTTGTGTGCTTAACACTATCAATTAAGCAAATATCCTGGTCGCTCTTTCTCACATTCTTCTTCACTGTACTTCAGACAGTGCCACTGAGCTGTAGCTTCACATTTCTGTGATCCTTCAGTTTGGCTGAGGATTTCTTTAGCAAATTCTTTCTCACCATTTTCACAGAAGGACTGAAACACTGTGGCCCAAGTCAGATCTTTTTCCTTAGCATAAAACATAAGCCACTTTGCTTTGCTCTTATTTTTTGTTTTGTATTAAGAAAGAGCAACTCAGGCCATTATTGATGAAGATATCAAAGTGCAACTGGCAGGACAAATGGGGTGACTCCACGCCATGTCACACAGACCCACAGTTCCACCATCATTACATTAGACAATTCTCAACAGAAAAGGCACACAGGTTGAACTTTCAGTGCAATGCAGCGCAGGTATTGCAGCCGCACGCTGTCCATGACAACTGAAGGAAGTTAAATGGTGTCATTCCCTTGTAGCGTATCCAAAATCTCATCTTTTAAGTATTGATGTCCTGTATACTTGTCTCAGGGGTGACTGATGAGAATTAGGTAGCTGCCAGTGGTGGCTCAGTTGATAAATTGGTTCACATCTGAGGCACTACACCATGAGATCAGGTGGCCTCAGACTGGCATTGCACTCCTCTTAATTAGCCTGGCAGCTTGCTGGATTAGCTAGTCAGCACGCACAGGAAAGAGAGCCACTTCCCAATGGGAAAGGAAAGGGAAATGTCTGGAAGGACAATACTGAAAATCAGCACAAGAAGGAAACTGGTGGGAACGTCTGCTGAATCAATAGGCAGGCTCAAAAGTAGACCAAGGGAAGCAGATAAGTGAGAGCATGGAGCGTTTTCCATCCTCCATTCCAGTATTTTACCCAAACCGGTCTACTTGCCATTACAAAGGTTTCAGATACTTCTGTTGATAAAACAGCTCTGTAAATCACAATAAAAAGCTTGGTGCAACAGTCAGTGCTATTTTTATGCTTGTAAACTACCTTCAAAAAAAAAAAGTAAATTTTAAGTCAAACCCAGGACGCCAGTGTGGTGAGTTTTACCCTTCTAAAACGGAATGCAATGTGAAAATAGGATGGATCCTTTTGTAGCTCAGTTATTTTATTTTCCTTCTAAGTAATGGCTAATCCAGCCATCATCTGCTGGCTTTCAGGTATGGAGCTCCCCAGCTCTCCTGTGCCAATGACTCCAGCCAGATCATTAACAGCAAAATTGACAGTATGCTCCTCTAACTGGTACTTGGACTTACACCAGAGGAATCCTTATGCCCAATCATGAGTAGCTCACATAATATCAGACAGCTTTAACTTACTTTGTTTCTAATAAAACGTTAGCCATTAAGTCCAATGATGGAAGCCAACTCTGTGTTTTCTCAGCCCACTATTTCTCCTTCGTTTTTTCATTTCATCCATTATCTGTGCTAATATTTTGATTAGAATCAAAACAACTATGTAATAGCTATTATTACATTTTCTACTATAATTATTTCTGACTGCCATAGCCAGGATTTTGATGTCCAAGACACTGTGAGCTATATTCTGACAGTATAATTTCTGTACAAGCCCCTAAGCCTACAATTTTATATAAGGTAAGAGACACTGAAGAGCTGGGGCCAGCCAATAAATAGGGTGTGATCACAGAGTCACTGTTGAGGGTCCTAGAAGAAAACTCCAGAAATTGTGAAGAAAAGAGAAAGAAGAGACAAAGTTAATTGAAGCCATTAACCATGAACCTTTCTGACCAGCCTGAGCTGGCTGATGGCTTTGCAAGAGGTTGGGGTATCGGCCTATTCCCCCTGGCATAGCACTAGCCAGCCACATATTGATTCTTCAGATCCAAATCTACAGCAGCTGTAAAATCACCTATTTCCACCAAGGTGAACACAGCAATCCTTTGGACCCGGCCAGCTTCTCAGCTCCATTACTTTGCTTGCACTCAAGGTAAATACACTCACTGCTCCCGTAATAGCGTACGCAATAATGAATAACAGGGCTTGGCTTGTTTTTTAATCAAATAAGGCTGTCCCCATTAAGCTGAATTGTTTGTATTTCAGTGTAACTGTTTCATTTTACTTTAACGTTTTCCCCATTTAAGATAATTTTACAGATCTTGTTTTCCATTTATTTTCAGTTCCTTAATATTTTCCTTTACCTAGTGAATGGGAATTATCTCAGAGTCCTATAACATCTATGTTCTTCCAGCAATGCTCATTTAGAGGGTACACAAACACTTCCACATGTTGATATTTTGAAATCTGGAGTTAATTACAGTAATTTCTATTCAAACAGGCCTATCAAGAATAAAGCAAGAGGAGGCTGGATTTCTTGGTGTACTGCCTGAAGATGTGCGTTAATTAAAGACATAAGGAGCCTATTTTTTCTTTTTATTGTTTTCTTCTTCAGATATCCTTAGAATACTAAAGCAAAGCAGAGTTCGTAGGAAAATGCAATAACTTTTATTGCACCAACTGGTACATCCAAAAGAAACACACACACACTCTTGGGCACATAAGAGTGAGCGTGGCAGCTGAAGACCAGGTATTTATTTGCCTAGCTGGGGCTGAGTGGCCTCAGTCAAGGACAGCATGGATTTCCTCAGATATCCTCCCAGGCACCAGTCCCCCTCCTAACGGGGAGGGATCGCACAAAGGACAGCAGCAGAGTCCTCCCACAAGGACAGGTGTCAGTCTCCGTCTACCTCCACGTAAGAGGAGTGATGAAGCTCTGCCCACGCTGTGTCCAGCTCTGGGTATATCCATCATGAGTCTCATAGTGGTTTTTTTTCCTGAACAGTTTTTAAGCTACAGAAAGCCCAGGGTGAGTGAAGGCTGATGAATGAATTAGCTCTGACTGTTTCTCCCCACCCCAATACAGGAAAAAGTGCAATGGCAAAGAAATTGCAGAAAGCGTATGTTCAGGAGTAAAACAACCACGAAAACAAAACCCCCCAAAACCCACCCCCAAACCCCCACAAACACAACAACAAATAACCCAAAACAACCACCACCACGGGGTAGAATTTTGACTCTAAGTCCCCAATAGTCCCACTGAGTTCTGAGGCATTAGGAAGACATCTAGGACCAACAAATGTGGCATTTTACCATTCAGAATAATCCCCTGACACTAGAAATAAGAGATTTGAGGCAGCTCATGGCATTGGTGCCACTATGTTTTCACTAGACACTCACTAGCTCTTTCATTGTACACAAACTTGTTGAGCTACTGCAGCTCTCGGTCATTAACTACTAATTAAAAATATTTACTTCACTTTCCAATCTCTTATTTAACATGCCACAGCAGACCTCAGCCATATTGAATAGTCTCACTAGCCATTGCCAGCAAACATTGATTAAACGAAACAACAAGCTCCAGGCTCTGATCTCAGCTGTGTACAGATATCGCTATGCACTCTGCTCAAAAGTGCTCTATCATAGAGGGGCAGGAGCAGATTATATTTTAGAATGAGGATGCAGCAACCCAGAACAAGCATTTGGAAGCATCTGACTCCTCCCAAGTGTTCAGCAAATGCAGAAGCGAGCAGGTATAGTCTCTCAACCTCCCATAGTTTGTAGATGAGAGCAGGCTAGTGAGATATACGGAGGAGGTAGCTCAGGATACAACGCTGTGGTGGGATCTTACTCACACACCCAACACAGAGGCCACAGAATAAGGCATAAATCTGCTGTCTGTGCATTGATGGAAGGAATTTCACAATATCTTATGGGAAGACGATAGGCTGTCCAATCATCCCTGACACTAAAAACATTCCTGTGACTAAGGCATGCCTTCAAGAGCAGGTGTACACGGGCAATCCATACATAACCAATGATAAATTGCTTGACATAGCATGTATTTCAGAAAGACTCTCCCCATAGGTATATGTACCAATATGACCAGAGATTTGAGAGTGCCAATAGTTTCTTTTCCAAGAAGGTTTTTTTTGGGTTGTTTTTTTTTTTCCATTTTATAACCACAACCAAATCATACAGCTCTTTACCTATGTAAAGGGATTGCCAAGCCCACTTGTAAAAAGATGTGCAACCCAGCACAATATTTCCTGGTTATATTAGATCTCAGACAAATCTGTCACCAACCTGAGCTCACAAGTTTCCAATATTCTCATCATACTCAGTGGAAACTAAGATTTTAAGCATGCATTAAGGAGTAACAGTTACACAGATCTTACATCTCAAGAACTTTAAACATCCACATACACACGGAACAGTTAAGGATAAATTTACTTAAACCCTTAAAACCGTGGAAATGTGAAGCATCTGCAACCACATACTAACTTTACTCCAAGGAAAAAATATGCAGAGAAACAAAAATAATTTAAAAAAAATGCTTAATTAGGGCTAGTTTTCCAAGTAGACAATTAAGTTTTCCACTGCTTTTCATTCCTTAGGATTCTTAGAAGAGCTTCATATTCATCACTGAGCAAGCTCAGGTTTTCACTTTAGCTTTTCCCCATTTTGCTCCACAGCTTCTGATCTTATCAGTTGCAAGTGCTGCAGACTTAAATCACATTCAGTATCTGCTGACACCAGTACCCATAATGAGCAAAGCAAAAGTTACAGGATAAGTCGGAATTCCTTGATTTGAAGAAAATAGAAACTCAGTGGGTGTGGGGGATAGAAGTGTTGAAGTGAAGTGTATGGAGAAAAGCAACTTATTTCTTCACAAGTTCATAGAATTTATATAAAGAAAAAAAAATATTTCCTTTTTCTCTGTTCAGTTCTTACACAAGTCACAAGTATAACATTTAAAAATTAATAACTAGCTTATAAAATTTAATTTCCTTTGCCTCTGACAGAACTTTCTTTCCCCCAGAAAATTCACAAGATTCCATAAAAGCAGTTGCAGAAAGGCAGTGTTTTTTAAGCTAACATCAACATACACAATATTAAAACCACTAAGATTTTTTTTCTTTTTTAACATAAGAAAAAGAGTTATTTTTTAACACATGCAGAGCTCAGTAAAAAACCAAATACCATCCCTGATGCTTTCAGATTATGTATATGTGGAATTAAAATGAACTTACATTTTTTTTTCTACTACTGCATCAAAGTTGCGTTTTTAGACACGGCCTTAAAGGAAGCAGGAGGATGTACTATTGTGCTGGTTTCAGCATAAGCAAGAATAGTGCTAAGGCTAATCAAAAGAACATATTTTAAAACAAAACCAAAACAAATCAACCCAACACTAAATTGTTCTAATTAAAGGAAAAAAAAGAAAAACATAAAAAAACACCCCAAAAAACAAATAAACAAATAGAGCTAAGAACTCTTTCCATGTAAACCATATCTTTGAAGAGCAATACCTGCTAAAGAGCTCTTTATATCCCCATTCTGCATGCTCTTTGGCACAGGTGGGCTCCTATTGATTTCAGCTGCCCATTTTCACAGCAGCTGCTTCCTGCACTCCGCATTGCAAGCGTGCCTCTGCTTTGGGAGTTTTTATCCCTCCTTCCTGGGCATGGTTTATGAGCTGTGTGAGAAATTAAGAAATTAAGAGGGGAAAAAAGATGAAATCCTAAATGTAGCTTTCTGTGAATTCACTGCACCACATAGCCAGAACCCAAAAGCCCCTGCCATGATACAGTAAACTATCCAACTTGCATAAACATGGGTATAAGTTATCCCTGTGCTTCCTGCTTTTCCAAAGGAATCAGAAGCACTCAGTTGGGATGTGTTAGGAGAACAAGAGACAGTGTTACAAGTTTTTTAAAAAGAAATCTGGCAAAGCCATATAGCTTTAGATGTAGATTAGTAGGTTATCTGGAGTTCTCCAGCATGTGTCTAGGTCACAGGGAGTTCACTTTTTACTTAGACTAGATTTGGTTTAGTAAATGTTTGCTGTCAAGGGTAGTGTAAAGGTGTAGCGTTCTTATCGCAATTTTGGTGGCTATTTATTTAATGACATGCCAAGATTGGCAGGTGTTTACTGATGGAAATATGTGGGCCAGTGCACCAGTTTCTCTAGAGAGAACCAAGTCTGTGATTAACTAAAATTGGTTTTGAAGTTAATTGTCCAGAGGACCTTCCACTAAACACAGTAAAATTTTCATCTCCATAAAAAAAGTCACTGGCCAGTTGTCACGTGTATAGGTCGTGCGCTTAACACGTATGGCTGCTCCTCCAGGGCACAGTCAGTATCTCTGGAAGGCTTTTGTATTTAACAAATATCCCCTTTCAGCCACTGCTATCTGATTCAATTTTCTTTTGACTGTCTGCCTCTGGGACTTTTTAATTTTCCAGGATGTGGTTTTTCTCTTTCAGCACACTACCACTCATCACAGAGAGCTGCAGTCCATACCTTTGTGTGCAATAAACCTTTAGGGCTGAAGAGGAAAGGCATATAGCTTTCTCTGTGACATTTCATTTCATCAGCTCTGCCAGATCTTTAAATATCCAGAGTACTTAACTCATATTCATAGAGTCCTGCCAGCTCATTAAGGGTCTGTGATTCCCTCATAACCCAGCAGAAGGAATATGTGCTTTGAAAGATCCACTTTCCTCAGTTCTCTGCCAGGTAAGAACAGTTTGCAACAGCTTTCTCAGCTTTTTGTGCAATTCCCCTGCTCTATTAGAGTCAAACATTGCTGCGAGCTGTGGTTCTAGGCTAAAAGTGCTTCCTCTCACTTCCACCATACACAGAGATATTTTTGTACCAGTGGTAGTTTGAAAAAGATTAATTGGGGAAAAAACCTGGCTTCTCAAAGGATTGTGTTCCCCATCATGTGTGTTTGCTTCCAGTCTCTTTTGTAGCCTGCCTGAGATGAAAGTCAGCTGCTGGCAGTACTATTTTGTTGTTAATGCTTGTTTCTTTACTGGCTCTGTCAACACTTTTAGAATATTCAGGTTTTTTTCCCCAATGGAGGGCACTGGTGCAGACTGATCCCCATCAGCCAGCTCACTAGCAGATCTTAAGTCATGCCAGCAATTCTTTAATATCTATTTGTTCCTGCTTATGCCCACAGCAGACACCTCCAAAGTTGTACTATTTTGTTTCATTTATGTTAACTGATTCTCCTAAGCTCCTGTGGCGTATTCAAGAAAACAGTGGGCCACATTTTCCTCTGACTTGCAGGAGGCAGGGAATTAAACAACATGTTCTCACCAAATTTCTTTATTCTTACAGCAGTGATAAATTAATGCTGCTTGCTCCAGTGCAACTCCCTTTCAATCTTTCAGAATTTGAAGGCGGCGAATCCCCATTTCTTCTGAAATAAATACAGATGCATGGCGAATATACTCAGGGCTATCACCTTGGGCTTTTAGCGATGATAAACCTTTGGCAGATGCTGCCATGGGAGTCACATTGCCACTGGCTCCACGGGGCCACCTGAGGTGAAAGTTGGCTTCTTGGATGTCTCCAGCCACGACAGTTTTGAACATCGTGTCTTCTGTTTTACTATTTCAGACAGCTCCATGTTGCCATCAGAAATCTTTTTCACTGGCACAGATGATGACGAATTTCTATTTGGAAAAAGCAAAGCAGTGAGAAGTAGTTTTGGATTTTGTCACATTTTGCACTAGAGCTGGCTAGAAAAATGAAAGAGAAAGGTAAAACAATCTGACCTCAGAAAAGTCAATATTATTGATTCCTGGTCAAACAGGATTTAACTGTGAACACACAAAACCCCGTAATAAACAGGAGCAAAACGCCTGCTTTGTTTTAAATGACAACTTACTAATGCATTATGTGCTGTAGGAAACTGATGTAACAAGATTTGTTGCAAAACCTTATGAAAGTGAAGGTAATATTTAGTTTAATTCAAACTCAGTTATCACACTCCTCTTGTATGCGTGTGTTCACAAGCACCAAAATGTGTGCATCTGGCCAGGGTCACTAGTATGTGACACAGACAGCAAGGTTTATCAATACATACCAATCTTTTAAACCCATTCTATTGTTTCTTCTGGAGCTCTCGCGCATTAACATTTCCATTCATACTTTTATCCAGACCAATTTTAACGTTTCTCGTGTAAACCTCTGTAATGCCATGGTTTTCTCCATTAGTCAGCGCCAAATCATGACAAATAAGCAAGTCACATCTTTGTTCCTGTACTAGCTGTAGAGAATTGAGAAACTCTACCTTTTTCCTGATTTTAACCAAAGACCAAGTGTTCTGTGGCCATAAATCATTGCCAGAATATCTTAGTCCTGCTTGTTTGCTTGGGATGAAGTTTCCTAAACCTAAATGTATTTAAAAATGGATTCCTGCTTTTAAGGCACTGTCATCTTCAGGAAAATTAAGATGTTTTTCCCATTGTACAGTTGTGTTAATAATTTTTGAGTTCTCAAAACACATATAGTATCGTGGCATTTTTCTATCTAAATTGTGAGTCAATGCCATGTAAGTTTGAGCAATTCTTTGCCCTTCACAAAGTCCTCTGACCCCGAACACAGTAGGAACGAAAATCCTATCTTAAAAACCCCAAGGCACTCCAGTAAGTTTGGTACCAGAAGACCCATCCTCCCGCTTGCCATGCATGCTCCTGGCTGCATCACCAAGTCCTTTATCAGCCTCCAGCCCACTGCGCCCACCACTTGATCTCTCAGATGAACAACAGAGGGTGTTCTCACACATATTATGATTGCAACTATGTTAGGTAAAAAAAACAGCAGCCATGACCTGTCCTCTGATATTAGTCACTATGCAGTTTAGTTGGTTAGGCCCTGCATGATTGCTTCTTCCCCATTCTTCCTACAGAATGGGCCTTGATTGCTCTTTGTCTTGAGTTGGAAAGAGTGCTTGGCATTTCCAGCCTGCAACAAGGCTTAGGTCTGAGATGGTCATTTCATTCAGAAGTCCCCTAATGACAGTCATCAAGGGCTTTCAGTGTGACAATCACTTTCTAACATTGAAAATCCAACTTAAATATGTGGGATGTAGAAACAATTACCCAAATTGTCCTAGCCACTGAAGACAGTTTGTCCAGTGGAAAGAAAATGCCTGTTATGGTCAGTAAATGCCTGTTATGGTCAGTGACCTCCCTACCAGGGTTAGTGTTGCACTTCTGAAAGCCCCTGGCAGCATCCCAGTTGAATGGTGTGGGAAGTGGACAGCTCTTCCCAGCCACCAGCACCAAGCCCTGCTGTTTCTTACTGGTCTTCTCTCATGATGCTAACAGCCTCTCTGAGTTTAAAGGGTAAAACAGAAGGGAATGGGAAGAGAAGCTCTCACTATATTTAAAAAGGAAGGACCATGTTCATAAGAAGGCTCTCTCCTACAGATTTGCTGAGAGAAGCACTGCACTGCTTTTCCATACTATGAGAAACTACAGCTTTTGATTAAAAAAGGGGTATCTGGGCAGTCTTATGCTCTTGTTCCCTACCCATCCTTCTGCTGTACGACCATCCGAAGCCACATGGTGATTTAATCTGAGGATAGTCCTGAATACACCTGGGGAAATATGCAATTCTGCATTCTCTGACTCACTAGTCACAAAATACACCTTAAGGTCCCAATCTGGAGTCCTTATTTAAACAAAATACATCATACTATCTTTATGCTTCAGATTTGGAAGGTTTATGGCCTAAAACCAGATGTGCTAGGGTGGGAGTGAATTATTCAGCAATCCACATCTGTTTCAGACACTGGTGGCTCAGCTGTGGCTCTACACTGAACTAGCCTTGAGACTGCAAACAGGAGCTGTAGGTCAAGAAAATGAAACAATTCCACATCTAAGCACATGCTGAAGTTAAATAATTGTCTCAAAATCCATTGCAGCTATTGCATTGAACTTGGATCCAGTAGAGCCATGCTTTAGAGATTTCCTGAACTGGAGCCACGTTTATATGAAAAACTCAGGAGTAAAAATGATCACCAGAAACACATCATTTGTTTGCCAACAATCCTATTTCAATAGAAATAAGTTTAAAAGCAAAACCTCCTCCACGTCTAAAATTTGGATATTATGAGTTTAATATTCCAGATTTGGGAGAGGTCTTCAGAAAAAAGTATTTAAAAATTTCCCACCTGACATAAACTGCGTATTTATTATTTTTTGCATTTTTGTCATTTTGTTTGGATATGGAATTGAAAAACCTAGCGTAAAAAATTTGGAGTGCTTTACACTGTCATTGGCAGTGCAGGAAAAACAGTATTTTCATGATTGACCTTGAAATGGGAAAGCTTAAAGCTAACTCATTTAATTTTATCCTATGTTTATTTCATCGGGTATTACATCAAAATGGGGAGTTAATTTTTCTCTTGGTGATTGAGAAAGCATTCCAGGTAATCAGCAAATCAGACAGGTCTGTCAGGGAGAAACTCTGAGTTCCTCATATTAAACCAGAACAGGCATTTCTGAAGCCCAAGAGGAACATGGGCTGCACTCGGAAAGGAGGATTTGCTATTTGGAACTGACTTGTCAATGATGAGGAGTATGTTATGGTGAAAGAAAATCGATGCAGAGATGGCAGTGGAGCTGAACAGTAAGCAGTTGGTAAATGAACGCCTGTCTCCTTTATAGTCTGATCCCGAAACCTCTTTGATATTTTTTTCTAGGAAATCAGACTGGTTTTATTCTTAATTTGAATCATGATTTCCTCAGGTGCCTACAGATACTAGAAGCATCCACTCACCTTTGAATAAAATACCTAACCTGAAAGTAAAACTACCAACAACGCATGTTGTAGACAGTCAACCTGACGGGTGGATTCCTCACTAGGTTATAACAAATTTATGCCAATGAATTTTTATTGTAAAGTTTTACTATAAGGTGAGCAAAATTATGGTAGTGTTGCCCTCTGTGTTTAACAGAAGCTATTAAAAATAACTCGGTCTTTTGCAAAATCTCACAAATTATGCATCACTTTTGAGAAGATTAAAAACAATCCTGATGCATGAAACTGCTAGCAGTTACATTAACACGAAGACAAAAGTAAAGTTTTAGGTATGAAAGAGGGCAGAGGAAAAAAAAATAAAAAAAACCCAAACCAAACAAAAGAAACCCTACTTGCAAACTTCAGCAGAGGCAGCTGGTTAACGTCATCCAATGCCAAATTCAAATCAGCAATTTTAGCTTCCATTTTTAAGAACCTAATAAAGCTAAACCTCTAATTCTACAGAACATCCCAAGATGTTTTTTATAAATATACTGTGATGAATGAAAAACCCCCTAAACTCAAAGATTTAAATGACTGCATTTATTATGAGAGATAAAAGTATATTCCTCAAAGGAATTCATTAATGTAGTAATGTTACTATCATACTCTGAACTTTAATGGGTCTTTGAGCAAAGAAAGAACCTGATGTTTGGCACTGCTATGTAGATTTTCATCTTTTCAAATAATGTTTTCTTTTGCTGTTAGAAAGGGGAAAAAAGATTGTCCTTTCATGTTATTTTCATTCTGTAGTCATCAGGTTTTGAGCTATGTATATTTAAATGTTCATTATCAGACAGAAAAAGTTAACAGAAATGTCATATTTTTAGAAGTTTATGGAATTGCTGACAAATACCTGATGCTAGCTGGGAGCTCAGTGACTCTCTGTAGTGGTATCCTCCATCTGTCTTCAGCAGGGTAAAATCAACGCCAAGTCATCAACACCATTGATTAGACCATCTTGATGTAGACCTGTGAGGACCTCCTTCACGAGAGAATGAAGGACTAGTTTATTTGTCTGTGACTTTCAGTCTTTTAGCACCTAATGATAGTTCTAAAAGTGAATGTGACTATTGTAACAGAAGCACGCAGCTCCTATGAACTGCAGTAAGGTAGTTTCCAAACAGGTACATATGTACCCTGACTGGCTATATGGGCTATCTTTGACTTGAGAGGTTGTCAGGTGGGGCTGTTAGTCAAAAACCACCATCTGGAGATATCTTCTGCACCCATTGACCTGAAGGATTGCGAAGTTGTTTTTCCAAGTCCTTGAGCCTGGCTGAACTCAGCTGTAGTTTAGCTCAACATAGTGTCTGCCAGCTGAGTCCTATCTTAAAACTTAAGTTAATTTTCAGATATAATCATTTTGCTATACCACAGACATTGTCCTATTCGGGCTTTCATAGACAGTTAATTAGTTTGCACTATTCACCTTGCCCATTAGAATATAGGAGACTGTTTCCAAAATGATCAGTCTGCCCTCTTTTCTATTATTGATCATAACTTTTGACTCTACAGTATATTAAGCCAATGACATTTTGCCCTTGTTCAGTTTTCTTTTTGACACAAGAATGAGAATGATGATAAAAACATGGAAAATAGTCTGGCCATGAAGATTCAAAAGAGCTCACTCTCATTCAAGAAGACAGCACAAAATCTACTCAGAGAGCAAGAGGAAAATGATAATATTTAAGTGTTAGATTATTCTTCTGATGACCTTGGCTAGAGGAAGCTAGTACAGTTCAGCTGTACTGAATAGGCTCTGCCACTTCATTTTGATACCTTTAAACAAAAAGGACAAATACAGGTTCCCCATTTAATAACCCAAATTAAAGTTTACAATAAAATTTTTGGTGTTCAGCTGAAACAGCGTGAATACATATTCAAGTGGAAGCAGACGTGAAGAGTTTCACTCTTAAATTGCATTCTCATAAAGGCCATTTGATCATCATCAGTCTAAAGAGGAAAGCTGACAGTGTACACAGACAGTAGAGCCTTTACCTTCTAGAAGTAATAAAAATGGATAACATGACATTTTTCATAGACCTTTGACTGCTACAAGATATTTGGGAAATAAAATGCAAAACAAGTTCAAACTGCTTAGAGTAGCCGGTTATCAGTGAAAGCTAGATAAATTTTTCTTGCGTGTTTGTTTTCTCCTTTATTTTGGTCTGCTTTTCAGATACAGACATGTTAAAATAAGTTCTTGTTACACAAGAGGTAAAAAAAGAGCATTACCATATTCAATTTCCCAGAAATGTCTATTGTAGCAGTAAAAACAGATGGCACCAGAAACAAATGAACATCAACTATTCTTGAAGTGAAGTATGTCTAATTAGAACAGGTTGTTTTTGATAAGATAATGACTTTTGAAAATTCATCAATTTTTATGCAATAAAAAGAAATTGCAGCAAACATTTTCAATAGCCTGCAATACTTGCATCCAGGCAGAGTTCATTTAATTGGTCTGACAAGGGTTGATCTTGCAAAGGTCTGAGCACTTTTTTATTTCTTGCTGAACTGACAGATAAAGGCACTTGAAACTTTTTCAGAAGCCTGCTGGCAACATACACACCCAACTGAATGGAGCTCAATTTGGTCAAAAGCATGGCTGTAACATTGCAGTACCAAATGCTTTTTTTAACCTATGAGCTGGGCATTTATTGCTGATCATTCTGAAAGACACATACCTACACTGAGTTAGCTTCTGCCCTGGAACTACTACATTTATGCTGAAAATGTAATATAGGACTGTAGATGCTATGGCTGTGGATGCAATTGACTTCTAGCGATCCGGATTTCAAATATCTATTTTTATGTATATATCTCTTTTTCACCTCTATGGAGGCGAGACTTACGGAGTCCATTACCACACGGTTCTGAATAGAGAAAGGGTCGGTACAAGGCAGGACAATAAAACACTACCACACCTGCACCTTGTGTGGAATAGCTGTAACAAGTTTCTCCCTATCTGCCTAGGAGTCTTGTAGGGATTTCCAGAAGATTCTCATTAAATCATTCATATTTGAAAAACACGTTGTTACGCCTATGATTTTTAAAGGTTTCCCTTATCTTTTCTATTATTTTCCTACATTCAGCTCAAAGAGAGCTTGGATTTTCCATGCTTGACATCTCTCTCTCTGCCCTGTTGTAACTACAATCACTTCTCTCTTTGCCTTTTGCTGTGAAATTCCACGATAAAAAACATAAAGGTAGGCCCATACTACATCTAGCTTTCATCATTTTGTCATTCTGTGGGATTTCCAGTGCTTCCCCTCCTGACATCCTCTCTAAAGTCTCCAGGAATAATTGGACAGAAATACCATTGATAACAAATATAGACATTAAGACTTTTTGAATCCCCATGTCTATCCTACGAAGTAGTATTCTTGTTTCTTCTACAAACATTAAAAATCAGACACCTGGAGAAAAGAGATAACACGAATGTTCTCTGGAACAGTCTCCTCCTCTCAAGCACTTCTGAGAATATGCAATTCACATCAAAACCAAGGAGACTTGCAAATTCCTTGTCTCTGGTCACGGACATGAAAGCATGGATGAATATGGACGTTCGCAATTCATCTTAGGTTAATATGCCCACTGTTTTTCAATGAAAACTAAAAGAAAATCACACCACTCTCCCTCCAAAATGGCCCAATATCATTGAATTGACAAAGTTTAATAGGATTTGGCAATTAAGATATAGAAACAGGCACTGGATAAATTGAGGAAGGTCCAGCTTCAGCTTCACACCTCTAAATAATAACTCATAACAGATTACTTCTGAGTGTTTACCCAAGAAATAAAATGTTGTGAATTAAACTCATTTGTTTCTAAGAGAGCAGGAAAATGAAGTACAAATATATTTAACCATAAATAAAGTATTGACACTTTTTCATGTATGCCAAAAGTCTAAGAAGCATTTTGTAGGGGTTGGTCTCCATGCCTCATGAAAGTGTATAAATATTATTTATGATCAGAACATTTAGATACAACTCAAAATTTAGAACATCTGTAATCTGAGATTTTGGGTTGAAACCAACAAAGATATATTTCCAAAATATTGCTCAAGATGATTTTTTAAATACAAAATAAGCAATATCTCTGACGAAGGGAAAGCTCAATGACAGAAAGAGAATTATAAAAAAACCCCACCTATCTCTAACATGGGGTGACATTAATTAGAATTAGAGCTATTATAGTGATGAACCCATACTTGATGTTCAGGAACAGGGTTTTGTCAGTATGAATAGAAAAAGAAAGGAAAGAAGCTTGAAAACATGGAGGCACTAGAGCATTACCATGTAATATGAATATATTAATGTGTGTCAATGAATTTTGTCTAGCTGAAGCATACTCATTTCCATATCACTTACTGGAGATGATTACTTAACATTTTAGTTAATATTCAATGTTAATTAAATAGGCTGGCAGGAGAGACATGGCTCAACATCTTTTGCCTCTTCTCTCTCCTTTATTAAAGCAACTTTGGCCTCAGGACAGTGAAGGATTTTGCTACTTAACACTAGCATCATTAAATATATTAAGCATCATCTCATTAAAGAGACTATGAATTTTCAAATGGTTTTCTATGAAGTTTCCTCAGTCTGCTCCTAAGTACTGCAAGTTATTTCATTACATTCAGTACAACTTGGCTGGAGAAAAGAATATCCATCAGGTTCACATCCAAGATGTTAGAAAGATTCAACCAGAAGTAGTTCTTTGATTTAGACATTTTGCCCCCCTGCTTTGATTTCCCCCCCGCCCCCTTCTGACAAAGGTTTGTATAAGCCATAAAATACTTCACTGATTCCCTAGGCTTACACAAGTCTGGTTCTTTTGTAATTTCTGACAGCTGCAACATTGGCAGCACTGTTGGATTTAATTAACCTGACAAAATGTCTGCTGGCCCTTTCCCTCCAGAAGAGCTTTTGTTCACTGAAGAACACTCAAGTATTAGGACAGGTCTGTGAATTTTGAAGGCTGAAGTTAACTGAAAGATGTCCCTGTCCATATGCATAAACAATAAGGCACCTGATTTACCTGATTGAGAGCGTAGGACCTAGCCAGTTTAAGCTCATGCAAAACATGGTTTATATGAGTAAATATGGCAGCTAATCACAAATCATCCTGCCTAGCTTGGATTCTCTCTACTGAGCTAGACCGTAACAGGCTTCTCTGTAGCCTAGCAGGGTTCACTGAAATATAATACGGTTGGCTGAGATTTTTCACTTTCAGAAAACTCAAATAGCCCATAATGCTTCCACAAAACTGTCCGGGAGCCTGTTGCAGGGACCCCCTGGGTGCTGCTGCTCTATTTGCTCATTCTCTGGATATGCACAATTTTCTTTCTCACTTTCTCACTGAAGCAATATGGGAAAGCTACCTAGATTTTTCCAAAGTACATTGCTAAAAAGGCACTTATGTGCAGACATGACTTTGCCACACAAGCATGGCCATAACAGTAGCATAGAATCATAGAATAGTTTGGGTTGGAAGGAACCTTTGAAGGCCATCTAGTCCAACCCCCCTGCAACGAGCAGGGACATCTTCAACCAGATCAGGTTGCTCAGAGCCCTGTCCCACCTGACCTTGAATGTTTCCAGGGATGGGGCATCTACCACCTCTCTGGGCAACCCATTCCAGTGTTTCACCACCCTCATCGTAAAAAATTTCTTCCTTATATCTAGTCTAAATCTACCCTCTTTTAGTTTAAAACCATTACCCCTTGTCCTATCGCTACTGGCCCTGCTAAAAAGTTTGTTGCCATCTTTCAAATAAACCCCCATCAAGTACTGAAAGACCGCACTAAGGTCTCCTCAGAGCCTTCTCTTCTCCAGGCTGAACAACCCCAGCTCTCTCAGCCTTTCCTCATAGCAGAGGTGTTGAATCCCTCTGATCACTTTTGTGGCCCTCCTCTGGACCTGCTCCAACAGGTCCATGTCCTTCTTGTACTGAGGACCCCAGAGCTGGACGCAGGGGTCCAGGTGGGGTCTCACCAGAGCAGAGTAGAGGGGCAGAATCACCTCCCTTGACTGGCTAGCCACACTTCTTTTGATGCAGCTCAGGATATGGTTGGCCTTCTGGGCTGTGAGCACACATTATTGGTTCATGTCCAGCTTTTCATCCACCAGTACCCCTAAGTCCTTCTCCACAGGGCTACTCTCAATCCCTTCATCTCCCAGCCCGCACTGATACCACGGGTTGCCCCAACCCGGGTGCAGGACCCTGCACTTGGCCTTGTTGAACCTCATGCCCACTTCTTGAGCTTGTCCAGATCCCTCTCAATGGCATCCCATCCCTCAGGCGTGTCAACCACACAACTTGGCTTGGTGTCATCTGCAAACTTGCTGAGGGTGCACTTGATCCACTGTCTATGTCATTGATGAGGTCTTGATGGTATATGATGAGGCATATAGATGAGGTCTTGCTAAGTGTTTTTCTGCTCCAGTCCCTGAAACGATTACTTTGATCTCTGAAGGAATAGGCATGTAACAGTAAATGGGATATGACAGCATCTTTCTTCTCACAACGGGATTCCCTTGCTTACGATCTCTCTCATCCCCTTTTTCTTGGCTCTTGTCTAACAAAAATCTGCAGCTGGGAGGTTCAACATGTTTAATAACAGTGCTTCTAAATTTCAGCTCTCTGGAGCCATGGCTTATAAATGAAAAAATACTGACTAACCCTCCAGATCTCTGCTCAAGGCTACTACCAGTGCCTCTCAGCAGTGCAGGGTATGATGAGAAGGAGCTGCCAAGTCCCATTCCTGGAGAAGCAGGTTCCAACACCAGCGGTCTCTGTGCCAGCCTCCCCCTTTACCTGCACAAGTCATGGTCCCTGCTGGAAAGGCTGGATGAAAACATCAAGAGTCTTGCAGTCCGTCAGCTTCAGGCATGGTGTTTTCTACCTGTTCTTGTGCCCTGGTGTTAATGTGTTGTTCCCATTCTTTCTGCACTGGTTTCATCCTACCTAGATGTGCTTAGAGTGAGGAGCTGGTTTCCCTCACAAAAATAATTTTGTTATGCTCAAAAGGGAAAGCTCTTTTAGGCTTCCCCCATGAATCAAGCTCCTTATTCCTCCTCCTGTTCCAACTCACATTCATCTCTCTTTGCCTATTTTAGTGCCCAGATTTGCACAGGGAACTCCAAATGAGGCCTCGCCGCTGCCTGCTGTAAGACATGAGGATCTCCTCACCTTTACAGTTTATGTGGCTGGATACATACAGGTTTCTTCATCAACTGAACAACAAGGAAAAAACCATCTTGAAGTGCCCTTGGTAATCTAGTAATTAAAATTCAAGATATTGAGATCATGAACAACTGCAGACATGGGAAGAAGGAATCCCACAGCCTTCTGTTTTTCCTTCAGCAATCACATAGCATGGCTTTTGCCTCATAGGAACCAGGCCATTTGAAAGGTGGGCTTATAGCCTCTTCCAGTTATCCCCAGCTGCTACCATGCATTATGAAATCTAGCTTAAAGTGACTCAGCTGAGCTGGGAAGGAAAGTGGCTCTGGGTGGTGGAGTATATCAGTTGGGGCAGTGCATAATGCCACAGGGAAATGTCATCCGACCTCCAAGGAAGCCCTTCTAATGCCAGGAGGAACTGGGAGGATTTAAAGTGATATAAATCGATGATCCAGTTTCTTCCATAAGTAAACACTGGATCTTTCCCTATGGATAACATATGCATTTATAAATCCATGGGAAACAGAACTGAGTGAGTAGTAATACAAGGAGTGCAAATATCATTAAAAAAAAGAGGAAGGATTTTTTTTTAGTTATTTTCACTAGCGTTGTTTTTTTTAACTGACTGTATTACAAGCTTTTGAGAAGAAAGTTTTAAAAGCCCACCTCCCAAAGTCATTCCCAATGCTCGGAGAAGAGCAGGACATTTACCAAGAATAAAATTAATACTGATAGCTTAATTTAACACTGTCCCATCACGCAATCAAGGCTTTCCTTGCCAGTGCTCATTCATTTCCCATCACAGGCAGTACAACCAGCATGGACTTCACGAGCAGGGCTGAATAAACATGGACTTTATAAGCCGGCACTGTATAAGTCAGCCCTCAAAATCTTTTTCTTCTCTGAGCAGCAGCTGTTGCTTTCCTGATGTACATGTATGGGCTCCAGCCAGCAGCCACAGGGCTCTCTGTGCTGGCCACAATGCTGCAGTCTCCCTGACGCTGGTTGCCTGCTGGGCATGTAATGTCAGCCCAGCAGGTCCTCCATACCTTAGGCTTTTCCATTTCTAGCCTCAGTACGTTCCTCAGAATAATTACGTGCTTGAAATGGATTAGAGAATTTCTATACTGGGACTGCCAGAAGTAAATACAAAAATCTGTAGGCACAACTACTTCAGGTGCCCAAGAAATGAAATACGCCAACTGTTCCTTGTCCTGCATCTGGGAGATGGGGACCGTTACATGGTACAAAAGCTGAGCAGAACCATGTTGCTTTGGTTTAGAGCAACTCTTTTAACCCTCTTCATTTTTTTTTCTTTTTTTGTTAAATTTCTTGCTTTAAGATTAAAACTAGAAGTATCTTAACTTGTAAAGGATATTTCCATTTTCATCTTTTGCTGAAGCTATTGTCTACACTACACCTGATTTTGTAACAAATATCTGTCACTCTGAAATCATCTTTTCCAGCAATAATCTACTTAGTAAAATGACTTTGCTGTGCGTGTTTTATTCCCTGGTTGTAGGCTGCCTCAGGTCTTTCTGCCCCTTGTCAAAGGAGTGCTGGGAAATGACTCCATGAGGACACCAAGACCTAAACAGGCACTCAAAGCCCAATGAGAAATATATCACAATCCCTGGAATCTCAGTGTCTTCTTAAGACGCAGTCTCCCCTCCCCAACCTGGATCTTTTCTGCAGCATTAATGTATTTGGATTTATCACTCTCCTGAGTCAGCTGGTATGGACTTGCTTGAGTCCAGACTGTTCAAAACTGGCACCCTGTAAGGCAGGCTGTATCTACACTGCCTGCACTGGGAACAGGTTAAAAATAAGGTGTTCAGTTCTGGAGTCAGACTCTAATTAGAAGCAGCCGTCCTCCAGTGGCTGAAATTGGGAAAGACTGGGAGCACTGAATTAACTGTAAAAAATGCTTTTGAATTCAGTTTTTAAAAATTCTGTCTGCATTGTAGTTTCTTCCTTAGACTTCAATTGAGGTATTTTATTTTCTGCTAGTGGAAAATGTAGACTACTGAGCAACCTGAAAGAAACTCTAAGCTTCTATCTGAATACCACATCTCAAGATCAAGTTCACTGCTAACAAAAACCCAGTGAAGTGATAAGATTTTGAGATAGTTAGAAAAAAATCAGAAAGAAAATCAAGGTGCTGATGGAGCTCTTCACAAGGGAAACTTGTAATCAGGAAAGCACATAGTCAAGACGTATAATCACTCCAAATGTGACAATGTAAAATACCACAGTCTGGTAATGAAAACAGAGATTGCACACATAATGGAAGTTCATCAGCCAAAGAGGGGGATAAGTGGCAGCCTAACTGAATAAATTCAAGACTCTCCAGTGAGATCCAAAAATAATGCATGTACAAAGGTGGATGGGGACTAGAGGTGGGTTGCCTATCACATCCCCCTTGTTTTCAACACTGGAAGAAAAGGTAACATGCAGGGGGGAGCATAAATGGTGGTACGAGGTCAAGAGATGGGGAAGTGATGAGAATGACCTGGTGGTACGCTTTGATCTGGAAAACGGTGTTCCATGAGGTGCTTTAGCCTCGCTAATCTGTGTTTAAACCGGGCATCCCATCATAACAGCAAACATCCACAACAGAAAAACATCTTGCATAAGGGCGAAGACACAAAATTCTCTGGAGCCTCTGTGTCTTCCTTACCCTCAACTAATCATTGAAAAGCACTCCTTGCCAAAGAATCAATTTGATTAAGAAAACTATAAATACAGTGAGAAACTCTTGTATTTTAGCAATTTATGCAAGGGGGTTCCTAAGGTCAAAATGCACATTACCATTTTCTGTTTGCTTTTTATTTCTCATGCAAAAGGAATTTTTTCTGTTACAATTCCTGGACTTCGCTAACCTATTCCCATTATCTTATACATAAATTTTTTTCCACCTTGCTTTATATTCACTGTGAAATCTACCTTGGCGAGCAAAAACATTGTGTGCTACATTTTCTGGTAGAAAAAATGCTGCATTTTGTGAAGAAGCCAGAGACAGTTACCATAAATCTGGGAGCAACAGTTTGCTGTAAGGCCAGGATCCATGTGCCTCTGTGTGATCAGGACTTGCTTTCTGCCCCCAGCTATGGGCCATTCCAGTAATGGGCTGCCCATAGGTCACTGGAATGTTTCAATGATGTCTGCCAAGAAGAGATGGACACTTGGAAGCTCATCCCCATTTTTAGCTTCTCAATAACTGTTCCAATGTGTTGCAAATACTGTGATTAAAATTAATTTTTAAATCAATGCTGGTACCGCAAACTTACCCAAAGATAACTAAGGGTATGGAAAAGACTGAAGAAGAAGGGTCAGAATATGCTGTTCTGTTCTTGTCCTAAGCAGAAACAGATAAAGAGAAGCCAGTGTCTACTGAAAATTGCTTTATTACACTTGTCAGTGAAAATTCTTTGTAGTTTCAGGAGATGCTATCTTTTTTAAGTGCTTCCATAAAGCACACAAAGGGAAGAAAAGCGATGATCCTACTAGCATGGGGCAGATTTGATGCCTGCTCGTGTTTATTCCCCACTTCTTTTGGACTTGGGGTGCTTTTATTTTTTCACAGGTGAAAGAGAACAAAAGCAGGAATGGCAGCATATTTTCCAGACAACACAGGCTTTTTGCGTTTTATTCATTAAAACTTCCATACCTCCTCCTCGCAGCATGGGGATGATTTTTAAGAAATTAGCTGCAAAGGAAAGCTGACAGGCAGCATTCCTCATCACTAGACAGCACGACTGCTAGGATGTAGCAAATTTCATACTCAGCTTGCTTGTCAGCCTTGAGGGGTTTACAGGGACAGATTTTGTTTGTTTAGTTTTCCAAGATGTTAAGCAGAAACAAGAACTCTGAGAGCACCCTGGACTAGCTCATTGTAAGGCTGCATCTGCAGTGAGGCGATAGCATAAAGGAGAAAACAAAGCCGCATCTAATTGTGGGGTGAACAATTACAGTATGGCATGGCCAACAGCATAAATAGATAATAATGTAAGCAGAGTATAATTTCAAATCGGGAAATGGTTTTATTCCATGCTAATCAGCTGCCTCAATCAATTGAGGAAAAATTATGCATGATTGTGTTGCAAAATTCCAAATCCTGCTCTGACCCCCTCTTGCAACTTGGGTTTTTTTGCTGCTATCTGCAAACAGCCACGACTGGCTTTTATTAGAGAAGGAGTTTAGGGGATTCACAAAGAAACAAACCTCTGCATGCAGATGAGTTTGAGTTTTACTTTACTTAGGCCGGTTTTAGATGCTGGAGAAAGGACATGCCTTTATTCCACATAAGCAATAGCCGCAGGAAAGTCTATCAAATTCTGTGAGTGTTCAGAGATCTTTAACAAATCTGTCCTAACTCAGCCAACCCAGTTGCAAAATTGTTTTCTACTCCTTAATTATGGACTAAGCAAAAACCCCTCACTAAACCCATCATTTTTGCAGCTTACCTGTGGGAGTAGCAAATCCCGGACCTGCTTATGTCTGGGATGAAGACGACAAGTTCCACGTTCCTCATAACCATTTCTTCCTTGTCAAAATTTTAGAAGCAGAATGAAGCATCTCTCACAGCCTTACCAACCTGGCTGAGGCATTGGCATTGCTAAGTACGCAGTGACACAACTGTACCGCGCCAATGCAGGAAAGATGTCAAAACATTGGGCCACAAAGATAAGGGCAGGGAAGGTGGCTACAGATCAGTGGCTGGTTTACTCTTGCATTGGTGCCGTACCACCCATACAAAGACCTAGAGAAAGAATTCATTCCTTATACTGAGAAAGAACAAGAGTCATTCTTAAAGAATTCCATTTGAGAGTGAGAAGGATTCTTCCTTGCTTCCAAAAAAGCAGGGAGCCTTTTGCTCCCAGGCCATGCTGCCATATCAGTGTTCAGACAAGACCTTCTCAAAATCCCTTTCACACACATCTTGGCCTAGAGAAGCAGCCTCCAACCCACTGTTACCATCAGACATATGCAAGGACTGAGCAAGAAAGAAACCACGTAGCATGGAAGAATGCAGCAACTCTGGTCTCACAATCCTTATTTTGGTGGGTGCATTACAGTAGACTTGAAAGTTAATTCTGTTGAATGAATTCAACCAGTGTATCTGATTTATTTGTTAATAAACCTCAAATCTAGTAGCTTCACATCTTGCTAAAAAACAGCCTCCAGACATCACTAATAAAAAGTATACCTGAGAATTGCACAAGCAATTTACCAAATATGAAGAAAAGCAATACTCAGCTCTTATAGAAATGCATGATTTTCAGCAAATTCCCGGATCCTCAGTTATATGGAATACCAGGGAACATTACAAAATCAGCAATTAACAACTGGTTTTTAGTACCAAGTGGCTAAAAATGAAGTACTCGTTTCCTTCCAAACAAAAAGTACTCCCCATCAAGTTTTTGGCAAACTAGAGCTCTGAAGTGGCACCTGTCAGTCGTTCCAGTCTGCCTGACACATTTATGTTAAATCAAATATTAAGAGGAGCACCTCAATTGTAAAAATGATAACTTATAAAAATTGCTGAAATTTTAAAAGCATACATAATAGCCACCATATAAAGATACTCGAAGTTATATTCTAATGAATAAGTGTAAAAAAGCAGAGAGATCCTTTTTTTTTTAATGCATTTGTTTGTAAGTTGGATTTCTTCAGCTTTTTATGCAAAAACTCTTCGGTTTGGTTTTGGTGTCTTTTTTTCCTAATTGTCATCTTTGCAGACAGTATCGTGGATGGTGCTAACATTTTACCTATTATTCATCAAAGATTCTGTAATAAGAACTTAGTTCACACTTTTACTGAAGCTATACAGGTCAGGAAAAAAAGCAAGCTTATCTTTGCATAAAGATTTAGGTTTTGCAAGGATAAAGTGCAACAGGGACTTTTACCATGTGATATAAAATAAGCAGTTGAGTGACAGAGACATTAACATGTGTTTGATAACACTTTGAGTTGCAAATTCGGATACTGGACTATTAATTTAAACATGCAAATAAATTTCACCTTTGCATAGTATTAATTCACAATTTAAATTAGCTTTATTTGATCTTATTGGATGTACACGAGATATGCGGTATTTTCCCTGTATACAAAATGCAACCGTATGCTTGCAATGGCAATAATGCTATATGGTCTAAAAAGAAAATCATCACCAAGAACAAGCCCAGGTTCTCCAAGGTAAATTGTGTACTGCATATGGTTCTGCTGAAAAAAACCTGATGTCGACCTGAAACAACACACAAGTCTGCGTCAGCTTGGAGCTGTGGTACATTTTTCTCTAGGAGAAACCTTTGCTTGGTTTAATATTGCGCTTGCTCGGAAAGTCTTGTCACCACTCCCTGCCTTCCTGTCTGTCTTGTAAATTATTGCTGCTGTTAAACACTTCTGCTTAATAGGTTCAAGTTGGAAATACAGACTGCATCCTATCAAGTCCACTGATGAAGTAAACACTGAAATGCCAAGGAAGGAGTTCAGGGAGAGAGGCAAGGGATGGAGTGAGGGAACTGCAATTAATCAGAAATTATTTACCTGGGCTGCCTATACTCACCCTGGACATTTCCTGAAAACACGTATAAAGACTGACTGACTTTGTGAACAAAACTCATCGTGAGAGCAATTATAAGTTGTTCTCCTGGGCAATGTGCCAACTCACAGACCATACTTGAAAGCTATATTGCTGTGCTTAAAGAATATAGGTTCTGAATGTTTTCTTTACAATAACACTTTAGTATATTTAAAAGGTTAAATGTTCTAAGGTGAAATAAAAGCAACCGCTGAGCTACATTTTAATGCATTTTGTAAAAGATAGCGTCCAGCTGCCAAAAAGAACATTACCTGTCCCCTCAGGTTTGTAATAGGATCAGGTATGGTTGGGTCTTTTCAGGCCCAGATTTGTTGCACAGGTGCAGAGTAAATGGGTGCTGTAATTTGCCATGTATGATGTGCAAGGAGATCAGCCGAGGTGACCTTAAGGACGTCTTTCACCCTTCAATTCCCTGGTATAAAAATTTGGGACAACAGAAAGGATACATATAAACCAGAAAAAAAGTTCGCTAAAAGTGAGGTATAAAACGCATTGCCTAGAATGGCAGGGGATGGTGGTAGGTGGAAATAAAAAGGGCAAAATAAATGAAGGCAGGATCTGTATTGTTGAAAATTGCTCAGAGAAGATGAATCAAAACATGGTCAGGTAACTTAGAAGAAAATAGGAAGATAAATTTGATGAACCCTTAGGAGCCCGTCTATTTTTAAATGATGTATCAGACAGCACACCAACCACATTTCAAGATGGCAACAGGAGTCTCTGCTTCCCTCTGTGTGCTCCTCTTTGCACAACTGTCACACACAGAGGTACCAAATTCTTATGTATGTTGGTTAGAGGAGTACTTCTTAAAGATGCTGGTGGCCTTTTCTCTCCACGTATGTCATGACATGTGAGTATTTTCATAAGAACTGGTAGTTGCTACGTGTCAAGAAGGTAAGATCAACTTTCCTGAACGACATTCCTGAGAAACACGTAGTGGAGGTAACAAGCATAATTGCCTGGTGATTCATTACACAATAAAAAAAATTGAGAGAGGGACCCAAATAATAGAAAATCAGGCTCACCACGATACCACGTCTGGTTTCCTAGCCAGCAGTGTTTCATATAGCACCTATCACTCTGCTACTGTGTGATATATATGGGGCTTTTTTGGTAAACAGCTATTTCAGCTCTGTGGTGTGCTTAGCTCCCCATCTTGGTGCAATAGCACATGGTGTCCGTGGGTCTGGCTTCACTTCCAGCCAGGCCTGGGCTCCAGCAAGCAAAGGGGTGCCAGGGCAGGTGGAGGGTGACACCTCGGCCAAAGCCCAGCTTGTTCTGCAGAAGCAACCTCAGAAAGTCCCTTTAGCTGCACCCTAAAGGTCCTGCTCTTCCTGAGTGGAGCCGCGTCCTGAAGCCTCTGCCAGTGATACTCTTCAAGGGTGTTTTAAAAAAGTGACTATTTGAAGACAACTTTAAATTAACTATAAATTCAAAAAATATCTAATTCTTTGAATAATAGTGCATGACCTTTGTCGATGATTTCAAGATAACACAGTATTAACAGAAGAGAATAAGTCTTTGGGAGATTCTTCTTCAAGAAGAGTTAGTAGCTCTAGAAAGTGTGAACTTTTTTTCTGGTTTATATGTATTCTTTCTGTTGTCCCAAATTTTTATACTGTTCCCCATCCAAGAGTTTTCCATACAGTATCATTAGTCTGATGAAGAGGACTTTGAAGAAACTGGTCAGACCCTCATTTCCTGTAATCTTAGGGTAGATTTTGACTCTTGCAAATTAAAAAAAATAATCTGGCACTCCAAGCGAGCTGAAAATAATCCAAGCCGTGTTATCTAAAGGCAAAACCATTTTCTTAAATTTCCAATTAAAGCAAACCAGAAGAAGAAAAAGTCAAGTGTTCAAGGCCTATATCTGGTCATAATTTTTCAGTGTCAATGTAATGGAATTCTCATTAGTACATTGCCCTTGTTTCTTCAAACACTATTTTAGTCACTGACATATCGTTGATTCTTTATTAATATGATAATTGTTTAAAAGGCACTGACAAGGAACAAGAAAAATCAAGGAGCATTAATCACACAGTCTAATTATTTTTTTTTAACACGGTAAATACTCACCGAGTCACAGACTGGTTTTTCTTATCTTGGTCTATAGATATGGGGAGTTGCCAGACCTTAAGGGGGCTGAGGGAGCAGAGGCTGCAGAAGGAAGCGTGGAGGTAAGTGCCGAAGTGCCCGTGGGGAAGGGGAGCATGGGGACCTTGATCTCTGTCCCCACTGAGGGGAAGAACTGCTCTTCCAGGGTGTCAGCAGCCTAGAGCTGCTTGTGTTTTAGTAGCATTTCCTCTCTTTTCCTGTCTTCCCTCTACTCCTCAGCTTTCCCTGCAGGCCCTTTTGCTGATCTTTCTCTCTCTCTGGACCTGACAGCTCAAGTAATTGGTATTTCTACACAGCATCATACATCACTGCTAGATACACCTTCAATGACCTAAACTCTTTGACATCTCTTTGAAGACCTGTGTAAAATGAATCACTGCACTTAGTGTCTAGTAAATAAGTCTGCGCCTTTTATCACTGCCAGAATGGTAGTGTTAATCTGTTATTCCAGGTTAACAGTTAGGACACGCTGATTGTTGTGCAGTCTCATTTCTCTGCCATTATTCTTTTTCATTAAATATATATGGTATTATAAGTCTGGTGGTGTGAGAAGGCACAAACAGAGGCAAAGAGGCCAGCAAGTCAGACCCCTAACATCACTGAGAAACATTCCTATGATGTCTGCTAAGAGATTACGTGCTCGCCAAGCGGGGCTGTGGTAGAGATGGATCAGAGGAGATACACATGGCAAAGCTGGATTCCTCCATTCACTTCCTACAACTGAAGTTTTATTTCTTTTATCCTACTTAAATATACTATCGGTTATCAAATTGAATCTACAGGGGGAATTATCTTCTCTGTAGTTTATCTTTTTCATTTACTTTGCCAAACAAAATGTTCCTTGGTACCAGTTTGTTCAACAGATGCAGTTGCATGGCAGTTTTAAATAGAGCTTAGCAGTCCACAGCTGAGGTAATATCACATTTGAGCTGTTTTCTGTTTCCATTCGATAATTGTTTATCTTTGACTTTTAAAGTCTGTCAGATGTACACATGACTATTGTGAAATCTATTGTGAAGACTGACACACAGAGCTGATAGTCCTGTTTTGAGATCCCTACTTTAACCTTAGCTGGAGTGTGTTACATTGCAGTGTGTTATATTGACTTGTCAGGAAACAATCAAGACCTTTGGCTTTAATGGACACATGGAAGTAGGAAAGTGCAAAAAAAAAAAGTCCTTTCTCATAGCGAAACATCAGATCCAGTAATAAGTAAGACCAAACCAGTGTGGCCAAGCAATGGATGAAAGGGCTCCACTTGTTCCCAAATGCAAACCCTACACTTCCTGAGGTTTGATCAAGTACTCTCTAGTTTCCCTTGGTATCAGGACTATGGATTGAGACATCATGGCACTGTGCTTGTGAAACTAAAGGAAAAGCTCTAGCAATATCACATAAAGCTTTCATGATTTCTGTTTTAGACTGTTGAATATCAGATTTAGGATATGCTTAAGGTTTCTGCAGAAAGTAATTCAAGTGTTCCATATAGGAATTTGAACCTGGCATAATTGTCTATAGAAGTCAGAGATGTGCACATTCTTGGTAACAGGTAACTCCTCTGAAGTCTCTGTTAACTGACTGCAGCACATGTTTTTACTTGCTGGCTGTCAAACTGGAACTATTTTTCTTTTTTTTTTTCTACTTCAGCGAAGAAAAGAGTGAGGGTAAACATAATAGATTTTCAAACATATAAAACATTATTGAAAGAAGAAGAGGTGATTCTCCCTAAGCACACTATAAGACAAGAAGCAACAGTTTTAAATTGTGATGAGGAAGTTCAAGGTAGGGTAAAAGGGAAAGATTAATAATATTGGAGCATGGGAAGAGATTACCAGAGGTGGCTGTGGTGCCTTTGTCACTGAGGGTTTCCAAGAAGATGATGGTCTGTCAGAAAAGATTTACGTAATAGTCTGTTCTGCCTTGGGAGGGAAGATGTAGGCCAGCAGCTTTCAGATGAACATCTGCTGTGACTGTAGCAATGTCAACATGGCTCCCCATTTTAAGGCCTGAAGACAAAATACTTCAGAGGAGAGTCAGTGTTGCCACATGGACGGGCACTGAAACCCCTGGTAGCTCCCATCATTACCGCAGCATCACTGAGCTGCTCACCCAGACCACCTCCTGGATTCCCCGACGCCAGTGAAATCACAGTTCTGTACCATGTCCTAATCTGGCGTGGTCTTATCCGGGGTGGCTGACACGCACGCTAGGACATGATGTTTGCAAAAATACTACCAATTCTGTGAGCACAATTAGTAATTGCTGAAGGCAGCTATGGTCTCCACCACATAGCAGCAGTAGCCTGTAGAATTTCACAATTTATCTCATACCGGAATCACCCTCACCTGGAAAAATTTTCTAATCCTAAATATAAGTGCAAATAATAAGGTCAGAATCTCTTAAGAAGTTATAAGAAACTATAATTCTTCTGTGGGTTTTCCCTAAAGACTGAGAAAGTAAATGGTAACTAATTATACACATCATATTTCTTTGTGCTTATTTGGATCAGTTTTCATATCTGCAGCTAAAATTGTTTTTTATTGATTTTTTTTCATTAAAAATGAAGTTATATGTGACAGGTTTTAAATCAAGAGATAATGATTTAATGTCCCGTTTTAAGGAAATAAAATGGGAAGTAGTAAGTCCTGACATCTCACAATATCTGGTAAAATTGATTAAACATGGACCAGCATTTTCAGAAGTGATTACAGACTCTAAGCACATCATTAGGGAAATCATGCCTAGCATTTTATGAATATCATGCTGCTTCTTCATGTCTAAGGTTGGGTATTTAAAAGTGAGACATATACAAATACCAGTTACTTAGGAGTCGTGTCATGACCCACAAACCTCGGGGGAGCAAGCACAATTGATCTGCAAATCCATATCTCATTTTCAAGGAATGATCCTATAGAAATCCAGTTAAACCTACTATCTGGCAAAACCTACTGTTCCTTTAGAAATAGCACGTACTGGTACCACTGATCGAATTACAGGACAGAAATTTCTCCAGATCAATTATTCATGATCAGTAAAATGTCTTCCAACTGTTTCAAAATACATCTGAAGACAGAGCGGGTGAAAAGGGAAACAGCACCAAGGGGATTGTTAATTTTTTCATATACAGGAAAAATAGAGATGGCTGAACTAAACAGACACTAAAATACAATTGAATGATAAAACATTCTGAATTTTCAATTCTTGTCCACAATTAACTCATCCAAAACAACTAATCGTCCCACATTTGTAACTGTAATAACTTCATTAAAACTGTACTTTTGAATAAAATTACAATTGCAAAGGGTATTTATATAAAGGACAACTTTTGCCCAGTTCTACTGTAGCTTATATTTTGGTCGCCACAATAATGCCCTAGTCAGGCACAATAACATATACCATGGTGAATAGATAACCAATTATATAATTAAGGTATTTAGCTACTCTGAAAGTATCTTTTGTTTCTAAAAGCATCAATGTTGAGCAGGCCATGTTACAGCTAAACTCTCTGCTTTGGAAATCATTCACATCATCTGCTGTATGCTTGACTTTTCACCAGCGTGGTGTTGTTTCTCACGCAATTATTAATAGTTCAATTAAGAGGTAAGCATTTTGGAAGTATGTAAAACGGAAGCATTCCCTATTATTGAAAACTGATCTTATCGCCTACCTGGACTTCATTTCTTCCTTGTAACAGTATCTATGTGTTTGCTCATCCTACAGGCAAACCTTCACAGAATGGATGTCACGTGATTTATCTCCTCGTTCTAAAATGGGAGTAATCACTGCCTACTTCAAAATACAGACGAAGTCTGCGTTTGAGTCTGTGCACTCGTGGAATGGCTATCCTGTTATCTGCTGGATTAGGAGAAAGCCCTGGCTTTGCAAGTACTCTGTGTATTTGATCTGGGTCAGTAGGGTCAGGGCATGCGGTGATGATCTGAATGGTTTTATGCTATTTGTTGTAGAATCATAGAATCATTTAGGTTGGAAAAGACTTTTAAGATCATTGAGTGCAACTGTATGCTCACATTTCTTGCTATAAAAGGTCCATATAGGCAAAACTATAAGGCCATGGGAATGCCAGTTTATGCAGCGAATACCATTCCCTGTTAAGTTTCATGCGTGGCATTTTAAAAAGCAATAGGTTATAATTAGGTGTGTGAACATGAGACACAATAGAAAAGATAAAAGACTGAGTATTAGGTAACAGAACTGGAACACTTAGTAAGTTTGCTTTTTTGAGGATACGTACGACATACCGTCCACAAGACACACAGATTTTTAACTTCAGCTGTGCACAGTTCATCCCTTTGATTCCCTGCTAAATAGCTCTGATGTCACCATAAGATATTTTGGGGCTTTAAGTTAGTAAAGATGATCTTGTTTTGAAAGAGGTTAAAAACAACAGAAAAAGGCAGGCCCTTCGGAATCACAGAACTTCCTTTGCAAAAATATCCATGTCAATACTCATCTTGCTTTTGATTTCTGTTCAGATAATGACATCTCTTCCTCCTACATTTCCCTGACGTTTCAGATGAACTGACAATCTCCTTTCCATCCTAAACTACAGCAAGGTGTTCTATGTCTTGTTAAACAGACAACTTATTCAACACCAGAGATAGTTATATTTTATTAAGAGCTGTAGTAAATGTTATACAATATGCACAGACACAAAATCCTTATACACACTCTTAAATATTTTCTTAAGTATTTTTGGAAACTTCTGGGAGAAGATTTGATATATAGATGTAGATATAAACCATTTTGCTTGCTTGCCACTCTATAAACTATGCATTCAGAATATTTTCAGACTAGCCCCTAAATATAATTTTTAATTATCAGACTAGATTCATAAATGAAAAAAATAGATCTGGAAACATTTGTCTTTGGCTTAAAGCATACTTAGGTAACAGCTTGTGTAAAGAAAAAAGGTAGTGTGGTAATTGCACCGCAGGTAAAGCAACATGCATAATACATTTAGATCTTACTGAATCCAATTACTGAAAAATCCTTCTTACTTTTAGAAACAATAGTTTAGCTGAAAATTCAAAATTTCAAAATGTGGCTATTCCTTTGACATATTTAACCTGAGCTGCCCACATCAAATAAGCAATTACTTTTCTAGATAGAATTTCCTTTGATTAATATTCTCTGGCCTTTTTCGTTAGAATCTTTCAAGTATTTTTAATTAAACAAAAAATCCTAGGTATATGCTTGGCAAATTAAGGTCCTAGTGGTTTGTTTAATTTAGCCTGAGACTAGTTGTTCAGGACAAATAAAAATAGTACAGATTATTAAAACACAGGAGAGACATGAGGGAAAACAACTGGCTAAAGGACGTACGCAGCGTTTCTGAACTTTAACAACAAATATTTTGTTGATAAGGACCTGTCGCGAATGAGCGGTTGGGTCTCTTAAATAATCACTGCCACAGATATTTGTAAATAGTGATTTTAATAGAAATTTATAAAAGGGTGATTTAACAGCGTTCAATGACAAGGTTCACTGTTATTTATTAAATGAATGGAATATATGCAGAGAGAGAGAGAGAGAAAAGGGAATACAAGGTGGGGGGGTGGGTAAAGGAAGCCCTCTCGCTGAGTCACAAGATTCGGAATGGACCACCCTTGCTTTCTAAACTCCTTCTCAGAGAGGAGCCTGCGGCTGGATCCAATCCTACTCTTAGACTCGGTCAACAGTTTATGTCTAAGGATTATATGTATTTAGCAGCAATTTAGGTTTATTCACAATAAGGAGAGAATCACAAGAATTTAGTAGTAACTTATCATTGGTTACTCTAGCATCTGCAAAGTGATTAAATAAAGCTTACTACAGTATTTGTATAATACACACACACAATATCACCTAATAGGCCTAATAAAAGAATACCTCTTAAAATCCCTCCCGAGTTTGATATGCGCAGATAATGATACCCATCAAAAATTCTGCTCGAGTTCAGTGAAATGCTCACTTCAATGATTGCCTCAACGGGTGAAGGGTTGAACCTCAAGGAGCGAAGGGCACTGGAGATCAGCCCAGGTCCTGTTGCCAGGCCTCCGTATGCAAACTGAAGAGTTCGCAGCTCTGAGAGGCATCCCGCTCCAAGGGAGATACTGGCACAGCCTGCTGTGGTCCAGAAGAGCTCAAAGGGTCTCCCGTGGTACCGCTGTTTATAGGGTTGTGAGGTGATTGACTTTAGGCATCAGTAAATTTCCATTCTGGCCACAGCTGCGGTCAGTTATTGCTGAGTTCTCATTAATCTCAGCAAGGCAGGTACGATCCTCCCGTACCGATCCGCCCAAGTTACGATCCACAGTGAGATGTTCCCAGGCTGTCCAGGGGTAACTAATTATGCTGGGTGGGATCAAGGCATTCTTGTTCCCCAGATCAACCATGCAAGAGTGCCTGGTACAAGCAAGGGGCGCCTGGTCGCCAGACTCATTGCTCAGAGGCCAAGCCTTGGCAGGGGTCCCTGTGGTCGTAAGGTGGTCAAGAGGAAGCTGGGGGGGGGGGATACACCACCACAGAACCCATGTTTAGTTATATTTTATTACTCTACGGATACACAAGGAATAACTGCGCTCTAGAAAAAAATTCTGCTGCTTCTTAAAACTGTCTTCTGCCTGTGCAAAGTCCGAATAATAAGAATCCCTGACTGATCTGTGCCTGTACACAGGTAATTGTAGGCACAACGTGGTAGGATGTAGAAAAGGAGTCAGCCTACACTGAACTGAGAAATTAGGTCCTAGGCTCATTCCAGGTTTCACCAGTGCAATTGGAGAACAGTTTTTTATTCTCATGCAGACCCTATTGCAATATAATGTGAGGAATTGATCTGTTCTTCTCCTCTCTAATGGAGGCAAAATTGGAAAATTATGTTCAGGTATTTCCTAGGAAGTGAAGGGAGTCAAGAAAGAGCTATTTAATTGTAAACAACTAGATAGAGAACAGATCTGACAAAGTGGGGCAAGATCATCTTTCCCAACATGGCTGCTAAGGTAATAAGGAGCGCCTTAAACAAGGTCTGTGGGAGATGGAGACCAAAGCCTGAAAAGAAATGGAGCAATGGGGGCCAAGAGGAAATTTCTGTAGGGAAACAGATCCAGAGGTTACAGTAAAATGGCTGGAGTCAATGGACGTGTTTAAGCAAGGGAAATTGCTTCAGGCATTGGGATAAAATTCTTCACAGTGTGAGTGGTTTCGCATTGGAACAGAGCCCAGAGAGGCTTTGAAATCTCCAGCCTTTGAAATACTGAAAACTTGGCTGGACAAGGACCTGAGTTAACTGGATCAAGCTTGAAAATGGATCTAACTTCAAAATTGGCTCTGTCCTGGGTTGGGGAGATTGGAGCAGATGTCCTCTGGATGTTCATTCCAACTTAAATTTGTCTATGATTCTGTGATACGCATCTGAAATTGCTGCATTGAAACTGGGGGATGCGTCTACATGTTTTGAAGAACTTTGAGTACAAGGGCTGTCTATCGACAAAGCCAGTCACTGCTTGAACTATACAGAAATGAAAGCTGAAGAGGAAGGAAGCAGCTCAGAGCTAGGCTGAGATACGATATTGGTGGTAACATGGCAATTTTTTAGTGAGAAACTATACCTTAAGCACCAGAGATGCTGCATTAAGATCCCTAAAATCCAATTGACTTCACTGATGACGGAAAGCTCACACAATGTCTCACAATGGTGGGATAAATGAAGACAATCAGAACAGTGGAATAAAATCCTCATAAACATTCACACCAACACTCCTTAAAAAAAAAAAGTGCCATATGTCTTAAACAAAACATGCTGTATATCTCTAAAGTTGCACATTACTTACTTTAAAGTTACAAGTTATTTTAAGAGAAAATATGTATCAAAATCATTTTTGTCCATGACAGAAATGTCTGTTCTCTCCAAGAATTAATGGAAGCAGCTGAGAAGGAAGGACAGCTGTGAGAAAGACTGAGTAGAGGTGCAGAAAATACAGCCATAATCTGGACCTTGCACTTTGGGGTGTATAGTTGGAACTTGTGTCCACCAGATGAGAAACAAGATATTTCTATAAATAGAAAAAGAAAGTTTTTGAAAGCATTTTTACTGACTTACCTCTACGTCTCCTCATGCCAGTGCCAAGGACATAAACAGGGTAGCTGAGCTCAAATGCATATCGCTTTTTAAAATCCCGCCTTAAGATGAGGGGTAGAAAGATGAAGGAGTAGGAGAGGGCATAAGACATGTAATAAAGGTAGTACATCTAATAAACATTGTCGAGCACACCTAAAGCTTTTTCTTACTTTGCATCATCCTGTATTAAGGCTTCTGAATCTTACAAAGAAAGTGGTCAAGGCAAGTAGAGTTCCTCTGTGGCAGGTGATAGGGTTCATGTTCTTTCTTTCTCTATATTGCTACCTCTGGGTTATTCATCAGAGCTTAACTTTGGTAAATACATCCCCGATACTATTCTTGCCCATGGCCAAAACAACTTTCCTATTAAAGATGGAATAATTTGTTTGGTCGGTCATGTAATTTCAGCAAATGCAATTAACATAAGCAATAATTTTTCTAGTCTGAGCATTGGGAAAGCCCAGCTCCCATAAAAAATAATCAAATTTGTATAATTGTAAGTGCCATTGATACAAGCTGGTTTTACTTTGTTTGTTTTGTTACTTTCTTTACAATATTTGGATTAATGATATTGTGGAAAATTACCACCCATACCATTTAAACTCAAAGCATCTACAAATCCTGATGGTGCTCATAGATTCCATTTTATTTGCTATTTGTGCACCAACTAAACAAAAAACTACATAAAATAGAAAGTGATTATGGTTCTGTTAGAACCACGTACTTCCCCACTGCTGCTCTTTTGATAAATTCTATTTCCCACTCTTTCTATTGGATCAAGCGTTTATAATGTCTAAAGGCTTTTTCATTAACTAGGCTCTCAGCCTGATGGATTCCCCAAGATGTGGTCACTGCATTCAGCTTGGAGAGAATTTTGGAAAGCTGGAGGTATGTATTATTTTTTTGTTTCTTAAGATGTCTGTATGCATTTGCTTGTATTCAAATGTTGAATCAGAGTGACTTTCAATCAGCTCTTAGCTTTGTATTTGTTGCTGAGAGAGGAGAGAATACAAACCAGTTCAATTTGTCACCTCAGAGCAAATGTTAAATCCATGTACAACTTTACTGTTTCACCTATCTAATGCTTTTTCATCCCACCAAAAGATAAAACTTCTGGGCAGAAGTGAGTAATGCTTAAGCTGAGATTTTCAACTAGGAGCCTAAATCTTATGAAATCTCAGAAGACTTTGATATGTTTGACTTTTGACAACTCCAGAATTAAACAGTAATATAAAGGAAATGCTTTCAAGTAAAGATGATGTTTTCAGATACAACACAACATGGAGATAAGTTGCATTTTTGCGTTCATCTGCCAGGCTCCCACCCAGCAGTTAGAAAGAACATTGAGTTCACATAGATGCCGCCAAGGAATAGGTGTAATTGAGAATCTGCTCCCATATTAATTTCCTGATTTATATAATGAAAAGGCTGGAAATAACCAGAATCACCACCTTTCTGATCAAAGACTTCAAAAAGAAGGGCTGCGCCCAGAAGCCAATACTCAGATGTACCTCAGTGACTCTGATGTTTCACTGATGGCTTGAGGTGCTGGCAGAGTCAATAAAATTCTTAAACATATTGACCTATAGAAGGTCTCAATGCTTTGAATTGCATTTCAGCAGTCCAGCAGAATTCATATTGCTTCATTTCAATCCTTTCAGATTTTTAGATATCTGATCTTTTTTGAAAGAGTGATTTGAAATTATTTATCACCAGGCTTTGAGCTTCTTTGAGAGTTCTAGATCTGCAAACTATCTTTTTTATTTTCCCTACCAATGAGTCTGTTCCAGGTTAGTGTAATATTAGTACAAGTCGGTTGAGGATTCATTAAAGAAAAGGAGATTCAGAACACTCATCTGTCACAGGCGTCACGTTTCCAAATGGAAACAGGCTGGGGACATGTCTGCTTGTGTGGCAAGTCTGCCTGTACTGAAGCAATGCCACTTGTGCCTGAACAGCTACTTCTCTTCGACCTTCAGATTAGATTAAGAATAGATAGGACCTAACTGAACTTTTCCCAAAAGTTCATTTCTGTCAAGTCATTCATTAATATAAAAGTGATGACCTTACTTCACCAGAGCCTCAACCATGGAGTTATAAAAACTTCTACTGCTAAAGCAGAAACATTTATCACCCATCCAAGTTTCTGCCTATGACTTCGTGTACTTTCAACAAGATCTGATAAAACAAGGACAGGAAACATTACCTCTAGGAAAGCTCAGAAGAAGGGCATGTTAATTTTATCTATTTACAAGACAATTCTTAGCACTTCCTAATGTGGATGTGGCTAACAATTTCATACTTCTTCAAGATACAGATGATTCTTTTACACTTACATTTCCACTCATGGTCTTTTTTCTATGGTTATATTACTACTGCAACTCAATAATGTACTTAGTTACTAAAAACCATTCTAAAAGAAATATAAATACAGACAAGAAAAAAGGATTTCTCTGTCTAATGAACAGTAAGATCCCAGTAGGCTTTCTAGACATAGAATAGTTCTGTATGTCAGTATAGCCAAAATTTACTTGACTTGTATCAAGTACTTAGACCTAAATTTTCCATGCATTCCTTTCTAAAATGCTCAAGAATTGCAAAAGAGTCAAGAAAAAAAATCCTAGAATTCTGTGTTTTTCAGTTTATTTCTTTAAACAGTGGGATGTGTAGAAAATTTTTACATTTTTGTGTGGTACCCAGATGGATTGATAACCATGGTGAGGAGAGGGAGGACAACGAAGCCAGAAAGATAACGAACTGAGAGATTAAGTTGTATAAGGCTTCAGAGGGACTGCTTCTCAAAATAGGCTTTTAGTGAAAGCCTAACCTTTCAAAATTTTATGTTCATGAAGAAAAAAGAAAAAAAAAGAAAAAAGTTACCAACATCTAATTAGGAAGGATATAACCTGATTTTTGTGAAGAACAAAATGGAATAATGTCACAAGGGAAAGAACCTACAGAGGTGTATTTTAAAGAGTTTCTTTCAGAAACATTAAGAAGGAAAGAAGTTAAAATTAGAGCCAAATAAAATGTCATAGTGATACTAACAGGCCAGGCAGAGTTAAAAAAAAAGTTAGGAAGGCGTGTACACCCATCTTAGGCACTGATTTCCAGGACCAGGTTTTATTTACTGGTACATCCTCCCTCACCATTGCATAAAAGTGACTTTCTGTAAAGAAGTATGACAAAGAGTATCTTCACTGATGCCAATATCTTGCCCAGATCTTCTCACTAGCATCAGCAAGAGTGAAATAAGCAAAATGGAAGTAATTTCTCTCCAAATCAATTTCTTTCTCTGATCTTAAACATTTTAACATTGACAAAGGCAAATGGCTAAGTTAAATGAAGTTTGCAGAGGGATAAGTAATGATGTCAGCCTGTATTTTTTTCGTTTTTTTAGAAAAAAAATAAAACTTTTTTTTTTCCCCCCAAATATCTTTGTGCAGATGGTTTTTTTTCTTAAAGAGCTCCACTTAACCATACTTCTATAATAAGCATTTAGGAATGAAAAGCAACACTCTGGAATTTCCATCAGACTAACATTCTGATATTCTCAACTGGCATTAAACTTTTCTCTCTTATAGGGTCTCTTATTACGTGATTGCTCTTCGGATTTGTGTCTGTTTCTCCTGATGTTCCAGCTGAGCCTGGAGACAGGGCCAACTGCTCTTCTGGCTTTTTACCAAGACAGAGGACCTCACCACAATCTAGAATCAAGTTGACACTTGTCACAGGCTCTTCTCAAGGGGTTGTCTCCACAGAAAATATTTGCTTCCTACATCTTTTTTCCAACTTTCAGTGAATGTACCAGGAAATTAACAGATGGAACAAATGCATCACCTAATTATAGTATTAATATTATGCAAGCACATAAGAACCGGCCATGGTGTGCATGGTGATAAGGCTGAGGAAACACAGTCTTCAGCAAAGAGCGAGCAGGATATGTCTTCAGACATTACTTATCATAATCCGAAGATATGATTGTTTAAAATGCATATAATGTGAAAGATAGCATAGTATCATAGCTACATACATAGAAATATAGAATGCTTTGGGATGGAAGGGACCTTTAAAAGTCAGCTAGTCCATCCCCCAGATGGAGGACAGAGGGCTCATAGGTCAGATATACCGATTCATCTGTAGTGGATTACTTAAAATAAATCGTTTTTTGTGAGTATTCAGTGGGGTTCCTGAGGCACATCAGCCTCACAGAGGTTATAGCATTTGAATGTGGAAATTTGATGCAGGGCCATTACAAAGGCACAGGAGCCCACATACATCGATCAAAGCATGAAGCATGGGGTCTTCAGACTCCATCGTGAATGTGTTTGTGCATATAGGGAGCTTGAATTTCAGTCCACACATATGCATAACTTTTTGCTTGCCACTGAGTGTTGGAAAGGAAAAATTGAAAAAGCAATTAAACGAGAGACTTTCCTTAAATTTACTAAAATTCAGCATCAAACATCCTATATTCCAGCTCCCCTGCTTTCAAGAACAGAATGACCACGTGTGTAGTATTAGGAAGAAATGTAGATGCTTTAGGAGTGTATGTAGCTGTGTATGCTATCCACAAGTTAACAAAGCTCCCAGCTATACCTTCTATTTGCCACATGCTTGGTGCTATGGAGGAGTAACTGGACGCCTGTTTAGCCACTCTTTGGACGGGTTCCCCTGCCAGCTACTCTAATTGTCATTTATTGCCCAGTGCTTTTTAATACGCTGCTCAGGACCAAGGCATTAACACATTGCATCTGTTGGCCAATAATTGCAAGGGATGCCAAGTGCCAAGTCTGAGCTCAACTGCATCTTTTGCTAAAGTACAGAGCCCAGCTTTGCTGGAAGCTGATTTATTGTCACTGGGCAAGGATACAGATCACGCAATTCTCTCCACAATCTGGGCCATCTCATCTTGGGTAACCACACAAGCCATGAGAAAGGGAGATGTGCTTGAACAATACACCTCTAACTGCCAGTATCCCAAGGCTTGTAATACTACACCCACTTCTTTTCATTGCATGCTTTTTGCCTTTACTGACTAATATCAGAAAGAATGTAATTTACCCCCTCTTCATCATACACTTCAATGTACTGAACTTCTGATAATGGACCAAATCTGCTTCCCTCCATTCTGTCACCAGTGGGGCTGTAACCCAGAACATCTGACCCATGCTGAATCTGTTGAATGGAAAGCTTGAGTAAGGATATAAAAGTCACCATATGGGATATGTTGTGATAAGGAAATCATTGTGAGTACATGAAATTTAAAATAACCTGGAGGGTTATAATCTGGTTATTTTCCTCAGTAAATGCTTGAAGCAAAGTTAATTGGCCTGTCTAAATAATTTGACAATACAATTTTGTAGTGCTCAGAAATGTACAGGCAAACATTTACTAAAGAAATTATATTTACCAATAGATGCTTCATATTTACTGGTGCATGCAGAAATCCTCAGGAAAGCGCATCAGCTCTTAATCTTTGATGTTCTAACAAGAACTTTTCCTGCAAAAACTAATCCAAACATTATATTCCAAAGGAGAGACAAAAGGTGGCATAAACAGCGTGGAGGAAGTTAGAACTAGAAAATAACACCAGAATCACTAAGTCCCTGCTTCCAAAATCTAGGCAGTGAGGTAGAGGCAGCAGGCACAGGAGTTGATAAGCACCCTGTAGAGTCACACTCTCACTGCTTATGATCAGACTTGGCCCAAGTATTCTGGGACAAGTTTTTATTTTCTTACAATACTGCATGTTCTGGACAACCAAAAATGATTGCAAAATTGATACACTAGGTCCCAAGTCCTCTGACATCCTAGAGGAATGTTATCATTTACAAAATACTGAAATGGACCATTTTTATTTCTGTTTACATTGCATTTCTCCAGAAAGAATATTTATCAGATGCACACCAGATAATTTGGTTGGCCTGGCTGGCCAGATAGAGCCAGTTCATTTGTAATTAAAAGATCCATTAAACTCTTAAGCAGTTTTTAATCTTTTTACTTGTCTTAGAAATACTTTTTCAATAAACTACTTAAAAGTAGGAATGGATATAATATCCATCTGGATATAATATCTATGTGAGCTCTAAAATAATAGATTGTACTAAAATACAACAAAACAAGGTGATACTCTACAGCATTTTGCCATCACTATTTTTATTGGTTTCTGATACCTTGGATGCTAATTCTGTATTCTTCTCATGATTACATCTGTGTTTGTGGATCTACAACCGAAATATTCTGCTGTGAGAATTGCAGTGATTTATCTTTCCTTCTTCTGTGACATGATGAGGAAGAGAAGAGAGTCTTACAATTTTTCTTCAGAAAACAATTTTACTTGGGCCTCTAACAATCAGTTAAAGTTGTCTTTTATGTTCTAATTTACATTTCACCTTTAACAATGGAAGCTTACAAGTGAGTTTGTTTTGCATAAGCATACAGATAGCTTAAAGAGACTTGTGTAAAACACAGTAAAGACTCTTCAGTTAGGGAATGGCCTCTATCTTATTAATGCTTTATGTTGCATTCTGCCTGCATGCAAAAAAATGTACTTGCTGCCTACTCATTGTAATAGCCACTTAAGCTCAAAAGAAACAAATTAAAAACGTAAAAAGCGGTACTTTTTAGAGCCTTCGGAATTATTTTCATGAGGTGCACGGTGACTCATTGATCTATGTTTTATAGCACTGGGTAGCCCAATATATGTATTTTTAATGATTTGGAAAGTGCTCATAAACTAGTATCCCTATCCTGTAATAGTTCATGACCGCATGTAAAAGGAAGCAGAATCCATTATTTCAAAGGGAGTGTAAGAGAGAAACTTGCTTAGACGTATCTGTATCAGCACTGCCAGTTAAGTCAGAAACTTTTTATTCTGATTTCAAGCTGGTTATATTATTGTGTAAGATATGTTTTTTAGATTCCTGACACTCAGACACCCACAAGAGAATTTAATTCACATAGTACCAAAATTGTTTGGATGTCTTGGGCACATGCAACCAGCTGAAGTTTAATGAGTTACATATATCAGGTGAGCTGCGATAATTGTCCAGGAGCAGATGAAAGCTGAGTCACTTATCACAGGATACAAAACTTCATGCCTACACAGTTAATGTGTCTCGAACGATGAGAGAGAATTTAAGCTTCAGTAACTTGACCATTTATCTGAGTCCAGTCTGTAAGTGTAGGTTTTTTGCATTAGGGCCTGTCCTGCAGTTCTTTCTACAGGATAGTCATCACTGGGGGGGTTAGCACTAATACAATACAGGAACAGGGATAAGAGCTATTTTCCCAAATATGGATGGAGAGATCTAGGCTTTTCATACCTGTCTCTGGCTAAGCTCAGTGGCTGAGCCCCTGTGGGGTGCTATCAATAATTAAGGCTATATAATGCTCCTTTGTGCTGTTTATTTACCAGTTAGACAAATTGTATCTCTTTTATCAGTTGTTATCGATTATCAGGAAATAAGTATTTCTTCCTATTTTTAATGAAGAATAAATAACAAGTTATCTGTGCATTCTAGGGATGAAACTTCGCTACTTTACTAACAGTCTGTTGTTCTGAAGCACAGAGTAAGCTAAAAAAAGCTTGCCCAAAATACCATATATCTGGTTATTTATCTCCTGTGAAGTAGTCTGTATATCTGACCTCATTAACGTGGCATACTAGCCTTTCTCAATATTTCATTGCATGTTTCTTCACATTACCCCTATGATCAGGCTCATGATATTGAACAATTTCTTAATGGAGAACTGAGATAGAGGATACATCTACGTGGTTTATTCTTGGAAAGGTATGAACTTGCTCCACCTGCACTAAAGCCCACTAAATCCAGTATGAGTTAACAAGGCACTAAGGCCAGGCTTAGTGTTGCTAAAGCAGAAACAGCTTACTCATGTCTGCTGGTAGTACAAGTAGATCAAAGCTCAAGTTTACTTGCACTGTAATGAATAGAAACGCTTCAAATCCTAAATTCTCAAGGGGCGTGCAGGCTTTACATCAAGTACTGCAAACCCTAATTTGTAGTACCTGCTACAGAGAGGAATCTACTTCTAAATTAGATATTTTGACCTCGGTTTGCAGTGCCCTGACAAAATTTAGCTGCTAAGGATTGCAGAGCCAGTGATTCATCTAAGTCAACCAGGCTGAGGTCTAAGCTGCCCCTGAAATGGTAAACTCTGGATGTGAGGGGATATTGTGACCAGAGGAGAGCATTATGAGACCTCACTTTTTCCCCCAGTGCTCCATGAACAAAAGGTTAAAACTTTCAGAGAGGAAGCTACAGGAATTTACTTTTGTCTGATCTGGAAAGCAGTCATTTATAACCATACACCTTGGATCAGTTGGATTATAAATCCATAATGCACATATACTGTTACAAGAATGGCTTTCCAAAGCTTTAGGTTAAAAACCTGAAACAACCCTTCTCAGCTGCATCAATATTAGATTTCCCTTCCCCAGGTTCTGCTAAGAACAATGCTTTATCCACAGCGTTACAGATACACAGCTTGCACTTTCTCTCCTACGCACGTCAGACTTTACAGTCACTTTTTTCCAACCTATGTTACTGTATTTCTGCCTCCTAATTTGCCCACAGGGAGAGTCAGGGACCTATAGAATGACTCAAGCTAGTGGATTACAAATCACAAAGGGAAGAAAAGGGTGGAAAAATGACACCTCTGTCCTTGTTTTTCCACCTCCAACTCACTTTGGGTCCCGAGGCAAAGGAGCAGATGCTCTTCACTGACTCACTCCTTCCCCTTGCCAAACAGCTGGAATGAAGGAGAAGCAAATTACATCTCTCCTCAGATGACAGGGAAAGGAAGAGGAAAACTGTTCCATGACTTCTCTTGACTCATTATGGACTGTAAATCACAAATTCTGTCTCCCAGACCAGCATTAGATAATGGTTTAGTCCTAACAAACTCCTCTACTCTGTAGTTTATACCAGTTCCATAATTTTCCACAAGGAGTCAAAGCATCCAGACATTAAAATCATTTTATGGTTTCATAGAGAAGCAGCTTGCAGACATTTCCAGAGGAACAGGAAAAATAAAATCTATTTCCCAGATATTTCTGAAGGTATTTGAAGGAGGCGTTAATGCATCCTTGGTTGATATACTGGGTCACAGTATGAAATAGCAAATTAATTCTGTATCAGAAAATACTTCCGCTTAGATTAATTCTTTTTCATGTAATGTTTACCAAGAAGGATTAAGACCTTTGGAAATATTTGTACTTTGTTTAGACATAGCAGATCATTAGGTACTTCATTAGTCAACACTGAGCAGGGGGGCTGCAAGAAATATCGTATTGTTACCTAGAGATAATACAGTGGAAAAACAAATAAAATTTCTTGAGATTCTTTTGTAATAATTTATACATTTTCCCACTTAGTTTGCATAATTTTATCTTTTGCCTCCTCCATTCCTCAGATGTTAAGATAATAAATAAAAATAATAGTGTCCTCTGTAAGCCCAACAAGGTTTCACATATCTTTTTTTCTCAAAATCAATTAAGAGAAGACAGCAAAATTGGGTCTTTTTTGTGTCACTCAAGGACAGCCAATGAAAGATTATTTATTATTGGATTAAAACACAGGAAAGTTCAGCCCTGTTGTCTTAGGTAAAAGCAAGTAACGCTTTGAAGTTTAAATCCAAACAGACAAATGTTTAAAATCCAAACAGACAAATGGCTGAACACATTTACAGACAGAGAAGTGGAATGCAGAGGCACTTCAAGGTTAAAGAGAGGTCTAAAATAACCTCCAGTACAGCACACTCCAAGGTTCCCATGCTTTCTACCTCCACTGATTGCCCAGGACCTTCCACACCAGAGTCCCTTGCCCAGAATGTGCTGCAGTGTGTTAGAGACCAGGGGGCTGTTACTGGAAATCCTCGCTGGCTACATTTGACCTGTAGATACTATGGTGATGAGAGAACTACAAGAATATATCCATAATATAGCACAGAACAGGAAAAAAGGGAGACATAAGTCAAACAAACCATTCTTAGAGACCCTGTAGCAACCATTAAAAGCACCTGTCTCTCCAGTTTTGGACAGGATCTCATCATTTGTGGAATGAAAAAATCTAAATTTCCATGAAGAGCAGATTTATTTCCCCCCCTCAGAAATAATTCATCCAAATACTACTGTAGTAAAAGAAAGACTTCACTAAAAATAATTCCAGAGGGACTTCTTTGATCAGCTACCTAAATGAACTGCGCGTTGAGCATAACTCCCTCCCAGCCTGCCTACAGTTGTCTTCCTTACAGACCTCTAATAAGCAGCTTAATACTTTGCAACTTCTGTCTCCTTTGTGTCCCAGCTGCCTCCAGAACCTATCCAGATCTTTAGCATTATATTGTCATGGATCATTTTTAACAGTGTAGTTCGTAGTCCTGGCTTTCCCTGCTATATAAATGGAATACTGTCTTCAATGCATCTAGTGATAGAGTTGAGTTTTCTTTATTCTTATGCCTTACCTGCCTCAAAATGAAGAACTGCCTGGTTTCAGATGTTTCTCTACATTCCCTCCATTCTCTGTGTTTAATTTTTTGCGAAGAACTGCCCCTGTTTCCTAAGCAGAAGGTCTACCTTTAACTCTACATCCATCTTCTAAAGTTTCAGCACCATCTTTCTAAAGAATACAGCTGTTATTCGTAAAGGATAACTAGTATAAAAAGTGAATATTCTGCTATTGCTACCATAAATCCGGCTCCATGGAGATTGCGCTAAGACCAGTTTGGCTCCCTTGGCTTTAATCCTTTAACGCCTCGTTTTCTCCATCTTTAAGCAGGACGCAGGAAGGGCAATAACTAGGGGTCCAGAAATAAAGTAATAGGGCTACTTCTAAACCATATCACTACTGTGTAATATGTTGTGCCTGAGTGCTGAATAGAGAATTTTTCTTTCATGAATAATGATAATACCTAGCTCTTACACAATGTTTTGCACCAGTAGAGTTCAAAGTGGTTTATAAAAAAGCAAATAGCAACTGAGGCTAACTCAGATAGCTTGCTTAAAGGAAAGAAGTTTACCTTAAAATATAACAGTAAGATATAAATTAGAATTATGCTACTGAATTTTCACTTTTCCAGGCTCCTAGAAGTTATATATGAGCGTGACGAGCATTTTATGAAAGCTCCAACAGCCAGCTTTCTGTGGCTAAAAAGGGCACTGCTAGCAGAGGAAAATATTTACAAGTACACTTCTTACAAGTCATTTCTGGAATTTGCCCCTCCATCCTTGAAATTTCTTCTCCCTCTATCCCAGGGGCAGAATCTCTTCAAGTCACTTGTTTTCCTTTTTTTTAACCCACAGATGTAAATTGCCATCTCTTTGTTGTATATGCACAAAAATAACAGAAAGAAAAAAGCAATTATTATTGCTCTTCAACTATATTGTTTAGTTCTATCAAGTGTTCTGAGTTGAAGTATGCATGAAAGGCTTTATATAAAACAAATTTGCACACAGTGACACAAACCTTCCCTGAAGGAGTAATTGCCATGCATAAATCAACAGAAACATATCCAAGGTGCAGAGAAACTCAACTAGACTGCTAAGTATCTTCTTTTTAAATTGAAGTAGGATCCGATAGGTTTTCCTGTGGTCTTTGGCTCATTATCCGGTTATCCAAACAGAAGCATAATACCAGCTCACTTGCCAAGTACAGTCTGAAAGCACTCAAGGCTACCCTGCTTCTCAGCTGTCTTTGCACGAATTAAAATCCATGCTGTCATGGAATCAGATGCTATAAAGCAGAAATGATTAAAACTGACAAGTACAAGGGCCTAGTGTTTTTCAGATACAAATCAAACTGATCAAGTTGAGCAACACAGTATTTCCTACCCAGTGCTTCAAAGGCTGCCAGAGCAACGGGGTGGCCAAGTTGGAACAATACTTCCAGCATCCTCCATGCTGAGGATGTGACAGGTCTGCTCTAACTCAGCAGCCAGTCTGGCTTTTCACTGTATTAACAGAGGGCAGAAGTGATACCACAACACTGGCACCATTATAGCCATCACCTGCAGGTTATGACCTTCATATTCAGTGTTGATCGCTGCAGAAGGCACATACTAGTGAACAACTGTGAGGGTAATCTAGGATGTTCAGGTAGGGTTTTACAAAGATTCAATTTCTTGGCACTGCTTATAGAGTGCTTCCTACTCTGTTTTGGGATCCCACTGTCACTAGCAGGTGCCCAGTCTTCCTTCTTGTGTTCTGGGCATGACCTAACCTATAATTCCAAAGTACAATCCAGTGTTTATACACCAAAGTTAATTCATTCTATATTTTTTGTGGTAATCCATTGCAGTGACTTTTCATAATCAAAAGATATTTCACCCTCTCCTCCAACAGCAATAAACACCTTCACCTTCAGTGGAATGCTTTTAAACTTCAGGGTGCAAGCACACCTAATGTGTTACACTGCAATATAAAAAATGGGTGCACCTTCAAAGTGCTGCATTCCTTAACAGCTTCAGTCAAAACAATATTTAGTTTCATGAACTTATCTTACAGGACCTACCTCCTGAAACAGGCTTCATAAGCATATTTGAGATGGCTAGATGCACCTGGTGGTTACACTTTTTATTCAATCAGCAAAGATTAATAACTGAGCCTCAGGGAGTAAATTGCTTATTTTACAGTATCTTTTCTTGAACATATGGCTCATGTAATGGCAGTGATCTATTTTCTCATGCACCAAATTTACTTTTTTGACTTCAACAACCACAAAACCACTTAATCAAAGGAAGTTTAACCCAGAGACCAGGCTATAAGTCAGGAATAAGAGAAAGTAAGTTTTATTGTACTTAAAAGAAAAGGCAGGTTTAATACAGTTATCTGTGTGTCTGGGGAGATTAATGGAGTTTTGCTTGATATTAATTAACTATCATGCAGAAAATTTTCTTTTGCCATAAGTGTGTCAACTATGTGTGTCAGCCAAGTGTATTCTGCAAAGGGAGAGGGTATGTCAGACTAATTTGAAATTTGTCATTTTTAATCTTAAACCCTGCACCGTCGACTCTTATACAAATGGGTTTCTTGTGCACCTTGAGGATTGTCACTCAACAGTGGTCTCTCTGGATAACCCCCTTCACTGTACCTTTTTGGCATGACAGTCCACACAAATGTCTACACGCCCTTCAGTACAGTTAGGGTGAAAGCTTTGTATCTAAATTCAGACAAGAAATGGTTCCACCTTTGAAAGTGCCCATGGTTTCCACAAGTCATTTCACACATGTGGATGCTGAAGTCAGCCATGGATTTATCTTGTATTTACATATCACTAGCTTATACGTACTTTACGCATACTGTCTTATATGAGCAATAGAGCACATCTGCCTGGAGGAAATTCAAGGCACAAAAGCATACATACTTTCCCTCTGTGGCAACCAGATCCCGACTGGGAGAACTGCCATGAATACTTTGCCAGAAAGGGACTGTAATTAGAACCAAGACTGATACACCCAGAATTAACTTGTTAAAAAAAAAAAAATAGAAAAGAAACAGCAGCAATATGAAGAGACTAACTTCTGCTTTTCTAAGTAAAAAGGATGTCTCAAGGAGCTAGCTGTGCTACGGGGAGTCTGTGCAAGAGTAATCGGGGATTTATCAAAGCTTTTAGCTTTAACTTTTAAAGAGAAGATAAAGGCAGACAAGAGAAAAAACACTGATGAGCTGATGAACATGATGGTAGGACCAGAATGGAAGAAAAAGAAGAATTAATGGACAGCTATGGCAGCCTAGAGAAGTAACCTCTACAAGTAATCACGAACTCTGGGAGCTCGATTGTCATCAGATTCAGGTGAAGGGGTGGATATTGCAGAGCAGCCTTTGGGGAGAAAAACAAAAAGTGTAAAGACGAAACAAAAGCATGTCATTGTGAAAATGACATTCAGACTTGGGGTAAGGTCAAGGGACAGAGCGGACCCCAGGTCTCCTCTGTTTCAGTAAGTCACGACCCTCTCCTGTCTAGTGGCATACCAGGAGGCACCGGGATGTAGGAGAGACAGCTATGAAAGCGATAGTAATATAAGTGCACCCAAATCTTGCTAGCATGTCCTGTTCATCTTGTTCTGCTTTTATCATCTGTCAGTGGTTTCCCCACCCATTTCTCTTCTCTAGCCTGTGGCTGCACAGTCTATGTCATTTAACGAACACACAAATACTTCAGAAACAAAAAACAAATAGGAAGACTAGTTACCAGATGCCTCTGCACCATAAAGGTCTCTCTACTCCATTAATTTGCCAGTCTCAGGATTTTGCATACATTAATTAATACACATATTATACTCTCCAGTTCCTACCTGGGCTTCATGACAGCCTTGTAGACTCTTGCAGCCCTACCCACAAATTAAAGCGATTCCACTCAGCCTGTAAGAAACAGCGTGGGTCCAGCAGTTTGTTATACATGCTTTTAAAGCGAAGGGTGAGAGGCTGTCAGGATGAACTGAGGAAGAATAGTCCTTTTGCTTTACTTGTGCTTTTTTCTTGAAATGAGTAGAGAGGAATGTTCAGGATAGATCCATCAGAAATTGGGATCAACAGGAGTTAAATAAGGTTAAATTCCAAGATTATGGATCTTGACCAGCTTTTCCAACAAGGAATCCTCTTTCATTTTCAGTGTTTAAAAGTAGGCTAGTCTTCATCGTAAGACATGAGACAGCTTTATCATGAAGCACTGCCTAGCTAATCACCATAGAATCCTGCTTGTTAGCAGAATGTCAAGTTCAAATCCACATGAAAAATCAGGAATTTTACCCATACACAGCTTAATTAATATAAAAGTTGTTGAGAATAAAATGAATTTTCATTATTAGCAAACTTGGGCATCTTCCAAGGAAGGAAAGAAAATTAAACTTTAGCAAAATAAGTAGAAGTGTACTGGTTTTATTATAGAGCACAGATCACTACAGAAATACTTCTCCTTTTGATGACTCTCTCTGATCTACACATCTTTGGTGTCATGATTAAATTATTGGACTGTAACACAACTTTCCCCCTCCCATTCATTTACGTCGCTCTTTTCAGTTGTAAAATACTTTTCATCTTTTCAAATAGCCTATTTGAAGTGTTTGTGTGCAGCTATTCTGTGAGTTACTGTTTGAGACAGGAAATAGCTGAAGAAAATATTTTCTTTGAAAAACACAGAAACACACAAGGGAAATCAGACTCTTCACAAATAATGATTTAATAAAAATTATGTATTTTGGCCATAACTTCTAGAAATAGATTGTGTCTCCATTTTCTGTACTGTACAGGCTAAACATATTATCACACCTAATTATTAGTTAATAACCATTCACTGAGTAACCCCGGTGTCAATTTTTCTACATACTTGCAGAGACTGCCAAACCTGTTATTCAATCCATTCACATCCTGCAGTATTACGAGATCATGATCACCCAGTTTTCCTCCCATTTACTTCTAGTTTTATCCTAAGTGAATATTTTTAGTCTAATCAGTATCCAATAAATCAAAGCAGTAATTCCATCTCTCATCAGCTCAGGTAAGCCTTCACTTTCAGCATTTAACTGTGCACATCAGAAGAACCACCTATATTTAATATAAGTTTGGGAATGTTTGCCATATGAGGACAGAATATGCTGAGAAACTTTTTTAAAAATGCATGCGGCATTCAACATTAAAAGCACAGAACAACACAGTGTATGTCACTAAATGTTAAAAAAAAAAGGTATAGAAAAGGACACTCTCCTACATGGCCATTTACCAAAAAGTTCATTTATAAGCCGTCAGAGAGAGTAATGACATTCAGTGGGAAGGAGGAACAGACACAGCATAAGTCTCCATCGTCGTAGGACATGCTGAGCAGGTGTTAAGTCCAAAGGTATTACAATTGTTCTGTTAATTAGGTAAGTTATAAATAGTCCCAAGGTTTCACTGAAGGGAGAGTTGGTAAGGCAAATTAGACTGGGAGTTTAGGTCATGTAATATTTTGGTGCTTTGAGGCTTTTAAATTCAAGTGGAAGAGTGTTTTTGATCTGTGCATCGTTGCTGAGAATTGTATTTCTCCTCTGAACAATATAACCAAGATAAAAATATGTTCATTTTTTAAATTTATAGATTTTGATCTATAAACCCTTGTGAATATTTTAATGAAAATTGAAATATTTTGGCTGAAAAAATCTTTTTGTTCAAAAGCCGTTCTGATGGAAATGTATTTGAAGGCTTTTTTTGACTGGCACGCATCGCAGAGAGATTTGAGATAACCACCATAGAGACGGAAACTCTCAAAACCCAGGAGTACGTTGTTAATATCAAAGTTTCATCAACCAATTTAATTAATTGCTGAAGCCAAGTGAAGTAAAACACCGTGCAAAACCAACCTAACTTGTGAAAAGTCATTCACATAGGTGGATTGCCATGCAAGATTGAATCAGAAGGGTGCATTGGCAGCCAGCCAGCTGAGGTAGCCCCTGTGCTGTGGGCAAATGAAATCAGTACAGCTGGCAACCAGACAGGGCTTGGAATTCATTAACAAAATGCGAACTTTGTGCTCTCAAAGACTGCATTGCTCACCACCTGGAGAGAGCATATGAAGGAGAGCTGAAAGCACGCTGAGACCATAACCACTTCTCCCTACCTGCAAGAGAACAAAATTTAGTTCTTTCTTCCCCGAGAAGTCTACCTACTTCTGTCAGGTCACTCAAAGCTAGACTCTAATTACAGAGCTGCTGCTACTAGTAGTGTTAGTAGTTTAAATAATGCCTGAAATTCACTGAGACACAGATTTTAAGGGTACAGTGATATACTTGCCATATACGCAAGAGAAGATGCAGACCTAAGTTAAAGAATGAACTATCTAGCATTGTAAAACTTTGAATGCAGCCAAATTATTATCAAAAATGAAAAAAAAAATCATTGTTTGGAAGCTGTTTTGTAGGGCTTTGAGCATGGCTAGATTCAGAAAGTGCTGAAAAATATCACAGAACTGGACTCATGGGGGGCTGCTGACCACATCCAACTGCGGAATCAAATACAACAGGGTGATTTAGAGATCTGCATCTCTCCGTCTCTCCTCTCTGCACTTTGGCATCTAAAGGTTTATGCCAAAAAACTGCAGAGATTGAAGAACATTTGTTTCCATTGTCTTGCAGCTGTTTGGACTCAAAAGGTTATATAAGCAATTAGACCTTATGATATTTATACAAAATTAAATGACTCAAAGTTTTAGTATTCCCTTCTCCAGATTGTCATTTTTCCATCAGCAGCTCCTTACAGCGCAATTAAGTTGGTGGCAGCTCCGACTGGAGGGATCATGAGATGAACAGTAGTGTTAGTTCTGCGAGAAATCTCAAGGGTTTGTGCTGAGCTGGTGGAATTAGTACAACAAATTACAAGCAATGGCTGTAAATGATCCAAGGAATCCCAGCCTGGAGCATGTAACTGCCTGTGAATTTGCTGAGTGTTTCTGCCTATGGAGACCCTTTAGAGAGTACAAGGCACCACCAGGCTGAGGAGCTGTGGGCTGTAGTCCACATTTCGGCACTGACTTGCTGCATGGCCTCAGGTGAGTCTGTCCACTTTTCTGTGCCTAAGTTTCAGCCTTCATCTTGTCAAATTAGTAAATTATTAAAGAAAGGCTCTTCTCTCCCCTCCCCAATATAAATCACTGAAGTCCTTTCTTGCATGTGACCCTTATTACACATTACATAAATATTCATAATAACTGTTTCCCGTTCACTGGTTAGCTTCCTACTCAATAAACTTGTTTTAATGTTGATTTTTTTCTTAGTCTGTTTAAAGACCAAGATAATGACGGTATAAACAGAAGCACTTTCAGAGCAGAAAGATGTGGTGCTATTCTCCAAACACTTTCCATTTTCCCTTTCATTAACCTTCTGTTGTACAAAACTGCTGCTAAGTCATTTTGTGTGATTTACTGGTGAGACAGAAATGCACCCTTTTCTAATCACTTGGAAAGAGATGATATCCATATTTTTGGAAAGAAGTGCTAATATCCAGACAAGTATGCTATATGCCCAAGTATCTTTCAGTGTTAGGCCATGTTTGTGCAGGAACATTTGCTCCAGAAATTTAACCCTGGCAGAAGGACCAGGCCAGAGATATTCCCATCAGCCTTGCTGGGATGCCAAAACTGAACCCGTGGTCAATGCTGTGGTAGCCAGCTATGAGAGTCCTCAGTCTCCTGCATGAGTTCAGTGTGTTAACTACCTACAAGTCCATTTTTTCTAGTTTCAAGTAACACGGTTACCAAGTGAGCCCATGTTGGAGCTGGTGAAGATTGCTGTTGGTAGACCTGTAGCAACTGCCATGGGCTGGATGGAAACACAATGAGCCCAAACATCATTGAAAAGCTCAGGGTAGTTTGGATATAAGCCCTGGCCATCAGGTTCTGATCTCGAACTTCTTGTTATGGTCTGTCTTTTAGAAAGCCCAGATCTTCCAAATTAAAAACTCTAGTGGGCATCAAGCCTCGCTGCCTTTAGCAATGGATCCGGCAGCACACGGACATCTAACTGCAGTGTTTGGACCATGGCATCATGTCTTTGAAAATCACTTGAAGAGCTATGCTCCAACTCCACTGCAGCTGCTTATACCCACAACCTTTTATACTTCAAGAACATGCAAGAATGTAGAAAAAAGACAAGGTCTGATTTGATTCTGGGGATGTCTGGATTAAAGCTCTGTGAGTTCCTCTTATCTCCCTCACACAAAAGTAGCACAGCCTCTGCAGGTTGGAAAAATCAGAATGATACTCCCATTTGTGGACTTCTTGAAGTATTTGAGTAAATTCCTGAGATCTCATTTCATTTCAAATGTGCTGGTGAATATACTATTCATACCACCAAACTTGCTTTTGCAAGTAACCTTTTGTCCATCTCATGGGTTTTAAATTTTTAATCAAATCACCTGATACAAAGCTACAGCTTAAAGATGACAGAAGGTGAGGTTGGTTCAATCTTTCAACACAAATGAAGATCAAATCTGCACTTGCAACACAAACCCAAAGCCCACCCAGATATTCTGAGCCACTCCATATTTCTTATCAACTTCAACAGGAGTTTCAGGATTTAGCTGTTCCTCATCACTTCTTTCAAAATAAACTTGTAGGTGCAAGGCTTTGAGCCACGTTAGTCAAATCCTTATTAAAAAGGTAGGAAAAAGCTTAACGTGCATGGCTCTGTACTACACAGGTTATTAGGATAAGGCAATAGGAGACAAACTGTAGAAGCCGTTAAAACCGTTTACATCCAACTACAGTAATTCACATCACACAATTGATGACATGAAATGGTTTTGCCTTCCTAAATGATGAATTTAAAAAAAAAAATTATCAGATTTAACTATACAAGAACTACACATCTCTTAGATAATGATGAAAGACAGAACAGAACATTTTAAAATTTCTGTATATCCAAGACAGAAAAAGAATAAGAACTGAGATCTGAAATAAGCAAGTTACAACATGAGACTAAATCCTGGAGAAGTTTAAAAAAATAGTAAGTTTCAAATAAAATATTAGAAAATATTCCTAATTCTGATATCTCTCAGATTGGAAAACTTTCCCAAGAAAAATAGTACAGTCTTTGTTCTGTTAGCAGGATGGACAAAGTTAACTATCTAATGCAGACCTCTGACAGACTATAAGAGATTAGAGGTGAAAAACTATTACTTTAAGTTCAAATTTTCAATAGCCTGAAAATTGAAGGTTCATCTGTTTGTTTTGTACTGGAGTCCCTATCTGCAAGTCCAAAAGAGCTGAGAAGGATTTAATGGTCTATTTGAACATAAGCATGTCATTAGAAGCAAAATTATCCATTTAGAACATGTAAGCAGAGGGTGATAAGGGCCTAAACCATGCACAAGAACTTCAGGTGCATTTTTAAAGCTCCATTATGAAACTGGCTTTCAGCACTTTGTCATTTCCCCGTTCCAACTTTAAATATGCCCTTCTAGAATATTAAAGATGTATTTATTTTGGGCTAAGCATATTAGCTTGAGATACTCATGGATTTGCTGGGCAAATCATCATAGCTCACTGGATACCACTTCTATGAACCACATTATGATGGTGCAGGGCTCTCCCCAAGACCATTTTCCCCATACAACTGTTTCTTCATTTTGTGTAATAGTTCAATATTCCTTTAGTCCAACTTCCCCTTATCAAGTGTATTTATTAAAGCATCAAGATCTTTATAACTACCTTTATTGGCAAGAGGAAATTTTTTGTTCTAGTTAAGCCAGTATAAAACTAATTATCCAGTGCAATTATATAAAATTTTCATTTTATGTTCATCAGTGTTTAGTTCCTTTTATAAAGTTCCCAGTAAGCTAATAATCTTGTGTGTTCTTTCTTCTCTAGAAGAAAGGAACAACCATCCTTCTTGGGGTTACTTTTAAATCCTAATACTGAAAGCCCATATTTTCACACAGGCTACTGCTTTATTGGTCTGTTCAGTGGCAACTCTTTATCAAGCCCTACTGGCACTGAAAACATCAGCAAAACTTGCTTTAAAGGAACCTCCAGAGTGCTGAGCAATCAGACCCTCTGCCAGTAAACCTGACACACCTCCCACCGGGGTTCATGCTCTCTCTTGCTCTTCCTCAGCTATGCATGGACCTACAGCCAAAATTGTCATGCATTTTTATCAAGCTCAAAGCAGCCTCAGGGCTTAGGCTGATTGAAATCAAACATTGGCTGGTGTCTGCTTTGGCAGAGGAGCTTCTCCAGACTTCATCCTTAGAGTCAAGGTCACTTCTCTGCCCTGAGAGACACTGTTACTCCTCCAAAAAGGACAACAAAAACTGTGGAGGGAGTCTGGTACATGGACAACTCTGTAGCTTAGAAGCCAGTGGGCTTGGCTTATGGGCCTTAAGATGGCCCTGTCCAAGTTTTATCACTATGAAGCAGAATAAATCCCACATATTTGCTTTCTTACCTAGTATTTTATATTTTAGTGAGATAAAGCCACGCACACAGTGCTTGATAGTGCGGGCTTCACAACTGACTATTAGGCTAACAATATCCACAAACATTTTGCATACAGACTGTTAAATCAAGATAACTTTTCTTTGGGGTGGATGGTTCCTTTACCCAGTTATCATTCATCATCTGCATCGGAAACACATTGCTGTGAACTGCTGTTCTGTTCACACCCAGAGCAGCAAGGGGCAGCACGTCCCCTCTGCTCAAGGCTGGTGAGCAATGAGAATGGGAATTTGCAACAGGGCTTCACTGCCTGAATGGAGGGGGGTTTTGTCAGCTCAGTGCTGTACAATTCCTTATATTTGAGTTGAGGCTTCGACAGCCACAGTCAATAAGACATTTTTAGAGAGCTTGTAGATAATTAGATTAATGAGTTGACTCTCCTCAAACACATGATTTGCAGTAAGCCTTTCTGCTCATTTCTTTATTGACAGGCACAGTAGTGATATCTATTACACTTCACTCAACCATCAGGTAATACAAACATATTCTTGCAGTCGGACGCAGTCAGAAAGGCCAGGCACACTATCGCAGTAGTACATATATTTTCTGAGACAATTAGCAACCTCAAGCTGGTATTAATCAGGAAGAAATAGGACTCTAACAAAGGACCAAATTATCTCTTGCTGGAGTAGAGTTCTCTGAGGCATGATGTTCACGTAAGGATTGTTTTGTAGAGATTCATCTAACACTTTATCTTTCTATTGGTAATGAGATAAGGCAGTCAATCCTCAGGGTAAAAATCCTGGTTTCTCTGAAGAGCCACCTTGAGAAGCAAGAGAGTTAGAAACAGCAAGTGCCTTATGCAAAGCATCTTATTCACCTCATCCCAGCCCAGCAGCTGGAATTCAGGTTTTTAGCATGGAAACCTCTGTCAGTACCCGTTGGTGAGTCCCGAATAACAGCTAGCAGAAGCAAAGCAAATTAATAAACACACCTCGAGTAGAAGGTAGCAGAAGTAGCAGGCTGGTAGTTAAAGCCTCAGAAGAATGGAAGGAAAAAGGATGTAAATAGCAGAAGATGTAAGTACCCTGCACCTGTGAGCTACAGACACTAACAAATCTAGTCAGAAGACAACTTGTTTTTGACAATATCTGGTTTTGAGGCACTTGCTGTTTTAATGGTATTCAGTTAACTCGGGAACATGAGTTTAAATAATGCAATTCTGTTCCAGGAGTTTGAGGAGCCATGCACTCACATGAAGCATACAAAATATGTGTTTTAAAGGGAGCTGAAAAAACACTGATATTTTCTTCTTTAGGCTGAATGGAAAAATCTTACAACTTTAGCTAAGCAAGTCCTTTCTGGGACCTTACCATGACTGGTATGAGAAAAGCCATGCAGCAATGTAATTGGCCCAGAATTAGCCCCTGCCAAGGCAATTAACACCTGCAAGACAAAGGGACCCGGTCAGTCTCAGCAGACTGGGGACTATAAATGCAATAGAAAAATCAAAATTACTCAGTGAAGAGGTCTAAGCTGAACAGGTGCACAGGGGAAAGAGCTCATTAATAATAGCAGAAGGAACAACCACCAAAAAAAGCAGCAACTGACAGCAGTAGAAGTGTAGAAATCCAAGAACTTGACAAGAGAGTCAGACAAAGCACAAATCCCCAAAACAGAAAAAATGCTGCATAGCTGGCTATCAAAAACGTTAAGGAAAATACTAACTTCTTCCATCAGCTTTTGCAAAGCTGCAAGGCAAAAATCATCTGCTATAGTATGTTGTAAAGCAGCAGATAGAGCAATAGTTAGCTAAAATGTAGAGAGTGAGATTGGGGTTGGGGCACTTATTTTAGAGGAAACCAATCAAACGGAGATACTGCTCTGTAATGAATGTGATATTTTTGGTGAAAAGCAGCAAACTGTTCATACCAGTGATTATCAGTTGGAGAATAGAAGTGCATGACAGTTTTGGATGCTGGTGCCTCCACCAGGATGGTGCGAGATACCTCAGGCAATAGAAAGCAAACAGCCAGAGCATGGCAAGCGAGCTCTCACTAAAATGTGGGACCTAAATGCATATGGGGGGGATGTTTAGTAAACTACGTTGGCTGTTATGTGGATGAAAAGATTGGGTTTGTTAGAAAAGCACAGGAATATAACATCCCATACAAAGAGTAAGGATGGATTCCTAGAGCAGGCAGAGATCAGAGCTGAAAGGATCTGTGTGGTCCATGAACCATATACCCCTCGGCTCTCCTGCTGTGGTGTGTTACCTGGTCATAAGGAGAGGACCTAATCCTTTACATAGAGGCCCAGCAGTTCTGATAGAGATACAGAGGAACCCATCCTGCTGCCTACAAAGGCAAAACTTCTGAGTCAGAATTAAAATATTTAAATGCTACACATGTCTGAGGTTATAGATGGTATCCCCAAAAATAATTTTTAAAAAATATCAAATTTATAGTAGCTGTTTGAGCTACGCGTGGCACCACAGAGACACCAGAAAGAAGCACGGCAAGTAGTGTAACAGTAGGGAGGAGACAAATATGCCAGTAATGTAAGGTAGGGAAGAGCAGCTTTGGAAAAGGCCTGAGCATTAAGCTAAAGCAACAGTGGAAAACTCCTGACAGTTGTCAAAATGCTCCTAAAACAGCACTGCAGCATCTTACCATAGTTGATAAGATGAGAGGAAATGGCCTCAAGTTGCACCAGGGGAGGTTTAGATTGGATATTAGAAAAAATTTCTTCACCGAAAGGACAGTCAGGCATTGGAACAGGCTGCCCAGGGAAGTGGTTGAGTCCCCAGCCCTGGAGGTATTTAAAAGCCATGTAGATGTGGTGCTTAGGGACATGGTTTAGTGGTGGCCTTGGCAGTGCTGGGTTAACGGTTGGACTCAATGATCTTAAGGGTCTTTTCCAACCTAAATGATTCTATAAAGGGGACTGTACCTTCTTAAAGGATTGTGCCCCAAGCCAGATGAAGGATGGCTGACACCTCCTAGAGGGATTCTTGCTGGGAAACTGATTGGTGACAAATTGCACACTGTATTTAACAAGTGACTGCTAATCAGCTTAAGAGCTACCCAAAACTTTAGAAAGTCTTCAGTGCCAGAGAACTGACAGGATGAGAACACATCCCATGCTAGAAATGTTGTTCCTTGCCCTAGAAAGCATAGCTGGACTGTACCTCTGTGAAATAAGGCTTCCTCCAGATTTCCCATGTATAGTTTAAACTGATGTTTTAAATATATTACTCATTATTTACCCAGAACATTAAGACCTGTTGTGTTCCTAACAGTATACTCTCACAAAGAACAACACAGAATAATGCTGTGTAGGGTATTACCTATGTAACCAGGCTGAAGATCCTGAATCTACCCATGTACATCATTGCTAGCCCTCACATTCTCCTATTTATGTGCAAGATTTGCCCAATTCTCCACCAACCTGAGGCATAAATATGATTGAGTATAAATATATGGCAGAATACACAAGTCTTTAGGTATTTGGTATGTGTTGCCTCCTGCAAAAGTATTCATATCAGCACAGGAATTGCTGATAACCACTGTCCCCTGTGGGAGATGTGTCATCCTTTCCAAGAACACAGTGAGCTACCAGGGTAGCGCATGACCAGAAATACCTTATCTAGCTGCAATCCAGCAGGAGCTTAAGATACATGCATATCCTTACCAAAACAGACACATCTCTACTGCAAATCCCTGCTTTTGGGGGGGTTAAATATTTACAGACTTTGCTTAATCAGAAAATTGTAATGAGAACCTTAATGATACCAGGTGGTGAGGTATTTTTATTAGTACCAAGTCTAAATGAATATAAATCTAACAATTTGGTTCATTCTTGCTCCACAATTTGAAGATAGGCTCAGAGATAAGTTATGGGAAAAAGTTACACTTAGCATGTTAAGTCATCAGTGCAGTGGGTAGGTCTCCATCAGGAGCTCCTGCATCCAGAGCCAAAGCCCGCTTAATTTCTTTTTGCTGGGAAAATTACTACCCAAGATGTGTGTCGATTTGCTTGCATGCATTACCAGGTTAATATTGCTGAATTACAGAGTGAAAGAGACCCAAAAAAACCCCATTATGTCCTAGTAGATAAAAATCTGTAGGAAAAAATACAGTAAAAATTCTTCTCAATAGCTTTAGCAATAGGTGCTTGGAAAATTAAACCTGCATTTGTCAGTCAAAGACGACTGTGGCATGGGTGGAAGGAAGGGTGAAAAAAGTTTAAAACCGCTAAAATAAATCTATGATATGTATTTAGCAGCCTTGTTCTTCCAGTAAACCAGAAGACCTAACCTAACTTCCCCTGCAACCTGATCAAAAGGAAATCATTCCAACCTAAGGAACTTCTCTGAAACTTGTCCTTTGGACCATTTTACCTGTCAGAGCCAGAGTCCAGATTCTAAAGCCAGAGACTGTTTCCTCGTTGCAAGTTTAATCATCTACTTACATAGGTTAATGGATTTTGAACAAGAAAAAATACGATTATTTTTCTTTAGCCTGACTTCCCATTAACCTGAGATTTAATTAGAGCATATCTTTTAGAAAGACACACAGATGTGATGTATGGTCTTCAAATACTGATGATGTTACTACTACTTATAATTAACAATCAGAAAGGATTAGGAATAAATCTCTTCATTTCAGAAAGTGGTATCTTATTTCCAGTTTGATTATTTCTGTCTCAGACTTTCTACCACCAGGTCTTGTTCCAAGCTTTGATTTTTACTTTAGATATCCTGCCTTCAGTGCAATAACAGATTGTAGGACCTTTGGTCAGGGGTTGACTATCGACCCTGAACTCTTTTTTTATTTTTTTAAGCCTGTGACCACATAAATTTATCCCTCACAACACTGACATAAGTGCCAACGTGCAGTGTGCCAAATGCATGCTATCCCTGGTAGGAAAGATTTTCCTGCCAGCTTTCTGCATAGGTACATAACTGCAGCTGAGCTGGTGCTTAACCTGCTCTGGAATGCAAGAGCTGCACTATTATAGCGATTAGTACGCCATTGGTCATTAAAATTCATTAGTAAAGATAAATGTAGGTTATTTAGCCAGCTTTCCATGTAATTGATCCATAGTCTTTCTTGGATGTTTCCAGACTTATGCCTTGGTGGATTTAAAATTAAGTATATCATTTATAATGGATAATTCATGACAAATTAACATAGAGGAAATAAAAGCCATTCATACATAAACTGTTGGTAAAAACTCAGGAGGTATGGAAGCACCATTCAGGAAGCCAAAATTTAGAGCTCCTGCCAAAACTCATCTGATGCTATTCGCTGATCAAGAGGCAGAATCCTTGCAAGCAGAAGACATCTGCAGCCAGTCTGCACCAGGGAGCGCTGGGGGTGCAGGCAATGCCGCTCTTCGGGGGTCTTTGGTTTTGCAAAACCTTCCTTCTCCAGAGACATAGGAATGATCTATTTTAATAGCATCATTAAGGCTTTCACTGAATGTTAGACCTTACATAAGCAAGCTACAAAATTTGCTGCCACATGAATGTCTGTCTTTGAACAATTAATTTTGTTTTTATGAAGCAGCTTTCTCTTTAAAATATGCTGTTCTGGTCAACATGTGCAAAGTACTACTGATGTTAACTGGGAGGGTTAACCAGAGAAATGGAACATGCCATGTTCTATGAAATTTAACATACAAGCTAAAAATAAGTTAGAGATGCATAAGTTACAAACAGTGAATCTTTATAAAAGTAGCTGTGCTAACAGCAAGTAGAGAGGTTTCCTGAGTAGAATATCAAAGGCACAAAACTGACTGAGCTGGGGAAGCAAATGCTTCTTTCCAGGAAATCCAATCCCTATTTTGTGATTCATGTTAGCTGATAAATGTTCTCACCTTTAATAGTTATTTGCTTATGCAAATAGTTATTTGATTATGTGTTGGCAATAGCTTCCCCCCCTTAAACACAAGGTAAACAGCAGTTTAACTTGGAGAAATTATATAGTTTACGAGTCAAGGCAGTGTTTTTTATCATGCAGAAATATGGATTAATGTAAGTTTTAATAGGAATTAATAAGATACAGATTTAGCATAATAATACATATGTAAGGTTACTACAGATAACCATCATAGAAAGGACAGTGATAGATGAATTCCTGAAATAAATTAGTAGCAAATTGGATGGTCACCTAAGGATGGCAAATTCACTGCTGAATTGCAGTGGACTCTTTTTTTTTGGCTTCAAGATGTGCAAGGGCATCTTTTGAATGCCCTGAACATTGCTTTGAGTCTTTGGATACAGGACTAAAAACAACTTATTTACTTGGCTCTAACATGGCACAACAAATGAGCTCAGCTCCTTGCAAAACTCCTGGTCCCTGGTTGTTTAAGAGCTTGTACTAACGCGAAGCAAAGCTCTGGATTTGAGGACTGTTGTTGCCTAAACCCCTGGCCTTAAACTGCTTCATATCTTCAGAATATGGATTATTCAAAAGCACCCGTCTCTACTACCAGAAGTGGTACGTTGCTTGAAGTCCTACTTCAAAACCCTTTTGGGGTGCAGGTAAACTGGAGCCGAGTTTTGATTTCTTCATGAAAGGTTAAGCTGAACATCGCCATTACACTCCACGCTGCACTCCAAGAGAGAGCGTTAGAAGAGGCGTGCAGTTTCTTGATGCTCAGGAATACGACAAATTCCCCAAATACTTGTCTACAGTATTGCTTTGGTTTTCTTTTTGGGGGTAAGAAACCTGTCCTGTTTAGTAATCAAAAGGCCATATGACAGTAATGAATTTGGCCTAATGTTTCAGAAATAAAATATTCTACAGTGATTCTTCATGATCTTTAAGATCTTAAAGTTCTCCTCAGAATAAATATAACTAATCCCACACGTTCATCTTTATTCTGCTGAAAATTCCAAACTCTATTGAGTGAAAGTCCCTGAAATATTTTCTTTTGTGTCACGTGTGATGGAAGTAATCCTCACTGCTTTTTTTCCTGTATGTATTTTTATGTGAAGAAAACCTGTACATTTTAGGCTATTTCTAGAAAATTAGACTGGGGTTGCAAAGGAGCCCACCACTTTCCTAGCGCAGGTGTACTCTGACAAGCAGTCCACACTGCCCTGCCTTGTTTCCTGGGTTTGTATTCTCTTTCCATTTCAGACTTTGCCAAATATTTTAAAGGTCCAGGGTCTGATCTCTTGCTGCAGTCGCATTTTATAACACTGCTACACTTTACACAGTGCTCCGATTTTAATTTTGGCCAACAGCTAGAGACACAAAAAGAAGCCAGCTTAGCCATATCCTAAATGGCCTGCAGCTAGGTGCCAGGGAGTCATTACAGTACATCTATCTAACCAAGGACAGACAGATTCATTTGCAAATGAGTGACCCAAATTCAGACTGCATGGTTTGAAAAAAGTTTGCAGGATAATTTGTTAGCATCGTCTGCAGCTTTCCAGATGTTCTTAGCCTGGAACATACACAAAAGCGAAGATCCCAAATATATCAATAAAATGGTTTTGAGACATTTTTCTACTAGAAGGAACGAAGCCTGAAAAATTAAGGCTGTCCTCTAAAAGTAACTTAAATTAATGAATTACTTTGGATCAAGGCCAGGGGCAGAGGAAAAATATCACTGCAGTCCTTCCTGCTTATATCAAGGTGGGTCTCTAATCACTATTACACATAAAGAAAATTATAGGAGCTCTCCCATGGGAAGAGGGATACCTTCCTGGATGCCCAGCCAGTATCCCAGGGAAGACACCTGTAGCCCAGTCTCATACACCATGGTGATAACACATTGGCTCACAGGCTTCCATTCACAGCAGGACTTTGTTTAATAACACTGGTGGCTAATCATGCTGTCACTGCTGTCCTTCACCCATTTAATGAAAGGGCACTCCATGGATACCCACCCAGGGGATGCCACTCCAGCCGAGACACTGCTAATCTCTTATATGGGTAGCTAATGCTTGCAATATTTCATGTTTGTGCACAAAGCCACATTTCTGTGTATTTCACAGGTAATTTGCAATGCTAGATGGAACAATTTAATTTAGTCTTACATTTAAAACACAGCCTATGGAACAGACAAATGCAGGTAAGTAGCCTCTGGAGTTCACTGTAGTCTCGTGGCAAATCAATCTTCTCCTTCATTCACAGGTAACAAATCTCCTGACTTGCTAAGTTGTAAAACAATTAGCTGACATTAATTTGGACCTTACAGAAATGCGGTGGGTCATTATGATTGCTGTGGAGGAAACAGAAATATTTCCAGTTATTTCTTGTAGAGCATGCATGCTCAAGTGCAAGTTGCCTTTGGTCCTTTCTCTCCTGGGAAGGAACGTCTGGTTTGTAGTCCCAGGCTCAAGGTTTATAGCGCACAGCATACAGCTCTTTTCCATACTCCATGGCTTCCCTCATTAAAATAGAAATGAGTCACTATTGCAGGAATGAGGGACTGCATGTAACCATAAACTGTCTATGACAAACAACTACCTGACAAGTGAAGTACGGTCACTGAGCTTTAGAAGGAAAAACAGTCCTCCTTCCACATTACAGTCTCGTGAACTGGAACAAACAGAGTGGATGCAAACCATTTCTACTACATTCCTAGCTGTATTCGGAATAAATTGTCTATGCCCCATCAGGGCATGCTCCATCTATGTTCTGTCTATGCTCCATCTGCTTCAGGATGAGGCTGTTGGATTGCGCCCTTCCACAAGGGATAAAATAGCCCTTCATTGAGGAAGCCTCTGGGGCTCACCACAGCCATTCCCCAGCTCAAACTTTCAAAAAGATAAAGCCTTTGCCTTGAAAGATTGCCTGAATCTCCCTTTTCTACTTAGCAATAAAGATAAGACAGTCAAAATGAAGGCAGCCACTGCTTTCTGCCTGCACAAAAGCAAAATGCTCAGCACAAAGCATCTCAAGTCAGCTGCTGACTTTGTTCCTCTAGCTCAAACCTCTGCTGTGATCCCATTTCACTAAAATACAAAGTGACCCTGAAGCCAGCCACACTTAGGTAACCATAGAGTCATGACACACAGTCATTTAACAGTGAAAAGCCCTCAGTTGTCCAATAAAATAATAAGAAAAGGGAAAAAAAACCAGCCCATGAATAAAACAATCCACCAAACAAAGCAGGGAGTAACCCCATGTTTCACGTCCAAATTCTAAATCAGGATTCTCACTTAGCGCAAAACCTAAGGAAAAGAAAAGCATAATAATATGTATGATCAATAATTAACCTACTTGATTTTAAGTACATGAAATAAAGATTTATTTAATACCCAGCACTTAATAAAAATTTGGATGATCCTAACTAGAACTAGGCATTAAGGCTTAATGACTTAAAATATTCCAGACTTATAGCCTATATAAATACAGGGCTCATACAAGCTTCACAGCTTTTGAAGGCTGCAGTGTAATTTGGATTGCTGTGACGGTGTTAGAATGTCTTTAAGTTTACTCATCACATTCATTTGCCCTGTTCAAGCAGTTACTAGCTTGGCTACCAAGGCAGACACACTGAAACCCATCCTGGGGAAGTTCTGGAAGGGGCACTTCCACCACATTCTGCCATACTGAAGGCAAGTTTGACCATGGACAGCAGCTACATATATGAAAAGCAGGTACTTTTTTTTGAGGTTAATAGCTCTCAGTACCAGCAGGATCAAATCCATGCTGACACTTCAGGAAAAGGGTAGTGGAATTAGGTATTCTTAGAAAAGATGATCATATAGCAAGTATTATATTCAACGCTTGGGAAGGGATATGCATGAGACAACACAGTGAATGGGCTTCCAGCAAAAAAAAAAAAAAGCAGACATCAAAGTGATACCTCTGGAAGGGAGGCGAGTCAGAGGGGTGCTCTTTCAGGCTTTTGCTGTAAAATAACAGGGTGCTATTATGCTCAGTGCCAATAAATGCAATGGCTCTTCTTTAAGTTGATAGTATTGATGTAACTCTAAATAGTCTGAAATATGCATGTCATACTGGATGCATGGCAATATTTTCCTTTGGAGCACACCATGTGAAGGAGGAAGGCATTTTCACTGGACTCATTTAACCACAAAGAAATAGAATAAGAAGTGCCATCTATTCACTTCCTTCTAGGACACCACTTCTGTGGGGATGAACAGCCCTAAACATGAGAAATTATGTCTGTCGACTTAAGCAGCAAACAAACTTTGGTGATGGTAAGCATGGCCCTAAAAAGAATTGTTGCCTAAAAAGACAAACCCTCTTATATCAAATCGGGTTTACATTTCATTGGACAAAACCTGCAAGTCAATAACTTGTAATATTAAATTTCTAATGAGCATTCTGACATCTGGGTACTGTGATCTTGGAAAGGGTTAACTGGTGAGATTCTTTTGCTTTGGCAATTACACTGCTGCATATGAAGAGCTGAGGCTCAGACATTACAGAGCCATGGGGACCTCACAGTACCAAGATGGCAACTTGCTTCTGTAGCATCAAAGACCTTCGCTGTAACAAGCACTGAACAAAGGAAGAAGGGGAAAACAGCCCCTGCCTAGTGGAGTTTACAGGCAGGAGAGCAAAAGGAAAGATGAGAGCTACTTTTATCCCTCAAGCCGTTTCATGTCCTTCATTGGATGCTATCAGGAATAAAAAAAAAAAAATAGCCTTTATAGGTGATTAGAAGTGATTCAACACATGTGTACCCCAGACAACTATCCATCCCACTACCTGCGTTTGCTGTGTAGCGGGAAAGGGTGAAAGATTGTATCAGAGCTCAAGTATCAGTGTGATTAATTAAGATTTGTTGAAATGAAACAGTTTGACTGACCCACTTTTAGATTTCAGGGAAGTTTATCTCATGTAAAGAACCAATTTGAGTCTATGATGACTTGTTTTAGAGCATAAGCATGCCTGCCAACTCACCTTACCATGGACAAATTTATAGAAGATAATGCATAGTACAATGCTAGTATTCGCCAACTATATTTGGCCTCCATTGATTTCAGCAGTGATCAAAGGAAGTCCTATTTCTTAATGACCAATAGTGACATTAATTTCAGTATAAACTCTTCCTTATCAAGTGCACAGGCAGATGTCTGTATTTGTCCTAAACAGAGTCAGGGATTCACTTTGCAGTTGGAGGTTTAAAACCTCCTCTAGAGCAGTCTGAGTGGTCTGTTGACTATAGAGAAAGCCCAGAGCCACTAAGCCTCATTTAAGGACCCAATGTCAGGTGGAGCCTGCCTCAGAGCCCACTTATGTGAGCCAGTTCCAGCTTCTCTGAATAAAATCTGAGCTGCTCAGCTCTGTATCCAGCACTGGTGACAGCAAAAAAGAAACCACCATTGAACTGAAATACTAAGAGCCAGTGCTTTGCAGGAGACTCTCACTTTCTTAAATAATCACCTTTGGGAATCACTGTTTAATAATAGTGAGCAATCGCTGCACACAAAAGATACTGAGAGCCCATTTAAAAAAATGTCACACCTAAAAACTCAGCTTCTAGACATTTTTTCCTGTGTAGTAGCATTAGCTTACAAAACTTAGTGGGATCACTAATGTAAGCAGTTAGAAATGACCCAAAACATAAACACTCAATTTAGCCTGAAGAAAGACACAGTGTGTTTTATGAAAGCACATCACTGGACCATAAAATATCAGTTGTGATGCTACACCGAGGGCAGGGCGAGAAAGGTACACGTGAATCTTTCTCTACTTACCTGAACATTGTATGACTAGCTTCCCCCTTTGAACCTAACCTTTATTCCTTTAACACACTGAGAGGAGTAAATTATACCTCTTGCCCTCCTTTGAAACTACGGGAAAATTCAGTGTGATGGGGAACTGACAGAAAAAGCTTTTAGTCGAGTTCAGCTAACAAGATGTATTTTTGTCCCAGTCTCTCCTAGCAAAGCCATTGAAATTCAGGTCACAGGATTGTTTTAAATCGTATTGTGCCTGTTAGTTCTGGTGTTTAAACAAATTCTTCACTATCTTGATGTACCTCAGTGAATGTCAGCAATTTTACCAGCAAAGATTTAGCAGAGGAAAAGCAAGCTTACGGTCCTTAATGTATGATTTATTTCACTAGGTTCTGAGGATGTTACACCTCATGTACGATTCTGAACATTAATACTAATTACAGCAGTGACTCTAGTTATTTAGTGGATTATCTCAACATAACGAGGCAGTCTTTCTATGATTTACCTTATAAGCACCTTACTTCATTGCTGTGTTAACTACATTATAAATGCTTCTTACTGTATAGCCATTACTAGTGCCACTAAACTAAATAAACCATCCTGTCATGACTATAATTTTACAGGAAGATAGTAGTAGAAGCAATGTGAGTTTCCCCTCTTAATTTTAGCAAGGACAACATAATGGCAAAATATGTACTTACTTGCCTAACAGTTCTGTATAACTCCTTAGAAATGACTATAAGCATTAAATAGATACAGGATCAGAAAACTAGTTGACTTCTTCAGAATAATCATTCCATAAAAGTAAAGCTGGAGGAGATTAATAGTCTTGATTCATTATAAACCAGTACACTTCAAGTTAGACACCAGGCTTTATTTAACAGCTGATAGGAATACGCTTAAGAACACAAAACCTGGTGCTTCTCCATTTATTGAGAGTTAGGAAAAAAATACGAAGCTGAAAAAGTCCACTGGGTGATCAGCTCCAATCCTCCCTGCTGCAGAAACCTTCCACAAACTAAGGGCCATCAAGAAACAAGACCAATTCTCCTGCCCCGCCCCCCCCCATCCATAAAAAGAAGTTGTTCTACAGTTTCACTGCATTAAACCATGCAGTGTTTAAACTTCACAAATTCCCAGCACTCACAACTAATTTATTTCCATTTACCTTGGGAATTCCCAAATAGAATAGAGGCTGTTTTCACCTTTTCATGGAAAAGCATAAACCCACTTACTAGTCATGAGTTCCTGGAGCACCTCTTCTTGCACCACAGGCCAGTGCCCTCTCCTTTTCCTAAGTTTGCCAGCTCTTAAAATGTTGCTGCAGGAGGCTGGGTTTGTTTGTGATTGTGCTTGTTCTCCATTAGCCTGAACAGAATACTCAGATCAGCTGTGCTGTCTCTCATGGGATTAGTAGCACAGGAGTTTTCTTTTAGCATTAAAAAAGAGGGGACTCTAGCTGATGCTAAAAATAAATCGGTCAAAAATTAAAATGGATCTCTTTCCCATCAGAACGATTCACAGAAAGAGAATAGTTGCACTGACATTTTGGGGGAGGTTTCTCAGCCCAGGATAGAATTTATGGTCAAATTAGGAAGGAACAAGTCACCCACTTGCGAATAGCCCTGTTACTATGGGCATTTGCTTGACACGAGTGGCTTGGAAGCCTGGAAGGCGCAAGGGTGGAAATCGTCCTGTCCATATGCTGGCAGAGGGCTTTATACATTGAGCTGTTTAGAGAGATCATACGCTTTTTCCATTAAAATATTCCTAAATGTCTGAGTTTTATTAACATACGGAATTAAAACTATTTTCTAACCCATCACATGCTTGTGAAGTGGAATTCCTCTTTTCCAAACAAGCCTTGGAAATGTGATTTCTAGCCCTTTGTTTCATGAGATTATTTGTTTGAAGAGGCCAGCTCCAATCTTTTTCATGGTCACTGATACAGAGGATGTTTTAAGTTGCTTTATCCTTGTCGGACAACACTGCAGATATGAATTCTAGCACATTCACTCCATAGACAGGCTTACACCTCTTCGATTCGATAGAGTGACATTGCTGTAATGTTCTTTTCCCCTTCCTTTTTTACAGTGTTTTATCGGTTTCAGTAGGAACTTGCATCTGAATCTTGTATTGTGGCTTCAATCTGTTGGACTGGAAATGAAGATGAAATGCAGTTTTGTATACACAAATGCTCTGTTACGCTGATAAGAAATGATGTGCACAGAATACAGACTAATACACTAGTATTGTATATGCAGTCTCTCTGGTAAAGGAGATGGATAGTTATTCAACAGTCAGTTGAGTAACAATAAATCATCTGTAAACATCGCCCTAAATAAAGTGGGGACTCCTTTGTCCTAATGACCCTGATAGAAAGAACTGGATACAAAGCTCAAGGAGAATTTTGACAATAATATGACTCCCGGGAGCCTTCAGTGAGAGTCACCCACTCTGTGCGTCCAGCAAGGGGCAAGGGGCAAGGCTGTTGGGACTAAGAAATCAAACAGTCCCTTGTTTAGATCTCTTCCAGGAATGATGTAATAGGCATGTATCTTAATTAGCATCTCTTCACTCTTCATCATCTGCCTGGTGTCAGAAAGTCACTTTGAGAGAGTAATGCTAACTAGAATAGTGGCCAAATTGGCCTTAGCTATGGTTCTCATACCAAGGGTTCCCATGACGGCAGATTAGTGTCGTCTTTATTTCACAGACTGTTTCCATTCTGCTGCAGTGACCACACGTCAGAAAGCTGGAGGATAGAAATAAGCTTCTAACAGCAGCAGCATCACAGTGCTGGGAACGCAAAATAAGGAGAATTGGAACAAATTATTTTACAAAGATTTTGTATTTCACAGAATAATGCTAACAACATATTTTCATTAGACAGTGGTCTGAAGAAGAGCAACTTTATTAGCTGTGCTCTGCCTCCTCTTGAAGCAGGCACATCAGGATTCATGCTGTCTTAAATGGATGCTAAACTGATACCTGTGCCAGGCCGAGGAGGTTTGATGACAGGATAGACTAAGCTTTTTGTATCTCAGAAGGTGAATGTTTCAAAGTGAAACACTAGCTTGCTGTGAGTGTAACCGTGTTGGCAGGCTGCCTTCTGAAGGCATCATGGAGGAAGGGAGAATTTTCCTGAATCGTTGCCTCCAAACCACACTCTTAAATGTGCACTCAGCAGTCACTCATAGCATCTCGCAGATCAGATGTGTGTTGGCCCAAACTGTAATGTCAAAAATGTGAAGAGCAGGCATTTGCTTCTGCTCCAGCTGTGGATCAGGATAAGAATTCCCTTGAACTTGAGAGCAAAAGTGCATTTGGGCACTTCTCTTTGGCTATTACCCTTTCTCACTGCAACAGTAAGAACTGTAAAAGCCACTTCTTAAAAGTGCCCTGTGGCTTACGAGCGAGAGGTTTTGTGTATCGGACAACGGGAACCCGAGCCCTCCTGTCGGAGCTGGTTTTGATTCAGTTGGGCAGTTCTGTAATGTTATCTAGTCCCTTAAGAGTTGTATTCTGTGTTGTGGGTAAATGCTGCTTATAAGTGCATTAATTAGACTTGGAAGCTTATAAATATTGGTGCTTCTGTTAACCCCAAATACAAAAGCTCCCGCTCTGGGATAAGTGTCTGTGTAAGGGATTAAGCCGGGACAGGTTATTATACATATGTATTTAATTCTTAATATTCCAAGCTATTTTATTCCAGTGGTTTCCTGTTATTAATTTATGTTTAGCCCCAGTATGACTACTGCTACGCAGAGGTCTCAATTTCTCTGTTATTCATATGAAGTGCAAGCATTCCAGATGTTTCCATTCCTGAGTTTTTTCAATATGCAGATCTAAACATACATAGTGTTCGGGCTTGCTTAGGTCAGCGGCAGCAGGGGCTGGGGAGGGAGAGAGACTTTGTTTGCCTGCTCACAGAGCAGGGCTGCCACAGGTTGCATGCAGCTTGGGCAGCTATTTCCATTCTGCATGGTGGGTGCCTGGAGAGCAGCACTGCAGTGCTTAACCCAGTTGCAGTTTGTGATCCTGTGAGCTATTTCACTGGCGTCGATCTACATGAGCAGATCCCTTAGTCTCAGCTTATTTATTTCATTTACATCCAAGAGTGAAAATTAACCCGAGTGTGGAAATAACAGTTGCAAATATTAGGTCAAACTATTCCAGCCTATGAATTAAATCAGTGCCCCAAAGGAGGGGTGTCTGTTGTGTTTATCAAGCTGACTAATGCTGTGACTTCAGAAAAAGGCAGATTTCAAACAGGAACAAGAGAATACACAGCAAAACAACAGAGCAGACGGCTTTAAAGTCCCCTAACGCAGAGAGGACGGAAGAGGGAGAGGAGGGAGACAGACACCATCCAGAAGGTATCTGTAGATGTTAGCAAACGCTTCTCCTCCCATTCCCTTCATCAGTCGAGTAGCTGCTCTGGAGATGAAAAGAACAAAAAGGGACCTGAAGGAGCTCAGAGGATGTGGGGGTCATTAAAAAGCACAGTTATACCTGGGAACAAGAGGCCAAATAAAAGCAAACCGTATATGAACATTGGAATAAAAACCAGAGCCTCCTTGTGCCCAGCCCCATCTACTCCTGGAAATAAACTTGTTTCAGCCCATATGAATTGAGTCTTCATATCAAGTGTTAAAATCTAGTAGGTTGACAGAATAGCAGATGACAGCTGTAAAGCTGCCAGTGAAATTAAGAGCTTTTTTGGCAAACTAACAGAGAAACTCAGTCCAAAGGTTTAAGGTTTACGGAGCTGGTTGAATTGCGTTTCATGCTTGACATTCTGCAATACTCATGAACTGGTCGAATGCATCGCTGTGTTATTTTTATCAAGTCAAAGCACTGAGCGAGGATTTTCCATTTCATGCCCCATTCCTACCTTGCTCCACAGACTGCATAATGCGGGCCACCCCCAAATGCCTCTTGGTTTTCCCTTTGGAAAGTCTTCTCAGAAGCTGGCAGCAAAATAATAACGGGCAGATCTTTACTTCTGTAACTTCAGCATGCATCTATTGCAGCTCAGATGCCTTTAGTATAGTTACCTGGGTTCAAACAAGATTCAAATCTGGCCTGAATGATGATTTCTTGGCTATCTTCGCAAGTTTAAGGAAAAATCCTGTAGCACTCAGCCAACATGCCAGGCATCTGTAAAAGGACTCTCAGTTCAATTTGGTGCATCAGGAATTATCCACCCAGTCTTGTCATTTTAATTGTATACATTTTATACATGTTGAGCAAATTTTAACTTAATGGCAAAATGATGTTTTCTCTCTGTTCAGAGCATGTTCTTGAGCAGGGACTGACGTGCACACCTGTAGAACAGCGAGTTCTCTATATAATAAGCTGTATGAGACAGCGTATGCCACTGGAAACTTTTCATTTAGTTTTAGCCTCTTAGGAGAGCAATGCAGAAGTTCTCCAGAAAGGAACTATTGGCCCTCCTTTTCGTGTTTAAGCTGATGGGAGTTTACTGGAAGCAAGATCCGACCTACAGTGACCAAAGACCAAAATTTCAAATTTTGCTTTGATAGGAAGAGTATCATTGTGAAGTAACTCCCTGCAATACAGCAGTGTTTACACTGGTGTAAGGAAGAGCAGAATTTCTATTTTCTTTCTGTGAATTAATATAAACATAGCGTAACTCTTCAATACAGGACCCGTACTGTATTTGTCCCAGCCGGCACAGCGCTACTGTAAGCGGGAACACTGGTGAGCAGGTAATACAGAAATTTTATAATCGTTGTTAGCTATTGCTTGTGGCAATTCTGACCACATGCCAAACATCAAAAAGCAACAGAAACGTGTCTAACCTTTTCACTCCCATCATCCTGGTGCTGAGTTTTCTAACTCGGAAGTGATATATGTTATCACAAGACAACACAATTGCAGACAAATTAGTGGCAGTATTTTGCTAATTGTACTCCTAGTAATGTAAGAGTGCGAGCAAAAACTCTGTGAAGGCTTTATTCCACCTGCTGAATGTGATGTGCTTAGTGAACCACAGCAGTTCCACTGAAGTCAATGGAATTTTAGTACCATAAAACAAAAAAAAGGCTTTTTTTTTTTTAGTTTATTTTTTTTTTAAATCCATAGTACAGTATATTTTAGTCATGGAAAGAAGGAAGGAAAATGAGGGGTTTTTTTCACGTTAAATAGAAAGCACTTGCTGTATGCACGGGGAAAGAATAAAGGGCCAAATCACACTGAATTGCACACAACAAAATCTGAGAATGAATCAGCATAAATGCTCCAGCTCTATTCCTAACACATTACCCAAGATATGCATTCACTACGGGGACATTTTGCTGACTGGCTCACAACCTCATGCTTTTCTTAGTTTCAGGATATTTCTCCTATGTTCTATTAGACTTTTTTTTTTATTCTTTTCCAGTCTCATCACCTTTGCTATTGTGGCACTCCTAGTATTATTTGAGATATTTGGGACCTGTTGCAGTTTAGCTGGTTGAATATTTCAAAATTTCAACCTTGCAGACTTACACTGTACATTTTCTTGGATGATGAAAGTCGGACAGCATATTTTGGTTAAAGGAGGAAGGCTGTTCCATTTTAGTGGTATCAGTAATGACTTTTGGAACTGCTGTTTAGCAATAATGCAGTCACATTTGGGCTTGGTTTTTTTGTAATACTCCATGTGGTTTATTAATGAAACTTACTCGGTAACTTTTATTCTTCTCAAAAAAATGATAACACACAGATGTACAAACCCACATTCATGTGTTGTTTTATTGGTGCGTTACAACATTACATTTCCTTCACACTGAGAAAGCATGAGATTAAAATACATTGATCCACAAAAATGCCTTCCCTACATTGACTTTCCACTGGTAATTACAGCGCCTACAGATCCCTCCACAAGTTTCACTTCATTAAGTCTTTCATAATTTTAATTACATTTTAATCAAAGCTTTTACATTGTCTATTTTGTGACTTTCAATTTAATTATTCCCATTAAAGTATGTTATTCTTTACTGCTTTGCAAAGTTCACCAATTACTCTTGCAATGTAAGTATTTATGCTGCATTACACTTCATATTCCAACCTTTTAACAGCCACTACTCATTTGCGGGCTGCATAAGCTTTCCCCATCCCAGAGAAGATAGCTTGTTTGTATCAAAAGCCATTAAAATACCGGCAATGTGTACAGCATAATTAGGAGGCCCCACTCATTTTTGAGAATAAGCCAGATCTATATAAAAACATGCAAAATGCTCTATGCATCAGTATTAAACTTCTAATTTTGATTTAAGATTTTTTTAACATTTGCATATAACCTGGAAGACTAGGGTTCCTGCTGAAAGAAAAAGCTAATGGCTAAGCCCTATACAGCGTAAAGACATGACACCCTTACCCTAGGGCTTTCATTAATCCTCCCATATGAAGTAATAGAAAATGATATCCCTGTTACAGAATTCTGTAGGATGGTTTAAAAACTTTATAGAAAGATTAAACCTCCACTAAACTGTGTGGATGTCTAGAATAAGACCTCAGTTACACTAGAGAAGTGTTCTGTCAAATCTAGTGCAAACGCAATACCAGAATAATTTTGCTTTGCTGATGCTAATTTTGTGAACTGGCATATCTACACCAGCAAAAACACAGGTATGTTTGGGTAACCGTCTCTATTCTAGAGCTCAGAATAACGGAACTGTCAGTAAAAAATCCTACCTCTAACTGACGCGGTCAAACTGGTATCAGTTTTCTGAGTAGATCAGGCCTAATTTCTACAGAACTGTCCTGGGTTCATGCCTATTACATTCTGTTTCTTAATGTCACTTCCTATTTAAAATTCCAAATACCATATAAGTTTATATATAGTATGGTTGCATCCTCTTGTACACAATTATTACATTTATTTTTAAAGGGATTCTAATTTACTTGCTTTCTATAAAAATTCAAGTGTTGCCAATCAGGAAGTAGCTCTTCTCAAAAAAATCTACAAAGCTTACCTTTGAGAAAAGTAAATGATGAGCCTTACATAAAGACATTGAGCTGTTTGAATCACAAAATGCCTACAAGGCCAATACATATTCCAACAGGAACACATAAATTATAATAATGGCAGCAGTCTCCTCCAGTCTAAAGCACCGTAATTATGGTCGTTGATCAACGCTATCTTGATCGCTTTAACCAGCAGCTCTGGCTAAGAAATGTTCAACTGCCAAGATGTGGTCTGGAACATTAGCCTGCATTTTCACAGGATATCTAAGAAAAAAAATTCTGGAATCTGACATTCTGCCATCCCAAGGTACATCATTTCACAGGAATGTGATGTATACTGCATAGTGCATACAAAACAAAACAGGATCCTACCAATAATAAATTAATTAAAGTCATACACTTCGTAATCTTCTCCATACCAACAGTGTTTTGATCCAGGTGAGTTTCAATTCAGCTACCAAGCCAACCTTCGCGAACACCATGCTCAAGATGATGAGCTGAAAATGTGGAACGGATCTAGTGGAAAACCGTCTCCAGCATTCCTCTGGATATGTTACAGTACTGGAGACCACCACAAGCATTCATGGTTGTGCGCCCAAAGTCACAAATGAAAATCTTTGCGTTTCTTCAGATCACCAATGCTGCAGTGAGTCACTACACAAGAATGAACATGGCACACCGAGATTCACAGAAAACATTGTGTTTTTTTATCCTCACAGTTTTAGGATTTTTTAAAATCTGTTTTAAAGACTTCAGCTTGTTGAACGTCATGGCTGTTCTTTCATTCTGTTTTGACAGTAATTACTGCAAGAGCTCTCAAAAATTGCTAATGATGTAATACCAAGTCTCTAATCCATCCTATGAACATATATGTTATTGCAAGCTGATAATTTTAACTGTGTGGAATTTCTTGAATGTCAGCATCATCCTGTGGAACTACTAATGCACGAGGCTTGGCTCTTACAAACACTTAACCGTTCAGACCTTTCGGTTGCTTGATCATTAGTAGCTCAGAATGATCTTGTCGAAACTTGACAATTAATACAAAGTTCTACCAGCATGTGGAGATTTTTATGTTAGAAGGCAACAAGATAAACATAAGGATGATGCCCAACTTATCAAATTATATAATGAAATGCCTGCCCACAACAGATGCTGAACATGTGATGGAAAGTGCTGTGTGTACTCATCACCCATCAAAATCAATGAGTGCTGAAGATAACCAGAACTTCCTGGGAGACACTCAGTACTTCAGAAAATCTGTTTCCATATCTACTATATCCTCAACCACATCTTCTTTAAATTACTCTCTTAACCGTTCTCCACATGGGATGGTTTTAATTAATTTTCTTTCCCCCTCCCTCAAGTAGTCTATATGTTTGCAGTAGACTGAAAACAGATAATTCAGTTAAGTCAATATGAACTGAAAATTTAACTTTAAAAGTATGATGATATTATGGCATTAAAAATAAAATATTTCATTTTTATTTATAAAAAGTAAAGAAACAAAAGAAAAAACACATACGGTAAGAAACACTGTGTTAAGAGACCAGTTTGGAGGAAATGTGAGAAGGCTAAAAGTTCATTCTGCACATTTCTTAAAGTCATACAGGACCTTCAGTTATTCCCTCTAGAGGCAGGCCAGTAGCATTATCTGCCGTAGGTCTCTCTTCTTTCTTCACAGAGTTCTGATCTAGCAGGCTGACGTAAGATTTATGACAAGCTGTATTACCCAAAGGAGGGTAGTGTTGTCTGTAGCAAATATAAGCAAAAATGAGGCCAATGATCCCTCCAACGAAAGCATCTAGATAAGAAAAGCAACAAAACCAGAAGTGTGTTACCACGGAAAGGACAGCCAGTAGTGACAACTGTAAGTAAAAGACCTTTGGTTGACCTGGAAGTATTTAATCGAGAAAATGTGAACCTCAAATTTTCATAAAGAATTTGGAGCTGAACACCACAATCACCCAGAATACATAAAATCAGTATTCTTTGAGGGACATCTCCAAAAATGTAGATGGTTGGCTATGTTTCAAGGGATGAACGAGGGAAATAGAATGGTTTCCATGGGGTGTTAAACATTCATGATGTTCCAGCTCACCGCTGACCAGCCTTTAAGGGTAGGGAACCCACGTCGTCTTTCAGTTTGCCATGATTTACAATGACCATCACCAGGTTTTTTATTTATGAACAATACAGTTGAACTATGCTGTTTACAGCATCCAGAGCTCTCCCACTGACAGGTACACCTCGAACTACTGCACTGACTACAGTACAGTGGCCTAAGTACCCCCAGGAAAGATGGCAGCTAAAATGCCAGGTGTACTTTTCACTGGTTTGTATTCCAGAAGGCATTCTCCAATGCAGACAGGGAGCAGGTAGGATGTAGGATGGAAAACTGTCTTCCTTCAGGAAGTGGGCCACTGTAGCTACAACAATTTGTTTCACTTGCAGCTCCTGAAAGGCCCCTGAGAAAGACAGCTGTCAAGAACAATTTCAAGCTGGGTGAATTCTTCCTAAAAGCACCTGAAAGGTCAAAGACTAAGCATGCCTGTTAACTGATATAACATCTTTTGAATATCTTTCTTTGATGCTATTTACTATCCCATACTCCTACCAGAAAATAAAATAAGATAAAATAAAATAAGGCCATTGAATGAGATATTTGCAGCTCTCACCCACTAGCATTTTTAACTTTTCTATGGGAATTGCATAGCACCTGAAGGGTAAGAGGATTTGTTCTGTTGTCAGGTTCTCCTTGCTTCTTGCTAATATACTCGCCTGATCTCGTGTTTCATTTCCAAGCAACCAGGCCAAAACTTCACTGAAAATACACACTGACTTTGAAACCCTCAGATTTGAACACAAACAATAACGAAAGTGAGGCAAAAGGCACTGACTAGAAAATGACTTGACACCATGTTTTATTTTAACAAGGCTCTACTAAGCACCTTATCATCTGTGTATACCTGTGTTTCTGTATTTTACTTTCAGTTACAAAGAAACCACAGTGTAATAAGAATAGTGAGTCGCTAAGTTTAATGACAAAGAAGGGTTAATCAATACAAATTATTTTTGGCTAAAATAGTTAAATACTGAATAAATGCCCTAGTTTGTCAGTCTAGTATATATTGGGACAAAGGTAATGTTGTTCAATTTTCAGTGGGTAATAAATGGCTTGTAATCATCGGAGGAGCGAGATTCTGAAGAGCATTTTAAAAGTAGTAGATAGGGCAAGAAAACCTGAAATATTGGATAAATTTAAGGAATGTGATTATAAGTCGCAGTTGTCTGTTGAGGAAGAGGACTAGACTGAATGACCTAAGAGATCCCTTCTAATCCTATGTTCTCTTCCTATACGCAAAAGGACACAACAAATCTATCACAAACAAATGTAATAGAAACTCAAGTAAGATTTTAAAAGGTGATTGTGTGTACACAGTATTTGCAAGCAGACAGAAGCTTATCCTACTCACACTGGTAGCCGACTGATTTTGTACCGTTCGGACTGTCCCTGTCAAACTGTCATGATACAAAAGGTACCAAGGGCAAGAATTTTCACTATAGTATACTACAGTATCAATCAACTTGTAAAATATTTAGTTATTGTGACAAGATTCATTTTCTATAAACCTGTGTTGGTTACAATTCTCAGATTACCCTCCTTTAACTGTGGTTGATTGAATCCTGTTCCAGCTGCTTTTTTATTTGGCTTAACAATGAGGTCAAGCCTATGATTACTATTTTTAATTATGGAGAAACACCAGATTTCTGCTAGCCCTCTGTAAGTTCCTCGGTATTTCAAGACCTGCTGAAAACTTGCCTAGATAATTTCTTTCAAAACACTTATATGCAAATTATGCAACTCTGGGCCTCAGTTTGGGCACTACAGTAATACAAATTCACTACATGACTTATGCCAAAGATTTCTAGCTTACTGACCTTGACTGGGGGTACTGAGCAAACACACAGGCAGGTATTTTGACTCCTGTTTTTGAAGACAACAATTCTGTGTTTTGTCTGAGCTCATGGTAGCCACAGCTTCCTTTTTTTTTTTTTTTTCCTTTACCCATAAAGGAAAAAGAATATTCTTTCAGTCTCACTATTTATCTTTACTTTTTTCCATACAAAATTTCCACTTATCTCATGAGTGAATTAGCATTTTCAGAGTTATAAGACTATGCAGAGATCTAGGGACTTAAAAGCAGTCAATACATTCCCCGTTGATAATGAAATATCCTAATATTCACCAATACCAACACTAAGGTCTTGAATAATACATTTTCCAGCCAAGCTGAAGGGGGCTCATAAAGTACTCATAATATTAACATTCTGAGCCCACTCAATGTAGGGATACTCCACTGCATCTTTCACCTACAGTATGCTGTCTTGGACATTATATTGATGGTCCTTGTTCATTCCCCACAGCATAGTTAAGACTATCACAAAGCCACCGTAAGTAATTGAACACAATCAGTTGACTCTGCTGAGCATAAAAAGATGAGGGCTGAGCTTCTGTGCTGTGTATTACAGAGAGCCCCTCCCTTGCGAATGCAGTTCTTTCGGGTAAAAGCATAGGTCACCTACAGGGTAATGCCTGCCAGCCCTGTTCTCAGCTTGGGAAAAGCCGAGTTTTCAGCTCCGTCTCCTTAAACTTCAAAGACCAAAATACGAGCCGCTGTAATGGACACAGTCACAACCCCTTGGGTGTCGTTTTCTTCTATCATATATAAAATGCACCATAATAATCTGCCTCCTAGCTCATGTTTCAGTACATAAATAATTCTTACTCTTGGCAAGAGATAGTACAAACTGCAAACGCGTTCAAAACTTGAGAGTAAACCTGTACACTCCCATTCACATTCATTCACGCTCCTCTCTCTAACAGGGAGTCCAAACCAGCCAAGTGTTACTGTTTTAAACCATCTCATTGAGCATGAGGTTCGTAACACTGCTGTCTGTCCTGCCTGCCAGCCTGGCGAGGCACACACCGCACGTTCAGCAGCTTTGTGCTGGAGGCTCTCTCCAACTCCGTGTGTTGGTAGGCAAAGAAGAGTAATGAGCCCTGTAACAAGACAGGGCCTCTGCAGGAAACCAGGAGACTTCTTAAAGAACATGTCAAGGCTAATGGTTGGTGATTAAGCAGCTGTGGGAGAACAAGATGCTGCACGAACACAAAAAAAAGAGCAAGAAAAAGCATGGATGAGTCTTGCTCTGGTATGCTGACTGCCGTATGAGGTAAGACATGCTCGGTGGGACAGAGATATGCTTTATTTAATTGAAACTATGCAGAGGAACCAACAGACTGATATCTTAGAAAACAGGTAAACAATATGTAACCAGTATGAAGCAGATAATTGAAAGGAGCTCTCAGGACCTGGAGGAGAGTATAATTTGCAAGGCTGGCAGTACCATACAAGCAACACCACATAAAGCCAAGATGACCTACATAACAGTATTAGAAATACCAAGTCTGGTATTTCCGATAGGAACATGGGGATAAATAGGGAAAAAGTAATTACAGGATGCTTTACTTAGAAGGAGACATGAGTGGAGAAAGGCAGGTACAAAGGCGGCGAAAAAGAGGGTCAAGAAATGGTAAAAGAAATAACAGATGGTGGGATTTTCTGACAGTGAAAGCGTAGATGCTGACAGACAGTAGTAAACTGACCTGTGGATGCTGGAGGGCAGCCATGTGGACAACCTGCCAGACTCTCTACCAAGGCCATGTCTGAAAGACTCAGTGTGGGTGGGTAAGGCGTGGTATAATTCTGACTTAATAGAATGAAGTCAGAATTGGAACTCAGTAATGTAAGTGTGTAATTAATAAATAGCATAGCCTTCTGTATCAGTTACATCTCACACTTGAATTTTAAAGGACTCTGAGACAACAGTCTTCCTGGGACAGATGCGCTGGTCTGAAGGGTGTTGCATTCCAGAAGTGCCTACCGTGAGGGAAGAGAGGATGCTGAAGCTATGAAGGTCAGTGCTAGTTAATTCAGCCTCACCAAGAAACCTCCTGAAAGGTATCTGCTCTAGTTACGTTGTATTATAACAATGCCTCATTCACATAAGAACGCTCACATAATATGAAGATCCAAAGTTTCCACTGGAAACAATAAGAAATACAATGAAATACAAAAGAAATACAAATCTAATAAAAAAAAGTAGAAAAAAGGTATTTCTATAGCTCACCTTGCCAGTGATGTTTGTAATCACACATACGTGACAGGGCAATCATCATGGCACAGTAGAGTGGGAGAATTGCTGCACAAAGCCGCCAGCTCTTCCCCCGGCCGTTTTCCGTGAAGCAGTGTAACTTTCCAGCTAAGTAGAAGGTGGTAAAGCCAAGGCCTGAAAATGCAACTGATAAAGAAAAACACAGAATTACAGTATTTTGTCATTAACACTGTATGATAGTATCCCTTAAGATCCTTTAAGATCTGACAGCAAGATCCTTCTACTGCAGAGAAGTCTTGGACTTTCTAAGGTGATATTAGGAGCTAAGGTAAGTTGAGAAGACCCATCTGCAAAAAATTGAGGGAGTTCCATAATTTGAATGGTGATTCCTATGTAACCATATAAATGACGCTGTTATGACTTGGTATTTTAAAGGGATGTAGCAAATTGCCTAGGTAGAGAGTTTTTTTGGTTTGTTTTGGTTTTTTTTTTTTTTTAATAAAGCAATCATGATCTTACAAACTTTAAAAAACCACAGTATTTTGAGGGCTGAATGGGAAAAAGTAGTCTCCCACCAGATCCATGACATAGGTATGTTCTCCACAGCAGCAGTGTTATCTATGTAGCAATGTAAGCAATCAGGCAAGTAAACACTGCAACGCAAATTCCTTCTCATAGATACTCAGCTTTCACATAATCTGACATGTCTGCAAATACTGTGGTATCTCTAGACATTCATCTATCCAATAGCAATTCAATTTTTTTTCCTTTAGCAATTTACCTTTTTCCTCTGGGGGAGACATTGGCTGTGGAAAGAATCCCCGATATTATTTGCACATTAAATTAAACATTTAGGCAAATTTTTAACTTGAGTCACAAAAGCTCTTTCATGCTTAACCTTCAGCACTTCTTTCCTGATTTTAGACCTATTCTAAAAAGTTAAGGTTCAAAGCAGAAAAGGATTCAGTCAGTTTGTCCTGCAACTGAATTACATTTAAATGAGATTTTCAGGTTCCATTAACCTGTTTCCATACAACAGGCTCAACTGGCAGTGACGACAGAACTCGGGCACCAAGTTTCTCTACAGAACTTCTTTCCTCGTGCAGCTGTTCACCTTCCAGAGAGATACTGGATGGATTTCTTTTTAAGTGTGTATTTTTAATTTAAAAAAAAAAAAAATTAAATATTTTTTTTGCTGTGGGAAAATTAGTGCTGCAGCTGAACAGGTAGCTCTGTGAAACACATCTTCTATTTTCTCCACAAATGTCACACTCAATTTTGTTCCTGACTGCAGAGATCAAAATAGAATATAAGCATGTAAAGCACAGATAGCAAAACTATAAATATTTATCCAAACATTTGAAATCCTTTTCGTGTCTACCTTTATACTTTTTATCTTTGTGATATCTAAGCACATGGATAAGAGGTAATAGGTCACACTCATAATATAAAATTCTGTTCTAATTCTGCTATCAGTGAATTTAATGGTAAAATCACCATCAGTGCTGGGTCAGACATGCATCTTTTTTCTAATCTCCTGCTAGGGCTTTTCAAATGTTCTCCTCCTCATCTTCCCAAACGCTAGATGTGACAAAGTAATTACTTTGTGTTCTGCTGATAAATCTACGGGATGGTCACTTTTAGCTGACAGTACAATGGAGGGGTTTCATAAGTTTATACTACACAGCTGTTTGAATGCAATTACTGAAGATTTGCATTTCATCTGCAAACACACAAATAAATCACTTCTTTAGGTTGGATGTGGCGGAGCAAGACAGAATGCTGATTAGTCATCAAACCAGTATATCAAATATATTGTTTCCTAGCAGCTTTTTCAACCAGTGCTGATTCTGTACTTGTCAGAAGACAGTGGGAGGCAAACTTTAAAATATAACAAACAATCCGGAATAAATAAAATATTTCTGGCAGACTGTGTTACCTTCTTGTGTACAGACCTTTGACAGTCATCTAGACTTGCTTTACCTTTCAGACTATCTATTGGACAAGAAGAAATCATTTCTTCTGACATTTCTGTCATGGTATTCTTGAAATAAATGTGTTTTCCTAAAGGTAGCATGTCTTACACAGAAACAGGCTGTGAGATGCATAGTCAGAGCACCAGGCTATAGCCACCATGGGGGAAAAAAAATAAAAAAGTAATAATTAAAAAAAAAAAAATCAATCTATGATCCTGACAACATATCTCAGAAAACTGGAATACCCCCCTCCCTTTTCAAACATCCTCTCCAACTCTTAGTACCCAGTGTAGACTGACACACTTAAACCAAAAATAAACATTTCTTCTTCTTTCCAGTGTAGACTTTCTCTTGTGCCTCTCACGTTTGCTAGATGAGCCCCTGGAACATGACAGAAGACAACACCACTCTCTTTTGTGCTCTTCCTGTTGCACTGGATACTTTTTCTGGCATTGTCTTTCATATCAAGGATCTGCAGCTCTTTATAGGGTTCTTTTTTTTTTTTTTTTTGATGGCTAACAACACATATCCGCATCTGTGTGAGCAGACATAGGATTATCCATTCTGCAGGCCTTTAAACTAGAAACGTGTATAAACTTACCTGAGACCACAAGGACAGGGCTCGTCTGCATCATTCCATCTTCCAGTTGAATAACTGGAGTGAGCAAAACTAAATCTGTCTTGGACATTCAGTATCAAGTGCAATTCTGGAATGAATACTTTCAAATACTTCCTCTCAAAAATCAGTTTTATTTTTATATTTCCATTTTCCATCCCAGGTTATTATTTTTCAGATCTTTAGAAGAAGATGAACTGAAATCTGAAGACAGTATTCCCAGGCAGAACCATCAAGTGCTTTATGGCTTCATTTTCAGGCAATCTACAATGCCTAGCAATTAGAGGGCTTAAAGAAATATTGCCCAAACTACAGTGTAGGTGTTCAGTTCACACAGACTCGTATTCAGGATTACGAGCACTTGCCAGGCAGTTTCACTAGCAATTGTCACCGTGGTGGATAGCAGCAGCAGATTTAGCTAAATGGGCTTTAGAGCAAACCTTGTGATATTTTTAAAAAATTATTTCTGCAGAATTTGTTTTTTTCAGGATGTGCCACATTTCCAGAAGGAGGTGCTCATGAATGAATACGGAAGTTCAGTAGGATCTATACTTGCAGTAGACACAAGGGCAGATTTTGCCTTAGATGGTGGATGCGTTCCTCTAAATTGAAGGTCAGGAAGAAAAGAGACTCACAAACACCCCTCCAGGGGAACTTATGCCTAATGCAAGATGGAAAAGTAATATAATGATGCACTAGCTTGTGGCTATGAAACTAATAGTCTGTGGAGCAGCTTTATATTGCAATATTGCAAGATTGACTTCCCCTACCCTGAAGCGTGCACGTCCAGAAAGAACTGCTTGACCCAATAGTCCCAGTGTGTGCAGAGTCAGCAGCAAAGAACATGGAATTAACAGCTAAATGCCCTGGGATGTGGGACTATACATTATAAAGGTAACTATATATTCCAAGATAACTCGATTACTGTGCACTCCAGGTAGGCAACTTCTTTGCTTGATAGCTATATTTTGAAGATGTTGTCAGTCAATAAAATTAAGAAAAACAATTCACTCTTCAAGAAACCTGGGACTATAGGTGATATTCACACAGAAGAGTTGGTCAATCAGTAGAACGTTGTCCTGGTTTTGGCTGGGATACAGTTAATTTTCTTCCTAGTAGCTGGTATAGTGCTGTGTTTTGGATTTAGTATGACAATAATGTGGATAACACACTGATGTGTGGGGGAAGGTGTCTCCCCTGTAAATTGGCTCTCCAAGGAGAAAAGGTACAAAGTGTAATTACTAATAGTTTCCAAGAGATGGCTCCCGAAGTACAGAGATGACTGCAATGCTGAGTACAAATACCAGATCAGTCTCACGACCAGCCATTTTATCCTATCATAAGCCAGCATTACAAAGTACAGCAAAACGATAACCTTGAGCCAGCTCCCAGCAGTGATAAACAGCACAACAGGGAACGAACACTGCAAGTAAGGGGTACATAACACAACCCTGAGAACAAGCACGACAACTTTGAGAGCACATTAATCAACATTGTGACCAGCGACTACCAAACTAATGTAACAAATGTTTGTAATACCTTTGTTCTAATACGCTCTGGTCAGATTTGTCATTATCTCAACCCATCGAGCCCCATGCTGGGTGCCAAAAAGGACTGTCATGGTTTGGCCCCAGCCAGCGACCGAGCACCACACAGCCGCTCGCTCACTCCCCCGCGGTGGGATGGGGGAGAGAACTGGAAGAATAGAAGTAAGAAAACTCTGAAATGAGTCGAGATAAGAACAGTTTAAGACTTGAAATAAAATTTTTAAAAAATAATAAAAGAATATACAAAGCAAGCAACGAAGTGATGCACGATGCCATTACTCACCACCCACCAACTGATGTCCATCCACTTCCCGAGCAGCGGCCCCCCCAGTCAACTTTCCCCCAGCTTTATATACTGAGCACGACATCATACAGTATGGAATAGCCCTTTGGACAGTTTGGGTCAGCTGTCCTGGCTATGCTCCCTCCCAGGTTCTTGTGCATCTCCAGCCTTCTCAGTTGGTAGAGCTTGAGAAGCTGAAAAGTCCTTGATTTAGTGTAAGCACTACTTAGCAACAACTAAAACATCAGTGTGTTATCAACATTATTCTGATCCTAAATTCAAAACACAGCACTGTACCAGCTACTAGGAAGAAAATTAACTCTATCCTAGCTGAAACCAGGACAAACATATTTGAGCAAATTTTTTTCTGCACCAGCTAGAGTCAATATCTCACTGTATCACAGAGAAAATGCACACACACACATCACATGCCCTAATATATTAAATACTTCCTAACATTGTAATAAAAGTTATCATTCTGCAGAAGACGACAGATTCCAAAGAATCAGCAAAGCAACATTCCTCATCTACACAAATACTCCTGCTAAGTTTGTTTCTTCCTAGATCATAAGAAATTAATAATCTGTTTATATAAAGAAGGCAAGAGCAACATATAATACCAACCAGCCCTCTTTGGAGACACTGGCAAAAATGAAAATAAGAAAATGAGTCTGTTAGTTTAAAACAATGTTAACTTAAGACAGATGTTGATGCAAATTTCAGACCAAAATATTTAATTGATTAAGTGTTGGCAGAGGAGAATGGAATGAATCAAACACACGGTATACAGAAATGAGATATTTTAAACAACTGGTGTAGCTAACTCAAATCAAAGTCCTGACACTGCAAGTTGCTCAACACAGGAAAACCTCTCCCAAGACAAGCCACGTGTTCTGTCAGGGCTTGATAAAACGCTGGAGATTTTGTGAACGTACTGAAAGACAGAAAATATTTGCACTGTAGCAGCTCTGAGAGGTCTCAGCTGAGACAAGGTTACCATTATTCCAAGTGCTGTGCAAACACAGAGAGGACACTGTCCCACAAAGCTTAGCAACTACAGATACAAAGGCAAAGGAGGCAAGGTGAAGAGCAGAAGGGATTCGCTCAGTCAAGGATGAAACCTGGCTCCTGGAGAGCCAAGGTCTGTGCCCTAACTACAGGTTTGTGCCGCCTCACTGTTCTCCCTCTGCCTTCTGAAAGTTCTTATGGAACTGTTCTCTAAATAAGGCAGCCATGGTTTCTTAAGAAGTTAATGGAGATGAAGGGAATTTTGGAATGGAAAGGGAAAATTTAAGTCTTACAGGAATAGGTGCTATAAGCTAACTTAAAGGGGATAAAAGACAAAATGAGAGGAAAACACATTAAGCAATATTCGATTTGTCCCCTTATTGTTTACTTCCATTTCCAGGATCTGCTGATAGCATCAGATAATTGGTTTAGGAGCAACAGGGCTATTTAAACACCAGTAAAAATCCGGGATTTGCAAATCTTTGTACCTTTCTGAACAGAATCTGAAGGGATTTGAGATTCGTAGTGCATGTTATGCATGTTTTGTGTTTCTTTAAAGGAATTGCTGGAATTCACACACATTACGTTTTTGCTGTACTTATATGGTTTTATTTCAAACTATTATCTACAAAGAATCTTTAATAATGCATATGCATTCTCCACATAATATTCATCGTACCTAGATAGTCCCTCATTCATGAATAAGCATTAGTTTGTGAAAAAATAAATCAATTTCCGTTCCTTTTTACACCTGTTCTAGCTGCTTTGCTTTTTCATAATGTAGACCTACTGGTTATGTAGACCTGCCAGTCAAAGGTGTCTAATCGATTTTGCTTGCAACGTGGCTATAAACCATTCAGAGACTGTACTGCAAGTTCTGTCATACAACCCAAGCCAGCAGGGCAGTAGAGAAAGCACGTTGTCTCTCTCTCTGCTCATCAAAATGAATTCCCTATTCCTATTCTCAGAATGAGACTTTTGAATACCAGATATACATGGGATCGACCAAGTTGAAGTCACCACTTTAAGTCAGTCCAGTTCACAAAGCATACTGGGGTTTTTCTCTGCAGATAACACTGCTTATTTTGCTTGCTGAATAGGACTGTTCAAAAGTTCACAAAGTTGGCAGCCAGAAAGGACCAGCTGATCTTTTCGTCTGACCTCCTATATATCACACCGTTAAGTATGATCCAGTTAGCCTCAGAATGTGAGTCTGCATAAAGCATAACTTTCAGAGAAATAATCTGAAGATAGAGGAGGAGAATTATCTCAGATGCAGGAGGACTTGTAACACCAACCACTTGGTCAAGTTCTTACTGACAAAACCACGATCAAATTGTAAACCGCTATCATCATGGGCCATCTTCATCTGAGGACCTGATTCAGTAAAACACTTACAATAAGAAGAGAAATATAAACACTGCTATGTAGGCAAAAAATCCGAAAGGCTCTTTTCTTACAAGAAGCGCTGCTGCCAGTTCACAACAATCAAGTAGATTCAGAATTGATGCAAACACTCTGTTACAAGCACCTATTGAAGTATAAGCAAAAGGAAGTATCTGAGTACGTTTATTTACTGTTATAGCAAAGACACAAACAAAATACTTCATAGAAAAAAACATGAAAACCCAGCATGCCTTCTGCCCAAGTACTAAGCTCTCATCCTGCAATTGGATCAAAGGGCATAGAACCGTGTCACCATGGAAAGCCTCCAATGGGATAAAGGCACTCTGTAAAGGTACCAGGTCCAAACCTGGCAGATCTGATGAATGAGCAACCAGTAGAGGGTAGAAAATGGAAGAGCCACCCCCCCCCAGATACCTGTAGACTTCTGTGTGAAGACAAGAAAGTGGTGTTTTGACCTTTACATCCTAATGGTTTAGGAATTACCAACTTAAGAGAGTGCCTTTCACCTTGTTTTGTGTAGGTGGGGTATCTGGAACTGCTAATAGAAGCCACGTTTTAAAACTATACCTTAATGGTACTTGAAGCATGTCAGAAAACAGCTTCCTCTGGGGCATTATCATTATTGGAATAAATAAAACTACATTAAACTCAATCTTTCAGTTTGTTTCTATCACCTTCTTTAAAAAAAAAAAAAAAATCACGGAAGAAATAAAGACAATGATAGCATCTAGAGACTCAGCAACCCCCATCCTGACATCTGATTCTCTCCAGACAGCAGATCTAGGTGAGTTTAAAAACCTATCAGTCTGGACCAAACCGATTACCAAGTGGAAATGCATAAAGTGAGAAACCGTGAACAAGAATCTGATCTAAAGCACCCCAAATAAATTATTCATTAAAAATGTAATTGCTTTTGTGGGTGTTTTCTGGAAATTAAACTACCCCATGAGGATCTTCAGCTTCTCAAGTTTCAATGAACGCTTTGCTAAGCACGCCATACATGTCGTCTTTACACTAAGCAGTTTTTGAGCTGAAGAAAAAATCCTCAACTTATATAAGTGGCAACAAATTACGAAACTGCAAAACAACCATTCAAATGGCCTATGTAACAATCAGAGAAAATGATCCATCTCTTTGTCTGTAATGCTTTCTACTTGCAGTGATTACTGTATATTTTCCAAATGCAAACACATACTATTCATCACTGAAATTGCACAGCAGCCTACTGCAATTTTAGCTGGGGCTACTGGTGAATGTTTTCAGTTTCAGTGCTCAAAGACTGAAATATTTATCTTTCCTGAAGGAAAAAGTATGATACCAAATGGCTGCATAAATTTTAATGCTGAAATTCAATCCAAAGAGGATTTTATAGAAGTACAATTCCCAGAGAATGTTTTGAGCTTATTATCACAGGCAAAATATTTTTTTTTCTCCAAGTAGGACAGTCAATCACCTTCCCTTTGGCTTAGCTTTATTAATTTCTTTTCACAAAGAAAGACAGTTCAGCAGAAGCAACATGAAAAGCGCATCACAAAACACAAATGTATGCAGGGACTTGGGAAACAAAAAGGAGATATCAGAGACAGAGCCACGTTAGAACAAAAATAGACCTACGTTATCTGAAAAGCAAGTAACTAGAGTATTAGTCATTAGGTTCTTTTTGCAGGACTGTCACAGTGAATTCTCATGAACCTTTTTTGTTTTTTCTGACATATTTTATTTTCATGCACCTTTCAAGATACCTCATTACACCTGAAATATCTAAAGTGGTCTCAGGGTGCATCTCACTGCTACCAAAAAATGAGAACTAAGTTCTGATTTGTTCAGTTAATGATGCCATTTACAAAAAGTCCTAGAAGTGAACCTGTTCTGTAGCCTGCTTTGCCATTTCTGTTGATAAAAACCTTGAACAAATCCCCTTTCTCTGAGAATACAATAAAGACAAGCCTAAAAGGGCTCAGATTCTGGAATTACTTTGAAGAGTAGAGGTCAGCACTCATGCACTAATCAAAGCAGCCTTAGTATTAATATAAGCTACAAGAGACTGCCTTGTAAACTCAGCCCTAATCATACAACTGTATCAGACTAGAAAGACATTTTTCTCTGCAAGGTATGGTTTTTAGTCCTTACTTGCTGCCAAGATCTCCATGCTTCTCCATTGCACTTGGTGAAATTAGGTCCAACTAATGAACTTGTATCAGATTTAAACCTAGGACAGAATGACATCAGGATGCAACTGGTCCTTGAGCACACCCGCGATGGTGCTGCTCTAGTGCGGTCCCTGGCTAATGCACTATTCTCCTTACAGGCATCAGGAATACCAAGTGTTGACTGAATTTTTTTTATTAGATCAGATGTGCCTCCCGTTATGAAATAAAGTCCTGATACTATACCTCTAGTTTCTTGAGAAAAAAATTGTTAAAACAGATAAGAGAAAAAAATTGAAAATTGTTAAAACTGAGATAAGAGTTGCCAGGTTAATTCAAACAGGTCAGTACTAATTAAACAGCTACTACCCTGTCAACTACCAATAACCAGAGAATAAATTTCTCTTTAACAAATACAGCATCTAGCCACAAGCTTTAGGTCATCAGCTCTCCAACTCTAATACAAATGACTGTCACTGGGGGATTTATGAGGTCTCTAACTACAAATAATCCCTGTCAAGAGCCATTTTTTCTTTCCAGTTCAAGACTGGAATATACCAAGTCCCACCAATTGGATGAGGGTAACTTCTTGCTTCCTGCTTTGCCATACATATGCCATTGGTAGTATCCTTGATAACGGATCACATCCTGCTCAGCTACTTGTCCTCCCTTTCACCATGTCAAGTATTTGTATCAGTCTTTTGGGATGTGCATTTAATTTAAAATTTGTTTGAAGCGAATTGGTACAAGCAGACAGATGAGCATGTAAAATACAGTTAAAAGACATTTTGAACAGCACCTTGATGGACAGAAACTTTTTACAGTGGAGGATCAGAATGATTCTGCCAGATACAAGATGCAGCATGGTAGGCAGTGTCAAGGAGTTTGCTGGATTATATGAGTGTTAGTACTGCCTGCAAATAATCCCCCTAAATACTTCAAAAGGAAACTAGGGAAACCCCAAGACTATGCACAGCTACAGCAGTGAGGGTTATATAGAAGACCTCTGCTTCTCTTTTCGTGCTGTGAGACCCAGCAGGAATAGGAAAAAGTTATTTATTCCTGGTACATGGCAAAGTGCAATGCAATGAAGCCTGACCTATCTATCCACCACTTGCAAGAGGAACTTATCATTCGGGGTTTTACGTAAAGATGAGGAGTCGGGGGGAAAAAAAGGCAAGTGATCTGAAGCCTTCTTCAACCACACTTTAAGTAGCAAAGTGAACCAGGACACCAAGAGGAGAGTGGCTGCACAGCTACATTATACCGTCAGCGAATTCAACGCTGGGCTCCAAAGTTGTAAAAAAACTCTCTTAGAGAAACTTTTAAATAACTCTCTTGAGAAAAACAGGGACTGGAAAGTCGGTATCTTCATTTCCAATTCAGTCTAGATCCTCTGAGGATAGCAAAAATAAAGTTGCTGTCCGTTCTGGAGTACGCAGTAGAACTGGGATTAATCTCTTTAATCATACATAGAAAAGGAGAAAATATATGACCATATACTACTGTAAAAAAAAAAAAAAAGTTATTGTGTTAAATGCTACAGTGTAAAAGACAATGCATAGACCATGTTTGCTAGGTAGAATAAATACGAATGAGGAACCACTGTTTAATACATGATATCATATCAGTGTAAAAAAAAACGCATATTTTTTTAAATTCAGGAAAAATAGAAAGTCTTTTGGAGATATGCTTGACACACATACATAATCTGAATCTCAAACAGACTAGCAGGATTTGATTTATTATTAGAGTTGGAAAACTAAACTTTAAAGACTTCATCTCACAAGCCCCTCGTGAATTAAAACAGCCTTTTTTATTGAGTACTGAGAGGTAAATATGTCAGAGAAGAGGTAAAAGAATTAAACAGCCATTTCTGAACATACTTACAGTTTGAATTAAGAAGCCAATAAACCCCACAGGAGATTTTTTTTTCCTTGCATATCTAAGAAATCCATTCCTTATTTCCCTGGATTCTTCTTTAAGAGGATGAAATATTTCAGAGAGACACTGCTATACAGCTGTTAATTAAGAGATTTATCTTGAAAATAGGGGAGTAGCAGCAATTACTGCCAAAAACCTGTGGCTTGTAGCTCATCTGTTACTTAAAATGTTCACTTTCAACTGAAGGAAATATGATTATCCTCCATGAAATTACTAGCTAACAGTTCAAATTTAGATACCCAACTATAATTACATGTACTGAGGTAATATTTTATATAAATTATCACAGGATAGCAAACAATTCCATTAAAATTCAATAATTTCTTCACTCTGAAGCACATAAATCATTTCAGTTTTTCAAACAAATGAATGGCTTTTAAAATGTAAAAATCTTTTCCTTTTCACAACTGACTAATTTCAATTATTTAGTGAAAAAGGGGAGGAGGAGCTAGCTGTCCTTTCACTCTAAAGACATAATATTTTCCAGTCTCCTTTTTTCTTTTTTAGTGATACAGCAAGACATACCACAAATACTACATTCATTTAATTAGTGCTTCATCAAACAAATCTGGTGCAAGCATGAACTGCATAATATCATATATATAATATCATATAATATAAAGCTTTGATATCATCTTTGATATCATCAGAGAAGGCAACTCCTTGGGGGTAATGTAATACAATGGTAATGCACTATACAGTGACAAACAACACCGAGTGGAATAGTTAATTGTGGAGATAAAGAGAAAAAATATTATCCCATCAGCCAGTCAACAGCAAAGGCACTATTTCTTTTAAAAACTGTTGTAGTACTCCTCACCTGTCTAAGATGACAACTCACACCAAGGAGACTCCTAGTCTGACTGTCAGAGACTTTATAACTATTTTAGAGAAGGAAAAATAAACAAGAGATTTCTCTCTCCTTCCCCTAAAACCAAGGAGTGGACTGGACAGAAAACTAATTTAGGAGTAATCTTGAGATTGCTTTCTGCCCAAATAAACAGAGATTAGCTAGGAGGAATGGAACACACCCAAACAAATGCAGACACTGGTATGGGAACTAGTTATCAAGACTATAATTGCTAGAGATCAATAGGCATTTCCAAGGTTTGCCATATGACATTTTTTGGTAACGGAATCAAGGCCAGATCCATGGATAGGCACATCCAAATTACACTCCTGCTCCTCATATTTAACTCCTACCCATTACCAACCCTACTGCAAGAGGCATTCTCTCAATACAGTGAAAGTCTCTCTTACATTCAGACTCCAGCCTCCTTGCCATACTAAACAATACCAGAAATTGATATACTATTCTACTGCTTGATAACATAAATATCTTTTAACCCTTGCCTTTAGACTTTTTTGCTCTTTACAGCAACTAGTAGTTCCATTTTTCTAGACAGGGTCTTGCTGTGTTCACCCCCACAAACTTACTGATTTCAAGGAAGCAATGAAGGAAGACAACCAGACCAGAGAAGATGGAGAATAGAACAGAACAGAAGAGAATATTTTCAGTTGGAAGGCACCTACAACGATCATCTCGTCCCACTCCCTGACCGCTTCAGGGCTGACCAAAAGTTAAAGCATGTTATCAAGGGCATTGTCCAAATGCCTCTTAAACACTGAAAGGCACGGGGCATCGACCACCTCTCTAGGAAGCCTGTTGCAGTAAAGAAATGCTTCCTCATGTCCAGTCTAAACCTCCCCTGGCACAGCTTCTTCCCACGCATCCTATCACTGGATACCAGGGAGAAGAGATCAGCAAAGAAGACAGGCTAATACAGTGAAGAATAAAATGGCTAGTCATATGATAGGGAACTTCTTGCATCACTGAGCACCCCCCTCACCAGTTCAAATCATATTTAGTCCTGACTGTCTGTGGAAATGCTATGCTATCAAAAACATCTGGTCAACCATTCTGATTTCTGTTCTCTAATTCCCTCAGTAAGATCATCCAAAGATTTTTCCTTCCTCCCTCCTCCCCCACAAGAAATTTTTTTTAAAAAGACCGCCTATACTATTATCCACTGGCAGTTTCATCCATGAGTCCAACTTACACTGCCTTCCAACATGATCAGAAACTTCCAACATAATCATTTTCCAAAAATTTCTGGCTGTTTAAACAGAATGGAGGAACCCCAGACAGAGGGACTTCTAAAACCATTGTCTTAGAGCAGACTGAAACAAGCAAAAGCTAAAAGTCTCAAGAGAAAATCACCAGGCAGCATTAGTTTTAAAAACATTTTGCATAAACTTTTTTGTGTAGGTTTTGTTAGTTAAAACACTGACTTCATTATTTGCTTAGTCCTCTGCAGAAGGGAGGGAAAAAAATTACCTACTTATCTGTAATAGATGGTGCTTTCTATGTAGAACTGACGGTAATAGCGAAATCCAGTTGAGGCTTTCTGCAGATGTTCTGTAGTTTTCTCTTTCTGGCATAAATAATATGCCTGATTTCCTGCATTTATCTCATAGCTTTTATCTCAAGAGACTTTTAATATCCCCTTGTTTTCAGGAGACCTAAATTAATGCTTTCAGAAATCCTTATGACTGAGATTTCTGCAATTTGATAAATCAGTCAGCCACCTCTCAAGAAAGGTGCCTAGCATTTTAACTTTATAATTCAATTTCAAGGTTTTTATTGATTTATTTTTCTTTTGCTTACAGCAGAATTGTAGTTGATACTGTTGTTTTTATTGAAATAATTCTGGATTGACTCAGGGTTATTTGTATTACAAGAACAGGTACTTATGTGAGTCAGCTCTATCACTCTTGCTGCTCAAAAGGGTTTCAGAGTCAACCAGTAGCATTTGGAGACTGATCACAACTAGCTCTTGTAGAGTGGAACACACACACCCCAACTCAGGAAGGTGACCACCCTCTAGACAGATTTAAAGTCCCCATGGAAACAGAATGGTTAGTTTTACTTCCAAGTAGCTCTAGTCTAGACAGAATGCTCTCATACATATTCTAGTTTACTCCTGTCGTGGGCTCCAAGACAGGAGTGATGTGGAACAGTGCTACAAGAGGGGACTGTCATAACACTGTCTTCAACAGCGTACACCTGATCAGAAAGCCTTACCCTTAGTCTCTACAGACATAGAAAATTACCCTATCAAGATTAACAGCAAGGCTGCTTCTAGCAGTCATTCCTGATGGAACCTGATCAAAATGTTTCACAGCTGATGGGGTTGGGGGAAATTCACACACAAATATCAGCTCCTAGTTCTCAAAACTGGAATTCTGACTAGACCTATGATTCTCTATTTTCTTCTTTGCAGAGCAGGATGAAGGGATTTCCTTCACGAGGCCAGGGTTTGACCTGAAATTAAAGTTAGAAGAGAGCAAAGAAACATGTTTATGCAAGTGAATACAATGAAAACGCATCCAAGCCATGGTTTTCTTGGACTATTTACCTGTGTCTCATATACAGTGCAGTAGCCAAGCTTCTCTTACCTCCCAGGTGCTGCCTAAAACAGCCCACTGTTGAGCTTACCTACCTTAAAGAAAACTCCACACTGAAGGATTCTTACTAAGGAAGAGCTAACAACACACCTGTTTTAGAAACATCTCTACATTTGGTTTGTTCTTACACAGAAATGCTACACAAAACCATACCGAATGGATTCTGGAGTGGGATGTCAGTGCTATGCTGCAATGGCAATTTCAAGGAATCTCAATATTTGCCAGTGGTGTTACAAGACTTCTTTCTTAAAGATAGTCAGAAATTGATGTGCCAGCCTCCTCTGTCTGAGCTGAGTTGATAGCCATCCATTTTCAAATTAGTCTTGAGCTTTCTGACCCGTTTTGCTCCAGAGAAGAGCTGTCACTGCATTTCACAGATGAAAATTGATCTTTAGATCCCTAGTGTAACTCAAAGTCCTTTTAACTGAAAAGGTCAGTCAGAAGAACAATAGTCTTAGCTTTACACGCAGCTAAAGTCTACAATATCACAACAAAGTCTTCTGCAGGGTGTTAAATCAAGCATATACCTTAACCTTAGCTTACTAATTTTACCCGAAAAGTTAAAGTTAGGCAAGAGAAAAGGGAAAATTAGACTGAAAGGTAATTAAGCTTCTTCCCTACACAGATGAAAGCAAACTGAACAGCTATAATAACCAAGAAACAGCAATAACTGCTGGGAAAACTGGTTTGTTGAAGCTAAGCTCAGAGATTTACTCATACTTCCAGCTCACTTTTTAAGTTCAGCTCTCCAGCACTTGAGGACGAACCATGTTAACTCACAGAGTCGTTCATTCTATTCCTCATTAATGACCCAGGATTCAAGATGATTCCATGTTTTTACTTACTCTCCTCTGAAGTCTCACTCTACTCTTCAGTTCCCTGAACGATCTGGTCTCTAGATTAGGAGAAGCAAAAACAAATAAAAGCCCCCACCACCACCTCTTTGGTATCCTATGTGAACCACAAATTACAGTGGACTGTAAGTCAGCAAATCACAGTCCTGAGATCATGAAAGCAACAGGCTTATCTGGTACAATTTCTGATTTTTCATGCAGTCCTTGGTATTGCTAAATAACATGTTAACATGAAGAATCACATTACTTTCAGCTTTTCTTCAAGAAGGTCTGCTGAGTTTTGCTAGGTAGCAGAGAGATATAACACCCCATGCTTCAGTTCTTCTAGTCATTTTAATGAAAAAGGCTTGGTGCTGGGGAGAAGCAAAGAGCTCTTACACGGCTTAGAAGCAAGCCTACTGTTTGCAGAGAAACTGATGGAAAGATAAGGACATGTCCTTTCACCTTAAGATTTGGTATATTCTCAGACAGATAAGTGGTAAGCTTTGACAAAGATGAATAGCATACCTGCATTGCTATATCTTTTCATAAAGACAATAGGCGGGTAAATAGCCACCTTGTTTATCCCAATAATACACATTAGAGCTGCTTGATAAACTGGCACTTGAGCCAGCTTATACTCAAACTCTTGATAGCTTGTGGAAATTAACTGTTGATTCTTTCTAGAAAAAGGCGGGAGCACAGACCTGCAGCAGCCTGCACCTGCTCTGTTCTGGATAAGGGAACTATCTCCTGAGTACTCCCTCTAAAGTTGTATATACTGCCATTCCTGGACAAGATGGGATGCTCTGTAAGGCATGAGGTTGGTAATGCACATGGTCATTCTGCCTGCTGCCACCTGCATTCAATGACAATCATCAAATGCAAATTATATTAGCTTTCCGGTATAGTCCCTTTCATTCTGCTCTTCAGAAGCCTTACTAAAGAGCAGTCTCAAGAAGCTAACACAAGAACTCCAGTTCTGGGAAATATGCCAATGCTGGAGGGAAAAGGTATGCATATTCTAATATCTGTAGGATGTGGGGGCTGACCTTGCTCACGAAGGATGAAATGGTAATGCAGTGAAAAAAGTCAGCTGAGATTCCTCTCTCCTTATTGGAAGATAGGGCTGGGGGACCTCTGCAGAAGAATTTTTCTTATATATTCTTAAGCTTGTTACAACAGATTGAGCAATTACTGCTGTCATTCATAAATGAATCTGGCTACTTAAAGAAGGAAATTACTATTCAGGACTGGTCTGAAGATGTAATCTCATTTATTATGCCAGCAGAAAAGGATAACCGATTACTTTTTTCCTATTGCTCTTTGTACCTCCTTTCTTGGAGACACTATTCTTTCTCCCAACAAATAAGCACAGACAACCTCATATCCAGTACTCTTATAATGTGCATATCCTACTTTTAATATAAACAGAATCTACAATGTGTAACATGCTCCACTGCCAATGTTTTCTTAAAGCTATATTAAAGTGCACAGTAGGTATTAAGATCCTAATTCCTTGGTCACTGATCCCATTAACCCTGTTCGCTGATTACTTCTTTGATGCAGTAATGATGACTATTAATAGATTAGAATTCTCCAGGCAATTCAGTTCTGGCATTGATTTTGATCAGAGCAAGATTATGCCCTGTGCTGGAAATGGACGTTTACCTTGATTTGCAATGAGTTCATACATGCAAAGGCTCATCCTGAATAACAAAACTGTGAAAAATCATTCTTCATGATGTTACAACAGGTTACAACCTTGCAAATTTGGACACTGCTCATGTTGGTTACATTAATAGTGACATATTACTACCTAGGTCTTATTTGTATACAAAATGCAAGTTATTAAAAATATACAGTGAATGGAACTGTTTCTTTCAAATATATTAATTCCTTATAAAAATGGGGTCAAACAATCCATAAAAGTTGAGTGTTTACATATAATTTGCCATCTTGTCTATGAAGACTGTGAGACAAGTGTATGCTATAGCTTGAAAGGCAGAGAAAATTGTCGTCTTCACTTCTAAAAGGCCATTATTCTCTCAAACATGTCAAAACCCCTTCATTCATCAAGGAGGTAATGAAAAAACATATGACATAACAGTAGCTGTTATTGTCCCTACAACCAAATACTCTGATTACATGCTTCATTTCAGATTTCTGATTAAATTCTCTGATTTCTTCAGCTGTATTCAACAGTAATCACTACAACTCTCTTTCAGCCAATACAAAGAAAAAAATAAAAAAAACCAGACCCACACAAGAAATGAGCTCTTGTACAGCACTATGTTAACATTCACTCTGGAAGCTGTACAAATCAAACTGAGATGTTACCACTAAAAAATTTCTTCAAACCTTGATTTTTCCTTGCAAAAAGGAACCTCTGGAATCAATAAAGATTTCTATTAAAAAAAACCCAAACAAACAGTGGCACAATTTAGCCAAAAGTCAACTTTTCAAACTAATTTAAGTAACTAAATTGCAGCTAGAAAAATAAAATCATATAAATATTTTATTTCTTCTACTGCTGGTACAGCACTTTTATACAGAAAATGTTATTTTTTTTATTGATTTTATTCCCATGAATCTATCCAACCCAACATGAAATTGTAAGTTTAATTATCTCCGTGGCCACTGTGTTATTCAACTGATTTTAATTTTTATCAAGTTTGTTTTTCAGTCAGTTGATGTGAAATCCACTAGCATCAATTTGGACCTTTCTATCTGAGATCAATGGCCGCCATGGATCTTCTGAAGTTCAACTCAGGGAAGTGCAAAGTCCTGTTCTAGGGGAAGTACAGCCAGACTCTTCTCAGCGGTACCCAGTAAAAGGAGAAGAGACGATGGGCACAAACTGAAGCACAAGAAATTGCATTTAAACACAAGAAAAAACATTCTCACTATGACAGAAAAAAACATAGGTTTCCCTATGAGAAAAGTTGTGGAATCTCCATATTCAGAAACACGCAAAACTCAACGGGACACAGTGCTGAGGAGCCTGCTCTCACTGACCCTGCTTTGATGATTTCCAGAGGTACCTTCAACCTAACAATTCTGTGAATCAAACTATAAGCTGATACAAACCAGACTGGCAAGTGATTATTCATTTATTCATAGCAGACACATCAACTTCGAGCTGCATATGTGGGTATTCATGACAATCATGGGCTCGATCTGCCACTGACTACCAATACTAAGCAGTACAGGCTCCAAGGAGGTTAACAAGGAGGTGAAATTAAACTCTCACCAAGCTGTTCTTTTTTTTCTTCAGCACAAAGGTATCAAAACCAGTTTCATGCAACATCCTCAAATCTATGCCAGCAATCGCTTAGCTGAAAAACACAGCTTAAATAGTTCTGACCAATTCAGGATTAACACATTTAAAAATAGTCACTAAATAAAGCTGAGACCAAAACTCTGGGAATTGCAATCTGCTTGCAAATGTTTTGAGCAGAATAAGAGTCTAAAGGAGTTATATCATGATGAATTAATCACTTCCTCTAAGAAAGCAAACTGGGTCAAGAATTTGACATTTCATTCACACAGAATTTTTGGTGCTTCTAAATAAAATGTGTTGTGTTACTATTATTTACCCATACTTGCTTGTACAAGGACTTCAGTCATGTCAGCATACAAGATATCTGACTGTCTAGGAGTTTTGGTTTTTTTTAACCTAAACAACCTATTGTACTGAACATTTGAAGCAAGGCTATATTGCAGAGTTGCTACTTTTTTCTAAGAAAGCTTCAGGAGACAATCCAGGTAGAAATCATTTATGGGGAAAGCAGGTCAGAATACAATACTATGGGGTTTGCTCGTGTTGCAGAGCTATATTTACATCAGAACGGTCTATTGCTTGTTGAGCTGAGATACGCAATAGGTCTCTGGGCACATGCTTTCTCTGTACACGATATGGCTTTGGACATTCCTTTAGCAGTTTAATAATAATAAAAATATTTTCTTATAACTACCCAATAAACAGTCAACAAATGTGAAAGAGAAGGCAGGTTATGACAGCAAGAGCCCCACGCTCTGAGATGCTATGCTATGCTCCCCTCAACCCTCTCTACCATCGCAGTTCACAGCATTCATAACCAGACACACGGACACAAGACCGTTCTGGGGCTGGATGCAGTACAGTGATACTCCTGACTGCCAGCTCAGTGGTGTCTAGTTCTTTTACCTTGCTTATCTACTTACTGCTGTGGTAAGTAACATAGGAACATAAGGAAACATTTAAGGTCAGATCTAATCGGAAAGTTGACCCGGTTTTGGCAATGGGTCAAGACTCACTCATTAAACTATATTAACTTAAACACATAATACTTTTGCAGCACTTTTTTTGCCTGCTGTTGGCGGCCTATCCTCATTTATACAGATGAATTCTGGGTCAAAGACTCGGTTAAAATGCCATTGGTCGGGTCTTTCTCCCTCTGATTTGGAGCTCTATACCCAAAACTTGGTATCACCAACTTGGGAAGATGATCTGGATTCATATTTTAAGCCAAAATCTTCACAGCTAAAAGCTTAGGCAGTTAATTTCAGACACCAATTGGAACAAGACTTGGATTTCTATAAATTTGTGCATCTAAAACATGCTTTCCTTGATCACTGTTTCTCCTGTCTTTTGTAGTATCCCTCAGTTTCCACCTCTTCATTCCCTGAACTGCCTGCTACTCTTCCTTCATCATACACACAAAGTATGCTCAACTCCTTCTCCACCTGCAGAAATCTACCTGCAGTCCTGGTAAATGGTGTTTTAAATCAATTACTAGTCAGCATACAAATAGTCTAACAATATCCAGTAGACTGGTGTTCATTCTTGGTCGAAGACTCCATGCGTTCACTGCAAAACTGTAGCTTTTTCCATAAAGATCCTTCAAAGGATCTTACATAAAATTATTTTTTTGGCAGTAGTAATTAAACTATTTGTAACTGACAGTCTCTTTTGTTAAATAAATCAGAAAAAAGTAAAACTCTACTGGATACTAAGGCCAGCCTTTCAGAGATTTCAGGCCTAAGGAATGGAAATCTGCTTCAGTTCATTTGCTCCGCTTCTAGAATTGCTAGACTTTAAATGCCAAGAAACGTATGAACAGGCTTTAAAAGATAGTATCAGTGATAGTCTGATAGCTCCTAAAGCATCATCTTGGTCCTTGTATTAGCTGGCAGTCAGGTCTCTTTGTGCCAGTTCCCACAAATAGCGGGGACAAATAGGGAGACCGTAACTTCTCACCTACTGCTGCTCATTCCAGCACACCATGCATCCCTCCCTCTTCCTCCTCCTCCTATCTAGTTCTACCTCGTAATTCTTTCTGACATGATCAGATGTTTTCCAATGTTTTCAATACCTGGAGAGTCCCACAGTGCAGTACCCCAAAAAAATTATCTCCTGAACTCCTTATTACCATACTCGGTGAGAAAAACAAGCAAATGTGCTACCGATGATATACATAAGTACAGAAAATGAAGTTAACATGACAGCAAAAAAAAAAACAAAAACAAAACAAAACAAATTATGCAGCAAATTACTGGAACACATAGTAAACTGTAATAGTAAACTGTAGCTTAATAGAGGAGAATCATACTGACATGATGAATTCAGAGCAATTTGAAAATTTGAAATGAGGCACCAAGCTCAGAAAAGAAATGTCCAATTAGGTGGCTCAAGATTAGATCAGAGATATTTATCCTAGAGTGAATTCACAAACTGTATAATAACCAGCCTAATTTTAAGCTGCAGGAAAATCCTACTATGCAAGATGCTTAAAATTAATATAAGAACTTTTTTAATTTGTCAGGAATCATCTGTATACAGCAATGAACTGATGTACTGTAAGTGATACAAGAAGCCTTTCCATCTTTAGTGTCTATGAATCTACATGAGGACCTGAAAGACAAAGTCTGTTTCCAGACTGAATTCTCTATGATTTCAGTGTACATGGCTTCCAGGCCAAACCTTCCAAAAACAGACAGAGGATAGCAGATACTCCCAAACTCCATATGCAAACTCTGAACATTTTTTGCATATTAAGGGTTCAAGAATTTAACTGAGCTCTACTGTTCAAAACTGGGGGGGGACACCAAACCAGCAATATTTGATAGAACTAATTTATATTTGTGACATTACCAGGACCATGAAGTGAAAAGAGAATTTGCCCCTTTAGTTCTCCCCCTACCTACAGCCACCTGACAGGTGACATGGCAACATCACAGCTACCTTACTGGTCATATTCTTTTCTTCTCCTCTGCCTCTCTGTCACGACCACCATTTCCTCTAGTGGCATCATCATAGTGTATCAGCTACAGATCTCCTGCAGTTCATTTGTTCTGCTTGTAAAACTGCTGGATTTGAACATGCATCTTTTGCTGCTTTTATTAATGGAGTAAGAACACGGAGGGGTTTAAAACTAAAATCAGCATCAGCTGATAAAGCACTAGTGTGGTTCAAACAAGTCATCATTCTTTGTGAATGGAAGTTCTTAATCAACTGTGATGAGTGACTTGCTGTGCATCTTCTGTCCACCCCAACATCCATGTGATAGGCACCTGCCAGGGATCTGGAAGGCAGTTTACTATCTAACCAGAGACAGACAACAAGTAAACTTAACTTTTTATATCCCCCACTCCTGGAAAATAAAGGTTTAATCTCCTATATAATGAAGGAATGGGCATGTTAATGACTTCATGGATTTTAAAACATTTCCCTGTGCTTAGGAAAAGAACTGAATTTTGACTGGTGTGCAACTGCAATCTGGACTTGTCAGCATCTCTGAAACTTATAATGTACGACACTGATTTAGGAAGAACAGCTACATCTGTTGTCGCTGTGTGCACCTCTCCCAGAACTCTTTTGAGTTCCCAAGGCATTCTTCTCCCTTCTTCCTTTGCAACAAATGTAAGCTGCAACTTACGAACTTTACTTCTGTGCTTTACAGAAACATGAGCTCTCATATCAAAAACATGCTCTGTATTTCTGTCACCTTAATTAAACACATACTTGACATACAGTCTTCTATTCACAAGTAGAATCAGTCTTCCCAGAGTATAAAAAACCCCAATAGTTTGTAGGCTGAACACTTTCCCTGAAGAAATTTAGACATATTCTCAAAACAAAGATATCTGCCCAATTATAGCAATGGTAACTTAAGACTAAAACAAGGACAAGAAAACTGGCTTTCTTCCTCAGGATCCCATGGTAATCATAAAAATTCCAAATTTTGTCATCAAAATAAACTCGGACTCTCTGTCCACATAAATACCAGACAATCGAATACTCGCTGCTTGTAGCCTATATAAAGAATGGCATATTGTGAAATCTTCCTTGAACTAGTAAATGCATAAAACTACTTAAAGTAACAAACAATTGATGTTGAAAAGAACCCTTCCGATTTCTTTTTCAGTTTTTAATCACTGAATATTTGGTCTACCTGGAATTGTTCCACTGGAGCTACACCTGGTATTATAAGCATTTATTTCCCATGCACATAACAACATATTGGGCAATAATTAAACTTAACAAGAGGCTTCTGCATGATGGTAACTTTTCAACAACAAATATTAAGAGTTAGATGATATTGATTTTCAGATAAATAACACTACAGGACTCTAGGTTCATATTTTGTTTGCGGAAAGATCTTGTCAGCCTGATGCAAATATCAAAATGACATCAGTCATGAGATAAAAAGGAAGAAATCAATTACAAAAGGCTTTCTGCCCATCCCATTAGTATAATGTACACCTGCAAATCCAGTGATCTTTTCAGCTACTAGCTATGTATGTGGCTTATCCAATTAACTGTTCTGTGTTCATTCACCATATTTTTCCTCTTATTAATCAGTTTTCATGTGTTGCATTCAGTTAAATACTCTTTATTCATACATTGCATTTTTCAGCAATTGGTATGCTGGGTAATCATTGCACTTATAAATGCCAGACAATAAAAGGTTTATACTGATTTTGGCATAATTTGTTCTGTTTGTTTTATTAAATACACCAAATCATTCTGTCTGTATGCCCATCCAGTTTGTTGTTTGTGTTTTATTTTCCATCTGTTGCTTGCTGCTGCTGTTTGAATCTTGCTGCAAGGAAAGAAAAATGGTGGAGTGTCTTGTACCAGTCCATCAGCAGTAGGATTATGTACTTTCCAGCACTGCAAGGAGTGACCTGAGGAAACAATATATTCTCACTTCTGCTGCACATGAGGAGGTTGAAGTGCGTAAACACTATGCCAAAAAAAAAAAAAAAAATACAGCAAAGGGCAGTTCCCATCCTACTTCACCAAACATGAGAAAAGTATCTTCAGAAACTCATCACAGGGATGGCTGACTTCTTCCACTCCTTACTACAGTCAGCACTTTCAGATGGTGTAACTGGCCTTCAGTCTTTCAGTAACTCCCCCTACTCTCAGGGCCATGTTTGAGACAGACTTGCTCATTATCTGGATAACAAGCTTGCGAAGTACAGCCAGAACAAACCCTGAAGAGTATGCGTGCTTACTCCACATATCTTGAGAGGTTAGGATGCCATGAGGTATCTCCAAGGCAGGCTGCCTAAAGGCTCTCTGCAAGGCAATTCTAGGGAAGGTAACACACAAGAAGGACATAGGCAGGAGGAAGAAATGTTGCATCTGTGATCATCATAAACACAATTATTTCAATGAAGTATGGACATAAAGAAGCTGCATGGTTATCTTCACAGGCAGTAGCTTTAAATAGCATAAAAGAGCCAATGGATTATAGAGCCATGGAAGTACTAAATATGGAAAAAGAGACCTACATTTTGGAAGCATTTTGGTCAGAATAGCTACATATAAACTTGGGACTCAGGAATACCTCTGAGCTACTGAACCCAGGCAGGAATCTTGGCTCCCTACTCCCAAATGTTGGTTCCCTCAAACAAGATATACTGGCAGTTCAACTGGAAAAGAGACAAAATATGCCTCAAACAATCCAGAAGGTCCAGGGACTTCTTTGATCCAGTAGAGCATTCACTGCTGGGTGAATTTCAACGGAGACATTGAATGTTGGGTTGTGCTTGTGTAGATCCTAAACTCAAGTTGCTGTTATAAAAAGTTATCAAGAGAAGTAGTTGCCTAACTTCAACAGTCTCCAGAAAAGGACAGCAAAAGACAGAGCTAGTAGACAGCAGCCTTGAATGAGGTATGCGAACTCAACGTACAGTTTCAGCAGCCTTTGCAGGTAGAGTTCTACTCCTCGTTCAGAGAAGGCAGTAACACCAACACTGTCTTCACGTGGGTCAACCTCCTCTTCTGGTTTGGTACAAAATACCTCAATTGTTTCAGGCAACTATAGTTTGCATCAATCTGCAAGTCACTCTTTGGCTTTACAAAGCAGTTTGTGCTCCATACGTTTTTCTTATTTGTATTACATGCACTCCTTGGCACAGGGAGATGAAAGACATGGTAATTTAAGCCAAGAAAATCATCTGTGCTCTAATAAGGAGAACATACTCTCCTTCAGGGCACAAGTTGACTCTCAAAGTGGAAGACAGGTAGTTCACAACATTTTTATTGAGTACGCAAGGTCAGGTCAGGCCATCTGCAAATGTCAGTACTGTCACTCTTGTTATACATCCACGCACTACATTCTTATACCACAACATTCACAGCACCACAGACTTTCTTGTTAAAGGCCTCATCTTGCATGGATGAGGTTTTAGATCCTGGTATAACAAAGATTTTGATTGACAGTCTGTCCAAGAAATGCTCTAAGAAAAACTGTTTTGAAGCTGAAAATGGCTCTTGACTGAAGCTTCTAACCTCCCTTCACGAGCTGCCTGGCAGCTTTTACTTGTGATTTATTTTCTTCATGTGTTCAAGTGAAGTAGAAAATACCAAACTGTAGTGGGTTACTTGTAACTATCATTCCAAGAGAGTTTATGTCACTCTCATCCTCCCCACTTACATTTCTGCAGCCATGAAAAGGGGTGGTGGTGGGGATGGGACGGGACAGTAACAGAAACAAAAAACCTTTTTTGATGCTGCTTCATGAATTGCACAGCAAACAGAGAAAGGATGACAGAAATCTGAAGAATGGAACTCCTTCATTTTACATAGTAGCAGTCTTATGCTGAAGAAAGGGAGAAAGGAGCCAAGGAAAAAAAAAATCTTGGACTGAGTTTATGGAAGGAAAATTTGCAATTACCTACATGTTAAGAAAGCAGGAAGGACAGCTTTTTAAAACTGAGATAAGAGAACAATTTTTCACAAGGAGCAGGAGGTAGAGGAGGTAGAGTTCATACGTTACACAAAACAAAATACTGAAAATGTAGAATTCTAGCAAAATTTCCGAATGTGAGTTATTATATCCTCAACATTCTCATTGCTTCATAGGTCCAGGAATAGAACCATAGAATTGTTTAGGTTGGAAAATACCTTTAAGATCATCAAGTCCAACTGTTAACCCAGCACTGCCAAGCCCACCACTGAACCATGTCCTTAAGCACCACGTCTACCCATCTTTTAAGTACCTGCAGGGATGGGGAGTCCATCACTTCCCTGGGCAGCCTGTGCCAGGGCCTGACAGCCCTTTCAGTGAAGAAATTTCTCCTAAAGTGAGGAAGTTTTTCCTAAAAAAGGAAGGCAGTATAATGTTGTGTTTCCCATAATATTTTGCTTTTCACTCTTCAGTCCAGTGGGGGATGAAGTAACAGCAAGAAACTAAATTTATTATCAGAACTATAAACTATTCTTGATAAAATAATACTGACAATCCTGGTTATCTAAGTAATTTTGCTACACAGAAGGAGCAGAGGTTAGCATTGTAATTATCCAATTAAAATGGTTTCCTTCTCCATTATGAGACTAAAATATGTACGGATTTTAAGGCTTCAAAACACAGCCTTGTCAGAGACTTAAATATTATAACATGAGGCTTCAAACAGCTAAGTACTTCAAGCAGCTGCAGAATTGCCTCACTCTAGCATATACTTACCAACAGATAAAAATTACTGCATATGTATCTTTTCATTCTTATCATATTGTAATCAAAGAATTTGTAGTGGGAAATATAGTCAACTCAGCCACGTGCTAATATTTCATTAGCCAGTGAAGGAGAAAGCTGTTCTTATAATTTTGATCTAAATACACTGGGCCATCATTCTGCTCCAACTGAATTTTGTGTGAGCAGCAGTAACATAACTCAGTGCTTATAAAACTAATACCAGTTAAAAGTAAAACCCCAGTATGCATTCTATGGCTGCCCCAAACAAACTCAAACAAGGAAAAGGGAACAAGATCAGCTCAGAATTCCATTCATCTCATTACCTGACTTGTTTGCAATACATAACTCTGCACAATTAGAAATTTTGAAGTTATTACTTTAAAAGAAGATCAGAAAAACAAATTCCAGAGATATGACCTACTGGTACTCAATTGGCAGTTGTCGGAAACAGAACAGCACAAGGCAACAAACAATACTGGCCAAAAAAAAAGCAAAAAAGCTCACAGCAATCAAGCTCTTTTACAGATGAAAAGAAGTTTTATTAGACACCTGACATAAAACACTCTAGAAGGCAGCTCCTCAAGACAGAGAAAGGAACCTTTGTAAACATCTGAGCTAATACAACTAATTAAATCAGACATACGAGTTTTCATAAAGCCACCTAAACGTCTGCCAGGATACAGCATTAGTAACTGATCAAACCATCAGACCTAGATTGAGGACCATCTCAAAGCCAAATGGAGTGATAAGTGACTGCTGCCCTAAGACCAGACAAGAAACCACAGAAACTTCAAACTGTGCCCAATTTACCTCTTTTTCCTGCCCACCTGCTCCTCTAAATAAGATACCATTGATACACCTGTGTGCCCACCTGTGTTACATGGTACCTCTGTGCTGTCATCCTGACAGAAAAGTCAGGACATTCTACCTATTCTCCTCTGCTTGCTTGAGCTGGGAACAGAGCTACCATTTACTCCTGCCTGTGCCCAGGCAAAGCAGTCCAGTGGCAGCAGACATCTGAACATGGAAGTATAAGAACCCCTCAGAATCAAGGCCCCCACAGACAAGGATCCCCTCCTTAGCCACAGCCAGCAGTCGATACTGTCAAAAGAGTAAGAAAACAGTGAATGAAAGAATCATCCTTCTACTGGCATATTACATAGCTTCTAGTGCTATAGGGACTTCTTGAACCTCACTTTGTACCCAGTTCATTAGGATGAACAGCACCAACATGATGCAACATGATCTCTGTCTATTCCTTTCTACTCCTTCCGCCTTCAAGCATACAACCTCCCATGAAGAAACCTTAATGATAAAAGCAGTTGAACTGTCTTTATGACTTGAACTTTGGTTTAACAGATCTAGTACTTGAAAGATACTAATTAGATCTTGTCAAAACTATGCAGGTCAATCATGCCTTGCCACATTTCACACTTCAATGAAATATAACAAAATAAATATATACTGTACAGACAAAGGTTGCATACAGAGGTCTGCATTAGGGAACAGATACCCCCTCAGAACCATGCTGTTTTCTTTAATCTTGAATAGTGCTTCACTCTACTAGCAGCCATACTGCTATGGCGCTCAGTGAAGTCAGGTGGTCCTCAAGATAAGGAACGGTCACAGGCTCACAACTTTATTTCCAGAAAGAAATTTCTGGCAGCGCTGACCTAAGACAGAAGCGCAGGACCCTCCAGCAAAAATCACGTTCATAACCTAACAAAAAAAGAGCAATTCCAAAACATTGATAAGACAGCTTTTTATAAAAAAGGCACTGCATTTAAATGAACTTACAGGAAGAGTGGATACTCGGAAAGCTTTTTCTGCCTTCAGACACCAGATCTGGATCACCTGTGCAGTGCATTTCAGAGTTCATTACTCCATCTGGAAAGCAGCGGTAAAAGAAATCGGGACGCGGTCTACAAAAAACACCATGGATATTAAAAATATAAAAGCTGTAGTAACAAATAAACCTCAAAGTGATTATTACATTTACTGCTTATTACATACAGAGTTCATTCCCTCCTGCCTTAACACAGCAACAGACATGCTTCGTTTTCCTTGAATAATCAATTCAAAGTCACTTTTTTTTTTACAGGCAGGCTCTCTCAGGGAAGCTTCCAGTGCAGCATGGAAGCGGGAGTTGTCTCTGAAAACAAACATGCAGGGCTCCTCTTGCCTACAGCAATCAATCTTGCACAGCACTTCCAGTGACAGAGCAAAGTTGCATAGCAACCCCACAAACTTGCACAGGCCCTGCCAACACAGCTAGCCAAGAACAGCACTACAACTTAGGCTACAAGATTGGCACCAGAACAACCATCAAATTCTAATGCCAGCCTTGATGCTGACTCTCTAACTGCATCGAACATAACCCCAAGTTTCTTTTGACCCTGCTCTGAGCTCAATGATAGCATATAGATTTGACTGGTGTCATACTGATCCTGAGCTAATAAACCACGTAGAGAAGCAAGGCGAATGACCACAGCTTCAGGGACAAGCTGACAGAGCAACTAGTTGGCTTGGAGTGCAGGAAAAATGAGCTCATGTCTGCCTGGAGAAGATGGTGCAGACATTCTTAATTACATTTCAAAAGCACTCTTAAAATAAAAGTGCCAAGTACCATTACTGCCAAGGCATCAGCACTGTAGCAGAGAGGGTTCATCAGAAACCAAGCACAAATACTGCTTCCTCAATGCTGCAAAACAAGTGAAGTTGAACAACAAACGCAGCATTGGACTCTATTAAATAGTGCATGAATTCAAGTCAAATATATATTTTTCAGCTGAAATTATTCAAAAAATTTTTATAAAGAGCAAAAAAATACCTAAAATAAATTATTTTCCAGAGAGTTTTGTTTGCTAGTATTTTTCTGAGCCCTTCATTCAAATTTATGCTTCCCTAAAAAAATGGCCTACCTAGGAGTCCACTTATTGCTTAGCTCCAAGGTTTGTTCTGCCACGGATCTGGATGTTACCTGGAAATAGCATTCAGCCATATGCCTCACACAAAATGCAAACACTGGGTTATATAGAGACTCAGCTGATTCCTATTTAATCAGGCTAGTGGCACTGGCACCTACACTCCCACATGCTGTGACTCTTCCCCTCTGTGTTTCCAATTTAATGAACTGATTTCAAGCTCACACCTTTCCTTTCAAGCCCCTCGTTTGTCTGAATCCACCAACTGGTCAAACAAATAACAAAACACAAGGGCATAGATTCCTACCCCAGCTGGATGTCACATAATGAAGTTGCACAACACTTGCACCAGGGAAAGGACAGCTTCAGAGGGGCCCGTTCTAATTCAACGTGCTTTGGAGCAGCAGCTCTCTTCTTATTAAGATGTATTGTATTTGTCAACTCTGTCTTCATTCCTCTTAACAGTTAAAGCCATCATTTATAACATGACAAGACTTACCTTCCCACTATTAATTTAATAGTATTTGTGCAGACTCCATTCAGAGCTAGAGCCAAGGAAACAGCTACAAAACAAAATGAACAAACAGAACAATAATAACCTAAATGCCAAGCTATAAATTGCAGCATTACAGCATTTGATTTACAGACTGAAACCTTTAGTGGACTGAAAACTGAATGATCTTTGCAGTTTTTCTTACTACCCAGGCTAAGGACGGACCCCAGAGTGTGATAATAATCATATGACTGACTTTGTTCTTTTACTCTTGAGAAATCTTATTTCCTTATGCAAAGCCAGTTTTCATATCATGCTATTTGCATAAATCATCAGATTGAAACAACTGTTAGAGAATCAAGTACTGTGTTTATCAGTTTTGTAATTTACTAGATGAAAATCTTAAACTCTTTGGGTCAAGGAGAATTCCTGTATAGGCCTATACTTAAGATATATATACATGTATGTGTGTGTGTGTGTTTACATATGTATATATATGTATATGCACGACCCAATTAAACAGTCCACTTTCAGGCTAAAGAATTGCCTTTTGGCTAAAATTAAAATTGGATGATTTGTTTATTTTTCTTTCAAAAGGATGTGGATGTTTTGACTAAAAATCTTGACATTTTCTCCTTGCATTTGCTCCCAGGGTTAACCAATTTTCCTAATAAAACTGGAATAATAAACAGGAACAATAAACAGGAACTGTTACCCTAGGTATGACAGAATCATCTTCTTTATTTGTAATTGCGTGCCAAGTCCCTAGACTTTCTGAAGAACCTCATCTAAAGCCTGTGGAGATCTCTGCCTTGACTTCAGTGGCGCTTGGATCCATTGCATACACTCCTTTTAGATTAAAATTGATTTAATGTTGCAGTTGACACCATAGCTCCCTGTTACAACACAAGAGCCACTGAATTTTATTTCCCATCAGGAAAAAAAAAACTATCAGGCAAATCTCCGATTTCCAGAGGAACAGTTACAGTAATATAACTTTTGATTATGACAGCTACATGAGCTATTTTCTCATTGGACTGCTGCCCCAGATGCTGTACTTCAGCAGCACTCATCCTGTCTCCATAAAATCTTTGCCTGAGGTTATAATAGATCATAAAAATGTGTGTGTTATAGGATCTATTTTTCTCTAAGTTAAAAAAAAATTAAAAAATGAAGTCCTCCATCAAAGCAAAACCAAGGGTTTTCTCAGACTATAGCAACAGCTGCCAGGAAAAATAAAGTAACAAGTCAATCCTAGAGACACTGATATTGTTCAAAAAAGTCTTCCACTATCAGCACCTATGTTCACAGGGACCACTCAATCCCATGCTCTCTTTTTCCTCTCAATTGTTTTCTCTTAGTTATTTATGGTGATTGCATAGTGAACTGAAATTTTCCACAAAGTCAAATGCATATGACCAGCAGTGTCACAGCACTACATTCTCCTTTTTAAAAAATGGGAGGTGTAGAGATATCTGCTTTCTAAGACACGCAGCAAAGTTTACTCTTCATTGAGCTTTATCTTGATCGTTCACTGCATGCCTGACTGAACCATGCTTTCACTGTCGCATATTCCTTGCAACGGCAATCCAAGTATCAAATAACAGTGTGAATATAAACTGGTAAACAAACTGCATTTGCTCTCATTTTGTTCCCTGTAGGAAAGATTTATACCGCCCACCAAAAATCATATAATCTAGCCAGTAGAGAGAGGTAGGCACTTTCAGGGGAAAGATTAAGGGCACCCACGTTAGGAAGCTCACTACTCCTAACCCTAGATTCACTGAACCACCTTCTTTATATTAATGGCTATATGAGAGGCAAAGCAGTTTCACATCCTTTTAACCTTTGATCTCTTCTATGAATGATGTCTAAAGAAATTCACCTTTTGGGGGACTTCCTGATCATTCATTATGAACATTATGTGGCAGATCTCAGCAAATCAGCAAAGCTCCACCACAGTTAATGAGTCTTCACATCAGCTTTACATCACCAGACACATTAACATACTGAATCATATTAACGTACAGTACACTTGAACATAATTAAGCCACAAGAAGTTCCACATTTATGGCACATACTGAACAGGGGTACCCCGCAGAACAGAATATCAAGGCTGTGGTTTCCTTAAAGTCTGGGTAGCAAGGAGAACACTGGGGAAGCTGGCAAGTTTTCTCCTGGACCTTACAGAGGGAATGATAACAGAAGGCAAGAACAGCAGAAAAAAGGAATGTGTCTTTAGAACAAAAAGGTGAGAATAAGTGATGGAGAAGCTAATCCAAAGCTCCTTTCCTTTCTTAAACAACAGAAAGTAAAACTCAGCACTGTGACTGCATACATTTTCTGAATCAGAGTTATTTCTACTGAATGGACTTATCAGTAAAATATCACTGTAAGACATTTCAGAACTTACTACAACTGACTGGCAGCAGCCAAAACAAAACCAGGATCTCTTCACACTTGTGTTAGAGCAACTGGAGAAAGAACAAACTATGGGAACCCAGACTTGTCTACAAAAAATTTTCACAGGCAGATCCATAATGCCATTTATATCCTATCTAGCTAAGGCAAAGCTGAGTATCACTTTGACCTTACAGTCTAAGGGCCAATAAATTAAAGTGTAAATTAGCCGGTAAACAGAATTCCAGAATTAGGCATATTTCAAACATACTGCCAACAAAAACATTTGCAGTTCTTAGTGCTTCAAAGTATCCTCTGGCAGTGAAAGTGCTTTAGTCCATTTTGGTCTCGCCATATCTATGTAAGAAGGATCTGGGAATATATCACTAGAAGAGTTGAAAAGATAGGCGCAGACAGAATTAGCTGGAACAGTTTAAGACTTACCATCCTCGTAGTCTGCCTGCCTCTCTGCTTGAAGTTGCTGCCTACAGCTGTAGTTAGACCTCACCCATAACACAGCCATAGCAGTTCACAGTCCAGAATTAAGTGTACATCCAGTTCCACTGGTAGTTTAGGATGAAACATCAGCTTGTGAACGGAAGGGCTGAACCATGAGCACGGATTTTGCAATGGGGAACAGTAAACTCCAGAACGTCAGAGAAAACAATGAGAGGAGTAATCTCCTACACTAAGCAGCTGAGTCTCACAGGACTTTCCTGTCAAACCCTTAATTTAGAATAGCTGCAAGTGTAAATAAGAGGTAAGTAATAGATGGGGGGTGACAGAAAAATACACATTTGAACAGTCTCTCAGATAGTCTTGACTTTGCTGATGAAATTCTGGCCCTTGCTAGCTAGATTGTGGAATTAAGGCACAGAATTTGTACATTTAGAAACATACATAAAAACAAAGGCTTTTGTGAGACGGCTTGCAACTATAACTGCACTGAAAACTACCGTAATGGACTGTAACGGAGACGGGTTTTCTTCAAGGCTTATACTACAATTGGAATCAATCTCTGAGAGCTATCACACATTTTCCGTCTTGAAGTATGACATACATTACCTAAGAAAGCCTCTTTAATTTCAGTCTTGTCTGTTCGCCGGATTATTTTCACCACAAAAATGACTGCTAGTGGCGTAAGAAATGAAATTGCCTGTAAGAGATAACAAGTATCATGTGTGAGAGCATCAATTCCTTTTCAGTCCAGCTGATTAATAATTAGTTCCAGTTAGCTCCATTTAAACTGGAAGGCTGGATGATCTTTATCAAACTCCTGACCTTAGGCAAAGTGGGATGATTTGTCTTTGCAACTACAGGGCAACAAATACATTAAAACTGTAATATAACTGTGGGTTATAATGGATTTGCAATTGCCTGGAGCTGCATTTAAAATGTCAGTTTCATAAGAGAAAAGCAACAGTCTATAAAGTCCACAAAATTCATACACTGATCCACACAGATCTCGTACATTTTCCCCACGCTAAGCATTGCTCCAGAAGGCAGCCAATCCAGGCTGTGCTCTCAGTAAGACCCTACTCAACATAACAGACTCCAGCACCAACTTCCTGACATTTTAAAATGCTCTTTATTTTACTTTTTTCTTTTCTTTTTAACTGTCAGTCTTGAATGCATTGAGAAGATCATGTCTTTATGATTCTTCCGTTTACAAGTGTTTGGATGTGGAGCCAACTGCTTGATTTTGTTCAAAAAACAGAAAAACAACACCTGAACATCTGCAAGTATACTCACTGGTTAAGCAGAACCATATTCTTTTATTGTCAGTGCTATAGGACAGGATTCCTCCTACAAGGAACCTGAAATGGCATCTGCACATCAATGCACATACTTGATTTCCACAAAGAGCATCTCCATTATCACAGAGCAAGTTGGACTATGGTTTATGATTCACTGTAAATGTGCTAGTCATCCAAAAAGCATTTGTGCAGTGTCTGTATACTGCAGTCTGTCCTCCCAGAGCAGGTATTTACTGTCTTTTTCCAGAGAGACATATCAGTTTCTCCCAAGCACAATACCAGGGAGTTTTTCATTAGTAGCTTGCCATTGAAACTATAATTTTGTTCCCAACTGGTGCTTCCATCATCCCTTCTGTCTCGGACCTTCAATTGCAGAGGTAAAAGGCAACTTGTAGGAAGGCAGTCCATTTATGCTTCTTGCTGGTTCTGGTCTAAGTTAACCAATTCCTTTCTGGAATCTACAAACTTCTTCAAAAACACATTTGTTCAAAAACAAATCAAGGTCCTTCAAAAGCATTTATTCTCTTGAAGAAAAGTGAAAATTACTGGTTTTTTTAAACAAGGCAAAAATTGAGCTGTATATGGCGCAAGGGGCACCAGGGCTTAAGTAAGTTTATGCTGTCTTTACTGAGGCTGAACAGTGCCTTACTTCTTAAACAGCCCCACTGAAATAAGAAACAGAGACACTGATTCAGGACAGAAATGTTATAACGAAGAGACGTATGGCACTCTTCTTTTTATAATACAGATTAATCTCAGTCGTCGTTTTATGCTTTTAGAATATCTGAGTAGAGAACAACATGAAAATGCACTGCATTTATTATTTTGGTAGTGCATCTTGGACCAGATTCCCCTCATGTGCATCTGCAAAATATTATCTAACTCAGAGAGCCATGCAGATTAAAACAGAGTCTGGACTCTTTTCCCCTTTTTTACATTTAGAAACGTAAGCAGGCACCAGATTTTGTGCAAAAAAGATGCACCATTTCCACTTGAATCTCACACACACTGTAGACAGTAGGGAGGGTTAAGTTAGGATGCCAGTGCCATGTTACTGCTACACAAATGTTCACTTCTCTCTATCCTCAGCAATAGTTTAATTTCTGCATTCAGAGACAAAGAGTGAAATAGAAATGGTTAAAGCAAAACCTAGAATTATTAGTTTCATTCTAAAAAGTAAGGATTGCCACCAGGAAAGAAAAGATGAAAGATACCTGCATTCTGTTCTTGAAGAACATGTAGAAATATAGCCAGGGTGACAGGCTTATACTGGTGGTTTAATGGAGTTAGAAATCTTTTGAACAAGCAGGAGCAGCAGAAAATATCAACAAAGAATGGAATTCAAGTGGCAGCTTGTTCCAAATCACTTCACAATCAATCTTCAGAAATCTGGTAAAACTGCAGATTCACTCATATTTCACAAGCATATGGATTTTTGAGAGAGGTGAAGAACTATTCATGTTTGCAGTACATTGCTGTTCCTTACACAAAAGCATTAGCTGGGAGGTGTTTTTTATTCTGCAGCAAAATGCACATATAAAGAAAGTCTGGCTTGCTAAAGACTCCTTTTCTTTATTTTGCAAAAAGATTCTGTATGGCTCATATCCATAACAGATTTGGCAACAGTCTAGTGAGCAATACTGTCCTCAGATGCACCTCAGTAATGTTTTCTTTTTCACCAGTGAAATATTCCAACATTGCTTTGCTTTTGTGAAACATGGACAAAACATCTCTCATTTATTATTCATCCTGGCAAGCCAGAGATATGCTAAAGTTGCAGGGACTCCCACATACTTCCATGCATTCAAGGGAAGCTGACAGTACCTTACACTTTCCAAGACAAGCAATATCCACTGATAGAGACACAGAACAAGGCTCAGGTCTTTTCAGTCCTTTGTGGCTTGCTTGCTATCCATGCAGAGGTCAGCTTTGTCTAGTTTGGATCTGGATTTGGAGTATTCACAACGTTTCTCTTGAATTCAAAGCTCTCAGCATATCAAATAATCCAGCAGTTCATAAACACGTAGAGACTGCTTTCTGGTAAGCCATAGCTATGCATTTCAGTATCAGAGTACAACACTAGTGGCAAGAAATTCTTTACATAATGAAAGTTTGTGATCAAGGCTAGAGTTGGATTTTTCTTTTTTTAAATTAGTCAGAAAAAACATTTAGAAATTATCTATGTTTCTTAATTTAAGAAGCTGTTCACTGAGTTACTGAGATATCATGGTCTGAGCCAGAAACAGAACACAGACTATACAAAGGTTACTGACTCAGAGCTGCCTGGAAGTTCCACCTGCCATCAAGTATACCAAAAGCCGGCTCTGTGGGAAGTGGTTAACGGGGAAATGTACTACGCTGATACCCCAAACTGCGCTTCCCAGTGGCTACTGCCTAGAAAACAGAGGAAGGACTAATTATTATCCCAACCAGTTTCAAAAACAGTTTCACCACTGCAGCAAACCCCTGTACAATGATTCACTATCAGTCCTTGAACTCTTCAGTTATAAACACAGACCAGACAAACCAAGACAACAAGGTAATGCTCAGCATAGGGAAAAATGGCAGAATTAAACTCAGTCTTTCCTAGCACAACAATGTAATGTTTGGTTTGGGGTTTTTTTGTTTTCACACAGCTGCCTTCCATTCCAGGAAAAACACACGTTTTCACCCATCCAGGCTGAAAAAGTTCTTAACAGAGCTTCTTCTTAATGCACTAGAAACAATATGTTGGTGAATTTAAAACCAGGCCTTCAGCCTCTGTCTTAGAAGACTGGGATATATTGTCACCTTGTAAATAGGAAGTACCCTCAAGTTTTTCCTTACTCAATTAAAAAGTTTCCTTAACTGAAGGCCTGAGCCTTTAAGAAAAAAAAAAAGAAAATACCAAAGACAAATTACCTAGCTGATTTGCACTTATTCTGAATTCAAGCTCTTAATCTGAAAAGTAAAACCCTTGCTTCACTGAAGACACAGGAAAAGATGCTTTGACGTTAAGGGTACTAGGATGTGACCTCGTCTGCCATGTCCATTCCTGCAAAATCTCCACTTTGACTGATGAAGCTTTTGTGAAGACCGACCTACTTGTTTTAATAGCTTGAACTACACCCATAATTTCTTAGCATTTCTGTAGTGGTCTATCTCACTGTACTCTTGTAGTTGTATGTGTAGATTGTTATGATTGTTAATCATGGTTAGTGAAGGTTATCAAACCGATCAATTTTGATAACCAGACAAACCATCAAAATCAGCCAGCCAGTGTGCATGTCAACATGAGCTGTGCTGGGGACAGCCAGAAGAACAGTGACAGCAGAGCAGCTCTATGATATATTAAGTACGCTCCCAATGACATCAGGATGGTTGGCAGAAGCTGAAACAAAGGTTTTGTCCACATAAAAAAAAAAAAAAACCAACCCAAGAAAGTATTTGGAGTCAAATACCTCTGTGCATAACATGCCTAAAACAAATCGGATTTCAAAATGTAAGCCCTTAACCTAATAAGAGCATGGCAAGGTTTTCTCAGGTCACACAACCAGCTAATTGAAAAAGCTTCCCTAATCATTTCTCTAGCATCCCTCTAACTTAACACTAGCTTAAATCTTAAACTGTAAAATCAACATTCCTAAATTCAGTCTCCTGGTCATGCTGCTTTTTAGAAACCCCCCATGATTTCCTACATGTTGCCATTTTGGACATTCCTGGTTTGGAAAACAATTGTCGTTAGAATAAAAGGAACATCCTATACTTCTGAAACGTTTCCTACTGCTGATCAAATGAAAGTGTACATAGTTTACAGCCATCAAATGACCAACAAAACTTCAGTACTTACAAACATAAGACGCGTAGGTATGTTGTCTGATTGCACCAAAGGATTTTTATACAGCCAGATCTCTTCTGGCTGGATAACCCGCTGGAATGGATCCAAAAATTCTGTAAAACTGAAAATAACAACTAAAGATGTATTTTTTTCACAATTTGAAATGATGATCAAAAACCCCAGAAGAGTCCTGCTAATTTAAAACCTCCCCCAAAGTTAATTATGGTATAGCATGCATGAATTATCCTTGTAATACATTGCTATCCTATCTCACTGCTTTTTAATAATACAACTTTCATAAATATACACTTAGGAAAATTATTTTTAAAAGTCTATGTTCTACAACTTTATAAAAGTTCCATAAACTTTACTGTGGAGAATAAATTGTCATTTTATTTTTTGTGGGAAAAGTGTGCAAAGAATATTGTGGGTTTAGAAAAGTCACATGCAGCACAAGTTTTACACTGAAGAAATTATATACCAGCTATCAAATAAAAAAATGTGTTTTTCAAATGTGAAGATCTAGACTTTGAAGTATGACAGTTGTATTTGCAGGATCACAAAGCAGGGAGAAAGAAGCAGCCCAGACAATTCCTTCTACTGATTTAAAGAAGAGATAACTTTGGAGAATATCGCCAAGAGAGACTTACGCCTAAAACAGGATGAGCTCATAGAAACACATTTTTTTCTTTTTTCAGATTCCCAGTATTTTGATTTGGCTCTCAAGCTTAAGAAGGATCTAGCTCTACCAGAAATGTCTCATTCTACCAAAACTGACTGTTTTAATTTCATTCTCGTGTCATTTAGCTCTCTTAAAAAAAAAAAAAAAAAACAAAAAAAAAAAAACAAAGAAAACTAACTAAACAACCAACCAAAAAAACCCCACAGTTTTGTAATTATGTTATTTTGAAATGAAGAGCATCAAAATAACCTGTTGAGGTTACATTGTTATATAGAAAGTAAATTATTTGTGTGGGTATCTTTTGTCCAGCACTGAAAGAGGAAGCAGGAATTGTGATCTTTGACTGTAGTCAGAAATTTCAAAACCTTTTCAGGGCTACATAAATTGTCTCTCTTCATTTAAACCATATTCCTTTTTCCACAAAGTCCTTCACCGCCCTTTAACTCTTCTTAGCTTTGAAGTCGTATCAGATTTCCTGGGAAGTTATGCCCTTACTTTACATTACTCATTTCAGGGCTAGTTTACTAGGACTGAAAGAACAGCTGATGAGAGAAGGCACAGGGACCAGTTTTATGCAGGTTCATCTTACCCAATAAGCTCATGGAGCCAGAACACAGAGTTATAGTGGCCCAAAGCTTTTTTTACTGTAAATTTCCCAAAGCCAAGGGCTTTAAACCCCTCCAAACCCAGGTTTTATACAAGTAACAGCTACAACAATTGACTTTGTAAATAGAAAAAGCTCAAAGCAATTTGTAAAGCAGAGTACAATCAAACCACACATATGCAACTCCCCCCGTGAAGACGAGTCCTCAAATTTAGCCAGGTCAGCAATTTCCTAAACAACAGCAAGCCTTATCTAGTCTTCCGGGCCTCAGGAAATCCTTCTTTTTATCCCTTCTGAGGACTGACCAGCTGTTCTTTGTTTTTTCACTATAGGCTACAGTCTCTGCATTAGCTACAGTCTTCCACGTCCCCAGCAGGCACTGCTACTGACCTCCTTTACCTGAGCACACTCAGACTCCCACTAGACAGAAGGTACCAAACTCTCTGTCTGCTCCAAAGAGCCCAACTGACCTCTTGTTCCTAAATGAAAACAACAAATTCTGAGGACCAAACAAGTCAAACACAGTCTTGCCATTCGTACCGATAGTTATGTTTCCCTTACTGACCTACACGGATAACTAGGTTCTTCCGGAAACTTAAGGACTCTAGTATTGCAAGGAGAATATTTACTATTGTACTCAGCTTCTTCAAATCCAGCATCCAACCCTGCTCTCCAAAGAAGGTGCAAGGTGAATTTCAGAAGTGTCACAACACTTTTGTTTTAGGGTTTTCAAAATTAAATCTTTTTTAAGTTTAAAAAACAATGGCTGGTGCAAGACATGAAAGAGGGGAACATTTCTAAAGAAGACCATTTCCAGGAAATAAAACACTTCATATATGAAAAAGTCATTTACAATTTTTCTCTTCAACTAGAAAAATAAAGGTTGATTTCTAGACAATGGAAGCAACTTTGTTTCCAAATTTCAACTGAGTCCTAAAGTATATTATTTTTACTTTCAGTCTTTAAAGATATTGACGGCAGCTAGAAGCAAGTAACTGCTGGTTGAAAGGGTTCTGTTGCCAAGTAAAGTCACAGGCCTGGGTATGACATCCAACACGTGTCGCCTGGGTATGACATCCAACACTTGTCACCTGGGAGACTTGAACAGAAAAGTTCATAGTTACACTGTCCAGGACTTAACATTTGTTATGAAGATATAACACAGGATCTGTGGCCAGGATGTACTTCACTGCTTTCATCTAAACATAAATAAATAGGTAAGCACATGCATGTCTAGGCATACAAGAAATTAAAGAAGCCAGTTAAGTTTCAGTGACTACATCTTTCTGTCAGTCACATCTTTTCTGACATATTCCCTCAGGTATCTGCTGGTCTGACGACTGTTTTGAGGCAGTTCTCAAAGCACTGGGACTGACGGGTACACCAATGAACGCCCTGAAGCAGAGACATGTTCTTTGACATATCTAGGCCTTGAAGCATTTCTACTAACTGCAAAAACCAAACAAGACACAAATATTTATGCTTCAAGGTCATCACATTATATCTGTGCACCAGTGCATTTTTGGAAAACGCGTCACATTAGACCAGAGATTTAATTAATGTGACATTAAGATACTTGACACTATGAGCGAATGTCAACAGAGTTAAAGGTTTGGGGCTCTTCTTCTTTTGTTTCCTGTCTCCTTGTTATGTAAGGAAACTAAGATTAAAGTATAGTTATCTAAATCTGAGAAATTAAACAAAAATCAAATTCGCAGTTCTCACAGGAATCATACTATGCCACTGCAAAGACGTGCTAAGTCATAACATTTAATTACTTTAAGAGCAAAATAACACATGTGCTAAAGAGAAACTATAATAAATAACATAAATAGTATCTGATTCCAATTGAGGACTGATTTTCTGATTAGTATATACTCGCTATCTTTAAAGTCTTCTAAAGAAAGATTCGTTTCAACAAATCTATCAATGGCAGCAATAATTATTATAATTATTTTATTTAATAACAGCAGTTTTGTATCCACTACATATTAAATCCGATCCTGTATCCATTTCTTCCTTTGACTTGTGTTCTGAATGTCTTCCAAGAACAGTGTTCAGATATGCTGAAACATAATGCAAAAAACCAAAAACAAACAAAAAAAAAACCAAAACAAAAAAACCTGCTGAAACCAGGTAAAATAATTTCAAAATCACTACCGAAAGAGGGAAAAAAAAAATAGATGTAGAAGGAGGTGGCAGATCTTGTCTGTGAACAATGCAGAAATACAAAGTAAACAGTTAAGGGAAAGTGACTATATAAAAAGAAATCTTTTTTTTTTTTTTGTCTTCAGAAAAAGCTCAGCTGCTAATTAAATTTTTATGCCAAGACTCATAAGAGAACAGTTCTTTTTTTGAACCATCACCAATGGCGACTGGATATGAGATTTCACTAGCATGAAGGCAATTCCCTTTGTACTCTATTAAACAATCATGAGGACATACTGGTTTCTAAGCTGCCTGACATTTAGTGATTTATGTTCCTTCGTCCTAACCAAAAGTACAGCCTATTGCTATTCATAAGCCAGCACAAGCTTGTTTAAATGACTAGATGTTATTAGAAATTAATGTAGTCCTTGGATAAAGAAAACTGGTTTCTAGACATTTTCTATTATGGCTGAAAATATAAGCTCAATCATATAACATCCCCTGGTAGCAGTTGGGCTACTTAGGAAGCTTACTTATTAGTACATGAAATTTTAGCATTAGCTTTTTGGCCTTACACTTTCTGCATGTTTACATATTCATCCGACATTTTTAACAGTTTAACACGCAAGATTTTGAACACTTCAGCCTGATAACATATATTTAAGGCATAAAAGGACTTCCATTAACTTCAAGAGCCTTTAACTGTGACTTTCAAAGCAACCTAAGGGAAGCAGGAGCCCTAATTCCATTAAAAACATCAGTGAGGAACAGGCGCCCAAGTGCCTGAGGTTGCTTTGGACATCCCAACATTACTTCCTACAACACTACACTCAGTAAAAATCTTGTTCTCTTTCGAGGACACAAGCACTTCCAGGTTACATTAACTTCATTACCATTTAACAGCATATAGCCCTTTAAGATCATTTCTACGCAAGCACCACATCACAGACTGATCATGGTAAAACTACACAGTACTTTTGTGACAATATGGACTAATAATGTTTTTTTATGAAACCATTCACTGGTAGTGAATGAGTCAAACATTACATAAATATCCTTACAGTCTTTGACCTGTGCTTCCACTGTGGTCTTCATCTCCCATAATTAGCAGCAGGGTATTATTTAGCATCTCACCTTATTGTTTCAAACGCTGCTTGCAGTAGCTACCATTCCCTGGCATTCAACAGCATAAAAATCAAGAAGCAATGACATTTGGAAGTTGCTAAGATCAGAGAAAGAGCAATAAGCAGTACTGCATTGGCAAAGTTGGTAAGGTAGAAACCTTGTTAGAGTAGAAAAGTATGTTCCCAATCTTAGCTACAAGAACAGGACAGGGATAGGATAGATGGGCCCAACATTAGGATTGTGTTGTTGCGTCCCGTTAGCATAAGATACAAACTACCAGCAATGAAATCACGACTAGCATTCACCTTAGAAGCACCTACTAGCGTTACAAGGACTGCTGCTGGCCAATAGCTCCACTTTCAGGGAACAATATGAAATCACACAGGTGAAGACACAGGGGTTTTCATCCTGGCAATCTTGGAGACCTAGACAGCTGCTCCACGAGAAGTGTCCATAGCACACTGGAGGGTTAGAGATTGCTCCCTGGTTTTGAGCATCAACTAAAGGATGTACAAGGCGGGTTTTGTTTGGTTTTTTGGGAGGGTTGGGTTTTTTGCCTTCTGCTTTGTCTCTGAAGTATTTCTCTTCTTCACAGATGCAGGTAAGGGTTGTCCCCAGTAACAAGTGACAATAACTAAGAAAAGAGAGGACAGAGAAGTACATATGGCATGGCATAACATCTGTTGATAAGCAGATCTGTTCCTAAAATAGCTTTGTATGCAGTTCCTCATTTGAGCAAGTAATGAAGAGAGCAGCAAAGCCACAGGCGTTCATGAAACTCTCTTATAAATCACTTCTGAGGGCTTGTGAAAAAAAAGTTTGGCTCTAACTACCATTCCCTGACTGCAGAACTCTGCGGGAGTGAACTCACCGCTGCCTCTCCCACAGAAACAGATTTGCTGTGACTGTGCTATTGGAAGTCCATTCTGCACTTTCTTACATGGATATTTGCTTGAGTATTCCCCAAACCAGGTCTCAAATCTCGTAGTAAAAGTCTTTATAGTGTACCTGCCATGTTAAATTGTGCAATCGGTTGCCCTGACACTAAAACCGCATAGTCACAAGCAGTATCAGTGAAGCCGAAGTTGGTAGGGCTCTGTATAGGTTGGCCTAATTACAGGGTATATACACAATACATAACTTGGTGAGAGATTCTCACACAACTGATTTGCAGCCCCAACATTTTGAATGAAGAGCCATAAAGCAGAACACATCATGGGGCACAACAGCTGTGGAGATAAGAAAATTATATTCTGAAAGACAGAATTTGCTTTAGGGGTTTCCAACAAGTGACCTAGGCTAAACAGAAAGAGCCCAGTGTTTACACTGCTTACTCACATTGCTTTTGCTCACATTTGAATCCAAGACTTCAACTTATCCATTCTGAAACATCCTAATAGTGGGAAAAGGACTCATGTCATGCTATTTGATTATTTGGAGAGAATAACTTATTGTCATGCCATGAGAAAACATAGTCTTGTTTATTCCCTATAGGTAATATTAAGGAAAAAAATGTAACTCTCTAGTGGTTATTTCAGGAACTCCTGCAAAGACAGACAAAATATGAAAAGCTTGAAATGGACTGTGGCTGGAATGCAAAATTAACAGAACTGAAGCAGACAGGACAGTGATGAGGTGAGATAAGAAATAACACCTGTGGTTTATCACCATCATTCTGCTCACCACATGAATGCTGGAGGAGTTCAGTTTCTGAAATGCTGCTGTCTATGCGTATTGTTGTGATGAGATAGCTTTGTGTTAGCTCAGAGGCTAGCATAAGGAAAAAGATCTGAGACATTTAATTTCTGCAGTAATTTGGGAAATCCACAGTTCCTCAGCCATCAAGAAGGGAATTATGTATTGGGGTACAAAAAATATGACCAAGGCCCAATTATTAAGTATGAACTGCAATTTCACCAAGGAAGAAGCTGACATGAATTAAAAATATAATTTCAATAATATAAACTCTAGTTTTCATAGAAAGAGAAACTTTCCCTATAGTTAAGGAACAATACTGGTTATCAAGAGAAGTGATGTTTTCCGCCACTGTTTTACAATGGAAGGTAGGGCAATTCATTCCAGCAAGAAGTGTCAATACCAGTATGAAAGCGAGACTCCTAATGCCGTGGTTTGCCCATTAACTGGACTGGTATTCAAATAAGCCAAGTATGCACTGCTGACAAGCAGTCAAGTAGGAAAGCAACAGCTTCAACTTCAACTTCGCCACAGAAATCAAAAGTAAAGAGTTAAATTCTAAAATATATTAGAATTTATATTGCAGTAGATATTGATTGCATAAGAAGCATGCACATGAGAACAGAAATTAATGTTTTATTGGTTCTTCATAGGCTTTGATGGAAGTGTGTTATTATAACCATCATCTTGTAACTGCAGTAAAACCAATTCATTAAGTAATTCACATTCGCACTAAGAGATACAGAAGCAGCTGTACCAATAAATTATCTCTACCTTTTCAACAGCTAAAAACTTTTATTTCCCAATACAATACCATGCAGTGTATACACCTACCACTTCTGATTAACAATCTATAATCTATAAAAATCTATAAAAATCTATAAAAAGCTATGGAGCTTTATTGGGTTTGAGTGTCCTGCAGGATACAGGGTAGTTAATATTCACCAGCAACACCCTACAAAGATAATTCAGAAGCTGTTTTTACTGCTACAGAAATTAGATCTGATGCCTCTCTTCATTTGCAGTAACCTTCTGTTTGTAGGCAAGTATTTATGAAGACTGAGAGGAGTACTGGCAGAAAGTAAATGGTAAGAAAAATGTTGCAAGAGGCTTTCTTCTTTCAGTCCCTATTCAGTGCCCAACACAGCTCCAGGAATAGTGCAAGTTGATAGCATTTTTTAAATTTCTGTATTTTTGAGAAGCTAGAAAAAAAGCCTTCATACCACTTCCTGAGAACATTTGATATTCTAATCTGAATGTATACAGCTTTCCCTACTTTTAATTCTGTGGGTGCACTTTTATGTAGGGAGGAGCCAAAAGTCAGTGGAATTAAATCTTGAGACTGATAAGGACAAAGGGTGGGAGCAATCTTTTGGGGTTTTTGGTTTGTTTCTGGTTTTGTTTTTTTTTTTTTTTTTTCATTTAGTATCACTGGCAAGTCAAGAACTGGTTCTCAAGGGTAGGTTTAGCTTCAGATGAATCAGTATCATTTGATGTCAAAGATTTCTGAATATTTTAAATCAGCTAGCAATTGCAGTGTTACATTTTATTAACACATATGCCCACATTAGCCCTTCAGATACATGAGAAATCATTTTGATTAAGAAGGGATTGAAAATAAATTCTGATGCAGTTTTAAAAATGTACATATTACTGTAGAGAACTGCTAGTGCAAAACGACGAGATGTCTCAAACAGCCTGGTTGCTACAACCACAATGCAGAGCAATGGTCGCTAGGAGCCAGGACCAGACGGTACCTGGAGCGAGGGTGAGGGAGGGATCCCTGTGGAGACAGGGTGGCCTTGCCTCAGCCCCATCCCCGGGGTCTGTGAAGCATCTTATTCCCCCCCACACACACCTACTGCCTGGGGGACAGTCCTAGTATCACTTCTCTTGGTTTGACTGGTTGCTGATGTAGTTTTCCAATTAGCAAAACTACTAACCACTTGTGCCTTGGGAAAGGAATTTGAGAGGGAGCTAAAAGATATGAAAGTGTTCGTATAAGTAGCGAACTGTGGAAAACTAACAGCTCTAACCCTGAAGAAGAGCTAACAAGCCAATAAAAGGAACATCTTGGCACCAAAGACTGGACAGTGGCCAGAGAAGCATGAAGTTTGATAAAGCTGCAGAAACTGGGTGAGAGGTAAATGCGGCGAGGGGAGATCGTGACCACTGACTCAATTCAGGACCAAAAAGACTTGCCCCCTCACACCTGAAAGGAGCATGCATGCTCATTTACATAGCAAGCAAGGCTAATTTAAATACAGTAAACCAATAGTGTATGAAATGTTAATCACTAACCAATAAGTGTAAACTTAGGCGGATTTATACTAATCATGTAGCCTGATAAACGTGCTGTAGTTTGTATGATGGGATGCTTGATTTGTGGAATTATCCCTGAGCACCCTGCGCAGAGTTGACATATCTATAAGAACCTTCACTTCTCCTCGCTCTTCTTTTTCCCCACCAAATACCCCTGTTGGCGGGACCAACGCTGGATCCAGGACTGGTGATTCTCTTTTCCTTCTCTCTCTCTCTTTCATTCTTCCTAAGGTGATTAAGTTGTTAAAGTTGTTAAATTGTAGTCAAGTACTGCATGGCCTACCTTGACTTTCCATAAAGCCGCATAGCTGGGATAGATATAACTGTGAGAGGGTTGGTGGGTATCGAATATTTGTACTCAATATTTGTCTTTCTAGAAGCCTTCTATTAAAGCTGGTGTTTGTGTACACACCTTGAGTGTTGGCCCACCTTAATCCACACCAAGAGGATTTGCGAACCTTAGTCACTCCTCCCCGCTCCTCCCCAGGTGGGATGTGACAACTACCATGACTGTCGTATTTCCCAGATGTGCGGAAAGAGGAGAGTTGCCAGTATTTTTCTTCAGTCTTCTTCAGGTTTCCTAGATTTGCTTCATATACCCACTGATTTAACAAATAAATAGCTAGGTGTGACTTCTTCCAAAGATGAACAGCCACTCTCTTTACTCTCCTCCTCGCAGCTAGCATTGCACCCCAGTCAGGGTGAGCTGTACTATTACTGGGCCAACAAAGCCAACCATGACGCGAGACAGGTTCTTCAACCAGAATGTGTCTAACTAGATGATGGAGACTGCACCAGTCAGTGTCTCTGAATGATTATTGAGCCACTGGACCCTTCTCTGATACAGCATCTGGGGCTGTATTTGTAAAGGCTTCATCAGCTGTGCCTGAGATTAGGCTCAAGTCTGCTACAGCACATGACTTGAGCCACGTGTACCCATACTGAATATACGAACAGAAACAGGTTAAAACCAGACCCAACCCCTCTGCTCAAATTTTCTCTTCCTTGCTTGGTCCAAATTCAAGAAACAATATGAATTAAATGAATCAGCAAGGAGGCAACAGCTGGGGAGTCTGGGCTCAGTTAAAAGCTCAGATCTTGAACTAACAACAATATATATTCACAACAGGAGTCCTGCAGCTTATGAAATAATACATAAATGATACATAAATGTTCTTAGAATACCTAATACGAAATAGTGAACCAACAATCTTTTCATAATACTGAAAAAAAAAAAAGAGAGAATAGCCTGGAGTTTTAGAACCTAATGTTAATTTCCTTAGTACCTAAATTATACCTCTACTGCTTTCTCAGTCCCTGGCATCTCAGCTCTCTCTGGGTAAGCGTTTTCCTTCCTTTGATATTATTTCAGTCATACTAAACCTAAGAGGAAAGGGAAAGGATTATCCGAGCATGCATGAACAGCACAAGAACAAGCAATTAACACAGCCAGACAGTTGTTCTGGTGCGCCTGAAAGAATCCAAGAACTTCCAGTCCATACATTCGCCATGCTCATGGGCTGAGCACTTTGAATGCAAGTAGCACTAAATATTGCTGAGTATCATTATTGCCACTATGAAGTGACTGAATCTACAAAACTCCCATTTAATGGGGATAAAAATGGGTATCCAGGAATTGAACTACTTAACTAGCTTAGATACAACCTTTTCACCACCTTTTCTTCCTTACAGAAGTGGAATATTTGGAAACGAGCAAAGTGAAAGGAAGAAAGAGGGAACAGTCAGTCATGCTGCATTGCAGCTTCAAACAGAAGAGCAGGAGACAAGAGTGGCTACACTGAAACAGGAAAAAAAAAAACCTGCAAAATGAGTCAAATTGACATATTTTGCCTGGTTTTATATTTTTAAAGCTTTCTTTGACCTAATATTGAAAGCAATCTTTGCACCTTTTACTTTCTGGTCAGCAGAATATAAACTAAACTGTTCTGAAACAAAAACATGTTTATTTTGGCATTTAGCTGCTCCTGAGGTGAAGCAGCAGTTCAGTTCTTGTGATCCCTGCTCACAAGGAGCAGTGGTGCACTTCAAGCACAAGGCAAGCAGGTCAGAGCTGCTACTTATTACAGCAATGTACGATACTTAAGGCGATCCAGTACAGCTGCACTACCGTAACAGTGGTAGTCTTACAGAAATAACAGATACCAACAAGTGAAAACTATTGGCTACTGTTTTCATTGCATTGTCTCTCATTTTAGTTAATAAAAAGCATGATTTATGGTATCAATTTTTGCCTCTGTGCTCTACTTTTATTAAATATACCCTTTCACGTAAGCTATTTCACAAAAGCCATTTCAATGTGCGTGTGTTTGGGCGGAGGGAGAAGAGAGAAAGGAAATCATCAGTATATGAACACTGAGGTAGCCATTAGAAGTTTCAAAGCTGGCAGTTGTACCTTATTCTGAAGTGAAAAACAGAATTCTTCTTTACAGGCTTAAATCACCTAAGCACATATCTGAATAATGAACCAAAACATACTACAGACAGTCAAAATTTTGCTTTTTATGTTTTTTAATGCTTGTTTTTATTACATCTCAAACTGTTTCCAGCCAAACAACTCTCAACAATTCCTTGGACAACTATCCCAGCTTCATAGCAATTTGACAGAGCTGAGCAGTCTGATAGTTTCTTCTGTTTTCCTACCTGTGTGCCACACTCCTATTGACTATAGGTTTGGACCTGAAATGAAAGTCAGGGGTTAAACTCAAAGATGCTGAGCTTCTCCTAGTAACTGAAGTTTTCCCTCTCAGTTATTTCTGTCCATCACTCCTCCAAAATTCCCTTTGTAACTCACTGTTACTTCAATGCTTCTCACTCCTGTCCCTCCTGCGATAGCTCTTTAAGGTCTTGCTTGGAACAAGGTTTAATCAGTTGGAAGTGAGAGCTTGGCCCTAGCAGCTTATTCAGGAGCAATCTCTGAAACACACATTCCTCCATGCCACAGGACCTCATCTCCATTCAGCCACTGCCCCCACACCCAAGCTCTTCAAAAGTCCCATATCAAAAACCTACCACTTCTACACAAGAATTTTTTTTTTTTTTTCACTTACCCAGCTTTTCACCAGAACCTGAATATTACTAGAAGGAACACAACTTGATAATTTGCTGCCAAGTTATTTTTAATCTACAATATGTTTATTATACAAATGTTTATGATTTGTATCCCATTCGCTATACACCACTGTTCCCTTTAAACATATGATGGAGAGACAGAGACATGACCTGGCAAGAGAACCTGTATGGCAATGAAGCCTATCCCCACATAATGCTGTCCCCGAGCGGTACAGGCTGAAGAGAAGTGAGAATTAAGTAGCATCAAACAAATTGTCCACAACCAGAGCTAAGTGCCAAAACACATTCTCAGAGCGTTTTTTCGGACCAAAAACTCAGGAGCTGGTAAGGAAGCGAGAGAGGGGAGAAATACTATGGACCAATCTAGAAGGCTCGATCAAGAGTTTCTTTATGTGAAATTAAAACGTTAATTTTTGGTCAAGCAGGAACATATCATTTTAACCCAAACGGAAATGAAATATTTTGTTTGGGAATCTATCAAACTCATTTTAATCTTAATAAAAAATGCTTTTAAAAATGCAAATTTAAAAAAAAACCAACACTTTTTTGGTCAAGTTATTCACTAAATGCAATACAAATTTACAAGTTATTTTGTTCCAGTTTTTCCTTCACAGTTGCTGTATGCAATGACTTCATTATTCTCTGGGAAAAAAAGAGAGAACTGCATAATGATATTCACAATCAAATCCAAGTATATTAAAATCACTCAATCCAAAAACACTTGTGTGAATAACTACATGTTCCAGAGCATTAATAATGATTTAAAAAAAAAAAAAAAGATACAGTAATGGGGAACAGGAACATCAATTTTAGCATTTTGTAGCACTTGCTAAAGTCCAATAGCAATAGTTACAATAGTTACACTCCTGTAAAGCACCTTGGACACTAGATGAATGAAATTATTAATGGCCTCTCTGTGGGCTATGAGAGTACAGTCAGGCCATTAGATCTGTTCTCCCATTAGTGAAAATTGGCAGCTAATGAAAATACAACACTTGATATCAAATGATACTCTCCTCTGTTGTTTTCAATTTGCAAGGCTTCACAACACTTGGCAGGGTGCCACATATCCTTCAAAGCTGAAATATTTCTGAGCTGACATTTACACCTCCATTATAAATTCTAAAGAAGTAGTAAAACTTTTCACTCAAAATAGAGTAAAATGTTGAACTGCAAGATTGCAGAGTGAAACATTTCACCTAATCTAGGATTTCGTTTTCCCCACAATCTCATAAATGCAGAATATTTAGAACATGGTATCTGGCATGGCAATGCCCTCCAGCCAGAAGAGATCACCAGCTTCTGCTCAGCCTTTGCTAAATTATTCTCCAAGTACCTTCGAATTGGTAATACCATTTCCTTTTCTGCTCACCAACATGAGTCAAAAATCTCTTACAAGAAATTTTACCGTAATGTCGTTCAACCTTTCCCCGCACACTGGGACACTGTGAGGCAGTGTAAACCTCAGTCCACTAAACTGATTCGTGCCAGCTTACAAGGCCACCTAGTCTGTCTCCTCGCAGCCATGCAGCAAAGCAAAACCTTATGTAAAATACTCCCAACATAGTTTAGTGTAACTCGCTTTTTAAAATTTCCATTGGTGGAGATTCTACATATGCCTCAGGCAATCTATCACAGCGCTCAAAAGTCCCTACAATTAGGTTGTATTTTCCCACACTCAGCCTAAGTTTCCCTTGCTACAAGTTTAAAAATCTTTCCTTTCTGTAAAATTCCCAAGGGACATGAAAAGCAGTTTGCCTTCTTCATACATCTTTACAGCAGCTGCTTACATATGAAGATTACTGCCAAGTCTCCGCAGATTTCTCAATTAAACAGCTCAATTATTTCTATCTTTTCTCAGAAAAGTTGTTTTCTGTACCTCTCTTTCTTACCATCTTTCTCAATCCTCCTCAATTCTCTGAAATTCACCTGCATAAATAATCTTAATCGGCCACTTACTATGAAAACATGAGTTGTAAACCCTGTTACTCCAGCCTACAGTAAAATAACTCACATTTATTGCATTTTATCTACATGCAATTTTAATTAAAATTCAGTGGTATTTTAACAAGGAAAATATTTAGCCACTTGCATAGTAAAAGCTAAAAACGTTTTGTAATGCAGAGAAACAAACAAATACAATACCCAGCGACTGTAGCAATCTGATTTACAACAAACAAACATTCCTAATCTAGTTTCTGCAGAATCATATAGATCAGTCACAGTTACTTGCATAGCAGTGACTTGTGGTCCAACGATCACAAGTTTACCATTTACAAGGCAAGGGAAAAGCATGAAGGGAAAAGACCTTAAAATCCATGCAGTTATGAAAAGCTTATTTCAAGCACCACATCTGATGACAACTTTGTCTCTCCTATGAAGGCAATCTAATCGCATCATCTGTAAAGCAGTTATTCTGACTCAGAAACCAGTGAAGTTTTCCTTAATCATTCAAGTGTAAGTCCCTGATGTTCATTAGTGGGTCATGACCAATACTTCAACAAGGGATACATGTATTGGCTTTAGCTTTCTCTCTCTGTCCACCAACCCTTGCCAATATGGATGCAGCACTCAAACGTCCCCTGTTCAGTATCAGTACAGTGCTTACTACAGAAAATAAGTTATGAGACACACTAAATTTAATCCTTAATCCACTTACAGTGTCAATAATTCTGCCAGCTATTTCCAAGTGCTCACTTTTCAAAGTCACCAACAGATTGCGAGACTATAAAGACCTTGGTTTACTGTGCCAGGTATGAGTGCACTCTCAGCAACAAGGCTGTACTTTTTATTAAAGTCTTTGCCATAAGAAACACACTTGTGCAACAGCTTGACTGTGCTTAGATCACAGTATAAAAATCAGGGTTTTTTTAAAGAAAAATTTCGCTTACAGACAGCCTGTCAGTCAGTAACATTCTCCCTATAAAACGTCCTCAATCAGGACACAAAGTGCCAAAGTCAGTGAGCAAATAGGATTCAACACAAAGACACACAAAGTCACCGTTTACTCCTCAAAAATCTGGAACAGATACTTTGGCATTTACAATAGCATTCTTTTTTAGCATGTATTCAGCTGCAAGTTTAGCCATGGACATCAACAGTAAATCCCATCCTATTAACAGGACAATTAGAATTCCTGCCATTAAATCCCCTTTTTCTTTCTTCCCTTGGGACTCAGGGAAGACAAATGAAATAAACTTAGTTCTACGATCTAAATGTATTGACGCAGCAGTCTGCAAAACAGTCTCTCTTTCGCACAGACCAAAGTCTGCACAAAAAAAGACAGGTACGCTTTCTCCTGAATAGCTATTATCAAAGTCAGTAAAATCCTACCCTAGTTTCAATAAACAAAATAAGAAAACAATGCAAACAGAAGCTTCAGCTCAGTGGAATGCCAAGTACCAAGTGTCTCTGTTAGCTTGGCGATATTTCACAGATATTAGGACAGGCACATGGTCGTTTTGTTGCGTGCTTCATATTACACTAGGTATAATAGGTATTTACGGCCTTCTGCTTTTACAGTAACCTCTCAAGGACGCAGAGCTGAGCAAAGTTAAAATTCGGGTTACTTTGTGATATATCAGCTGCATTCAGCGAGTTACAGAAGCTCCATGGCATTCTAATTCTTCCATCACTTCAAAGGTATAACTGACTGCGCTGAGCACTGGAACAAGTCTGTTGCTTGCCACTGGAGCTCAATATGCAACCTTTGATATATGTTCTCAGATCCTAAGCACAACTGAGAGGCTAAGGTCTTTTTTATAGCAGATCTTTCCCTTAACTGTTCATTAACCCTACTCAGTGAAGCAGACTTCAGCCTGAGCCACAAAACTAAATCTTTCCCTCATTTTGGGATCATCTAAATTATGGTTTACAATAGAGTGCCTGTTTTTAAACAGGTTAGTAATCAAACATGTTGATATTCTCGCTTCCTATTACCATTACTACTTGTGAAACTAACACTGAAAGAGTTCTAAGCATATTCAGTGTTCTGTAGGTTTGGCTACTGTCCACATACCTGACAACAAACTATTTATCAACTAAATGAAAAAAGGGTGAGAAAAAGAAGTGTTACTCTGCCTTTCTTGATGAGAAATTAGGGTACAGAGAAGTGAAGCCCAAGACTTAAGATGACAAGCCAAAAATCAGGTTCCAAACAAAGTCAGAATTATGGGATACTCAAATTGAGAATGTAGGACACAAAAACACTAAGAAGCTCATGTGGCCAAATACCTACTTGACTTTGAAACATCCAGCTATAGAGCCTAGGCTCAAAAGGTGCTTTGAAATCTCGGTCCAACTGATTTGTGTAATTTGGCAGCGTTTGTGTCAGCATGAGGAAATAAATCCTAATGCCTCAGACTGGTGATTTCCTCTCAATACTGTTTTGCTTATATTACCTACAGATCTCTGACTGCTCATGACTCTCAGCTCAGCCTATCCTCCAAAAATCCAGTAGGTATGACAGAGAACAGGCAAGCACAAACTGTGAGAAAATACTAAAGCGGAACTGCAGCATTGTGCAATTGCCTCAGCTAATTGATTTTCTGTGCGTGTTAACAAGACAATACACAGTATAATTTCTGAAGGAAAAATATACAGAATATCCAGAAGACCGCCACCTATGACACAGAAAGCTACATGAAAGAGCTTTTCAGCCTAAATCATTTCATGCATATTCATAACTTGATTAAAATCTTAATATTCTAAACTTATAAGAAACCCAACACGCACAGAATCAGCCTTCATTTATTTAAACCAGAGTCTGATCATGGCACACACACACAAAAGATGCCACCATTAGTCAATACTGTACACTCTCACATGTGCAATATATACGTATGTTAGCCTGCAGATAAACATTTATTCCCAAGGGAGGCTGCTAACGAGACTATGCTGTAGGGAAGATATCCAATTACTCTGAATGACATTTAGATTTTAATCACATCACACTCACTGAAGAGCTCGAGGTTTGATGAAGCAATCCTTGAAAGACTGTCTTTTTAATCAATTAGCTCTAAAAACATCAGCGATATGCTGTTGACATGTCATTGGGCTAAATATACTACACCACATGCAAATTCTTCTGTCTTCCTACCAAGACAATGATGTGGTCTTCCAAAACTTCTGAAACAGATGAAAAAGTTTTCCTTGTAGGAGATAACTAAAACAGAACAACACGGATTTTGCTAAGAAACTAAGACATCCCTACTGGCAATTACAGGCTCATTCTGAGCTACCACTCAATTAATTCTTTTTAAGACAGATAAAGAGCATGGTTTTAAGGGCATCACTCCTGTGTAAAAATATCAGACTTGCTCACAAGTCTTTTTACAATTGCCTTAACTGAATAAAACCCAGTCAGTCAAAACAATTTGCTTTCATCAAGCTTTCAGTAAGTGACAAACGTCACTGTCCACACAGAGCAGATGAAAGACTGGCCACGTTTAACATGTCTTAGCGTTAATCAGGCATCTGAAGATGCTCCAGGTCATAGGAATAAGTACAAAATGCAGAAAACGGAGATGCAAGACCCTAATTCAATCATTCTTCAAATTAGTGTTTGATTTTTTCTGTAAACAAAGTACATGTTCACAGTTGTTGTATTATATTAAACAACAGACCATTTCTACTTCTGAGACCTTACGTGAAAAATTTCACTTTAAAAAAAAAAAAATCCAGTTCTGTACTCACAGATATTTTTTAATAAATAAAAAATAAACAAACAAAAATATGAAGTGAGAATTGATTAAAGTCAAGGTTTAATTGAAAAATATTTGAAACTGCATAATGCAGTAACAACGTAATGGTCAAATTATAGCATGAGAATTGTCCTTGTCTGGTAAGCAGCAAACCATCTATGCTCATTAGGTTCAGTTCAGCCCAGTCAAAAGGTGCAAGGCTAAATATTTTGAAAACCATAAATGAATTTGTTAATGTTAAGGAACGGGGAAAAAGCGTAGGGCAGAACAGAAATATCACTATTCTCCTTACAGTTTATAACTTGTGGCTTGAGCGCTATTTTGCTGAGGGTACTCAAAGAACATCTATTTACCTTCCCAGTGAAGTATGCATCAAGCATGTTTTTGACTGCAAACAGTCGCGTTTGGGTTTTGGTTTGTGTTTTTTGTTTTTTTATCTCCTTCTTATGATTTGCAAGCAGCTGTAGTTCTTCTAATAAATCTCTCCTAACTAATCCTTCCCTCAATAGTAGCAAATCCTGAGGGCTAAAATGCCCTTCAGCACAGATCTTTGTTAATGCACAGAAGCTCTAATTTTGATACCTAAACCCATCTTTAGTTGTTAAGTGAACACTTAGCAATTGCTAAGAACACAAAATCTAGAACTGAGTCACTTGTTACAGTTATCCTCATGGATTGCATGTTGAATTCATCCACACCAATACACAGCCATCAAAAATGTGTATTACTCGGAATGGTGTACATTTGCATGACAGAAGAGAAGTATAGATTTTTGCCTTTGGTGGAGTGACTAAAGTTGATAATTATGGCACGCCGGGAGAAAAAAGGTTGCCAGTCTTCAGTATAGAAAATATGGCTCTTGTTGCTGTAAAATACATTCAAATTGGCAATACATTCAATTTCAGCAATCATCAACAGAAGTTTTCACACCTCCATTTTCACGAAGTGACATTTATCACCAAGCAAAACTACAACATGGAATATGCACCTTTTTCTCTTGCATTTTATGGCACAAAATATGCCAGTATATTACTCTGAGTTATATTAATCTGTAAGTTGAAGCTAAAAAGACATCTGGGAGGCACAGATGGTTCACAATTGGCAAGTAACTACGGAACCATTACCTTCAAGGTCAGATTTCTCACACTACGAAGGTTGGTAATGACCCAAAGTCATCAACACCTGTTCAGAACGAACTAATCCTCTTCAGTCCAGGTCCTAGTGGACAAATACCTATGTGGCAGCTGGCATTCACAACAGAGATGATCTCAGACCTAGCCTCAACTCATTGATGTTAATGGCATTCCTTTCTAAGGGAGGTGGGAACAGTACAGCCTTTTCATTCCTAGAAATAGCTTCTGCAGGAGAGCTTACATTGCTACTGCCTGGATTCCAGTCCCAGGGCTTCCAAATTCACCAGTAATTGTTCAAGAGATATTTCAATGAACTCAACACTCCATAAAAATTCTTGCCCTGGCTGTCTACAAAACCACTGAAAACACAGCATTTAAACCTTCATAACACAAAAGTTCCAAAATATGAGTAACTGCCTCTTTGGAAAAACTGAGAGAAATACTGAATACTACTTCAACAGCAAAAGGTTACTTCGGTGTTAAGATTACCTGAATACAAAAGCCATTCTTCTGGTCTAGTTAGAGGTTATATTTTTGCAGCCATTACAAACAAAGTGCAGTTCTTCATAAAACTAAACACCAGCTTGGATGTGAATTTAGAATACTACGTTTGGTACTTTTAGATGTCAATGAATGCTCCAAATGACCTCTTACAATGTCAGAATTATTCCCCAGAATTCCAAGAAAGAAGCAGCTGAGCTATGTGAAAATGTGAAAAGTGCTCGTGTAGTCTTTTGCCATTTGGCATTATGGTGCCTCTACCAAAAACATTTCCTTTAGCCACCCCTCAGTTGATTTGAGAACCACAGAATAAAGAAGAGTGAAAATTACAGAATGTTTTAGAGAGGAAATGAGGACAGAAGACAAGCATAACCTAGAGATTACTGCTTATAATAGGGCATGGTTTACATATCATGGTAATAAGCTATATGAAGAGATCTCTTATTGGATGGTGTAAGTGATGAATTACACAGGCAGTCCTAATGAAGGGAAAGGGTCTGATGCGGCATTAGTTTCCAAGGTCTTTGCTCACCCTGCAATTCCATATATTCCAGAAAAGAGTTCTGTTGAAAGGAACAGGTCTACTTTCAAAGTGAGATGCAAGCAAACTGAAAGGTAGCAAATGTACCTAGCAGGTTTTTGAAGGTATCAAAGCTTATCCTAAAATGAAGAGGATGACACTTACCAAACATGTTGCAAATCAGAAGATTTGCATCAATATTCAAAAGAAACGAGCACTAAGGAAAAATTCAAGTATCGGTAAATTGGGCGAGTTATTCATTAACCGTGAGAGATTCAGAAAGGAATCACATCAAAGCATTCCAGTACCACCAGCTGTAAGTCAGTGTCACGGTTTAATAGATGTCCTACACTGTTACTGCCTGCACCTGTGACCAACAGGATCCACTGTGAAGTAGAAAAACAAGTAAACAGTAGGAGAATCTGATCTGGTTTCTGTGATACTTCAGAGGGATCACAAAGATTGAGAGTACTCATCTTTAAACATTAAACAACTGAAATGCAAACTTAAATGAAGACCGTAACTTTTCATTGTTCAAATGGATGGGGAACACAAACTGCCAGAAAGAAGAAACAGGTACAGCCCTGAGAAGAAAGGGGGAAGCCTACCTGAAGTATACAGAGCAAAATAATACGTAACTGCTTTCTCCTAAAGAAGGCAAGAGCGTTCCTGCAGCGATAGCTGCACATCTTTCAGCACCCAGATTTCCATGACTTTCCTTCCTCCACAGCAGCGTGCGGATGGGCATCTCAAACCCAGCTGCAATACCTCACATCTCAGGTGCAGCCGGAGGTCCCTCCTCGGCTCCAGGCACCGGCGCTGGGGCCCTCCCGCTGCGGGTGCTGCCCCGGAGCTCGCCCAGGGCGGGCTGCCGCCAGCCAGCCGCCGAGGCGCGCTTACAGCCTCGGCGGATGAGACCTTACAGCAAAAACTATAATCGTCCAAACGAAAACACAAGCAGGTGGTTTGTTATTTTTGGTTTGGCTGGGTTTTGCACGCTTCTCTCACAAACTGTAGTTTCTCCGACAAACGTTTCCTTCAGGTCCTCAGTAAAATCCCAGGGTAGGGGGGCTCCCCGCGGCTCCCGCAACGACTCACGCACCCCGGGGAAAAAAATTCCCTGCCGGCAGAGCGGGTGCCCCCCGCACCCGGACGGGGGAACGGCGGCAGCTGCCCCTCGCCCAGGGCTCCCGAGGGGCCCGGCGGCAGCCCGGGGGGCTCCCCCGCCGCCGGAGCCCACCGGCGGGCAGCTCTCCGTCGGTCAGGGGCCGCGGGGCGGTTACCCGCCGCCAGCCCGCTCTGAGGGGCGGCCAACCCCGCTCCCCCACCCCGGCGATCCGACCCCGCGGTGGGGTGCGAGGAAGGACTCGGGAGCCGGAGGGAAGTTGCGGCGGTCCCGGAGGTACCCGCTGGTGCTGTCCCCCCCTCTGCCGCTGTCCGGCGGGTACTCACACGAAGACCCCGAAGAGCAGGACCCGTATGCCGATCTCGATCGCCAGCTCCCGCATGTTGGGGTCCCGGCGGGCTCCGGCAGCCCCGCGGCACCGCCTCTCATTCCCCGCTCGGGGCAGGGTGGGGTGGGTGCACCCGGGGCGACTCCTCCGCCTCACGCCGCCCGCCGGCAGCCCTCCCCGCCGCCCCGGGGGAGGGCGGCCGCGGCGCCGAGCCCGCCGAGGTGCAGCCCCGGCCCCTCCATCCCCGCCTCAGCCTCCGCGGCTGCCCGCGCCTCACGGAGGCGCCGCGTCCCGTCGGCGGCGCGGCCGGGGCTGTGAGGGGAGCGAGGAGCGGCGGAGCCGAGCGCCGGTGACTAACGCGGTGTCTCCCCGAGCGGGGGCCGGGGGATCCTGGGGATTTCCCCTCCCCTCCCCGCCCCCGCGGCGCTGGCGAGCCGCTGCCGCGCCGTCCCGGGGCGGCCCTTCCAGCCGGCCCCGGGCTTCTGCCCCCGCCTAAGGCTGGGGGGGTCCCCGGCGCCCTTTGCTGCCGTATGGGCAAGAAGGGATGCAGAGAGCGCTTCTCCTCTCCCGTTTAATGCCACACTCCACCCATCCGTCGCTGGAAAGGGATTAACCCGTTGCCTGTCAGCGCGAGGGGCTGGCGTTGCGTCGCCGGGAGCTCCCTCACGGCACAGCCTGCAAGATGCTGGATTTCAGACCTCCTGGGTACGGCACGGCTCGGATGAGGAGCTGGGCTGGCGTTTCTGTATTCCTCTCTGATTCGGAACGAAAGACTACGCTACCGAAAAGATACAGAAAACAAAAAAAAAATGGGGGGTAGCACCGCTAGGCACGGATAATAGCGGCTGTTGGTAAAGACTTAAACTGCTGGTCGTTTGTGCAGCATCCCAGACCACCCATGCTGACACCGAGCTCGGCACATGTACGTAATCTTTGCATAAGGGACTAACAGCGTTTGACTGCTTTCTGCAGGGCGTATATAAAAGGCTTTCCACCCATTTAGACATTCATGCCGTTTTAAACCCTACTTCTTCTTGTTAATGCAAATAACCCAGCGCGTCACTCCTGCTTCACTCCGTCAGATTCTGCCCAGTCTGTGATCTTATCGCCTAAATGTGTTTAGTTCAGTGTCAGTTCATTCACAGAGCTGGGTCCAGCTCAGCAAACAGGCAGAGGAGGCAGTTATGTGGGACTGCAGATTGCTGGGATGGGAGAAAGGCAGCAAAACCACCGTGGCCTTGGTTTACTCCTGTGATTCCTCCAGTCCATCCTCCATTCCTCCCAATGGCAAGCTCTGAGCCCCCCTAATCCTTCTATTGCCTTGGCCTAGTTTTGTAGAGTTCATTTAACTTTCTCTCTGCATGGAGAGATTGAATCCTGAACATCTTTATTGTAAGAGAAGTTCAGCCTTAAACCGTGACATGCAGCAAACTAATTCATATTTACATGTATTTAATTATCTGCTTTCTTGTGGCCTTTGAAGGCATGTCCTTCAGGAAAGTGTTCATAGCTATTAATACTGCACATAGTTACAAAGCAAGCATCAGTATTGCAGTAGGGATCCAATTGACTTTACTACATGATTATTGCTAGAGAATTAATGCCAGAGAGGCTTATTAAACCTATCTGCTTAATATATCCACTATGTATCAGGTGGAAGCTTTGAACTCGACTACCATGTAGTAAAACTTTTATTGACCACGTTTGTGAAAGAACAGAGGCACAAGCTTCCATACTAACAACACCTACAGATAACTACACCAGTGCTAGATTTGTTGCAAGGAGGGTGACTGAAGCCCAGAAAACATAGGTGCGTGACTGGCATTGGAGAGAGCACTTTAAATGTTAGTGTTACTTCAATGAGATCTGCCTCCCTTCTATGCCTTGTTTCACTAATTTTCAAGACAGAGCTTGGTCAACTATTTATATTCTGGATTTTAAAAAATGTGATTCTGCTTCAGGAAACAAAGCTAAATTCTGAAATCTCCATATTAAGCTGCTGTTGTTGGTAAAGGACACATCCCCTTCCTTCGAGGACACTCAATTGCTTTGTCTTTGTCAAATACTTGTACTTCCTCCAGTTTGTGCCCCCAGTGACTGAACGTGTATGTACATCGTTGCACAAGAAAAATCTTTGTCTTCGTGAATAGTCTTTCCTTACAGAAATAGCCTCATAACTTGCGTGAATCAAGCCAGTCGCGAAAGGAGGAGCTGCAGGGACTATCAGGTAACGCTGGCAGTCTGTACTGCAGTTACCGGTTCCACACAAACTGTGGAGGAGGCAGGTCACAGAAGTGGGTAAGCTGTGTTTGCCCTGCTTGAGCATCTAGACACCACGTATATACTGTTTAAAGGGGAAACAGTTGCACGCCTTTTCCCCAGTCCTGGAGTTGTATATATCTGTTCAGTTGCGCTGCCTTAGCCTGTGGGTCCTTCAGCCCCTTGGACTTTGCTACCGTACCTTTGCTACTATCCTGCTACAGAAGAGGGGATTTTCTTCACAGATTCGTATTAGTGTTTGGAATCATTCAACTGTTATCAGCAGCGCTAATAAACAATACTATTTAGAAATTAAACAAAATTTGTCCTGCTGCAGCTATCAGCTTACAGTGTTCAGATTCTCCAACATGTATCAGCTGATGGTGATTTATGAAGCATAAATACTTCAGATTGATTTTCGAAACTAGACCCAGCTTGCAGCTAGCTACCGAACAGAACTTGCTTTGACTTTTAAACCAAATATGAGTTAGAGGGATAATTGGCAAGGAACAGATTTCAGGCTACATCGTGGCATGAAGCTACAGCCCTGCAGTAGGAGCAGTGCAGAGTCACTGCGCTGCAGCAGATTCTCAGAGCAAACCACAATGACCCTGGGAACAACCCAGTTTTGTATTCATCCCATCCCTACAACAGGCGTAGCAGGTACTCTCAGTGCTATTCATTTTCTTAGGTGTAACTGCAAAGACGAGAACACTGATCCCACTCCGATGGAGGGAGCTATCAAGCCTTTTAGGTGGCTAGCTAGGCTTCTCAAGTATTTTTCTCTCACAAGGATTAGTCTCTATTTGTACTGACTCCGGCTGGGGAGAAGAATGGAGAAAGCTACTTGAATCCTTTCCTCAACTGTATACTTAGAGGAAAGGCTGAGCCACCTGCAGCCTACTCTTAGTCTATAAAGAGATGTTCACAGGCAGAAACGGCTGCATAGCTGATACGGAGCTTACAGCTGTAACCTGGAGGTTCCAGCTCTTTGCCAATGCAGCAGGATGTGTGAGTGCTTCTTACCTGCCTTGGGGCAAAATCCTACAGCTCGTGGTAAACTGAGTTTAAAAAAGACTGATTTTTCCATCAAAGCAGATAAACTTTATCCTACCAAAAAGCTGTGGAAAACAGCAAACTTGCAGTAAAAGGAACATGACAAAAACCAAAGTGGTAGTAACAACTGAAACTGCAGAAGCTGCTTTTTCTGACTTTCCTAAGAGCTTGTAACTCTTCTGTGATCTTAAGGACAAAAAATACTCACTAGAAATAATGTTGTCTGGTCCATTCTTAGGTCTTGTAGTTGTGGAAGCTCTTAAGTCCATGAAGTTTCATAGGCTGATGATGGCTTTTCTTCTGTGTAAAGGATTCTTAAAAAGGTTACATGAAAGTCTAACTTTTTAGTCTTACATGGCTACATGCACTGGTTAGTCAAAGAAAAATCACAGGTCCAGCCCAAAATGTTTGTTAGAAAACTTCACCATCTCCATCTATGTATTTTTTATGTTTTTGTATCAGAGACAAGTATTACCTATAAAAATTGATGAATCAAGCATTCCCAGGCTGCACAGGTGAAGTAAAAATAATCTGTAAGGATTCACCGGTAGTGTTTCAAAAGATGAAGAAAAACATTTCGATCCCAAGGAATGCATCATCAATCAGAGAATTCATAGGTTTCAGGAAGGAAAGTGATAGCAGGATTAATTTTAAAAGAGAGTATTGTTCAATTATTTCAGAATTCAGATTAATACTTTTAAACAACCTCTGTTCTTCATATCACTGCAAAAATGTAGAAGATTGAAAGTCATATTTAAGCCCTGTTGATGCTGATAGGAATCTTTCTTCTGGTTCAGGATGTTAAAATCTGTCATATATCTCCAAAATGAAGCATAGCAAAATTATCCTGAAAAATTCCTATCATTGTGCTCGTTTAAGAAGTTCCACTTAAAACTAAATTTCACAAAACAGCTCATTGTTATCATTGGTAGAAAACAAAGGATGTTTACTATTAGGACTTTACATTTGTTCACTCTTGAATCATTTGAAGTAGTGATTATGTTCACTCTTGTTAAACTTTTTTTGGCAAAGTACATTTTTCTTTTTTTGTTCTTTCAATGCTTAGTGTTAGTGTCTATGAATATAAATGCAAATACTTTAGTGTATTCTTTACAAAATCACATAAATTAAATTATAATGTCAGCAATTAAAATAAATTTCGAATGGAAGAGCCATTTAGATCCGCAAAGTGTACCTGTTGATTGAAAACATATCAAAATGGAATATCTCCTCTATTTTAAATTGTGTTACTTTCTCCTTTTTTTTTTTCCTTGAAAGAAGAATTTTGTGGATCTAGGCACTTTTCAGAAGTCCAAGTTTTAGTTGTAAGGGTCACATATGTAACGATCAGCACTTGCAAGCTTGGGGCCCATCTGCACAGTGAAACTAGCCTATTTCTTAAGTAAAGGTTTTCTCAGACCTCCTAACTCTGTCTGGGTTAGCAGAATGCTTTGTAAGTTAATTGAGCTGCACTCTGAGTATACCTTACTCATGGTTTAGGTGGCATATGTGTACAGTCAGCTTTTTTACCCAAATGAGGTAGCAAATGGGCAATGACAGTATCAGTGGCCCTGTGCTACTCAACTAATGTACTAAAAGTGGTGTCCCTGGGAGTAAGAGGGATGTCACAGCCCTGCTGAGGCAGTGAGACTGAAGGCTGCGTACAACCCGAGGACAGAAGCACAACTTGAGGACTTCATCCAGTGCAGGCAGGCCCTTTTGTGTGCCTGAACACCTAATGAAAACCAGAGGACTTTGTATAGATTTAGGTGTCTGCCCAAGTCAGTCTCATTGATTCTGTGGTGTCATTACTAACCATGTGAAACTCTTCCATTAAGTTGAACTGGTGTGATCAGTTCACATAAGTCAGTGAACAAGAGCCACAGTTTTTTCTTTTTCTTCCCTGAACTTTTTCCAAAATGTTGTAGTTCCATAGCCCTCTTCTGTCTGTCATTCACTATTTTATGTTACTTAACCTAAACCAAAATGATGAGGAATGAAGAGAATAAGAAATTAGGAACACATATAAGCACAGAATTTATTTCTGAGAAAATCTCTATGTATATGTATGAGTACCTCATGGGAAACTCTTAAATCTGCATAAGTCATTTCTTAATTACTAGAGCTCATTCCAGAAACAACTAGGCTGTATTTTTTGTTGTTAATTTCTATGGTACAAATCACATCTACAGAATGCCTTAGCTGATTGCCCAGAGAAAGACTATGTGACAGGTTTGTACTACATTGGGTGGGTCAGGTCTACACAAATACTTCAGAGCCATGTTACTTAACAGTGAAAAATGGCCATTATTTTGTGTTATTACCAAATTACAGTTATTACCAGTAATTACTGCTATTACTAATGAAATTATGATTCCTTGAGATCTAAAGGATTCCCCAGAAAAGAAAGCCAAACCTAGAATTTTAAGATACCATACAGAAAAATTTGTTTAGAGTATCTGAAACAATCATCCTGTGTATGAACTGAACACCCTCTCTCTTACCCTTTATAACTTTACTGAGGCTTTTTACTGAGTAAATGCCTCGCTGTTAAAGCCATGAAATCACTGGTTGTTATTACCTTATATATAAAGCGGTGTATCTGAAAGCTGAAAACTTTGGTTTATATTTCCTCACGATGACACCGCAACTGTTGAAGCATACTTTCAGGAAGAGCATTTCATTTCAGAAAGTAAGAATTACGCCTCCAGCATATAATAATATCTTACACAGATATTAGATAGGATTTACCATAGCTCAAGTTTAGTGCTACCTCTAAGTGTAGCTCTAAGGTTTTTCATAGGACAAAGCAGGCAGAGCGTTGATTCTTTGTAAACCCATATTAGGAGTTTGGAACAAGCCCTGAAACCAGGCAAGGATCTCACCCCAACACATACATGTGAAATAATTTTGTATGTTTTCAGAATGATTCAATTGATGTTGGCTAAAGCTTGACAATTTTATCAACTGTTCATAGTTCTGATGCAAAATCAGGTACAGCCTGGCAGCCAACTTTCATTTTGGAGTTATTTGCACTCAGGTTTGTCACATGACATAAAACTGATGTGGGTTCAAATCCATTCCGATCATACACTAAGACTTGTCTGGATGAACAGAACTTCCAGTTTCCCATTGCCTAAGTCTGTAGACAACCAGATGATTGAGCAAAACCAGCTGGCCAAACAAGCACTAAAATCAAGCCTGGCATGACAGTTGAGTAGCTTTTTGTTCTTTAGCAACTACAATCTATTAAAAAAAATCTACTTATTCTTTCAAAGATATACATGAAAGGCTATTTTAGCTGTTTTCTTATACTGTCTTTATTTCTGTCAGTATTTTCTTCTTTTACATTTTACTGCTTCTCTTATTCTTCTTCGTGTCTGCTTGACTAATTAAATCTAGGTCACCATGGGGAAAAGCCCTCATTTTCTCTTCCTCTTCTGCACAACATGTATCCGGATTCCCTACACATACTCGCAAAGTTCCCCTGATGTAACTTTGTGTTGATTGACATCTGGAGCGATCAAGACTGAAGTACAGGCAGAACTCTTCGAGGGGAGTGGCAGCTGAGAGCTTGAACTTTAAACTGTCTTTTGCCAGTTTATGTCAGTCAAGAATTTTAGCTCTCTGAATTGGTTAGACTTCTTGGAGTAGTGGAACACTGCCAGCACAAAATAGTGTAATCCAGGAGATTTTATCTATTGCATTTTATAAGTCCATTACAGGTTAGCTTGCTAATTTTGGTAAGTTAATTTTGTATGAGATGTAAAAATTTAATTTGCACCAACGAATTTAATTTGCACCACCCTGTTTCTAGGGCTTAGCAGCAATCTTTGCCTAGTGTAGGACAAATGTCTTCGGGTGCCAAGGGTTCAGAAATCAGTGTATGTCAATGAAAAGACAGACTTTATTCTAATTCTAACCTTCAACAACTTCATAAGGATCGACTAGGGGAAGATGTGTCCTGGTCGTTAGAGAAACCTAAGTAGCACTGCTGGTCTTACTGGAGAGTTTGATCTCTACTGCACACCCAGATGCAGTGCACAGCCCTTGGCTGTAGATTTAGCACTAGAGTAGCTCCAAAGTCATGGATGGTTTTGTTAAGGAAACTAAAGTCAAGACTGAGAACATTTTACTTATTCCATACATGTCTACAGAGATGCATATGGCAGCTGGGAAGTTCCTGTCATCAGTGGACTTGTTTGCTGTGCCATATATACTGCTGCTGCTTTCTTTCCTAAGTACCTATGGGTACTCTGATGGACAAAAGAAACTTCAGAGAACAAAGCTCAAAGGAATTACAAACCTCAATCAGCATGATGTAACCATGCGCATCTTAATTGCCCTAGATATCATATTTAAACATTTATAAAAGCAAATCGTTAACGTTTCTGTTTAGTTACTATACAAGTGCCTACAATTGGCTCACGATTGTGCCTAATTAAACAGTTCTTCTAAACATTAATGTATCAGCCTATTTCAGTAGTTGCCATTTAATGAAATTGTGTCAAGTATATAGTCTGAAAATTGATGAGGCTTGCATGTATGTGCTTGGAGCCATCTTGTGGCCCAGAACTACACTGCAATAAACGTGCCACTGCCCGCCCCGGGGCACAGGCAAACCTGGCCGATACCCACTGCCCCCGGGCATCCCACCCTACCAAGGCAGCGAGTCAGCCCTGCGCACTCCGCTTGCACTGCTTCCAGTGGGATTTGTCTACTGAACCCTGGCTTAGGTCTTTCAAAATATGTCATTTATAACTGTCCTTGACCACGACGGACAGGGACGTATTTTCAGCCGGCACACTATTGCACCTAATAATCAGCATCTCGGTGAAATTCGATGTCTAAATAATTAAATTCATGTATACATGAAATTGATATATTTTATTTATGAGCCAATTGACATTTGCAGCACTGTAGCTTTAGTACTCAATCTACGGTGTATATTGTTGTGGGCTCACATTATTAATGTAATTAAAGTATTAATGCTCATGTAGCAAACTTTGATAAATTCGTCTTTAAGATTTACAATATTTAGTATTCTTGTGCAGCATTTAATAGGAGACTGTGACTTAAAGCAGACATCTGCTGTCCTTAATCCTAAGTAACACTTCATGCCAAGAATGGCCTTATTGACTTCAATGAAATGGTTGTGTAATTACTTTTTTCTTTTTTTTTTTTTTGCTTGTAAATCTAGTAGAAGCTTGCCAAGAGTTGCCACAGTCATTTCAAATGACTTTTGACCCAAAAGGGAACATAATGAAGCAGGATAATTAAATATAAAAGGTAAATGGAAGAAGCACAAACGACGAGTAGTACAAAACAAAATAAAGTGGCCACTTGGACAGAAGTTGCAAAACAAACACTCCAAAGTTTGAATATGGCCTGATGGTTTAGTACTCAGTAACAATAAAGGACCATTTGTTCAGGTTTCACTTGGATTTTTTTGAAACTACTAGCCATTTCATCTGGATTTTGTGTAATAAGGAAGGCAGAATATTGAAGCTACTCAGAGCAGGATTTTGTTCTAACCCAATTCTACTGGAAATAGCCCTGGGAACAGGAAAATGGGATGAGACAGTGTATTAATACAGCTTCAGACTGCATTCCCCTTTAAGCGTGCCATTTGTTGCGTAGCCTTAGGAATCAGACTCTGTAACGGCACACTTGAGTGTGCACAGGGATCTGCATTCCCAGCACTGGAAGAACACTGCGTTCTGGTGACTGTGCTCACTGCAGCGGTATCCGAGAGCTTCAAAAACAATGCATCGGGGGTTTCCCAGCAGGAATCATGTTTCATTGCTATTCTGTGGGCTTCCTCAGCCACTGATCATGTCAGTGATATGCAGGAGGAAAAATAGGATTTTCTGCTAGATGAGAATGAGACCAGTTTCTAAGTTGTAGCTGTGAGCTACTGCAAAAGCAATTTCTAAACCCGGGACTAGGAAACAACACCAGGGACTTTATCCTTTTTAAATTCTGTGATGTTGTGAGTTTGGGTGCATTCACCCACGTTGCGGCAAAAGGAGCAATTTACTTTATCCTCACATCAATGTCTTACCTTATTGAATGCTGAACTGTCCAGTCAACAGCTGCAAAAGTAAAAGAAGGGCTCTTAATTCCACGGCTAATCAGGATATATCAACTATGTTTTGTTAGACACATAACACTGGTCAGAGGAGGACAGAAACATCCTGATTTAGTACCAGTTTCCATGAATGCCACTGAAGGCGAACTGAAATTAGATTGGAATACTTTATGCTACTTGTGCCTGAGGTGACAAAACTTTGTTCCCCAGCTTGAACCCTGGAATTCATGATCCATAACACTTACTTAGTCATAATTTATGTGCTTATTTAAATACAGAAGTCACTGCTGTCTGGCCCATCTAGAGTGATGTAGATTTCTCTCAAATGAAGATAAATGGTTTAATTTGTATCATTTCTGATATACAGTAAAGGATATAGCTTACCAGTAGTCAAGAAGAGGAAGGACAGAGCAAGTGTCGAGGAGTATTACCTTTTAGATGCCTAGAAAATGTATTCATAACTTCATTATTTTATGCAAGGTAGGCTGGGAAAGCCTGAGAGAGCTTGGTGCTTATTTTTACCTGAGCTGCACTGTGACAGCCTCAGTACTTTCTTTGCCTTCTATATTATCTATATTTAAAAAATCAGCAGCTCTGCAACTTGAGTAGGCTAAAGAGCTGAATGGGTGTGTAAGCGTTTGTTAATGCTAATTTTGCACATCTGGCTGTAGTTCCTCAAAGTGAAGGCTGCTAATTAATTAAACACAGTGGCTGAATCCCAGCTTACAACATAAAGCAGTCTGTGTTCCAAACCAGTTTGATCAGCAGCCATTAGTGTTGCCTACCAGGGGAAGTATACACCATTTTTGTAATAATCCTAGAGTTCTGGACATCAGCAGCTCCATGAGTTGGCAAATCTAAATGCACTTCTCTAGGTAAGCCAGAGATTATCATATGTAAGTGGAAAATGGTAATAGTTGTTGATAACAATGAAGTAAAATGATAGGCAGCTGATTTAAATTAGCTCCACTAAGCTTGGTGCTATCCCAGGCTATAGCTACTCTAGGTATGTAATCAATATTGAGGTTTCTTTTTATGAGGCAACTGTGTCTCCTCTTAGAAGCAGAAATAAGCATATTCTGTTGCTGGGCAATTTTCCCTGGGAAAGCCTAAGGCAAATATTTAATATTTATTTGGCTTTTAAAACATATTATGAAATTTTATGTATTGATTTGTAAATAATGATAATGCAGCAAACTAGAGCAAAATCAGTTCATGCATCTTTTACTTTCTACAACTGCAGACAGATTTTAATCAACTAGATCTAAAGAATAAGCTTTTATACTGTTTGATGGTAGAAAACAAGCTGTTTAACGCTACACTATACTAATACTGCTGTGTGTAAATATTGAACTATAGAACTATTTTTGGCAAAAAGATCTCTTTCTGCTGTGCAAATACCTACAAAAGGATCCTATTGTGGATTCAACCACAAATTACACGGTTTTGAAAAGGATATCGATACAAACTAAATGAAGTTGTGGGATTCCTACAGAATTCCATGTTCATTGAAATTAGTTCTGTGTATTTATAACCATCAGTGTGGTACCATGGGAGTAATAATGATTAACTACTTATTGTTGGGCTTTAGGAAAGAACCTAATATTACTCTGAATGTTTAGCCTCCGTGAGCAAAAAACAGAGCATCTTTGTTAGCAATTCAGCCCACAAATATAACGGGCTTTCTGTTAAAGTTTCCAAGGCTTTTAATGGAAGGCTTGACATGTTCTGTGCTCTAATTTGTTCCAGAGGGAATATTTAACTCAACTTCATTGGAAGTGGGGTACAAGAAAGCAGTAGGTACTTACCAGAGTTAAGTCAGAGGCTCTCTCACTGGGCCAGGACTGTAAAGTTGCAAAGATATATATTAGCTAAAATGCTTTAAAATCTTTAGGAATGCATTTAATTAAGCACACTGGAAAAAATCATGTGTAAGCAATAAAGCTCTTTTTTTTTTTTTTTTCTTCTTCTTCCATTAGGTTGACTTCACTGATTATTCTGAGAGATTTTTTTTTCCTTTTACTGAATTTTTTATTTTAAAAAGTGGTATGAATAAAAGAGAATTGCTACTCTTAGAGGAAGATATGAAAAAACAATGTTTTCAAGTGTCTGTTTATACAATTTTTACTTGAATAATTCATCCCTCTTTGGTCCCCCATGTTGTTAATGATAATGTATGAATGTGGTAAGTAATCAGTTATGCTAGATTTGTGTTGAATATGGCAAAAAAGAATACATGAACACATCAGACTGCTTTCTAATTATCAAAATTCTTAAAAGAATTTCCCTTTCTCAAGATCCTCAATCTTCTCATTTTGTCTTCCAATCTTGTAATTTTCTTACTAGTTGGCTATTGGAATTCGTATCATCTTGTCTTGTTTTCTGCTAGTAAAAAATACTGAGTATTTTCTAAACAGTGGACATGAAATATTCATTACTTGTATATACCAAAATAGAAGGCTAACTTTAGTAATAGTAATGAAAAATGCTCATTATTTTTTTTTAGGGGGATCCAAAACTGTAGATCCCCATTTTGCCCAGCATTCCTGACATTTGGACATAGGTTTTTGGACACTGGCATTCCATCCAAGTTTCCTACACTCAGGTGGAATAAATTGAATGAATGAATTCTTGGAGCCAAATAATGAGTTCAATTACCCTTACTTTTTGGTCCTCTGATTTTCTGATTCTCTTTTTCCATATCTTTTCTGATTCTTGCCTTTTTCTCCTCTTCTTCTTCCCCCCCAGTCTTTTTGGTTTCTTTTCCTCCTTCAAAGAATTATGCCTTTTCCCAGCCCCATTTTCTTGCTCCGGATAATCAAAACATATTTACTGGACTGCAGTATAGGTCTTGATGGAGAAAGGGGATAAATTGCCGGCTGATGTTCTAATGCGGGTATTAACATGGTTAATAGGAGTGATCCTTTTCACGCTCAAGAACTGGAATTGGGAGAAGTTTAGATTTATAGTGGTACAAAAATATCAAAGCATTCTCACATCAATATAATCCAAAAATAACCTCGATTTCTCATTATTTCTGAAGTGACTATGACTTGTCCTCCTTTTTGTAATTTTCTGCAAGAGTAAAGAGCAGTTGAAAAGCTATGCCTCTAATTGCTGCTAGAGGCAGTGAAAAAAGAAGTTCTTTACATTTACAGTAGCAAACAAAGGGTTCAGCAGTGTAGTGGAGGAGGCCACTTTTGAACAAGGGAATCAGGTTGTGATTTGTTTCAGCTCTGTTTTCAGTCCATGGATTTGGGCTGAAAATTCCCATCACTTCTTTCAGGACTAGGTCCTTTAGATCCTAGAAAACATTGGGTTTATTATTTCCTTGCTTTTCAAGGAAGCATCTGGATATACCATGAAGTTAACATTTCATGGTATTTTTGTTGTGGTATAAGGGTATAGATATTTATTTTTAATGATATGATATTAGCTGCAGCTTGACAAGATATTCATTGGCATACCGGTGAATCTTCAGTGGTCTCTGAAGTCCTGGCAATATTCCCACTTATTTATTGTGGTTTTATGACACAACAATTGTGTTATTTAATTATTGTGATAATCTGATTAGTGACTCTGAGAAGGGCATTAAAGTTTGTGTTTACCTCATTTAAATTTAAATCTACATGACGAGTGATAAAAAAAGGCATAATCTCAGTTTACTGTAAAGTGGGAAAAGATAGTAATGGAAAGGTGTAGCAAATATCACAGAACAAACATTTTGTATGTATAAAAGGTGCAATTTTTCATCTGCAAGCACTCGTAGGTCATGAACATCAGATATTGGCTCCCAATTTTCCTTTCAGGGAATGAGGGCACAAGTTTACTACAACTGTATGAGCTTCATAGACCTGGCAGAAAGAGAAATCTGTAACTTTGGTTTACCAGGGATAATTTGAGGGGAAAGTGCTGTGCTGGAGCACTTAGTCTTTGAAAAACTGAGACCATGCTACCTGCTGTCTTGGTAGACACTGTAGTAACAGTAATCCAAATTAGCCGAGTTTCAATTTATATCCAAAGCACTTTCAAAAAGTCACGCAGAGCAGGGTTTTTCAAAGAAAGTAAGAGTTCACCAGTTGCCAGCTCTAAAGGTACCAGTGGGGGATCTGAGTCCTCCTTTTGTCCTCCAACAGCAGGTCACAAGACAGGCATACATCTTTGCATCAGACATACGATGGAAAAGAGTCCACAGCACAAGTTTCTGCAAGGGAGAAATTTGTGTTTCTTAATTGTGGCGCAGAGCCACAGCTTCTTTTAAATTTTCAATGTCTTTCAAGCTCTCCGCAGAATCAGAGCAATGCTAAACTGTTGCCAAGATAATAGAAAAGGGAGGCTAAAGCTTTGAGTTTTCCTTCTAGCTAATAAACCTATTATAGCAACTTATTTTGTATCTAGAGACAGAAAATAAAGCTCAGAAAACATTTGAGCAGCCAGTCTGGGTGTTTAAAGTGCCTGGTTCACTCTCTGAAATGCAAAGTGCCTTGAATAAAGAAATAAAAAAAAAAAAAAAGAGGCATCAAAAATCAGGTATTTCTTCAAAAAACTGTAGCTCTGTATAGATGATAATGATACATGTAGATAAAAATGAGAGAGAAAAAAGACTTTAGTTCAGCTCTTGAGATGTAATTGTATATTGCCATTATGCTTTGCAGTTTTAACTGAGTCATCCAGCTCTCTTTTATAAAGCCCCTTCTACAACAGTCTGAAACTTCTGTTGTTCAAGAGATCAGACGTGAACAAAAACATGGTCCTGTGTACAGTGGGCACCTGTTTTACACTGACACCCTGCAGTATTTACATTAACATTTTAAAATTTAGAAGACTCTCTTTACTCAAAATTGAGTTTGCTTCAAAAGAGCTCCAACCTGAAAGAGACAACAAAAAAACATTTAAAGCTCTTTGTTCTTTGAAGAGAATATCAGTTTCAAAGACACACAAAGCCATCACAGTCTAAATTGAGATGAAGCTACCAGTTCCAAACCAAAGCACCACAGCCTCTGGAGTTGTCTTAGCCTTGTAAGAATTACTTGTAATCCTTAAAAGAATTGCATAAACATTAAATAACATACTTGATATTACAGAATTGGGGTTGCGTGGCAAGGTTTTGGTAGTGGGGGGGCTACAGGGGTGGCTTCTGTGAGAAGCTGCTAGAAGCTTCCTCCCTGTCCTATAGAGCCAATGCCAGCCGGCTTCAAGACGGACCCGCCGCTGGCCAAGGCCGAGCCCCTCAGCAGTGGTGATAGTGCCTTTGGGATAACACATTTAAGAAGGGGGGAAAAAACTGCTGCATAACAGCAGCTGGGAGAGAGGAGTGAGAATATGTGAGAGGCACAACTCTGCAGACACCAAAGCCAGGGAAGAAGGAGGGGCAAGAGGTGCTCCAGGCACCAGAGCAGAGATTCCCCCACAGCCCATGGGGAAGCCCATGGTGAGGCAGGCTGTGCCCCTGCAGCCCATGGAGGTTAGCGGTGGAGCAGAGATCCACCTGCAGCCCCTGGAGGACCCCGTGCTGGAGCAGGGGGATGCCCAAAGGAAGCTGTGACCCTGTGGGAAGCCGGCGCTGGAGCAGGCTCCTGGCAGGACCTGTGGAAGAGACCCACGCTGGAGCAGTTCATGAAAAACTGCAGCCCATGGGAAGGACTCATGATGGAGAAGTTCATGGAGGACTGTCTGCCGTGGGAGGGACCCCACACCAGAGCAGGGGAAGAGTGTGAGGAGTCCTCCCCTGAGGAGGAAGGAGCGGCAGAGACAACGTGTGATGAACTGACCCCAACCCCCATTCCCCATCCCCCTGCGCCGCTCGGGGGGAGGAGGTAGAGAAATTAAGAGTGAAGTTAAGCCTGGGAAGAAGGGAGGGGTGGGGGGAAGGTGTTTTAAGATTTATTTTTTATTTCTCATTACCCTACTCTGATTTGATTGGCAATAAATTAAGCTAATTTCCCCAAGTTGACTCGGTTTTGCCCGTGACGGTAATTGGTGAATGATCTCTCCCTGTCCTTATCTCGACCCATGAGCCTTTCGTTATATTTTTCTCTCCCCTGTCCAGCTGAGGAGGGGAGTGATAGAGCGGCTTTGGTGGGCATCTGGCATCCAGCCGGAGTCAACCCATCACAATCATATACACTACTTTGCATATATACTTATTATGAAAGTAATAGCTTAAATTATTGAATGAATCAAACCTTGCCATGCCATATGGGAAAGATATCTATTATTTCATTTAGTGGTATTTACTGCGTAATTTTAAATATATTTCCTGCAACATATCTCTGGTAAAATCTCTTTTGTCACACAGGCTGCCATAGTAAACACTGTAACACCTGCTCTCAAAAGCTTGCATTTTGTATTGCCATCGTTAGGACAAAGGCAGCAGTGATATTCAGTGTTATTTCAACTTATGATTAAAAACCTGGGTTCTTCATTCCCTCCCGTAAGTCCCAAAGATCTGGGTTCTCTCCCTAGTAACCTGTGTGTCTTCAGGCAAGTCGAGTACCTTTAGTGGGAGCCGAGAAACTCCAAGGTGGTGCTGAGTTCTGGGTGACCTTCTCCAGCCAAAAGTTTGAACTGTGAAACACGAACAAAAATATCCCCGTATTTACAAATGCTAAGCAATCTTAGAGCTTGTGTTGCAAGTGGATGTCATTTTTAATAAAAGATAGGATGATAGGTTACATTTAATAGATACGTGAAAATGTAAAGCAGAAGTAAGCTGTCATTTATAGGTGTTCAAAATATCATTGCAGTAAGCATTAATGTTTTGTTTTTAAATTCCTCTGTGTTTCAAAAAACAGTTGAAATGAGCAGGCTGAAAAGTCTCTATCAAAACTGGAAAATGCAGGTTTTAGACTCAATGAATTTCTTCACTGAAAGGATCTAATTTCTGGGAAATCTATTTTTAGTTTCCCTGCAAAGCCAAACAGTAGAAACATTTTGCTTCTCAGGGGAAAAAAAAAAAAAAAAAAGAAAAAAAGCAATAATTTTCCACAGAAACACAGAGTGTCTGATCAGCTTTACTGAAACAGTGATTTCTCTATGAACTACCAGCTTCTTCCCAAGTTGGCAGATCTTGGCATACACATGGAGAATACGGACGGTTTTGCTGCCTGCACAGCAAATGACCTCACGTCTAATGAAAGGAATGTTACAGTGAAACATTCAGCTCTCCTTTCCTTTTCCAACATCCCCCCGCCCTTGCTTCTGTAGGAAGTTGACTTTGCGTGCCAGTAGCAAAGCAGATGGGAGGCTGCCCCTGCAACACGCAGATTTTAAGTCACAGAGTAGTGATAAAAACTCTGAAGGCTGTCATGAAATGAGTAGAATAATGTCCTGCAGAGAGATGGAGTTGCACAAGCCACGTTTTACCTCAGCAAGACTGTGCAGCTCAATGTAGGGATCACTTCAAAAATGAAAGAGGGATGGGAACTTTATGGGATGCTGAAATGATTTTATATTTCCTACAACATTTCTTGAGCAAAAAAGAGAAGCTCAGAAGCTCTCAAACTATTCATTTCAGGATTGGACAGGATTGGAAAATCTTAGGGCTAAGGTGCTGTGCTTTCAGCTGTGATTATATCAGTGGAGCCTCTGAAAAAGAAAAACAAGTTATGTGGTAAACAAAGGGGATCCCAGCAGAGCAAAATCTTACTGTAACATCTGTGCTTACCTTTTAGCTGTTCTGCAGTTCTTTTCATGAAGAACGCCTAGGGGAAAGTTTTGAAAACAGGGCAATATTCTAACCCTTACTAGTATGTGTTGCATATGTATATATGTTAACAGGTAGCGCAACCTATTAGGAGTGGGGTTGTAGCATCAAATGGTGCTGAGGATTTGATGTCTGTTATGTATATTTGGGAGGGTTGCTCCACACTGTACCTAGGCTGGTGCCCTGAACTGAATGCCTGTGAGGGCATTCATTAGATGAGTTTTTATTCATTAGAGGAGTTTCCAGTTTCCAGATTAGGTGGATTAGTTTAGTTTCATCCAAATAAAACTCAGTTTCTGCATTCTGAGACACAATGACATCAACCAAAATGTGGTGAATGGAAATGATCAGGAGATTCTCTCAAAGACCAGGCTCCTGGTGCTAATACACTAATGAAGACGCATCTTCAGACACCAACTGCAATACTGACACCAGGAAATGCTTATGTATTGATTCAGGGTTTCAGGTTCCCAAACCTCAGCAAAGATTCATCGCTCCACTGGAGTGCCTGGCAGGGTTATTCACTGGAGCTGGCTTGGATACATTTCAGACCCTCTTGCTATGACACGATCCTTTGCTGACTCCATCCACTCTTCCGCACAACCCATGCAAGGTACCAGAGAGGGGTACCACAGACAGTCCACCAGAGCTCTTTGTCCAGTCACCAGGCTAACAGCTATCATTCATTCACGTTCTGCTTCCCTGAATCCCTTTTTCTGTATTTCTGTATTGACCAAATCAGAGTGGGAATGCTGAAATAGATGTCTGAAACAGCTGGTGTGACTATTTGAAGACTAAAAAAGAAATGTTTCTCCTTGTTTACATTTGTGCTTCCTATGCTCTGTTTTTATAGTGGTTCACTTCTGGAAGGAGGGTGCCTCTACTAGTGAAGAAGAGTCAAGAAGTAGACCAGGAAATGGGAAGTAAGTCCCAGTACTATATATAGGTTAACTCCTATTTTCCATCTAACCTTATGCAAACACCTTGCTTACTGTGTAGCATTGTAACTGCACCAGAAACTGAGCTGAGTAACAAAAGAGGAAAAAATTTGTAGGGATTTATTTAGATCTCCTGTTGATCAATCCATATCTATTCTACTTAGAATTTAGTAACTACAGATGAGCAGGACCTATACAATCTAAGAAAAGCAAAAGACACCCAGGCATATTGAACAAAATACCTCTGGCTGAGATGCACTTCCATATGGTATGGGAATTTGTAGCACACACTGGCAAGAATCCATCAAAGGGTAACCGACCTGGAAGATCCTACAGCACATTACTGTTGAGCCAGCTGCAAATCATCAGTTCTGGAATCCAGAAGGGAAGCAAATATGCTGTGTGCAACTGATTACCTGGGCCAACATTAAAGCTGAGTTAGGAACAGAACACAACACAAATCTCTAGCATGAAAATCTAACTAAATAAGGACTGGATTTCAGCATCTCATCTCCCGTCAATGTTTGTGATCTTTTATTAACAACAGCCTGGCCCAAACTGGTCAGGAGCCTTCTGAACGATGTACGATCTCAGAGAGACAGCAAACATAATTTAGATGTGGGCTGCAACAGCACAAGGGTAAAATTTTTTATCATCTAGTAATAAAAAAAATCCCAGGAATCTTTGTTTTATGATGATCAGAGACCTGTATGAGAATGAAATATGCAGCAACTACCAAGATTACCTCTTTTGCAAAAGGGAAAATCATTCTCGGCTAGAGAGAGGTTAAAGTGACAAGTCAGAAGTGGCTCAGGAGACAACAGGGAATTTCCCAAAGAGGTTTAACTAAAGCCCTGTGATCCAGGGTCCAAATCCCTGAAAGAAGATGGCAACAAATGCTGCTCTAATGACTTCTAATGCCTATTATATATGGCATCTTCTGTTCGGTCGTGAAACTACGTATGGCAGGTGCAAGCAACACGTGGGGTTTTTAAATTATCTGGATTTGTTCCAAGCAGGAAAAATACATCCTTATTACTTCTTTTTATGAGATCCACCTCTGGTACCTTATGCTTAATGATCAGTGCGATATAAAACATCAGTCACTGCTACAAAAAGGAGCACAAACAAGCCATATTACTCTGCTGATTTATATCTAGTGTGGCTGCAAGAGTAAGCTTCGGAAATGCCTTTTCCTTGCCATATTAGAAGCTACAGATTATAGTAAGCACATTTGCAATATTTACTCTGTGCATCTTGCCTCAAGGCTGTTTGTGTTTTTAGAGGAAAGCCTCTTGCATGTATTCATAACATAATTCCTTATTGAGACCCCTCAGATCTGTGTCAATGAATGGTTTCTTAAGATGTTGCTACTATTTAAAAAAAGGCCTTTGACTTTTCAAATAAGAATAAATTTTAAAAATACATTGAAGAATGCTTTCATTCCATGTTCATGGGACTCAGTGAGATGGGAGGGGAAAAGTTATGTAGGCGTTTTCTCCCTAGTGTTTCTAACCTTTAACATGTTTCAAAATGCACCAGTAAATAAAACAACCTACCTAAAATGCTTTAACAGTTGCTAAAATGTTTCTGTCTTCTTGCCCCCTCCTGCACTAGGCCCACACACATTTTAATGATCTTCCTGGGAAAGTCAGCTGACATATAACAGAAAAGAATGTTCCTTTTATGCTATTTTACAAGACGAATTTCACAGGAAATTCTATGGAGTAGAACTCTTCCCCTAGCATAATTTGCTACTTCGTAAATAATCTTTGTACATACCTAATCCATTTCTATGCTACACTAGTTCAGAGTAAAACCAATCTTGTCTTCATTCAGTGTATTGCACTTCCATATTGTGGCAGATTGGAGATTGTACAGCAGCTAATAAATATAACATTATGACACATAATGCGTTCTATTGTTAGCACTATTTATCAATCCTATTACAAACAGCTCTTAGAGAATAAAATTAAGTCAGCGTTGCTGTCTTATATGTTGTTCATATAATAAGGAACAATCCTGGTCCAGGAAGTTTACATCTATATTGGCAGGTCAGAGAAAAAATGGGAAAGGATTGATTTTACTGATGTCAGGTATAAAAAGGGCCAATCTGGAAGGCATTTTTCATTTAAGTCCTGTTGACTTTCCTAGAAAATGGGATCCTAAAAAAACACTAGCTCTGAATGTTTATCCAAGAATCTGAATTCATCATGGTATTCACATCACCTCAATTTGTCATCTCGTATGTTGTGTAATTTAAGATGGTCATTTACATTCCCTTTATAGTCAATGTAGAGAGAGCAGCACTGTCAGAAAGGAAGCCATCCTGTCTATTTTTGGTACAGATTTTATAATGGGATAAATTGCTTTATGAGATACCTACATATGGTGATATGGTTGAGTATAATGCTATTCAGGAGTATAAAAATAAAGGCAGATGAACAGAAGCTTATTAAAATATTTTAAGACTTTAGTTCTCATGAGGGTTAAAATGCTTTCTAATTTTGTCTTTTTTTGTGATTTCACTTTTGCTTTGTTTTAAGCTAGACTGACAATATTTCTTAGTAAGGCTTAAAAATAATCCCACTGTGAAATATATTTAAAAATATGCATGGATTTTATTCAATGAAGTAATCTAAACCATAAGATCATTAAACTCTAATTACCTATTTACACGTACAAGATATTATATGCTACCTAGTCTCACGAGCTTGGCACTAAGAGTGACATTGCATTTGGAAGAGATATTTCGAGCTGACTTAGAGTGAAAATGCAGTCAAGCCAAGAGACTTCTGGTGTAGCACAGGTTTTAGCAGATCCCAGGCATTATTAGCTATAAGCGTACAAAGGGTAGTTCACAGGTGAAAGGTAACGATTAAATGTTGCTGTAAAAGGAGGTAGAATTTTAAAAGACCTAAAATTCTTTTTGAAGACTGTGCTTGTTGACATCAGCCAATCCCTCCTCTGTCAGGGGCACCGTTTCAGTTTTACATTTTAAGCATTCCCTGCTTCTCATAACTTGTTGCTAAGTTCACAGCCCCTGTTTCTCACCAGGACCCCCAGCTTGCTTCAAATGAACATAAGCCTCCATTTAGGAACTCTTTCTTTCAAAATCAATGCAACATAAATGTGCAGGGGCAGACTTCTGCAAACAACCTGACATTTATTACTCCTTTGGAACATGTTATTTTAGGACCCTTAAATCACAAGGGAAAAAGCAAAATTAAAAATATGTCTCTGCTTTTGACACTGCCTGTCTCCTCGTTCCATTCTCCAAAAATTGCAGCTCCCCGTCTGTAATGTTCAAAATGTTTCCCTAGTTTCCTGACATATTAATTCTTACATTCTGAGTGGCAGTCATGCTGTTTTCAGAGGTTCCGTTCTTGTCTGCCAAAGGCTAAAAATATGTCTGGTCACCAGTGCATCCAAGGTAATCCTATTCATATGTTGATGGTCCTTGAAAAGCCCTTCATTCCAACCTGGCAATGCCTACAAGTTACCTAATTCCCTTCAATTCTGTTTTTCTAGAATAAAAATTTTCCCTTAGTCCTAACAGCATCAAAGTAAATGGGTGAAAGGAGCCAACGTAGCAACATTCAAAAGATGAATGGGTAGAATGAACCGTATCCATCTTTCACAAGAGTAATGCTAAAATTCACCACCCTGTCACATAGCTACTCAAAAATGATGCCACTGGTTTAAAAATAATGAAATTTTTAAGATAGAAGCTTGGATTCTTTTGTATTCACACCACAGGCATCCTTACTTACAAGCAGGGGCTTGTAGACTCTGCCCTACAGTGGAATGGTCCAGCATGGTGCAGTGAGGGGGTAGGGCGGGACACAAACAAGGGCAAGAGAAAAGTTATCTTGATACTGGAATATTAATTCCTGAACCCTAGTGCTCAGTATTTGGCTTTTAATTAAAAAAGAAAATTTTCTGGTGAAATGTGAGAGGGCCCTGAGCATATCCTCTCCCCTCCGGGGGGGCCGGGGCCAGCTTCAGGACAGCACAGCAGAGGGCTGCCCATTCCTGCTGGAAGAGCTCCCAGAGCCCGCTGCAGCCAGCCCCTGTCCCTGGGATATGCTTGATGCTGAGGCCTGGCTTGATCTACAGCCCCTGCCGCACCGCAGCCGCCCTCGCTACACCCCAACGCACTGGGTTCACATAGTAAAGAACAGCTTCACTTACAAACAGCAAGAACGTATTGTATAAAAATGCAATTAAGGATATAGCTCTGAAGAAAAATAGTTGTCTTACACCCATAACTAACTATAATCTCTTAGCTCTGATAAATCGTTACAGAAACTGGCATTAAAAAACTCTGTAGTATCACCAGAATTACACATTGAACTGTCTAAAGGCTCCAAATGGTTTCTTTCTGAAGCACTTGCTCCTCACATATTGGCTTCCCTAGTAGCACCTCAGGTCTACAATCTTACAAAAATCAGTAGTCTTCCACATGTGAGCTTCTGTTCTGTTCATCCTTTTCTTGCCAGGGAGTGAGACTGTGTCAGAAAATATTGGGTTCCCACAAAAATGAACACAGGTCATGAATTATTGAAGAAAAGTATTAATATCTACAGAATGAATAATATATGTTGAGGCAAAGTCTCATTATTTTTCAAGCCTCTTTTGTAACTTGACTCATTAATCCTTGCATGTGAAATTATACTCGTATAATCCTCATTACAATCAACTAAATATTATTTTCACAAATCCAAATGTTAACTCACTTTTTTTGATACTTCAGATTAGCTCCATGGAATGCACTGTAGCAGGAGTCATTAATTTTCCTGGTGGAACAGAGATGGGTTTTGAACATCCCTAAAGTTCTAGACAGAGGACATTTGAAAAACATCACATTTGGATAACTTACATTTGAAAGGTAAAAAGAAATGGAAGATTAGCCAGGGACCCATGACAGTTGATCTAAATTCTTTTTTGGTGTGCAGCAAGTGCTATTGTAGTGATAGGTACCTGGGATAGTGAGAAGATAAAAGGAAATTAGAAAGAGATAGTCTCAGGATGTTAGGAGGTGATAAGGCTGAGCGATAGTACATTTGTTAATAGTGACATTAAGGCTTTTTGCTTTGTCATACACAGCTCTAGAAGCATGACGATGCGACAGCTTCCCAATGCAATCTTTTTGGCTCTTCATAGAGATATAATCCTCCCAGAAAAACTACCATGACTCTGGATTTAAACTTTTGGCAAGAATCCCAGAAAAGAAATTTTGGTAAGGGCCTAAATTATGAAGGTATAGCATCAGCAGATATAGAAACACATTTTTAGAACCGTATGTGCTAGCGTAGCAGAGTGGGGAAGCTGTCACATATGAATATACGTTTGTATCAAACTTTGACCTTCAAATGACATTACAACATCTATTTTCAAGAATTTGTGCTACAATTTGTAGTGTAACTGCAGTTGCCTAGAAGGCAGAAAACAGACCATGAGCAAATTATTCCATGCACAACATCTCCTAGATCTGTGACTGTCTCTCCATAGAACAGAAGTCTGGTTTCAGAAAGGGCTGAGATGGTGCAAGGTGTTTTTCCTCTTGGGAGTGGAACTTTTCAGATACTTCAGGTTGGCACATAAGAGAGGCTGGATCCAGTTATGACAGGTGTTTCTGGAGTGCAGTAATCTGAAAACAGGAAAGAGCAGTTAGGTTTCCATCAACAATAGAAATGTAAACATTTTATTAGAAGGAATTTTTGAAAAATTAGAGTTCACAGAGCGATTTAATTTAGTCTATTTTAAAAGTGAGGATTCTCATGAAAACTCCAGCTGAGGTTTTCCTGATCCATGGTTGGTAGTCGAGACTTCGCAAGAATGCAGATTTGGAGAGTATTTGATACATACGTTGTCAAAGTCAGGTTGGATGAGGCTTTGAGCAACCTGATCTAGTGAAAGATGTCCATGCCCATGGCTGGGGGTTGGACTAGATGATCTTTAAAGGTCCCTTCCAGTCCAAACCATTCTATGGTTCTGTGATTCTATGATTGGGCTAGGTGCCCTAAGGTTAGTCTGCCTTTTGAAGTCTAACAGTTGTTCTAAATTGCTTTCTCATACTCAGGTCTGAAGAAGGCCACATGATGTGGCCACCACAGATCTCTGAAACACAAGTACACATTTCTAAAGTAATCAGCCCGCAAAGGCTGTCCCAAAATTGTCTCAGAAGACAACGACAAGCCAATCTAAGCCTGCTCTGTTACCAAAAGGGACCATCCCATCCTTCCTCTCGCTCCTGCTTCCACATAATTACCCTTAAGTTATTGCTGGTGTTATGTGGCCCACAGGGTAAATTCAGTCATTTCACTATTCCAATGAAAACGAACCATTTAATTTTTGGAGGTTACATTTTTGGTCCAATGATTCACACAGAGCTGCATGAATACTCATACTTGCTCAAAGAAGCAGGAGGGAACTTGCAGCTGGAAGAGGTCAAGTTAGATAACCCCTTGAGACGATGAATTCAGTTATGAAACTGCACCCTGATATTCTCAAAAATTCCTTTTTCTGAATAGTAAATCTTTGAAGTATTCTGCATAATACATAGCAATTTCATATCCACAGAAAATTTCAACTAAATCATTTCTAAAGAACAAGAGATTTTAACACAGAGATTCAATCATTACATCTTTCATTAAAGAAGTGGTAAGATAGTCTGCCCTGTATCACCTCACATCAGAGCCAGCCGTAAAACATCCAGCTGCATATTCCAATTCAGGAAGCATTTCAGTTTTTATGTAGCTTGATTACTGTTAAAAAATGTTATGAAAATGGATAATCTTTGATGGATATACTGGGTGATTTTGTTTGCACAACGACTGTGTAGATTCCCTGGAGGATGATCAAAATAAATAAATGCAAGGACCAATATAGTTTCCTGAAGTGCAGTGAAAAAGTACAAATAATATTTCAAGTAAAATCTTTGCCTCCCTTTTTGTGGATAAAGAAAAATACAATAGTTGCTCCAGCATGCTCAAGATTTCTGTACTCTGAAAACAGCTCTGAAATATCACTTTTCTACTATCAAAGAAAAATTTTAAAATAACTTTTCTTTGTAATTTAGTTAATGTAAGCACAAAATGCTTCCCCCCCCCATTTTTCATAACAAGCTAACTTTGGGTTTGTCTGCTGTCTTTTCTTAAGTATCTAAATTATAAAATGATAAAGTTATTAACTTGCTTTCTGTGGTGTAATAGTGGATCTAAAAAAAAAATTAATAAATTCAACACCATGGTGTTCTAGGCTGGTCCACTTTTGTGTTACTCAAATGAAAGATAAATTTATGTAGTCGACTTAGCGTTCAGTAATGCCACTACCCTGATTTCGTCCCACAAAAATGCAATTGCTTTTTGAGTTGCTAGAAGTCAATGCTCTTCAAATCTAGGCAGTTACCTCTATAACAAACACAACTAATATCCATTAAGTATTATGAAGAAAAGGTAAAAGTGTGTATACACCTTTTGGACATTGAGATATAAAGACACTTTATAGTAATAATGAAATGGAAAGTGAATCGCATAGCCAAAGTTCACTGGCTAAATTCCAGGAGAATATTCTGTATTCTCTATATGGAGCTACCATAACACGTAAGATTAGAACCATATAATTTAATATAATTAAAGTAACTGGAATTGTATTTATTTAAAAATTGTATAGTTTAATAAATTAATATAGATTCAAAGCATTATCATTGTAGACACAAATCAATACACTTTTAGAATGTAGATTTAGTCTTTGTAATTCTTGTCAAGTGACGAGATTGTAAAAAATAAGAAATGAGACCCAAAATAAGAAAGGATAAGTTTTTGTTATTGAAACCAAATCAAAAGCAGACTGCAACAGATCTGTCTATAGCTTTTCTGTATTGCCACACCACAACATGTATAGCACCAACAGAAAAGATTTTTAAGAAGGTGAATTCAATAAAACCCTTTTGATGTCTTCATATGGGAACTCATTGTACTGTTTTAACAGAGGCACACAAAGAATCCCAGCATTATGTTTAGAGCATAGCCAAGTCCTTGAAATACGTGACCTCTGATAATCGTACTGACGTTTGCCTGTTCCCATTTTGAAAAACTCCTCTATAACTTCTGATATATTTTCTGTTTTGTTGAAATGAATGATCCAGCTCTGTAAAGATTTTCTTGTAACATGCACTAGTACAGTAGATATAAATCTCCCTGAATCAAGATAAATGTTTTATATCATCTGTTTCTAAGCTGAAGATTCTTTTGAGAAGTAGCAGGAATCTGGGACTTTTCAGTAGCCATAGCTACTATGTTTTGCCATAGCCCTTTTGGGAGCATTCCCACCTACAGTGTGAATTTTAAGACCTGAATATACTGCTGGTGGTTCCATCTTCATCTATCCCAGTGTCTTCGACTTGATTATGCTCTGCAACTCAGTAAGAATCTATACTTAAATATGTATCTTAATGCCCTTTGGCACCTTGGAGTAAACTTTACAGGCTTTTTTATACTTAAATATGTATCTTAATGCCCTTTGGCACCTTGGAGTAAACTTTACAGGCTTTTTTTTTTTTGTACTTCTCTCTTTTCAACTAATTTGTCAGTTCCACCACAGAGGCTGTCAGGTGCTACATAAAGTACATACATTTTGTGAATTAATATTTATAACGACAGGCAGTGGGATGTGATTTTCATGAAAGAGGTTTCATGCTAAATACAAAGGAGTTGTGTTAAATTGTCCGTCAACAAAGAACTAAGGCATCAAAGAATGACCTTTACTTGTTCATCTATGCCATCAGTCTTAATTCAGAAACCCAGAAATACCCTTAAACAGGATAATTATGTAGTTAACCTCACACATAAATCTTCAGTGTAAAAATTAGGCATATGGGCTGAGTGATATTTTAGCTTTCAGTTTCCATTCTATAGCATTTTGTTAGGCTAACGAGAAGAAATAGAGGAATAGCTTGTAAATTCAGGGGGCGTCATCCTAAGTCCTTGCTTGCAAAAAATCTGTGACAGAAATACCTCACATCACTTGCTGAATTTTGCAAAAATCTGAATACCAGTTTAGCGAAGGCTCATTGTCTGCTTTTGTGCTGTAGGGAGCCTGGGATTGAAGTGTCATGGTAGCGTACGAGTAACCTCAGTCCCCATCTCCCAGCATGTATTCTGGGGTTCCTGTATCCATCTTTGATGAAAGAAGGCTGATTATGCTTCCCTACTAAAATATATTTTCCTGAGAAAAGGGATCCAGAAGCAAATGGGCCTCCTTAAAACAGCGTATAAATGTTGAAGGTCTGTAACGTTTGATGTTTCTACCATGTAATAATGAGGTTGTTGCTTGTGAAGTGACTCCTGAAATACACCTTGCTGCTTCTCAACATGCAGACCACCAAGGGCATGGTGAATGAGCTAAAGCACAGGCTGAGCACCCAAGGAATCCCTGCATGCATAAATGCTGTCAGCTTACAGACTGTTACTTCCTCAATGGCTTATTCAGGGTCATGTCAGTAAAACAGAACTTCACTAATAGAAATCAAAGTGCTGTCCTATGCTGTCATGATTTACAACTTACATTCAGACAAGCCAGCAAGCCACAAAAATAGCTTGAAATCATATCTATTTGCCATCCTTAGGTCTGGTCAGGAACCAATGTGGATTTTTTGCTGTAATTACAAGTTAAAATAAGTTTAAGAATTTGCCCTAAAACTAGCAGAAAACTGTCCTTTCTGAAAGGTTGTGCTGGCAGCCAGGGGCTGGCAGAATACAACTGGAATACATCCACGCAGACCAATGTCACAGGGGCTGCTGTCCCGAGAAGATTCCCTTCCTTTCACAGTATGTCTGGATAATCTTTCTCTCCTGCCCAGTACTTATTCAGTGATTTCCATTTCCGTGTTTGTGCCTTTCCTTCTTGTCCGAAAGGATCTGTCCATCCTTTGTGATCCGATTTGGAAATCATTCCAGAGGTGGGATTTCTAATTACAGGCATGTTATTTTCATATGTGGACATTGCTGCAGCTATTTCTTTCATCTACCTTTCCTCTTCAGTAGACTCTAAGATGTTTACTCTTAACTTAGAAATTCTTAATGAGTTAGTTACAGAGCACTGGACAAACATTAGCTACAGAGTGACTCTAAACTGATGCCTAGTGGAATTGCTTTTCACAGTAAAACACTACACTTTCTCCTTTCATCCCAGAACGAGTAGCATCCTTCCTTCTCCTGCTGAAGCAGTAAAATCAATACAATCGTAATTTCACTGATTATCATGTTCTTGCGATTATGAAAGGCTGCACTCTGTGGAATATCAGAAGAATGTGATGATCAATACAAAGAACTCTGTAAGTAAACACAAAAACGTATACCATTTATCTCATTCAGTGCAAATTCCATTAGATTCTATGGAGATTTGGGGCTCCATCTGCAAATGCAGCCGATTGTGTTTACCTCATGTAGATCTGCTAGCTCCTACTTTCAGACAGCAGATTTAATCAGTGAAAATAAATTACTTAGGAATTAGCTTCACGGGAAAAGCTGGCTCAAGATTTGATCAATTTTATTGTTTCAGAAAGTTCATAAGTGTATCATTTTTCCTCATCAGACACATATCTCAGAGAGATATTAACTGTAATGGAGCAGGTTCAATTATTAATATCTATAAGATGGGCAGGCTTATCACAGTGCAAAATCAGTAAAATAGGTGAGCTATGGAATCTATGGAGGGTCTTTTATCATAATGTACTAGGTAACCTTCATATACATGCCCAAGTGTCTTTGATTAAGAGCTTTCCTTCCCTAGCTTGTGATAAATGCTGGAGTGTTAATATTCATAAGCTTGTTACTGAAGACAGAGAACATGTTCCAAAACAGGAACTGGCCAGTAGCTAGAGACAGAAAACTTTAAGCTTTTGGGAAAAAAAATAAAATAAAAATTGCCCATGAGGGAGAGAAAAGAGAGTTAGTAATAGCAATGCCATTATAAGAGGGTTGTAAAAGCTGTGTAAGAAAAAGATAATTTATTCTAAGACTACTAAATTAAGCAAAGGATGTAACAGGAAAATGGCTTTAGTAGTTGAAGTCTGGGGAGTTCCAGCAGCCCATAATATAAATAGGGACCCAGTCTGTTAAAAAAAGATATCTGCTACAACTATGACATTTCTTCCCTCTGATTTTGTGCAGCAAGTGTCTGTAGCATTAATTAATGTGACAACATGTTGTTTGCCAAAGATTCACACTCTTTTAAAGAGGGCCCTCTAGGCATATTTGGAAAAGTTCCACAAACTGATTGCTGATTTCTCTTGTTATTCCAGAAATAGAGGTAACCTGAGTGCTGACAATCATTGTATTTGGAAAGTAAATTGATTTAGCAAAACAAAACAGAACAGAGAGTGAGAGAGACTGCAGGAAAACAAGGTCTTGGGACCCGAAATGATTGTAAAAAAAAGTCCGCAAGACTTACATTCCATTACTTTGCTCAAACATCTGTATGGTACTTTGCATTTTTTATAGAAAACTGTTAGGGAATAAACATCGACACAAACACCCATATTTTAATGCAAATTTAAATTTTAGAAGCAGACAGAAGAATTACCTACTTATTGTTTTCCATTCTCATGCTTATAACTTAAAAACTTCAGTTACCCAGTTAGACATCAGAAAGAATAACATGGGATATAGGTGATTAATTACACATCAAAACCAAGGAACAAATATCCCTCAGGATATAAACTTCCTGTCTATGCTGTTCAGCTTTTGCCTTTGGGAAAATGAATGCATTTTCAAAGTTTTGAAGTGTTTTTTCCAATGAGCCAATAAAAAAAAATAAATTCAGCAAAAATCTTGCAAGATCAAGCCAATATGAACATTTTGTTGGGCAATAATTTTTATTCTTTAGCAGAACTTGCAGGTAGTATGTAAAGCCCCACCAGACCATATACAGGAAAGATTTACTAGCTAGTAGCTGTAAAACCTTCAACTATACCACTTCAGCTTGGCTCACACCCTGCTCTGTTTAGTCAGCAAGGTAGTAGAGAGAACCTGATTAAGGCAGAAGCTGTTTGCAGCCTCATGATAAATGCTTTGATATCATTCCAAGCAGCTGTGGTAAGCTGAAATAATTAATTGAGGTCATCTCAGTTGTTCACTCTCCAAAAATCAGATTCTGTTCTTTTCTTCATTAGAACATGTCATTTTTTTCTTTATGGGCAGAACTTTTGTGTTATCTATTTAGCTCTTAGCCTCCTCTTGTCCCTGTGCAAGCAGGACAATTCTGGAAAACGAAGGTTGGTGGTGGTTAGCATTTTGAATCACTGCTGCTCTCCCAGCTGTGCAAAACGTCTTATTGCTATTCCACCAGCTACATTTGGCTTTGCATTTCTCTCCTCCTGTGGCTTCCAGAAATCTGAGGTGAGATTCCACATGAAATTCATCCCAAGATCAGAGGGGACCTGTTTTGCTAAAGCCTCATGCAGAGCCTAATGACACCAATGGAAAGATTTATTTTGATTTTGACAGGTGCTGTATTACACCTCCTACCTATCCATAGAGATGTCTCATCTTCCTCTTCCAGCAGATGGTGGCTCAAGAAACAACTTCAACATTACTACTCTCGAAATATCAGGCAAACCTATTCCCACACAAGTTCCAAAATTTGGGAGTTATTCCTCCAAAATAAACTGTTGACTGACTCTTTCCAGTACCAATTCTAACTGCTGGGTCTTATACAATCCATTATATTTCTGTTTTCTTGTCATTATAATGGCTTTTTTATTTTCTGGTCATTATGTATTTATTGTTTGGAAGAAAACACTTTAATCTTTCCTTTCCCTCATTTCTGATAGTTCAGTCATGCTTATCCAGTACAAACTTGATTTAATTTCTTAGCAAGGGCCACAGGGAAATTTAGGAGGTGCCCTTCATTCTACTCTCTTATAATTATGTTTCTAACTCTGTTTTATAAAATAGCTCTTAGGTGCCTTCAGTTTTGGGGCTGTTTTGAATCTGATCAGTGTCTCATTATCTGACATTTTTTAAAACTGCTGAAACAGATAAACTAGCCTAACTTGGAGACTACTCAGTGTGTGTCCAGTAACTTTAAGTAGGAGAAGGTGCGAGGAAATGCATTCAGTTGTGTATCTATTCTGGGATGGATTTATTTTCTTTGAACTTTCTGATACTACTGCTAGCGGAGAATAATCCATACAGATTCAACCATTTATAATAACAATGCTTAACTCCATTGCATCCATCATAAGGACAGTATATACTTGATTGCATAGGCAGAGTGAATGTATAAATTTTCTAATATCTAGAACAGCTAATATGCCCCTTTAGCTGACTGACTGACTATTTTTGTGGTATATGAGGGACGCGGGTATTTTTCTTAAGTTGGCACAAATTTCCAGTCTATGGAACTATCAGTTTTTTCTTTTCTATGTCTTCCCTTTGAACAAAACCTCTTGGAAAAGGGGTCTATTCCCCCTTGATTAGCAAATCCAATTTAGGAGAGTGCACCAGGGCAGAAATTCCTGAAAACTATGTGGCTGTATAGGGAGACAACAAGCATTAGCAGTAAAACCCCTTTGCTTTAAGAAAGAGTTCATTGCTGCCCAAAGGAATTCAAACTATAGAAAAGGGATAAGAAAACCCTCAACAGAAAGCAAATCTAAGCTCTTGAACTTCTCTCTGCTGGACTGATGGAGACTCCTCTTGGTCAGTGCCATGGGGATCCTGAGGAATACATAAGACTGGCATCCCTCAAGTCTCCATTTGGTCACGATACAGATGGGATCACTGTAAATTTTTCATTCTCAAGTGAATGGTCTTTGCTCTCTAGACCTACACAATCTGGTGTGACTCTAAAAATGAGGGAGGAGGCAGGGGAGGGTAAGCCCTTCTCCTGAAGCAGCCATCAAAATTGCCATTTATTTGTTTCCTTTTGTGATACTTTCTGTAATGGTAAATCTCCTACGATGGGAAACTGGACTGAGAACATTATTACATTTTACCTTGAGGCTAATTCATCAGATTAAGAGCACCTACAAAAAAGACAGTAGCTCCTTAACCTACTAACTCCAGTCTTTCTGCAAAATCCAGCTCCAGAAGCAAACCTGAGTGTTAATGACTAGTAGTATGTAAGCACGCACAGTACAGCAGTGAGGTAGTATCTGCTAGGATTTTCAAAGACTGTGTCTTTGCAACTCCTTCAGCAATAAGTGAGTAGTATAGTTTGGCTCATGTTTTCTCCTCTACCTCATCTGATCCAAACTCTCTGACATTGGGAAATTGCAGGTTAAAAAGTAGTAGAGACTTAGGTATATCCTAGTCTTTTCTGCTGGAGCTATTCCATAGCATACCTGATTCAATATTCCCTGCCTCTCTGAGATGCATCTCAGACTCAAATCTCTGCCATGCCCTGAGAGCACTCCAACCTGTAGGCTGTCAACTCAGTTGTGGATATCTTTACTTCATTCCAAAACAGCAAGTACTTAATTGATTTTACAAAACCCTACAGCTATGGCAGATTAAGCCTTCTGCAAAGATTACCTATAGCCCTCTGAGAGAACTTTCCTGGGAGGTAAGGAATGTGATTTAGACCTTATTTTCACATGTGGTAGAGGAAGACCTCCTCTCATACCTCAAAGAGGTGTTTTAACAAATATGCCATATAAGCAAAAGCAAAAGTTCCAACGCCCCTTTACACTACTTAATGAGTAAACCACACAGAAGAAAATTACGTAATTTTCACAATCATGAATGCTAAGAGAGAGAGACTAAAAGCAATGATGTTCCCTTAGTTATGGCCTATACCAGCTAGCTATTGGCAGCTCCCCATTCAAATTGCTACCTTTACCTTTCTGTTAAGCACTTCCAGTCATTGCCCAGGGATCCCAGGAACTCAAGGACTCAGGGCTTTATCAGCCCTTGTCTCCAGCTTTGCAGGACTTCTGCACTTTCTCCCCACGTTCTGATCCTTTACTCTCATGCCACCAGTTATCTCTCCAAGCCTTATCATTCAATTACCCTTCTTTCCCAGATGCTGCACACATTTGGAACAGGAATGCTAGAAAACTACTGGAATTTGCATCCTACAGATAGGCTTACATCAACCCTACAAACCACCCTAACTCAGGCATCAATCCTCAGCTCTTGTTTGACACATATGAGCATGTCATCTCTCCCTTTACTGCAGATTTTCCCATCCTCAAGCAGGATCTTACTGCCTTTCCTAAGAAGTGCAGCAGGACCCAGAGCTACATTTTCCTGTCTCCTACCCTATCATTCTCCATCCTCCCTGCCATGTACCTTCTCTCCAATTATACCCCTTCCCACCTTTTCAGCCAAGTATCGGTAACAACCTTCTACCCATTTCAGTGACACATAGGGAGAGACATGATCAGCCCATGTGCTGTAACTGGTAATTTAGCTGCATATACTGTCTACTCATTTATCTCTACAAGTGAATGGTGAGCCTCAGCAAATCAAGCATGTATTTCAAAATGCTTTTTTTACTCCACCAGGCAAATGAATGAGACAACCCAACCCAATTAGAGCAAAAAAAAAATGCTACCATGTTGCTCGTAACAAAAAACTAGTACTCTTTAATCTCAAAAGAAAGAGGTATCTATGATTAATTCCCCCCTGGTCTTGTCTTCTTCTTTCACTGGAGGCCTATTAAATCTTCTAGCCAAATCTCAAGCTCCTGTGCTGATTCCCACCACCTGGGCCTCTTTGTTTCACCATCTGCTTTTCCACAAAGGACCCAGGCATCCTGTTGAAATGCTATTCTAGCTGCTGCCTTCAGACTGGTTGGAAATCTTCAGAAAGAATTTTCCTGTCTGTCTGGTTGCCAGTAGAAGCCTCCTCAAGTTCCTGCTAATTTATTCATCCAGCACAAAGTGAAACTTCATGTCACACTGGGTCATGAATATCTTCTGAAATTTGAAAATGATTGTGGAAAGGGAATTTTGACAGAGAGCTCTCCTGAGTATGCTCTGACATTTCAAAATCTAGTGGGAATACAGGTACCCAAAACCTGCAAAAAATCCCAGTTCCATAACTACAGACAAATTTGGATCTCTTCCCTGCTCTAAAAATTCTGAGAAGTACAGTTTAATCTGAGTGTGATTTACATCTCTCTCGAGTCTCTTCAGCTTTTTCAGCTTTTATTTAGCAATGCACAGTTTACACCCATTTACAGACATCTCTGGCTTTGGATCAGCAAGACTTTGTTAAGAGGTGATTGAATTTATATTCGTCATGGGAAGCAATTAAGTAAAAGCAAAGCATGATTAAAGACAAAGAGCAAAATACTAAGATGGAAGCAACAGAAACAGAAATAATGCAAATACCCCTGTTCAGTCCCTCGAGTCCTCTTGCCTGTGGCTATACCTCATCTCTTTTTTTTCCCAGGGACTGTGGTTACTCTCCTGTTCTTAGCAAAATCTATACTCACAATTTTATCCTGATGTTAATATATTAAATTGAATGCCAAGAGCACTACAATGTGATAATATGGTATGATATTGCTTTTAATCCCAAATGAATCAATTGCAATTACATAGAACAAAATACCAATCAATTACAACTGTTAGAAAACATAAAATAACATGATTTAGTTTTGCCTTTTCTGTGAGTTAGTCATCTGACTTCATTTTTCATCTTGCACAGTATAGTTTTTCTGTGCCTCGCTGTCTCTAGTGTTAGTGTATTGCTATTTTCACAGCCAGGAAAATCGCAAGACTCATTACTCTCTTGGTTTTTTGCTTGCTTATTAATTTAGTCTAAATTAAGCAAAAGGAATTCTACTGGAGCATCGGTTCAACCTTAGGACCTAAGCTGATCAAAACGTAGAGGTTTCCATCTTTAGGGAAAATTCTGTTGCCAGAATAAAACTTACATTTTTCCAGAATCCAACCCAACAATTTGAATTAGAAATTCAGCTTCTCAGTGAACCTGACATTTGAGAGCATTATTTTAATTGGGTATGTGCAGGGATTTCTACAAAACACTCCCACTGCAGACTGGCTTAAAACTGTGCCCTGCGGCATTTTACAATGAATCTTTTGGACCCTGTTTTGAATTCAGGAAGAGTTCATTAAACCTAAAATGTTTTGAATAAATTTCCAAAAAGATTTCATTCAGGTAGAAATACCTATTAACAGCTCAAAAAAGAAGTACCGTTACTGGAAGTAGCTGGCATACACACATAGCTTCTTTAAGAATTATATTGTCAACTTCACCAGTGTTTTCTAATAAATCAGAGATGTTTTATCATAATCATTAAAAAATGCAATTAAAAAGGTTGAAATGCACTTGCTGATGAAGCAGGAAGAAAGATTTGAAATTTCTTACCAGCAAAACCAGAGTCTTTTTTTGTCAAAACTAAAATTTTCCTTAATACCGAAATCTTAATTAAACCAGTTTTCGGTAGAAATATTTCATGCACTGAAAATCATGGGGATTTTTTAGTAAAAAAAAAAAAAAACAGCAAAAACCAGTCCAGTGAATTTTGAAAACTTTTTAATAAAGTCAATTAAATATTGATTAAATATTGCAAAAGATTTAATGGAAAACAAAATAGAACTCTCCCAAATAGAGACAACTTCAGAATTCTTTTCAGTTTTACCTGAAAAGCTAGCTCCAGCAGTCTATAAACAAAGTTAAATAATTCAATACAATTGATTTTACACACTTCCCACAAAAGCAGGTCAAGATCTAAGTGAAATCCAAGCATGAATGTGGTGTAAACACCCTTGTTCAGGGAGGCATTTACCTAAAATCAAAGGCCATTCCCTGTTACCACTCCTGGGGCTGCACACACACTGGGTCACAAGATGGAACCGAGTTATACCAAATTCTTGCCTGCAGACCTGACATACATCTGCATTGCAACTGGATCAGGCCTTGCTGTAGTACTTGCTGAGATAGCTCATTCATAAAGTATTACACTTATAAGGGTAGAAAACACCTAATAATAAAACCAAACAAATTCCAGAGATAGTGTCCTCATGTGGCATCTTTTGTGGTCTAGCCAGTACCAGTGGAAAGAGAGAGATGGTATCATCTCCCACCTGCCGAAGCCATCGTGCTAGGACTAGTCCCCAATTTGCTATGTACAGTAACCATAGAATCATAGAATCGTTAAGGTTGGAAAAGACCCTTAAGATCATCAACTCCAATCCAGCACTGCCAAGTCCACCATTAAACCATAGCCCTAAGCACCACATCTACATGGCTTTTAAATACCTCCAGGGATGGGGACTCCACCACTTCCCTGGGCAGCCTGGTCCAGTGCCTGACTACTCTTTCAGTGAAGAAGTTTTTCCTAATATCCGACCTAAATCTGCTCTGGTGCAACTTGAGGCCATTTCCTCTCATCCTATCACTTGTTACTTGGGAGAAGAGACCGACCCCCACCTGGCTACAGCCTCATTCAGGTAGTTGTAGAGAGCAATAAGATCCCCCCTCAGAACATCACTATCTACATTGTGCAGCAAGAATTTAAATGAAATAAGTTTTCAGGCAAGTTCTTTCAGTGTGATTAGAGGCAGTGCTGCAGGCATCAGGGGCTGCTGCTACACGACCTGAGCCTATTAGGTATTCCACAGGAATGTAAGGTACTGAGATCCCCTCAGACAGGACTGTCAACTGGAAAGAAAAGGTCCACAAATACTACATGAAATCACGATATAACTTCCCACAGTTAGTTCTAAGTAAAAGAAGGGCCAAGATTTTACATCAGCTGGGCATCACAAAAGAACTCAAGTTATTCTAGATGTAGAACTGAATAGAACTGTTCCTTTCTTCTTCCTCCAACAAGCAGGTGTGGGTCTAGCAAGAATATAAACTCTGATTACTTCTTCCTGTACAAACCTGTCCATAAATATATTGCTACAATGGGGTGGGGTCCTGAAATGAGGGTTTATTTGCCAATGAATAGTACATTCAGATCAATGCAAGTCTCTGTACTGGGGTCTCTTGAATCTGCACAAAGCCTCAGTGGAGTCTGCAAATAAATCCCAGGCTTGAAGGTTTGAGCAGGGGAGAACCCTGCAGCTGGAGACCCTCACCAGGACTTCGATCTAACTTCACATGTCTGACTCTGAGTACTCTTCTCTTTGGAGAATCATTATGATAGTGAGTATCCTCGTTGTTATTACCTGTGATGCAGAACTTCCAAACAAAAGTTAAAAATGTGCCACTGGATTTTATTTTTGGTGGCTTTTGTCACATGCATACATGTTATAATTTTTAAAACTATAGGTTTCAAAACATTGTTAGTAAAACTTAGTTACCATTATTATAAATAGAAAAGAGATTCAGAATTGCATAGGCAACATGACTCAAGTAATTTTGGAAAGGCATAGCCCTGAAATTTGTTCATATACCATTTTGAGAGAGCAATGAAAAATGTGTATGACAGAACAGCTTCAAGATGAAACAGTGCACCTTACTCACTAGTTTTTGACCTACTGCAGTGACTTGGAGTTTAAAAGAATTTTGAAATTGAGAAAATTAAAAACTCTGCCATCTGCAGATGAAAGGCTGATGGGAAATTACATTCTTCTAATTACCTTAAATAGTTTTCATTTGGTATCAGACAGCACTGAACTACATTAAGAAGTCATCACTCCCTTCATAACCCCTAAGAATGGAGGGCTTCTCCCCAAGATTAAGTGGACAAAAGGAAGGTCACTATAGATTCACTACATGGGGAGTAGAGCAGCATAATATCTGGTTGTGGCTAATGCCAGGACAACGTGCTGGAAGTGCTTCTGTCGTACTACTATACTGAATAATGAAACACGTTCATCAGCACTCCTTGCTTTGGGGAACACCAGGGAAGAGTATGCTGATATTTTGAAAATAGCTAGCACTCTGTTTAATATTTTATATATTTATAAAACAAGTAATTAAGCTCTTTTGTAAACGTGCTGTAATAACAATAAAAATACCGTGGAAAGGCACAGGTAATGAGTGTCATCCGTTGCTTGGAACGGGTTGACTCGGTAAGATTTAGCAAGTTGTAGATTAAGGCTCTAGAATTCCCTCAATGTAAAAGCACTGACAGCTCTGTAATTTGTGTCCTAACAGTGAGAAAATGGAACAGTAGCCTTTAAACTCTCGCTCATAGCCACCATTTCCCCTTGTTTTTCAGAAGATCATCTCTAAATATTTCAGGGGTTAGTCACATTCTGTAAACTTTGATTACGTTTTCAGCTAGTAATACGTTCTTGAATATTTGCTGTGCTCGAATGCAACTTAACAGTCAGAGGTATGAAATGGTTTGAAGAGGAGAGACATCTTCAAAACAAAGATCTAACAAAGCTCATTTGAGAAAACAAGGCAGGAGTCTGTGCCTCCCCTGGTCAGGGAATCAGAACTGAATGAATACAGATGCCTCTCTAAATAAAGCTGAATTTACTGGAGAAAAGCTATGGATGGAGCCCCTGAATACTTCCTGGTGTCTGGAAAAAAGTTTGCCTAAATACGATTTAGCAGACGGAGGACGAGATGCAAAAACAGTTGATCCAGAAACACTCCATGCAAACACAGTTGATTAAAAGACATACATAAAATGACAGGCAACTGAATTCATCAAATATTGCCTGGGGTGTGCATCAGTGAGCTGTTAATATTATTTTAAACAGAAGCATCAAGAAGAGAGCGTGCAGAAAATTATAATATATGTATATTAATGTATAATATAACGTATTCGTTAGCATACAGAAAAATAAAATAAGATCACATCTAATTAATCTGTTTAACCTCTAAATGACTAATTAATCTCATTAATATAGTCAACATTTGCTGATAGATAACAGAAACTAACTGCAGTTATTTCCCCTTCTATGTTTAGGAACAGCTGTGAAGTCATAAGAAACAGAAAGTTTTAAAGATCGACTTTTCCCTGTGTTTGTAAATGATATTTCTAAGATGTCTTCACAAAGAAGCAGCTAAGAGCAGCAGTTGTCTGGAAAGTACAGGAAATGAGCCTAGCTTAATGGCAGCACAGATGTAGCAAGTTCAGTTTTCATATGGATTTATTACCTTGTTATTTGGGAGGTCTGGAGCCAAAGATATAGCTTAGAGCTTATAAAAGCAAATTGTTTTTTATACTTTCCTTCTTCTATATATTTAACAGTGATTCTTTAGCTATTTTTCTGTCTATACATCAGTTGTGGTACATTTCCAAATGATTGAAGCCCATGATCTTTTAGTATAGTCCAGTCAGAAGAGAGACATGAATTAGGATTTAACAGCCCTAATCATTATGTAGAGTAGACTCATTCCTGCTGCTGTTTGGTAGTGATTATCAAAAAATATGTCAGAACTCCATTAAAAATCTTGTTTGGTCAGGAATTTAAAAATTAGCCATAAAATGCAGTGGGTATTGAAAGAGGGTATCACAACTCAGCTTAATAAGGTTCCATAAATAAGTATGTACCATGTGAAGACGGCTACCCAATAATTAGCTTTTTCAATAGCAGCTCTGGCCATCTTGAGTACTAATGTCTTTGAAGAGGAACTGTTGAATCTAAGGATGATCTGAAAACTAGATACAGTATCAAACTTTAAATGTATTTTTACACACCAACAATTTCACAAACCTCATTCCAGTTCTCCATTCACTGAGTCATTATAGGAAAAGGACCGCCTTAGGCAAGAGACTTCAAACTAAATCATTTTCACAATTTTTCAACATATTTATCCTCCTCAGAAATGCTGATTTGGCAAAACAGAGGGGAGATGAAAAATTTCACAATTCAAAATACTTTGTAATTATTCCTGTCTTATAATTGTCCCTACAACTGCTTCATGTTCATTGTATGCCTTCAAAAAACCCTTGTTAAAGTTTGGATACTTTTTTATTCTGGGGAGTAAAGAAAGAAGCAAATTCTGTTAGATGAAATCCAAAATTAATACCAAAAATTGCCCTTGATCACTATGATTTAAATACATCCAGTCATTTCGTTATCCCCAGCGGTGTAAGTAATGTCCTACTTTGCTCTGGGTGGAATTAATTCCCACACAGCCTGGGAAGTGATTTGGGATCTCTGAATACGCTATGCCAGATGCAAAAGCCAAAGGCAGATCGCTGTTGTGTCCCCTAAGAATCAGAGGCTAGGGAAATATTCACGTTCCATCAAAATGTTTTTCTTCTGGTGCAAAAAAAAAGCTACTGCAAGATTAAGCTCTTGATATATCAACCCCTTCAATACAAAAAAACTTCAAGCAAGTAATATTATCACTGACTTCAGTGGAACTGTTAGTTGCCTGAATTAATCTAGGAGTTTATATGCTTTTTTGGAGCAAAGTCTTAGAGATTTTTACCTCCTTCTTTCTCTGTATGAAGAAAACCTGGATTAGCTAATGTACCCATGTTCTATTCAAAATACAGCCATTAAGACATTTAAATTAAACATGATCAGTCAGCTCTGATTTAAACCTCAGCATTTGTAGAGTTTTAATTATAGTACAGTATGCGAAACTCATATGCAATTTTGTTAAAGATGCAGTGTTCATTGGCTGTAAGTGTCAAAATCCATGTAATGTATTTTTCTCCTTGTGTAAATACTCCAGGAAGTTAAAACAGTAATTTTGATTAAACAAATAAAATTGTCTCATTATTGATCTCTCATGTAATTAAAACAAAGTGGAACCTCTCTCGTATGAGCAAATCCGTTCTGCTTTCTCCAGTAAGGGAATATTTTGTGCATCTCTCAAATTGTATCAGTTCCAAAGATGAAACTCAGGCAGCTATAGCAAGGCCTAAAGAATCAAAAAGGAAAAATATTTCTCAGAAAATTCCATCTGTTATCAGTCTAGAAGAGGACGTGTAATTTGTGAAAAGCACCAGTGCTGTCTGAAAGGGTGCTGCTTACGCTTGTCTGCTACATGTTTCCAAACACTTACTATAAGCATTTCGCTTTCATCTGGGAAGCAATTACTAATGCATTGTGGTCTGCTGTTTAACAGCAGTGATGCAGCGAGCTATCGACAGAGAAAAATGGAGACTAATCTATTAAGTCATTTGCTGTCCAGCAGCTATGGTAAGGAAACTCAAATATACAAGACAAAGCAACTAAGATCTATTATTTCTAGTGGGAAAAAAAAAACAAAAAAAACCCAAAAATAAAACCCAAGCAAACAGGACCAGAAATAATAAGATAGGTTTTAAGTCAATATCAATAGTACTTAAAGATACAAAGAAAGCTCATTAATGTGGGATTGCAGCTGTGTGATGCCAACCAAGAGCTTCCCAAGACAAATATCAAAAGGAGAACAAATACTTTAAGGCAGTGGACTGAGATGGGCCATCAAGTCGGCAATGGCTGGAGATGAGCGTCTTACAGAAGCACAGACACTGCAATTGTTTTCTGTTTTCAGGTATAATCCAAGAGTTGGAATGAACTGATTTGAAAGGAATTTATTAAAACCTGTAGGAAAATACAAAGACGTAGACAAGGGCATACAAGCAGAACAAGGGCAGCTTTTTCAACTTCTCTTTGTGTGCAACCAGCCTGTGGCTAAACTGACTTGGTTACAAGTATACTTTTTCAAATCACCTTAATCAGCAACTTCCACAGCTTCCTAAAAGCAGGAATGCCTCAATACTCATAAATACTCATAAATGCCTAATTGGGTTCATTGGTTGGACAGAGGAGAGAGGAATTGTACCCCAGCTATCCAGACATGTATCCCAGCTAGCCAATATAAGTATTTATGGCTACAAAACTGTGGCCAGAAAGGGGGTTATTACAATAAGGCTTTTTAACAAAGAGAAGCATTTAACAGGGTCTAAAGCTATAACCAGAGCTAAAACCACTGTGCCATATCCCTTCCCCTCAGATACATCAGTTTTACATGAGTAAAGTTTCATTAACTTCACTGGCCCTGATTTGAGTGGAACAAGCGTTTCTTGGCATTTAAACATAAGATGGACTACATTGAAAAGATTTCTCTATGCAGCTCTTAAATACTGCACCACAACTATAAAAATTTGAAAACGCTAGTACCCTCCTGCCCATGAACAAGTAGTGATTTAAACTTGCCAGCACAATCTGCTACATCTCTGCTCCTGTTGTACCTCTGTATCTATCCCAGCCATTCTGGTGCCAAAGTGCAGACTGAATGCAGACAACAAAAACATTATGTAACAGTAAGATATTTCATATTTCACATTGGTATAATTTCCTTGACATTAGTGTAATTACCTCTGATTTACTATGGTAAAAAGATACAGAATTGCATGCAACAGATAGGTAGGTAGACTCCAAGTTATGACACAATCCTTTCAAATTAAGCAAAAGGCAGCTGAAGTCTTTCCTTACTCATTTTAGACTGTACACTTTAATGGCGCCTTATAAATATTTATGAAGTTCATTAACAGACATATAATATTTGAGCTTTAATTGCTTAAGGACATTAAAACTTCATTTTAATAGAGGTAATATAATTTCTGAATTCTTAGCGTACCAGCTCCAGACGTTGCATTTTCAGAACTTAATGGCAATGATGGGTTTTCCATCATGGGGTCAGCAGGGTTAGCAAATGTAATTTTCCAGACCCATCTACAATATCATTAATTCTGTCCCTTGCATGTAAAACGAGCTGAGTTATCAGAGTCACAGTTTGTTTAACATGTGGCAAATCCTTTAGACTCTCATCTTCTGTTCCTCAAATAAGCTTCTCAAGTTGACAAAACCAATTAAACTGAACAACATGAAGTCATATTGGGAGACTACATTGAAAATCACAAATGAGGTTAATATTACATCATACTAATGGTTTCATTAAACACTATAAGCACTAATGTGTTTTATTGTACATATTAGGAAAATTATTCTGCCAGATTCTAAAGCAAAAGCTGTTTCGCCCTCTTTTTTCATTTTATATTTACAGAACTCTACTGCCCGATTTACCTGCCGGTACTGCTCTTGAAAGTCAGGGGATTCTCTTCAGTCCTTCATGGGATTTAATGTGGTTTATTTCCTCGGCTGGAGTAGGTGGAAGAACTTTTGACAGGTTTGCTCTGTTTCATTTCTGCCAGCAGTTAGAGATACACATTCTCTGACTACTTCGGCAAGCTTTTATTGCACCTGGTTTAAAGAGTGTTAGAGGGGCTGTTACTTCAAAGTGTTGTTTCCACAACAGTAAAATGAAATATAGTTCTTTGTCCCTTTTTCTGCTGTTGTTTTGCAGGGCAAAGAGGAACAACATTTAGCAAAAATTTAGCAAACTCTTATCTCAGTCAACACTTTCAGTGAAGAAACCCTCCCGAAGGGATTCCCTTACCCTTAAAAGAGATCAACAGACTTGTTTATCACACGATATTCCAGCAGTGTCCCACAGTTTGGCAGTGTTCTGCAGCAGGTGGTAGCATACCCCTACTAGGATAGCCACATTTTAAAAATCAATTTGCACTGTTATTGGAGAGCAGAACCTGTGCTTCTTTCTGAGGTAGATCCTTCAATGTCTTTAGTGGCATTTTTTCTGGACAAATTCTTATTGAAATAAACTATATCCTTTTAGAGCATTTTAAGACCTGTGGGTCTTAAAAAAACCCCATGAAAATCTAAAAATTTAAATCTGTGATCAGAGACATGGCTGTAATTGAATAGCATCTATGACAGAAATAGAGCTGGTGGGGAGATTATGAATTCTGAAGGATGTCTATATATTTGCATACTAATGGTAATTAGTACATTACTAATTAAGTAACATACAGCCATTAAAATAATTTTAGTAAACTAAACAGTGTCTGACTAGGTGGAGGAGGTAGAGAAAACTCATGAGCAGCCAGTAAAATAAAAAGTCTGGCAGAGACCAGCTTTGTGGAGAAGATTTCAATGGAATGAAATGCACTGAGAGAGCGTTATACAGTAGCTATTATTACTTTTAAGATCATAGCAACATTGATTAGAAAGGATCCCTGGAGATCATCTACTCCAAATTTCCACTAGAAATGGGACCGTTGCAAAGAACAGATGATGTCAACCATGGCTTTGTCCTTTTTAGGAAATGTTGTTGTGGTACCATGCTACTTAACTAGTGAATAGGTTTTTCCCAACATATCCATTCTGAACCTCCCAATCTGCAACTTGTTGCCATTGCCCTGTGCTGTACCATCCGTCACACAAGAGTTTGGCTCCATTGCCTTTGGCACTCCCTGTCAAACAACTGAAGGTGCTCTTCGGTTACAAAGTCTCTTCTTCAGGTTAAGCACTTTCTCTAGGCCCCTAACCATCCTTTAGCTCTCAATTGCACCCTTCCTGGCTTCTTGAAATCCTTTAACTGGCCACAGTATTTCACATGTAGCTTCACCAGTGTCAGGTGGTGAGGGATAACAACTTCTGTCAGTCTTCTTGCCATGCTCCTCCGAGCATAGCCACACCTGCAGTTTGTGATATTTACAGTGAGAGCATGCTGGTGGGTCATGCTGAGCTTGATGGCCACCATAAACCCATGTCTTTTTCAGCAGGGCAGTTTCTATCCTATACTGATGCACGGGCTTACTCCACCCCACATGCAAGACATTTTAGTTGAATTTCACAAGGTTCTCATTGTCCCAGTCCTCAAGACCCCTCTAAATTGAAGCTCAACCATTCGGCATGTCAATTATTCCTCCTCCTTTAGTATCATCCACAAATTTATAGAGGGTACACTACGTTTTTTCTAACTATGACTTTCTAAATATGCTGCAATACATGGTTCTGCCTCGCATATTATTTCTCACTGTTACAGAGGGAATTGTCTTGCAGTCAGAATCCAAGTCACATCTGCCAGGATGATCACAGCTGAGTCAAGATGCCCTCTCAGTACCCAGCCTGTAGGCATAATAAATGCTAAGCCCAAGAAGTGACATCACTGAGTGACAGTTTTAGAACATTTTGTTAAGATTTTTTAATATGAAAGGTAGATATTGCAAAGTTAAAAGTGGAGCTAAAAGTTTCAGGAAATTCTTTCAGTTTCTTCATGTAATTAATTAAAAATGTGATAATATCTAAAAAATCTAAGATCTCTGTTTCAGTGTCTTCTAGATTAATAATTTTATTTTCAGTTTAAAGCTGTATTTTAATTTAGAAACTGACAAAATGAAGAGAGTCAAAATGTAGAAGCGTCTGCTTAGTTGTAAATCTATTTCTTGCTTTTTTAAAGGAAAACTATTATCCCCAAACTGGTGAATCCACTATTGATACAAATGCAGTCATGACCCAAAAGCGAAAGCCTATCTAGGTACACTTCAAGGTTCCAAGAGATGTCTAGGACTCAGAAAAGTCTTTTATAACCATGGTAGTATCTTCTATCATCTCTCATTTCATCACTCTTTCTGTGAGTGTGATTTTTGTACATCTGAATATGACCGAATGCAAGTCAACAATGTAATGGCAGATTGCTTCTCTAAATTGTAACAACCCTTCTCAAATTCACAGTAGATTTCTAGTATGACTTTACTGATCCTGTACAGAATTGCATGTTTGTGTCTATTTCAAACGCTGCTCGCACAAGGATTTTGGGGCAACTAATCCTTGGGAGGGCATGTGAACAAGAGTCCTCAAAAAGGAGAAATCCAGGTGCAAAATACAAAAGCAGTGACTGAGCTGTAGGCAGCCGTAGGCAGCTGTAGGCAGTGCCCCAGGCTTCACAGATACCCCCAGTTTTGTTTCTCCATACAGCCTGTTAACAGTGGGCCACAAAACTGCCTGTTTTGAAACTAAGTAAATCTCATCCTACTTCTAGATGGCATTATAGCAGCCTTGCTTTCTATACTGAAGGGCCGGCCTAATTCAGAGTGAAGTTTGGCCGACAGATAAGAAATAAAACAAGACAGATACAATCCTGAAGAGTAACAACCATGATTACTTTAATGCAGCAATTCCGAAAAAAAAGTATTCAGTGGTTGTATTTAATTGAACTCTTAGGATTTGTCTGCATTTGGAAGTTTACCAAAATATCTAGTCAAGAATAATTACCATGCTGTGCTCTCTAATTCAGCTTTAAACTGTCTTTTTCCTATTTAGTATAACCTATGCTGGAACTGTGCCTGAAGAGTTGTTTTGGAAGAATTCTGAGTAGACCTTATAATTACGAAAGAGCCACATAATGTAATATAGAAGGACCAGGAAATGAACATCCAGCCAGAAAAGATCTCAAATTTGCATTTATCTATATCAAAATAAAGAGTCAATTATGACTAAATTATGCACAATGAATTATGAGTTAAAAGAAAAACTGAGAAGTGGTATCTCACATACCTCAGGTCTCTCAAGAAGTTCTTCAAACCTATGAGCTTTGATGTAACTACATTTATAAGACTTCATTAATACTTGATAATTACCTTAAGAAGACAGAGATTTAATTTTATCTGCAATTTCTTTCATTCAGTTTGGCTACTGAAGTTCACTTCTTGGCATGTGTTAATTCAAACACCTTAAAAGATTACTGTTTTGTAATGAGAAAATATCTGTGTGGCATTTATAGGCCATTCTTACACAACTAATGCAGTGTTGTATCAGTCAAAAAAAATAGTTAATGTAGAACCCATCCCTCAATGTCTCCTGGAGGCAGAATAATAACAGAGGTCATTGCTGACTTATACTCAGGTAGAAGCTTTACAATAGAGGGACCTATATTTACCTACAGAGTCTCTTGTTTGGGATTCACAGGCATCACAAGTCAAACTGGGCACAGAAAAACACAGTCAAGGAAGATGAAGAAAAAAGTCAGAAGGACTCAAGTCCATGAAGAACTTGGAAGAGAGGTATAGGTCTCGTGTGTTTATTTCTACCATTGGATCAGCAAAGGAATAGGAATACTGGCTGCACAAGACTGTTTCAGGAGAAGCAAGTGCAGGACACCTTAGAGAATGATGCTTAATAGCCAAAGAACGCTTAACACTGATTTTGTCTTGATTTCTTGTAATGATGTTCAGAAACCTTAACAAATTAACACCGAGAAGCGACAATAATTTCTCAGTTGAAACAAAGCATAAATATTGTATCCAATGGCTGAAGCTCTGAGAGAGACCATGCACAAACTCCAAGACAGTCTTGCATATCAAGAAGAGATCCCATTATAACTTGCATAGCAGTAAAAGTCTAAAGAAAAGGGGCTGAACCTAGAGGACCTAGGGAAACTGCAAAATAATTCAGTAGCTCTTTGGCCATAAGTCTATACATACGTCTATATCACTCACGGATCTCCTGTTCGTGCTTGAGAACACCAAGGGGAGTTCACCCTCTCTCTTGTCCTTGAGACCTCCAGGGCTGCTTCGATGGTTGCTCTGGCTGGAGACTGTGGCTATGTGTGAAGCAGCATGAAAAAGGCAACAGCAAAATGGGACAACCAAAGCACTGAGAACAGTCCTACAGATCAGTGAATTTAATAGGCACCCAGATGTTATTTTAGGAAAGAATAAGGAATGGTATCATTCTGTAAATAATACTTTGAGTGCTCCGTCACTGTTGTTATTTTTATTAATACTTTTTATAGTATTGTGGAGTTTTATAAAATTGTGAAAGGGGGGAGCAAAGGAAATTTGTGTGGCTTACTACATCAGTTCAGGGCAATGAAACACGCTGGTTTTAGTCAGGTAATTGCATTTGACTTCACTGCTGTAAATTGTGTCCTGTCACTACACATTACATGCCATTATACACACAGTTGAGTTTGATGCCTTGAAGGTGTCTAATTGATCTAGTTTTACAAGAAGGTAATTTGATTAATCTAGCATGGTTCACAATACGGAGACTGGATGCATGTGTCCCTTTTTATGGATAATGACTGGATCATATTGGGCTGAATGTATCAAACCCATTTTGAAAAGAGCAGTAATACTAACAAAGGCCAAGCAAGTGTTGCCACTTTCTTCTAACAGACCACTAAAGCTCTGAGATAAGAAGTAACCCATATCCTCATTATTCTGCATATGCTTTCCTCTTTCCCTCAGGAAAATCAAGCCCTGACAAAGAGCCAGAATGAGAAGTGGAAGTTCTCTAGGAACTATAGTGCTAATTTCCTGTAGCAAGGTCTCCATTTGCTAAACACCCCTAGCCCCAAGATGCTGCCCCATCTGCAAACTGAATGTAAGCTCCTGCAGCTCAGTTCATTCCAAAACGCATTGCATTACTGCACTGCTACATCTTTAACACAACTATAAATAAGCCTTGGCAGCTACTTCTTGTTTTTTCATAGCTAATGCAATGAAACTATGCAGTAACAATTCCGACAATGCAAAGGAAGTCTTCTCAGGTAGCATAAATCAGGGTTATTTCACAAAAGGCAATGGACTGAAGCTAGTTTATGGCTCCTGGAGAGGTGGATCAAAACAGTATTAGTGTGAAACCTGCTGCGCGGAGCTATTTAGAATTATTTGTGAAGTACCTAATCCCCAGAAACTCCTTTTCTGGTTATTAATCACAATATACTTGTTATCCTGACCTGCTAATAGAGCAGTTGGGGAAAGATTGCACTCCTAATACAAAATTCTGCCTCATCTTTTCGTAGTATATGTAGTTTTATTATTTTGCTTTATAGTAATAGAAGTGAAATCAAACAAACCCCACTTTAATATTATATCAACACAGAAAACTACCTTGGCAATCCTACGGCCCACTGAGGTTCTAATCAACAATTCTTTGTATATTTACAGAGGTGTGACCATAGAGGTTTGACTTATCATCACCAGTTTTGACTGCTATAGCATTCACTCCCAGATATGCAATTAAGTTCAAATTTTTCAACTTTCCCATTTTTAAAAATCTCGGTTATCTTGGGAACGGTATCAGAAAATTGTTATCATTCAAGGAACTATTCCTGTTTATAAAATGCCAGATCTCCACAAGCTATAATGAAGATTATGGGATCTTTTTGAAAAATAATTGAAAGAAATCATTTTGCAGAATACATAGTTGACAGAATTCTGTGAGGCAGGTGCTGAGGAAAATGCAGCCCTCAAATTTCAGTGCCATCACAAGAAATTGTATTTTGTGAGACTGCCTACTGCTAATAATCACTGCCAGGCAGATATGTTCTCAAACGCTGGAAAAGGACATTTGTTCTCTGGCTGATGAAGTGAAGACATTGCCTTATGAAGTGCCAACATCTTTCATCTTTCTCCCACGATACTGGAGTAGCTGGATTATTTGAAAATGTCTTCCTTCTAAATGAGCTGCTGCTTTCATACCCATATAAGTGTCTGAGGATCCTAGCATAATAGTGAAGATAAACTGAAGATACTGTGGTGTAACAAGGTCCTACAAACATATGCTCAATGAACTTAAAAATAATACTAAATGAACAGAAGCGATTGTCTTAGATCCTTTTTCTCTTTACTACTAATTTTTTCCTTCCTGGCATGTCTTCATTTCAGAGCTGATGTAGAAGTATATATTAAGGGTATAATTTAATTCTCACATTATGCCTATTACATAACGTTAGAGAATTTTAATAGATCATAAACTATTGCACAATAATAATCTGTGCCTGTCTGCAAAGATTTTTACATGAAGTCATAGGACACGACAGAATGTAACTAAAGAAATATGATGAATAACGTTTTACTTCAAGCATATGATGCTTAATAAATATATTATCCTGAAAACTCAAATCTATATTTGGGATTCAGTCCTTCTGGATAGCCAGTCAGTAAAGAACGATCCATGACTTATGCTAAATAGTAAGACAAATTCAACTGATACAATTGTTGAGGGTATTTTCTACTTTACATTTGACAGTTCCATAAATGTACGTTCAAATATTTCTTCCCTCTAATGAGAGAAGTAAAGCTAATCCCAAATATTCATAAGGCAAGAATGAAATACTAAACTCAAACTCTGAGGTGAGCTATTGAAATAATAACTTTTACTGAAATAAATTATTGAAATACATTTTTATTGAAATAAAAACCTGTCCATTTTCTCCAGAGGTATTCCTTCCCTGCGTATTTTTGTAACTCAAATTGAGAACCTGTTTCCAGCACTCAAATTAGGATTACAGTGATTATTTCCCAATCTTGCCTGAAATTTTATTAAGTTTGGCAATGGATGCCAGTGAACCATAATTTATGTTAGAGTCCAAATAGTGCAGCGTGTACAAAACTGTAGCTGAATTTTCACTCATTGAACAACATGCCATGATGTCACTGAGCCACCTCTATTGGTGAAGCACCATCTCAGCTTTGACAACAGGGAACAGAAGCAGAGTAATTAATTATTTGTTTAAAGACAATGGTGCGAGTCAATGGTGAAATAGGGAAAGAAGTCATTATATTCATCCCAGAGTCAATTCACATGCATGTGTGGCCGCCAAATGAATTTTGCAAGGCCAGTGACAACACTAAAATTTTCTACCTGACAAATATACTAATATGAGAGTCCAGAAAGTGGCAGAGAAATGGGAAAATCTTTTTACTCTCACAATTAGATTGAAGAATGATAAGAAAGCAAAAGAAAGGTGGGTTATGTTCACTTTGGAATCCCAAGTTTCTTGGGTTTGAGTAAATTGATCATTGGATACTGCGACATGGAATGTAAAAAACATACAGGCACAGAAGTAGGACATTGTCTGAAATTCTGAGGCTTAGTGGAACCTGGGATATCAAGGATCTTGCACATTTTCTTCTTCCTTTTTTCTGTTTTAATAAACTGTTTTCTAACTGGTATAGACCAAACTACATTGCTGGTCCCATTTTCAAAAAGATTTCAATGCATTACATTAGGTTGGTTCGTTTGGAGAACAAAACATTTTCTGGCAATTGGTTTATTCTTCTTTCTGTAGTGTAAAGTATTTCTGTTTGGTCCTTGAAATCTTTTATGCCTATGTAGTGACAATGTCAGAAAAACAAAGCCCACATTTGTAATGAATGCACCAGCTCACAGTTGTTTCTCCATGATACCTGAGCCCCCATTTTTGTGCATAGTGAAACCTTTCTGCATTTTGAAGCTATGCCACACATGTAGAATAATAACAGCCCATTTATTCAGGTTTTACTGACCACAGAATACTAGGGAAATGCTGAGGATAAGATGAACATCTTATTTCATTGAAGTTGTGACTGTCTTCTACAAGTTCTTTTCGTACCTTCTGAGGCTTTGGGATTGGTATGCTAGCTGCTCAACTAATCTGTATGTATGTGCAAAGCCACTTTCCTGTGGCACTGAGCTTTCTGGCTGACAGTTTCATCTGGAACGGTTCTGTGCCAGAATGGGCTATTTTTCATTCTGACAAGCAGAAAGGCAAAAGAATATAGTAAATGGAAAACGTTCACCTGGCACAAATCTTTAAATGCAGTCACACAATCACAGAAATGTGTTGTTGGCAGAAACCTCAAGAGGTCATCGAGTCCATGCCCCTGCACCAAGACAGGATCAGTTACGACTACCATTAGTGATAAATATTTCTTCAACTCAGCAGCACTGACAACACCATACCTTGATCATAGTCTATTCCAAAGCTGCCATATCCTCACCATTAGAAAAGGGCTTTTTCTGAACAGCAACCTTCAGTCTTCCTTGCTAGAATTTCAATCCTCTTCACCGTGAACAGTGAGAACAGACTATTCCTGTCCCCCTTGCAACATGAAGACTGTGCAAGTTGTTTCTTTAATAGGTTTGGAGGTTTTTATGTGTTGAGAGATGTCTCAGTGTGCTTTAAGTCTTCTCTTCCTCAGGCTAGCCAAACCCAGTTCTTCCTTTTTTTTTTTTCCTCACAGATTATAGTTTCTACACTGCTGATCAACCCCCTCACTTTTCTGTAGACTTTCTCTACCTTTCTCAAACTGCAGTGGCCAAAACCAGACGAGGTGGGATCTTGTTTGTGATTAAGAGGCTGGGAGGAGAGCCAACTATCTTGCAGGCTATTCTCTTGCTTTTACACCCCATTACGGGTGACTCCTTTTGCAGAAATATGCTATTATTAACTCACGCTCAGCCTGTGACTTGTTCTTACTCCATGCCCTCTCAGTAGTTCCCATTCTGTAATTACAGAGTTGATATTCCTGTCTCTATGTAGTACATAGGACTGTCCTTGCTCAACTCTCTCTAGCTGATTCAGGCCATTTCTTCAAACTATCAAGACTCTAAGTTCTAGCCCTGTTCTCTAATACAGTCTTAGTCCACGTTCCTCTGCAATGCCTGTAAGTTCAGTAAGCACACTATCTATTCCATCATTTAAATCATTAATGAATGCACTGAAATCTGACTTCTGCAGAACACTACTTGGTACATTTTTAACCTGACTCAATGAATAAAACCTACCCAGGGAAAGTTCATTAGCCTGCTTTGTGTCAATCCTATAGTAAACATGCAGACATTTTCTTTATTTATGAAAATGTCATGTAAATTACTGTCAAACTCTTAAGTCAAAATTCATGACATCTCCTGTTTCCGCTCTGCTCGTAACGTCTGTTACCTTGCCAGAGAGATACATTGGTTTGGCTGACATAGTTTGTTCTCGGAAAATTCACACAGCCTATGACACACATGGTTACCTGCCTGGTATTTCACAAAGAGTATGTGATCATTTATTTCAGACTGTTGTAGAAATTAAAGTTCATCATATATTCTTGGAATTTATTTTCTTAGACTCTATCATTCTTTTCTCCTCTTGCTATATTTTTAGACAGAAACTGTATTTGCATTTCTCCTCTCCTGAAACACACTTATCCTCCAGACCCTTTCAAATGTAATTATCTTAATTGCTTGCAGTTAACTGATGCAGAAAGAGTATTGAAATATTGCCCTTTTTGGTGCCATGGACTTACAGCTTTTGTTCTTCATTGACTAGATCAACATTTTCCTTGGTCATCTTTTTACTATTAAAGCACTTCTGAAGTGGTTTCTTCATCTTTCCTGGTAGTTGTATCTTACTTTGCAACTCAACCTGTATCATCTTTATATCTTTGTGTTATTCTTCATGGCATTTGCTCTTAGTAACCTGGACTTCTTTTTCTTTGCATGTTTCTTTTCATCTTCTATGACAGGCCAACAAGGAATTTATTAGCCTATTCCAATTTCTTTTGCCAGGAGCCTAAAAATATTTATTGAGGAAATAAACTAATCATCTTATCTTTAGTCCAGTACTTTCCCTTTCAACATTGCCTGTTGCTGGTTCCTCACAGCCACTTACTTATTTATCACTTTATAGAATTTGTACTACAGCCTATCCTACTCAAATTAACACACAATTTCACAAGTGATACTCTATCAACTACTACAGCAAAGAACAGTTCAATTTACTACAATTTCTTCAATTTCCTTTATTGGGATTATCAAAGTTAATATCAAAGAAAAATATGAGATGATTCTAACCATATGCTTTTTGTAGACTTACTTTTTTTTTCTTTTTCCCATTTTTACCTCTATATTTCAGCTGTTTTCTTTTACAAATCTGTTTCCAAATCTTTGTATTCCATATAATTCAAACAAAATGACTGGTTTGGGCCTTATCACTTCTCCCTCAACTTCTTTAATAATATATGTATTGCATTTTTTTAGCTTCTTGCTCCAACATGCGCTCCTAAACAGAAGTGTAATAAAATATTTCTTGTTCTTAATGCGGAGTCCTGCTCCAGGCTTCTGTTTTCAAAATATTAGGATGGAAATTATACAGAACTCCCACTTCTCTGCAAGTAAAGAGAAATCTCTTGGGCCTGAGGGTAGTCAAAGTAATATAATTTTGTTCATATAGTCCCAATTTCCCTTAAATCAACATCCCATATTGTACTCTTTCTTTCCTTTGGATCTCCTATTTGATCAGGCACTTGATTATTTTTGATGGGATACAGTAAATAGTTGCATAAAAACATAAAATGAAAATGTGATTGATACTGCCAACAAATGAGACAAAACATCACAGACAGAATTTAATGAGTTTGTAATAAAAAGAAACTACTTTTACCTTATTTCCTCCACAAGTGAGACATTTAAACAAAGTTAGCTGTATGTTAATAGTATTGTAATTCAGAAACAGAAATCCAATGAAAAGAAAATATATGTTCCAGCAAGACGAATATTGAAAAACCACAGTGCAAGTCACAGGGATCTCCCTGTCTTGTGAGGGAGATGTTGAACAAAAAGCTATTCATCCATCTGTAGTTTTTATTTTTTATTATTCTGGTTTATTTAATCTGGTATTGTATCTATATATATATTTATAAATTCATAAAACTGGAATGGGCTGGGATCTTCCTTACTATTACAGGTTGTAATTTTGGGGGCAGTATCTCAAATCTGATTGTGGTGAATTCTTGGCTTTTTTTTTCCAGGATAGTTTCTGATTATTTCCTCATCCCTATCACCTGTCTTCTCTTTGTCCATATACTCAATGCCGTTGTCTTTACAGACTCACCTGCCCTGCTGAGCACTGAGGTAAGTTGTTAAGAAGCATGTGCATCCCTTCCCTGCCACACAGCAGCCCCACTCCTTCCTCCTTGGTTCCTATTTATTTCAGAGAGTACTCCAATATATTTCTATACCTTTCACAAGGCATATCCCAGTCTGATATCGGGTAATTCTCATTCTAGCCCTAAGCTGTTTGGCCCATAACGCATCTGTGTACAGCCCAAATGCATAGACTAAAAATGAGCCCACACGATATCAAAACCTATTCCACTAGCTAACAATAACATTCTTTTCTTCCTTCATAGCCTCCAGTCTTGACTATGGATTTATTAAGAATAAATATGAACGTGTTATATACATTACCAATTTGGTGGATGCTTGCAGAGAGGATTAACCAGAGAAAGCATTATTCTGAAGAAAACACATTTAATGCAAAGTTAAATGCATTTGTTTCAAACCTCTGTATTGGCAGAAAGGCTTTAAGACAGCTAAGCCAGAAAAAGTCACTAAGCAATCATCACAAAATCTCACTAACACAAGTTAAGAGTTTCCCTGGATTAAGAATATCCTGGTAACTTTAACACAACATAAAATCACTGCTTCAAGAAAGCACTGTGGGTTGGTTTTCTGTTGGGTTTTTTTTCAAAACAAATACCTTCATTGTGTTAATTTATTTTAGGAATATAAAACATGCATATGAATAATTTGATTTTCAACATCCAGTATACAGTTTAAATTATTGTCCTTTTCAAGGATAGAGCTTTCCATTTTATGCGTGCCAAGAGGCATGATTAAAACCATAGGAGCTACCTACATTGACGGGGCACTGGAGGAATCTACTACGGAATATTTTTGTCACATTTACTAGCTCTTAGCAAGGTGATTAACTCTAACAACAAGATCAGGGTTACTGGAAAAGTGTATGTCTTTATTCCCTGGTCTTTTCCATACTGCCTGTTATGGAGGTTTCTTGGCAATGGCTGTCATTCAGATTTGGCTTTACAGTCAAAGGGGACCCAACATAAGGTCAAAACTTTGACCTCCGCACCACAGTCTGGAAGAAGTAATAGGAAAAATGCCATCTGCTGATCACTTCATCCCCTCTCCAGCGCACAGCTTTTAATTACCTGGAGTGCATGTTGTTTTCTTCACCTTGCTTTTGCATGCCGCTAACATGCCCAATATTTGAATGTACTTTCCTGGAAATATAATCTATTTAGTATTGCCCTCCATGACACCAGGCTGGATCAGCATCTTAAAGAATACCGCAACTGGGAAGCAGTGACTCACTGCACTGCCCATAAACACAGTGTAAAGCTGTAAATCAGAGCATCTGTGAAGATAAACCATGCTAACCATTTCATTTTGCCTGCTAAAATATGTGTCAAACCTTCCAGGTTCCTATACTGCAGCTTGAACCCTGGCGCAGAACTAGGTGGTGCTTCTCTGTTTCTCAGTATATCAACAACACGAATTTGGCTCACTGCTGCTTTGCTTTTGGGGCTCTGTGCCCTGGGGCATTCACAATTGTCTCAGAATTCACAAAAGTTTCCTTAAAATTTTGGCTTTTTCACGTGAAAAGAAAAAAAAAAAGTCATTTTTCATGAACAGTGATTTTAAAGTGATCTTTCTTGGGAAATCAGACCCTTTCTCTTTTGCAAGTAGCTTTTTTTACATGAGAAAAAGAACCTTCAAGCAGGTCTAAGGATGAGGCTTTTTCACAGTAATGTCTCGCCATCTGCTTCTGCAGTTTCGTGCACATCATTTAGCACCTGTTTAGCAATAGCGCTATTTTAAATGCTATTGTGTGTTGTACTATTGTTTATTGGTTTGCTGGCCAATAAAGCCAAAATGCCTCACATCTTGGAATTTAATAGTTCTTATGAATTGAACATTACACTTTTAAAATTGAGAAACTGAAAGAAATTATCCGAACAATCTAGCCCACTATTTCAGTGCTAATGGCAAGAGAGATGACAAAAATGGGCCAGTATCTTATTTTTAAGAGGTTGACATTTCAAATTTCAAGAATAAAAAATTAATTGAGATTTGTGACTTCTTAAAGACCTTTGTAATAGGGGTCCTTAACCCTTACACTAACAAATACAGGGCTAGATGAAGTAAATCTTTAAACAACTGCACCTATTGAACTTGTCCCGCAGCAGAAGTTGGAATACCACATTGCTAAGTGCCAACACAGAGTTTGGAGAACAATTCATAATAGAAATTTCAGTTCTTCATTTTGGGGGCAGCTCAGCTTAGTGGGTCTGTCAGCTAGGATCTGAGGCTATAATTATTTTATTATTATATTGGGCTATTATTACAGCTAATTATATTGGTAAACCTGGTAAACCATCAATAATACCACAAATTCAGGAAAAATCAAACTGATACCAAAATTCAGAGAGAAGAAAATTCAGCTACTGGTCCAGAATAACGAGCTGAACTTTCTATTGCAAAATTTCTGCAAACTGAAAGGCAGAATGGTAAATACTTTGCAATGTGTGTATGTTTTGAAAGTGTATTCAAGCCTGTGCACTCATCCTGTTCTTTATAAAGTACAGTTCTTCCCATATCTACAACATTCACTTATACTAAAGCCATGTCCACAAGCCTACATATAGGAAGAATTGGATAACAACCCAGTTCTGCTATTGGTTAAAACTTTAAAGCGGTGCTTTTTTGGTTATTTGTGAGGTTCTGTTTGATGTTGTTGGCTTATTTGTGAGGTTTTGTTTGATGTTATTGGGTTAGTTTGAGTGTGTTATAAGTAAATTTTGCTGGGTGGCACAATCTGCCCTAGAAATATCAATAATGTAATAGCTGCAGTGAAAAACAGCACATTATTCTTGCAGTACTTATAAAGTAGACACAAATAATTTTTATGTGCTATAGTTAAATATAAATTATAGATAAAAACATCCCTTTTATTTACAGAAATATATAGAACAGACCACACGCTGAGAATTGGAACTGTCCCAGCCATCTCTCTTCCAGTACAAAATTACTCTTTACAGTGCATCTTCTCTTGATTTGCCCAGCCCCTAGCTAGGTATCTCTAGTGCTTTGGCTCTCCTTTAGAGATTAATAGGCTTTACTAGCAAGGAACTTCTAATGACAATCAGCCAAATTCTCCCTTTCTGCAATTTATCTGATGAGACCTTGATCTATGCTGTAGTTCAGAGTGAAAACTGCAGTGCCTCAAGTTGCCTGGCACTCTCTTATCCAGTGCACTGGCAGTCATACTTTCAACTTGCAAGAAAATAGTTTTCCCCTATGAAGATCAGTTTTAGTAAGTCATTTGCTAAAGCACATATGCAAAAACCATGGCAGGGCCACTGTTTTGTGTGAATGTTTCCCGGATTGAATACATTGCTTGGAGAATATTGTTTTTTGGGATGGGATACCTAATAGTTAACATTGCCATTAAATTTAAGCAGTGCTTCAACCTAATGGGATGCCTTTTGCTTGGTACTGTGTACTTGCACAGCAAGAGATCGTCCTCACTGCAATTAACATTTATCATTTCCAGTGAAACTCGGGAATTCCAGCTACAGGTTAAGACTGTGCTGTACAAAGCACTGTAGAGACAAAGAAGAGAAGTCGTCCCAGGTAGCATTGTAAACAAACAGACAAAAAGTGGGCGTAGAAACAGAATAAAGCATTAAAATTATTTATCCAACATCATGCAGCAAGTCAAAGAAACTTTTATGAATGAGATGCAAGTTTTCTGATTCTCACTCTTGTTCTCTGACAACAATATGCTGCTTTTCCCAAAACCACAATTTCCACAATGTCATGTTGCTTGTTTTCCAACTTAACTTCACATCCATCAATTACAGAAACTTTGTATTGCCTTTTTCCATACCTACACACTGCAAAACATGAGATTTGTAGATGGACTAAGGGATGTGAAAATAACTGCAATGAGTAGACAGTTAAATTACTTTTAAGAACAGGCAGGTCTGGAATTTTGAGGACATAATAGAGTCCTCAGATTTATGCCAACTGATGGTGTTGCCACCCAGTGTTTCAGATTTGGGAATTACATGTAATGCCAGATCACTTGACCTGAACAAAGAATTTGCCTATGGTTGTCTAAATTGTTCTTAGACCCCTCAGCTAACAGCAACTCCACAACTTCCCTGGGCAATCGATTGCACTTGCCTTACTCTTAAAAACTTTTCCTAATATCTAACTATCACTATCCAGCTACGACATGGAAACCATAATAGAGTTTCATTCCCCCTGTGAGATGTGAGATCCCAGCAATCTTACAGCAAGAGATGAAAATGATGACATCCTTAGTCTGCTAAGAAAGAAGATGACAAAAATAAGTTGGCTTATGTCAGTCCCTCGAATACTCTAATCTGATGCGTGAGTCAGAGGAACTAAATTTTTTAAATCACCTCTCTCATTTGCACAGAAAACATTTATACTAGTAAATAATTAATTACATGAGATCCTCTTGACAATTTTCATTATAAAATTCATGATTAAATTATATTTCACATCTTGGGAAATAGCAAACAGTTAACCAAGGTCAAGCCAAGTTTCAGCCAGGCCAGGAGGAAATTTGTCATTTATTTACTAACTAAAAATTATGCTAAACTGAAAAAGCCAGACACTCAAATACCAGCTAGTGAGAGAAAATAAAATTACCTCCAAGTCAGACTTCAGCCAATTCAGAGAACCCAGAAAAAATTATAAGTGCTGGCAAGCACAAACTTTCCTTACGTGTGGACAGTAGGTATATGACCCTCAAGGACTCTTGTAGATACCCCCCTGAGATACTGTCAGCTGATACTTCCTGGATGATTTGGTATAAGTTGCTTATTCAAAGGAAATGTTAGTCTGTGTTCAATAATTAACGGTTCGGTTCTTAACTGTTCTTTGAGACATGAGCAGAATCTGAAGGAATTTACACATGCAGATACCACCTGCCCATCCCAGCTCTACCGCCTGGAAAACATCTACCCTCTCCACTTCGTGTCTATTGACCCTGCTGTGATTGTACCAATGCTGTCAAGATGCTTTGGAGCTTCTGAAGAGCAAGGACTTGGCTGCAGAGAATCTAGAAGGCATCCATCGCTTCACCCCTTCACAGTAGCTCTTAAGGTGCCTTTGGGGCCGTTCACCTCTGGAAGTCAATGTTTCCAAATTTCTGCGCACAGCATTGTTACATTAAAAAAAAAAAAAAAAAAAAAAAAAAGCAGCAGCCCCAAAGAAATGGCTGCTGAATGCACGCAGATCTATGCTCCACCAGCAACGAGCAGGTCTGGCCAGGCCATTGGAAACAAGACAGATGCTTACCCAGCATAGCTTGTTCTAGATTTGCATTTTATTTGACACTATGAGTTAGAAAATAGGTTTTTAATCTCTTAAATGACTAGTGAGACTGTGACCTCAGCACATGACTTCAAGTGTTACTTTCAGCATAGACCCATTGTGCTGCTGCTGCTGCAATTCAGAGCGTGCAGAAGGGAGGCTGAAAATGGAGCCAAGCACCGCTGGGGCACTCAGAGCAATAATGGGGAAGGAACAGCAAACTCACTGGGGACAGAGATAATCAGGCTGGCTTGATGGAAAATTTTGGCTCCCTGATCAATACCAGTCTGACTGCTGAGAAGCACAAACAGCTGATTATCTGTAGCTGGCCAAGCTTGTTCAAGAAAAGCTGCTGCAGTTACAGATCTGAAGAAATTGTGGCTGTTCAAGAGAGAGGTAGAAGCTACCACCAGAATAGCTTCAAGATAATTGAGCTAGTCAAGATAACATTATTGAAGGGAGGTGTCTCCAGATAGTCTCAATTTGGTTGTACATCCCACAGAGGTATTCACTGCTGCTGATGCTAACATTATCTCTAGAATTATACTAATTACCAGCTTTGTTATGCTAAACAATCACTTTATTTTGGTAATGCTGGCGTAATTCTAGATTAATTAGCTCAGACTTCATCGGGCCTAAGGGAAAAATAAACTGAGAACCCACTAACAAACAAGCATGATTTAAACCATAAAGTTTCTTTTCAGAAATTTGCTAATAATACAGATTGAATTCTACTATCACTGATGCTTTCACATTTGAAAAGCAATTTCCTTCCATTTCTTCTGATTTTCTGTGCATAACTTTCTGAGAGGAAGAGTAAGAAGTTCAAGGAATCTTTAAAAAGGAAAAATTATTGTGAGTTATCACACTTAGTTCAAACCTAAAAAGAGGGTCTAGCTATGAGTCCGAACCCCAAACTGTCCTGTCAAGAAGTTTTTCACCTCCAAAGACTGGTTCCCATTTCTCTCTCTGCTCTGCACATCAGAGTTTGGTAGATGTCAACTTCTTCTAAGCATCATCTATTACAAAACCCACCTCGGAGCTGCTGCCAATAATTGCTAAGAAGTGGCAAAACTCAGAGAAATAATTTCATCACATTTTGAAGCCAGTTAAAACTCAATACGCTCCTTCTTGTCTGTCCACCTGCTTCCTTCCTCCCTTCCCAGTGCTTTATTTTTAAGGTCAATGCTTAATTCTGCAAGGAAAGTATTCAAATAAGCAAAAGAAATTACCTGCAATGAATATGCTGGGGCTTTTCAGCGCTTTTTTATGTTTTTCCACCAAAAGAAAAACTAATTGTTCCACAGTCCAATTGCCTTGAGCCTTCTACCTTATGAAACCTCTGTTATTAAGTGGTTCAGTTGTCAGAAGGATTTAATCCCTAATCAGTCTTCGCAATCAGATCATGCAGACTGCCAGACAAATGCTCGACTTTAATTCACTACATTTTATCTTGACGTGCGTCTGCACCAGCAGATGCAATGCACAGGGAACGAAACAATGCTCCATCTGGGACACCTGCTTGCATTTCAGCTTTGCTGTTATGTTTCATGAGCTAACCATGTTTTTGTTTCCTTCTGCTCTCCCAACTGAGATTTTCACAGTTGCTCTAATTAATAGTTAGACTTGTTATTAAACTTAGATTTCATACAATTTTAACTTTCCTTAAAGCCTAAACGAAGGCAACGTGTTAATGCTATTTTTCCAGCCAAAGTATTACACTTCCGTTTGAAAAGCTCTAACCTTCTATTTGTGCTTTGCTCATGTTTTCTATATTGGTCATTACCTGCCTATAAGCATCATCATCTCCCCCCACCCCCAGTTTATAGCATGAACTATAGTATTTCAGTATTCAGCTGTGGGCATTCTGGTTTGTCTGCTGTTATGACGTTCAGAAGAAAACATTTTTAACCCAAGAAAATGTGCTTTCCTCAGGCTGAAACATGAATCAGTGTTTCTTCTCCAGGTCTTTAAGTTCTTCCAACTCAATTGGCCCATATCAATTAATATTCTCTCTCCTAACCCTACAGCTTGCTCTTTAAGTTAATTCCTTAAACTTTGTTTCACATGCAGATATAGTACAACCGTCTGAATCAACAAACGAATCTGAAGGCAAACATGTAGTTGCAACCAATGAAACTTGCATGGCTGTTTGTCACATTTTCTTAGTTCAGACATCCTTAGAGGGGGGTTAGGGCATAAACATTATTAGAGCTTTGTCTGGTGGAACCAGTCAATGAGATGAAGAATTTAGATTTTATGTAAAAACTATTTCTAGCTTATGTAAATTTAAAAAAAAAAACCCTGAAATTAGAGCTGAGTATGCAGAGAACCTGAGATGAACCTCAGAGGTATGAACTGTCTTTGCATCATACTTCTAAAAGTTGCAGCTCCTCCAAGACCAGATGCATTCATGACGTGGGTGTGATGCTACTGGAATTGCATTGTTCCTTTCACTTTGAATTGTTTTGATATAACCTACACCCCTAATTCAGATACAATTTCTTTGAAAACACAGTCATCATGATGATGAAGAGAGTAAATGTCAAAAGACTTTAAACTACAACATTAACCTGTTTCTAATTTCAATATTCTTCATTAGTATTGTCTCTCTTCCATCTCTAAATCAGCTTCAGTTCTGCATGCAGTGATCATCTGTTATCAACATTTATATATATATATATATACACGCAGCCCACTGTGTCTACTCAAAATTCACTCGGTCAGTCAGCAAAACTATATATTTTGTTTTGAATTATTCCTACAGAAAGGTGTTTACTTCTTTGTAACAAAAGCATGACTTCGGGGCCACCCATGATTTACTACACTGTGAGAAAAACAGACAATATTACTGTATCAAAAAACTCCAAAATAGTTGAAAAAGACCATACCAAATGACAGAATTCAATCCTTCATTTTCCAGAGAAAACAGCTAAAGTGCTTTGAAACCCAAAGATTTTGCTGGGATTTAGTGTCTATTTTAAATTCATTGTAAACAACAGTGAGAGTTCCACAAATTTTACTCAAGATTGGACACAAGTAGACAAGGACATCTAATTGCATATACAACTGATGATCTGTAGAAATGAAAGGAACAAATCGTGTACCTCATCTCCCCAGAAACACAGAAAAAATAAAGTACTTTTGCTTCTGGAGTTCAGCGTTAATTCCTGGACTGTTGGCCTGTCCTACTGGATATTCTGGCAACGTTTCATTACAGATTAAGCTCTTTTCTACAGAGAGAAACAGCGTTTGCTGAAACTTCCATTATTTCTGCTCATTGAACTCATGTCACCACAAAGGAAATACATTTAATCTTTAATTTGCAATGAATTTAGTACTTTCAGATTAACAAGGAAGAGACCCGTACAGGCTGTAGCTATCTATCCATGCAATTTTCCTTGTGCTCTCTCACACCTTGTGTTACAGCTTAGCCTGAGCTTCAGTTTGTGAAGGTATCTCACTCTGTCCTTAATAAGCATCCTTGGTATCTAATCTAGTGCTCGGTGGTGTGATTTGAACAGCAGCCTTCAGGATAGCTACCTGCAGCCTCACTGAGCTGTGAAATGAATCAGACACAGGTAACGGCTTCTCTGTCATCCGGGCATGAATCAAAAATGCCTCAGCCATAATTTATTCTTCAGAATTTGGGGAAAAAGTGCGACCGAACACACAACTTTCCCTTAGGAACCATGGCACAGCCACCAGAAATGAAGAGCCTCATATACTAAACTTCCCATTTCAGACGCTACTACAGGGAAGAGGGGAAAGGATACCGATGTTCAAACTTCAGGGAGTTGGAAAAATTAGTTTCCAAGTCGCTTCTCATTATAACAACTGCTGAAAACAGCAGTTCTGTCTGCAGTTCGAATGCCTGGGTACCATATGCCGTGGTGATGATTCCTTCAGCCTAATGGGCTGGGATTCACAGGTGAATTAGGAAGTGAACACACTGCAGCGTTACAGTGAGTAGACTCAAAATTATATTCGCATGAATAGCAAAGCCTTATGAGCTTTTGCCTGATGCTTAGCCCCATGCTTCTTTAATTTTAACCTTTAAAAAATTGCAAAAACAAATTTGAAAGATTCCCCAAACCTTCCTCTGCAATTGCCTGCGGATGTATCATTTTCTTTTAGTTCGCCTCCCCCCCACCCCTTTTTTTTTTTAAATCTTTTGAAGCCTCATACTTTGAATCACTAAGAGAAGAAGAATAAAATTAGTTCTGAGAGAACAGAGAGCAAGGTGAGAAAAAAGGTGGGCTGCATGATATGATTACGGACCCATGGAAACATGAGAAATGAGTCACTGAAATAGAGTGATCATAAAGAGATGTGATAAAACAAAGAGGAGGAAAAGTAGTCGAAAATGTTAGTATGTTAACTGAAATATGTTGAAAAGCCCTACTTTAAAATAAACCAATTAATGATACCTCCAAACTAAGTAAGATTATGTGGTAGTGTAACTTTTAAAAAGAATTTTTTCCCCCAGACAAATACAGTCTTTAGATGATCACAATCCAGTAAGAAATCTACCACCAGCAAAATTCACAGAGGAACATAAAATTACTACCAATTAACAGAATTCAAATTGCTACTGACAATAGTATAAATGTAATGCAGGGAATATAATGATTACAGCTTCACCTTTCAAAAAAGTTCATGCCAATCCCTTATGTTGCCTCAGACTCTATGTATTGAATGTTTGCTACTGTTCTTTAATAATCTCAAATATAAATTGCTTTTGGGTTTTTTTGGTGGTCAATGGAAAAGGGAATGCACAAGAAAGCCGATACAAGCAGTAGCCTCATGGTTAGCGCACACTCCTGGAAAATTAGTGTGGGTTTGACTCTGCCGCCTGCTGAGGAAGGTCAGGCATTGCTTTGACAAGTACTTTAACCATGATGCTATTTTACATAGGGCAAATATCAATGACCCCTCCCATCCTCCTCCTTACCACATGAGCTGGGTTTTCAAAATAAAGATATCTATTATAAAAGGTCCGATTTCATCAGTATGTCAGGATTGCTTAGAGCCAGGCTAGAGCTTTTCAGACATCAGCACCACACGGACGCTGGCATGACCCGGAGCAGCATGACCAGCATCTGCCTGCTTATGTTGGGACACTCGAGAACCCATGGCTTTGTTAAATTGTCAATCCATAGGGAAAACGGGCACAACGTTTAGCAGAGAGCTCCCGAACTGCAGTTTGGGCCTCCTAAAATAAGATTTCCATTAATTTTAGTCATCTGTAAAGGAGCCTCTCAGTCCAGTCTCACTGTCTAGAGTCTCTCTCTTACCAGTTAAGAGAGATGGACACCCTCAGAGGCCACTACAGCCCACAAGTGTCCACAGTCCTTTCTAGGACAGGAAGAACTGTCTTCTCAAAGTCCTTGTCATTATCTACTGGATACTAATAGATAGAGGTAGGCCAAATACCTCCCTGTCAGAGGGCTAAGTTTATTCATGTAAGATGACTTTCAGCCAAAGAGACCTCCTACATCTGCTTTTAGACACCCGTGTGCCTCTTTAGATGTCACCCAGAGAACTTCTGCTTCTCTCCACACCAGCACTCCCTGAACACACAGACAATCTCTTTGGACAGGAGCTGACAGGAACATAATCCAATATCCAAGATGTACATTTCCACAGAACATGATCTTTGATATGAAAAGGCATGGCATCACACCCTAGTGGACACGAAAGTGAAGAAAGAGTTTTCTGCGTATTTGACCTTTCTCTTTTAAAGCGGATTTGTAACTGGTAATTCCTTTGAGCCCAAAGTCATGGTGATGAAATCCATGGGTAAATGAAATCTCGTTTGGTAGAATTATCCTCTATCAATAAAAACAGGTCTGTTCTCATTTGCAGTGAACGGTATGAAAAATACACTGATGCCTTTATAGAAGCAGGATTATTCCCTCAGTCAGGACTATAGCAATGCAGAGACTTTTATACTTGAGCTTCCCCATCAGCTGATAATTAAAGACTTGAGTCTCCCTTCTCCCAAGAGAAAATAAACTACAATAAACGAGGAATGACACAGTTGTGGAAAATGCAACTTGAAGAATGCCGTCAGCTAAAAAGTGCATCACACTTGTGCTAAGCATTGAAAAATCCCACTCCTGTTCTGTCAAATCTTGAAACAATTATAGATGCTCTGTTATGCTTGCAGGTTATGTTTACACACCTCTGGGGACTAAATTCAAGCATTAAGCAGTTTAAACCTTTGAAACTTTCTCTTTCGGGAATTTTGACCTAATCCCTTTCATGCAAACTGTTCATTGCTAAACCAGTAGTAAATGTTAACATTTTTAATAGAGAGGGATGTCAAGAAAATCCACTGAAAACAACACTCCCTACTTTTCTCTGTAAGGATACAGATTCTGCTGAGGAAAGAGCTCCTACGGAACCACCTGGTCAGGAGTAATGAATATCTAATCTTGTGAGTGCCAACAGAAACCATCGGAAAAAAAATCTGTCTGCAAATAGTTCTGAAAATGATCAAGTCTAGTGGATTTTATTTTTTCTTAAAAAGAGAGTTGGCAAGCATCTTGCAGCCTTTAAAACCTTACAAAACATTGCACTGAGAAATGACCTTGTTAGCTCAAAGCTTTTCTGTAAGCTATATGTTAGTGGTGCCACCAGAGACATCATATAAGGCATCTTTTGTAACATATTTTTATCTTATGAATTTTAAATGTGACCACTAGGCATTTAAAAATAATTTTAAAAGAGCCAAAGCAGACATTCACTTGAGTATGCTTCAGTCTATGCAGACAGGAGAATAAAGATGCTTAGTTATAAGAAGGTATTTAATAAATTATATTAATAATTTGAAAACAAGCAATTTCCTTGTTATTAATGACATAAGACATTTAGAAAAGTATGGATTCATTGGAAAATCGCTAATGAGCTAATTAATACTCCAATTAGAGCAGAATTTAGTTAAAATCAATTTCCTGACTCTCTTATAAAAAATATAGATCAGTCTCACTTGAAACAAATATCCTTGACATCTGCAACAGGAAACAAACTGGTCTCAATTGCTTTTAGGAGAATTTTATAGCAGATACACAGACTACATTGCTTTCATCACAAACATAAGGGGAAAAAAGTCCTCTTCTCTGTATCCTCCTTGCATGCCTTTTCACCACCTCATTTTTTAGAGTTAATTTAGATTTCTAGAACAATTTATGCAAAACCAAAGTGCAAATAATTTTTTTTTTTTTTTACAAGGAAGTGGATAAGTGCACTATTCTGTGAGGATTAAATAACAGACAACAAAGACTGGGTAAATCCAATATGGTGGATTAGCTTCAATTTTCTTAATATCCAAATCATTAATGGAATCTAACCCTCTCTCTCTCATCTCCCCATGCATGGGTTCTTCCCCATGCTGCAGTCTGAGAGACAGGCTGCTGCTGAACATTTAACCGCTCAAGTAATGGCAAATTTACTGTATCTAGAGAGAACCTTGTACACACACCCATAGGCTGAGGTGCTAGGAAGCACTTTGTGCTTTCTTCAGTGAAAAAAAGCACTTTATTTTCCACTGGCATTGCTAGATCTGTGTTCAGTCCTTGCAGCAAAATTTTAAAACCTTGAAACAGCCTCTTTGTACTTAGGCCCAGCTGTACAAGTTGTTCCAACTTTTAAAAGCCTACACTATTGCACAGCATCTCCTACCACCAATATTTTTAATGCCATCCATCTTTCAGATATTCAGGCTTAAAGTGACTGTTTCCCTCCATGACACTTATATAGCCTGTTTTACATGAGAGATGAAGAGGCTGCAACTCAGCTATGCGTTTATACAAGAATAAGGATGTTTAAGATCATCTTTTTTTTTCTTACGCTGCTGACCCAGAAGAACCAAAGGGTTCAGAGAGGTTATCAAGCCTTCCTCCTGCATTCAGCTCACACTCACACAGGCAAGTGTGAAGTTTGCTCCAGGCTTATAAACGGGGCAGCGAGGCAACGGTGAGGGGAAGCGATCTGTGCTAAGAAAAACACCAGCTGATGGCTCATGCTGTGGTACAAGAAGGGAATCAGAGTCCACGCCGGCATTTTCGTGGTCACGGTCTGATCTCTGTCAGCTCTTGGGGCGATGCAGCTCCAAGGACATGCTCCTTATCCACAACACAGTAGTGCCAGAGCGAGTGCTTATATTTTGCTTTGATCTTTCCAGCTCATTGATATTCCAGAACTTCAGGGATCACAGAAATAAGATGTTTCTTTTTCACTTGATCCCTGAGAGTCTGAGACAAAGACAAAATGGTAAGACAGAGCATCCCTCCCTTTATGCAGCTCACCAGGCAGGTGACAGGTGAAGTTATATCCATCAGACTCTGACACAGGAAAGCCCATGAAGTACACAGAGTAGGCAAAAATGCAGCTTTGACATTTCTGCCTCCCAAACAGAATGATTTAAAGTTTCCTTCCAAAGCAGCCAGAAAAAAGGCATGGAAGCAGTAATTACAAATGCAGCCTGTGAAAGCCAGGTGAGGATGGGCTAGGTGATTTGTCTCACTTCAGGTAGTAGGCACAATGAGAAATTGAATCTCTTTCCACCAAGAGAAAGGCAAGAAATTGGCTGCACAAAAGCATTAACAGTGCAAACAAAAAGAATGAGCTCAAGCAGATTTTATTGTTTGACCGCTTGGGGTTACCTTGGGCAAACTGAAATCTCCCCCAAAAGCAGCAGTCTGGATGATGCCCAAAGGAGCACTCAGAGATGCCCTGCTCCAGAGAGAGCACCAGGCTGCTTCTGACACTCCCCAGCACACCGGGAGAGAGATGTTTCTATTTTCACCTATCATTTCTATCTCCAGCTCACACAAGAATAAAGTTACAGATCTGCCCTCTCTAGAGCTGCAAACAGACAAAAAAGAAAAAGGAACACTGTATACACATGGCATAAAAGTAGAGGAGGTTGCCCACCTCTTCTCCTATAGCTATAGGATGTAAAAGCACTGTTCAATAATTAAAAATAGAACCTACCATATAAAGCAGTTCTACCTCTATGGCCCATCCACCAGAAAAGGTTATCAGGAAGCCTCCTTGGGATCAAAATCCTGTCTGCTCTTGCTGCTTTGGTTTAGGAAGCTTCTTGGACCACTCTGATCTTGGAGTGATTGCTGCTGTTCATTATTTGGCCATAACTATGCCCACAAATGTCATTTGTGAGGTGGTGTTAGGCTCTGATATCTCTGAAGCTGCAAGCCCAAAGTTAGATATTGTGAACTTGTGTAAAAATGGTAAGGCTATTTTAAATGGCAGCTCTTGATGTTGAATGTACATATCCAGTTCAGTATTTGCTCTCAATTTGCTTACAGGCCGCTGTTCTCAGGGACAAGAAAGGATTGCAAACTCAGGAATTAAAATGACAAAGCTCTGATCTCTGACATCCAATGTCATTTCATGCCAATTTGTAGCAGCAACTACTTTGATCAGTGTCCCTGTAGAAATGCATGGTGCTTATCTTCACGACATGCGCGGTTTTGACCTGTAGCAATTACAACAGGGCGTGCTCATTAATACTGGATGATACATTTGCACCTTGAAGTCAAAGCATATTTTCCCAGGAAAAAGAAACTAAAGAAACTATCCTGCCTCAGAGTCCTACCATTTTCATCTCCCACTAGCATATTCATGGATTCCATATTTTCCATATGTACATCGTAGCCAAGGCACAGCAGGTGCAGAATATAATGACAGGGCTTAAATCTATTTCCCGATTTATAGGTTAAAACCAAATCAGAAAAAAAAACACTAAACCCAGTAAAACTATGCCTGTTTAAAAGATATATAGTGACCTGCATTGTATTTTTCAAAGACATAACAAGAGGCCAGGGTGTTTTCTCATGTACTGGCCCACATGGATAACAGTTGCTGGCTTTCTCGGACACACATGTTTTACCAGCTTCTACGTTTATTACAATCTGATTTCTTCTAACAAGAAAACGAAAACTTGATCCTTAATTACTCTGTAATAAAAACAAAGAAGAAAATCATGGTTCCTTTTGCAAACCTCACATCTTGTTTGATTAGACAATACTTTATGAAAAAAGAAGATAGTACGAATATCAAAGAAGATAGTACTAGTAAAAGATAATAATAATAAAAATAATAATAACACACTTGCCCCCCGTTATTGTGGAGCAACATTAGCAAGACTCTGAAGATATAAAAACTGTTAAATTAACGTGTATTACTTCTTAGGAAAAAAAAAACAAACCACACAACCAAATCCTATTTCCCTTCTGTTGTTCTGCAATCCCTTTCAAGTTCATAGAATAATTCTTACTTTATACCAATATAAGGGAGCTGAGTCAAGCCCACCAGCATGAATATTATTCAGTCTGTAATGCAGGAGAATTCATAGCACAGAAAGCAGTGAAGATTTATTGCTGCAATGGATCAAGCTTTTAAAACAAACAAACAAAAAAAAGCTTTTGGCATGATTTGTTAGCTTTAACATGTTCACTCAGCATTGGCTCACAGGTGGAATATTTAATGCGTAATTGATAAACAGAGAAGAAATGGAAAAAATGATGAATGACATTACATGTACATCAAAAATGACTCTTGCTCTCCACTTCTCACAGGAGCGCAGGGGATTGTTGCAGGCAACTCCCCAATAATCCCTGTACATATTTTGAGCCTGCAGCATAACCATATCTTCAAATTTCCTCCAAAGTTCCAAATTTTCCCTAAAGCTCGGATTCAGTGTTCAGTGGAATTACCCGGTCCCTAATCTAGATTCTCAAATCCTCTTCAAACTTGTATCCTCATGGGCACATGTCAGACCGGCTGTTACGCCATGGGGGAACAGCACATCTGAGCATCCTCCTGCCCCCAACCCTCCCACCAGGCATTCAGCCGGCTCTCGAGACCTCACCGACACAGGCACCGTGCAGCTCGCCTGAAGAAGTTCGATGCTTGTCAGCATAGTCAGCCTAGGAAATTCTCAGTTGAAATAATTTTTATCAAAAAAGAAGCCAGGTCTGCCAAAAAGAAAAGGATTTGCAAGAAAAGAATAGTTTCCATTCATCCACTCTGTATTTTCCATTTAGACTTTTGGAAATGAAACAATTTCTGAAACAAAATTTTCTGTTTTGAAATTATCTTCTCTCTTGACATTTTGGGACAGTTTTGTTTATTATTATTGTTAGATACAAGTTAAGTGGCTGAAATGAACATGAAACTTTTTGAAATCTTAAAAAAAAAAAAAGTCTCAGTTGCCCCAAAATGAAACTTTTTTTCTGAATGTTTGGTCTGCAAACAGTTTGGAGATCAACATTTTTTTGTCCCTCTGTGAAACATTAGCAATTTTTTTCCAATTTAAAAATTATTTGAAAAAGGCATGCCAAGCACTCTCCATCAGTCACTCTACTCTCTGAGACGAGTTTACTTCCCATGAGCACAAGCAGTAAAGTCCATTTCCAATACAGAAAACAATGCTAGGAAATAAAGAGACAACAATGAAATCCTATGGTTGGCTCAAATTCATCAAGATACTTAATGAAACTTTTTTTATAGACTTCAACTCCCCCATACTTACCTAGAGCTGCCCCTAATAAAGCATCTGGGATCAGCTTCTAGGCACTATCTGTACTGAGATTTTACACAGATTTATGTGTTTATTCAGCACACTGAACTAATTTGAACTTAACTTGGTTACTTTCTTCTTCAGAAATAAATCTGACTTCATCTCCAGTTTCAAGGCATTTTAGAGGCTAGTAAAATACTTTAGTATTTTAGTTTGTTAAAAAAAACACCTGTCCTAAAGAAATTATATTCCTCTGTGATGCATAATGAACACAACAGCGTTCATTATAATGAACCATCCAGGTCTATAAAATGAGTGATGCTGAAATGAATTATTTTCTAACTTCTAATTCATAAATCAAAGCCTAATAGGTCTCCGAATACAGCCTGTATTATAGACATTATATCATACATTAATGACATTTAAATACAAGGGCAAATTCTGTTGCAACTGCTTTTCCATCTGTCATAATTTCTGCTGAAGGGTAGAATATTAATAAATGACAAGCCAACCTCAAAACCTTTTCTAAAACACACAGTCCCAAAAGGTCCTTATCAAGATTCATTTCTAGATTCAGTGACAAGACTAAGCAGCAACGCATAGCGTTTCCTAAATGCTGAGTTTTACTTCCCCCAAGGATGCTTGGGAAAGCCATCAGTTTTCCAGGCCTGGTAAGAACCCGACATTAGCCTGCACCTCCACCCAGCACCGGCAGGACTTTGTTGGTTGCCAATAATGGGTTTTTGGACTCAAACTCCACAAGTTATTTGGTCACCAATCTGTCCCAGACTCAGCGAAAACCAGGTATCCAGCACACTTAGGGGCCAAGCCCTATATTCTGCAGCAAATTAACTGTGTTAATAAACAAATGGTGCAAAGGGACACCAGGAAAGGATGAGCCAACCCCTGTTACATGCCAACGGTCTTAATCACAAAGTTCATTAGTGGTTCAATCAAAGCACAAGCACTAGCATCTTCTCCAGAAGTCCCTGTTGCAGCTGACACTGGACATCAGATGGTGAAAATTTTTCAGAAGGAAACTTTCGTAAACGTTTCAGAAACGCTCTACTAGCTCTCATTACCCCAGCTCCATATTTTGCTTTCTTAAACTGATAGAGTAGTACCGTTAAGACAGTATCTATGCTTTTTATCCCAAGGAATTGTACATGGCAATTTTCATTTTTCATCTGTAGCTTTCTAAAGCTGACATTCTGGAGACGTCTGCAAAATAGCTACTTGAAAGCCACGCAAAACTCAAACTGTCATATACTTTTTGACATTAATCTCATTTAAATGGAAAAAAAAAATCCATTTCACCTTCAAAAAAATCTTTTCATGCAGCAAATATGCAGGCTTTGGGGATATTTGCTGCCTCACAGGGCTCATTCCTAAATTCCTGATGAAATATAGGAAAAGCTTGAGCCATTCCTCATTCCTTTTGGAAAGTTTCCCTCATCCCCACCGATTTAGAAAGGTGAGTCACCAGCTACCTCCCTAGCAAAAGCTAAATTTCCTCGTTGATTTCTCGCGCCTGCAAAAGCCGTGTCTGTCCACACGCGGCTTATATAAGGCTGAATGGCTACTCTCCAATTAGCTTTTGGTTATCTAACCCTCTTCCCTAATGCAGATAAATGATTAAGCACTTCCACAACGAACTGCCTATATGGTGCTCCGGCATTTTCACAACCATTTCTGTGTCTGATGCACACCACACCTCGGCAATCAAGGGGAGACAACAGTTTTATTCTGAGCATGGACAGGCTGGGCAACAATACCTGCTGCTAAAACTTACTCATCTCTATGCCAAGATGTTTGTCAGTTTTTGATGCTATTTTTATTTCCAGTTTTCAGATGGGATGTAGCCAAGTTTCAGAGCACTTGTTAAACTGAGAACTTACTCCCATTTCAGGCTATCTCCCTGCTGATCTTCAATAGTTTAAGTTGTATTGCTATCATGGTATCATTAATCTACTCAGTTCTTATTTTGCGGTTGCAGAGAGCAATAATACTGATGTTAAGAGAAATCTCTACTGTTGACATACATGTTTTCCACTTTTGCTAGATGCAAAAATCCAGCATTTCAGCGCTGCAGATCTGAAGTGCTGCCTTGGCTATTGATTTCTATCTGCAGCACTCCCCTGGATTTCTCACTAGAGCCCAAGCTTCCCAAAGGACACGTGAGTACATGTTACAGAAAATGCCACTCCGGTGCAGCTCCAAACCTGTTCAAAATCTGGGTGTGTGAGAAATCCAACACAAAATCCTGCCTTTGTATAAAAAAAAAAAAAAAAAATAGATAATTTCACACATCTAGTCATCTTTTATAAGCGTTGCCATATTTATTTAAATTACTTGGTTATATTTGCACAGCGCTTCAAAAAATGAAAACTATGTGAAGAGACACAGCAAATGTATTGGCCTAATTTGCTTTCTTGTTTTAGACCAGGAGTAACGCTGCAGAGTTCCATGGAGTTGTTTTTAATGAATGCCAGTATAGGAAGAAAGAAGTAGGCCAAGTACAGGTATGTTTTATTAAAGCCTCTGAGCTCCTAGGCACACAGCAGTATTAATGGCAGTATAAAATGATATGCAAGATTCATTTGCAAAAGAAATTTGGATAAAGTATATGGAAGATATACAACCAAGGTTAATAGTCCGCAGACAAAAAACAGTCATCATTTTCAAGCTGAAAAGATAAGGATGCTTCAAGTGCTTCTTTTTAGGGAACAAAACTGTATGATATCGTCATAAATAACTAAGAGAATACACACTAATACCATACTTTTCATATTCACCAAGTCTGATAATAATACCAAATTACAAGAGGCTATAATTAAAGTAACAGACATCAATAAATTACATAAGACCCTTAAAGTTTCAGAAACTGGACCAGTGGGATGAAACTTAGCACTGTTTAGGGGCAAAGGAAATAAAAAAGAGCTAACTTGTTTAGACAACACCACAGATACATCTTACTGTGGATCATTAAAGAGGCATCCACAGGACTCTGTCCGTGACAGCACAGATCTGCAATGCATTGGTAAATATGCCTCTATTAACTCCTACAAGAGCATAGCAAAAAATATACTTACCTGTTGCTTGTAAAGACTTTTTGCCTTTAAAAATGTAACGTTGTCACCCATATTTTTTCTCTCAAAGTGCAAGATTATTGTATCAGTCCATGAGAGACGACTGCAAAGAGAAGATAAATTAATGAGCATGTTGGCACTACAGACAAGTAACAAAACTTGGCAATAAGGCACAGGCAAATTGCTATGTCGGTATTTTGAATACTGCTGTCACAAGTCCATTGGTTTTCTGCTCTCAAAAAGTGTGCATAATGATTCCATTTTCACCTTATTCTTGGCTCATTAAAATGAATACTTTCACATTAAGAAGGCTGGAACATCACCTTCAGAGTGTATGGATTTGAAAATAAAAATACCTCAGCATTTATACCTAATGCATGCCCATATTTTATAGTAATGGTGCATAATGAATATGATATCTATCCGAATTTATTCTAAGCTACTTTGTTACCACAAAGAACTCCAATAAATCATATATATTAAAAGTCACTTCATTTTATAGTTATTTGGTTTGCAAAGTCAAGCACTCAAAAATTAGAGAATACCTAATTTTCTCTGAAGCCATTGAATACATTCTTTCTTGTAAAATTAATGTGACAGAATACTATGAGGGAAATAGTGTGTGGTTAGGTACCACGTACCTAGGGTCAGGTATATATGTTGTGGTACCAGTACATAAATGTGTAAGATGGTAACGTAAGCATGGATAAGCAACAAATACAGTATAAGGTATGTGTGTTGAGCCATATAGATTAATAGGTTGGGAGAATGCATTAGAAGATGATGAAAAAGATGACCGTTTTCACAGAAACAAATGCCTATAAACTGGCCACAAATGTAAACTGAGCAATTCATTCAGAATACGACAAAGTTTTTGATCATTAAACCAGGGGGTAGTTCCAGAAGCCTCTTCTACAAGAAAAGTCAGCACAAAAAACCTAACAATTTTAAGCTGGATCCTGATGCATTTCTGGAGACACTAGGCACTATCCCTGCGACAGCATTGACTCAATATGATAGCAGTGGAGATGCCTTCCAACATAGGTCCTGTGATCCTGGGTTTCTTCTCCTTTAACTTGTTTGTGCTGTCTTTCACATTAGCTCGCTTTCCTCACATGCTTTGGAAAAGCATGCAAGTGAGTCAACGTGTTAATCGTATTATTCAATAAAATGATAGCAAGAAGCAAGGGAAGCAGGGTTCAAACACTGAAAAACCTCACTGCCTAAATACCTTCTGATCTTGATCACTATCTCTAATTGTTACTATCCATTAAATGTATAAATCCATTAACAGCTTTTCAGCAATAAATAATTAATATAAGTGAAATGAAGAAAACATTAATGTAATTAACTGCAGAAAACATCCACGGAAGCTAACCATTCATAACAAAATGCAAATTGAGTCTCACATACCAGCACCTAGCACAGTCTGATCTAGATAGCTCCTCTCTCAACTGAACTTAAAGCCCCAAAAAGTTGTTTTCATTTGTACAGAAAGTTAGGCCCTTCATGCCACCACACAGAAGCCACAAAATTAAAACAAACACTTTCGAGACTGCCTGAATGTTGCTTGCTCAGCTTTCTTACTCTTGGCTCCCATGGATATTTTCTACACCCCTTTTCACGGATATTGTCCAGTTCAAGGTTATTGGTTTTTTCCAGGTGGGAGCTACTTTGTGTGCCTGCACTCCAGGAATGACATGATCACGCTCCGTCCCTAGAATATTGTAGCATTTTATGATCTGTTTGCTATTTAGTTGCTGCACAGTGTGCTTTCCCCTGATAGCAGAATTTACAGGTAATACTCCGTGCCAAAGATGTCCCATAAATATGATGGACTACATGATTGCTATCGCTACATCTTCCAAGCGTAGTGTCAGAACAAGTGCTGAAGACAGGCTCATAGATAACAGGCTCTCTAGGTACATTTTACTCGTGTTAAGTGTGACAAATGCTATAAAATAAGCAGGGACCAGGAGGTGCTTACCAGTCTGACACTATCAGTAAAATCCTGGATCACATTGAGCACAGAAGTGTCTATTTCATGATAATCTGTTTTTCTTTCATTTTCAGGCTAAACGTCTCAGGGAATAGTTCACATACAAAATATTCTCAGAAACTCCAAGAAATATTACTTTAACAGAAAAAATACAGTGATCATCCTTGTTAATTATTGTTTTCTCTGACTCCAAGGACCCAAATGTGATTTACCATTGAAACACTCTCTGTGTTCTGCTCTGCCAGCACAGCTTTTGTTTCATCTTCCCAGCTCCGAAAGCTCCCAGTTTCACTGCAATGCAAATCTTCTCACATGCAGAGCTTGAGAGATCCCCCCCAAGATTTTCAGGCTGGCAAACCTGTAGCATTCACCTGGATGCTCGGGGCTGTCTCCCAGCCTCCTGTTTATTTACAAGTGACTCCTCTTTCTGTATACAACTGTTTTGTGTTTTATTTGCTTTATTTCTCATCTCTCCCTCTAAACTGTTTAAAAGCAAATTTAGATGTACATATGTGTGTATGTTATTGTGTAAGGTTTATATATAATACATATATGTATGAATATTACATAGCATACTATACAATACTAGAATGCAGACGTATATAAAATGAACTGAGATGACCACATTTTGACATCTAAATGCACCAGACTAGGCTTGTATAGCTTAGTGTATAGAGCACACGATTTCTATCCAAAATCTTACCAATAATTTTTGGTCTTTTAGATCAGTTTTGCTAAGATATTGCCTTAAGGAAGAAAAGTTTCACACATGCTTTGTTTGTCATATGAAGTATTCTCAGGTCCATTTGCTCTTCTTTGCAACCTGCCTGCACATACAGTATAAAAAAGAACACCACTGTCATTTATGATGTATTTCATGGTATGCTTCCCAACTTTTCCCTGTTCAGGTGAGATGCAGCCTTTCACAAGCAAGTTCTGGAAATCGGCATGCCAGTAAGCTACTGCTTTAGCTCCAAGGAGCAGAGGAAGCACATCATGTGAATTGGACAGAAAATGTGTTTCTCCTGAGAGAAAGGAATTAACAGCAGCCCTCTCTACCCCTTATCCATCAGTCCTGATTGGGTTTTATATATATATATATATATGTGTGTGTGTGTATATATATATCATAGAATCACAGAATACTTTGGGATGGAAGGGACCTTTAAAGGCCATCCAGTCCAACCCCCCTGCAATGGGCAGGGACATCCACAACCAGATCAGGTTGCTCAGAGCCCCGTCCAACCTGGCCTTGAATGTTTCCAGGGATGGGGCATCTACCACCTCTCTGGGCAGCCCGTTCCAGTGTTTCACCACCCTCATCGTGAAAAATCTTTTCCTTGTGTTTAGTCTAAATCTACCCTCCTTTAGTTTAAAACCATTACCCCTTGTCCTGTCGCAGCAGGCCTTGCTAAAAAGACTATCCCCACCTTTCTTGTAAGTCCCCTTTCAGTATTGAAAGGCTGCAATAAGGTCTCCCCGCAGCCTTCTCTTCTTCAGGCTGAACAACCCCAGCTCTTTCAGCCTTTCCTCATAGCAGCGGTGTTCCATCCCTTGGGTCATTTTTGTGGCCCTATATATATATATGCCTAGAAGCCCAAAGAGGAAACAAAAGTACAGCAGAAAGCAAAAAAAGTTTAGGCCTAAGCCTGCAAAGTTTGGAAGCCAAAAGCTACAAAATCCAGACCAGTCAGTTGATTTGAAACTGAGACATGGGGAAAAGAGAAATGAAGGAAATAAGACATTCACCTCTTCTGATCCAGGTGAAAGTCTTGCAGAGCACCACCAGAACGCGCAATGGCCCAGTGTAAGTTCAACTGTTGTATGACTGAGGTAACTTCATTCCCTCCCCTATAAACCCAAAGCTTCCCTCAAAAAAAAAAGAAGCTTTTGTTTTTTCTCTGGAAAACAATTTCTGAAGATATGTTTTTAGATATTATGGAGCAAAATAGGACTAAAATTTCTGTCTGTGAGACTATTTCTGCTCTGACTTTTTCTGCTCAGCCTCCAGAGCTCTTTCAGTGACTGAAAAGTGTTTAAGTAGTTATAATAGCAAAGCAGTCATAGATAGACAGAAGAAACAGCTGCTCCTGTTGGCACACTTCATTGCAAGTGTGCTACAGGATAAGTATTTTGCACTGGGGATATAGAGAAGTGTTTGTATTTTCGATGGGTAGAAGCTGGCCATTTTCTACGACTTTGCACAACACTGTAAGCTAGTCTTATATTTCTCCATGTCCTTTCTTTTCATTGCAAAATAAACAAGGAAATTGCTTACTCGCGGACAGTAAGGTAAGAGTTCAGTTAATTAATGTACTGCGTAAAGGGTGCAGGTAGATCTTATACATGGTGAAAATGAGACCTACTTTCAACTTCTTCCTGGTCATTTATTCATGAGGATAACAGACAGCAGCATATTGCAGTTAGCAGTAAAGTATAATTCCTTCAGACAAGAACAATTATAAGATAGACCAACAGCGAGGCTCTGTAGTCTGCTTCCACTGCAATGTACATAGAGTCAAGGGGAAAGTAAATTAAAAGCTTGGATGTTCTGCTTCCTGAGGCATTCCCCGCAGCTGAGAACAAAAAAGAAAGTCTTATATTGCTTGACACTAGGTATAAGCTTTTTTTTTTTTTAAAACATGATCTTGTATTTCTCCTTTTTCCTTCTAAGCAGTCCTTACTGCCTTGCACATTGAATACAATGGACCACAGTTCATACTTACAGGCTAAGTCCTCCCTCCTCTGCACACCACAGCAACAGCAGCACTGGCGTTGTTATGTAGCGCATGCCTGAAGGAGAGCCTGGAGTGAAACCTGAGATGAGACTTGCAGGTTACATGATCCAGCCCTCATGAACAGCGTGAGTCACATCCTCATTTGCTGTGAAATGTTACCAAGTCCCACTAGGACCATCTACTCTTTCCAGTTTGGGTTTGTTTTTTTTTTTTTAGATCAGAGACAAAAAAATTCAGATTTGATTACTTCTGCAATTAAAATCCTACTTTCTATGTGAAGACTTGTTAAAATTCCTGTTCCAATTGATGTCAGAGTAACTTTTTGCAAGCCTACGTGAACAATGTTCCCAACTTGATATTACTAGCTCAGATTTACATAGACACTTCACTATCTAGTTTTTCATTTAATTCTTGAGAATGGAACAATTTCTTCTATTACCATGACTGCTTTATAATTGCCATCGGTTGACTGAATTTAAAGTAACCTATATAACGAAACCACAGGGACAAGTGTTGATCCTCCACCCACTGATAGAAGTAGAAACAGGAGTAACTCCATGAGGTCAGTTGAATCAGGCAGATGAAAAGAAGAGTGCTGACTGTTTGGACAAACCTATGGAAAACTGCCATGTCACAGCATGGTGTCCATAGGACAGGGTTTGCAGAAGACCACTGTGAGAAGGTCCTGGATGTTGGCAAACAGTTAGACATATACGTGGGATCACAACCCTGACTGCAAAGACAGAGAACAATGGAGGGGATTTGGTTCAGGAAAGGTAACCAGCCTCATATTTTTCAAAAGGGAATGTGATGGAATAAGAAGATCTGACATAACTTCCAGCAGAGGACATTTGAGGATAAATATGTTTTGAAAAATGCAAGGGCCCATTTGGATGGTAATGGGAAGGGTAACAGAGTAAAACTGTTCATCACACAGATCTCTCACCTCATTACTCAAGAGACAGGTTGGTACCTTCAGAGGTGAGGAAAGAGACAGAATTTGTTGCTTCTTAAATGCTCCGAGCAATACGTATAGGACACAATGTACAGAACACTGCTGAACCTAGGGAGCAACTTGGGTTGCTTGAAATTTAGAGCTGCTTTAGGGCTGCTCAGCACTGTGCTAAGTTATAGCAGCTTCTTCAGAGCAATTTTACCAGCAAAGAATGCCCAAGTACATGTTATTGCTTATCCACACCCACCTTTTCTGCACTTCATTCCTCCCATCCTATTTCTCATCCTCTCTCCTCTTTGCTGTTCTGGAGATTGTGTAGGGAGCCATCACAGAGGCAACAAGATGCCCAAGGGCCCTGATGTGCTGGTAGGTTCAGACTAGAAATGTGGGATAGGATGTAGCTCCCTTGCCAGAGAGAGCTCTCTCTCATCACAACCACTAAACTGATGCAGTCATTTCTCTCAGGCAATGGTTCTATTGCTGTTCTGTTCTCTGAATATGTATTTCAGAAAAATGTGTTCCTGTCGTACCCAGAACTCAACGTGTTTACTAAGTATTTGCTCTGCAGTAAAACACCTATTTGCACATTGCTTGGGTTAGGTCTGGAACAAACATTTTTAGAGAGATGAAAGAACATCAGCAGAACAATATACTTGCTGCCGCCCACAGAAAGCAAGATGAGTCTAGTAATGAGACTGGAAGCACATAGACAGAAAATAACTCAGGGCTAAGGACAGAAACCTTCAGAGCACTGGCAATATCAGGTAGCCTACTTGGATAAAACATTGAGAAATATGTGATTGGCTTGAGGGATAACAACACTCACAGTAGCTCAGAGCTAAAGAGTTATGAAAACTCATAGGATGAAACTGGCCACGTTGTAAGATGTTGTATTTGTAGAGTAGCTGTATCACACTGGGAAGGAATTTTCAGTAATGAAACCCTTACACCTGCTTCAAAGGATCTTAAAAGTTATTTTAAAACACGTAGCAATGCTTGTTCATTTAAACACAGCATGGTTTCTTAAATTCAGATAGATTTGTAAGACACAGGATACATATTATGCATTCGATGCAGCACAATGCTGTGAAGGATCTTTGAGATAAATGGAAGATTAGCAACAGATTTTTTAACTAATAAAAAAATAAACACTACCAGAAATGTCCATAAAACCAAATAAACAGCAGAAGATTTTAAAGTACAGAGGACATAGACTAATGTGCATATAGGAGGTACAGCACTGAGGAAATCACTGAAGAGGTGTGAGGAGCGAGACTAAAAAACGAGCAAGCACAGATGAAATATGAGGGGTTTCTGCTTTTCATAAATATCTGCAATACATCAGCACAGACAGCACTGGACAAACAATCCAACAGGACGTCCTACAAACAACCTGTCACATTAATGAATTTGGGCTCATCAAAACCAGACAGAAATTGGAATAAAGCTCTGAGGATCAAATATCAACAGAATTTTGAAAAGAGACAGTGAAGTAAATTTGAAGTTATTCTTAATGGGTCATGAAAATAGTACACAACTTCTACACAGTGACACACATGTCAGTTTTAACACGTGTCATATAAGAAAGGTAGATTTTTTTTTTCCGGTGTTCAGCTATGAACTTTGTGTAGAACAGCCGTCTTAAGGGCCCCATTTATCAAAGTTGATCTCCCAAACAGTTTAGATCCCATAAATAAAAACATTTTTTTGCTAGAGCTGGTAGAAACATTGCCAGTAAGTGATTTTCTCACCAAAATGTCTTTTCTTCTAATGCAGCACAGCTTCTAGACATATATTGGTTTCAACATGGGTTTTTTGCTCAGGAGGATTTTTCTGATCTAGGACAGAATTTCTTATCAGAATAAGTTGCAAAGAAAAAAAGTTCCATAGTTGATTTCAGAAAACATAACAGTTCTGGAGGGGGCAATGGAGATGCTGAAGTTAAGAGTTAGCAGATCAGTAGAACAGTATGCAACTCTGCCCAAACGGAGAAACAACAAACTGGAGCTGGCAGAGTCTGTTCAGATTTACTACAGATCACGCATCCTAAGGGTCCTTTTCTAGACAGAGTAAGATCAAAGCCTCTCCAAAATTTAGCAGACCAAGACCATGAAGCTTGATTTCCCAAATGAGCACCCGGCTATTTGGCCATTCTGGAATAAATATGGGAAAATATTTCCCTACTTTTTGTGGAATATTTTGAGAAGTCTCATTTACACTGGAAATAGAAACTGAAATAGGTTTCAAAGTACTGAGAGGTAAAATTTAACTATGGCCTCTAAGCTTTTGAAAAATCTCTGTCTTAGAGCACGACTGTGGTTCAGGGGGGTGCTTTGCCAGGCAATACCTTGGGCTTGGGCACAGAGAGAAGCATGCAGCACAATTTAGTTTCAAATTAATTAGACTTAGACCAAACACAGGAAGAGAATCTGAAATCTGGACGTAGTACCAGCAACAAATAACAAAAAGAGCATTTAGTTGCTTCCTAATGAATACTAAATACAGGAAATATAATCGTTTGAGTGAAAGACAGCATCTTAAGAAGACAGCATCTTAAAGAAGAAGCAGATTAATTATATTTACTAATTTATACTTACGATATTAAATGTATACTATATTAAATATACTTCATATATTATCATGGTTTACAGATAACTATGTTTTTCCCTAAATAAGATACACTTCTACTAACTGTAGAAGAAAGGTTTTTAATAACATCTTGAAGGTGCTAAGGGATTTTCCTTCTGTTTCTCCTCCATTTCTTTTTCCAATAGAGGATATGAAAAAATTACAGGGCTTGGGCTGAAATAAGTTTGCACTTTTTCCAGAAATTATGTCATTTTCTTTGCTCTTCTCTTTTTTTTCCTTTTCCTTGCCACTTTACTGAGTATTTTGTATAAAAAGTACTTTGCACAAAAAACAGGAGATATGGATAGCTACTTATATGTAGGAGATATGGATATATATAAACAGGAGATATGGATAGCCAGTTAATATGAAAAATCCTACTCTCCCTCATTTTCTCCTCATAAGAAATAGCCTGTAAACAGCTTCTACTGCAAACAAGATAGACCATTTAACAAATCTGTGGTTTGCGGCTTTTCTTCTGCAAGCAAGAAGTGAGTTCCAATAACAAAGTACCGACTAGAACATCAACCCATCATCCACAGAACATACTTAGATCAGAAAACTGTTATTTTTCCGATCTTTATTAGGTTTTATTATCACCATTTCATAACTTGAAAAAATATTTTCTTTCTATTGCATTTTGAATAACTAAATTTAATAGCAATACCTAGTCAACGCACAAGCTGAAAAATCCATGGATCACAAAAATAAGGGTACTTGAAACGATCACCTGCCTCCTTTCATGCACCAGAGCCACCTTTCATCATTTTAATTCCTCAGAATTTCAAAGAACCTCCACAAGAAAATGTCCTTCAAAAGGAGCTTTTGAACTCTGCCCGATGCAGAAATCTGCTCCAGAAGGTGCCCTGATTGATGTCAGGCACCGCCTGGGTGCTTGAAATTGTCAGGCCCAGGAGGCAAAGGAAGAAGCATGAGTTTAAATCAACTAATTCATTTCTACTCTTTAAAAGGAGGAAGCAATGGTAGAACCACGGCAAAACATAAACAGAATTACAGTTTTCCTCCAGATATCCCAGACTGACAGTGAATTCAAGTACTGTGACTCTTTATTTTGCCTCCAAACCCTATAATATCTCTCAGTGCCAAACCACAGCTCACTCCAGGGGGAAGACTTTAAAAACCTGATAACATCACACACATCCATAGCTCCCACATGCACAAACAATAGCTCCAATTGCCCAACACAGGGCCAGTATCACTTACGATCATCCTCATCATATCTCATTTTATCTTGTACAGGACATCCCAGTCACCTTCTTTTCACATTGACTGAGAAAAGAATTGAAGGCTGAGGGATCAGAAACTTCAGGAGAAATCTAGCTACACTTGAAATGGCTGGGAATATTGCATTGATTTCACTGGGTTCAGCAAGCTGCTCCCATACTCTCCACAAAAATCACGCAAAAAGCTGTCCCTTCTGTCAGTGGAGCTGATATGATCAAACCAGAGGAATCTGGCCTCCTACTTTCTCTTTTATTTAATACCAAATAGATATTTGGGTAGCTGCGAACTCTGATGCCTGCTTGTTTAATTTGGAGCTGCAAACCACTACAATATCAATTATCAGACACATTTGTACTGAGTTGTCTTAGAAATCGAGTGTCCAGTTTCTGGCATCCAGAACCATCCCTGAAAGAGCAACGGAGGCAAGACATGGAAGCTACAAATTAAATTCACCAAAGCATTGTCGGAGTACCACAGAGCCGTTCTGAGTAGTACCTACATGGTGTAAAAGGCAGAGAAGTCCCCAGGAACAAACAGGGAAAGGGCTTCCGAGGCACAAAAGCATTGTTTCTAATGGAAATAAGGACAAATGTGATTAAAAAGTGACACAAGCATTGTCTACTGTCTTGTCCGATGCAAGCCCAGTCTTGTCCTTGTTTTGATCTGTTCATCCCAACAAAGACTGACCACCATTAAACTGCTTTGTAAAAATAACTAAAATAACAAGTAGCAGGAAAGTATAAATTCTCTGTAATGCTATCTAATTATTCAAGGAAGAGTGTGCTACAGAATTCATTCTTTCTGTTTCATTAATTTGGGGTACCTGATCTGGTGACCCTTGGCTAACTGGTTAAAAAGAAACAAACAAAATGAAATCAGTTTTTCCGAGGAAGCCAATCAAACTCACTCGACCAAGTAGCCAGAATCAGCACTGGCACACATAATGCATCACAAACTCATCCCCTTCTGTATTTGGAAAGGTAGCATGGCATAACTGAATTTAGCTGGAAGCAATTTTTCCAATTTGAAATAGCAACGAGAGTCCAATATAAAAAAAATCTCAGTAATGTTGTCCTGTCTTTTGTTTAACAGGTGCTGCTGTAGCATTTGGTAACTACTGCCTTACACTTGCCAATTGTTTTTAATTTAGAAAAGATCCAAATCCCCTTTTAGTCTTCCCACTAACCTCAGTATGTCTGTCCTCTTCTCATTTTTTTGTTGTTTAAATCCTATTAGCAGCAATAATCCTTACATCGTGCATATTGCTCTTTATGTATGAAAGCGACCCATGACAGCTGAGGTCAATACAAACAGAATGAAGCAATGACAACTGCAAACAACATATAAATCTACTGACCACTAAATTTACCTATTACTATTAGCCTATTATTTGCTATCATTGGCCTATTACATATTAAAAATAAGGAAATATTAGGTGCAGCTTTTTCCTCTTTATCTTCCTAATATTGAAGGATATAATTTTTTTGATATTGAAGTAAATCTAAAGCAAAACTTAGGTCCCTCTTCAGGGCAAGCATGACAGCTTCCTGTTCACAGAACCAAGTACAATGTTAGTGCCCAGCAACCAGTATTCTGAAAATTAAAAGTCTCTGTTTAAAAAGTATATAGCTAGAGTTTCTAAGAAACAAAATTGTCCATGCTATCATGATATTAACTGAAGCACTTGGAAATGAGGGAACAGACAATAAGGGGTGTCTGTGGCTCTTACACCATCCATATAATAAACATACAAAGTTGACTGCGAAGGCCAAGCTCCCTAAGCATAAAATTTTACTCCTTTTTGCCTGTGAGATGAGTCTGGTTTGAGACAATCACAATAGGTAAACTTAAAAATAAACTAGTGTGAAAGAACAAGTACTCCTGCAAACAGGAAATTTAGAAAAGATTTTTCTCCTGTCTTAAGAGACAAAAAAAAGCACATAGTCAGATAATACAGTCGTATAATAATCATAACAAGAAGGTTCCTGACCCTAAAATAAATGCCTTTAGGGAATTGAAGTATAAAACAAATGAAACAAATTCTTTTCATTTTAACACCATCTGTTAATAATTCAAATTTGTATTTTACACAACAAATATAGAGAGGCCTGCTCACTGGGAGGTAACTGTTGAACTAAAACATTAATCCAAGATAAAAAAATTTGATAAAGCTGGTTTTGTTTCAGTAAGCCTGGAATGTCACACTAAGAAGAGACACATTTCAGCTCAAAGGCTTAGTTGAGTTGTAAGCAATCTGTGAAAGATGATTTGTTTGGAAAATATTTTGTTAAAGCAAACTGTATTTATCTGATCCCTTTCAGTTGACTTAAAATCTATGAATACAAACACTTATTTGCTGAATACAGGAGGTCCAGGAAACATAAGCCAGTTTTCTTGTTTGTGATTCCAACCATACTTTTCTTCCAAAAATACTCTAAAAAAGAAATTCCATCTGTTGATTTTCTCCTAAGGCCACAATAAAAATTGAGTTGCTCATTATTCCTCTGGTTGCTTTCCACTTGTATTTTTGTTTCTCTGATTTTTCTCTGCTTACCACTGAAACCTGTTCCATTGAGGGGCGGAGGTGGTGGGTGGGAAGGAAAGAGGAGATTGCAAACTATTGAATTCCAATCCCAGCAGTTACATGATGACAAGTCCTTGGCCTTTTTCACCTGTCACTAAGGAATGACCTATTTAATCGTTTGTTACTTTAGTGTGACAGATATCTAGTACGTGCATCGTCTTTAATCAGAGTTATGGTTGCCCATAGATCAAAAATAAATGTGCTGGAGGCCATCTAAACTCCAGCTTAACGTATCAAAAAAAGATTTATATGGCCCTTGGACATCCCTGTGAAATACAATAAGACTGATGGGACTTGTGCTTAGATGACACCAGATTATGACAATAATGAGTTAGTAGGATATAATAAGAACAAGTTAGCAGGAATAAGTAACTGCAACATTCAGTGAGCAGCAATGTCAAATTTGTCACAGTGGTGATTATTTACATGGCAGTATCAAAGTAGCAGCACTATGATTAAGGTCTTGTTATGGAATTCAAATTTAATAAGAGTTTTAACCTTTAGTTTGTTGAAAAAATACCACTGAAATGGCAAAAAGTCAAAACATAGAGTATGAACTTTGAGCTGTATTTTAAATTAGATTTTTATGGTGGTTTGATGAAAAATTTATTGACACATCAAGTATCATAAAATCTTTTGAATCTTTTAAAAACTTTTTAGGCATTTTTCTTCGTGTTCATTAAAGATGGTTTTGTATAAGCCTGTGCAGGAAATCAAAACTATTTTGAGACATCACCAGTCAAAGGGTGTCTCCATGAAGGTTTCTTTCTGTAGCAGTAGTTTTTCATCAGTTGTGTTTTCTGTGCGTTTTAGTCCTATTCTGAGCGTCTCATACCATCATTTTGATTTCAGAGAGCTTAATTGTGTTAAGACAAAATAATTTCACAAATTACAGAATATTGTGACAGTCAGCCCTGTCAATGAAATTGCTACCTAAGAACAGAAGAGTGATATTAAAGGTGTATTATAAAAGATAAGTTTCTGAACGTAGATACCTTCTAAAGAGGGAAATGAAAGCATTGCTGATCCCATTATAGGCAATACCAACAGGAAGGCATGCACAAATCTTTCCTTCTTAGCCTTTATTTGTATACGTTCAAGCACAGAAAAGCTCAGAAATTTTTGAGTATATAGGAACATCATGCCCTAATGTTAACTATAATTAAATAGAGCTTTTGATAGTTAATTATAATTCAGGCTACCACAGCTTGCCAGAAACTTGATCCCTAGTTTCTGCAATCTAATCAAATAGCACTTGGCACAGCTGTTAGTGCAGTGACGTGTCTGGATATGATATGGAAATGATGGAAATGGTAGAAATTTTGAAATGATGCAGGGTCCTAGTTTCAGCCCATGTGGAACTGAGTGCTATTCTGCTTTTTGCACAACCCTACCTTTAATGTCCTTCATGATTAACAAAAGGGCTTCTGCATTTGATGTCTCTCACCAGAGAAAAGAGACTCAAATCTCTTTGAATAAAGAGAAGAATAGCTTCTTTCTATTAAATATAGTCCCGAAACAGGAGTAGGTGCTAAGGAGGAGAACACTGTGACATTGTGACATTCAATAGCATGACACTGAATTGAGGCAGCATGATGAGATCCAGCCCACACACACTGGGCATTGCCACTTTCGGAAATGACAGTAGAAAAAGATTTCTAAGATGTATTTTCATCTCTCACACTCAATAGAGAACAGTGATCTCGACACCCACACGCCTGACACAGAGCTGGGCAATGATTTAAAGAGATGACAATGAAATAACATTAGCTCACATTGAGAAAATAAAATTACTTTTGAAAATGCCATGATTTGAAACAACTATAAGTTGATTTCTTTATTGCCATGAAACTATGCCTCCTCATTTTGTAAATGAAATTTAAAGTGTTACAATGGAGATTGTTTTTAACCACTAGAACCTACTAAGAATTTTAGGCCCTGGGGCAAAGAAAATAATTTTTCAACAAAATATTCCTAAGACCTACATATACTTTGTTGTAGCTTATGTTTCTGTAGTCCTTAGCGTCTTTTTCTCATAATAAGCAAAAAGGTAGTTATTATAAACCAGATGTGGATTTTATGGTCCAAAAAGATAGGGAGAGCCCATTGAGTTGCACCGTCCCAGGAGAAGGCAAGCTGAAAACTGTCCCTCTCAAAATGTTCTTCAAGAATAAAGTCATTAAAAGCCACTTCCCCCTTCGCATTTGCTTGCCTGTCATGTCCCGGCACATCGAAAATGTCAAGCCTCAGCCTGCTCTACAGCTTTGCTCAGTAATGTGGCAATGGTGTGCATGGAAGGAAGAGCTGCAACCTTATAGAAGTCATCTGTGCCACTGTATAGCGGTTTGCACATCTTTCACCCCTGCACCCCAGTTTGCTTTGTAGTTTAGGTAGGGTTCTTGCCCTTTCCTTGCCCAGTAACAAGAGCTCATTAACCGCTTGCTTTTAAGCAGTCATCTAGCACCTTTGTTGCTATCTATATTATCACATTATTGGGGCTTGAATGATGCAGCTGAATCTGGTCCCTGGAGCTTGAATAGAGAGCTGGGGCTTTACAGTGTCTATGATGTTAACATAATTTTCCCAGCTTCAATTAGGTTTTGATCTAACACAGTTGTTTCAAACTCGCTTTATGAAATTGAAGTCTTTGTGTTCTCTGTGGCAGGCATTTTAGAAATAGATTCAATCAAGTTTCAATATAAAGCTGTAGGCACTATTAGAGACATTTCTGGTGGCGTAATGAGCTGCTCTGAGGCGTTTGCTCTGACTGGCCCTGTGAGTGATCTGTGAACGTCAGCATTTTATTGTTCTCCCTAAATGCATTTGTAAATCCACTTTTTTCTTGGTCATGCTTCTATTTGCTAGTAACTCACCCTAATGGAACGAGGTGACTTTTAGATGTATTAAAAAGAGATTTGATTAAAACATTAGAAATATCCTCATAAAGCACAGAAGCTAGATATCCATTTTCCCCCTTAGAGCATGCTTGAGTAAAATGGGCCTAATGAAGTCAACAGAATAATTTTCATTCACTTTGACAGACTAGGGGTGGGGGCCTTTAGTCACTGGCTAATCTTGGAAGATATGACACAACCTTACCTGTCACATCACAACCTTAAAATGTTAGTACGGCGCATAATTGAATGCATTTACAAACCTACACTACCAGACATCAGACTAAATAAATAAATAAATAAAAATACTTCTTTCAAACTTCAGGCAAGTTAAAGGTCTTATATTCTCATCTTGTTTGAATATAGTTTGTAACAGCACTAAGCATTTTATGCCAGGGACAACAGCCTTATGCAGCACTTGCTGTAGTCTCTCTGATTTCTTTCCTCTTGACGCAGGTTCATATTTGCAAGACAGATACTTAAGGGACTGCTCATGTTCCCAAGCTATAAAATGATGTCTGGTTTCCAGCAAATATCCATCTTCCTTAAAAACGCTTGCCATTCTTCAGCAATGTTCCCAATTATTAACTTAGGGCAAAGCTTTACAGCATTTTGGCTGCACTGTAGAACAGCACTGCAAAATTATTTTCCTAAGAGGATGCCTTCCCATTAGTGATGTATTTACTATTGCCAGTACATGCAATCAAGCTATCATTTATATAAACCTTCCCTTGCAAAACTAGTGTTTGTATTCAGCATCTCTCAAGCTGTTACTGCTGTCACTGTGAAAATAACAAAATAAAAGTATTCTCTCTTATTTGGATAGGGATATAGAGAATGATGTCACAAGAGTAGGAGGGATGAATTGTAGGAGATGAACCGCAAAACAGCTCTCAAAAGCCTGCCTGGATTTGCCAAAAGGACAAGCCACATGTATGCTCTACAGAAGAAAGTAGGACATAGAGGATGCCTCTGAGAGGGACAGTGTGCTCTGAGGTTGTTCTTGTGCTACCTAAAATACCGAAGGCAGAGGTGGGGATCCACTTACAGTTTGTCCTTGTCCATCCACTTCTTGCCTCCCTGTTCAGCTAGAGACTAAGTATTCAAAGAGGACGCATGCACTACCATACTACTGCTAACACTACAGACTCATGCTTGTACGGACACGTCCACCTCTCAGGGGTTCCAACCAACTTGTTCCAGCTTCAAGATCAGCTCTCTACTCACATGATCTCTGAAATGCTTCTTTTACTGATTTAAAAAGAATTAAGGATTTCCTTGCACCCAGTCTATTAAAAAAAGTTGCAAGAAACTGTGCAGATTTGGAAATTTCAGCTAAAGAAGAAGTTTAAAGTCAACTGAAATAAAAAAGTCCACATTTTGTCTCAAACAGCTCTTTCAACATTGCTTTCAAATATATTACATTTTATGTATTATAAACCAGTATTATGTATTATAAACCAGTATTACTTTATTTATATCCTATTAAAAATGGTATCCAAATTTAAACATCTGCAAGGTGTTAAGCATTCTCAGCAAAATTCTCAGTAAGCTCAACTCCCACCAGCTACAGATGGAGAGGAGGGGGCTGAGAAGTACATTGCAAGAGTCATTCTTGAGTACATTTAAATTTAATTCCATTTTGATAGGTGTTGTGGTTTGGGGCCACAAAATCACACTCCATATTTAGAAAGCTGACTCTTATAGCAGCTAAAAGATACACTTCAATCTCTCTTGAAGGTCTCTATTTCTCTAGTATTTTGACACTGTGTCTATTTAAGAAGGTCTACAGTATAAAACCCATCATAAAATCCATAAAACCAGGATCCCACAGTATAAAGCCTATTATCTTCCCCCTATAGGTTTGACACGAAAGCAAAGCAGCTTTCAGCTTTTGGAATCTAATGCTATCTTGTGCCAGTGGGGTGGATTCTACATGGGTAATGCTTTGTGGATAATTAAGATTTATGCAGAACATAGGTTGTTTCTCACTACAAGTCATTGCTTGGAGTTTTTATTGGCTGAATAACGATGTACTCCTGTTAGATTAAATGGGGTTTTTAGCCAAAATACAATGTCAAAATAGGTACAATCTCTTCTTTAACATATCCTTGCAAAACCATGAGAGCCATGTCTCAGAAAGAGTCCTATATAGCTTAGTAAGCTACTAAATTAAAGGAAGAGTTGCTATAAAACCTGAAAAACATATTAAAAAAAGACCTTTTCCATCAAGTGTTTAAACAGATGGGACCAGTCTAGCCCAATCTAAGACTAGAGCAGTTCAAATATTAACAATATGAGCAACTTCATTATGAAGACACATGTGCTTGCACTTAACTCAAGCTGATTAAGACTGACAATTTTGTGAGTCACCATAAACCGTAAATCATAGCTATACATATTCCTCTAGTAGTGTTATTTACCACATAACTATACATATTCCTCTAGTAGTAGTATTTGAGCATTTACCAAGCATGGTATCATAGCAGAAACCTTAATATGCATTGTACAATATCTAGCAAAACTGAGTCCTGATCCTTGCATGGGGAAGAAGGTTGCACTCATTAAAAAAATAATAGAACATGAGTCTCTCATAACATTTGTAGACAATTCCATGAGTTATCCACAAGTTAGAAGCTTTCTAGAGATCAAAGGAGCACCAGATATCAAAGCTTCTGATGTACAACAGAGGTTTAAAACACTAATCTACATTCTGAACATCAACTCAAAGACACAGGACGCAAACTGCACCTTCTTAGCTCTCGAGCTGCTTGGTCTAAATTCACTTTCAGGAATTATCGAGCAGAAGTGGTTTGGGTTTGTTTTGGGTTTTTTTCAGAGAGTTTTCACTTCTTTATGTTTGTAAATCTTTGATAAAATTCCTTCACTAAAGTGAGAGCAGCATGAATTCAGAAAAAGGAGTATATTAAAAAAAACCCTGCTCATTAATATTTTGCCTAGAACCCTAGTAATCTACAATTAACAACTTTTAAATTTAAAATTATTATGTGCCATGTGTTCAGATTCTAATGGCACCTTAGAATCCAAGGCAGCTTGAATAGTTGTTGCACATGTATCATTAAGCAAAAAAAAAAATCCACTGACTATAAATCTTAAGATATGGAGCAAACATGCTTTCTATGATGATAGACAAGTCAAACATATTATAGTCAAGTCAAAGTTACCTCAACGGAACATCTAAAGGCTTTAATATTAGGTTTGAGGATATGGTTCAGTTCACTATAAGGGCAATAATAACCTGTGTTTAAGAGAGGTCACCAGATCCAGTGGGATCGTTTGCTGTTGCAGTATTTTATTTTATTACCTTTTAGCAGAATACTGTAAAAATACTTCATCATCAAAAATTACAAATATAAAATTATTAAGTAACAAACACCAAAAAAACTCTGTCAGAGAACTCACTCTGAATGCTTGGTAGTTGAGAGAGACATAACCCAAGCTTGCTGAGGTTGTAGCTGCACCCTAGGGTCTATCCGCAAGCAGTCAGTCCAAGACAATGATTCTGATACTTTGAAAACCCTAGTCAGTACAAACAGATGGCATCGACCATCTTGAAGAGCCATGCTTCAAGGTAACACTTGGGAAAGAATATCTCAGCACATTTCCACTGATTTAATAATATTATTTCTTTGTTTGAATTACAGTAGAGCCTTCAAACTGCAAATGAAGTCATAGCCAAATTATTCTAGTTATTATAACAAACACGCAGTATGCCTTTGCTCCAAAGGTCTTAAAATCATATGTTGAAACACCACAGAAAGAGGAAAATAAAGAAATATGTCCTCACCTTAATGATGCAGAATTGAAGCACAGGGAGTTCAAATGCACTTGGGTATCACACTGATCTTTGTGCACTGACACCTTCGTGCCCCAAACCTCTAGCTTAGCTCCCTTTTCCTTAAAGGCACTACCTGTAGGAGCTTCAGAAGGGCGGTACCAGTGTAGGTTCCCCCCACAAAGAACAAATAATGAAGACAGAAGAAGATGTGAGTAGTCTAAACCAGGTATTTTAACAACTTCCCTCATTTGTGGTTTGAAAGAGACTAATTAGGCTCTAAGAATTACAAAGGATTACAAGAGTATTTTGCAATGCTAAATGGTGGTATTACACAATTACTTAAAATTTCAGTTTTTGAAACATAATTTCCTTAGCATGTGTAGGATGGGAAAATGGATAGGAAAATAAACGTACAGTACTAGCACATGGTTCATTAAATCTTAGGCTGAGCTCAAATTATTTTTCAAAAAGAAACGCCCATTACAGCACTACTTGTTAATTTAGCCACTGATGTGATGTATTAAGAGCAACAGCTCTGGGCAGAATGACAGTAATTGCCCGTACTGCAATAAAAGCACAACAAAAGCAATCCCAGCATAACACATCAAGAAAATCTAAAGCATGGTGAAACAAAATTACTCTGTCATTTTTTTGCAGGCTTTATTTATTTGGATGTTCTTTCCTTGAGCAACTGATGAGTTTTCTGCATAGAGGAACTGATAAAAATCACACTGTGAAAAGAACAGTGTCAGTTTGGGGCAAATTCTGTGCCACTTCCACCTGCCATGTTCACGTTCTCTGTAACACATGAGCCTTTTTCCTTCCACATACCGAGGACAAGCTTTCCATTTATTCAGGAAAAAAAAAAAAAAGAGAGATTTCTGCTCTTTAAACTCTGCCTTTGTTTAGAGGGAATGTATCCAGTTCACTTTTGCCACTAGCCCATGGCCAGAAGAGCAATATGTGTCCACGTGCCAGGCCATAAGACATGACTGACTTGCACTTGGGGGGCTACCCAAAATGCTGTCATGCATTCACTTCTGTACCTCAGCAGACAAAAAAGTAATTCCTTAGCAATATAACGTTGATTCATTTGTCTAAGCTCTTAGAAGATATTTTCTGTCCCCATAGCATCTAAGTTTGAAAATTTGTTTTTTCAGAGTTTGGCCTATGAATAATTTGCCTCACCTAAGTAATTTCCTTCTCTGCTCCCTGATTGCTTAGTGTTTTGGGGGATTTCCTCTTTGTTCTGCACTATTAAAACATTTCATTTACTAAGAAGTCTTTGCGGTTTTTTCTTAAGCATCCATCTTCTTTTGAATGTATGTTCATAGTCACAAACTCCAAAGTTGTCACTTTCTGCTCAGTTTAAATAAAATGAGCTGATATTTCATCTGATTTGTCTGCAAACTCAAAAAATATTCATATATCAATTGCACATCCTACCTACCTGTCTAAATAAAGGTTTGAGCTACATTTTGACATATTTTCTCTGTTCAGGTGTTTCAACTGGTATATTTGTCTTACTCCACTTATGGAAATGGTTTAGGTTTTTCTGAATCCCTTTTTAGTTTAGAGAGGAATTTTATTTGCCTCAGATTTAGCATTATTTTCCCTCATATCTACCATCTTGAAGATTTAACTCTTCAATGACCTATGATGGCTTTCATATTGATTTTAAAATATTTTACTACTCCAGATCTTCAAAAAAGTATCACATTTGAGGGTACCCACATTACTACCCCAGGCTGTAATTGTGAATAACTTGTTCTTTTTGTTGAAATTATCTTCTTTTACACCCGCAATGTTTTATATGACTGAACCTTTAAAATACCTCAGTTTTGCTTCCAAACATACCAGGTCTTCTTGATTCTCACTTGGAAGCCAGCCCTGTGCCCCTGGGCTCCATTCAAGTCGTAATGAATTAGCACCTGATCTTCTCATCCCCAGCCTTTTAGCTTCTAATGATCCGCATGCTGCATTGCATTAAACAAAAATTTTCTAGTAATGGAGATCTTTTCTTAGTCTGTAAATCCCCAAAGCATTTAGAAGGTTTAAAAACTGTTAAAAGCATAATTAAAAGGAAAAGCAACCAATTATGAGCTCTGCACCAACTTCAAAGGATGAGGAAACAAACCCCAGACACCTAGGAGAAAAATTTACACCATAACTCCTGGATACCCCAAAATTTAACAGTTAGTGCAGAATCTCTTCTGACCAACAAGAATTTTCAAAGTTCAAGCTTGATGTGTACTATATCCACACACACAGCTGAAGGAAGGATAAATTTAAAGAGAAGGTTCAACTAGAGCAGATCTCGGGCAAAAATCCCCAGGGTGGAGGGAGTGTGGTTCCAGCCACCTCTGATGACTCAAGTCTCCGACTAGTAAATGAAGGCCCAGATTAGTATGTAAATGCAGGAGCTATTTACTCATAATACACAGGTAGCTGACACAAATAATTTTAATAACTTTTCAATTATTTTTTAATAGTAGACATTTATCAACAGCCCAATTATCTGAATACCAAGTCAGGAAAAAGAAGAAAAAAACCCCAACAACAACAAAAAACCCCCCAACAAAATCAACTTTCAGAGAAAGCAAAAATAATATAGCATAACGATAAGGAAAGTACTTAATTTGCAGAAGATACTTTGACATCAGCAAAAAGAGCAGTGACATCAGAAGCAGTGAGAACCTCATTAGTGACTAAGGAAAAGTTTTTGCACAAAAAGACAAAGCCTTCACAAGACAACAGAACCTCCTGGTGAAATGAGGATGGCCCCAGGTCCTTCATCATTCAGGTTGTTTCCTACACCATATGGTCAAAAATAATAAGTTTCTAAACTGATTCCTTATTAAGAGAAAAGTTCAGAGAAGCAGAGAGAGCTGTCTGGCCATATACAGAGAGTAACCTCCAGGTTCCCCCTCCAGATACCTCCCTTCCACAAAAGGGTTCCAGTAACAAAATCGTTCTTTAGTCTATTTGCAGCAAAGCCTGATTCTTATAATTTTGCATACAGACTCAGACATGTAAAACCTACTCATTACATCTGACTCTTGCAAGTATGAAGGAAAAGGAAGAGATAATTTTGTGGTTCCTTTATTTTAACCATTGAAAATGCTTAGGTGCTGGTAAGCAGCATAATGTGGAGAAAGAGATTTAAAGAGATTTAAAAGACCAGTTAATTGCTTATAGAGTTGAGAAGATCAACTGAGACAGGATTTATTTGCTAAGACTGCAGGGATGCAATGGAAACTAGAAATTGCAGCTACTGAGATTGCCCGTGGTCTAACATGTTTATCACTACTGGGATAGACTAAGAATGTAGATTTGAACTCATGCTTGCATGAAATATGGAGGTGAATGCTGAAGTTGTTTGTATGGACAGCACGCAACCACAGACTTGAACATTTTTCTGAAAAATAAAAGGCAAAGCAAGAAAAAGAAGTGTAGAATTGTCCTATTACTAATACTAGCCATAGAAAAACACCACAGATCTTTATTCTCAGCAACTGTTCCACATGAATGCTATGCCCATGTTTCCACATACCGTACTTCCGAGCACTCCTGTTCTAGGGTAAGGAGAGGGGAGACACTATTTGCTCTGTGATTCTTTCCTTGTGCCAGGATGTGGTTTTGTCCCTCAGAACAAGATTGTTTTGCCCCAACTCTCATGCAGGCGTTCCAAGCTGCCCTGACAGGCACTGGAAAATAGACATTTTATAGAAAGAAAGAGCTATAATGTCTCAATGTTAGTCCCAGAAGGTCAAAGCCTACCGAGATCCCATGCATGCCCCTCTAAAAATGTGTTCACAGAGAAGACTGCTGAGGACCTTCATTCTGCTATCTTTCATCTATGCAAGGATGAAGAAGTCACCCTTCTTCCAAACTAATTATGACTTTTAAGATAACCTTGTGATCAGTTACTTCAAACAGTGGAGGCCAACTCAACGTGGTGTGCAGCCAGGCACTCTCCTTGAAAACAGAGACAGAGCCAGCTTCTCTGCTGAAGGGCTTGGGAGTTGGGGATTTTTGTTCCTTAGTGCATGTGCTAACTTGTAAGCAACTAGCCAAAAGATGAGATTGAGTCATATCTGCACACTGTGGTGTTCTGGCATTCAAAACAAATCTGACAGATTTCAGACAGCTTCAAGGTCAGGAGTTCTGACTTTGAAAGGGCTGAGTTTTAAAAGATTTACTGAAGCTTAATCCAGAACTTTGGTTTTGTCCATTTTATGTATTAGAGGATGCAATCTCAGGAGAGTATTAATGCAAAAAAACCACAGGTAAATTCACATATATGAAAATTAGATAAATTCTGTGTGGTCTAAATTAGCAAACTGTTTATCTGTATTCATCTACAGTCATCATGCTGGCTACAGCACTTGACAGTCTGAATACAAAAGCTAATAATCTAAAATTCAGTTATATTCCAGAAAAAGTCACAAGCAATGATTTTATATCAGCCTGCAATGACAGAGAGAAGCCAAAACAGGTACACCAACTCTTGAATAGATTTTTAAAAAAATTACAAGGGAATGAGAAATAGCACGCATAATTGACTCAAGAATTTCCAATAGCGTTTCTGTTTTTTCCACCAAAATAAAATAAATGTTCTAATTCACTCCTCTTTCTTATGTGACAAGAGTTGTAACAGATTTAAAATATAATGCAATTACTGTAACCAAAATTGTTATATTCAAAATGGATGCTTCTATTCAGCTAGAAGTCTAATATTCTCTGTGAGCAGTACATTGGGGATATATGACAACAAATTCACGAGTCTCTATATTAGCTTATTTGTTTTCATGTCAACACCGTGCACACAGCAGAATTACAATTCCAAAATCACTTGGAATGAAAGAAATAATAGCTATTAATATCATTGCTCTCAAAGTATATGGAAATTCTTTTTATGGTTCTTATATAATCAATGCAGTCTGATATGATGAAAGTGTAAAGATGCCATATCCAATGTATAAACAATATTGTGCCCTCAAGTTAGTCAGCAGCTGAAACACATGCTTATGTTTTGGAACATGACTGAGATAAGCCCACGCATTTCTGTTTTTAGCACGTGTGATTTCATCAAGTATGTTCAAAGTTAAATTTCTGGTTATGTTCTGTTCTGAAAAAGCACTGATAGCTATAAAAACTAATGACTGTACTTCAGGTTGGACTATTTGTGTCGTTTAAACCAGAATAAATCAAGAGTAATTTCATCATGGTGCCTAAGTACCTTCACGTCAAAATATATGTGAACTATTGCAGTCCCCTACAAATCGATGCGCCCTGAAAATATCCACCCGAGGATGTTAAGATTGCAGTTCGACATCATTGCGAGGCCACTCTCCATAATCTTTGAGAAGTCGTGGAGATTGGAGGACATCCCAGAAAACTGGAAGAAGGCTAATGTCACCCCCATCTACAAGAAGGGCTTAAAGGAGGATCCAGGAAATTTTAGGCCCATCAGTCTTACTTCAGTCCCTTGGAAAGTTATGGAATGAATCCTCCTGGGGGCTATCACAAGTCAAATGAAGCACATGATTGGGAAAAGCCAGCACAGATTCACCAAGAGCAAATCATGCTTGACAAACCTGATTACCTTCTATGACAGAGTAACCTGCTGGGTTGATGTGGAGCGAGTGGTGGACATTGTCTACCTGGATTTCTCCCAAGACTTTCAATATGGTTTCCCACAGCCTCCTCCTAGACAAACTGATGCATTACAGTCTAGACAAGTGGTCTGTGTGGTGGGTGGGAACTGACAGACAGGCCAGTGCAGTTGTGGTAAATAGCTGCTTTTCAAACTGGCGACCTGTCACAAGCAGGGTCCCCCAGGGATCAATATTGAGACATACGCTGTTTAATATCTGCATAAATGACCTGGATGGTGGGATGAAGTGTACCCTGGCGAAGTTTGCTTGGGGAATTGGATACTTCGGAAGGGAGAACCACCCTACAGGAAGACCTGGTAGGCTGGAAGAGTTGGCTGACAAGAACCTTATGAAGTTCAACAAGGACAAGTGTAAGATCTTGCACCTGGGAAAAAATAATCCAGGAGTGCAGCACAGGCTGGGATCTACCTGGCTGGGGAGCAGCTCTGTGGAAAGGGACCTGGGGGTCCTAGTGGACAACAAGCCCAATATGAGTGAACAATGTGCTGCTGCAGTAAAGAAAGACAATAGGATGCTGGGTTGCATCAAAAAGGTCATCACCAGCAGAGATAAAGAAGTCATTATCCCTCTCTACTCAGTGCTTGTCAGGCTACACCTGGAATACTGTGTACAGTCCTGGTCCCTGCTATACAAAAAAGATGCGGCCAGGCTGGAGGAGGTCCAGAGAAGGGCCACAGAAATGATCAAAGGACGGGGAAGCCTGCTGTATGAGGAAAGGCTGGGACAACTGAGTTTGTTCAGCCTTGAGAAAAAGAACACTTAGGGGAGACCTTATCACTATGTTCCAGTATTTAAAGGGTGGCTACAAAGACAATGGAGACTCCCTTTTTACAGGGAGTCACATGGAAAAGACCAAGGGTAATGGGTACAAGTTACTCCTGGGGAGACTCTGATGGGACACAAGAGGAAGATCCTTCACAATGAGAACAATCAGCCATTGGAATAATCTCTCCAGGGAAGTGTTGGATTCCCCAACACTGGACACTTTTAAGATTCAGCTGGACAGGGTGCTGGGCCATCTTGTCTAGACCATGCTTTTGCCAAGAAAGGTTGGACCAGATGATCCTTGAGGTCCCTTCCAACCTGGTATTTTGTGATTCTATGATTCTCTGAAATCACATATAGTAATTTTTTTAAGTAACAGACAAATCCAAAGCAAGACTTGATGGCTGGGAGGCATGTGGAATTTATACTGTAGCTATTTTTATTAATGACATTCATTAACCATTGGAACAAATGACCAAAGAACATGACACAGATACTTTTCTGAAATGTCTTCCCATTAGACACAGACTGCTTTACACAGGTGTCACCAGGTAAAACCCTGCATTGTTAAGCAGACGCAGTCCTAAACTGATGCCTCCTCGTTTGAAAACCATCCAATCAGAGGACTGACACTGTGTGAATCCATGTTTAATGAAAAAATGCTGGGATGCACAGAGCATGCCTACAGGATAGCTGTGGGAGCAGGAACCCCAAGGCAGGAGTATGTCCAGTCTGACCCTGAGGACACGAGGTCTTTCCCACCCCGTTTGGGACTGCCTAACAGTGAAAGGCAATACAAGCTTCATCGGCCCAGATTTTTAATTCATGTAAATTAGCATAGTTTTATTGGGGTAAATTCTGCTCAGAAAAGCTATCTTCACAGATATTGTAGGCAGTGAATCTTTCGTGCTTCCTAAGAAGTTAAAGTCTCTTTCTTCAGCCCCCTTTCCAGCACCCCCCTTTCCAGCACCCCCCTTTCCCTCCTCAGGACCTACTCTCAAGTTGGCTCTTCTGCTTTTGAAGATCACTATGGTCTGGGCAGAACACCACCTTTTTTTTGCCAAATCTGACAGACACAACATACAATGAGTACACTGTTATATTTCTCCTCATTTATGGAAAGAACCAACTAGTTTGTTCCAACTTTTTTTCCTGAAAAACATGTCTTGAAAATGTTTTCCATGCTGTACATTATGTCACTGAATTGAATTTTAAGGAAAGCTTATTACATAATTCAAATTCTCTGTACCATGTGGTGTTTAATAATATGGACACAACTCTGAAAATTATTGAAGTAGCAAAATCACAGTTCAAAATTTCTAGAGATAACTTGGAAACACTATTAACATCAGAGAGGTTATTGTGTTCTTGTGTCTCAATGAAAACCACAAGCATACACATCAATAAGGATTTAACACCAATATTTTAAAAAGTCAAATCAATTTAAATCAGTCTCTTTGTTTATGAGCAACTTTTCCAAGCACCATAAATAAGTCAGTTCCCAGTGCCAGATTCGAGTTTCACAGATTGAGCAGCATTTCATAACATTGCTCTGCCAAATTATGGAGGCTTGATCAACATGCAGCTTTGCAGATGTATAACATCATTGGGACCAGATGTTTGGTAGGGAAATACCTGCTCTCTGCAGATGTCAAGCCTGTTGCTCCAAAAGAAAGATCTTCCAGCCAACTGCTCCTGATAGCAAAGCTGAACGTACTTGACATTTTTTTCACATCTAGAGACACACAGGGAAAGGGCTGTAGGCAATCCCAGTTGTCCCAATCTAATTAACTTCTTGTCCTCCAGGCAAGAGCAAATCTGAGCAATTTGTTTCTGTGTGGAGATTGGAACATTTATCTAGAGCTCACTTAAAGTGAGGTGAAATTTTTCCACAGATATGGTAGACTCTGGATCAGGTTCTATTAAAAAGTCTCTTTAAGTGGGTAACATCACTTTACAAAATCTTTTCATGCCCTCGGATTTCTTACCGTGGTCCAGATACAGCATTAGCCAATGCCTGACTACCAGTAGACTGTTAAATAATATATTTTCAGATACGTAGCACTTCAATACCATATTTGTCGTTAAAACATATTTTTATACATGCATGTATATATTTAAAGCTATACCACAGTCTTTATTATTGAATTCACATGTACAGTGTAACTTTACTGAAGCATGTATTTTTCTCTGGGATTTATCAATTGTTAAAACAGCAAGAAGTAAATTTACTGTAGGAATAGATTTTAGCTCTTGATCACTTCTCAAAACACAAGATTTAAATAGTTACCATCTGACTGTTATGCTGGTGGTATCTTGTTTAAGATAATCTCAGTTCACGCTAAATTTATTTGCAAGGGTATATAAATTTTTACACCACTTCCTCTTCCCCGTATTTTAAACATTGAACTATACGCTCATCTAATGGATATCATTAAACTAATGGGCTCCTGTTTCTTCTTTCATGAAGCCAGGTTTATATTAAGGGAGTTTCTGGACTGTCAAAGGTGACCAGCTTGTTTGCCAACAAGAAAGGCTTGAACTGAAAGGTCGCCAAAAGTGTTCATCCAGTTGGTGGTATCCAACTGGGCTAGTGGGCTGGGCATACAGCAACATCTGAGAGCAACAGAAAATATTGTCTTTAGTACTTTGGCTATTGGCTTCCCTCCTCCCATTGCTGCAGATACAGAACAGGCCGCATCCTCTATGCCTGCACAGCCTCAGCATCAAACAAATGATGCATGCAGCGAGGGATCCATGCTTGAACTACTGCAATTCAGCTAGGGTGCCACAGGCTGATTAACCTCCACTTTGACAACATGTCTGCAAAGGTTGGCTTGTCCCTTTGGGCCACTTCTTTTCTTAATTTAGTTTTGATGCAGGTGGACCGATGAGCATTTGATATAAGAGGTAACAGCTTTGAGCTATGAAATTCAGATCTAGACTTCTCAAGGTTTAGAAAACAGGTGGTAAGATTCACGTTCTGGTATAAACGTGTCTTTAAATATAAGCTACTAAGACTGGAGCTATGATTTTTCCAAGCTGCCAAAGTTCAATACTTTGACCAGATTCTTTTAGATATTCCATGTGTGGAAGGTGTAATGTTTAATATCAAATTTACTTATTTGATTATATTTGATGTTACATGGGATTTTTGATTTAGCAGAACGATACTGCAATATACTGAAATCACAATACAACTGTAAGTTACATTTAGCAAAATACAGCAATTGCAATGTACAGTTCAGTCACAGTATCGGTGTGAACCCTATTACCGGTCTCTATTATATGCTTACCATCACAACACTGGGGGTCCCCAGGAAGGAATACATGAGTTTAAACCAGCTCAAGCCCACTCCTCTCTTCAAAATTTATTAGTTTAGTTTTTATACTCTGTGTTGGACTGAGCCACACATACATTTTCACCACCAGTTGATCCACTCAACTGACATAGCTGTTCACCTAAAACAAAGGCCACCCTCCAGTCCCCTTTGTGTTGAGATAAAGTCAGGTTTCTTTGCAACAGCTGTGGTCAGTCACACCCTACATTATTCTGAGGTTTATGGACACATCGCCCTTGCCCATCTCCTCTGAGCCTTCTTGCATTGTAGGGGTTTCTCGATCAATCACACAATCCAAGTCTCCGATACCCAACTTGCAATGCTAAGCTTGACAGTCCTTCCAAATTAGGTGGCAGATTTTAGATGCATACCAATGTATTACAGCACACTGCCAGAATGCCTGGCCTACCTGTACAGTACATAAATCTGGAAGGAACAAAAAACAGTGCTTTTAAATAATGGGTGGTACTTATTCAAGAGTGACTGTAAACATCAACTTTTATTTGTCTACTGTAGACCACTGTCAATAATTGCTGTATTTTACAGACCTACAGTCCTCTCTAAAGCTCTGCATTTCAGCATTTCATTCCTCTCAGATGGGTGTCAGGAGAGCTTTCTAAGGTCTGCAATGCCTCTCTGCAAACGTTGACACTTACTTGTCCAGATGTGCAGATGGCCTTTTACTGAAACCAACTTATTATACACATTTTCATTCATTTTTGTGATGCTGTTAGGCAAAATTATAGCATTTTCTAATGGACTGGATAATCACCCCTTGAAGGCAAAGCTCTTTGTCCTTCTGCAGTAATGAAAAAATGAAAAGCAGTGGAGTTTCCAAACTTGTCCACAGTGATTACTCAAAAAAAAAAAAATATTCAAGGTTTATTTAGCTTCTGTTAAATCTCCAACTTGGATGCAACTTACAAAACCTGACAGAAATCAATCTTCTATGCATATTCTCTTAATTATTAGCTTTTGACATACAGCTGATAAACATGGGGTAGTAGCCAAGGGGAACAGAAACCACTGGCTCCTTCCCTAATAAAATATATTTTCCCATGCTTTTTACATAGGTCAAGGAAATGAATTCAGTTATATGTTACAATAATATTTTGCTGGCACAAAGGAATGTGCTAACTGTTGCATCTTTGAAGATCAGATTTCCCCGAGACTTACAGCCACATCGAAGAAAAGTCATCCTAGATGACTTCCTCCTTCTAAAGACACAGTATAAGACAACATTGATTTTTCTCAATCAACTGCTTATGCAGATAGGATTATATGTGGACAAGATACACAAGAAAGTGGATTTAAGAAGGCTTACATGAATTAATTTGAAAGTGTTTCAGTTAAAAAAAAAAAAAAAAAACACACCACTCTTTCTCTTTTCACCTTTTCCCACGCTGCCATCTCTGCGCTCAGAATCTTGTCCTGCAGTAAACATCTGCAACATTGCAATATTTTTGTGAACACTGTATCATGTGGCAGAAACACCCCTGTTGGATTAGGGAACCTTGCATAAGTATCAGTAGTTTTTATATTATGATATATAGCTATAGTAGCATCTAGAAATACCAGTCATTATTGGAGTCCTGCTGTATGTAAAGTTCTTGGCAGCCTATGCACAACCAATAAGAGACAATCACATCTGTGAAGAACTTAGAATGACAATCAAAACAGGGAATATTGGGGGGAAGGGGGAGAAGTATTAGAAATATTATCATTCCCAGTTACGCATGGGAAATAGCTTAGGGGATAGACGGCATAAAGAAGCTAGGCATCTTCAAGTAGGGCTCCTGCAAGATAAGATGTTTTGGCATCAGTTCGTCCTTAAGTGCTTCAGTTGAGGTCACTTAGAAATTTACAGCTAAGTCAAAAAGAGGACCCAGCTTGTCCACAACCCAGCCATACGTTAGCCTTTTTGAGCTGTCACAGTTACTCCTGATGATTTCAGTTATGTTAACTGCAGGAAGTCAGAGAAGCTTCACTGGTTGTCCAAGTATTCTGCAAGGGTAAGAGCTATTCTTTAAGTGCTTCTGCATCTTCATTCTTGCTACTCTTTCTCTCCATGCTACGCGATGGCACCCAGAAGGGATCTCCATCAATACACCACAATTGATATGATTGAAAACTACCTTCCTGTTCCAGGATGACCGTAAGAAGAGTCAAAGATAACGTGATATGCTCATCCAAAGAAATGAAATTGCAAACATGGAAAGTTCCTTGGAAGATTTTGTGAGACAGTCTCACTTGGCAGCTATCCTCTTCATAGGTTTGATGGGCATCTTAAGAAAAACGCCAATTAATTTACCATTTTTTGCCATATTGAAAAGCATGCTTAAAACTTAAAAGGCAATTATTAGTTTTCTAGCTCTCAAAGAAATAATGCTAATGCAATTTCTTCCAAAATAGGAGTTCAATGAATAGGACTGTGCTACTGAAAACAAAATTGAGACTCAGCAGCAGTTCTGCTAAAGTAATAAAAATTACTAAGAAAAAAAAGAAAACCTTGAAGGCCAAAAAGATTTCTATCAAATACGGTTTCACATTTTTTGTAGGGAAGAAAAGAACCACTGATCTTGAAATCAATTCATATAGTTAATACCAATTTTCTTGTCCCAACAAACAAACATGAATTTAAGTGATAAAGCCAGTAAGGTTTAATGTAGGACTTCAAAACAGATTAAGCACATTTATACTGATTTATCGCATGCAGGTAGATTACAAATAGAATATAAGCCATCAAGTCAGAAAATACTGTCATGAAACCTAAAAGAAAGCAAGGAATTTCATCTCATTATAGTAACATCCCTCTTCTAGACTGCAGATTTCTGAGGTCAGCTCTATCTTTATATTTACCCTACTCATGTTACTTCATTAGAAATAACAAGTAACCAGCAACATCCCTCAAACATGTGGAGGGTTCACAGATCTAGTATCTAATGAAAGACCAACAGAAAGATCAGGCAAGGTCCAGGTATGTACCAAACTTTCTCCATCTCTGGCCCTTCATTTCCACGGAGAGGAACCACAGGCAAGAAGGGTGTGCTCTAATAGGTCTTCTGAGCACCTGGATTAGAGGTCTGGAGAGTGATATAAAGTGAACTTGCCCTTCAGTTTAGATGCAGCTTGTAACATTATTGGCTATTTAGAAACATCTGTAAATGAGAATTTTGAGTTATATACTCAATAGAAATACTAGCTTACTTTCAGGAGTCACATTTCTCCTTGGTAACTCTTCAAACGAGAATTCCCAAAAGATGGTTGGAAAGAGAATGGAGCCTGTTCAAGTTTTGTGGCAAGTCACTTACACCTCTCTTGGTCAATGTGTTCAGTCTCTGCTTCCCTGTAGGTAGAGTTAAGGTACCAGCAGCTGGTTTAATAAAGACCAGATGCATTTTGGGAGTGGTTCTTTTTTTTTCCCCACTGCCACCATTTTGTTGCCAAAGAGAATTTATTTCTTGCTGGTTTCAAGAGTTTTGGAGAATTTGGATCTCAAAAGCAACACAAGCAATTGCAGGACAAGTTTTCCCTAAGTACCCAGCCAATTTCCTTTGCTTCCTTTTAAAAGCACTGTTTTAGAGATGGAAAGGATAGTTAATTCTTCATGTGTGCTGTTCTATTTAGACAATCAACAGGGGATAACTTCTGTGAACTGAGTCAGTATTTTTTAATAATATTTGCTGGTGAGGAATTATGCTGAGACCCATTCACGCATTACACACAGACAAACAGAACCCAAACTGTAACGGTATCCACTCACTTGTAAACCAGGTTTAAATTTACTAGGGTTGGCAGGGACTACAGTCTCCCTGCTGAAAGTAAGTGGCACGACACAAGCACATAAGGTCACAAGATCTCATTGTGTCAGATCAACGAAGTGTTTTTTCACCCCACATACTCATACTGCAACTGTATGCATCCGTATCGATTGCACCAGTTCAACTGATTAACATACTATTAATCTTTGAGACATTTTAACTTCTTCTTAAGTGCATATATTTGAAGTGAAAGCAGGAAGACTTATAAGTGAATGTCAAAATCTTCCAGACTAGAACTGTCTTTACAAAATATTCCATTCAGACACTGGTAAATATAATTGCAAGCTAAGTGCTTTTTCTGTATCCCTGCAACACAGCCGTCCCAAGGTCAGCCCTGCAGAGACAGCAAGAAGCTGCTGATAAGGACCAGCTGACGAAGTTTCTTTCAAGCTGTATCTGTACCTTTCACCACAGAAGATATCATGAAGAGCTAACCTAGAAAACAGGTGTAACGTCATAACCAACTCTACAAGCAGTAATTCAAACCACTTCTAAAAATGAATAATGTACATTAGACATAACGAAGTAGCAGGAAATGTAGGGATTGGAACTTGCTGTCACGAATTAGTATTAGGAAACAAGCAAAAGTACTCTGGCAGCCATTCTCAATCCTCTGTAAGCTAAGAAAAGGTACATTCCGTTTCTAAAAACTTTTAAGGAAACTGCATTCCTATTTACTACGATTAACAGAATTTGAAAAACTTTAATTGTCACATTTTCCAGTGCCAAAAACAGGTTCGGTTGACCTCAAGGTCAACAGTCATCCTTTGGCTTGAAAGATCCTGGGCAGTTTAATTTTTTCAAATCAGTTTATATAAATGTAACTAAATAATTCTACTGAGTACACACTATTAGGATGTGATATTACAATAATCATTTGCATTTCTTGAGTCTTATTTGCATTTGTACGAGAACAATAAGTAACGAGAAGGTGTTAAAGCAGATTTTGCTTATGCTAAATTCAGCTTTCTGCAGCTTATACCTTATCTAACACCAACAGGCTATCTTCACAGAATACAAAATGGTGGAGGTTGGAAGCGACCTTCAGAGGCCATCTTCATCCAACCCCCCCACACTCAAGCAGGGCCACCTAGAAGCATTTGCCCAGGACCATGTGCAGATGGCTTTTGAATACCTCCAAGAATGGAGTGTTTATTTGTTTGTTTTTCCCCACACCTCAGTAACAGACATGTAATTTGAGAACATGTGAATATAGATCATCACCTTCCAGATGCATATTAAAACATCCCAAAGCAGAATCACACCACTTGGTACAGTGCAGTTGGCCAAAGATAGGCCTTTTTAATCTTACTCACCCAGCTACATCAAAATTAACTGATTATAAATACTGCTTTTGTAGTTTCAGGTGTAGAATATCTCATTATAGGTAAGATCAGTCTGGAAGAAAACATATCCTATGCAACCATTCATCCAAACCAAGTAAGTGATCCCAATATTTTCTGAGATTCCAAAATTTCTTTCATGGAAATTTACCAGTCTGACAGTATATGATATCATGGTTCCAGATATCAGTAATAGCACAATATTATAAAACTGCTTTTGCCCCTTTCTCTATGCTGTCCTGTATGGTTTTGGTCAAGCCACCCTTTTCTTCTGTATCCACATCCCATCTCTAGCCCCTCTGTCTCTACCCTGGCTTGGTGCAGGGCTCACTCAATATCTTCTCCATTCCAGGGGCTGGGAGGAAGAGGAGATGGAGGCAAACCACACATCTCCATCCAGCAGACATCCTCCCTGTCTCAGAAAAGTGCCAGGGTAGGGCGTGCACCTGCCCATCTGGTGAAGGATCAGGGGATCTGCAGAGCTGGAGGAGAAGAGCAGGGAGAAGCAGCTGAGATGCAGCAGAAGTCCTGAAGACAGGGTGGGGAAAGGGCAGGCTCCCAGAGACACCTTCCACTGCAATCTCCATCTTGAAAGCAAGTTCCCCAGACATAAGACCCAGCTTCCAGCAACAGCGGATGAGTTAAGCGAGAGAAGAAACCCTAACTATAACCTCCTGCATAGCCCTCTATCCCTATAGATGCCTCATCCAAAAAGGCATAATAGTACTGTGACACTTGGTGGGGATTTTATTATCAGTATAATATCAGATTCAAATGAGTTTGCTTTATTGATCCTCTGCTTCCTCTATGCCAGAAGATATTGAAAGGATTATTCACATGCTGTTACTATGCCTGCTGAGACCAGAAATTTCAGAACTTTCTGATTCATGGCTGCAGTTTGACAGCTGCATTCCTTATTTCAATTTGTCTTCACAGTCAGAATTGAAACAAAATGACAAAATTTGTTTTGTTTTGTTTGTATTAAACCCAAAGCTTAACAAATAAGTTTTGTGTTTGGTCTAAATGTTTTGTGACTGTTTCTACTTATTCTAAAATTTATGAAAACAAAATAAATGTCAAAACAAAGACTGAAAATAAAAAAAATGAAAATGGAATATTTCCACTTTTTTCTACAGTGATTTACCAATGTCACTACCAGAGATTGCTCAGTTGACTAAATTGGTTTTTCCCAATGGGCAAAGGGAAGATGATCATAAAAATATCCCAAACCACAGAATCTGTGGTAGCAGCATTCATTAATTTTTAAAGCAATGATATAAATATGCAAATAACTTCTTTTATTTATATTCTTTACTGGAATTTGGCAATGTTTCACTGACATGGGACCTGACTTAGGAATGGACACTACTTCAGCAAAACAATTCTAAATATTTTTTTTTCACATGCTTAAGTAAAGGCTTTATTGAATAAAATTTCGGTAACTTTCTATTTGAAGTTACACAGTGACGTTCACTTAAGGCATAAAGTTTAGTACCACACACTTGTATTTTGGTTTGATTTTCCTTTTGGATATACTTAGCTTGTAAAACATTAAACAATCAGAAGCCATCTCTTCATTCTATCACCTAATCTTCTCCCACCTTCAAGACAGATAGAGAACAATAATTCAATCTAATTACATTTTTGAAATAATGTGCTTAACAGCAGAAGTTAGCTCTTAAATGATTTAGGAATTCTTAAGTGGCAAAATGGTCTTTTCACTTTTTATCCAGCTGTAATAAATTGAATGCCAATTTTGCAGGGGAAAAATAAAGAGCAATGTCATTTGATACAGACCTTCCTTCAGGTACGTACGTGTAGGCTCAGTGCCAACCTAATTAAAGACAAGGTAGAAAAAGTGCGTTTCATGATGTAGACTGACATGACCTTTTTACATGCCCAACTGAGGATCACCTTTCTTCACCTACTGAACTGTGAAACTTTTTATAGTTCAATAGATAAAGGAAAATATAGTTTTAACATTTAAAAGTAACTCTTATTAACTTAGAACCACAATGCGCCTTTATATTAATGAGTATCCTGTAGCTCAAACATCATTCAAACATCTTTTCATTCATTAATTCATCTCACAATTAATTACATGCAGTAGTTTCCATATCTGCTCTTAGATTGCTTCACTTTACAAAATACTCTAAGTTTATTCATCTGTATATACTGTCTGCGTGTTTGGAAACATAATGTACAGCACCAAATACCATGCATTAACCTCACCGTTGTAACTGCACTTAGGCTATTGCCAAATTAACCCTAGTGCCAGGATATAGACTGCTAATACTGAATGTTCCATCTTCATCAAAATGTATAAGTGAGATGAAAAAAAATTCTTTTTTATTTTTCTGCAAACAAGCATTAGACCTTGCATGGTACTAGAGAGACAGATAGCAGTTTTCTGCAAATACTAACACATAGATTTCAGTTGGTGTAACCCAGTCTAACAGAAGTGAAAACATGGTAATTAAACCCGTTAGCAGAGTGAAGGATCTGCTCCATAAATTCTACAATGTCTCTTGCTTGATAAATAAACTAAAATAATAGCAATCATGTGATGGAATAGCAATTTACACTTGCCTTTTCACAGCACTCTACACACAGTAATTGCTTCTCTGCAATGGTTCATCACCTTCATTGTAACAGCAACAGCCATCACTTCCAGCCCCCACCCTCTATCTTCCTAAAAAAGGATGTGCACCATGAACACCACTGAGCTCTCCAATTAATCATGACAATTAATCATGAAACTCGGCACCTTTATAATAGCTTTCATCTCCACAGTGCCTTGTAAACATGCACTAAACAAAAGAACAGTGCACTGAGCTAGATGAGCAATAATTATTATCTTCCATTTACAGCTAAAACAGAGTTCTGCCAGGGAGAGCTCTGTGCTTCCTCTCCATCCTCACCCAGCCCAGTCCTAGACCACCTCCTACTATAGGTTAACCCCCCTCTTGCTGGGGTCTGTATCTCTTCATTCCCACATAAAGTATTCCAGGCAAACATATATGCTCTACCTTTTTCCAAAGTTTTTTTTTTTCCCCCCAGTTTAACCACACCTAAGCAAATGACTCTTTAGCTATTCAGACCAGTTCCTAATGTACCTCATCACTTTAGGCTAGAAATAGCCTCTTCTTATCAAAATTATAGCTTTCTACTGTAATACACTGAGGTGGTGTTGCAAAGTACCAGTCTTTACCTTCTCTTGAAAAGAAATGTCTTATGGAAAGCAGCAGGACCCTGAAAAAGCAATTGTTTTAAAAAATTAACAAAAGTAAAGCCGTTGCGCTATAAAAAAAGGTGCTGCAGCAAATAGGAGACAAAAGTTCACTGCTCAGAACTGAGAGAAACTTTCAAGGTTCCTTCTAGGTCTCATCATGAAGGACAGGTTTTGATTAACAAGTGTAATTTGAGAAGACAATATTTTGTTTCAACAAAAGTTTCCTACTGGAAAATGTCAATATTGACAAGTTTTTAATTTCCAAATTTGAAGGTGAAAAAGGATTTTTGTTTCACTTTAGTCAAAGTGCATGATATTTCCTGACTTTTAGGATTACCCCTACACAGCGAAGTCTGCTCTACTGTCCCTATCCTGCCCCCAAGAAAAAGGAAATCTAAAAAAATGACTTGTGGGTTCCCACTAAATTTTTCATATGTTTTGAAAACCCCTTTTGTCTCTTTATTCCAAAATAGGAAAGACAAGATTAAAAGAAAAAAAAAAAAAAAAGCCAAGGAAAAGAAAAAAGATAAAAGCAAAAGAATGAATTCTGGAAAAAAAAAAAAATCAAATAGCTGAGAATTAAGAGCTTGCCACTGCACTGAAAAGGCCCTGCTTCATCCTCAGTGAGCCTGATTCTGCGATGCCATCGCTGACCTCGGCTTCAGCTGCCAGAGCTCATTCTTCTGACTTGTCACAAGAACTGCCAGCCTCCTCCGTCCCTACACACTGCAGGTGCAGACTTGCAAACCAGACATATGGTGCATGTATAATTTTTTGCTTATTAATTACCTAGCAGTAATTAATTAAAATTTTCATCTCAAGCTGCTGACTCGCATTTTTCTGGTTAAGTGAGGTCAAAAGATTCAGAAGTTGGGGGACTGCTATTTTCCCAGACCAGCTGGCTTGCTGAACATATATAGTCCTATAGCTTTTGAATAGCAGTTGCTACTCTCCAAGGTTTGGAAAGAGAAAACCTGTGAAGCTCTGCTGCTGTACAGCCCAATATTTTTTATGCCTGGCAATAAGCGCAGAAAAAGTCTCAAGAAAAGTTCAATGTGAATTTAATAGAATAGAAAGTCTATCAACCAAGAAATAGCTCTAGGAGTCAGCATGGTTCAGACTTCTTTCCAAGACCCAATGTTTCATCTGTTTCCCCCTGCTGCTGGATATTTATGATGTACTCTTGTTCTCAACCAGCAGTAAATTTTTGCTTACCCCACATGGCCTTTGGGGAAAAAATGAAATGGGGTGAGTGGAAAGCAGGGCTCTGGGAATTACTCCATCTTTCGTTGCTTGTTGTCAGTCCTTAGCAGCAAGGCGTTCATAGTCTTTCTAAGAGTTGCTAACCCGTCTCAAGCCTTCATACATCCTTCTCCCAATAAAACAAATTCTGATGTGTAAACCAATATCAAAGTGATGTCCTCTTTGCATCCAGTCACTGCGCTACTAACACTGAGCTCAATACCAGGCATTATAAGGCAGTACGATATGCTCAAAGTATGAAAAGCTTCTGAAAAGGCAACTGTATTCCACGTTTGACTTCCTCTCTTCCTCACCTTTTTGACAGTATGCCATTTCTCTGCTTTCCCCAATAAAATCCCATCCAAAGCTTAGCTTCTCCGTGTTTCATTGAAACACCTCAACTTTCCTCCCAACTTCAGAAGAAAATTCTTAAGTGCAGAGTCACAAAAAGCAATGAGAAGAAAATCAGGCAGGAGAAAGAACTAAACCTTTCAGAAAAGGAAATGTTTGTGACAAAAGGAGGGTGTTCTCCTTGGCACAAAGCCTAAATTAAAAGTGGCAGCAGCTAGAAGACATGAAATAGAGAATACAGAAATTGATAGCAATCTGGAAACTTTAAAGGGCAGAGAAGGAAAGGGGAAAAAAGCAATAATATTTTAGATAAGAGATGCTTCGTAGAAAGCAATAAGCAATCGCATTTCATACTGGGGGGGGGGGGGGGGGTGTGTCTGGGAACTAGACAGTGCCAGATGCTACTGTGTGAAATGGAAAATGAAGGATGGCAAAAAGCACAGAAAAAATGTACCATGCTGAAGTATATGTGAAAACTCAGACAAGTTATTACTTAAAGGCTAAGTGTTCCTGTGGAGTTGAAGATAGTAGCTGAAACAAAGCTTTTTATGGATGAAATGTATTTTACATTGGCGTCTGCATTCGTACGTATCGTTGTGTCCATTGTTGCCTCCTGCAGCTGGGGAGGAATAACCACATGTGCCAGTACAGACTGGAGACAGACTGGCTGGAAAGCAGCTCTTCAGAGAAAGACCTGGGGAGTCCTGATGGACAACCACCTGAATGTGAGCCAGCAACATGCCCTTGCAGCGAAGGCCAACAGCATCCTGGGCTCCATTAGGAAGACCATTGCCAGCAGGTCCAGGGAAGTGAATCTTCGCCTCTACTCAATGCCAGTGAGACAGATCCAGGGTGCTGGGTCCAGTTCTGGGCTCTCCAGTGCAAGAGAGACATGGACAAACTGGAGCAAGTCTAGCAGAGGGCCACAAACATGACGAAGGGATTGGAGCGTCTGAGATATGAGGAGAGGCTGAGAGAGATGGGACTGCTCGGCCTGGAGAAGAGGTGGCTCAGGGTAGGTTTTATGCATGGGAGAGAGTAAAGATGACGGAGCCAGACTCTTCTCACTGGCCCAGTGAGAGAACAAGAGGCAACGGGCACAATTTGAAATACAGAAAATTCCACTTAAAACAGTGTTAGAAAACACTTTTTCACTGTGACAGTGGTGAACACTGGCACAGGTTGCCCAGAGAGGTTGTGGAGAGTCCATTCGTGGAAACATACTAAACCCGACTGGGCATGGTCCTGAGCAACCTGCTTTCACTGACCCTGTTTCTGTGCAGGGCAGTCGGTTTGGGCAACCTGCAGAGGTGCCTTCCAGCCTCAGCCATTCTGTGGCTTTGTGACTTTTGCTGTTATTTGAGTCCCTCAATGGAAAGCCTGGAGTCACCAGTTAGAAAAGCTTTTGAGCAAATGCGTAGTGGTAATACTAATTAACACAAGTAGTACATTTGACACCTAATGCTCTAGGAGCCTAAAAATCAAAGCCTAGAGAATTAAACTGAAGTATTTCTTTTTACTTTCTAAGGAATAAATAGCGAACAACTCTGCCAGAGGAACAAGCCTGCGAACACACTGCATACTAAACATGCAAGGTCCGTCACTATCAATAGGCATGCTCATTTCCTTACTAATATGTGCCACAAATTACAGCTTATCAAACAAAGAGCTGTAGATAAATGGCTTAATAGTTCCTTAATCATATTTAACAAAGCCTTAAAAAGTCAAGAAGGAAATAAAAAGTCTAAAGGGATTTAACAGAATGGCAAAGTGATAATGACCACTACAAACAGTAGCAGGACTTGTAGTATAGCAGCTTGCAGACACATTCATGTCTTCCAAGATTTCCTTTTAAATTTAATGCCCTACATACCTAGGCTGAGTGAGAAATACTGAAATTAAATGACAAAAACTTTTGTTCGACATTCAAGACTAAGAATGTTTCACTGGGAATTGGCTCTGAGGATCTGATCCCAGTTCACTATTCTCATTCAAGAGAATGAATTAGAAATAATGAAACTGGTGGAAATGAACCAAATTCAGGAGGCTTTCATTCCACTCCAGCACAGTAACATGTCCCCTTCAGGGGCCAAAGTCCTCCCTAGGGTACAAGGACAGAACTACTGCATTTGCCCATACCTATTTATATATGAATCTAAGAGTGGCCATGGGACCTAAAACCCTGTTGTAGCACTAAAATGAAGAGCAGAGATAGAAGTATCTCCTGCTGAATTTGTAACCTAGTCTATGAGAATTAAATGTGTTCTCTGGATGCAGGAAAATCTCAAGGTCATCAGTCTTCACATATATTCAGAGTATGTAGCACGGGGTAAGGAGGGCACTGATGGAGCGTGCTCTTAGGCAGACTTTGAGGTTTGACAACACTCAGGGCGCGTCTGGGATCAGGCAAACTTAGAGTTGTCTTGGGACTACTCTAGCTGTTTTTCAGGTCAAAGCATCTGTGGATGTGTGAAAAAGTCATCTTTGGATCAACCATATGAATAGAAAACTCCTGATCCACTGGTGTATAAAATGAGCCGTAGCAAGGGTTTTTTTTTATATTATAATAAATGAAAAGAACTTTATGTTTGCCCATAATATAAACTTCAGAGGGAACAGAGTTTTGTTACTATATAAACTGCTCCACTCACTCATATAATGTTTTTTCCTTAGAGAGAGCAGTGATCCTTTCAATTACAGTTTTCCCGAGACTAAAAACAAACACAAAAATTCAGCGACGCATCCTGTTCCCTGGCTTGCTTCTCATGGCTTTTGGAAGGATCTTTAGAAAAAATCCCAACTTTTCATGACATTTTTGATTGGCTTTATCAGTAAAGTTTTTTGCCTTCCGTACTGCATATACATTGTATATGCAGAACAGATCAGATAGCTGTTAGCTTACTTCCCAGTTACTCAATTATAAGATCTTAAAAGGTCTAAACAATAAGAACCTGGCACCATTCTTCAGATAATAATATATAAGGAAGTAAAAAGGAAGTAAGCAAAAGTGTCCAGACTGCGAGGAAGCTAAAGCTACTGCAGACAATGAGAATGTGCCATTCACAAAAAAAAAAAAAAAAAAAAAGGGGGGCTTTCTTTATTATTGCTATTATTACTGTTGTTGCCATGGCTATTACTACAGCTGTTACAAAAATCAAAGATAGTTACAATGTAAAACACGTTTTCTTACATGGCCTTTGGTAGTAGAAGTAACATTTAATAATACTAACCCACGAGGCAATATCACTAGCCATATTCAATGCCTGATAATTTAAAGCCTAACTTGTGGCACCAGTAGGTTAATTATTTCAATCAAACGTCTTCTATTTCTCCATTTTTTTGTGCATTCTGTCTTGGTGGCAAGTCAAAACTTGGCAAATCAACATTATGGCTATCTACAAGGCAAAATCAAATGAAGAAAGAAAACCTCTTGCAGCAGCACATCTTAACCGAAAGAACTACAACAAATAAAACAGGCGAGAAAAGTTATGACATGGGGATCTTCTCTGTACAATATTCCCTGATGCTGAGAAAATACAGTCCCTGTGGAAGTAAAATGAAGGAGTTTCAAAATAATCTCTTTTGCCATTTCAGAGGTCTGAAGTCTGAGCTCGGACAGGCTGCTCAGATCCTCAAAATCATGAGTCTGTCTGTCTGTGCTTAAATTTTATACCTCAGAAGCATTCCACAGAATTCACTTGGGCTGAAAAAGGGAGTGAACCCTGTATCAGACTAAACTTTTTTCTTGCCAGAATGTGGGCTTTAGACGGTCAACTTTTTTCCTGCCATGACCATCAATGTACATACAATGCCCCTACTGTTATGGGATCCTAGTTCCTAATTCATAGTTATAAATCCTCTTATGTTTCTGTCCTACACTTAAAAAAACCTGCTTAGCAATAAAATTGCAATTATGTAATTCCACAAAACTACACTCTATTTTCTAAGTGTATTTAGGAGCTTGCACTTCTACCCTAAGTACCGAATCAGTCTAATTCCAGGCATCCATTCCTCTAATCCAAGCACCACGAAGCTTTCCGTGAACACTTTGCTTACTCTCAGCCATTGCCACAAGCCTGCCAGTATTCTAACTATGTATTTAATTTCTTTGGGTCATGCTATCCAAGCCATTTCATGTTATTTAGCATGCAGTTTCATTGATTTAAGTTTTTTGTTTTGGTGTGTTTTTTTCCAAACAGCTTTTCTCTAAAAAGTTAAGGTTCATATCTGCTCCCTGAAACAAATTTAGAATTTAAATTCTGAGAGATATGAGAACCTTTTTTTCTGTTCCTGAATTCTTATCTTTCCAGATCATAAGAGCTAGAGAATATGCTTTCACATCCTAATTGATTCCCCATAAAATTCCTATTAGTTATGCTGAGTAGTAGACACTTGTAAGCTAATGGAATTGGGCAATTTAATTACAAAAACATTTTAAATAATCATCTACATCTGTCTATCACAATATTCGGTATTACTATGGCTTGCATTATTATCATGCTGAACATAAAATCATTGACGTGCAACATTGCACTGAGATCTAAAGTCGTTACTTTTGGCTACAGGAAAACTGAAAGCTCTTGGCTTTTCCCAGGTTTATCAAGAGCACAGACTGACATAACCTTATGCACTCTGCAGTCACCCTGCCTGGACAACTGTACTCGGAGGGGGGAAAACCACGATTCCCACTTCTTGAAATGCCATGGTCTGTGCTAGCAGTTTGAAGGATGCTGCTGGTCTCACATAACACAAGTCTCTCACGAGGACTGAGGCAGTTTTGTGACAGGCGATAACGGCTGGATGCCACCAGATAACAGCTGGGAAAAGCCACACTATCCAAGGGGACATGGAGGCACAAAGAGGAGGAAGAAGAAGCGGCACTGCGCATCACAGCAGCTCTACACATGAGGACCAGAAGAAACAGCTCAGGCTTATGGGATCAAATGAATGAATGAATCTAACAGTTGTGTAAACCTTAGCTACACAAAATACCTTGGGAAAGCAATCTTATGAGCAAATTTATCAGCTGATGACTAAAGTCTGCACAAGTTGTTCCAAAATTTCAGATAATGTAGACCAGTTACAGAAGAACACGGAATTACATGAATACACATCAAAAAAATGCAAGTTTTCTTGTGCAAAAATGCCAAGATTAATCATAAAATCCATTGCCAGATGTGTTAATGACCAACTTGATGTTGTCTGCACTGACACCAGAATTATATTTTCTAGACATAATATTTCAAACTCCAGGTTATATTCTTTTGCTCTGCATATACCCAATTAACTTACAGATGGATAGTATTATTTCACCTACTATAACTATGGCATAGATACCTAATGTTCCTCTTGGATACAAGTCATAGTCTAATTCTATATTCCACATATCAAGCTTTTATATTCATGCATGCACATACAGACACACACATACAATGGAGGAATACCTAGTAATACACTAAATAAATCTGCAAAGAAAGGTTGTAACCTAAATTAGAGAACAAAATGAGGGCAAATTGGGCACTCTTGTCCTTGTTTTTTTTAAACAGAAAGAAATATCACTTCATATTAACTGAAAGCATGTCACATGTCACATTTCAATTAATTGGCTCCCTCACGTGAAAATCAAATTATAACTCATTAAACTTTTTTCTCATAGATTATAATAACCCATTCACATGCTTCTATGAACACCCTTATATGCCAAATGTAACACTTTTGAATATAAGAGATTTCTCAAATTTGAAGTATTTGGTTATGTTTAACATGATATTTAACAAAGTGGATTCAAACCCCATTCATTTTTATTTGTGGAAAAAAATTCTCATGGTGCTATATGAAACAATGACCAATTAATTCATGTTCCGATTCACTTTCTCAGCTTGATTCATGTGCATATTTTACCCGCTTAAAGACTCAGCCCCTGTGACTACACTGGGATTTTTGCATCAATAAGGTGAAACTGATTCTTAGTCCAATTCCTTTGCGCTCTGAATATTTTTACAATCTTAGCTATATATAACTTGCTGACCTTTAAGAAGTCAAATATTTCATTTAAATATTTTGCGATCAAAGATGTAACTTTATTACGCAGAAGCCCTAAGTCCATTGAAAATGGAAATTCAGGAGAAAAAAGATTGGGCAGTCGGCTGTATTGTCAGACACATTTATCAACGCTTTTGTTTTAAAATAACCTTTTCCTAAGAAAAGCAAACCGTATTTTGGGCAAAACTTAACTTTCAAGGAATACCCAAAGGAAAAATTATTGCTTTTGATATTATTAAATTCAAAATACTATGGCAGTGTTATGACCAGGAAAAGATTTTGATCCAATGGCACACTAAATAATATTCTGTAAATAATTAAAATTCTAATTCTTTAAATTCTTTGCGTTGATTTGTCATTAAGGAAGCGTGGTACCAATCCTCATATCCATGCAGACTGTATCAGGACTGGACCTTTTCATAAAACTGTCTTTTCCTGTCATCGCCTATGAGGATCAAGAAATCAATTTCTACTTTGAAACAGCCCATAATATCAACATTAATCCTCCATATTTAACTTTCACAAAATCAACTTCATGCTTCTTTTGTGATGGCCGTTATAGTAAAAGAAAAAAAGAAAAAACAATGAACCCCCAACCTTGTAGTTAGATGTAAAGCTAGGCGTCTCCCTCAAATCTCTCAGGAATACAAATGACTAAGAAAAAGAATATAACTTACACCAAAGAATACCTACCCTAGGTCAAAATAGCTGTTTCTTCTTGTTCTGGCTTCCACAAAAGTTGGCTAGAATGGGAAACCAGAGAAAGTCTACGATGTGTGTACTGAATGAGCTCGAGTTAAACAGCGCTCACCCCACTTGCATCTCCTACTTGGTTAGAAAGTAAGTACGCAAAGGGCTCTGAACCACCTACAAACCAGCACAACTCACTCAATTTCTATTTTCAAATATGTATATATGTATTTTCACATATTTTTATTTCTCTTCAGGTAACAGACAAAGCTACTGTGTCTTCTACATCACTTTTGGAGCATGTTGCCAGAACTAGGATCACTGGCAAGGAAGCGAGATAAATATTTCACTGAGCTTTCATGAAGAGTTATGAGAAAAAACTTCAGTTGCAATTCCTAAGGGTATTCATCTCCTAGAATGATGTTTTTAACATTTGTCACAGGGTTTATAGAAAAAAGATAGAAAACTCATTCAAACATACGCATTTAACATTGGCCTCAAGAGAGAAGAACAGCTTGTCTGAAGGTATAGCCGGGGCTGAGACTTCCCAAGTCCTTAGTGACCAGTGACTGAGTCGCTAGTGAATCTTCACATCCCCAACCTACGAATTCCCAAATAAGATGAATATTCAGAAGATGCTAACAATTCACCTGCAGGAAAGCAGATACTGGTGGGAGGGAGGCAGGGACTGATTGAGGTTAAGTCTATACTGACAGATGTAAACAAGTATGCTTGGTGCCATATGGCTTCCAGGTTGGAGCTAAATGCCCCTTCGCAAGCTTGGGACAGAGGCAAAACAAATACAAGAAAGTCTGTTTCCATCCATATTAACATATTATCCATACACTAAAACTGAGGCAAAAGCACAGTATCTGCTATAAGCCGAATTTAACAACGCCAACCAGATCTGCTCCATCATGACCCAATGCAGTGATAACAGCTAATTGCACAGCTCAATAGCCAAAGCTGCTTGCAATACAGCCTGATTTCTCCTGCAATGAGTTGATCTTCTACATCTGCAATGCACTAAACATAATTACCTGCTAATTTTCCTAAATGAAAAAATGAATTTAACTCACTGAAGCACAAAATGCTTTCTGCAGACCACCTTGCTAACACCAGTTCTACCGTATCTACAAAGTAACAGTGCTTTGTTCTTATTATGCCTTAACTACCAATGATACATTTGCAGAAATAAGCTTTTATAAATGTTAAGCCTAAAGAAATGGCTTTGTGATGTTTGTGGAACCTCTTTTCTTTGTCTTCAATTCCTATGAAATCATAATTTAAACAAATAAGCCTCCCCTTTGAGAATGTGGAGTGCAGACCTCAATTCCACAAACATTATAGTCCACTTCTTTACTCATATGAATGATTACATCGAAGGCCATGAAACTGTTCACATGAATATACCACAGATGAAATCTTAATTGGTTTTAATTGTTATTAACATTGTATGTAAATATTACAACTAAATGGCAGTCGTATAGTGATTTACGAGCAGCAGCTACAGTTAAGGCTTAAAGGAACTAAAATGCCTGCAGCCTTATGTATTCTGATCCCATATAGCAGCCAGAGAGGAAAGTAAACAGGCCAGTTGATCTGCCAGTGACATGACCCTGTCATGCTGCATAGTCAGAATTACACCTCAGCTAGCAGTAGATCCATAAGAGAAATGTTGAAAGTTAATCAGGATTGATCTACTACTGATCCATTCATAACAGAGCTCAGCGTCTACACAATAGGGCAAAACGTCACATATAAATCAGGTGTAATTAGGCTGCAGTTGACAGATTTATAGTAGCAAATGTGGCAGGAACAAAGAATTGAGTCTACTAATCTATATAACAAAGCAACTTCTGGTTTGTAGAAACATTTATTTTATGTAAACTTTCCAAAGAAACAAAAGATGATCAGTGTAACATATGTATTTTATTTTACGATCTGTATGATTTAACAAAATGTTTATGTGTTTGTAAGGTTAGTTTTAAAAACTGGAAATTTAACATAGTTATGCCTTGTAGCTATTTTTTTAATCCATTTGGTTCTTTAGTTGTTTCCTCAAAGCACGCTCACTTTACATGAGTATGTAATTGCTTTACAAATTAATTAACAGAATTAAAATCTACTCTGAAAATGGATGAGTTACTTAGCATTCAGATGTTGAGAACATCTCAAGGGAATTTACTACTTGGGGACTTTGCCAACATCATAGCTAAATGGATGGGTTATGCTTTCATACAGTGGAATATGAATCGCTAGGAGAGGTTCTCAAGAACCATGGGGTCTTTGTAACAGAATATGTCTGGATCAAACAGGACATCTGAAGGAAGGAAAGCAAAATGATCCTGCTATATGATTGAACTGTGGAATCAACTGTTCCAGCCCTGCAACATTGATCCTCCAGGCCTTTGCCCTTTGTCAAGCAGTCATGCAGGTGAACCCAAAGAAAAAGAAGAATCGAGTTAGAATATAACTTTAAACTTTCAGGTGGAAAATGGAGCTTTTTTCCACCTTAAGACTAAGCCTTAGGGAGACGGACCACGTCCCGAGAACTCCTGCTCTAATGCAGTGTCGAAAGCAAGAGGTATTCATCTTTCTTTAGCGCAACAGATACCTAAAGTCTTGTGGAGGTCCTAGAAAATTTAATTAGGAATCAAAATTCAGAATTAACTCTTAAAGAAAAGAAATCAGTAGATTATTTAAAGAACAAGAGAATTTGCTCACCTTCGTAAGAATTTGAAACATTGACCTTTTTTATAATAGTACAAAGTCACCATATCTGCCCCTACAATTGATTATATTTGTAAGCTTCTCTTCCCTCCTTAGAAGACTGGAGAGATAAACCTTTTAAAAAGAAAACCTGGATGTCATATATTCACACCGCATAAGTTTGCGTTAGCAGTGCCACCATAACAATCTTTCCTCTGAGCAGATTCTTGCATTCTCTCCTTAAATCCTTCACACTAGTTCACTAACAGAGCTGCGGTGGGAATGCCATAAGGCCATAAGTTCTAAAAGCCCAGTGTCTCAGTAGATCTCAGCAGCTCTCTTTTTTAAAGGCTAAAAATGAGGAAAAACAAGTCTTTGAGACCTCACATGAAAAGATTCAGCTTCAAAGATAACTCCAAGCAAAGGAAACATTGATAGAAACACTTCTCCTTCTGGTGATAGTAGTTCATGCTTTTATTTTGATCTAGTTTAAACATTCAGAGGTTTAACCATTTACCCTAATTTCTGAGTGGCAGAAGTATAGAGATAGGTTGGGATTGGGTTAGGAGGGCTGGGGTTTATTTTGTTTTACTTTGCAGATTAACAAAAGGTTTCTTCCTTTCCATCTTCTGCCTCCTGCCCAGCATCACACACAAGCAATTCCACATTTACAGGACCGAGAAGAGATGAGACCATATCTTCACCAGCAGCTGGGTCCATATGGCCTGTGCTTTGTGTCCCCTGCTGCCCACCAAGGTGTGTAGCAGTAGCGCTCTCCCTTAGCACACCAGGTAACCCCTAAAAGCTTCCTTCTGGGCAGATGGTCTCAGCTCCTCCATCAGTCCCAGTGCAGGACTCTGTCTCCATTTCTTTACATTTTAAAGCTTTTAGATTTCTGCTCCAGATTTGTTTTGGATTTTGGGTTGTTGTTTTTTTTTTTTTTTCCTAATAATACACATTCTTTATTCCTCAAACATTCAGTGAAGCTCCTTCAGCACTTTTCACTTTGATTAATCTCACCCACTAGCTCTTTCTTTTTAACATAATCCATTAGGTTTGCATAACTTCTTTTTCTGGGATGTGTATACCTGGCTTTATTCTGAAAGTTGCATTTTTAAGTGAATTTTCAATTACCATTTTGCTTTCTTGGTTTACAAAGTCATTGCTGCCTCAAGAGATCTAGCAAAGAAAAACAGAAATATGGGGTTTCTACACTTGATTATCTAATGTTACTGGCTCCCCCAAAACAGCACATTTTGTGCTGATCTTACCTCTGCTTGAAGTTGAACTATCTATTTCTTCTATTTCTCAAACATTAAAGCCAAAACAGCCTGCCTGCTTCTTTCTCTAATGTGTCCAATGAAAATGTGACATGAAGAATTAAAAAGAAATGCCACGCTGCTATACTTTGATGCTTGGTTTATCTGTTCCCTAGGAAATTGAACTCTTCTCTTAATAATGTTCAGAAGCAACTGTAGTTTCTTGTTTTCTTACAGTCAACTTCTAATTTGCTGAAAAGGAACTAGAGTTTATAGGAAAATGATCAAAATTACTGTGAAACTGATTTTTTTCTTTATTCTAGGGGACTACACTGGGTGTAACTTTCATTATCACTTCATGCTGACTATCTATTGGGGTCATTTTGGCCCCCCATACTGTTCACCTCAGCCCATTTTCCTTCTTTGTTGGGTTAAGACAGAACTAGTGAATCATGGTTACTTCCTATTCTTAATTAGTTACCAGTACTGTCTCATACCTTTTCACCCTAACCAGTATGGCATGAACACCTTCCTCTCTATACATCTGAAAGAGTCCAAAAGCTGTCACAGAAGGCAGATAAAAGCTTCCAAGAAGAAAAAGCAGAGCACTGTATAGTTCTTAAACTGAAGCCGTTATTCATTAAGGAGAAACCGCAGGCAGCCTTCCAAGGAGGTACCCCTGATCCATATTTCGTCCTCCAGGATTTTTCCTCCTACAGGTTGGGTTCTTGTCTCGAAATGCCATGCCGGTTCCTGTCATTAGGCCACTGATATTTCACTGTTTTACTTCTTTTGGCAGAGTTATTGTTAATCTCTGCCCTCGCAGGAGGCAGGATTTTCCCTAATTGCATTTCTTTAATCTTTATTTGCTATACCTTTAAAATTTCTTCAACAAGAATTATAGCTTTATCTTCTTGACAAAGTGTCTGGGTCTCTCTGATAGGCATCCTATCAATCTATGGGTCGCCCTTTGGTAACTGTGTCATCTTTGGAATCATCCTTGACCTTCCTGAACATCACAAACCTCTCCCGTTATGGCTGGATGGGATAAGGTTCCTGAAAGCACAGTGCAGTATCCCAGTCCCACTCTCCTTTTTTTGGATTTTACTGTTCTTTCTAAACAGTGTCAGTACGTACATTATTTCATACCCTCCTGTATAATTTTTCGTTTCTCTCCTGTTCCATTTAATGCTTACTTATTCATGTAGTCTGTCATATCCAATAGTCTGTCATACACATATTAAAACATGCTTTCAGAATAACATTCTGTGGGTATCATTATACAATATAATTATTGCATATTCCTTTGCAGTGAAAACAAATTATTCAGGAACTGAGACTGCTTAATCTAGAGATGAAAAGACTGGGAGAGACATCATGAAGTTCTTGAGTATGTTAAATCATGCTGTAAAGAAAACCAGGATAATTTACTCTCCGTATTTATAATGGACAAGAAATAGGACAGCATTTTTGTTAACAACACAGAAAACTTAAGTGAATACCCTTTGCACAGAACATGCCTAGTCCATCACTAAGGTAAATACCTTTCTCGAAAACACTGATTATATCTATCAGTCATGAATATGGAAAGCTACCAATAAAAGCAGAGGAGCTCTGACTGTATAGGAAATCTGGAAGACAAGAAAAAGATTGATCTACAGTAAGACTTTTCCATATTTTTTTTTCTTTAGCATGAGATATTACACTTACTCCCACCCAGAAGAGGGTTTATTTTTTTGTAGAATACATCAACTGATTTTTGTAGGGAAGTTACATGCATGACTTTGATCTGATCGGGTAATAAAGTCAGGAATAAACTACAAAGATATAAAAATTAACCAGCATTAGTAGTTATGAAGGCCTATGTAATCACTATAAATAAAGCAGCTATGTTAAATGTTTAATTTAATTTGTCTCAAAGAGTTGATTTAGTAATGCACTACAGATTAAGTTCCTCTTCTGACTTCACTTCTATTTATTTGTAATTGCACTAGGGTGTGAAGAAAGGGTCGGGGTGAACATTTATATTACATGTTGTATTCATTCATTTCTAGGATAGTAGATCAATCTTTTGCATTCAGTAATGATCATGGTGATGGAGGTCCTGCAGTAACTGCTTGTAAAATCATTGCATGAGGCTGGTCTTATTGTGTGTGGCTCTGCTCTGACTCACTTTCTCACCTCTATGGATAACATTGTGCCCTTACTCCTTCAGGGCTCCTTGGAAATTCCTAGCACAGATCCGTAAGTATGCCTGAGTCTACACACTTGCAACACTTCATTTAAAACTGACTTTTTTTTTTTTTATACATTACTATTGAGGCTGCTTATAAGATAATCTACTACTTCTTGACTAATAACTAGCCACTCCATGGTGCTTGTGCAGGGAGAGGCCAAAAGAGCTCTTTAATTTGCACAGCCTGCTTAAGAGACAATGAAGAGTGTACGCTTGGGTGGACCTTTCCAAATGCTCTTTTCCCTGGACACAGAGAGCCTTGGATGCATTAGAATGGGCTCGCCACCCACCAGCCAACAGATTAGTCCAACTGATAGCAGTTTGGTCTTCAAAGAGGCAGGGAGCTGCATGTGGGGCTCCCATTGCCGAGTGAACTAGTTGCCCAGCACTGTTTCATGCTCTGCACTCCAACAGCAGAAGAAGGGCTTGGAAGCTCATGGCAGCAACATTGCCCCCGGACTATGGCACAGAATACAGGAAGGCAAAAAGAAATAAGCAAGAGTGACAGATTTTAGTTTTTATAAATGTATAAGTGAGAGCAAGTATTGGCTTTTTTTCTTTAGTTAAACAGGCTTTATAATGGTTAGTTAAGTCGTTAAGGACATGACAGATTCCAATCTCAGAAGAACTAAGATAGCAAAAAAATAGACCACCTTCCACAAAAGAAAAAAAACAACTCACCATTCAATAGCGAAACCTATTACAAGAGACCATGTTTTTCAGGCAATTATTTTTTTTAAAGAGCTGTCCCAAAGCATCTGTGAGTATAGTGAATGCAGTCCTGCCTCCCGTCATCAGCAGTTCTCTTGTTCTGGTTAAGCAACCAACAGACCATTCTTTCTTCTATTTGCACAATTGAACCACAAGCTTGATGTGGATTTTTTGGTAAGCTGGGAAATAACAGGTTTACAACTAAGATTATTAATACTTTTTCAGAGACTTAAGTGATTATTTATGAAAATCACAGGTGTTTTCCATGATAATTCACTGTATTTCCCTTACCATTTATGTAAGTCTGAAAAAAAGCTCTTACAAAGAGATTACTATCTGTCCTTTATCTACAGCATTTTTCACAGTTCACCAGAGGAACTGTTTATCCATTCAATCTTGTAAGTACCTCTTCACAAAATACATCTCCTATCTGGATTTCCATGAAGATATTAGTATTAATAAAGTTAAAAATGTGTACTGATGAGACAAAAAGAGCATCAATATTTGAAACACCTTCAAAAAACAGTTTCTTTTCTTTCAAGATTTTTGGCAAATAAGTGACACAAAATGCCGATTTCTCAAAAACAAAATGAGGGTAAAATTTTTCAGCAAACAATATTTTTCTATGATTTTTCCCCTTTTTTAAAAGCAATCAAGAAGAACAAATACTATTTTCAGTCATCTCCTGTCCACTATTGTTAAGTTTGGTTTAACAAGTGTTAAATCTGTTTTTTAAGACAGACTGAAGCCAAAACTACACCATAAATCTATCTTCACTCACATTCAATACCTGAGAAAAATTGCATCCTTACTGGTTAGGCTACCGCTTAAGCATTAAAGTTATGAGGTAATTACATCAAGAATAGATGATCACAAGGCTTACGGGCTTAGGCATTAGTTCAGATGTTCTAATATCAGAGACTTAGCTTTTGCAAAGCTAACTAATAGCAGAGATGTCATTAGAGGTGACTTTTTTTTTTTTTTTCAACAATGAGAGGATGACTTTCTAGATGTAAGCAGGGTAAATAAGAAAGAGAAAGGGTTGAGGATTTTTCCAGCTACATCTGGAAATACTTTAAAGCTTTATCCTTGTTCATTATTCAGGGCGGAAATAGTGACAATCTTTAGTTGATATATTAAACTTAAAGAGAAAAAAAGTAAAATTCATTACAAAATCCATGTTTCCACAGTTTGCCTTATAATCATCTTCTAAGGCAGAATTTGGTCCAAGTAGGATGCAATAAATTGCCTCTTCTCCTTAATCTCTTTCAAAGCGAGACAGAGTCAGTGCAATTCATCTTGATCCTGCTTTCTGAAACCTGCACCAGCCTGTCACAGGATCTCACAGCGGCCTCACTTCTGGAAACGTTCATTCAAGCGCTCAGGTTTGTGCATCCAGCGGGCCTCCTTATAGGTGTAACTGCCTGCATCTTTGGGGCCACGTGCATATGCAGCAACGTGCACCTTCCCTCTTGGGAAGGGTCAAAAACTCAGGAAAAGAAGAAGGGAGACGGCTGTTGACATAGTTTGCTGGAAAATGGATAAGTTCAATTAGAGTCTTAGCACTATGACTAATGACCTTCAAGGTTTAATTTACCACTGGAGGTACAGTGCATGAAAAGCATTAATAAAGCCCTTTTCATGCTAAGCAGCACCACAGAATAACTTATACTTTCTATCCAAATTAGGTTTTTAGCAATCCATTTCCAGAGCCCCTTTAGGAGTTTCCCAATGGAGAGATGAAGACGGATGTGAAAAATTCCTATTACTTCCCCTACTTGAAATGCTGCTCTGGCACCTGGGTCAGGGTTAGCACTGCTTGCCTGCAGATTATTACAGACCAAGTGGATATCTGCTACCCCAGGCAAAAGTGGCAGAGCAATCTCTCTGTTCAGTGCAATTGCTGTGGGGAAGCAAGCAGAAAGGAAAAGATTGGCACTTGGGATTGAATGATGGAATTTGTCTGGAAGCAAGTTCTCAAAAAAGACTGGCAAAATTGTCCATGAATAGACATCAGTAGCTACCTCTTGTTGGAGACAGGGGAGGTGCAGACTGCAAGGCATCCCTAAACAAGATTATGCATCTTCAACGGCTCATGTAAAGGCTGTGCACTCCTGCCTGCCTGCCAACTTATGGTGGATACATTAAACACCTTATATTACTCTTGAACAGAAATCTGATGAGGATCTGCTATCGAGTCAAGCCTTGGCCCACACACTTGCCAGTAACAACCTTGCCTTAATGATGCAGACAGCACTGCTGTCCCTCAAGGCAGGATGCATAAGTGTGATTCCAGGTGCAGATGCCCAATTTGCCTTCACAAAATCGCAGCCTAGCCCCTCAGCTTGACTCCCAGACCTCATGGAGGGCAGAAGCCTGCACTAGACCTTCAAGTGGGGTAGCAAGACCCAGGCACTGCAGACTTGTCTGGGACGAGGGCATCCAGACTGCAGACCTCCACGGTTCTGAAGGAGGAACCTCTCTGAGACCAGGTATCATATCTGAGAAGTTAGGGCACTTTGTATGCTAGAGAGGCAAACCTAAGTTCTGGCATCTGACATAGGGATGTTTTATTTAGCAGTCAAAAGGCAAAAGCCAGAAATAGACCTTTTGGTTCAGGACCCTCTCATATAAATGCTCCTAGCCTTCCTATTTACAGGACCACTCTCACATGTGTTCTCTCTGCTCTATTAACTATTGGATTCTTTCAATGACAAAAAAAGTCAGAACAAAAGAGTCTCAAATGGAAGTGTGACCTAGGAGGACATGCAGCCATGTGCTCCAACTAGCCAAAATCACAGTGATGAGGGTGTTCCCCCAGGAGATGTGCTTCCTGGATATGTGTTATAAGAAATGTTTTAAAATAGATGCCAGCTTTTTTCTAGTTCTGTTTTACTAGTTGTGCAGGCCAGACAACTACTCTCAGAAGAGGACCTTGATCTTGCTGTCTAGAGAAGTGCTCTCCTGAAACACCAAGTGCAATAGGGAAGTTTGGATGAAGGGCAGGATTTAAACCACCCCCTTACAGTTACCATGTTGCAAACAGCTGCCTTCAGACAGCTCCCAGATCACCACGTGGTTTGTTTTGAATCTCATGCCAAAGCTCCAAGCCCAGGCACTGAAGGGAGCCTACTGGGTTACACACTGGACACCACCACAATGAGTTTTCCAACATATCCTTCCTTAGAGCCGCCTTTTTACCTTCTTCAAACCAACCTTTTATCTTCTTCAGAAGAGAAGAGAATTAGTGTGATACCAATCTTGTAAAGGGCTAGGCCTACTCCTTGAGCAAGAGGCTAACCCTGCTGTGAATACTAGCAGCAAAAGCTTGAGAAATTGTCAGCTGTTGTCTCTAACTCCTTGGGGAGTTGCAAATTACTATTATATACAGCTGATAGATGCCTCTGCAGGAGCTACCTATCATGAAGCCCACATTAAAGACTCATTTATATCCTTAACACTAGATGTCTTGCTGATTTGAATGTCCTTAAATGAAGGATTAATTGCCTCTCCCTTGAATATCTGATTTTGTTCCATCAATCTGATTACATCAGATTCCCTGGTCTACCGCCCAAAACTTCATTATAGCCCAACCCCTGCATGCAACTCTATTATCATAAGAGCAATGCCAACTGTGATTTCTATGGAGCACCATTACTCAAAGTGATTTTGGCTCTCTAACTTCATCCTTCATGTTTGCTTACCACTGGGGTTTACAGTCTCGCAAACAGGGTTTTTATCTTTCAGGACAGAAAGTGTGAGCAACAGTTAACCTCACATAGCATAAAGCTGAAGGTAATCTATATTAAGAAAGGGGGTCAAATATTTTTCTTGTGCCCAATGAGTGGTCGCTCATTTAATAAGTGTGGGAACTGGGCCGTTGCCCCGATCACAACAGAAAAAGAAGAGTGTTGTGCAAGAGATGTGCTCTAGAGGCCCAGCACCTCCCTACTTACCTGCACAATCTACTAAATTATTTAGCAAAGAAAGTGTTAAACATATCCTGAGCTAGAATTCCTCTAACTAGATATAGCAAACCACCACAGGTTTTACTGTTGAAACGCCACTATTATTTGCTCTTTTCAGAAAAAACACTCTCCTCTCAACTCTGTTGTAAGAGAAGCACTCAGCTACGAGTCCTTGCTAAATACTCAGCTTGTAGAGCTTTTCAAAATGGCTGGATAGCGTGGAAGAGCGCCATTACAAGGCAACACTGGATTCGCTACACATTGGTACTGGAAAGGTGTTTCAATGAGATTCTCAATCAGCAGTGGTCCAGATGTACCATTGGGTCTCACATCCCTAAATGCCACCACTAACAGCATTAAGGCCTGTGGTGATTTATTCACACTGTACCCTGTAAAGGGAAATATAGCGAATAAAGCAACTGAAATTTAGCAGTCTAGGAAACAGGAACTTCTGATGGAATATCATTAGATGTCCACTTTTCATAACTCTGATTCCCTTCACAATTAACATATTTAAGTTCAGGAGGAGATATAAGAAACTAAGGAGGTCCTGCCTTTACTTTCCTGGTGTATGAAAACTCATTTATTGGTATGCACATACTTAAAAAAATCTAATCATTTTAGACTAGGGATAGCTTTTCCCAATGACAGTTCAGCCAGCAGTAACACATTTCTGTGAAAAGTTTCCACTGTGAACAATCATTGGTCCTGATAAAATAATTTTGAACAAAACTCCCCAAAACGAGTGGTTTCGGTGCCAAAATCTTGCATTAACCTTGCCTTTGGTTTAAAAGCAAGTCATAAAGATGCAGAGGAGGAAATTATCTCATTTTAGAAGTGCAAATTGTACAATGCAACCATGAGTGCCTTGCCTGACACTTCAAAATAAGCAATGGAGGGGCTGTGAAAGGGACTGATTGTCCGCAGAGCAAGCGCTGCCCGGCTAAAAGGCAGCATCCCCCCTACAGTAGCTCCTTGGTGCTGCCCTACAGCAACTCGCTGCTCAATCATTTCTTCGGCTCCCTGTGAGCACTATCAAGAAGAATAGTGGGAACAATTGCTGAGAATTGCATGAAGAGAGAGTGCCGGAAAATATACTGCTGCTCCTTCCCACATTAGACAGCCATCCGGTACGGTGCAGAATTAGACACAGCTCAAGTGTTCCCCCTAAGACATGTCCTTCAGCCCTCCCTGCTTCCCTAGATCACAATGCCTGGTCAGCCTGGACGTCCAAAGGCTGATTGCAATTATCTTAAGTTCTGTACTAAAGATAAAGAAAAGCTCATCAGAATGCCTTACTGAAAAGCAGGCTGATTTTAAAAATTCACATTCATTTTTTCATCACCCAAAAAAAGAAAAGTGTTGTGACGTCAGATTTTCCCTGCTCCTTTTTCTCTTTGGGGCTTTTTTCAGTAGCAAAACTGAAAAGAGAAGGGCTGAATGTGGTGAAAAAAAAATAGAGTAAAGGCAAAAAAAACACACCTTTTCCAAAACTCTACAAACAGCTTTTTTGCAACTTCAATGAAAAATATTTGCAACTTTTCACTTTCTGTAATGAAAATACAATGCAAAACATTAAAGTAACCTGGAGTCAGTAGTTTTTAGGAGCTGAGCAGACTATACCCTATACACGTACCTCCTACCCACACCTTTAGAGAATAGTGCCACAAATACTTTGCCTTTTTAAAAAGACCTTCTGCTTTTCCAAAGATTTTCACACACACCCCCAGATCCCAACACTGAAATGGTTCACTTCTATTTTTGTAAATACAGGATTACAAAGTGTCCTACAGCGATATCTCTATCCAGATCCTAATGAACAGTCATCTACAAAACAGCTTGCTGAGAAGTGACTATAAAGCCCCTTAAATCAGGCAACAAGACTATGAGAGCTAATATGAAGATAAATGAATATTCTGCCTTGAAATCAGTTATTAGCTTACAAGAGTATTGCAGGGAGGTGCATATATAAGGCTGACAAGTCCCTGCCAGTGTTACATATAGCAGGAGCCTCCAAGCAAAAGGAGTAAGATTTTCCAGAAAAAGTTGCATTATTTAAGATGTTAATCTCGGAGAAGTGTCTGCAGTCTTTCTGCACCTCCCTATTATTAGGGCAATAATAGAAGTGTGAAAGGTCAAAGAAGGGAAAAAAGGACCAGCCAAGGCACGGAAAGGCTTCTTCACAGGAAACAGCTATGCAGGTTAAGACTTTTCAGCCTGCAGTAGAGATGCTCAGGGGAGACAGAGTGAAAGGATGCAAAATCTGGAATTCCACAGAGATGGAGAATAGGAGCTGTTTGTGCACAATCTCTGCAGTATAAGAATTAGGGACATCAAATTAAGCTAGCAGCTGGCAGGTTCAGAACAAATAAAGAGAGGTGGTTCTTTATAAAACCTATAGCTAGTCTAGCAACACCCACGCCGCATGATTTTGTTCACATTAAAAACTGCACAAAGGCTCAAGAAAAAGACGGACATGTTCATGAAAGAGAACCGGCTGAAGACTGCTAAACATGCAGACAAATATTTGCGGGGGGGGGGGGGGGGGCAAGCTGCCAAGCCTTCAAAGCTTGAAGACAGTTGGAGTTCGGCGTGCCTACCCTGTTCTCCAAGGGGGACGCTTACGTGGCAGATGCACAGCCATCATGCTTAATAGCCCACTTGAACACTTCTATTTTCTCTCCTGGATACCTGTAGAGATGATTAATACCACTGCATGCCCAACCTATTTTCCTGCTGTTTGGCGGCTGGGTTTTTTAAGCATTTAGACGCCTGTCTGCTCTTCTGCTGGATATCCAGCTTTTCTATTAATACAATATTTGCACTGAAATACAGCAGGACTAGGGGTTCAACTGCTTTTGAAAACTGCATCCTGAATTCCCCAAATTCTGACAAGAAACACAGTCTTAATGGTTGTTGTCATGTTTTTATCAGAGTACTTGATGTACAGAGCTCTTAAAAGTAAACACCTGGAATTATTACTTATAGTCACCACTGTAAATTATGATCTAGGTAACTGTAAGAAAAGGACATTTTCTCTTGAAGCATTTGCTTTTGCCCCCAAAATTCCTCTTCTTCCCCTAGGGAACCTAAAGCAATTTGAAATGGTTCTGCTTTATTTTTATAAATATGGGGAGCTAGACATTGTGTAACAGCAGACCTACACTTTATCTTAGCTGGCTAAGCAATGTATTTATTTATCATCTCATTTAAGTTATCCAAGATTTCTCTGAAGCACAGAAAATTGCTGCCCTAAAGCAGACTACATCTGCACAGCTATGAAAAGTGATATAAAGATCCACAGCTCTTCAGAAGAAAAATTAACCCCAAGTCTAAAGCAAGAAAATAACATATAACCACATACCCTGTCCCCCACCTTCCCAGCTGCAGTAGCACAGTAGCCCTGGGCCTCATAAACTCTCTCTTTCCCCAATCTGGATAGACAATACTCTCCTCCCAGGGAGCACTTGAAATACATAGTGCTAATTAACTATGTTGAGCTTAAAATATTTGATACTAATAGCTTTTTTTGTAATGTTTAAAGGATTAAGGGAAAGGAAGTAAGTAATTTTGTATAATCAAGCTTGATGTTCTTTTGTAGCTAATAAAATATCAAAGCACAGATAACAGAAAGAAGAAAACAAAATTTTTGCATAAAATTCAGGAGACTTTGCAGCTTTCTACAAGTTGATTTTGTTCTTTTTTTTTTTTTAATTCATTGATTCCCCCCACCCATTGCATGGGATTTATTGTACACATTGCACACCTTGTTTTACAATGACAAAATTAATGACTATGTTAAAAAATAGTTCTTTATAGAAACATAAAAACAAGTAATAAACTAGAACAGGAATAATTCTAAGTTATATTTAACTTCTGTATTTAAAGGCAAAGTGAATGATGTTTCTCATTTAAGCTCATCACTATCAGAGCTACACTGGTTTATAGCATTTGAGGACCTGCCTCACTAAAAAAAGTCGTTTCTGTTAAATATCATCAACCTTGGTTCTCTTCTCACATGAGCACTGAAGACCTGCTCCAGAAAAATACTCCCACTCATGCCACGAGCATCTCCAGAGCTCTGGTGCTGTGGCTGGAGGCTTTGAAATTTCAACTACTGCTAAACACACAGGCACGTACCAGCTGTCTCACCTGGTGCTACACCTGCTGAAATAATGGCAATATTTTCTAGGGAGAGGAAAACTGATGAAATGATGTTAAGCCAGAGGCTACACACAGAATCTCATTTTTAAGTTCAAACAATAATATGCATACCTTTTTGCAAACCACCCGCCAGATAAAGAAAACCTTAAGAAATTCATGTTTCCTAAATGCTGGTGAACAGTTCCCCAAAGCTGTTTCCCTGCAACTGGTGAGCATCAAGAGCGGTAATACATGCCAATGACTAAGCCACAGCTGGAATAAAAATGTACACATACCTACTCTGAGTCCAGCTGCTGACATAAGCTCTTGTTATTTTAGATGTATACAGATGTATAAGACTGCAACAGTTAGAAATTTATATTAAAATAAAAAAGTTATCATGAAGATCAATTTGAGAAGGCCAAAAAATCTAAAGATATAAGAAGAAATTAAAAAAAATCATTGGCACTGCAATTATGCTTTTAACAGATGCATTCTGAATCCAGTTACTTCTCCAATAAATGTTGCCAGTGGGAGAGAAACTTAAGAATTTTTACAAGTAAAACTAGGGCAGGTCCTGGGAAAGCAGTCAACAGCTATATTATTTGGTCCTTTATTTTATCTGTTTTACTGCCTATCAGTCTCAATGCTAAATTCCATGAGAAGTTATTCAAAAAAGAAGATGAGACAACAGGACAAAGGAGAGATTTGAAGAGAAGTTTTAAACAGCACAATAAACTAAGTGTAGACATTTATGAGGTCTCTGAAAAATGATGAAACCTTGGGAAAATACATAAAGATATTTGTCTGAGCTTGTTAAATGTAGATTATCGAGGCTGAAACTACAGACAGGATAGAGAAATCATCCAATGTGACACTGAAGGAAAGACTTGTTTAAAAAGGTTTTAGCCAGACGTGCGTGGTGTAAGCCAGTAGTTAAGTCTTTAGCCACTTTAACTGATTAAAAAGAGCTTTTGATACGATTCACGCTCTTCATAGGAGAATTCACGTCCTGTTTAATACTACCATGGACGTGTATTAAAATGTATTTTATCATATCTTGTCACCTGTCCCTTTGGGCAGCTGACATACCAGCTCCTGCACTCTCATTAACTTACCCTTTCCCTTCAGAGAAGCGATATCTAACATTTTGTAAAATGCCTGCCTTAACTTTAATACA